>NC_092374.1:151739454-153091121 GCF_030028105.1 Mobula birostris
TTCATAGTCTTTTTCTCAGGGTAAAAATATAAGATAAGAGGGGAACGATTTAAAAGAGGTCTGAGAAGTGTAGTGACAACCTGGAATGAGCTGGTAGAGGAAATGTTTGAGGCAGATATAACTGCAAAATTTAAAAGACATTTACATAGGTACACAGAGGGGTGGGGTTTGGAAAGAGGATAGAGCTGTCTAATCAGCAGAGTAGTGGCTGGAATTGTGGAATTGGGTGTATTAGAAAGCGATGAATCCACCAAGCAAAGTTGAAGTGCTAGTCCATCCCAGTGGATGAAGATGAAATTACTTCACCAAGTCACAGATGATGTGGTCTATTCAACCACTGATTCAGAAGCCACAGCGATTCGCTCTGGGGAGAGTCATCATATTCCAGATCAGATGAGCGATAACCCAGGTTAGATTTCAGACCACGGTACCCAGGTAGATCCTTCACATGATGGCAGTGTTGAGGAGGTAGAGAAGAAGAGGAAGATCAAGTGGCCAGCAATGGCAGATGAGAAGGATTGGCGTGTGTTTGATGAGGATATCAGTATGATGTTGGAAAGCACTGTCATGGGAACATCAAAGAGAAGGTTGGAAGTGATGGGCGGTATGGTTTACGATGTTGGAAAGTACTGGTTTGGTTTGATTGAGTTGAAGAAAGCAAAGCCTATGCAGACACCAATCAGGCGCCAGAAGGAGATTAGTAGGTTGAGGAGAGAGCTTAGATCGTTCAGACAGAGGCAGAAGGTAGCAAGTGAGGGTGACAAGCCAGGGCTTTCTGATCTCTGGATTACTAGAACTAAGAAAGTTTTATTAAAGAAACAAGCAACACAGTACTCTAATCAAAAGGATAATGAATGCAACAGTTCAGCAATGATAAACATACATGTACACAGAATTCAGGATCAATCAAGCTCTATCGTTGTCTAGGGGCAAATGACCAGTTTCAAAATGACACAAAGTTCAGTTCAATTTAATTCAGTTCGCAGTAATCATTGCTGTGGCGATGGACAGTGGGGGGGAGGAGGAGAGAGAGCAAAACGAATGAATATTCAACACAGCTTCCACATACAGACCCTTGCAGTCAGCTGTCGGGCGAGTCCTTTGTGATGTCATCTGAGGTCACCAACCGTGACCCCTCCGTTTCCAGATACGATCGTTTCCCTGCGCTGAACCTGGCACCCAGGCAAGGGTGGACACACACCAGGTTCCCGCCGATCGTGCCTTTCCACCCTGTGAATTTATGGCTTGATCCCGCGATCAGCCGTCCAAAAGCTTCCCACCGACTTGTGAAAGGCGCACCGCTTCCAGGGTCTCGTTACCTCGGGTGTCGTGTGTGTCCTGCCTTAGCGAGCCTGTCCCTTTTTATCCCCCTGCTGGGGTATCGCCTGTCCATCACTTCAAACAGTTTAGAGTTCAAAGGGGGAGCTGATCTTGACAGCTCCCTTCTTCTGTTACTCTCTCTCCTGTCCCTCGATTACACATCTCCAAATGTTGCTCCATTGTTTTCCTTATCTCTCTGTCTCCTGAAGACAGGTGGCAGACCAACTGCTGATCACACAGGACAGCTAACATCTTATCTATGTGTATTCTTGTCACACTTCCCCCCTTTAAGTATTTTTACCGGGGGGTAAAAATTACAAACATGAATACATTATTAGATACACACACAAATATACATCTTTATCAGCTATTTGGCTAATACAGCGAATTTGAAGTTGTTAACACCTGACAGACAGTCAGCAATCACATTTTCTGTTCCTTTTATATGTGTTATTAATAATCCCTTAGACCAGGCTCCAACTTAGCAAACTTCATAGTGGCCAAAAACACTGATGAATTGCGATCAATGTAACCTCATTTGGTTTTGTCCCAGACCACAATAACAAGGGTCGTCCCATTTTGACGTAGTTTTCTCTCGTAAGGGCTTAGTCGGAGGGGGAGGGTAGTGACTACAGAGTTATTGCAAAACTTCCTACAGTACCCCACCATCTCCAAGAGCCTTCTGAGGGCCCTCTTGTCTGTCGGGGTTGGGAGGTCAGTGATAGCCTGCACTTTAGCTTGCATCGCTGCCAGCTGCCCCTGTGTCACCACAATTCCCAGGTAAGTGACCTTCGTGTGGCCGAACTCATTTTTTTCAAGGTTCACCATCGAGCTGGCTTCAGACAGCCGTATTAAATTGCCAATACACACCTCTGTGTTCATCAGCCCTTTAGTCACTGAATTACTCATTATATATGAGTGTTGCTTGCTAGGCTGACCTATTATAACAGACACCACCCAACGTCCCAGTTCTTTGCATCGCCTCGGGACAATCAAACACACGGGTGCGAGTCGTTTAATTACTTCTCCTAAAGAGCCGCTTTGTTCGGGGATTAAGGGAGAGACCTTATCAGCAGCCCTGGCCAAAACAATAGCCTTCTCCCATCTGATTGATACCATACTAATCTTTTCAAAATGTTTTTTTTCTCTTATCAGGGGGCCCCTAGCTTCATTGATTTCCGCGCTAACCCCGGCTAGGTTTGTTAGCATATCAAAAGCCTGTGACCGTCCCAGTTTGCGTCAGCCATAATCAATAACATCCTTCCCCCTGGGCAGCCGGTAAACCTCTTTCATGATTCCACCAACTGTTCCCTCCAGTACCGCAAAATGTCCACCGGGGGGTACCTTGTGGGCCAGGTTAAAAACCTTATCCCCATAACTCTTTTGCACCACCCCCAATTCCTCATTTGCGGGCACGGCACTTGGTCTCCCTGGCTTCCTTAGCACTTCCTCCTCCACACAATAGCCTACTAGTTCCCTTGTCAAGTCTGTGTCAGAGAGAGCTGTCTCTGCCAAAACCATCAGCCCCTCGTCTCGCTCCTGCGTCTGCACAAATACTTTCCTGGCTACTGCTAAGTCTGTCTCAGCTCCCTCACTACCTCTTGTCTCACTACACTCCTTCTTTTCATTTTCTTCCCCTTTCTCGTACAAAGTTGGCAGAAACGTCTCAGCTAAATTTACTACCGCGGTCCCGTGATGAACCTGTGAGTCCATGGGCGGAGCCTCAATGCTGGCAGGCTGACCTGTCAATCTCATGACTGGGAACACGATTCCCCCGGCGACGTCATTACCGAGCAAGACTTCCACGCCTTTCATCGGTAATTCGGACCTCACCCCAATCGTGACTAGTCCAGAGACCAGGTTGCTTTGTAAGTGTATCTGGTGCAAAGGGATTGACTCTGTCCCTTCCCCAACACCTTTGACCTTTACCTCCCCAGTCTGGGTCGCTGAGTTAAACTCTAATACACTCTTCAGTATTAGTGACTGACACGCTCCCATGTCTCTCCAGATCCGCACTGGAACTGGTTTTAACCCCTCCTTCACTGACACCAATCTAGCCGAGATAAACCTCGCGCCCTTCCTGAACTTTGGCAGACCTGTCCTTCCCTAGCGGTTCGTTTACCAGCTCGATACAGCCAGTCAAAATCGCTGTTTTCCCTTTTCCCGTCTCCTTCTTTGGGGCAAAGCACCTGGACGCAAGGTGTCCGACTTTCCAGCAATTATAACATACGACCCCAGGAGGCTTTCTACCAGACTGCTCCCGGTCTACCTTATCCTTCTCACTAGTCCCCGGCTTACTTTCTGACTTTTCCGGTGCACTCTCCCCGCTGTCCTGACTACCCTTCTGGTAGCCTTTACTGGAGGCAAGCTTCATTTTATGCGTCAACGCATACCCATCCGCTAACTTAGCAGTTGCGGCTAACGTGGCTGCCTCTTTCTCATCGAGGTAGGGTCTCATACCCTCAGGGACACAACCTTTAAACTGCTCAATCAGGATCAGCTGCAGCAGTCTGTCATAATCCCCCTCTACCCCCTTCGAGGCACACCAACGGTCACAATATGTCTGCATCTCACGGGCAAACTCCAAATACGTGCGGTCCCACTGCTTCCTCGCAATCCGGAACCTCTGCCGGTATGCCTCCGGGACCAACTCATAAATCCTGAGGATGGCCTCTTTCACCACCTCATACCTCTGGGCATCTTCCACAGACAAAGCTGAGTAAGCTTGTTGGGCTTTCTCTTTCAGTACACTCTGAAACAAAACAACCCACTTATCCCTCGGCCAGTCCTGACTTGTAGCCACTTTTTCGAAATGGAGAAAGTACCGATCCACGTCGGTATCGTCAAAAGGGGGAACCAGCCTAACCTCCTGGGTCGCCTGGAACCCTCCACCTTGGTTCGGCACGAGCCCCTGCTCGGCCCTTATCTTTAACTTCTCCAGCTCAAATTCCCTTTCCCTCTGTTTCTCCTCTCTCTCCAACTGTCTGTCCCTCTCTTTCTCTTCTCCCTCCAACTGTCTCTCTCTCTCTCTTTCCTGCCTTTCTAACTCTCTCTCCTGCCTTTCTAACTGCTTCTCTTCGTGTTCTAACTGTCGTACCCGGATCTCGTGCTCGAGTCTCAGTTTTTCAAGCTGTACCTGTACCGCGTCTCCGGCAGGTTTTTCAACAGACACCACCCCCAGTTCGCCTTGGGGAAACACACCTTTAGATACATAGTGCTCTACGATAGCTCTGTGTATCTCCTCTCTCCTCATTGTCGACTTCCCCTTAGCAAGATTTAACAGTTTGGCCACAGCTACCAATTCCGATTTCCTGGCATCCTCTAATGCCTCCAAGGTCGGCGCCTTTATAAATTCCTCAGCCTCCATTTCTGATGTTTGTCTTTTCTTTCTTTCGGGAATTTTGACCCAATCAATTTACTCCCTCCTAAATTTAGTGTTCAAAATCGCAGACGAGAATCCCACTTATGTTACATACCCCGTAACTGGGTTGCCAAACCAGCAGAAATGGATCACTCAGTTGGAGTCTGGATTACTAGAACTAAGAAAGTTTTATTAAAGAAACAAGCAACACAGTACTCTAATCAAAAGGATAATGAATGCAACAGTTCAGCAATGATAAACATACATGTACACAGAATTCAGGATCAATCAAGCTCTATCGTTGTCTAGGGGCAAATGACCAGTTTCAAAGTGACACAAAGTTCAGTTCAATTTAATTCAGTTCGCAGTAATCGTTGCCGTGGCGATGGACAGTGGGGGGGGGGAGGGAGGAGAGAGAGCAAAACGAATGAATATTCAACACAGCTTCCACATACAGATCTTCGCAGTCAGCTGTCGGGTGAGTCCTTTGTGATGTCATCTGAGGTCACCAACCGTGACCCCTCCGTTTCCAGATACGATCGTTTCCCTGCACTGAATCTGGCACCCAGGCAAGGGTGGACACACACCAGGTTCCCGCCGATCGTGCCTTTCCACCCTGTGCGTTTATGGCTTGATCCCGCGATCAGCCGTCCCAAAACTTCCCACTGACTTGTGAGAGGCGCACCGCTTCCAGGGTCTCGTTACCTCGGGTGTCGTGTGTGTCCTGCCTTAACGAACCTGTCCCTTTTTATCCCCCTGCGGGGGTATTGCCTGTCCATCACTTCAAACAGTTCAGGGGTCAAAGGGGGAGCTGATCTTGACAGCTCCCTCCTTCTGTTACTCTCTCTCCCCCCCGTCCCTTGATTACACATCTCCAAATGCTGCCCCATTGTTTTCCTTATCTCTCTCTCTCCTGAAGACAGGTGGCAGACCAACTGCTGATCACACAGGACAGCTAATATCTTATCTATGTGTATTCTTGTCACAAGAGTCACAACGTAAAAAGAGAAAGAAGAGAGAGAAGGCAAGAAGGTCGATCTTTGAGAACTTTCTCCAGTTCACAAAGAAATTGTTCGAACAAAGTAAGAGCGGGCAGCTTAACGTCTCTCAACAGGAACATGAGGATCACCTGGCAAGCACATACTCTAACGAACAACGGGAGGCTCCTTTGCTTGACATTTCAGGGCTTGTGAGGCCTACCGAGCCAGGAGTGAAGTTCGATCTGTCAGAACCCAAACTGGTAGAAGTCGAATGGTTCATCAGAAAGGCAGGATCAGGTTCAGTGCCAGGACCTAATGGTGTGCCTTATAACGTGTTCAAGAAGTGTGAAGAGCTGAGTAAATACTTGTGGAGATTGTTAAAGGTGGTGTGGAGACAAGGTGTTGTTCCTTTGTCATGGAGTGAGGCTGAAGGAGTATACATCCCGAAGGAATAGAATTCTACTACATTGAAGCAGTTCCGACCAATTTCACTCCTGAATGTAGAGAGGAAGATTATGTTTGGCATTCTGGCAGAAAGAATATTTTCAATTGTGATAGAGAATAGATTGGTAAATACATCTGTGCAGAAGGCAGGAATACCAGGCTTCCCGGGATGCCTTGAACATACTAGTATGATATGGCATACCATCAAGGAGTCGAAAAGGTTGAGAAGAAATCTGGCTGTAGTTTGGCTTGATCTTGCAAATGCATTTGGTTCTGTTCCCCATGCCCTGATTGAGTTTGCGATGGAATTCATATGAATTCCTGCTAAGGTGAGGATCTTTGTTATGTAGTACTACAACGATTTCCATATGAGGTTTTCCACTCAGCAATTTACAACTAGGTGGCAGAGTTTGGATGTTGGAATCCCAATGGGATGTGCAATTTCACCCATCCTTTTTGTGTTAGCCATGGAGGTCATTGTGAGGGCTGCAGGATCAGTGGGACCAGGTGTCGTACTTGATGGCGGAGGGGAGTTACCACCAATATGAGTGTTCATGGACATTCTCACTCTTTTGGGTGGCAAATCAACTGATGATCCCACTGGTGATAGCACAGGACAGTTAACATCTTAGTCCAAGTGTATTTTCAATTCAGTGGGTGTGTGTTTGGGAATTATTATCAATGGGATGAGGTGGGCACCAGATCAGAATCTAATTGGTGAAGATTAAAAGAGCAAGATGAGAAAATCAATGTTGTGGCCATAGGTGGGGTAAGGGTGTTCAAGAGAGAGCTGTTTTGAAAGGCTGATGTTTTGGGCAAGTTCCTACTGAGCACGACAAACTACCCTTAGCCACCCTCTGCTGTTCCTTCACACTGACACGTAGCTGAGACAGATCTGAAAAGTTAGCTTCACTGGGTCTCCACCCACTGAGTTGGTAATCAAGATTCAAGTGACAAATGAGTGCAGAGTGAAGCCTATGGCTATCTTTGACAAAAGGAAGAGATAGAGTTTTGTAGAGTCATTGAACACTACAGCACAGAAACAGGCCCTTTGGCCCGTCGAGTCCATAATCTATTCTATAAGGCAGATATAAGTTAAGAGTCTTTTTAAAAAAATGTCCATGACACTTACAGATGTATTTTTAAATATTGTAATTGTAGTAGATAATGAAAATAAAACAAACATGTTTCAATATTATATAAAACCAATATATACAAATAATGAAATGATTAGTTATATACATTAACAAAATCATTAAAGTAATAGGTGGTCTCAATGCATTTAAGAAGTACCTAGCTGAGCAGTTGTGTCACCAAATTATAAAAGGCTACGGACCAATTGTTAGTAAATGGATTAGTATCAAAGGGCCCCTGATGGTCAACATCAACTTGAGGCTGTTTGTGTGATGAATGACTTAAAAAAACGTTTACCTTTCCTTTTGTCCCCTAACTCAAATGCTTTCTGTTCATATTGAGGTCAATGGGTTCCAGATCTGACATCTGGCCTGGCACAGGACGTGTCCCACTACAGTTCCTGAGAGGCATTTGCTCAGTGTGGGAAATTCCTGCTTGTATCGACTGCATTACTGAATTCCATGCAGAGACCTGTACCAGATGGTGCACAATATTTATTTGCAAGTTATCTCTCATTAGAATTAAATTACATGGTGCACAAGAATGTGGTGCTTGTAATATCCAATTTATAAACACAAAAGTTTGTAACTTCTATGCTATGTGATGGATATGCTCAACGTCCCAAAGACAAGTCAGACATCCACTGGTCACCATGTGTCATTATGCTAAATCTTATCTGCTAATGCAAAGGCATTGTGGAGCCTTTACAATTCTATTCCCATCAATTACACTGAGATAACATTATCACCATCTGATTGCCCCATAAGATCAGGTTATAATTGGGAGTGTGGTTTCCGGGGTCTTGACATTGAACTCTGGTATCAACAGATTGCCTTTTTAGCAACAACCTATGATTGCAAGTGCAATTAAGCTGACCATAATAGGTAGGATGTACTGTAGAGTATATTCTGACCGAGGTAACAACCAATCACACTTCACTGGGTTACTTTAGCCTTGATAACTGTCATTATTATTCCTGTTTCTTTGGAGACCAGTACAATCACACAGACCATGCAACTCGCTGGTGCCCCATGCTGCTGCTGTTAATATCTTCTGCAAATTTATTCTATTTCATACAAAGGGTAAAATCCAGAACTAAAATGTTCAAGTATTTATAAATATTCCTGGACTATGGTGAATGTGAAAAGGATTCATCTCCAGGTAGGGCCAACTCCACGACCCTACATCCTAATCTCTACCTAATCCTGTACTGGGTGTCATGCACAACTATGGAAAGTAATTTTCATTTTTGTAGTGGTTTTCACAGTATTTCTAAAGTGCTTCGTAGTCAATGCAATCCTTGTGAAGTTTAGACATTGTAAAGTTGGAAATATAACAGTCAGTTGATACACAGGGAGCTCCAATAAACAAGAATATATGTATTATGGACTGACCAAACTTTTTTCCAAAAGTATTATCCTCATCTCTCACTTCTCTTCAATTATTTCATGTAGTTCCCTCATGAATTCCATTACATTTCACATGGTTGGGAGTAATTTTGAAAGGAAATTTTAGACATATTATTATGTGGTACTATTTCTTCTGTGGCATTGAGCCTATGGATAGAATGTCAGCTCAATTTTACCCCACCAGATATTACATGCACTCCAGTGTAAACTGCATTGTGTGCTGACAGGATTGATGACAGGAAAACTATGTTGGAAAGTTTTTAAAGTGGAAAAGCCGTTTGCACTGGGACAGTTCCACTCTTTCCATCTCAGAAGTCTGGGTCCAGTGGTACAAACAATCATCACAAACTGGGGTCTTTTGTGGTTAAAGTGGATGACCATGATGTCTTCTGTGCCTTGTCATGGTCTTCACTCTCAATCGTGTGTTTCAGTATCACCCTCCTGTCCTTTGGACCTCTCTGTAAATCTCATCTGCCCTGTCTGCTAGAGTTGACTATGCATGCTAGGGCAAGCATATCCCTATCTCATTGGTGTATGAGGCTGCTGGCTACCTTCACCTGGTTCAGCCCATCTGTCAAAGCGCTGTACCAAGGTGTGGCCGGTGTCGCAAGCAAACAGCTATTTGGAACCACAGGTGGGAGCTGAATGTCTGGCGGGGACCGAAGGTTAATAAACTGCCCTGGAACGGACTCAGCAAGCTCTTTCACCAAAAGTGCTCCCCTCCCTGGACACTCCATACATAAGAGGGTAGAAGTTAGTCCATTAGTATAGAGTGAAGATATGAAGAATGAGATAAACTACAGGTAAAGCAGCTCCTGTTGAGGGAGAAAGAGAGTTAACATTTCAAGTTAATAACCTTTCATTCTCAAATACACGAGTTATTTAATTTTTATCAAGAAAGCATTTTTTTCACCTCAAAATTATACACAGCATATTCACAGAGAAATATTTTATATGCTTGTTGAATGCTACGATTCTGAATATGGAACATATCATTGCTATCAGCATGCTACATAGAATATTATTAATTTTGCCAACAATTTGTATTCTCCTTTTGATTAGCCACATTAAGGAGATCTCAAAGTAAGATAAATTTAGCAAAAGCTTAGGGCCAATGACTGAAAATATTAGTGCAATGGCTATCTTTATTCAGCTCCAATACAGCTGTGAAAATTAAAATAGACTTCATTGATCAGCAGTATGAATGACCCAATATCTCTGACGATCTTGTTGTTTCAAGGATATTGTGAAACCAAAGGTGATTTGGTGATCATTGTACAAAACACTTTATTCAATCAAAAAGAGGGACACTGAGCTTTGTGTATCCTGTCAATTTAATTTTCATCCCATTGTACACTTGTTTCTCTGTTTATCCTCCTACATTGTTCCAATGATAAAATTAGTCTCTTGCCTTATGTCTGGGAGCACTGTTGTTCTGTTCTGTACTGTTTCGACACCCTATAACAAATATTCCCACTGCTATCTCACTCCTCCCTTTCTTGCAAGTTAAATCGCTCTTGCCTTCTTTACTCAATTCTAACCTGAAACATCAACTGTGTCTCTGCCCTGTGCTTGATCAGTTGAGTGGTTAAAGCAGTTGCTTTTGTTTCAGATTTAAAGAACCTGTTTTTTTTTTGTTTTCTTGAGGAAAATGTTCCTATGTTAAATGTTTTTATTAAAGATTAATTTTCACTCATCAAAATGGAGCACAGCGAACAAACTGCTTAACCTCTATCCGTATGTCAAAACGAACCATACCAAGAATCATTTTAGTCAATCTTCTCTATACAGCTTCAAATGCAAATATATCTTCTAGACATTAAGAAAGAGGATGTGCTGGAGTTTTTGGAAAGTTGGATAAGTCACCAAAACCAGACAAGATGTACCCCAGGCTACAGTAGAAGGCGAGGGAGGAGATAGCTGAGCCTCTGGCAATGATCTTTGCATCATCAATGGGGATGGAAGAGGTTCCGGAGGATTGAAGAGTTACAGATGTTGTTCTCTTATTCAAGAAAGGGAGTAGAGATAGCCCAAGAAATTATAGACCAATGAGCCTTACCTCAGTGGTTGGTAAGTTAATGGAGAAGATCCTGAGAGGCAGGATTTATGAACATTTGGACAGGCATAATATGATTAGGGATAGTCAGCACAGCTTTGTCAAAGGCAGGTCATGCCTTTCAAACCTGATTGAATTTTTTGAGGATGTGATTAAACACATTGATGAAGGAAGAGCAGTAGTTGTAGTGTCTATGGATTTCAGCAAGGCATTTGATAAGGTACCCCATCCAAGGCTTATTGAGAAAGTAATGAGGCATGGGACCCAAGGGGACCTTGCCTTGTGGATCAAGAATTTGCTTGCCCACAGAAGGCAAAGAGTGGTTGTAGACGTGTCATATTCAGCATGAAGACCAGTGGTGCGCCACAGGACTCTGTTCTGGGACCCCATCTCTTCGTGATTTTCATAAATGACTTGGATGAGGAAGTGGAGGGATGGGTTAGTAACTTTGCTGATGACACAAAAGTTGGGGGTGTTGTGGACAGTGTGGCTGTCAGAGGTTACAGCGGGACATCGATAGGATGCAAAACTGGGCTGAGAAGTGGCTGTTAGGGTTCAACCCAGACAAGTGTGAGGTGGTTCATTTTAGTAGGTCAAGTATGATGGCAGAACATAGTATTAATGGTAAGACTCTTGGTAGTGCGGAGTATCAGAGGGATCTTGGGGTCCGAGTCCACAAGACACTCAAAGCTGCTGCGCAGGTTGACTATGTGGTTAAGAAGGCATATGGTGCATTGGTGCTGAGAGGCAATGTTACCTGGTCAGACCCCACTTGGAGTACTGTGGTCAGTTCTGGTCACCTCTCTACAGGAAGGATGTGGAAACCATAGAAAGGGTGCAGAGGAGATTTACAAGGACGTTGCCTGGATTGGGGAGCATGCCTTATGACAATAGGCTGAGTGAACTTGGTCTTTTCTCCTTGGAGCGACGTAGGATGAGACATGACCTGAGAAGCGTATATGATGATGAGAGCTTTGATCGTGTGGATAGTCAGAGGCTTTTTCCCAGGACTGAAATGGCTAACATGCGAAGGCACAGTTTAAGCTGCTTGGTAGTAGGTACAGAGGAGATGTCAGGAGTAAGTTTTTTACGCAGAGAGTGGAGAGTGCATGGAATGGGCTGCCGGCAACGGTGGTGGAGGCTGATACAATAGTGTCTTTTAATAGACTCCTGGATAGATACATGGAGCTTAGATAATTAGAGGGCTATGGGTAACCCTGGATAATTTCTAAAGTAAAAACATGTTTGGCTCAGCATTGTGGGCTGAAGGGCCTGTATTGTGCTGCAGGGTTTCTTGTTCTGTGTTTCTAACTATGAAAACCAAACCTGTTGCTCTATTCCAGATGAAGACTCATTGTCTCTTGTAAAATCACATCAATATGTCCCTGCATCTATTATTATCACAGGAAAAGCCCTCCTCACCATTGTACGAGGAGTGCTACCACAAGAAAGCAGCATCCATCATCATGAACCCCCACCATCCAGGCCATGCTCCTCTCACTGCTGCCATCGGGCAGGAGGTAAAAGAGCCTTGGAGCCCACACCACCAGGTTCAGGAACTATCATTACCCTTCAAAGTTCAGCCTCCCAAATCAGCATGCATGACTTCACTCACCTCAACTCTGAACTGATTCTACAACCTATGGAATCACTTTCAGGGACTCTACAAACCATGCTCTCAATATTACCTTTATTTTGGATTTGCACAGATTTTCTTCTTTTCAATATTGTTTTTTTGTCAGTCTTTATGTGTAGTTTTTCATTGATTTGATTGTACTTCTTTGTTCTAGTGTTAATAACTTCAAGAGAATGAAATTCAGGGTAGTATATGAACACTTCAATAATAATTTTATTTTGACCTTTGAATATTGAACACAATTTGCAATAATGCCTTGCATAATATTTGAGTGGCTAATTACTTACTGTACATGAAAGCCAGCTCTTTGTACTTCATTAACCAGGGCCTTCATGTCAATTTGTACAATATTTTGTAGTTGCCTTTTTGGTTTATCTTCCAAAGTGGATGACTGCACATTTGCTCTCATTATATTCTATTTACTGAGATATATCATGTGCAATTCATTTCCTCAGCATTCCATTCATTTCCATTTTCAATACATTAAATGTTGATCTTCAGTCGGATTTTGTTCCTTTGTTCATCCTAAACAGAAAGTTAACTTAATTTGTGCAGCTTCCTTTGTAGAAAATGATGTCTCCCATTTGTCAATTCTTGGCTACTTACTTAACCTTTCCAGTATATCATTTTCAGACACTTGGTGCCTTTAACAACTTGTTAACACACCAACTCCACAATAGCTAACTGAAGATTAAAAAAAGAATTATTCTGTTCAACAGAGTACTTTTATTAATATTATTTACAACAAAAAATAGTCTTCTGCTGTCAATGGCAGAAAAATAGAGACTATCAAGAAATAATCTTCCCACCAATATTACTGCAATGAAAACTTATCCCATTTTAATATGGCCCTATTTAATTTGAAGCAGGACTAGAATTGTAAAGTATGTGAACTAGAACATGGAATGTAGAACATAAAACATAGAACACCACAACCCAGTAACAGATCCTTTGGCCTCAGTGTTGTGCTGAACCAGATACAAAGTAAATCAAAAACTCCCAAAAACTAATCTCTCCTACCTACACAAATTACAGGCTACATCACGCCGTTGGAGAGGGTTTGAAGGAGGTTCACGATAATGATACTGGGATTGAAAGGCTTGTCAAATGAGGAGGGTTTGATGGGTCTGGATTGCTACTCACTGAAATTCAGAAGAATGAGGGGGAATCTCATTGAAACGTATCTAATGTTCAAAGGCCTCGATGGAGTGGACGTGGAGAGCATATTTACAATGGTAGGGGAGCCTAAGACCAGTGAACCCAGCCTCAGTGTAGAGAGGAGATGAGGAGGAATTTCTTAGGTCAGAGAGTGGTGAATCAGGGGAATTTATTGCCACAGGAGGCTGTGGAAGCCAGGTCACTGGGCATATTTAAGACAAAGTTTGATAGATTCTTGAGTAGTCAGGGAAAGAAGGAATAAAGGGAGAAGGTGAGAGATTAGAGGAAAAATGAATCAGAATCAGAATCAAGTTTATCATCACCGGCATTTGACGTGAAATTTGTTAATTTAGCAGCAGCAGTTCAATGCAATACATAATCCAGAAGAGAGAAAAAAATGTAAAAATAACAATAATAAATCAATTAATCAATCAATCAATTACAGTATACGTATATTGAATAGATTAAAAAAGTGCAAAAAACTGAAATACTGTATATTAAAAAAGTAAGGTAGTGTCCAAAAGTTTAATGTCCATTTAGGATTCGGATGGCAGAGGGGAAGAAGCTGTTCCTGAATCACTGAATGTGTGCCTTCAGGCTTCTGTACTTCCTACCTGATGGTAACAGTGAGAAAAGGGCATGTCCTGGATGCAGGAGGTCCTTAATAATGGACGCTGCCTTTCTGAGACACCGCTCCCTGAAGATGTGCTAGGTACTTTGTAGCTAGTACCCAAGATGGAGCTGACTAGCTTTACAATCCTTTGCAGTTTCTTTTGGTCCTTTGCAGTAGCCCCCCTCCCATACCACACAATAATGCAATCTGTCAGAATCCTCTCCACGGCACATCTATAGAAGTTTTTGAGTGTATTTGTTGACATGTCAAATCTCTTCAAACTCCTAATGATGTATAGCTGCTGTCTTGCCTTCTGTATAACTACATCGATATGTTGGGACTAGGTTAGATCCTCAGAGACCTTGACACCCAGGAAGTTGAAACTGCTCACTCTCTCCACTTCTGATCCCTCTATAAGGATTGGTATGTGTTCCTTTGTCTTACCCTTCCTGAAGTCTACAATCAGCTTTTTCATCTTACTGACATTGAGTGCCAGGTTGTTGCTGCGGCACCACTCCACTAGTTGGCATATCTCACTCCTGTACACCCTCTCATCACCACCTGAGATTCTACCAATAATGGTTGTATTGTCAGCAAATTTATAGATGGTATTTGAGCTATGCCTAGCCACACAGTCCTGTGTATATGGAGAGTAGAGCAGTGGGCTATGCACACACCCCTGAAGTGTGTCAGGTGTTGATCGTCAGCGAGGAGGATATGTTTTCACCAATCCACACAGATTGTGGTCTTCCGGTTAGGAAGTTGAGGATCCAATTGCAGAGGGGGGTACAGAGGACCAGGTTCTGCAACTTCTCAGTCAGGATTGTGGGAATAACAGTATTAAATGCTGACCTATAGTCAATGAACAGCATCCTGACATAGGTGTGTGTTGTCCAGGTGGTCTAAAGTCATGTGGAAGGACAGGTGAATCAGCTGTGATGAAATAGCAGAGCAGACTTTTTGGGACAAGTGACCTAATTCTATTCCTATACCTTATGGTCCTATCTTCTTCACATTCATGTGCCTATCTAAATGTCTCTTAAACCCTTTAATGTATTTGCCTCTAACTCCATAACAGGCAACATATGCCAGGCATCCACCACTCTCTGAGTAAAAAACTTACCCCTCACATCCCTTTTGAACCTACCCCCTCTCACCTTCAATGCATGCTCTTTGGTAATAGACATTTCTACACTGGGGAAATGATACTTCCTATCTACTCTGTCTATGCCTCTCATAATCTTATAAACCTCTATTAGATCTCCCCTCAGTCTCTGGTGCTCCAATGAGAACAACCCAAGTTTGTCCAGTCTCTCATGATAGGATGTCCTTTCTAAACCCAGTTAACATGCTGGAAAAATCTTCTGCATCCTCTTAAGAGCCTCAACATCCTTCCTGTAGTGGGGCATTCAGAACTGGACGCAATACTCCGGATGTGGCCTCACCAGAGTTTTATAAGGTCACAAGGCCAGATTGTATTATAGATCTTGCTTCTCATTCTGAACAAATGGAGAGTGTGAAATAAAGAGAAATATATTCCACAATTCATGTAAAGATCAATGAAGTTCTAATTTCAACCTATTGCACTTAATGACACCTACACTGACACTTAATGCTTCAATAATTATAACTAAACTAAAAAACATTACTGTTTTTTTCAAGTGAGGATTACAATCTGATATATTGACCTATCAGAAGCCCTAACTAGAGTAATTATGATTCATGTTTGTTGAGCAACATGCAAAGTAAAACGCTACCTGTGGAAATGAAGTGACCTCTAAATTCTATTTGTAAAGAAATGAATTATACAACCAGGTAATGGTTTGAATTAATAAGAATATTTGCAGTGATTTAATATTAACAGAAAGCTGACTTTCTGCTTTTAGGTATATTTATTTATGAGAATATATAAAATATCAAAATAATGCATTCACGATTTTACAGTAAGTCATGCAATGGACTCATCAGGCAGTAAGGAATGAATTATCACATTCTAAAATGGTATGTTACATGATCATAGAAATGACACTAACCTTATATTGAATATTTGAATATTGACATTAATTTTATGAAAGAAATGCACTATGCACTCACTTTCTCAAACCATTACAGATAATTTCTGCCATGAAATGCATATGTATGAAGTGATGCCATTGAATATATTAAAAACTACTCAGCGTACATATTGCTTGGGAGGAAAAAGCAACATCACAGCTATATTGTATTCTGCTTTATTGGTATTATAACAGGGTTAGAGTAGGAACAATTGGAAATAATTTCACTCCCTAAGCCTGTTTCAGTGATCAACTGAAATGCCAACCCTACTTTCCCTTTTGGAGCCTATATCTGCTGATTCCTTAAGAAGACAACATTAAATGCTTGGTTTTCTGATTTGAATGCACTCTGGTATTGAGCATTGTTGGGTCATTGTGGATGCAAAGGGCAAATGCTCATAGTTCTCTGAGTGAAGAATCTTCCCATTGTCTGAACCACAGCTGGTTAGCCCATTGTCTTGGATATACAAAGCCATGCTTTGCCACCATGTTTCACAAATTCTCAGCTTCTCATTCCATCACAGATATATTTCAATGAAATCATTTTCATTCTTCTTAATTCCAGCAAGTAGCACCATATCCCGCTCAGTTTCAGTTCAAAGTTCTCAAATCTTGCAGTATGACCATCTTATTCTTGTTCTATCATTCTTGAAGTACCAGAATGGTTTCTTTCTTGGGACATGGAAATCCAATTAGATTCAAGAGCAGGATGGAGGGCAAAGGTTGAGTTTGTAATCAAAGGAGTGACTGTGGTGTCTGGGGCTGAGTAGGAAGCAATAAAGAGTTGCCACAATAAGCAAGTATTTAAGTCCTGCTCCGTGGTGAATTTTCAGGTCTATAGCAAGTCAAGTCAAGTTTCTTGTCATTTAAATGCATATACGTATATAACATATATGTTACCATATAATGCATATAGAAGAAAGACAACATTTCTTCAAACTTGTGCGCAATGTCACATAACACTCGTAACACTTGATAACTTATGAAGATAAAGATAAAATCTACAGATGAATCAGACACAAATAACAAACTAAAGTGCATTATTATTAAATATTTTAAGGTACAGAACAGATTAACCAGTGACACTTCGAATACGATGTGGCTGGGAGTTCGGAAGCCTGATGGCCAGGGGATGAAAAGGTTTCTCATCCTGACTGTTCTTGCTTTATACATCGTAGTCTCCCGTCTGATGGTAGAAAGTTAAAGAGGGTGCTGGATGGATGTGTAGGATCCTCAATAATACTTAGTGCAACACTCCTGATGGATGGTAGGGAGACCCCTATGATCCTCTTAGCTGTTCTTCCAGTCCTTTGTAGAGACGATCCAGAAAGCAATGCTCAAATGCACTGAGGAGATCTGTTTTTCAATGAGGGGTCTGCAATGGTGGGAAAAGATTGCAGGCTGTAGAATGATATTGGATGTCGAGGCATTTCAATGTGTTGTTGCATCCCACTTGTAGAAGGTAAACTAAACTGAACTTTATGAACTTTAACTTTATAAAACTCTGGTTAGGCCACATCTGGATTATTGCATGCAGTTCTAGTCGTCCCACTATAGGAAGGATGTTGAGGCTTGGGAGTAGGTGCAGAAGAGGTTTACCAGGATGCTGCCTGGTTTAGCAGTCATGTGTTATCATGGGCAGCTGGAAAGACCTGTGTTGTTTTCTCTGCAGCACCAGAGAATGAGGGGAGTTCTGATGGAGGTTTATAAGATTATGGGGAGTATAGATAGAGTATGCAGGGAGTATCTGTTTCCTAGGATTGAAGTGTCTAATACCAGATGCTATGCATTGAAAGTGAGAAGGGGTAGGTCCAAGGGAAAGTGAGGGGTAAATTCTTTACTCCGAGAGCTGTGAATGCCTGGAATATGCTGCCTGGTATGGTGGTAGGGGCAAATACATCAGAGACATTTGCATTTAAGAACATTTGGATAGGCACATTGATGTAAGGAAGATGGAGGCATATGGACATTGTGTAGGTAGGAGGGATTAGTGCTTAGGTGTTTTTGATTTGATTTTCAGTTGGTTTGGCACAACATTGTGGGCTGACCAGCCTTTTCCTGCGCTGTATTGTTCTATGTTCTAAAGGCTATGGTGGAAAATTCTTGACATTTTCTTAAAATCAAAATTCTTTTCAAAGAAATTACATACATAAATCTTCCACCGTGTGACTGAGGAATGGAAAATCCTACAAAAATGTGTTGATAGGGCCAAGTCCATCATGGATAAAGCCCTCACTACCATTGAGCACACCTGGCTGAAGTGTTGTTGCAGGAAGACAGTATCCATCATCAGGGACCACTCCACCCAGGATATGCTCTCTTATTGGTGCTACCATCAGGAAGAAGGTACAGGAGCCTCAGAACTCACAACAGCAAGAACAGGAACAGATACTACCCCTCAACCATCAGACTATCGAACAAAATGGGATAACTTCACTCAACCTCACTTGCTCCATCACTGAAATGCTCCCACAACATATGGATTCACTTTCAAGGATTCTCCATCTCTAAATCTATTGCTTATTTATTCATTATTTTTTCTTTCTTTGTTTCCACACTTTGCTGTTTTTTGCACACTGGCTGAATGCCCAAGTTTTGCTGTTAATCAATGATTCTGTTTGTGGTTATTTTTTTATGGATTTATTGAGTATGCTCAGCAGAAAATGAATCCCAGTGCTGTATATGGTGACATGTACAGTACGTATTTTGATAGTAAATTTACTTTGAACGTTGATTATCATCGTGTTTAAAATTTCAACTATTTACATGCATCAAGAGCTGATGAAACTTATAGAATTTTCACTGATTGTGAATGACAAAATTCAGTTCACTTCAAAAATATCTGTTAAATATGACTTTTTACAGGTAAGTAGTAATATTAGATGCAGTGTCCCAATTCCAGTAACTAACAGTAAACTTTTAACGACTGTTAATGTAAAGGTATCTGCAATCTGCCCAAATAATGTTCGCCAGTTAATTACCAAATTCCAGAAGAAGGTCACAACAAAAAATGCTGTCATTATGTGCACTTAGCACAAACAGTATGATTTTTTTTTTGCTTTTCTGTCCTTTCATAAATAAACGTTTCATGTTGTAGATGCTTTATTTGAACACCTGAAACATTTGTTCTGATTCTTTTCCACAGGGATCATCTGGCTTGCTGTTTCCAGCATTTGCTGTTTAGGTTCATGTTTCCAGCATCTGTAGTTCTTTGTAATTTTCAGACCAGTGCAGTTAGTCCATTAGGACAAATAAACAGATTGTGAGTATTGCTCAGTAGATGAAAGTAAAAAAAAAATTAAACTGTAGATGGAGGAAATCTGAAATAACCGTAGAATATGCTGCAAGAAAATCTGAAATCATGCATCTGTGGAAAAAGAGAGAGAGAGAGAAAACTAATGTAGCAAATCCAGTACCCTTTGCCAAAATCAGGAAAGAAAGAAAAGCATGTTACTTTTCAGCGATAGAGAAGGAAAGGGAGAGATGAGTAGAAGAAAAAGAATTATCTTTAATGGGGTGAGACCAATTAGGTAATTAAGGATTGTCCTAAACACATTATGCTTCTTTGTCTGTATAATTTGTTATTAATAGTATGACTGTAGGGAATATCCTTCAGACCAGACAAAGTGAATTGATTAGGAAATAAAACTGTCCAAATGAAAACAGGTGGATATAGCTCATTCTGATACAGACAGGAAGAAAGAGTGTGTTGAAGAAATCAATGCTGAATCCAGAAGACTGCAGCAAACCCAAACAAATTATGAGTTCACATTCCTAAGCTTGCTTTGGGTTCCGTTGCAACAAAATGGGAGGTTTCAGATACAACAAAGTGGGATTGCAACTGAAGTGGCAGAGTCCGGAAGCTCAAGGTCACCTTTGTCGATTGAACACACTCCCAAATTGGTCCTCTGATCTGCACTTTGTTTCTCATATGCAGAGGAGCTAGATATTGAACACCGGGTGCAACATAACCTGGTTGTTAGAGGCGCAAGTGTGATAAAAAGGAGTAATTGCAAGCAATAGCTGAGTGGACCAGCGAGTCACCACAAGAGCATTGAAACTGCTGAAAATGGAGCACTGGGAAGTACAGTGAAATCAAGGGTAGAATCTTGGTGGAGATTACAAAAATTATTTGATCAACTAAATGTGGAGGCTCATCGAGTGGAAGGTGATGAGGATAATTCTGTTCTTGCCCTGTCCAGTTGGAAAGGGATGATAAAAGATATGAGAGGATTATATGAGATGTGGTCGGCGGCTCTATCCAGAATGGTGGAGGGAATATCATAGTTCAGCAAGAACGAAGATATTTCAGATGCACCTGTATGGAATGTCTCATCACTGAAGCAAGTCACTGCAGCCTAATTCTAAACTTGCGTGTATATAGCAAGTGGCCAATGTCCTTCTCTCTTAGACCTTTTTGCATCATGGACCTGATTTGTTATTATGTTTTTCTTTAATGAGGTCAGAATTTAACTGAGCAATGAAGGGGCAAATGTCTTGTGCAGCCAAAGTGAAAATCAACAATCTAATTAAATGAGTGTGCTGTAGTTTCATAGGAAAGTTAAAGTCCATCCTTCAGAATAATAAGTTTTACTTTAGGAATCTTGCTTACTGAGACACGGATAGCTTTTTTTCTCACGTGCTAGGACTGTGAGGTCTGAAGCAGGTGGAGAATAGCCATTGCCCTGAAAAGACAGCTGCACTGTTCTCTTTCGAGGTTGCCTAAATTGAGTGCCGTTGCTGCTCGGGTTACACTTCATAGAAGCACTAGAATCATCAGGAGGATGCCAATTAAAGAACAGCAATGACTGTGAGCGCCAAAATGAATGTTTTAAAATCTGTTAGTGTTGCTGCATGGTGTAATATGACTGGAGTTAGGTTTTGATGGAGGGTGAAGATCTCTGTAACAACTGGGGAATTAAAAGCTTCATTATTTTCCTCTTCTAAGATAAGATTAGCTTTGTTTGACATATGAACATTTGTTTCAATAGGTTTCAGTAGGTACATTTAATGTCAGAGGAATGTATACAATATACATCCTGAAATTCTTTTCATTTGCAAACATCCATGAAAACAGAGGAGTCCTCCAAAGAATAAGTGGCAATTAAACATTAGATGCCAAAGCCCCCACCCCAGCTCCCCACTCCCACACACAAGCAGCAGCAAGGAAACGACACCAGCAAAAAAAGCATTGGCACACTCCATCGAGCACTCAAGCATGCAGCAAAGCATTAATAAAGACAGACTTGCAGTACCCCAAAGACTACTAGTTCGCCTGGTAATTCCATGTACCACAGGCTCTCTCTCCCAAATAAGGGAAAAAGAAGTGTCCCCGTTTCACAGTGAGAAGGGAGACATAACAAATAACTCACTAATTAATGATGTTAAAAGTTGTGTCACTTTTTCAGAGCTCTGCGCCCAGAGAGTCGGCCCCAGAAAGGCTCAGGTCTCTGGACGCAGGGACACACAGCCCATGCAGCTAATACACTGCTCCTGATCCTCCATGTTTTCACGTGACACCTCAGTGAAGGGCACTGACCTTGACTCAGCCAGTCTTCAGGACCACAAAAATCCTGCACCCTGAAGGCACTCATGTCTTCCAGGCCGCGTCCTTGGGATATCAAAAAATGGCTGGTCATGAGGAGGCCCTGAGAGCGGGTCCCATTCCCACAAAGAAGCAAAGTCAGAGTGTAACTTCAGGTCAGAGTGTTCAAAAGAAACTTGTAAAGGAAAAAAAAAGATTTCAAAGATAGAAATAGAGCTGTTTCTGAAGATGCAAGCAAAGAAGTCGCCGCTTAGCACCATCATAACTTTGCTCTGCCCCTCCTTTAACACTGGAACATTCAGTGAAATACTTATCATGCTTGAAGAAGGGATTAAAATGACTGTGTTCAGATGCTGAACTTCATGATAAATCCTTTGGCTTGGATGGATAGGTATGTTTGACATTGTTCAAAACTCTGTTATTGCAGGTCATCCTTCAAAAACTTTTCAATTAGCTGGTAATGAATGCTTTTCCTGTCATGGTCCAGTCCGTAAAGTCCGCATTCCGTTCCCGGTCCGGTCCGTGGACTCAGGACTCCCAGTCTTCCAGCTGTCCCTTGTTTTGGTTGGGTTAATTATAGACACCTGATTCCCATCTTGAGGCTTGGAATATAAGTAGCCTTGGGGTTGAGTATGGACTGCTGGTTTGTCTTGTCAAGATTTTCTGGGAGCAACTTGCTGGTGGAAGGCTAGAGTGACCACTTGCCATCTTTAGGCCATGTTGGAGAGCCATTGCTTCATGGAGCCTTGCTGTTGGTAGTTGGCTGCCAGCCACTCTGAGCTAGGTAGGGATCTGGCTGTTTCTGTAGCCAGCTGAGGTTGCTGGCCAAACTGTAACTTGGAGCAATACTGATGCAGAGATGGAACTGTCTGTTGTTCTTTGGTGTTTGTCTCTTCTTGTCCTTGCCTCTGTGGGTAAGTCAGGCTGTCCTGCTGCTGCCCTGTGGGGGGGATCTGACTTGTCTTGTCCTTGCCTCTGTGGGGGTAAGTCAGACTGTTCTGTTGCCTTGTGGGGGGGGGGGGGGGGACCTGTCTTGTCTTGTCTTTGCCTCTGTTGGGTAAGTCTGGCCATTCTGCCATTACCTGATGGATGGATGTGTCCCATTTTGGTGTGGAGATAAAGTTGAGTCCTGGCTTGTCTAAGGATAAGTCCCAGCTCTGTGTCTATGTCCTGTCCAGTCTTATGTTAGTGTTGTGTTAAAGATGAGCCCTGGCTTTTTGAAGGATAAGTCCCAGCTCTATGTTGATGTACAGTTCCCAGTCTGTCTCTGAGCTCTAGCCTCAAGAGCCAAGGCCCCAGCCCCTAGCCTCAAGAGCCAAGGCCTCAGCCCCCCAGCCATGTCCTGTCCTGTAGCCAAGTCCTGGGGTTTGACAAGTTTCAATGAGGTCATCCCTCATTCTTCTGAATTCTAGTGAATACAGTCCCTGAGCTATCAAATGCTCTTCATATGACAAGCCATTCAGTCCTGGAATCCTTTTCCTAAATCTCCTTTGATCCCTCTCCAGTTTCAGCACATCGTTTCCTTTTTGTAATTTATTTTTAATTGAAGTTCATCATCAAACAAAACTTTCCATAAGATGTATTTCAGATACTCTACATATATATCATATAATCATATTTTGTCACAAATCTCCACATAATATTTGAGGTATACACTTATAGAAAGGAGAGGAAAGAAAGAACAATCAAAAAGAAAACTGTTCAAAGTAGGGAGTGATTTTTTTTTTACAACATATTCATTGACTTGTGAGAATAAATTCAGACCTATGAGGTATTATGTAGATAAACCATTTTTCCCAATATGAATCAAATTGTTCCAACTTATGATTAACAGATGCTGTTATCTTCTCCATTTTGTAAATGTCCATTGTAATTTCCATCCATACATTTAAAGTTGGGCTCTCCTGTGATAACCATTTCCTGGTAAGGTCTTACTAGCCACCAGCAGTATATTCATTAAATATTTATCTCTTTTCAACCATTCTTGAGTTATATACCCAAAATATATGGTCTTACTTTCTAAGGGTATTTCACATTTAAAGATGTCTTGTAGGGCATTGTGTATCCCACTCCAATAGTCTTTGATAATGGGGCATTCCCAGAAAATATGATAATAGTTTGCTTTTTGATTTCCACAGTTTCTCCAGTAAATAGGGTGGTTACTATCATAGTGGGATTTCTGAGCACGTGTAATAAAATATCTTATCAAGTTTTTCCACCCAAACTCTCTCCATTTCTGTGAACTGATACCTCCATATTATTGTCAATTCTTCCTCCGGTATTATTATCCCACCTTCCTTCTCCCATTTTGTTTTAATGTATGAAGTTGAATGTGTTTTAAGATTTGACAAACCCTTATACATGCTTGAAATTATTCTACTACCATTGTCTGAATTATATCCTTTTCTAAATATCTCTATCAAACATGTACTTGCCTTGGTTACATTTTTAACTGTCCTATGAACATACTGTTGCATCTGTAAATATCAATAAAAGTTTTGTTTTTCTAATAAGTTTCTCTTTGAGCATTTCAAAACTGAACAGTATTCCTTCTTTCATTATATTGCAAATAGCTGTTATTCCTTTAGCTGTCCAGTCCTTAAATCTAGAATCCAGTTTGTTCGGAGTAAAATCCGAGTCATGTGCACACCATTTAAGAATTGCCATGTCTCTCTCTAGTTTATATTCTTTTATAATAGTTTTCCATATTTTAAGAGTCCATTCCACCCATGGGTTATCAATAGTATTTACGTAACTTTGTAGGTTATCAGCCAAAATTGCCTGTATGGGGATGGAAAGTATCCTCTCAATGTTTTTCCATTGAGCGTCATATGATGGATTGCACCAGCATATCACAGCTCTCAACTGTGCTGCAAAATAGTAATCTCTAAGAGAAGGTAGGCCCCGTTCTCCCCCCCCCCCTTTTCCTTGGCTAATTGTAAAGTTTTGAGATGAACTCTAGGCCTTTTCACCTTGCCATATATATCTTGATAGCATCTTGTTCTATTCATTGAATTGATTTTGATTAATCTCTATTGGTAGGGTCTGAAAGAGATATAGTACTCTGGGCAGTATATTCATATTAATAGATTCAATCCTTGAAATGAGACCAAGAAAAGGAAATAGGTTCCATCTTGTTATATCTTCCTTAATTTTTTATATATAGGCTGATAATTGCACTGTGATAATTTTGCCAAATCTTTGGGCATAATGATGCCCAAATATTTGACACTGTTTGCCATGCCCAAGGATATCTACTTTCAATTTCTTTTGGTGGGCAAGGATTTAATGTTGAGACTTTATAAAGTACTGGTGAGGCCTTACTAGGAATACTGTGAGCAGTTTTGCAGATAAGGGCCCAAAAGCTGCTCCCAATACTCCAAGTGAGGCCTCTCCAGTGCTTTATAAAGTCTCAAACTAACCTTCAGGGAATCCTGCACAAGGACTCACAAGCCCCTTTGCACATCAGTTTTTTTTGTATTTTCTCTCCATTTAGGTTATAGTCAGCCATTTAGTTTCTTCTACCAAAGTGCATGACAATACACTTGACGACACTATATTCCATTTACCACTTCTTTGCCCCTTCTCTTAATCTAAGTCTTCCTGTAGCTTCTAATTCCTCAAAACTACCTGCCATTCCACATATCTTTTGTCTACAAACTTTGTAACAAAGCCATCAATTCCATCATCCAAATCATTGTACAATGTAAAAAAAAACAGTCCCAAAACAGACTCCAGTGGAACAACACGAGTCATCAGTAGCCAGCCAGAAAAGGATTCCTTTATTCCCTCTTTGCTTCATGTGAATCAGCCACTGCTTTATCCATGCTAGAATCTTTCCTGTAATACCATAGGCTTACAGCTCACTAAGCAGCCTCATGTGGCACCTTGTCAAAAGCTTTCTGAAATCCAAGTACACAACATCAACTGATTCTCTTTTTTTTTTTTTAATCTTGCTTGTTATTTCTTCGAAGGATTCTAACTAATTTGTCAGGTGACCTTTTTTCTTGAAACCATACTGACTACGGCCTATTTCATCATGTGTCTCAAGACCTTAGTAATTGACTACAACATCTTTCCAATCACTGAGGTCAGACTAACTGGCCTATAGATTCCTTCCTTCTGCTTCTCTCCCTTCTTGAAGAGTGGAGAGACATTTACAATTTTCCAGTCTTCCAAAACCATTCCAGGATCCAGTAATTCCTGAAAGACCATTACTAATGCCTCCGCAATCTCTTCAGCCACCTTTTTTAAAAACCCTGGGGTGTACACCATTTGGTTTAGGTGACTTATCTACCTTCAGACCTTTCAGTTTTCCAAGAATCTTCTCCCTAGTGATGGTAACTTCATACACTTCATGACACTGGGCACCTGGAATTTCCACCATACTGCTAGTGTATTCCACAGTGCAGACTGATGCAAAATCTTATTCAGTTTGTCTGCTATTTCCTTGTTCCCCTTTAACTCCCCAGCATCATTTCCAGCAGTCCAATATCCACTCTCTCCTCTCTTTTAACAGTTTATGTATCTGAGGAAACTTTTGTATTCATCTTTAATACTATTGGTTAGCTTACTTTTATATTCTATCTTTATCTTAATGATTTTTTAAGTTGTCTTCTGTTGATAATTTAAGGCTTCCCAATCCTCTACCTTCCCTCTAATTTTAGATCTGCTATATGCCCTCTTGTTTGTTTTTATTTTGGTTTTGACTTCTCTTAGCTACAGTTGTATCATTTTGCCTTTGGAATACTACTTTTTCTTTAGGATGTATACTTCCTTTGGCTTCGTAATTGCTTCCAGTAATTCTAGCCATTGCTGTGCTGCTCTCATCCCTGCCAGTGTCTTTTCCAATCAATTCTGGCCAACTCCCCCCTCACGCCTCTGTAATTTTCCTTTGCTCCACATAATACTGATGCATCTGAACTTAGCTTTACCTTCTCAAATTCCAGGGTGAATTCGATCATACCATGATCACTTTCCCGTAATGGTTATTTTACCTTAAGCTCTCTGATCAATTCTGGTTCATTGTACAACATCCAATCCAGAATAGCTGTATTCAACCATAAGCTGCTCTAAAAAGCCATATTGTAGACACTCTAGAATTTTCCCCCTCTTGGAATTCAGCACCAACCTGATTTTACCAGTCTACCTGCCTATTGAAATTCCTCATGACTATTGCACATTTCCATTTTGGCATGCAGTTTCTATCTCCTGTCGTAATTTGTAGACCACATGATTGCTTGGAGGTCTGTATACAACTCTCATCAGGAACTTTTTACCCTTGCAGTTCCTTAGCTCTATCCACAATGATTCAACATGTTCTGACCCTATGCCACTGTTTTCTAATGATTTGATTTCATTTTTTTTTTTTTTTTTTAACCAACAGTGTAACACTGCCTTCCTGCCTCCGTCCTTTTGAAATCCTTGGACATTAAGCTCCATGCTATAACATTCTTTCAGCCACGATACCGTGATGTTTACAACATCATGTTCTCTGAGAATGACCATTAGAGCTCAGTTTAATTTCTATCTGGTGTTTAGTCTTCATTGGACTAATAGATCTGAGATTTTCTTCATTAATGTGACCATCTTGTAGTAAAGGTGGATCTTGGACTTCTAATCCCCACTTTGTCAAACTGGGAAGACCCCTTGGGTTCTAAACTGGCAGGGCAGCATCTGGGGGAAAAAAGTCACAAAAAAGCTTAGTGATATAAATAAAAAGCACACATTAGAACATTAATCATAGAACAGTATAGAATAGTACATGCCCTGTAGCCTATATGATGTTGTGCCTTTCACCCGGCTTCAAAATTAATTCAACCCTTCCCACTTACACACAGCTCTGGATATAACCTTCATTCCTGTCCTTATTTAAGAATCCCTTAAATGTTCTTAACATAAGTACCTCTACCACCACCACTGGCAGCACATTCCACACATCTGCCACTCTGAGTAAACACCTACCTCTGAGATCCATCCCCACTATATTTCCCTCCAATCACTTTAAGATTTTGTTCACTTGTTTTAGTCATTTCCACACTGGGAAAGAAAGAAAGCATCTGGCTATCTACTTTATGCCTCTTATCATCTTATACGCCTCTATCACACTTCTCTTCTCTCCTGATGTGCATAAACCTGCAACATAACCCAAGTTCTCTATTTTCCTTGCATCCATATGTCTTTCTAAATACCTCTATTTTATCAGCCTCTACCACCCTCTCTGGCAGCGTGTTCCAGGCACCTGTGTTTTTTTTTTAAAAAAAACAAAAAAAAAAACCTGCTCTGACATCTTCACAAGCTTTCCTTCACTGACATAAGTGTATGTCCTCAGGTATTGGCCACTGCCAGCGTGGGGAAATGACATTGGTTGTCCACTCTGTCTATGCTTCTCATAATACCATACACCACTGTGAAGTGGTCTATTGTATTCCTTTTTTTCCAAAGAGAAAAGCCCAAACTCACCCAACCTTTCCTCATGGGATACATTCTCTAATCCAGAGAGCATCTTCTGCTCCCTCTTCAAAGTTTTTACATCCATCCCATAATGATGCAACCAGAACTCAGTACAAGACTCTAAGTGTGGTCAAACCAGTATTATATATTTCAATGTTACCTCACAACTCTGGAACTCAATCCTCCAACTTAATGAAGGACAACACATCATGTGTCTTAACTGCACTATCAAGTTGTGTGACATTGAGGGATCATTATGATTGGACTTGGGGGTTACTATTGCATTCAAAATGTGTGTGTCCAATAAGCCATCTCCCACTCCATACCCTCCCAATCAAACTATATTAGTAACTTATCCGCTCCTGCTACAAGCTATCTTTCTACCAAACTATCCCGGGGCTGCAGTAACTGGTGCAGAGAAGAGGACTGTGCCAATCCTGGTGTAGATGGGAGACATCAGTATTACAATGTGAAGTCCTGTGGGAGGAGGTGCTAAATTCCAAC
This sequence comes from Mobula birostris, assembly GCF_030028105.1. Taxonomy (NCBI): domain Eukaryota; kingdom Metazoa; phylum Chordata; class Chondrichthyes; order Myliobatiformes; family Myliobatidae; genus Mobula; species Mobula birostris. The sequence continues at coordinate 151,768,122 of NC_092374.1, forward strand.
ACCAGTGCAGAAAAGTGGGCCGGTAACAGGAGGTGCCATGGTCTCTCCTCCTTCTCTGTGCACTATAATTATGCACATTTGGAAACCTAGATGGAATTAAAAACAGAAAATGGTGAAAAATCTTAGCAGCTCAAACAGCATCTGTGGAAAGTGAAGCAGTAAATATTCCATATCTAGCACGTGCATAGGACTGAAAAAGAAACAAATGTATTTAAGGTAGCTTTGAAGATGGGAGAGGGCAATTGGCAGAGCAAGGAGAATTTCTTTATTGGGATGAGACAACGTGGCTGTTAAGTTCTGCTCCTTTTGTGTAATATACGTATTGCTCATGTGTATGGCCTGTGTAACATTTCAAACATTGACATAACAGAACACAGCTAGCACACCAAACTATACAAATAAAAAAAAAAGAAAGGGAAGGAGGAGAGAAAGCATGCAAAACTGGCCAGTCCTGATGCAAACAGAATGGAAGACAATATCATCTAAAGTTGGAAAATTTGTTATTGAGTCCAGAAGTTACAACATGAACAGACACAAAAGTGGTGTTGTTCATTATGTTTTTATTGGTTCTGATTGTCAGTTTATTTCACAAAATCAAATGTCTGAGGATGCAACTTCTTAAAATTATAAAGTGGTTGTTGACAATTTCATTTTTAATTATGCATATATTGTGCAATGTATTTTTAGATTATGAAGACACGCAGTCCTCTTTTATTGTCATTCAGTAATGCATGCATTAAGAAATGATACAATATTTCCTCCGGTGTGATATCACAAAATGCAGGACAGACCAAGACTGAAAAAACTAACAAAACCACATAATTATAACATATAGTTACAACAGTGCAACAATAACATAACTTGATGAAGAACAGTCCATGAGCACAGTAAAAAGTTCAAAGTCTCTCAAATATCCCACATCTCATGCAGACGGGAGAAGGGAGAAAAACTCTCCCTGCCATGCCTGACCACAGTCCGACTCTGAGTCATCTGAAAACTTCAAGCCTCCGATCAGCTCTCCGACACTGAGTACAGAGCACCATCTCTATCCGAACGATTCGACCTCAATCTCGGTCGCCAACAGCAGGCAAAGCTGGGGATTTTGAGGCCTTTCCTCCGGAAGATTCTCGATCACGCAGTAACAACAGCAGCGAACCTGCATTTCAGAAATTTCTCCAGATGTTCCTCTGTGCTTTCACGTCTGTCTCCATCAAATCAGAATTGTCCATGGCCCCTATTTAACGGATACAATATCATTTTCACCGGAGGGCTGCGCACGTAATGTGAGCATGTAATGTGTTTTCTGCATCTACTTATTATTTTGTGTGACTGAATGAGTGACTGTGTGTGTGGATTTCTATTGTGATGCCATTGGAACAAAGTCATGTAGTGTACTTTCCTTGAACAATAAAACAGTTTAATTGATATTCAGGTGAAAGTTCTGATTATATCCACAATAAGTCTTCTATTCTAAAGTCAGCATGGCTTTGTGAAGGGCAGATTGTGTCTAAGAAGCCTGATAGAGTTCTTTGAGGAGGTGACCCGGCATATAGATGAGGGTAGTGCAGTGGATGTGATCTATATGGATTTTAGTAAGGCATTTGACAACGTTCCACACGGTAGGCTTATTCAGAAAGTCAGAAGGCATGGGATCCAGGGAAGTTTGGCCAGGTGGATTCAGAATTGGCTTGCCTGCAGAAGACAGAGGGTGGTGGTGGAGGGAGTACATTCAGATTGGAGGATTGTGACTAGTGGTGTCCCACAAGGATCTGTTCTGGGACCTCTACTTTTCGTGATTTTTATTAACGGCCTGGATGTGGGGGTAGAAGGGTGGGTTGGCAAGTTTGCAGACGACACAAAGGTTGGTGGTGTTGTAGATAATGTAGAGGATTGTCAAAGATTGCAGAGAGACATTGATAGGATGCAGAAGTGGGCTGAGAAGTGGCAGATGGAGTTCAACCCAGAGAAGTGTGAGGTGGTACACGTTGAAAGGACAAACTCCAAGGCAGAGTGCAAAGTAAATGGCAGGATACTTGGTAGTGTGGAGGAGCAGAGGGATCTCGGGGTACATGTCCACAGATCTCTGAATGTTGCCTCACAGGTGGATAGGGTAGTTAAGAAAGCTTATGGGGTGTTAGCTTTCATAAGTTGAGGGATAGAGTTTAAGAGTCGCGATGTAATGATGCAGCTCTATAAAACTCTGGTTAGGCCACACTTGGAGTACTGTGTCCAGTTCTGGTCACCTCACTATAGGAAGGATGTGGAAGCATTGGAAAGGGTACAGAGGAGATTTACCAGGATGCTGCCTGGTTTAGAAAGTATGCATTATGATCAGAGATTAAGGGAGCTAGGGCTTTACTCTTTGGAGAGGAGGAGGATGAGAGGAGACATGATAGAGGTGTACAAGATAATAAGAGGAATAGATAGAGTGGATTGCCAGCGCCTCTTCCCCAGGGCACCACTGCTCAATACAAGAGGACATGGCTTTAAGGTAAGGGGTGGGAAGTTCAAGGGGGATATTAGAGGAAGGTTTTTTAGTCAGAGAGTGGTTGGTGCGTGGAATGCACTGCCTGAGTCAGTGGTGGAGGCAGATACACTAGTGAAGTTTAAGAGACTACTAGACAGGTATATGGAGGAATCTAAGGTGGGGGCTTATATGGGAGGCAAGGTTTGAGGGTCGGCACAACATTGTGGGCCAAAGGGCCTGTACTGTGCTGTACTATTCTATGTTCTATTTGTAATTAACCTCTCTCTATTTTGAATATAGATTTGGAGTGTCTCAATGCAAATTGTGAGACACATTTATTTTAGGTTCAGTTCAATTGAAATGTACAGTATCTTGTTGACTAGAATCAAGGCATATAATCACCTTTCAAAATGTCTTCTTTCACATACAAGAACTTAAGCGAGAAAGCCTTAAATTTTTGATCTGTTGTTATTAGTTATTTATTTCTAATCCCCACTGCAAAATCAACAAAGTAGCTTCAGCAAGAGAAAGGCTGAAAATCTTTTGATGGAAAACCTAATAAAATGCAACTTCACTTTAAAGCTTGAGCACAACACTTTTAAAGTTTCATTTTCATGGCTGCATATTCTCAATAAAATTTCAAAGTACATTTATTATCAAAGTATGTGTACTATATTCAACCTTGAGATTTGTCCCTTACAGGCAGTCATAAAACAAAGAAACCCAAAAGAACTCATTAGAAAAAGAAGAGCATCAAACACACAATGTGCAGGAAAAAAATTACACAATCAATGGAAGGAAGTAAATAATATTCAGAACTGAAGTTCACAAAAGTGAGTCCACAGGCATGAAGCCAGTCTAGGAGCTCATTATTTGCAGGCCATAGTCTCAGTTCAGACCAGTAAAACTTTGCAGGCAGCAAGCTGAACACCAGCCCATCCTTTGCATCCAGCCTCAACACACTGACCTTTTCAATATGGCCTAGCACTTAAATTGGCTAAACAGTAGGTTGTTCCTTGCTTTTGGACCTGAGCCCTGCCGCTTTGATGCACTCTCGGGCCCAGGTCCGGCACCCTGGCCTCAGTTCGGCCATATCAATTGCTTCCAAGTCTGCTTTAGCAGTCAAACATTGGCTTGGTCTATGATCCCAGGCCAGGGCCCTGCCGCCTCAATTTGACTTGTATATGGCACTCTGCAACCGTCCAGCACCTTTGAAACTTCAGTTCACAGTTCAAGAATGCCAGGTCGTACAGGTGGTTTGAAAGCTCAACTCCAACAGGGAAGTTGCAGGTTATTGAGTACAGTGAATGTTTACCAGAAAAAGTGTGATTGATAAAGTAATTAATAGTTATTTTTGCTGCCAGCTAGTTGTTGCTGTGCTTAACCAGTATCATCTTAAACCAGAATGCATCATACTTAAGGAGATTGTTTTTTGAGGCTATTCAAACATGTCTCCTGGGAGATGGATTGCAGTATTGCCTCTATTAGGTAGCCATTCAACTTGCACTTACATTGCATAGTGCTTGGTGGACATTATTCAGATGGAAAGCTGCCCAGCTCTTTATTGAGATACCTGCGATCAGTAATAAACTGATCTCAAATAACATCTTCAAATTATAGTTTGGGCAGTTTATCAAGCTAGACCCGACTGGTAGCATGGTGGCATAGTGGCATCAGTGCCGGATTTCGGGGTGAGAGGTCCCCGTTCAAATCCAGCCGGCTCTCCTGCGTGCTTTCCATCCATGCTGGGTTATGAGCTGGTGATCTCTTTGGAAGCTCACCCAGCAGAAGGCAATGGCAAACCTTGTACGCGGTTCCCCATTACGTCAGAGAGGCGTGGAGAAACTCCGGATGTGACATACCTGGAGGTGTGGAAGTTGGAGGATTGTGGCCGTCTGTACAAAGAGCACACCTGCAAAAATAAATAGTAAAGGAACTTTGGGTGAACATTACCCTTGTAACCTTCTCCCTGAGGGTCATAACAAATTAGACTCCTTAGCTAGTCCTGGCTAACAGCCACATGACTCAGCGATGCATGGGTATGGTGAGATGGCCATCTCCAATAAGCAACACATGTTTAGGGTCGGTGTGATTCAGGTTCAACCAAACAGCGAAGTTGGAATGGTGAATGCTGTATAAATACTGCCCCTTGCAAAAGTCATAATTCGTCAGGAAATAACGGGACCTACACTGGCATAAAATTAAAGTGGAAGTATATTTACAAACATTTCAACTTTAACTAACGGTTAAACCAGTCTATAATGTGCACAAAAATGTTGGAGCTCATTGCTGGTGCTTCACTTTAGTTACTCATGGCACTGAAACCATGTTCTGCATTGAAGACATCAGCCACAGTTCAAACTTCTCTTGAAGTCCTTTATGAACTAACCAGCTAACTCAGAAGTTTTGGCACTTCTTTTGTGGAACCATTTGTCTGCATAAAGAACTTCTTACAATGGGGTTCCACAAGTGCCTTCCATTGTCTCTTCTCCACACCTCACTTCCTCCCCCAACTCCTGCAAAAAAATACCCCATACCAACACCCGTTCTCCTAGAAAACTGATGCCGCCAATCTCTCTCAAATGTTCCATAGCATCTCATTGGATAGAATGTTATCAAGACAAACCCAATTGGCTGACACAACATTCCTAAGCTGATCAAATGACTCCTGATCTTAACAAAAAAACAAAATACTGGGCTGTAAAGTTTGATTAAGAGAACACACATTTTACAGAAAAGCTACAGAACATAAAATTACCCAACAGCATAACTGTAGTAACTAAATAAAACATGTAGTAAACCAAGGTATTACACCTGAAATCCTCATAATAAGTCAAAGGCAATTTCACATAGCCACACATAGTGAAATGCATAAATGTTCTTTGAAAGTTTAATGCTAAAACTTTGTCTTACCAAAATTGTTCAAAGATTTGCAGAAAGTTTTGATAATGGGCAGTATTGATAGTGGATCATGGGCATAGTTCATGGTACAATAGCTGGACACAAATATATTTAATGTCTAGATATATGTAAATAATCACAATCTAATATCTGTGTCATAGCCCTCAGTACCTTGGTCTTTCAAACTATATTGATGTCTACTTTAAGTATTTTAATGAGCTCTCTGAGGAAGAGATTTTCAGAGATTCATTATCATCTGCAAGAAGAATTTTCTATTTTCTTTGCTTGAAAAGATTGGCTCATAGTTTCTTGAAATTATATCAAAACTCTCCCATTAGTTTAGAAAAAAGTCTTCATGATATCTTACAACACACATAATAATTGCTGGTGAACGCAGCAGGCCAGGCAGCATCTATAGGAAGAGGTACCGTCGATGTTTCGGGCTGAGACCCTTCGTCATGATATCTTTACAGCTCGAACAAATCTTCACTTAATCTTGCATATTCAAAGGAAATTAAAGCTGTTTCTTTGATTTCTCAACATAATCAGTGGTCCCTTTTCCCACACTCCTCCTTGACATGCCCTCCAAGCCTTCTACATTTTCCTGGAATGAGGCAACAGAACTGAACTTGATAATGGAACAAAGGCCTTTTACAACGGTGAGCAACATTTTTGCACTCTGCATTTCCTTTTCTTTAATTAACCAAGCTTAACGTTTTTAACTAATGTTTATTCATTTTTGGCATTACAACATTAAAAGTTCTTATCCATCTTTTTATGCTGTTATCTTCAAGTATTCCTCCAAGAGGATCACAACCTTGCTGTGGTTTGGAGGCTTGGTCCCTCAATGATCTGGCAATTTGCTATATGTTGGCAGGAGTCAGGGATCCACGCTTTGGTTCTTGGTAAGATCGCTCATGCCAAACAGGTCTAAAGGTAGGGGCCACACTGAGAGTAGTCCACCAGTCCTCCAGGCTAACAACCCTGACTGATAAAACAAAATTGTTACGGAAACAGCAATGAAGAATCCTCCTACATCTGAGTACAATGGTATTCCTGAGTTTCCTCCAAGGACTTGAATGACTGACAATAGTGAAAAAGAGCTACTGACATGATGAAAGAAGCCTTGAACACTACCAGAGATGGAGGACCTTCATTGTCGTCCTAAACGCCAGTGGTGTAATGGGTAGATGAAATCGTCAAATATTAATGGAAATGGTAAAAGTGATGATTGTTTGTTGCCTGGCTAATTGACTAATACATAAGTGGAATTCAGACTGTTACATGCATCCATGTGGTAACATGCAAGAAAAGGAAACCCAGTTGCTTCAGTGATCTCAGCTACATCAAATGTTCACTGGAAAAGAATGCAGCAGGTCTTGTCGAAGAATGCACCCTGGAGAACCAAAACTTTATGATTTTTGAAAGTATCTAATTTTAGTCCATAAACATGAATGCAGATTTCTTCCATCACTCCGAATCCAAAGAATCAAACCCTCATGATCTATGAAAGTATCTCATTTTCAGTCCATAAACTTTCTTTGCATATACCTCTTTTCATTTACAATGATCACTGGATTTGGGAGCTTTAAGTGTTTAAAGAGTATCACACAGGACTCGCAAGGTTCATACTTAGTGAGTGGCAAGCAATGAGGTGAGCTAGTAGTTTAGTATGGGGGGGAAATACTTCAAGTGCCTGGGTTCTCTTGATCCATGAGGCTTATTTATTTTAGAATGCTCCAGGATGAAGGTGATGGCTATCAATTATTTTGAAATTACTTTGGACTTTGAAAACTTTTCCATCTTCCTAGACACCAACTAACAGAATCAGTGCGTGAGGAAAGATTGATAGTAATACAACAGTATTAAAGGAAAGTAATTTCTTTCATAGTTTACGAAGCCTTGAGACTTCTATTGCTGTTCCACTCGAGTGCTCAGGTGTTCATGAATTTAGGAACAGGAAGGAGGAAGATTATCACCTCTGCACCTTTGTTTTTCTCCCCCATTGACAGATCAATATCCAATAGAATTATTCTAAAGTAATAGACAACAAGCTCTGTTGCTGACCCTCTCTAACTGAAAACTCAATGAACAGCTGGTTTAGGGATGGTTAGAGAGTATCAATGCGACTGTCAATTGCTCTCTCATAGCGGAGGAGGGTGATAGATGAGCAACAATACAGTAAAAAATATTTAATTATCTGATGATATCCAAGTCCTGAAATGTCCAAGTGAGCTTCCTCAAGACCTTTGCATTAGGAAAGTCCAGGTTCAATTTTTTTACAACTTCTATGAAATTTCATTACTTTATTTCTTAATTATAATTTTTTTTATTACCATTAACACACTCCATATATACCATATGCTCTGATCCATGGACCTGTTACATTCTTCACTTGCTTTAAACTCATTTGGATTGATTTGATTTGAGTATGATTCTTACCTTTCTGTTTCACCAGGTTTTGTTCCTAGCACAATATTTTCCAGCAGGTATCATTTCTCATTCCTACTCATCCCAAATCCCTCCCACCAGGACATTTTCCACTGCATGTATCCTATTCTGCTGCTTTATAGCTAATACAAAATGAATTGGTTCAATTGTATAATGTGGATAATAACAAAGTTAGTGGCCAGTGGGAATATATAAAGAGAGTGGGCTACAGCCCATGAATCAAGATGCGACAAATACTGTGACTGTGTGCACTGGCGCAATTCAGAAGCTATATATCATTCATTGGAACGCTGTTGAAATTGTACATGTGTTTATTAGATCTTGAAGTTTAAATAAAGAATCCACTTAGCAAACCGAGTTAAAGTGTCTGATTGATTTACCATGGAGCATTGCTTCTAGCAACATTCCTGATTTCAAATTACATCTATTATTGCATTAGATTTCTCACTCCATTCTTCTTGTTGTTGCTAAATGGTACTTATTATGCTTAAATAAAGCTTTTGTGCATTGGTTCGGTTTCCAACGTCTATGTTCGAATCTTGATTGATAGTACCTTAACAAAATTGACCTCTTTTCACTTACAGGTGCTTTTTGAGCATTTCCTCATGTCTTCAATGGTATTCCTCAAATGTTGTAATCATCTTTTAGACCATAAGACATAGGAGCAGAATTAGGCCATCTGGCCCATCGAGTCTGCTCCGCCATTCAATCATGGTTGGTCCTTTTTATTTCATTTCTTCCTCAACCCCAGTTCCCGGCCTTCTCCCCGTAACCTTTGATGTCATGTCCAATCAAGAACCTATCAATCTCTGCCCTAAATACACCCAACAACCCTGGCCTCTACAGCTGCATGTGGCAACAAATTCCACAAATTCACCACCCTTCGGCTAAAGAAATTTCTCTGCATCTCTGTTTGAAAGGGCGCCCCTCTATCCTGAGGCTGTGCCCTCTTGTCCTAGTCTCTCCCACCACGGAAATATCTTTTCCACATCTACTCTGTCTAGGCCTTTTAACATTCAAAAGGTTTCAATGAGATCCCCCCCATCCTACTGAATTCCAGTGAGTACAGACCCAGAGCCATCAAAAATTCCTCGTATAACAACCCTTTCATTCCTGGAATCATCCTTGCAAACCTCCTCTGGACCCTCTCCAATGCCAGCACATCTTTTCTAAGATGGAAGGCCCCAAACTGTTCACAATAATCAAGGTGAGGCCTCACCAGCGATTTATGAGGGGTGATTGATAAGTTTGTGGCCTAAGGTAGAAGGAGTCAATTTTAGAAAACCCAGCACATTTATTTTTCAACATAGTCCCCTCCTGCATTTACACACTCAGTCCAGCGGTCGTGGAACATACGGATCTTGGACCTCCAGAAAGTGTCCACAGCAGGGGTGATTGATAGGTTTGTGGCCTAAGGTAGAAGAAAATGAGTTACATGCACATGCAGTTCAACTCTTTGAGTGATTATGCAAAACTTTCTGTATAATCACTCAAAGAGTTGACCTGCATATCAATCACTCCTGCTGTGGGCACTTTCTGGAGGTCCAAGATCCGTATGCTCCACGACCGCTGGACTAAGTATGTAAATGTAGGAGGGGACTATGTTGAAAAATAAATGTGTTAGGTTTTCTAAGATTGACTCCTTCTACCTTAGGCCACAAACTTATCAATCACCCCTTCTATTAAGCATCAGCATCATAACATTGCTCTTGTGTTCTAGACCTCTTGAAATAAATGCTAACATAGCATTTGCTTTCCTCACCACCGACTCAGCTTGCAAGTTAACCTTCAGATGTTCTACACAATGACTCCGAAGTCCCTCTATCTCAGATTCCTGGATTTTCTCCCTGTTTAGAAAATAGTCGCACATTTATTTCTACTATCAAAGTGCATGACTGTGCATTTTCCAACATTGTCTTTCATTTGCCACTTTCTTGCCCATTTTCCTAATCTGTCTAGGTCCTTCTGCATCCTATCTGTTTCTTCAACACTACCTGTCCCTCCACCAATTTTTGTATCATCTGCAAACTTGGCAACAAAGCCATCTATTCCATCATTTAAATCATTTATATCCAGCATAAAAAGAGGTGGTCCCAACACCCGAACCCTGAAGATCACCACTAGTCACTGGCAGCCAACCAGAAAAGGATCTTTTTATTCCCACTCGCTGCCACTCACCAATCAGCCAGTGATCTAACCATGTTAGTACATTTCTTGTAATACCATGGGCTCTTAACTTGGTAAGCAGCCTCATCTGTGGGACCTTGTCAAAGGCCTTCTGAAAGTCCAAATATATAGCATTCACTGCGCCCTCTTTATCTATCCTACTTGTAATCTCCTCAAAAAATTCCAATAGGTTCATTTGGCAGGATTTTCCCTGAAAGAAACCATGCTGACGAGCAATCTTGTTCTGTATCACCAAGTACTTCATTACCTCATCCTTAACAATTGACTCCAACATCATACCAACCACTGAGGTCAGGCTAACTGGCCTATCTGCTGCCTTCCTTCTTCCTTAAAGAGTGGAGTAACATTTCCAATTTTCCAGTCCTCCGGCACCATGCCAGAGTCCAATGATTTTTCAAAGATCATTTCTAATGCCACCACAATCTCTAATGCTGCCTCTTTCAGAACCCTAGGGTGCAGTTCCTCTTGTCCGGTGACTTATGTCACCGAAAGACCTTATGAAAGACCTTTAAGTCTTTCCGCTTTTTGAGCACCTTCTCTCTAGTAACAGTAACAGGACTCACTTCTCTTCCTTAATACACTATAAAATCAGGCATACTGCTCGTGTCTTCCACAGTGAAGACTGATGCAAAATACTCATTTCATTCATCAGCCATCTCCTTGTCCCTCATTATTATTTCTCCTGCCTCATTTTCTAGTGGTCCTATATCCACTCTCATTTCTCTTTTATTTTTAACATACTTGAAAAAACTTTTATTGCCCACTTTGATAGTATTTGCTAGCTTGCTTTCAAATTTCATCTTTACGCTTCAAATGATTTTTTAGTTGCTCTTTGTAGGTTTTTAAAAACTTCCCAATCCTCTGTCTTCCCACTAATTTTTGATTTGTTGTATGTCCTTTCTTTTGCTTTTACAATAGCTTTCACTTCCCTTGTCAGTCACGGTTGTGCTATTTTACCATTTGAGTATTTCTTCATTTTTGGAATACACATGTTCTGCACATTTCTCATTTTCCCCAGAAACACACACCATTTCTGCTCTGCTGACGTCCCTGACAGCAGCTCCTTCCACTTTACTTTGGCCAGGTTCTCTCTCATACCACTGTAATTTCTCTTACTCCACTGAAATACTGCTAAATCAGACTTTACTTTCTTTCTATCTAAGTTCAACTTGAACACAATGATTGATATTATGAGCATTGGTTCCTAAGGGTTCTTTAACCTTAAGCTCCCTAATCATCTTCGGTTCATTACATAACACCCAGTCCAGTATAACTGATCCTCTAGTAGACTTAATGACAAACTGCTCTAAAAAGCTGTCTCTTAGGCATTCAACAAACTGACTCTCTTGAGATCCATTACTAACCTGATTTTCCCAATCGAGCTGCATGTTAAAATCTCCCATGACTACCATACATTGCCCTTTTGACTCGCCTTTTCTATTTTGTGTCGTAACCTGTGGTCCATCTCCCAGCTACTGCTGGGAGGCCTATATACAACAGCCAACAACATCCTTATACTGTTGCAATTTCTTAACTCAACCCACAACGATCCAAGGTTTTCCGGTCTTATGTCACATCTTTCTACTGATTTGATGCCATTCTTTACCAGTAGAGCCACACCACCCCCTCTGCCTCCAATATAACGTGTAACCTTGGACATTCAGCTCCCAATTACAACCATCCTTCAGCCACAATTCAGTGATGACCACAACATCAAACCCAGCAATCTGTAATATTGCAACAAGTTTACCCACCTTATTTCTTATACTATATGCATTTAGATACAACATCTTAAGGACCGTATTTGCTATCTTTTCTGATTTTGCATCCTTAATGATTTGATGCTCAGTCTGTTGGCTGCAACTAAGTCCCATCACCTGCCTGCCCTTCCTGACAGCCTGACTGCACGCTATCTTTTCTTTTTTACCGTCCATCCTATCCTGACTCCCTTTACACCAGTTCCTACCCCCCTGCCAAGTTAGTTTCAACCCTCCCCAACAGCTCTAACAAATCTGCCGACAAGAATATTGGTCCCCCTTGGGTTCAGGTGCAAACCGTCACTTTTGAACAGGTCATACCTCCCCCAGAGGAAATCCCAATTATCCAAGAACCTGAAGCCCTGTCCCCTGCACCAGCTTCTCAGCCACACATTGATCTACCAAATCGTCCTGTTTCTACTCTCACTAGCGCATGGCACAGGCAGCAATCCAGAAATTACTACACTGGAGGTTGTGCATGACTACTATGACTATGTTCTTCTCAGCTTTCTACCTAGCTCTTTAAATTCTTTTTTCAGGACCTCATTGCTCTTCCTTCCTATGTCATTGGTACCAATACGTACCAAGATATCTGGCTGCTCTCCCTCCCCCCCAAAATGTTGTGGATGTGATCTGAGACATCCCTGACGCTGGAGAAAACAACCTTTGTTTCTTTTGTTATTGTCCTTGAAATTTCTGCCTTTCTTACACTAATATGTTACCTCTCCTTGATATCCTCCATTTTTTTTATTACTACTTCTTTAAGATATTTTACTACTGACAGAAGTTAAAAATGGTTTCACAATACTTGCCATCATGGCTGATGTTATTCATTAACTTACAGCACAGAATAGGTCCTCCAGTCCTTTCAGCCAGGCTGCCCAGCAAACCCCCTATTTAACCCTGGCCTAATCACAGGAAAATTCACAATGACCAACAAACCTAATAACCGGTATGTCTTTAGACTGTGGGAGGAAACTGGAGCACCTGGAGGAAACATACGTGGTCATGGGGATTACGTAGAAACTCCTTACAGACAGCAGCGAGTATTGAACCTGGGCAGCCTGTACTGTTAAGCATTGTGCTAACCACTACCCTATCATGCTGTCCCTCTATGGGGTAGAACGATTTCCCTTTCATCCCCTTTACAATGCCTTTACAAATCTAGAACCTATCAACCTCTACTTTAAATACACCCAGTGACTTGGCCTCCACTGCTGTCTGTGACAATGAAGTTCACACACATATATATATACACACACACTGTATATCAGCACCACCACGTGACAAAATAGCAGGCTCAGGTATCAGAACAGCTGTACTCTGATCAAAGCCAGCAAGCCAGCACCGACTAACCTTGGACTTGACCCACTATGGGGGACTGATGCAGAGATTCATTGGTTGCTCAGTCATAGATTCTGGTTGCAGAAGGGCCAGTGGTTATGGATACCAAACAATTAGGCTCATGACAACGTACTGAGGAGAACATGGCAGGCTGTGCAAGAAGGAACAGGTAGGTGGTCACCACAATATTTTTGAGGAGCATACAAAAGCACTCTGAAACTAATTCCACAATAATACCATTGATATCATTTGGTTAGTCTGGCAGGAGAGGTTTGAGATAAAGAAGTCTATCATCTATCATCAAGTGAAAAATCTCAACTGAAGCAAGGTACAGAGGACACCAAGGCATTGGTACAAGATACAGAGGCTCCAGTATGCATAAATTGATACTTCCTACCTTGTGATCTCCTTGATTACTTGTAAAAGTAGCTTTGAATAGACATAAAACAACGATGGAAGATTTCAAAAAAGGTTCACATTCATTTCTTGTGCCTAATAACATCTGTCCAGATCCTGCACTAACCTTGGGACAGGGCATCTTTGAAGATATGTATTTTGCTGAACAAATTAATCCTGAATATAAACAGCTACATCAGTTTGAAACCTTTTAGCTCTGATAAAGTGACAGATGTCTAAATACTAAATTTGGTTTTGCCTCTCTTGAGTGCATCAATTGCCTAACAATAGTGAATTTAAATTCAAATACATAAAGAAGGGTTATTCATGGAATAATTTGTGTGTATTAAAGAGACTGTCAAGGCACTTAATCAGATTAAGGTACTTGAAAACCTAATTGTTGTCTAGTATGTCATTTTAAGCAGTTGAACTGCAGAAATAGGAGGGAAGAAAAGCTTTGCAAAATTTGTCAGACAAAATTGGATTCGAGAAGGAGACACAAAGACACTGAATTGATCCTTTGGACCTAATATGGTTACTCAACATGATCACGTTAAAACAAATAGGCACATATAGAAAAATGGCAATTGAGAGGGAAGAATCAATTCTGATTAAATAGATACAAGAAAAATGGCTACCAGCTTTGCTCATCTCTCCACGTAATAATTCAACACTTCATTTGGCTTGAGATGCTCCAGTGTCAGAATTGTTGTTTGCTAAGTAGAACAATACCGCACAAAACAGGCAAGTTTGCTAAAAAAGATTAGGTGGATAGCAATAGATTACAAAATGACATGGATAAGAAGACTGAATAAGAAAACAAGTGGCAGACAAGTATGAAATCACGAAGTTTGATAGAAAGACTATGGAGAAACAAAGTAAGTTAATTGAAACAATTCTGAAATCTCTTTCAGGATAGTGGCTCCTGGGAGCACAGCTACACAACTACTTGAACAATTCATACAAAATACTGGAGGACCTCAGCAACTCAGGCATCATCCATGGAAGGGAATTAACAGTCAATGTTTCACTGCGGAAGGGTCTCAGCCCTAAACATCAGCTGCTTATTCCCCTTCATAAATGCTGCCAGATTTGCTGTGTTCCTCCACCATTTTGTGTGTGTTACTCAAGATTTCCAGCATCTGCAGAATCTTAAACACAAAACAATCTGCAGATGCTGGGGTCAAAGCAACACTCACAATACGCTGGAGGAACTCAACAGGTCGGGCAGCATCCGTGGAAATGATCAGTCGACGTTTCGGGCTGGAACACTTCATCAGGACTGAAGAGGGAAGGGGCAGAGGCCTTATAAAGAAGGTGGAGGGAGGGTGGGAAGGAGAAGGCTGGTAGGTTTCCTGTGTCTGTGCACAAATACTTGAATGTGACATGTTGAAAGTGATACTGGAATTCATAAATCGAGCCACAGAGAACAAAGTGAAGTTGAATATGGACAAAATAAGAAATATCTGGACTTCAGAAAAGGAACACACACCAGTCCTCTTAGGGGGATCAGAGGTGGAGAGAGTGAGCAATTTCAAGCTCCAGGGTGTCAGTATCTCTGAGGATCTAATCTGGATCCAGCATATCAATGCAACTATAAGGAAGGCAAGTCAGCAGCTATATTTTATTAGGAGTTTGAGGAGATTTAGTATGCCACCAAAAACACTTGGAAATGTATATAGATGTACCATGGAGAGCATGCTAACTGGCAGAATCACCATCCCTCCCCCTCCTGTCTTCTCCTATCATTTTGGATCTCCCCCTCCCCCTCCAACTTTCAAATCCCTTACTCACTCTTCCTTCAGTTAGTCCTGACGAAGGGTCTCGGCCTGAAACGTCGACTACACCTCTTCCTACAGATGCTGCCTGGCCTGCTGCGTTCACCAGCAACTTTTATGTGTGTTGCTTGAATTTCCAGCATCTGCAGAATTCCTGTTGTTTGCAACAACTCAGGGATAGCTTCTTCCCCTCTGCCATCTGATTTCTAAACGGACATTGAACCCATTTACACTACCTCACTACTTTTTAAATTTCCTGATATTTTGCACTACTTATTTAATTTAACTATTATACATACTTACTGTAATTCAGTTTTCTTTTTTTCTCTCTAATATCATGTATTGCATTGTACTGCTGCCACAAAATTAACAAATGTTGCTACATATGCCAGTGATATTAAACCTGATTCTGATTTTAAGAAAAAATAGGAGCAGGAGTAAGCTATCTGGCCCATGAAGCCTTGTTAGTACATGGTTAGTTCCTTCCTTCCTTCTGCATTGTGTGCTAGTTTTCACTGCAAAAGGACAGAAAATGGTGTTGCTGAGTGGTGCGGGAGCAGATAAGATCAGACGTTAGTGTTTGTGAATCAAAATCTTGATTCTAAAACCATCAGAAAAATATGGACATGGCAGCAGGAGTAAGGTGACTGAAGCTGATTGCTCTTCTTAGATGTTAAGCCAAACTTTTCACACTGCTCTAACCATTATTGTATGAGCTGTGTGACAAGGACAGAGCACTGTATATACTGAATCTTGACTGTGCAGCCTGAGTCAAAGTTTTCAATGATACCAACACTGGCCAACATGCAGGAATCCTTGAATAATCTCTCCCTGACACCCTCCTGCAATTATTCAGAATTAGATAACAGTTGATTCCGGTTAATTGAGACACATTGGGACCGGTACATTTTGGCCCAATTAAGCAGTTGCCCCAATTAGCTGAAATTTCATGGAAATAGTTAAAAAGATATAAAAAAAAGACATGATACCATTTAACTGAGTAACAAATTATGTACTTAAATGAAATTCTGAACAAATTAGAATACCAAAACTACTACAGTACTAATAATTGTTATCAGTTCCTAATAGTTATCAACGGATGAATTTATTTAGTGAATGCCGAATGTTCTTTTGATTGACTATAAATGAACAAAATCAGCACAGCCACCTTGCGCTGAATAAGTGTTTCTGATGATTTCATTCTCCAAATCTTCATTTTTATTATAACATTCGAGGTGATGGTCAATACCTTTGAATTCTTCCTAGCTTATATCTTGTTGAAGTAGTGAAATTATTTCACTCTCAGCCATTTCTGGTATCTCCAAGGCTGAATGTTTGAAATCCCAGTAAGCAAAAATTAGTTCTACTGTAAAGATGAAGCCACACTCAGGTTGGAGGAACAACACCTTATATTCTGTCTGGGTAGCCTCCAACCTGATGGCATGAACATTGACTTCTCAAACTTCCGCTAATGCCCCACGTCCCCCTCGTACCCCATCCGTTATTTATTTATATACACACATTCTTTTTCTCTCTCTCCTTTTTCTCCTTCTGTCCCTCTGACTATACCCCTTGCCCATCCTCTGGGTTTTCCCCCCTCCCCCTTTTCTTTCTCCCTAGGCCTCCTGTCCCATGATCCTCTCATATCCCTTTTGCCAATCAACTGTCCAGCTCTTGGCTCCATCCCACCCCCTCCTGTCTTCTCCTATCATTTCGGATCTCACCTTCCCCCTCCCACTTTCAAATCTCTTACTAGCTCTTCTTTCAGTTAGTCCTGATGAAGGGTCTCGGCCCGAAATGTCGAATGTACCTCTTCCAATAGATGCTGCCTGGCCTGCTGAGTTCACCAGCAACTTTTATGTGTGTTGCTTGAAATTCCAGCATCTGCAGATTTCCTCATGTCTGATTTGTCTTACTATTTTTTAATAGTTGTCAAGTATAGGTGACAAAAATCACTGCTGTCTGAACACAAACCCACAAGTGACATTACTTAAAAACCGTTTACTCTAAGCACGGTGTAATGTCTAACAGCTACATAACGTGCACACATCTGATGCTAGTTACAAAATGTTCAGTGACAGTCTCTGGCCCCAATTAAGTGGTACATTCTCCCAAGTAAACAAAGGGAATCCCAGCAATTTTCTCGATTTGTCTTTATTCTTTAAGAGTTGTCCCAAATAAAGTACTGCCCCAATTAATCAATGGCTCAATTAACTGGAATCCACTGTATTTATTTCCCTGGTGTTTTCTTGAACTGTTGCTATCAAAATCTACTTGAACTTTTTAACTGTGTTATACTTTATAAAAGTAATCCAAAGATGGCTCCTGCCATTGAACTCTGTAGGGTTTTCTGCACCTCCTGAATAGGAAGTAAATGTCAGCTGGAAATGTCAATGACAGACAATTCTATTACCTGCTGAGGTTAACATTGACAGAATCTCCCTGGTACAAAATTGGAAACAGTATTATGCCTCTTGCTGATGTTATTCACATATGATATTCTGTAGCATGGGAAATATATCTGCAGTATAAGTTGAACAACTTTTGAAAAATGCTTGCAAAAAAGTTGACTATCCTAATATTCAAAATCTCGTAAATAAAACAGATGAACTAACAATATACTGTACATAGATATGAATGAGTATGATGCAATCATTATGCCAATGACGTGGATGAAAAATGATAAAAGCTTGGTAGATTATAGTTATTTATTTAGTTATTTAATTTAGTGGTAACAGGCCCTTCGGCCCAATGAGCCTGTGCTGGCCAATTTCACCCATGTGAGCAATTAACCTACTAGCCTGTCTGTTTTTGGAATGTGGGGGAACTGGAGCACTTAGAGGAAGCTCATGCTGTCACAGGGAGAACGCACAAACTCCTTACAGACAGCAGTGACAGGCATGGATTAATAAGAGATGAAATACTACAGTTATAGAAATGATTGAAGCTCAGAAGATGTTGACTTCTTTCTTGTGGAGGTACAAAAAGGCATGGGAAGGAAAAGAGAATGAGACACAGGAGACTGCAGCTGCTGGAAGCCAGAGGAAGACACAAAGCGCTGAAGGAACTCATTGGGTCAATCACCTTCTATTGAGGGATTTGGATCAAAACACTTTGTGTGGACACTGGTTGGAATAAAGTATAAACACTCAAAAGATAATTACACTGGAGGGTAAGATAATGATCAATAAAATATAGGAAATGTGCACAGAGTGGGACAATAATTGCAGGGATTTATAATCTTGACACTAATTTGGTCAATCAAGTTGGAAAACGTACTTTGTCACTAAACCCATTCTTCAAAAGGAGGTCCAAGACTGCACAGCAATATTCTATATGCCTTCACTTGTGTAACAATAATTTTGCATTACTGTTCTCCATCCCTCTGTAAATTACTCCCTATATATCAGTTGCCTTCTTCATTAATTTCTGTAGCTGCATGTAGACTTTCGGGGTTTCATGTGCAAAAACTATATCAGTCTGTGTTATACTGATTGTGATCTCTCACCATTTACATCATAGTCTGCCTTTTGATTCCTCCTACTGAACAGCATGACCGCAAAATTGCGCATGTTAAATTCCTTTTGCTTGTGATGGTATTGGGTCTGCTGACTGCAAAGTTCTAAACATAAATGAAGATGTTAAGCCCTACTGGGATCTACTGTAAGTAGCCACAAGTACTCTTTCTAAAGGGAGAATATACTGTAACTACCCAAACTTCAAAGGCTAGTTCAATTCCTTGTTTATTCACCATGGTGAGCTTAGCTGCCAATACCCACAATTTGAGTGGTGTGTTCCCCTCCCTACCAAGGAGAAGATACTTCCAGCTAAAAAAGTAGTTTAAACACAGTTCATTTATTTTCAGTGAGACACATATAAATCCAAACAATGCTCTTAAAACTCATTTAAAACTCACAGAGGAATTCAATCTTATAAAACATTCCAAAGTTACAAATCATTTCTAAAACACAAAGGAGTTTCAAAACAGAGGTACAATCCTTATAATCTAAAAAGACTATAAAGATACAATGATGCGGGCAAATTAATTGTCCAACACAGGAATCGATGCCAGAGGAATGGATTCTAGTCACGCGTTTTCCGAACATTCTTCTTGATGTTCCTCAACCACTTTTTATAAGTCTGAACTGCTCTCTACATTTATACCCTTTTTCTACCACATAAATATGAAATTTCCTCAAATACCCTTTTTACACAAACAGTCTAAAAGCATCTTGGAGATATAAATCTCAGATTAATGCCCACAGTTCACAATTTATGCTGTAAAGCTAGCTTCCTTAAGTACATAAACTTTCCAAATATGAACATATTAGTTCCTTGGTATGCTACATGATATTATCCATCTGGTCTCCAAGCTTCCTTGAACTGTGACTGAGAGTCAGTTTGTCTGTTTGAAACAAACCAAATTAAACAACACATCTCTTAGATTGCACTCTCAAGCAACAATAAACCAGTTGCAGTGAGTTACATCTTTCTTCTCACAGACAGAGCATCTACTATTTTCAGAGTTTGTTAGCAAAGCTGTTCTATAAACAGTATACTTGTTTTAACTTCAAGCTGATTACTGCATGCCATTTACAATTTAAGAACTGACGACTGACTCCAGAATTCAAACAACTGTTATTTGGAAGGCTACTTACAAGTAGAATCTGGTGTGTTTAGAAAGCAAGGTTTACAAAACATGAGGAAGAGGCCTAGGAAGCAAATATCCATCAAATGCTCAGTCAGTCAGCCTGTCTACATCCTACTGTCATGTCCAAAGGTCCTCATTTATAGCATACCTTTCTACCTTTTTCTAAATAAAGCCATGGAGGAGTTAATAACCATATCTTTCAGTGTAGAAATAGTATCATACAAACCAATAGGGTCAAGGGCTAGTAAACTTTCTGGTGTTTCATCCTAGAATCCTAAAAGAAGCGGTTTCAAGTCTGGTTCTCAGTATTATTCTTTTATTATTTGTACAATTTATCAACTTTTGCACATTGATTGTTTGTCAGTCTTTGTTATGTATAGTTTGTCATAAGTTCTTTTGTATTTCTTTATTTTCCTGTGCATGCCTGTAAGGAAATGAATCTCAAGGTAGTATATAGTGACATATACAT
Organism: Mobula birostris; assembly: GCF_030028105.1. Taxonomy (NCBI): domain Eukaryota; kingdom Metazoa; phylum Chordata; class Chondrichthyes; order Myliobatiformes; family Myliobatidae; genus Mobula; species Mobula birostris. Next base: position 151,788,523 of record NC_092374.1, read on the forward strand.
ACTTTGATAATAAATTTACTTTGAGCTTTGTATCTTTCATAATTCCTAAATTTTTGTAAAGTACTGGAGAAATGGAAACCTGGCAACGTACAGTACCATCTCTATTCAATGAGTTTGAATAGAGATAAGCCAACTATAGGCCAATTATCCTAACACCTTTTATTGGAAGCATATTAGAATCAAATATTCAGGTATATTTGCTGCACATTTGTAAAATCATAGTCTAATCAAGCAGGGTCAGGATGGTTTCACAAATGGAAAATCAGAGCAATTTGAGGAAGTTTCTGCCAGAGTGCATAAAGGGGAAGGAGTAGATGTATTTGCATTTCCAGTAAGTGTTTATTCTCAGAAGTTTGAGGTGCAAGATAAAAGCCCTACATGTTGTTGGAACATACTGACACACAGTAGATACATGATTGGATAACTGGTAAAGAGCAACCATCAAGGGTAAACAGTATTTTGGCAACACGACAGCTTGTAATGCACATGGTAACACTGTGATTAATGCACGGAATGCATAAGTATCAGATGACATAACTCAAGATGGCAAAGTAAATTGCAGAGAGGATATAATTAGTTCTCAGAGGGGTGTTGATAGATTAAGTAGCTGGGCAAAATATGTTATATGGAACATACCAAAGGAAAAAAATGATGTTTATTTTGGAAGGAAGAGCAAAATAATGGTTAATTATTTAAATATAGTAAAACTACAGAAAGCTGCATCACCAAAAGGCTATTGGAAATCTTGTGCACCAGAGGCAAACACAAGTGCAGACAATAATATGGAAGACAAATAGAATTTTGGACCTGGTTTCAAGTGCTGTTATATTATAAAAGTAAAGAAATTTTACAGCAACTGTACAAGGCAACAATGAGTCTACGTTGAGAGCACTGCAAACAATTGTTGGTCTCTCCTTTAGGAAAGAAATTATTTTATTGGAGGCAGTTCAGGGGAGGTTCAATGAGATGTCCTATAAACATGGATAAATAGATCAGGACTCTGTTCATAGTGTCATAGAGCTATACAGCAGAGATTAAAAGAATAATAGGAAACCTTATTGAAATATGCAAACTGAATAAATAGTTAAGGGTTATTAAGGGCTTGTCAAGATAATCACCTCTCATAGCCCAACCCTATGTCCCCATCGTGAGAGATGAAAATGGATAAGGCTGGCCAGCAGGGCTCTGGTGAAGCTGAATAGGCCAATCTCCTGTACAGTGAATGCAATGGATTGCAGAAATATTGATTAACTCCAATCATACCATCGACTTCAGAGGACGATGGAGACAGGAGGTCATCAATTGCCTATGATCCACTTAGAACTAAGGGCACAAGTAGGTAAGTAAGCAAGTCAAAGTAAGTGGTTAAAGGAAGTTTGTCCTTATGACGAAGTTCAGAGCCAGATGGTCTTGGAGTAAGAGGGTACCCATATCAGACCAAGATGAGGAAGATATTTTTTCTTTCAAAGATTGTGACACCTTGGAACTCCTTGCCCCAGAGAGCTCTGAAACCAAAGTACCTGTGCATATTTAAAGCTGAAAAAGATAGGTTTCTAATCATTAAGGGAATTAGAGGTTATTGGGAATGTGTAGGGAAGTGGAACTAAGAAATGACAATTTAATCACGATCCACAGAATATGCCTATGTCTACTGGTCTTATGGTCACAATTGAATTAAAGTTCCTTACAGCAGATCAAGGAACGTTTGAGAGGAAAACTAATATCCATGTGTTCTTTAGCATTTCAAGAAAACACTTCTGATTTCATCTCACCTAACACTAGCAATCAATACCAGAGTGGATTATGTGTTCTGAAACTAATAACCTCAAAGCTACTCCATGGCAAAAGTGAAGCACACAGGCAGTCCAACATATTTGAAGAGAGAAAATGAGGAACCACAAATCAATAATTTTCCTCTTGTGTTCATGAAATATAATTTCCTTTTTGTAATTTAAAACTGGTAACTTCAACATTTTGTTAATATCACTTTTTTTCTGTCTAATGAATCTTAATAGTATTCAGTCGTGTAATTAGAGAACTGATGTCAATGCAAAATTAGTGCTAATTGCACATTTCTTTATGTAATCTCATTTCAAGGACATTTAGTTAATTCCTGTGGATGGAACATCCTTATTTTAACATTCTCTGGCAGTAGCACATCCCGTGTATAAATTCAAGATATTTTGTCCCTGTGGGAAACATTTCATTCCAATTGTCCAACTGCATTGCACCATTTTCCTTGCAACATCTAATTTTTGAGCCACGTGCTTGAGAAAAAACTGCTTTTTTAGAAGCAAGCAGTCATTTTCTTTCTTGTGGTAATGGTTATTACTTTTCATTGGCATAGATATCTTTCAGCCTGTAAACTAGATTTTTATAATCTCATCATAAAAGATGTATATGATGCCACTGAATAAATCTGGATTACACTGATGAGGAAATTTGCATTGTGGAAGCACAAATCCCTGAATACAACTGATCTGGTCAGTCGTGTAATTGAAGCAATTTTTATATAGATGTATTATTTTGGCTTGTAAGTATGACTATATTAGTAGAGAATGAACCTGGCTATTGTTGATGAAATGATACCAGCGACAGAATATAATTCAGCTTTTCTAGTTTGTAACCAGTCATTTGCTATGTGCCTCTCGAGGTTTGTAGCAGCCTCTTGTAGCAGCTGTTATCAGTGACCAAGCAAAATATATAGCATGCAGTTTACAATATATATGGGGTAATCACTGATAATAAACATGCAAATTTCTAGTCAGTAATGGACCTGCATCAGAAAGTATTGTATTTTATATCATGTACTTCATCTTTGGAAAGATTCAGTTCTGAATTGTCAATCATTTTAAAGTTTATTTTGTATTAAGAAGACCATCAAATGTATTTCCTTTGGATAACATATGGCATATTTCAATTTTTAATTCTTTTATATTTGATAAACAGAAATAGCTTTTTGCTTCTTGATGTGGGCTGTAAGATACATGTGAACTTGCTCAAAAACAATTGGAGGTAATATCATTAACGACGGATGAGCTTCACAATGACTTATTATGGAAAGTTGTAAATTTTGGCCTATAAATTCCTTTACTACTTTTTAATAGCATTAAAATTGCCACACACAAGTTGTTTTTAATAACCCCATTAGTATTTCTGCAAGCTTCAATTGTGTAATTCACACATCATCATGGTTAGTTTTTTATGAGTATTGCCCTCAGCTTTTCTGTATATTGCTCCACGGATCTGAAACTTATTACAGTTGTTGTTAGTTGGGTTAACAAATGTGACCTTGGTAGCCAGTTCTTAATTTATTATAACATTACGGAAGAAGCATTTAGATTGGCTGCTGTAAGAATGAGAAGGGCTGAGAGATTTTCTCAGGGGATCAGAGGGATCTGCTGAAGTGTAACATCCACCTGAAGCAAGTTCCTTGCTCCACAGTACCACTAAGATTCTCCAAGGCCACTAGCCGGTTGCAAGTAGCAGGAGACTGCATGGGCAACTCTGTGAGGAATAGCATTACAGCAGTGCTGTAGTTGAAAAAAATGAATACTGGTACAAATTTTCACTTTTCAATTGACTGTAAATGAACGAAATCAGCACAGATAATGGACTGCATTCATTGCCTTCTGTCATGAAGTAATACTAAAATCCAACAATAAATTTCCTTGTTTCCTGTGTAATCACTAGCTCAAGTTCAGTTCTCTCATCCTTGTCTTTCTGTGGTCATCATGTTCCCTGCCCTTGTGTTGTGATACAATGCTTTTGACAATCTTCATTTACATTGTAACATTCCAGATGTTTGTTGATACCTTCAAATTCTGCATAGTTCTTAACTTGTTGAAATAGTGAAATCATTTCACTTTCACTCCCAGCCATTTCCAACATCTCCTAGCCTGTATTCTTGAAACTCGAGTGAGCAAAAGAGTTCTGAATTGTCTTGCTAGTTATTTCACGCCAACGACCTCTGACAAACTGCACTGCCTGCAAAAAGATAATCCTTGGATCACCTCCTTGGTAGTAGATCAGTAGATTTTCTTCAAAAGCTTCAACAAATTGAATAGGGTAGAAAGACCCTAATGGGAGTTATCTACAAACCCCCAAACAGTAGCCTGGATATAGGGTGTCAGTTGAATCAAGAGTTAAAATTGAAATGTAGCAAAGGTAATGCTACAGTTGTTATGGGGGATTTCAACATGCAGGTAGACTGGAAGAATCAGGTTGGTACTGACCCCCAAGAAAGGGAGTTTGTGGAGTGCCTCCGAGATGGATACTTAGAACAGCTTGTACTGGAGCCTACCAGAGAGAAGGCAATTCTAGATTTAGTGTTGTGCAATGAACCGGATTTGATCAGGGACCTCGGGGTAAAGGAGCCATTAGAGGTAGTGACCATAATATGATAAGTTTTAATGTACAAATTGAGAGGGAGAAGGGAAAATCCGAAGTGTCAGTATTACAGATGAGCAAAGGGAGTTATGGAGCTATGAGGGAGGAGCTGGCTAGAGTTCAATGGAACAATACCTTAGCAGGGATGACAGTGGAACAATAATGGCAGGTATTTCTGGGAATAATGCAGAAGTTGCAGGATCAGTGACAATGGACAAGGGAGAACCAGTGGATATAGTTACCTGGACTGTCAGAAAGCCTTTGATAAAATCCCTCATAGGAGATTAGTGGGAAAAATTAGGGCACATGGTATTGGGGGCAGAGTACTGACATGGATTGAAAATTGGTTGTCTGACAGGAAACAAAGAGTAGCGATTAACGGGTCCTTTTCGGAATGGCTGGCGGTGACCAGTGGGGTACCGCAGGGTTCAGTGCTGGGTCCGCAGCTGTTTACAATATACATTAATGATTTAGATGAAGGGATTAAAAGTAACATTAGCAAATTTGCAGATGACACAAAGCTGGGTGGCAGTGTGAAATGTGAGGAGGATGTTGTGAGAACGCAAGGTGACTTGGACAGGCTGGGTGAGTGGGCGAATGCATGGCAGATGCAGTTTAATGTGGATAAATGTGAAGTTATCCACTTTGGTGGTAAGAATAGGAAGGCAGATTATTATCTAAATGGAGCCAAGTTAGGAAAAGGGGAAATACAATGAGATCTAGGTGTTCTTGTACATCAGTCACTGAAAGCAAGCATGCAGGTACAGCAGGGAGTGAAGAAAGCTAATGGAATTCTGCCCTTCATAACAAGGGGAATTGAGTATAGGAGCAAAGAGGTCCTTCTGCAGCTGTACAGGACCCTGGTGAGAACACCTGGAGTATTGTGTGCAGTTTTGGTCTCCAAATTTGAGGAAGGACATTCTTGCTATTGAGGGAGTGCAGCGTAGGTTCACAAGGTTAATTCCTGGGATGGCAGGAACCCATAAGCATGTTCCTGCTGATGGGTGAGTCCAGAACCAGAGGCCACAGTTTAAGAATAAGGGGTAGGCCATTTAGAACGGAGTTGAGGAAAAACTTTTCCACCCAGAGAGTGGTGGATGTATGGAATGCTCTGCCCCAGAAGGCAGTGAAGGCCAAGTCTCTGGATGCTTTCAAGAAAGAGATGAATAGAGCTCTTAAAGAATGCAGAATCAAAGGTTATGGGGATAAGGCAGGAACTGGATACTGATAGTGGATGATCAGCCATGATCACAGTGAATGGCGGTGCTGGCTTTAAGGGCCGAATGGCCTACTCCTGCACCTATTGTCTATTGTCTATTGAATATGGTTCATCAACTTTCTGCAATGTCTTTAATTTTTTTATGATTCATATATCCATTGACTGTAAAAGTATGTTGTATTGGCAGGCAGAAATTCCAGCTGGATGTTTCTTAAACATTCTACATTAGGGTGTGCTGCACAATTGTCAACAAGCAGAAGAATTTTGCTTGATTTCCGTAGTAGCAATATATCTCACCTCATCAGTCATTTCTTTAAAATGTCAGAAGTCTTCCATGCATGCTTATTAGCAAAATACTCGATTAGCAAAAGTAACCTTTCTTAGCCCTTACAGCATTGAGGTTTAACGCTTTCCCCAATAACATAGTACTTGAACGGCACAACACAGTTATGTGATCCATTGCCTTCTTTGAACCAGATAGTGTTGCTTGCTTGTTGCAAAGGGAACCATCTAGTGTAGAATGATTTACAAAGGACTTTCATTGGCTTTGTAGATTTTTGAAGCAAATTGGGGAGTTTTGTAGATTTCCATATTTCGGCACTTACAACATCAACACTACTTTTCTGACTGTGTACATTCTTGAATTAAATTTGGTGCCTAAATTTCCATTGAGACAACCAACTGCTGTGCCGTATAGGGGGACCAATATCCTGGCGGGGAGATTTGCAAGGACTATTGAGGTGACTTTAAACTAGAGTGGTTGGGGGGTGGGAATCAAATTAAAGAGACTAGGAGAGACAACACACATCAAAGTTGCTGGTGAACGCAGCAGGCCAGGCAGCATCTCTAGGAAGAGGTACAGTCGACGTTTCAGGCCGAGACCCTTCGTCAGGACTAACTGAAGGAAGAGTGAGTAAGGGATTTGAAAGTTGGAGGGGGAGGGGGAGATCCAAAATGATAGGAGAAGACAGGAGGGGGAGGAATGGAGCCAAGAGCTGGACAGGTGATAGGCAAAAGGGATATGAGAGGATCATGGGACAGGAGGTCTGGGAAGAAAGACAAGGCGGGGGAGGGACACAGAGGATGGGCAAGAGGTATATTCAGAGGGACAGAGGGAGAAAAAGGAGAGTGAGAGAAAGAATGTGTGCATAAAAATAAGTAACAGATGGGGTACGAGGGAGAGGTGGGGCCTTAGCGGAAGTTAGAGAAGTCGATGTTCATGCCATCAGGTTGGAGGCTACGCCGACGGAATATAAGGTGTTGTTCCTCCAACCTGAGTGTGGCTTCATCTTTACAGTAGAGGAGGCTGTGGATAGACATGTCAGAATGAGAATGGGATGTGGAATTAAAATGTGTGGCCACTGGGAGATCCTGCTTTCTCTGGCGGACAGAGCGTAGATGTTCAGCAAAGCGGTCTCCCAGTCTGCATTGGGTCTCGCCAATATATAAAAGGCCACATTGGGAGCACCAGATGCAGTATATCACCCCAGCTGACTCACAGGTGAAGTGTTGCCTCACCTGGAAGGACTGTTTGGGGCCCTGAATGGTGGTAAGGGAGGAAATGTAAGGGCAAGTGTAGCACTTGTTCTACTTACACGGATAAGTGCCAGGAGGGAGATCAGTGGGGAGGGATGGGGGGTCGAATGGAAAACGGAGTTGCGTAGGGAGCGATCCCTGCGGAATGCGGGGGGGGGAGGAGGGAAAGATGTGCTTAGTGGTGGGATCCCGTTGGAGGTGGCGGAAGTTACAGAGAATAATATGTTGGACTCGGAGGCTGGTGGGGTGGTAGGTGAGGACCAGGGGAACTCTATTCCTAGTGGGGTGGCGGGAGGATGGAGTGAGAGCAGATGTATATGAAATGGGGGAGATGCGTTTAAGAGCAGAGTTGATAGTGGAGGAAGGGAAGCCCCTTTCTTTAAAAAAGGAAGACATCTCCCTTGTCCTAGAATGAAAAGCCTCATCCTGAGAGCAGATGCGGCGGAGACGGAGGAATTGCGAGAAGGGGATGGCGTTTTTGCAAGAGACAGGGTGAGAAGAGGAATAGTCCAGATAGCTGTGAGAGTCAGTAGGCTTATAGTAGACATCAGTGGATAAGCTGTCTCCAGAGACAGAGACAGAAAGATCTAGAAAGGGGAAGGAGGTGTCGGAAATGGACCAGGTAAACTTGAGGGCAGGGTGAAAGTTGGAGGCAAAGTTAATAAAGTCAACGAGTTCTGCATGCGTGCAGGAAGCAGCGCCAATGCAGTTGTCGATGTAGCGAAGGAAAAGTGGGGGACAGATACCAGAATAGGCACGGAACATAGATTGCTCCACAAACCCAACAAAAAGGCAAGCGTAGCGAGGACCCATATGGGTGCCCATAGCTACACCTTTAGTTTGGAGGAAGTGGGAGGAGCCAAAGGAGAAATTATTAAGAGTAAAGACTAATTCTGCTAGACGGGGCAGAGTGGTGGTAGAGGGGAACTGATTAGTTCTGGAATCCAAAAAGAAGCGTAGAGCTTTGAGACCTTCCTGATGGGGGATGGAAGTATATAGGGACTGGACATCCATGGTGAAAATAAAGCGGTGGAGGCCAGGGAACTTAAAATCATCGAAAAGTTTAAGAGCGTGAGAAGTGTCACGAACATAGGTCGGAACATAGACTAGGAGAGAGGAGGTTAGTTCACAACAGGGGGATGGGAACAAGTGCAGAGAGACAGAGGGATGTAAAATGAGGGTAGAAGCAAAAAGTAGTAAGGTGAAAGGTAAAAGTGGCAGCCCGGCAAATCCAGGGCAAAAATCAAAAAGGGCCGCTTTTCAACATAATTGTATAAGGGCTAAGAGAGTTGTAAAAGAGCTCCTGAAGGCTTTGTGTGTCAATGCAAGGAGCATTCGTAACAAGGTGGATGAATTAAAAGTGCAGATTGTTATTAATGAATATGATATAGTTGGGATCACAGAGACATGGCTCCAAGGTGACCAAGGATGGGAGCTCAACATTCAAGGATATTCAATATTCAGGAGGGATAGGCATGAAAGAAAAGGAGGCGGGGTAGCATTGCTGGTTAGAGAGGAGATTAACGCAATAGAAAGGAAGGACATTAGCCGGGAGGATGTGGAATCGATATGGGTAGAGCTGCATAACACTAAGGGGCAGGAAACGCTGGTGGGAGTTGTGTACAGGCCACCTAACAGTAGTAGTGAGTTTGGGGATGGCACTAAACAGGAAATTAGAAATGCGTGCAATAAAGGAACAGCAGTTATACTGGGTGACTTCAATCTACATGTAGATTGGGTGAACCAAATTGGTAAGGGTGCTGAGGAAGAGGATTTCTTGGAATGTATGAGGGATGGTTTTCTGAACCAACATGTCGAGGAACCAACTAGAGAGCAGGCTATTCTGGACTGGGTATTGAGCAACGAGGAAGGTTTAATTAGCAATCTTGTCGTGAGAGGCCCCTTGGGTAGGGGTGACCATAATATGGTGGAATCCTTCATTAAGATGGAGAGTGACATAGTTAATTCCGAAACAAAGGTTCTGAACTTAAAGAAGGGTAACTTTGAAGGTATGAGACGTGAATTAGCTACGATAGACTGGCAAATGATACTTAAAGGGTTGATGGTGGATATGCAATGGCAAGAATTTAAAGATTGCATGGATGAACTACAACAATTGTTCATCCCAGTTTGGCAAAAGAATAAATCAAGGAAGGTAGTGCACCCGTGGCTGACAAGGGAAATTATGGATAGTATCAATTCCAAAGAAGAAACATACAAATTAGCCAGAAAAAGCAGCTCACCTGAGGACTGGGAGAAATTCAGAGTCCAGCAGAGCAGGACAAAGGGCTTAATTAGGAAAGGGAAAAAAGATTATGAGAGAAAACTGGCAGGGAACATAAAAACTGACTGTAAAAGCTTTTATAGATATGTGAAAAGAAAAAGATTGGTTAAGACAAATGTAGGTCCCTTACAGACAGAAACAGGTGAATTGATTATGGGGAACAAGGACATGGCAAACCAATTGAATAACTACTTTGGTTCTGTCTGCACTAAGGAGGACATAAATAATCTTCCGGAAATAGTAGGGGACAGAGGGTCCAGTGAGATGGAGGAACTGAGGGAAATACATGTTAGTAGTGAAGTGGTGTTAGGTAAATTGAAGGGATTAAAGGCAGATAAATCCCCAGGGCCAGATGGTCTGCATCCCAGAGTGCTTAAGGAAGTAGCCCAAGAAATAATGGATGCATTAGTGATAATTTTTCAAAACTTTTTAGATTCTGGACTAGTTCCTGAGGATTGGAGGGTGGCTAATGTAACCCCACTTTTTAAAAAAGGAGGGAGAGAGAAACCGGAGAATTATAGACCTGTTAGTCTAACTTCGGTGGCGGGGAAAATGTTAGAGTTAGTTATCAAAGATGTGATAACAGCACATTTGGAAAGCGGTGGAATCATCGGACAAAGTCAGCATGGATTTGTGAAAGAAAATCATGTCTGACGAAACTCATAGAATATTTTGAGGATGTAACTAGTAGAGTGGATAGGGGAGAACCAGTGGATGTGGTATATTTGGATTTTCAAAAGGCTTTCGACAAAGTCCCACACAGGAGATTAGTGTGCAAACTTAAAGCTCACAGTATTGGGGGTAAGGTATTGATGTGGATAGAGAATTCTTTGGCAGACAGGAAGCAAAGAGTGGGAATAAACGGGACCTTTTCAGAATGGCAGGCAGTGACTAGTGGGCTACCGCAAGGCTCAGTGCTGGGACCCCAGCTGTTTACAATATATATTAATGACTTAGATGAGGGAATTAAATGCAGCATCTCCAAGTTTGCGGATGACACGAAGCTGGGTGGCAGTGTTAGCTGTGAGGAGGATGCTAAGAGGATGCAGGGTGACTTGGATAGGTTGGATGAGTGGGCAAATTCATGGCAGATGCAATTTAATGTGGATAAATGTGAGGTTATCCACTTGGTGGCAAAAATAGGAAAACAGATTATTATCTGAATGGTAGCTGATTAGGAAAACGGGAGGTGCAGCGAGACCTGGGTGTCATTATACACCAGTCATTGAAACTGGGCATGCAGGTACAGCAGGCGGTGAAAAAGGCGAATGGTATGCTGGCATTCATAGCAAGAGGATTTGAGTACAGGAGCAGGGAGGTACTACTGCAGTTGTACAAGGCCTTGGTGAGACCACACCTGGAGTATTGCGTGCAGTTTTGGTCCCCTATTCTGAGGAAAGACATTCTTGCCATAGAGGGAGTACAAAGAAGGTTCACCAGGTTGATTCCTGGGATGGCAGGACTTTCATATGATGAAAGACTGGATCGACTAGGCTTATACTCATTGGAATTTAGCAGATTGAGGGGGGATCTTATTGAAACGTATAAAGTCCTAAAGGGATTGGACAGGCTAGATGCAGGAAGATTGTTCCCGATGTTGGTGAAGTCCAGAATGGGGGGTCACAGTTTGAGGATAAAGGGGAAGCCTTTTAGGACCGAGGTGAGGAAAGACTTCTTCACACAGAGAGTGGTGAATCTGTGGAATTCTCTGCCACAGGAAACAGTTGAGGCCAGTTCATTGGTTATATTTAAGAGGGAGTTAGATATGGCCCTTGTGGCTAAAGGGATCAGGGGGTATGGAGAGAAGGCAGGTACAGGGTTCTGAGTTGGATGATCAGCCATGATCATACTGAATGGCGGTGCAGGCTCGAAGGGCCGAATGGCCTACTCCCGCACCTATTTTCTATGTTTCTATGTATTCTATGTTGCTTTAAGATCTTCATGACCCAGCTTCATAACTAGCTCCTCTGACTTTTTTTTAACACTGGACCACTAACATACTCACTTCGTCCAGTTACAATGGAGAGCCACTGACTGAGGGCCTCTTCAACATCCAGATCCTTACCTTCCTGTTTTCACATTTGGGATGTTCCCTGTTATCCTTTGCATAATGCTCATTCTTCTTGACGTTTATCTAATGCTTAGCTGTAGATGCATAGAAGCATAGAAAACCTACAACACAATACAGGCCCTTCAGCCCACAGTGCTGTGCCAAACATGTACTTACTTCAGAAATTATGTAGAGTTGCCCATAGCCCTCTATTTTTCTGAGCTCCATGTACCTATCAAGGAGTCTCTTAAAAGACCCTATCGAATCCACCTCCATCGCCATCACCGGCAGCCCGTTCCATGCACTCACCACTCTCTGAGTGAAAAATACCTACCCCTGACACCTCCTCTGTACCTACTTCCAAGCATCTTAAACTATGCCCTCTTCAGTTAGCCATTTTAGCCCTGGGGAAAAAAAACCTCTGACTATCCACACAACGAATGCCTCTCATCATCTTATACATTATAGATATTATAGATATTGGCTGTCCAGTTTTCTCTACCAACTGGTGATGAGTGGTGTTAGGTAGATGGCTTTTAACTTGGTCCGGTAGAGTAATTCTTTCAGCTAGTGTCAAATCTTTTTGTGGTATCTAGGCTAAGGTCTCAAAAACGTTTAAGTCAAAATTTTTAAAAAAGGTCAAAAAATCATTGCTTTATGAATTTGACCCAAATGGATAACACAACATAAGCACGTGCTACTGACAAACGTTCTCTCTAAGCATAGTGTAGTAACTAATGGCCACATAAGTGCACTTGATGACCATACCTGCTGCAATTAAGTGGCATGGTGTCCCAAATAAACGAAGGGAATCCCAGCTATTTTCTCAATTTGTTTTTATTCATTCGGATTTGTCCCAAATAAGCGGCTGCCTGGATTAACTGATGTCCCAGGTAACCAGAATAGGCAGTATTTAATTCTTATTGTAGTTACTGAGTCTTTTTATTATTATCAACTGCAAAAAAAAACAAATTTCATGACATAAACCTGATTTTGATTATCTTTAAAGGCTTTATCTCTACTGCTTCTATTTCTAATGTTAAAATGAATACTTCATAGTGCCAGAATGATTCACTCATTCAGCTAATATAACTTAAATTTGAATATGGGGTTTCACCTTTCACTGCTGTTTATTTTTTGAAAATCATTTACAAGATGTTGGTATGATTAACAAGGCTCATAATAATTCGTTCTATGGACATGATGCTGTAAATGTAAGGTTAAAGTTAAATCCACGCCATATTCTGAGTTATTATAAGCGTACAGACTACTTTTGCTTAATATTCTCATATGTAATAGAATTAATCCTTCCCCATTTGCTTACCCATGAAAAGGTGATGATGAATGACCTTTTGTAATCAACGTACTGAAAATACTCACATAGTACTGTTGAGTAGAATGTTCCAGGCTCCAGACACAGTGGCTATGAAGGAATGCATATAATTTCTATATAACAGAATAAATTAACAGTGGTGTATTTCCATGGCACTGTGAAAATTTGATTCCATTGAATGCAATAGAACTGAGCTCTGGGAGTAGAATGAAATCCTCCAAAAAGTAGTGGATTCAGCCCAGTTCATCACAGGTAAAGCCCTCCTAACCACTGAACATATCTCCATGAAACATACTTTCGTAGGAAAGCAGCATCCATTATCACCACTCAGGACATGCTCTCTTCTCACTGCTGCCATCAAGTAGAAGGCACAAAAGTCTCAGGACTCACACTTCAGGTTTCAAGAACAGTTACTACCCCTCAACCATCAGACTCCCGAATAAAAGGAGAAAACTATATTTATTTTTACTTGTCCCATTATTGAAATGTTCTTACAACCAATTATCTCACTTTAAGCTCTCTTTATCTTGTTAATTCATGTTCTCATTATTTATTGCCATTTATTTATATTTGAATTTGAAGAGTTTGTTTTTGCCTGCACCCTGCACCCTATTAAAGTTACTATTCAGAATCAGCAGAGTATGCCCGCAAGAAAATGTTGTATATGGTGATATATATGTAATTTGATAATAACATTTACTTTGAAATTTGAAATGCTGCAAAGTGGCTTTGTTATTGACCAAAAGCAGCTATATATCTAAACTAAAATAGAGTTAATCTCAGAAGGCAAATTGCAAGTTCCAGCATCTGCAGAATCATGTGCATGTGTATCATGATATAATGATGCCTTTTTCAACTCTCTTGATTTTAGAGAGGCCTTTAAGAAAATCTAAAAGATATTTTGTACAACGTACACAATGCAGTTGTTTTGTCTCATAGTGGAGGAAGCGTCTCTTTAATCCATTGGGAAGGTCTGACAATTAAGTAGATTGCTTTGTCCTGACTGACAAAAACTTTTTGAGTGGTATTTGAGCTACAATTATCCAGATAAATGTGTACTAACCGCTATACTTTTATTTAATTCAGGAAAGACATGACGGAATCAGGAGATGATCCATTTGCCATGGAATGGACATACCCAGATTATGTTCCCATAAAACTCTATTTATGGAACTATTTCAGTTATGCCTCAGATTAATTTGCATCATAGATTTTGACTGTAGTGAATTCATTTATAGTAATTTCATTGAATGTCAAGTGGAAGTTATACTCTTCTGTTGGAATGAGTTGTGGCCTTGAATTTGTATGACAAGAATATTACTTGCCAGTTATCAGCCTGGATATTGCTTCATGCTACCAGCAGCTGTTTTATTCAAAGCAAAAGAAAATCAAACTCTCTACATCAGGAACATAGCCATTATGTAGGTCTGCAAGTTTAAGGAGCAACATGATCAATCTTGACAATATTCGAAGCACAATAATTGCAAAAAAAGTTTAAATGAGTATGAGAAAAACATAATTGTATGCTGTCCAATTATGCAGCTGAATGATATGAGTACTGATAATTTTGATATGGTCCTCAGTGCATTGGAAGTAATAATATTAAATTTAATCCAGACAATCCAAAGATCGATGAAAATAATTATTCTTTTGAATCAAAAACAACTTTATGTTGCAGAAGTTAATTACCACTGGAGTTTTAAGTTTTTGCCTGGTTTATAAACCTATATATAATCACTGAATGTAGTTCATAAATAATAATTTATGAAGCAATTTTCATTGAGATGATGTAGTTCGAAGTGCTTCACCAAGGGATAAAAGTACAAATATAAAAGTCAACTTAAACAAAAACAAACACAAAAAAGCCAAAAAGATGTTAGTTAAATAAATAGATATTGAGATGGTGTTCAATAGTGTCAACTGATTCTGCATCCCTCAATCCCTCATAGTTTCAAGTATTGATTCCACAGTTAAGGACCATAGTTCAAAAAAGCTGACCTGCCAATTATCTTTTGATTGAGATCCTTTAAATTTAAGGGACCAGGAGAAGGAGACCTGAGTGCTTGAGCAGCACTATAACACAAAAATGATTCTGTGATGTACTTCAGTCCCAGATGATATAAAGCTTTAAAAACAAATTAAGAGAACTTTAAAATCAATTCCAAAAGATACAGGAAGCTAATGCAAAGTGCAATAGCTACTACCAGAGTGATACATTCCTTCATTCTGGTTTTGGTTAAAAAAAATCAGTTCAGGATTGGTTAGCATGGATTAGTTAAAGCAACATCAAACTTGATGGATGGTCAATTTATTTGAGGGGTTTAAAATAATTTTGATGTATTAAAGACAGTGGCTCAATGCTGTACACTTGGATTTTAATAAGCTCTTTGACAAGCTCTTCAGACAGCAAACTTCTCAATAAAGGAAAAGTTTTGTCCCTGAGAGACTGGTAAATTGTATTGAAAATACACAATGACAGGAAGCAAAGAGTAATGGTCAGCAAGTTGTTTTGTAATGGCAAAACTGTTCTCAGCTGCATTCCACAGGGTTCAATTAGACCAGAAGATATAGGAGGAGAATTAGGCCACTTGGTCCTTTGAGTCTGCTCGGACATCCAACCATGGTTAAAATTTTCTCAGCCCTATTCTCCCACCTTCTCCCCCTAACCCTTAATCCCCCTTATTAATCATTCAATTCTTAGTCCCTTCCTCTGTATTTGTGAATTGACTATTTCAGAATCAGAATCAGATTTGATATCACTGGTAAATTAGTTAATTTTATGGCAGCAGTAAAATGAAATACAAGATAAATAAAAAAAATAAAATTTAATGTAACTCAGTCTTTTCTATAGAAAAGGTTGAGTTACATTAAATATATATATATATAATAGTTAACTTTAAATAAGTAATGCAAAATAATAGAAATAAAAAAGTAGTGGGGTAGTGTTTATGAGTTCAATGTCCATTCAATGGTAGAGGGGAAGACGCTGTTCCGGAATCACTAAGTGTTTGCCTTCAGGCTTCTGTATCTCAGAGACTATTTGAAGTTAAATGTTGAGGATACAATAATATATATGCAGATGGTACATAAAGAGACCATGAGGAGGATAGATTTGGATTTCTAAAAGTTATAAATGTCATAAGGTCACAGTCGGATTGGTGATTCAAGCTCTGATCTGAGTATTTCTTAAATGTTGTAAGCGTATCTGCCTCCACCATCCACTCCAGTCCTATGTTTCTGGGTGGAGAAAGCTCTTCCTTAGACTTCCTCTTACCCCTTAATCTAAACCAGTGTTTCCCAACTTTTTTTAACCCATTGCTTCCTTAAAGCACTTTCAGACTTGCCAATGCCCCCCTAAAGCACCTTCATACTTGCCTTCATACTTAGGCACAATACACTTTCTCAGACCGCAATAGTGTAAAAACTTGTCTACCATATGCTAACATGACAAAATTATTCTGCTTTAAATTATTATTTTTCTTTAAACCTAGCTTACACAGTACCTGTGCACTGTAGAGCGGCTTCGATATCAATGTGATCCTTGAGCTTGATGGTTTTTAGCAAGAGTTGAAATATCTGATTCAAGCTGTGACCGCAAAGGTCTTAAGTCCCCTAGCGTAACAATGTCTAAATGGTTTCTGTTTTTTTATGAGTATGTGGTTCACTGCACTGAAGCCTCTTTCAACAAAGTAGGAGAATAGAAATGCAATGAAGAATAGTTTGGCTCTTCTCAAAAGACCAGGAAAATTTGTATGACTGTAGTTACATACCACAAAAGCTGACATTTTTGAAAAGTATTTTTGCTTCTTCATCATTCTGAATTTCGATAATATTTTCTAGCAAGCTCTCTTCCCATTCTTCCAGTTGTGAAGAAATGGATTATTTACCAGTCTGGAATTTCCAGATTGTTCAAAACCTTGAATCGATTCTGAAAATACTTCTTCAGTGACTGTAAGTGTAAGCAGTACTCTTGCAAATCACCGTCTGTGAAAGAGAGTGCTATACTTTCCATGCAGGGAAACTGTGAGAAAATTCTTTTTCCAAATGTTTTGCTTATATACTGTATTTCACATTTTCTGATAAAAGTGGGCACTGCACTTTTTGCCTGGATTAAATTGAAATTCTCACCCTAAGGTTTCATATTTAGATTGTTCATTTTGTCATACAGATTGGCTCTGTATGCTACATCTTCACCTAGAAGTTTCAAAGGTTACAAAGGTACATTTAGTGTTAGAGAAATGTATATAATATGAATCCTGAAATAATTTTTCTTCACAACCATTCACAAAAGCAAAGGAGTGGCCCCAAATAATGAATGACAGTTAAATGTTAGAACCCCACAGTACCCCTCCAGCTCCCCTCCTTCCCATGCGCAAGCAGCAACAAGCAATGATCCCCCCTCCCCTCACCAGCAAAAAAAAAGTATCAGCACCCACCAATCACCAGCAAAGCACGGACTTGCAGTACCCCAAATAATACCCATTCATCCGGTATTCGAGATACCACAGACTCTCTCCCTCAATAAGGGAGAAAAAGATCCATTTCACAGCAAAAGGGGAGGCATAACAAACAACTCACTGGTTTATTATGTTAAAAGTCCATTGCATTGCTTTTTCTGAGCTCTGTGCCCAAAGATCTCCAGTCTCTGGGCATACAGCCTTAGATCTTCCGACTCCCATGACACACCGATCTCCTGCCGGGACACCGACCTTCGATCCGCCCATCTCCAGAGACACAATATCTTGAACCTTCAAAGGTGAGTGAAGCTCTTAGGCTGTGCCCTTGGCATGTCGAATAACGGCCAGTCGCGAATGTAATGTATTGTGTGAGCATTCATAGCATCAGACGTCAGGACGTAGAGAAATAAAAATGGAAGTCTATTGATAAACGTGGTTGTTCAATCTGCAGCAGTGTCCAAGTCACATCAATATTACATGGTGTCAGAAGAAATCGTGAAAAAAAAGGAAGATCTCACAGTTACAGCCATCGTCAAGTTTAAGCCTACAAGGTAATCTTGCTGAGAACTGGAAAATATGGATCCAGAAATTTGAGCTGTTTTGCACCGCTAGTGTCGTAGCTGAAAAGACGGAGAAAGTGCAATGTACTACGTTTCTTCACATGGTGGGGCAAGACGCAATAAAGTTTTGCAACACATTTATCTTCCAAGATGATGAGCAAGATAAAATTGAAGTGTTGAAGAAAAAGTTTCAAAATTACTGCGAACCGAGAGAAAACCTACCGTACATCCGACACGAGGGCTCAAGGACCAATAGAGACCATAGACGCCTATGTAACAGATTTGAAGAACAAGGCAAAAGACTGTGAGTTCGGACAACTGCATGATTCTTTAATACGTGACAGGATTGTATGCGGCATACGAGATGATCAAGTGAGAGGCAGGCTATTGAGAGAGGTGGATCTTACATTAGAAAAGACAATTGATGTTTGTCGTGCCAGCGAGATCACGTCAAGTCAAGTCAAAGTGCTCAGTGAAGAGACTGAAGTGCACAGAATAAAAACCGTGAAAACTGACAAGAGTAGGACAAAGCCAGCTCCACAGGATGATCAAAAGGAAATTAACTGCAACAGATGTGGTTATAAACATGGATACAGAAAATGTCCAACCTTTGGTCAGACATGTAAGTTATGCCAGAAAAGAAATCACTTTGCAAAGATGTGCAAATCGAAGGAGCACGCAAGGAAAATGCGTGCTGTGGAACAGAGAGAGGGCAACAGTGACATGTTCATTGGCACATTGAAGTGGACCAGGAGGTATGCATCAACCATATTGACAGCGTAGAGATGGAGGATGAAGATGATTGGACTCAAGATCTGATAATAAACATGAGGAATGTGACATTTAAGCTTGAGACTGGGGCAAAGTGCAATGCAATGTTTTTAGAAACATTCAACTCACTGGACATCAGAGGAAGACTGAGAAAATCCACCTGCAGGCTTGTTGCATATTTCAGCCACAGGACAGGACTATTGGGCAGAAAAGCACTCACCTGTGTGTACAAAGGACAAAAATACAAGATGGAGTTTGAAATATTGATCCAACTAAAAGACAAAAGGGATACCAGGCTGGAAAATGGAGAAGATTGGGAGACCTAGGGAGAAAGAAAGAAAGAAAGAAAGAAAGAAAGAAAGAAAGAAAGAAAGAAAGAAAGAAAGAAAGAAAGAAAGAAAGAAAGAAAGAAAGAAAGAAGGGGAGGAGGGGCATTAACAGAAATTAGAGAAGTCAATGGTCATGCCATCAGGTTGGAGGCTACTCAGATAGAATATAAAGTGTTGTTCCTCCAACCTGAGTGTGGCTTCATCTTGACTGTAGAGGAGGCCGTGGATAGACATATCAGAATGGGAATGGGATGTGGAATTAAAATGCGTGTCTACTATAAGCCTACGGACTCGCCTAGCTACCTGGACTATTCCTCTTCCCATCCATGGCCTCCTCTACTGTCAAGATGAAGCCACACTCAGGTTGGAGGAACAACACCCTATATCCGTCTGGGTAGCCTCCAACCTGGTGGCATGAACATTGACTTCTCTAATTTCCACTAATGCCCTTTCTCCCCCTATTTATTTATTTATTTGTTTGTTTGTTTGTTTGTTTGTTTATTTATTTATTTATTCCCCTTTCTTTCTCTCTTTAATTTCTCCCTCTGTCCCTCTCACTAAATCTTCCTCTGATGCTCCCCTCCCCCTTTCTTTCTCCCTGGGCCTCCTGTTCCATGATCCTTTCCCTTCTCCAGCCTGGTATCCCTTTTGCCAATCAAATTTCCAGCTCTTAGATCTATCCCTCCCCTTCCTGTCTTCTCCTATCATTTCAGATCTCCCCCTCCCCCTTCCACATTCAAATCTCTTACTATCTCTTCTTTCAGTTAGTCCTGATGAAGGGTCTCAGCCTGAAACTTCGACTGTACCTCTTCCCATAGATGCTGCCTGGCCTGCTGCGTTCACCAGCAATTTGAGTGTGTTGCTTGAATTTCCAGCATCTGCAGATTTCCTCGTGTTTGTGAGAATACTACAAGGTCAGACTTAGCTTTCTTGGCAAATGACTCGGGTGTGCAATGCTTTTCAAATGCTTCTTTCAGCATATGGAACTGAGTGATACCACAAGAACCCTTTCAGTGTGTCTTTTACAGAAGTGTTCCTGAAGCTTGATAGTTTTGTTGCTTCATTAAACAGTACAGTATTCCACATAAAACACATGGGATGTCGCTGATCTGACAGGAATGGAATAAAATCCTATTCTAGGTATGTAGCATTGTATTGACAAACTTTCTCTAGTTTCTGTTTCTCAGCTGGATTAGAATTCAAAGCTTCACTGCCTTCAGACTGATAGAGTTTGGGCCATAGGTATTTATCTATTACTAACGGGCTAAACTAAAACAAAATGTTAACAGAAACAGGTACAGCAGCGAGTTGACACAGATGGAATAATGGTAGCTGCACTCAAATGAATGGTGAGGCGAGATGGAGATGATTGCAACTGTGAAAATTACATTGACAAGGATTCAGAAGGAATCTGAATATTTGTCGAGGTAGAGCTGGATTTCGGCAAGCTACCTTTGTACTATTCCAGTGAACACAATTGACAAATCACGTAAGGTCTCATAAACCCATAAGATGATTCTTGACCACACATATGAAGCCAAACTCGCTATGAACACCTCTAGGAGAATCCTCAGGGTCAGCAGGTTCCCTCATTGGCTCTGTTGTGCCATTTAGTTCCCGCCAGCATGAACCTGTTTTTTGTAGATCTGTGGTTGAAGGTTGAAAGGGTGTACTTGACTTAGCAACTGTTAAATTGCCTGAACTCATTCCATGCCACAATTCAAGGGGAACTATTGGGCATTGTGGTTGCTAGTTTATGCATCCCCAATAATAGAAACACAGAAAGCCTACAGCACAATACAGACCCTTTGGCCCACAATGCTGTGTGGAACATATATATACTTTAGAAATTACCTAGGGTTGTCTATAATACACTACTTTTTTTAAGCTCCATGTACCTATCCAGGAGTCTGTTAAAAGATCCTATTGTATCCGCCTCCACCAACATCGTTGGCTACCCATTCCATGCACTCAACACTCCCTGCGTAAAAAACTTACTCCTGACATCTCCTCTGTACCTACTTCCAAGCACCTTAAAACTGGGCCCTCTCATGTTAGCCATTTCAGCCCTAGGAAAAAGCCTCTGACTATCCACATAATCAATGCCTCTCATCATCTTATACACCTCTATCAGATCTCCTCTCATCCTCTGTTGTTCCAAGGAGAAATGGCCAAGTTCACTCAACCTATTCTCATAAGGCATACTTCCTAATCCAGGCAACATCCTTGTAAATCTCCTCTGAACCTTTTCTATTGTTTCCGCATCCTTCCTTTAGTGAGGTGACCAGAACTGAGCACAGTACTCCGTGGAGTCTGACCACAGTCCTATGTAGCTGTAACATTACCTCTCAGCTCTTGAACTCAATCCCACAGTTGAAGAAGGTCAATGTACCGTATGCCTTCTTAAACACACAGTCAACCAGCGCAACAGCTTTGAGTGTCCTATGGACTTTGACCCTAAGATCCCTCTGATCCTCCACACTGCCAAGAGTCTTACCATTAATACTATGTTCTGCCATCATATTTGACCTACCAAAATGAACCACCTCACACTTACCTAGGTTGAACTCCATCTGCCACTTCTCCGCCCAGATTTGCATCCTATCGATGTCCCGCTCTAATTTCTGACAGACCGTCAGACTATTCGTAGCACCCCTAACTTTTGTGTCATCAGCAAATTTACTAACCTATGCCTGTTCAGTTGGTAAGGTTCGATGCGATTGCTGAGTTTCAGACACGTTGTGCTGAGTGCTCACCACCTGCCAGCTATAGTTCTTTCTGTGTTCCAGTGCCTCATTCTTTTCTTTTGGAAGTGCCTGCTCTCCTTATGGTCATTCAGGTTTTGTGCCTCAAGTTAGTGTGCTGCTTACTGTCCCCCCCCCAAGAATCTTGAACGCCCCCCAATGACTTCTATTTCCCCTAATACCCCCTTAGGATATGTAACCACCCCCTCTACTTTTTAACAGCTCTGGGAAAGGAAAAAAACACTTCCTATTATCTGTCACATATAATTTTGGACATCAGGTATCTATCAGATATCACTTCAACCTTCTCTGCTCCATCTGTCCAATCACTCCATCACAGGAAATGTCCAGGTAATTCTCCCTGCAGGTCCTCCCAGAAGTGTGGTGACCAGATCTTACTCACTATTCCAACTGTGGCTTAACCAATATTTTATAAATTTGTTTTCACATCTATACTTGCTGTTTCAACTAATGAAAGCAAGCATTCCATGTGTCTTCTTCACCACCCTATCTGCCTATGATGTCTCCTCTGCATATGCTGCAGCCATTCATTGTATTTGGACTACCCTCAGTAGTCCTGGAATGGTAAGCGTATGGTGAAATAATGGTTAGCACAAAACTTTACAGTATCGGCAGCTGGGGTTCAATTCGCGCCGCTGCCTGGAAGGAGTTTGCACGTTTTCCCCGTGACCCGAAGTCATATCGGTTGGTAGGTTAATTGCTCATTGTAAATTGTCCCATGATTAGGTTAGGATTAACTTGAGGGATTGCTGGCCAGTGCCTCAGGGGGTTGGTAGGGCCTATTCCGTGCTGTACCTCAATAAAGAAAACATCGAACATACAACACCAGAGCAAGATCTAAAGCCTAAAATTCTCTGCTGAACTAATGAAGCTGATGACTCATAATTGAACTAAATTCTTCTTGCTGCATAATGTACAGGTCCCTCTATTTTCTGCATGTTCATGTAGCTAAATAAGTCTTTTAAACATCTATGTTGTATCCACTTCCATCACCAACCCTGGCAGCACATTCCCAGCACCTGCAGCTGTGTAAAATAAACTTGACCCACTCATCTCTTTTGAAATTTCCTATCACCTTAAATGCATGCCCTCTGGTATTAGACACTTCAGCTCTGCAGAAAAAAAAATCAGTTGTCTATCCTTGCCTTTCATAATTTACTAAACTTCTCTGTAAATGCTGCTCCAGAGAAAATAACCCTAGTTGATCAACCTTTCCTTATGGCACATGTCCTCTAATCCAGACAGCATCCTGGTAAACCTCTATTGTAACTTCTCCAAAGCCATCACATTCTTCTTATAATATGATGACCAGAAGAGCTCCAGAGTTTTATAAAGCTGTACGTGACTCCTGACTCTTGAAATCAATTATAAGTAATTTACGGATATATGTATCACAAAGAGTAGATAACCCTGCACAGATCACTGCAGAATACTGTACAACTTTCCATGGACCTCCAGCCAGAGTAAGACCCATTGATCACTGCATCCATTCCATACATCTTAAACTTTTACCATGAAGTACCTTGTTGAATGCCTTACTAAAATAAACGTAGACTACATCCACTGCTCTACCTTCACAATTTCTTTCACCATCTCCTTGAAAAATTCAGTCAAGTAAGACAGTGTCCCCAACCTCCAGGCCGCAGACCAATACACTGCCACGAAGAATGCGGCGGTACTGCGTAGCCAGAACGTACCCAGCACATCTTTAATAAAAAAGCTGAAATAAACAAACTAATTAATTAGGTGCCGCCCGGCACGTAAATGTTGGCCTAGATCAGAGGCGATTGCCGATTGTGTGTTCCGAAGGAAAAGAGTGAATTTGGTATGGCTGGTCATAGATCATTAAAGCACAAGTACAGGATTTCTCTTCTCAGCAGAAACTCTAAGTAGCACAGCAGTAGGGGTAAGCTGATTAGATTTAATTTTTGCAAATATAAGGAGAGAGGAGAAGATGGCGGCGTGACGCAGCGTGCGCGGCCGCTCCGAATTGATATCGTTTTTGTGAAGTAGGATGCCGTGCACAATCCTGATTTGATGGAGACAGCCATGAGAAGCACGGAGGAACATATAGAGACACTTCTGAAATGCCAGCTTCGCTGCCGCTGCGACTATGCGATCGAGAATATCCGAAGGGGAAGGCCCCAAATCCTCAGCTTTGCCTATTGCCTGTTGCCGGGGTCAGGGTCGAAGCACTTGGCAGAGATGGTGCTCGGTGTTGGAGGGCTGGTCGGAGGCTCGAAGTTTTCGGACGGACTCAAGAGTCGGCTGTGGTCGGGGTGCTTCCAGGGTGCTGCATCGACAAGTTTGCAGCAAAGAGATTTAGCAAAGAGATAGTAGTTGTGCATTTATATGTACTGTATATAATATGTTAGAAAAATAATACTGCCAAAAGACTTGTGACCTGTTATTGTAATTATTATATTTAAAGTAAGCCCAGTAAGTGAAAGACCAATTCTGAAGGGTATTGTTATCTTGATTTAAAAGTTGCAAATAAGGAAAAAAAATCAATTAGAAATTTATTATACAAAAATAAGCAGATTGCATTTCAAAAATAGAAGATTATGTTTGATCAATGACATTTGATTCTTTAAATGAACAAGAGAAAAGAAGGGAAAATAACTGGACTAGAATAGTAATAGGTCCTTCAAGTTGGCACCTTCGACCAGCATGACTAATGTCGGCATTCTGCAGGCTGTGTTATTTGCTTGTTCATTTATTGCTGTCTCTGCAATTTGTTCTTTTCTTTATTGCGTGTTGTGCTTGATGTTTTCTTGAATGGATTCCATGGTGGTTCATTGTTTTGTGATTGTCTGTGGGAAGACATATCTCAGGGTTGTATACTGCATGCATACATCGATAATAAACATACTTTCAAATTTGAACATCAAGTAAATTTTTTTTTGATTGTAGGAAAGCATACACTGGAGTTGCTTTGGGATTGCAATGACGCTCCTGAGGTCCCAGCTGTAAATCATTTAATCTCCCTGTGCCTGTCCTCAGCAATCGGTACTGGCAAGGCTAGGGCCAACACAATCTGGTGGAATGACACCTCATATTACATATGGGCATTCTACAACTCAAAGCTGTGTATATTGAATTTTTCAATTTCAGATCATTCATTCTTCCTGCATTTCTACCACCATCCTCTTCTAATTCATCTCTAGTCCTCCATGTTCATCCCCTTTCCCATAATTCACTTCGAGCCCCCTATTTTTATCCCTTTTCCCTTTCTGATTACATCCACACATTTACCCACTAAATGCCCTCTCCCTCACAAGTTTCCATCTGCCCTTTAACTCACACTTAATAGTTTCCATTATTACCTTCCTTACTCGTTAGACTCTAGCACTAGTAGCCTTTGTAATCTCAACAGCTGTCTCCAACTCCAACTTCTGCCTCCACCTATCAGGACAGCCACTGCAGATGGAAAACTGTAACTTGTGCATCCAAGTTCAAAGTCTTTAATACATATTAACAGTGATTCTAATTCCACTCCCAAGAGAACTTTAGTGTATATCCTTAGTCTCCCAACTTGGTCCACCTATCCCCTAGAAGCCCCTATCTCACCACACCTATTCCCTTTATGTTGGCTGTCCTCAACCTCCAATTTCATTCCTGATGCAGAGTTTGTAATGTCAATAAGCCTTTTTTCTCCACAGCTGCTGCCTAACCTATTAAGTTCCTCTGGCATATTGTTCTATATCCAGATTTCAGTGTCTGGAAGGATATATCATATATCTTAGATATGCATAAAGATATAATTAATTAGAGCATTATCTTTAAATTTTAAAGTTCAAAATTCAAAAGTACATTTATTATCAAAGTATGTATACATTATACAGCCTTGAGATTTATCTCCTTACAGGCAACCACAATACAAAAACACCTCAAAAGAACCAATTGAAAAAAGACCATCAAACAACCAATGTGCACAGAGAGAAAAAAAAATCATGGAAACAATAGAAGTAAGCAAATAGATTTAGAACTGGAGTTTTATGAAAGACACTGAGCCAGGCGACACTGCAGTTAGCGCAGGTGACATCTACAGTTCATTGCAAAGCCGACAGATTGTGAGCCCACAGATGTGAAGCCAGGCAACGTGGCAACCAGCACTGAATTTCAGTGCAGAACTGAGTAAACATTGCAGATCAGTAAGCAGAACCGGCACTCACCTTGCCTCCAGTCCTGATACCCTGGTGTTTTCATTCTGACCCGGTGCTTAAATCATCCAAACATCGGGTCGTTCCTCACTCTCCGGGTGGGAATGTTTAGATTGATTGTTGAGCAGGTCAGTAGAACATCGCGGGCTGAAGGGCCTGTATTTTGCTGTACTGTTCTAAGTTCTACATTTTATGCAGTCTCTTATGTTTTCATCTATGAAGATGGCACAGAACTTAGAGATGTAGTGAACTGTGAGGAGGGTAACAATAGACCAAGAAGACATAGACAGGCTGAGAATAGATGGTGAAGTGACATGAGAAGAGTTAATATAAACTCGAGAGCACAGTCAGGAAGTGGAATATAACCATAGTGGAATTTGGCCAAATGATTGGGAAGGCCTCAAAATCCCCAGCTTTGCCTGCTGTTGGTGACCGAGATGGAGGTTGCATCGTTCGGATAGAGATGGTGATCAGTACTCGGTGTCGGAGAGCTGACAGAGCTCAAAGTTTTCGGATGACTCAGAGTCGGAACGTGGTCGGGTATGGCAGGGAGAGTTTTTCTTTCTTCTTCCGTCTGCGTGAGATGTGGGACATTTGAGAGACTTCGAACTTTTACTATGCTCATGGACTTCATCAAGTTATGGTATTGTTGCACTGTTGTAAGTATATGTTATAATTATGTTGTTTTGTTAGTTTTTTTCAGTCTTGGCCTGTCCTGTCCTGTGTTTTGCGATATCACACCGGAGGAAAAATTGTATCATTTCTTAATGCATGCATTACTAAATGACAATAAAAGAGGACTGCATGTCTTCATAATCTAAATTCAATATAGTTTGCCCTTCTGGTAGGATAAATGTCAGTAAATTTACAACAGAATTGCTTACAATTCCAAACAATTCCAACTCAGTAGAACTGGATTTCAAATAGACATTTGATTAGCAATAAACAAAGAAAATGTGACGAGAATTTAAAAAAAAGGTTATTATCAGATTGTACAATTGTGCGTGCATGGTGGTTAGCATGGACTTGCTGTGCCTGTTTCTGTTCTAAGGAACACTATGACATGTATTTCAATGCAGAACATGTGAGATCAAGGGAAAAGTTTAATTTGGTTATAAAATATAAAGAGATTCTAAGTGATTATTCCTAAGACAAGTAGTAACACAGGAATTGCTGCAGGTTTCTTAGTGTTTTGTTTTTAAACATGAATAACATGAGCTCTAAAATCATATATGTAGTATATATTTAAACATTTGATGATGGTGTTAAATTAGGATAAATTGTTACATGAAGGATTGTGAAAATGTGGGAGAATGGTGATAAATTTGCAGGCTGGGCCATTAGAAAAAATTCATCACAAATAAAAACAAATTGCTCATTTCTTGGTATATAAAAAAATAATGATACCACCTAATCCAAATGCCTAAAAGAAATAGAGAAGCAGGAGAATTCATAAAAAGTGGCCGGATATGGATCACATCAAATCCCATCTTCCTGCTACTTTAAACCCTTTGTAGTTCACTTATCACTCAAATTGGTCCACTAATAATGCCATAGCCTCTGCACTCCACTCCATCAGCCCACCTGGGAAATAGTGCCTCACATGCCAGGATGCTGTTTATCAACTTTAGCTCATCATTAAATATGATCATTCCCCAGAAGTTGATGTGTAAACTGTTCTCTCTGAAATTGAAATTCGCACTTTCTGTTTTGGCAAAAACATCTCTAGCTCTATCACGCTGAGTACTGGTACCCCCTGGGGTAGCGTACTCAGCCCACTGCTGAGTTTACACTGTCGTTCATGCTGTTGATGCATGACTGCTTTGCTAAATCTATTTCAAACTGAATCACTAAGTTTGCTTGATGTTGTTGGCTTCATCGACAATGAGGATAAGATGGTGTATAGAGAGGAGACAAAACAGTTGGGAGAATGGTGCAAACACAACAACTTAAGTTTCAACATGGACAAAACCAAAGAGATGATTGTGCTGTTACATGCTCAAGGAGATCTGTTTTTTTTTGTGAGAATGCTGTAATGGTCTTTTGGAGGTCGCCTGATGTGATTTTCCCGCCGATGTGAGGTCACCTGACGACATGTGCCCCGTGACTATATAAGGGTCGCTCAGGTGACGCAGTGGGGTTTTTGAGTTTGTAGATTTCCAGGTAGAACGTGTTGTGCCTCTGTTTCTGTTGCGTGTTTGTTTTTGTGATGCAGTTTCATTTTTAAAACGGTTATACGTTCTGTTGAAAGATTCCATATTACTTGGACTGGGAATTTGTGGCTGGAAGTGCCAATTTACTCAATTCCGACAGTTTTGAAGGGAGAGTGAAGAATTCATTGAAGTGAAGGATCGAAAGAAGTCGGCATTGGTTGGCAGTTTAATAAAGGATCGACCTTATTGAGCCTTCGTTGAAGAGAAGCTGCATTGAGATAACCCTTGTAAAAGCACAATGAGTTCATGCACAAAAAGCTCTCTCTCTCTAAAAAGAATTTAAGGTCAGTCGATTTAAACTGTTTAATTTCGGCATCGGGAATCCTGTGGACAGAACCAGCAGTAAAGGTGCATCGGTGAAGAAATCGTTCTCCAGAGAAGTCTCTCCCAATTGAATGTGTAAAACTGTTATCACGTTAAGAACTATATCTGACTGTATTGCTTTAAGAACTGTTTTCAGCATTTAACGCTTTAAGAACCAGCGCCGAGTAGAGTTGATGAACGGCTGCGTACCTGTTTAACCTCCGGTCAAAGTTTTCCTTTGTTTTTTTTTCCTTATCGCTTATATGTGTTTAATAAATGTTTGGTTGTTTTTTTATAAACCCTGTCTCAATTAATATTCATTGTTGCCGATTACGTAACAGTGGACTTTTGGAATGGGTTGGCTGACCACTCCTTATTGCACATCCATGGCTCCTCGGTGGAGCAGCACCAAGTTTCTGAGAGTGCAGATAACAAACAATCTCACCTGGTCCCTCAACACCGCCTCTTTGGTTCAGAAAACACTGCAGCTCTCTTCAGTTCCTGAGGAGATTGATGTGAGTAAGGCATTCTCTTTCAATTTTTTTTTTAAGTTTCTGCTTGAAAGAATACAGAGTACAAGAAGCTATATATTATAAGACAAAACAAAAAAAGTACCAAATACATTATATTAAAAACACAATTACAATCACAAAACCCTGTATTCATAAAAAAATAAGTAAGATTGTAATATTGAAATATAATAATTTTATAATACAGAAAAAAAATCTAAACCCACTACCAAATTCAGAGTTGTTAGGACAAGCAAGTAAAAATGGAAAAATAAACCTTTATCATGTAGTAAAATATATTACTAGTCACCAGCTGTCCTTTAGCAACAAAGCAAAGGCTTTTAAAATAACTCAAAAATGGTCCCCACAATGTATAAAAGTCTTGGCTAGATTCAAAAACTGAACAACTGATCTTCTCCAAATTTAAGCATGACATAACATCACGTAACCATTGAGCATGAGTAGGCAGAGCAGCATCCTTCCACTTAAGCAAAAGAGCCATCCAAGCTATAAGAGAAATAAAAGCCAAAATATGCAAATCAGGTGACTCCAAAATGAAGTATTTTCCTCCAACAATACCAAATACTGCGGTCAAAGGGTTAGGCTTAAAATTTACCTTGAAAAGTACCGAGAAAGCTTGAAATACTTCCTGCCAATATCTTTCAAGGCTCGGACATGTCCAAAACATGTGAATTAATGAAGCTTCTCCATTATTACATCTATCACAGAAAGGAGATATATCCGAATAAAAACAAGATAGTTTAACTTTAGACATGTGAGCCGTATGAACCACTTTAAATTGTAAGAGGGAATGACAGGCACATAACGATGAAGTGTTCACCAATTTAAAAATTTCATTCCAAGTTTCCGCAGAGATTGAAGTCTGTGAATCTTGTTCCTAAAGGCTTTCAGTTTTCTCCATAGGAACATTTCTCATTCCTAACAGCATACCATAAATATTGGAAATTGAACCATTATAAAAAGGTTTCAAATTAAAAACTACATCTAGTATGTCCTTATTGGAACTTATAGGAAATGTATATAATTGAGAGCGCAAAAAGTCTCTAATTTGTAAATAATGAAAAAAGTGAGTTTTGGGTAAACTATATTTAACTAACAATTGCTCAAAGGAAAGAAGATTTCCTTCAATAAACAAATCCTGGAAGCATTTAATACCCAATCTATCCCATTCTTTAAAAGCTGAATCGGTCATTGAAGGTTTAAAAAAATAGTTAGAACAAATGGGACTAGACGAAGAAAATCTCAATAAATCAAAGAATTTCCTAAATTGTACTCAGATCCTCAAAGTATGTTTAACGACCAAATTTTCAGTCAGTTTGCTAAAAGATAAAGGAAGAGAGGATCCGAGAAGAGAAATAATAGAAAATTTGTTAATAGAGTTAGCTTCTAAAGAAACCCATATCGGACAGTCCTCACGGTTAATATAACATGTCCAAAATGTAAGATTTTGTATATTGACTGCCCAATAAAAAAAACCTAAAATTTGGTAAAGCTAAACCTCCATTCTTCTTAGATTTTTGAAGATGAACTTTATTTAGTTGAGAATGTTTGTTTTTCCATATATAAGAAGATATAATAAAATCAAGAGAATCAATAAAATATTTAGGAATAAAAACAGATAAAGCCTGAAAAAGGTATATAAATTTAGGTAAAATATTCATTTTAATAGAGTTAATTCAACCAATCAAGGATAACGAAAAAGGGAACCAGGTTGATAATGTCCTTTTTACAAAATTCAGTAAGGTAAGAACATTTTCATTAAATAGGTATTTACCATTCTTAGTAATTATTACACCAAAATAGTTAAATTGATTTCTTACAATTTTAAAAGGAAGGTTGGTATTAATTGATAACAGATTATTCAGAGGAAAATTTCACTCTTATGTAAATTCAGTTTGTATTCTGAAAACTGACTAAAACAAGAAAGTAAGGAAAGCACAGCAGGTAATGAAGTCTTGACAGTAGAAATAAAAAGCAATAGGTCATCAGCATAAAGTGAAACTTTATGAACAGTCCCTTTCCTTAAAATATCAGTAATATCATTGGATTCTCGGAAAGCAATGGTTAAGGATTCTAATGCCAAATTAAAGAGCAGAGGGCTCAAGGGACAACCTTGTCTAGTTCCATGTTGAAGTTTAAAAGGTTTGGAATACTGAAAATTGGTAAGGACCCTGGCAGAAGGAGATAAATAAAGTAATTCAATCCATTGAATAAAATTGGGCCCAAAATTAAATTTTTCTAAAGTTTTAAGTATATAATTCCATTGAACCCTATCAAAAGCCTTCTCAGTGTCCAAAGAAATCACACATTCCGATATCTCCTTAGAAGGGGAATAAACAACATTTAGTAAACAACGAAGTGGTAATATTGATTTTTAATAAATCCCATCTGATCTTCAGAAATGATAGAAGGTAAAATACTTTCAATTCTACAGGCCAGAACTTTAGTTAAGATTTTAAAATCAACATTAAGTAAAAAAATTGATTTGTATGAATAGCATTCTTATTCTTTTTAAGAATAAGTGAAATAGAAGCTTCATAAAAAGATTGTGGCAGCCTACCCAACTTAAAGGAGTCCAAAAAAACAACATATAAATGGGTATAAGCAGTAAGGAAAAAACCTTATAAAATTTTGCAGAAAATCCATCAAGACCAGGAGCCTTCCCCAAGTGCAAGGAACGTACAGCCTCGGCAATTTCCTCGTAAGAAATAAGTAGATCCAACTGTTCTCAGATATCAACAGAAAGAGTTGGAATGTTTAATTGGTCTAAAAAATTATTCATTACAAAGTTATCTTTGCGAGGGTCAGAACTATAAAGTATAGAATAAAATTCTTCAAAAATTATTGTTTTTTTCTAAATGATCCATTGTCCTATCATCGTTAACTTTACAAATTTCTTTAATTTGTCATTTAGCTGTAAAGGTTGTTAATTGGTTAGCCAACAATTTACCTGTTTTAGCTCCGTGGATATAAGATTGGCTTTTATCTTTTAAAAGTTGAGTTTCAATTGGATACATTAAAAGAAGATCATATTTAGTTTGAATTTCAACATCTCTTTTATATAAAGCAGGATCTGAAGCCAAGACATATTTTTGGTCTAGGTGTGTTAACTGATTAGCTATCTCAATTCTTTATTTATTAGCTTTCTTCTTGACGGTTGCAATATAGGAAATAATTTGACCTCTGATAAAAGCCTTAAAGGCATCCCATCTAATAAGACTAGAAATCTATTCCAAAGTGTTCTCTTCAAAAAAGGATAATTTGTCTCTCCAAAAATTTTTTAAAAATCTTTATCAGATAACAAAGTTACATTAAAACGCCAAGATCTGTTTGTTTGAAGAAGACCAGGGAGATTTAAAGATAAAAGCACTGGAGCATGATCTGAAACAGCAATTTTTTTATATTCACAGGATCGAACTAAAGGAATCATTTGACTGTCAATAAAAAAGTAATCAATCCTGGAATATATATGATGAACATGAGAAAAAAATGAGTACTCCCTATCTAGTGGATATAAAAAACGCTAAACATCTACAATACCATATTTCGTTTAAAGAGATTGAATAAACAGAGCTGATTTATTCGGTGACGCGGTTTTACAGGATGACCTATCTAAAACTGCATCTAACCAGCAACTACAATCTCCTCCCATAACCAGTGAGTAAAGTTTCAAATCTGGCAGGAACGAAAAGAAGAATTCAAAAAATCCCAGATCATCTGTATTTGGAGCATACAGATTGGCAAATACCATAAATTTATTATCTAATTTTTCTGACACTATGACAAAACGCCCATTGGTATCAGACACTACTTTATGTTGGACAAAGGAACTGTATTATCCATAAAAATCTAAACTCCCCTAGACTTAGCCTGGAACAAGGAAAAAAATGTTGTCATTCCATCTACTAAAAAAATGTAAATTTTTACAGTTACGTACGTGTGTTTCTTGTAAAAAAAAATTGTTGCCTTAAGTTTTTTAATATAGGCAAAAATCTTATTCCAGTTCACAGGGTGTTTCAATCCTGATTCAATTCAAGACTGAGTAAGTTAATATCATAACCCATTATTAATACTATTTAATAAGAAAATTAAAGCAGTAACCAGTAAAATGAACATTAAAACCAAACAACAAGCCTTGAGATAAGGTAACCAAGCAACAGATTTGGCTAACGTCTCACAAAAGCTCACAGAAAAAGACAGTCCTCCCTCAACCCCCCTCCCCCCCCAAAGTCAGAAGGCCAGCCAATAGAAAGCTGGCAACTACGGCTAAAGACATCCCTTCCCAAAACAATCTGCTGCATATGACTCTTTAAAAAAACCAAGGCCAACTGTATTCCAAACTAGATTAAATAACGGCCAAGAAACAGCTTAACCGTCATAACAAGAACACAAATGGCTTAACTATTACAGTTTCAAAACTATAAAACAAAAAATACTGTATCCAAACTAAGCCATATTGATAGAAAACACCTTAAAAAGAGTGTATAAAATAATAAAATAACTTACTACAATTCATAGCATATAATCAAACTCAGTATTAACTCAATAAAATCCTATTCTCTAAGTAAAGCATTTAAATCACAAGGAAGTTTAGCTACGAAGGTTCACCAAAAGTAAGAGAAGCAACTATTCATAAAGCAAAATACTAAATAGTCAATCGATTGTTTTCAGGTATTCCTGGGCTTGTTCACGCAAACGAACCATTCTTTAGAACCATCTTGCAAAGTGATTCTAAGACGAGCAGGAAAAAAAAGAGACGGCTTCAGACCTTTGTTAAAACGTTCAGACATAATGTCTTTGAATTTAGCATGCTCATTCATGACCTTGGGTGAAAAATCTTCGACAATTCTAATCCTTTGACCCTTGTAATCAATCATTCCTCTTCGACGAGATTCACACGTTAACCATTCCTTTGTTTGAAATTCATGAAAACAAATTATAACTGACCTGGGTTTAGCTCCCGGAGGTGGTCTGGGCACAGGAGATCTATGCGCTCGATCGATCATAGGTGCAGACGATAATATATTAGGAAATAATTGTAACAAAAAGCTTGCAAAGAATTCAGTAGGCTGATCACCTTCCGTTAACTCTTCAAGACCCAGAATTCGTAGGTTATTCCTTATACTTCTGTTTTCTAAATTGATAATCTTCTGTCTTCATTTCTCATTAGATTTAGATTACTTTTCATAGAGCTTTTGCAGGTCATCCAATCTTGCATCCAAAATTGTCAGAGTTTCTTCATTCTCTTCAATTCGTTTAGCATGCTTAGTTAAGGTTTTTTGAATAGAGTCCAATTTTGCGTCCATTAATTTAAATTCAGATTTAAGTTGTTGGAACTCATCAGAAGATTCTTTTCTGTGTTTACGGAGCAAATCAACTATAGAATCCAAGGAAGCAGGAGCATCTTCTTTTTTAGTACTTTTGGTACCCCTCGTACTCATAGTACTCATAGTAAAAAATATCACGTTTAAAAGTGAGGTTTCAGAACAAATTGGAAACAGTGAAGTAGCTGAGATAGGAGTGACTGCAATAAGCTGTTACTCCATTCACAACCAGCAGGAGACCAATCTCACATTCTAACCAATGTTTACAGCACCACCATTAAGTGTGTCTTGACCAGCTGCATCACCGTCTGATATGGGAATTGCAGGACCACAGGTTCCTAAGAAGGATTATGAGGACTGCTAAGAGGATCATTAAGGTCTCTCATTGACCCACCAGCGATATTTATCCAGAGCGTTGTGTACACAGGGCCTTTAGCATTGTCAGTGATCCCTCCGGTCTATCCAACAATGCTTTTGACCCATCAGGCAGAAAGTAGCATGAGGGGATGGATTGTTAGCATTGAAAGCAGTACCTTCCTCCAGACTACTCAAATCCTCGCCAGAACCAAGGTCTTATTCCATTTGAAGTGAAAATAGCATTATACTGTTTACATTTTAACTTGAATCATAAATGCATCTTATTATTTGTTAATTTATTTGTGGCAATATTACATCATATTTTGAGTGTGGGAATAATATGCACTGTGTTGCACACCTTGGTCCAAAAATGTCAGAGATCCCACTGTTGGCTGGCAAAAGGATTACTGTATTCATTGACGCAAACAACAGGAATTCTGCAGATGCTGGAAATTCAAGCAACACACATAAAAGTTGCTGGTGAACGCAGCAGGCCAGGCAGCCTCTCTAGGAAGAGGTGCAGTCGACGTTTCAGGCCGAGGCCCTTCGTCAGGACTAACTGAAGGAAGAGTGAGTAAGGGATTTGAAAGTTGGAGGGGGAGGGGGAGATCCAAAATGATAGGAGAAGACAGGAGGGGGAGGGATGGAGCCAAGAGCTGGACAGGTGATAGGCAAAAGGGATACGAGAGGATCATGGGACAGGAGGTCCGGGAAGAAAGACAAGGGGGGGGACCCATAGGATGGGCAAGGGGTATATTCAGAGGGACAGAGGGAGAAAAAGGAGAGTGAGAGAAAGAATGTGTGTATAAAAATAAGTAACAGATGGGGTATGAGGGGGAGGTGGGGCATTAGCGGAAGTTAGAGAAGTCGATGTTCATGCCATCAGGTTGGAGGCTACCCAGACGGAATATGAGGTGTTGTTCCTCCAACCTGAGTGTGGCTTCATCTTTACAGTAGAGGAGGCCGTGGATAGACATGTCAGAATGGGAATGGATGTGGAATTAAAATGTGTGGCCACTGGGAGATCCTGCTTTCTCTGGCGGACAGAGCGTAGGTGTTCAGCAAAGCGGTCTCCCAATCTGCGTCGGGTCTCGCCAATATATAAAAGGCCACATTGGGAGCACCGGAAGCAGTATATCACCCCAGCCGACTCACAGGTGAAGTGTTGCCTCACCTGGAAGGACTGTTTGGGGCCCTGAATGGTGGTAAGGGAGGAAGTGTAAGGGCATGTGTAGCACTTGTTCTGCTTACACGGCTAAGTGCCAGGAGGGAGATCAGTGGGGAGGGATGGGAGGGACGAATGGACAAGGGAGTTGCGTAGGGAGTGATCCCTGCAGAATGCGGGGGGGGGGAGGGAAAGATGTGCTTAGTGATGGGATCCCTTTGGAGGTGGTGGAAGTTACGGAGAATAATATGTTGGACCCGGAGGCTAGTGGGGTGGTAGGTGAGGACCAGGGGAACCCTATTCCTAGTGGGGTGGCGGGAGGATGGAGTGAGAGCAGATGTATGTGAAATGGGGGAGATGCGTTTAAGAGCAGAGTTGATAGTGGAGGAAGGGAAGCCCCTTTCTTTAAAAAAGGAAGACATCTCCCTTGTCCTAGAATGAAAAGCCTCATCCTGAGAGCAGATGCGGTGGAGACGGAGGAATTGCAAGAAGGGGATGTTGTTTTTGCAAGAGACAGGGTGAGAAGAGGAATAGTCCAGATAGCTGTGAGAGTCAGTAGGCTTATAGTAGACATCAGTGGATAAGCTGTCTCCAGAGACAGAGACAGAAAGATCTAGAAAGGGGAGGGAGGTGTCGGAAATGGACCAGGTAAACTTGAGGGCAGGGTGAAAGTTGGAGGCAAAGTTAATAAAGTCAACGAGCTCTGCATGCGTGCAGGAAGCAGCGCCAATGCAGTCATCGATGTAGCGAAGGAAAAGTGGGGGACAGATGTAGCGAAGGAAAAGTGGGGGACAGACGGAACATAGATTGTTCCACAAAGCCAACAAAAAGGCAGGCATAGCTAGGACCCATTCGGGTGCCCATAGCTACACCTTAGTTTGGAAGAAGTGGGAGGAGCCAAAGGAGAAATTATTAAGAGTAAAGACTAATTCCGCTAGACGGAGCAGAGTGGTGGTAGAGGGGAACTGATTAGGCCTGGAATCCAAAAAGAAGCATAGAGCTTTGAGACCTTCCTGATGGGGGATGGAAGTATATAGGGACTGGACATGCATGGTGGAAATAAAGTGGTGGGGGCCAGGGAACTTAAAATCATCGAAAAGTTTAAGAGCGTGAGAAGTGTCACGAACATAGGTAGGAACGGATTGAACAAGGGGGAATAAAACCGTGTCGAGGTGTGCAGAAACGAGTTCGGTGGGGCAGGAGCAAGCTGAGACAATAGGTCGGCCAGGACAGGCAGGTTTGTGGATCTTAGGTAGAAACGGGAAGTGCGAGGTGTGGGAACTATAAGGTTGGTAGCAGTGGATGGGAGATCCCCTGAGCGGATAAAGTCGGTGATGGTGTGGGAGACAATGGCCTGGTAAATAAGAGGAGGTATCCGCGAGTTGTCGTTGTGCCTCGGCAAGGTAGAGGTCAGTACGCCAGACTACAACAGCACCCCCCTTATCGGCGGGTTTAATAATAAGGTTAGGATTAGTGCGGAGGGAGTGGAGAGCAGAGCATTCCAAAGGAGTGAGGTTGGAATGGGGACAAGGTGCGGTGAAGTCGAGACAGTTGATGTCCCGTCGGCAGTTAGCGATAAAGTGATCCAGAGCAGGCAGAAGACCAGAGCGGGGTGTCCATGAAGAAGAGGAGGGTTGAAGACGGGAGAAGGCATCATCGGTGGGGGTGGAAGAGTCCTTGCCGAAGAAGAGGAAGAAAATTGATCAACTTTACAGGAATAATTTGCTATATATTCCTAAAGTGCCAGAGCAACAGTGTGGGGAGCAGCATGGTGGCATATTGGTTAGCACAGCACTTCACTGAACTGGCTTAAAATCAGGGTTTGATTCCTGCCACAGACAGTGAAGAGTTTGTACATCCTCTTTCCTCCCACATTACAAAGACATATGGACTCGGGTTAGTGAGTTGGAAGTGTGGCGATACCTGCAGGCTGCCCAGCATCATCCTTGCTGAATTGATTTTATGTTAACGATGCACTTCACTGTATATTTCAATATACATGCAACAAATAAAGCTAATCTTTTCACAAATTCTTGCCTTTTACCTCCCAGAGGATTTTCATACAAGCAGTCAGCAGAAGTCGCAAGCTGGCTTCAAGGTGTTTGCTGCTGTTCAAGTTCAAGTTCAGATTATAGTCATTCAGTCATGCACATGTATACCAAATGAAACAATGTTCCTCAGGAGAAAGGTTGAAAAAAAAACAAGTAATTAGGTTCATTTATGTATAAGTTAAAAAGTAAACAGTATATTGTTACTCACATTTCATGTGTGATGTGACATGGGTAGTGGCAAGGAGTTCAGTAGTCTTATGGCCTGTGGGAAGAAGCTGTTTCTCATCCGAACAGTTATTGTCCTAATGCTGCTGTACCCCCTGCCTGATGGTTGATGGTCAAAGAGATTGTAGGATGAATAGTAGTGATTATTGACTGTGCTAAGGTCCCTGTATAAACAGCACTCCTGATAAATATCTCTGATAGGTGGAAGAGAGACCTCGAAGATGCTCTCAGCAGTCCCCATGATCCTTGTTGTCGCTGAACTTGAACACACTGCACAACAGTTCAGGTTCTCAAACTCCTAGTGCTGATAGTTGACTTTTCACCTCACAGATGAAATAATGAAATGTTTAGACACATCGGATGGTATTCCCTGATGCTGTTAGTGCATCACCAAGCAACTCCATGCAGTATATAATATAGTGACAGGATGTCAAACTGGAACTGTCAAGATTGCTGAGAAGCTGGCAAAGCAAAACTCACACAATAAAAGAGATTAATTGCTGCAAGTTATTGTACTTCAGTGTTTATCCAGGACCGTGGTTCATTAGGTACATCAGTCTCCATGGACATCTTTACACAGACACTTCTATTTCTTTACTTTCTTAGAAGGGTTAAGGGGATTCAGCATGTCACTGAACAGACTTTCACAGATCAATTGTTGAAAGTGTTGTGACTGGTTGCAGGATGGTCTGCTACAGCAATTCAAAGGCTCAGGAACAATGTCAAAAGCAGCCGTGAGTAGTAGGCTCAGCCCAGTACAT
The DNA here is from genome assembly GCF_030028105.1 of Mobula birostris. Taxonomy (NCBI): domain Eukaryota; kingdom Metazoa; phylum Chordata; class Chondrichthyes; order Myliobatiformes; family Myliobatidae; genus Mobula; species Mobula birostris. The sequence goes on from NC_092374.1 coordinate 151,827,308, forward strand.
CATGAATGCATCCCTTCTCATCAATAGTAGCATCCACATGGAACACTGCCTCAAGAAGACAACATTTATCATCAAAGGTCTCCATTATTGGGCCACCATATCTTCTCACAACTACTATCGAGCAGGAAATCCGGACTCCTGCAGCCTCACACCACTAGTTTCAAGTTCAACTACATCCCTTCAGCCATTTGGCTCTTGAAGCAACCTACGCAACATCAATCATCACTTCAGTACAACACTGTGACCATTTCAACCACTTTGCAATGTAATGAACTTTGTGTTACTTTTCAAGGCACTATAGATGTGCTTGATAGTGTAGAAATGAATAGGCTCCTGAGGAATAGAAAATAATCTCCTTCCAGAAAGAATAATTTTCCTTGATTCCACTGAAGCAAATCCTTTTCCACCAATAAAACCATACTCCCTAAGTATTATGTTGGCTTTGTTGGGTGAGATTCATGCAACCTCTACATACACCTTGTATTTACTGGAGAGTTTAAAGATTTAATTAAAAAAACAGAGAACTGGCATAAAAGTAAACTTATTATTGCAATGTTGCAGTACTTAAATGAATCACGAAAGGAAGCTGTCATCCTCCTTTTTGCAGGGATCATGAGAGGGTATCCTTATATTTTGGCAGGAATAGTTTAAAGCTTACTTCCAACACAATGCCATTTTTACGAGTTTTTAAAATCTTCTATCAGAAATGCCCTTCTTCATTAAAATTCTGCCCAATGTTCAAGGAACGTCATTTTCATCAAAAGTAGAACAGCATCTTGAAAGCTATCCATTTACAGTATCTTACAGGTTATCTTGGACCAGAGAGGATAGAGTTACTGGTTCTATTGTTCTCTGCGGTTTTAAATGGAAAACAATGTTAAACTTAAAGTTAACATTTGGGAACTGAGTAATATAGCTTACAAAATCAATTCCTAACAAAAATAGTCCAATTAATTGAGAGAGGGATATTAATCTTGCTGGCAGAGCATAACCTTTAAATGTAAACAGGACTGATCATAGCCTATTATACCTACATACTGAGGATCAATGAGGTATTGAAACCAGCAACCATTCAACAATGCCATTTTAATTCACTAAAAAGAAAATGGCTGATATTTGAATGGAAATATATTGTAACTGGTAGAAAATGATGATATCCTATGCAAACAAGATTAAATCATGCAGAAGATCAGTTAATTTATCTAACCACTTTCTGTGAAAGGCAGACTTTCTCCACAGATAATTGGATTTGAATGACATTCTTTTGTTATCTCAAGGTTTATAGAAGATTTTAAGTTAAGTGCTTTTGAATATTGAGGTCAAATTTATTGGTGAAGAACTTGTTAATGAATAATGATTCACTCACTGCACATTAGTTCATCGAAGGTGATTTTTAATTAAGTTTAAAAAGGATTAAGTAAGTAACTTTATTTTGTCTGGCTCACCATTACCTTGAGCTGATATGGAAATTTTATTTCTCACAGTATCTTGTTGCTTCAATATTTTTTGTTGGTTACAAATATCCAATCTACCATGTAGCTACTTAAGAGATGATAATTCAATTAAGTAGCTTGGGGCTACAATAAATCACAATGACTAATATTAATTGTGTTCATAATCTGAATTTCAAAATAGGAATACTTTCCTGTAATTTGTTTGGTGCTATTTTCTATCAATCACTGAAACTATTTTTATTTTTGTCAACGTTTTTAGGAAGTATACATTTTGGAAAGCTTGTATTATTTATATTGGCTTTGAAATGCAAGCACATATAACCCAATCAAATTATTTTCTTCGGGGTGTTTTTTTTCAGAATCCATTATGAAGCTGCCAATCTGGCCTCGGGGATTATTCTCTTATTGAAATGAGACCTGAAATGTGCTCAAATCATTTAAGGCTACAGTTTACATCTGCTAAGGAGGGGATTAAAAACAGTGCTCCTGCTTGGAAGGGCAAATGTTGGATTAGGGAAAGCTTGGACATGAAAAACTATGACCCCAGCATTTATGGAATTGTGTCATCAGTGTAGGAATAAATATTATGATCAGGTAAACCCTGTACTATGGGTTTTCAAATCCTTAACTGTTAGAAAGAGGCAAGGGTTGCATATTAAAATAATAATATCTATCCTTGTACGCATAATGCAGGTGAACATGAATATAGAGCTTAAAACAGTCTGTCTGCAACAGCACTTGTTGAGCATTCCAAATCCATCAAATTCCAACTCAAAAATATTTATTGCTGTAGCTTCAAATGGAAGACAATGGAGCAGTCCAGCCAGCAAAATGAAGGTGAGCCATGAAAGGAACCAAGTGGCAGCAGATAATCAGAATGGAAGGTCCAAGGTGACTCATGATTCCCACAATGCAATGAGTGTCCGTTGATGTGGTCCTGCTATTCAACAGAAGAACTTTCTGAAGAACTTCTGAAAATATTCCTTCTCATCTGAATGCAGAATGGGTAATAGGTTTATCTGCATGTTGGTCTACACAGCATTTTTGCAAACCTAAGAAATATTATAAACTGACAAATTACTTCAGAGAAATCTGGGGGAGTTCTACTAGTGGATTTAAGTACTGATGCAATTTTGCTTGTTAACCTAATGATTCACATTGTTGGGATCATGGACTCTTGCATATTCCACCATATTGAAGATCCCTTGAAGAGAGAAGGACTTCAGAATTTGGGTACACCTCCACATATTTCTCACTTCCTGACACCGCAGAGTTGTTCCAACATCTACAAGACACTGTCGCAGTGGCGAGACATTGGGAGCAAGGGTGGACCCAAATGCAAGACACATCTTGTGAGGTTACTTAGGTTTAGTTTATTGTACGATACCAGGAGAGCAAGGCAGGAGCAGGAAATAGCGAACTGGACAAGGACTCAGGAGGCTGGGACCAAGGGTCTGGGCTTGGACTTGGAACCGGCTCCCAGAACTAGAGGAGACATGAAGAAGCTAGGGTATGACTCTGAGCCAGAGACTGGGCAAGGACCCAGTACCTGGGTCTTGCCTCGGGCTCGGACCCCAGAACCAGGCATGGACATTGTGGTAAACCATGTATATATGTTGTAACTCGGTTACCTGTCTGGACACACCCCTCTGCTGACTGCCCCTGTGGCTCCTTCCACAGAGTCCTGTATAAAGGTGTTCGCCTTGCCCCTCCCCCTCAGTCCGGGGGCAGACACTCACTGTGGAGGTCGTATTGTACAGCGAATAAAAGCCTTTCAGTATTTTTACCAAACCTCAGTCTTTTGGAGTAATTGAAGGTGCTTCAGACACGACATGGGCTAGGGAGAGGAGAAACATGGAAAACAGAGCCTCGGTCTCGGGAGAGCAGGTACATGGAACCATGGACACATACACATAACACAGAGTCGGGATCCCTCCTTGGGTACAGGACATAGGGCCGGGACTCATGACCCTCCGCGGGGCAACAGCAAGATGGCCTGACTTACCCCACAGAGGCGAGGACAAGACAAGACAAGGCCAACACGAATGAACACCAGACAGTACCCATCTAGCTCCGGCGATGGAACTAGACCGAAGTGCAGGCGGAGTCTGCATACGAGGGCTAGAGGTGAGAGGGGCAGAGAAGGGATTCAGACAAGGGGATAGGACAGGAATAACAGACCACCAGGGCCAGAACTTGACTCAGAACTGGGATGCCGCCAGAACCAGGACTTGACTTGGTACTTGAACGCCGCCAGGGACAGGGCTTGACATGGTACTTGAACGTCGCCGGAGCCAGGACATGGACGTGGTACTTGGACGCCGCCGGAGCCAGGACGTGGTGCTTGGAACCTCTGGGTAGTGCCGAGCTCTCGACTCGGCCCGGGAACAGTAGACAGCGGCTCTTGATTCCCTCCAGCGGGTTAACTGACGGACCCACCTTGATGAGGAAACTTTGCAGGCTCGCTTCGGTGAGGTAACTGGACTGGGTTGCTCCGGTGAGGAAAGGCAAATTACCGGCACTCACTTCGGGCGGAGACAAGGCTTGCTCCGGCCAGATGACATTGGCACGCCGTGACTTTGCAGACGCTCCAGCGCCCAACGGCTGAAAGCCAGAGACTATAAACTACCGGTTCAGCCGAGTGTTAATTGCCTCTAATCACCAAAGTCGAGGGACACAGAAAACAGGGAATCAACGGTCTGGATCGTAACATAAACAAGCTAAATTTAAAGGGACCCCGATCTGGACCATGACAGACACATGGAAGGTGTATAATAGATACATGGACATAGCTGTTTGGAAAGCAGTGGGCATTCCAGTTATTTAATTGTTTAATTATTCCATTATTTAACATGATCATGGCTAAATCTTAACTCAATTTTATAGTCATGCTATTCTCCCCACTACTCTGATTTCTATTATGTTTTGATCATGCTCAGATGATTCCTTTTGTGTTCAGCATTATTATTAGTATTGGTTTAATATTGTCACTTGTACCAAGTTACAGTGAAAATCTTTGCTTTTATATTGTTCAGGCAGATCTAGTCATTACCATAAGACCACAGAACCATTAAATATGAGCAGAATTAGGCCATTCGGCCCATCGAATCTGCTCTGCTTTTTCATCATGGCTGATCCAGTTTTCCTCTCAGCCCCAGTCTCCTGCCTTCTCTCCATATCCCTTCATGCCCTGACCAACCAAGAATCTATCAACCTCTGCCCTAAATATACATTAAGACTTGGCCTCCACAACTGCCAATGGCAAAAAATTCCGCAGATTCACCACTCTCTGGCTAAAGAAATTCTTCTTCATCTCCATTTTAAGAGGATGCAACTCTATTCTGAGGCTGTGTCCTCTCGTCTTAGACTCTCCCACCATAGGAAACATCTTCTCTATGTCCACCCTATCAAGACCTTACACTATTCTACAGGGTTCAGTGAGGTCACCCTTCATTCTTCTGAATTCTGGTGAAGACAGGCCCAGAGCCATCAATACTCCTCATATAACAAGCCATTCAATCCTGGGATAATATTTTGTGAATCTCTTTTGAAACTTCTCCAGTTTTAGCATATCCTTTCTACGATAAGGGGCCCAAACATGCTCACAATACTCCAAATGAGACCTCACCAGTGCTTTATAACGTTTCAACATTACATCCTTGTTTTTATGTTCTAGTTCTCTTGAAATAAATGCTAACATTGCATTTACCTTCCTCACCACAGACTTAACCTGCAAATTAATCTTTAGGGAATTCTGCACAAGGACTCCCAAAATCCTTTGCACCTCAGATTTTTTTTGTATTTTCTCTCAATTTAGAAAATAGTCAACCCTTTCATTTCTTCTACCAAAGTGCATGACCATACACTTCCCGACATTGTATTCAATCTACCATTTTTGTCCATACTCCTAATATGTCCAAGTCCTTCCGTAGCCTCTCTACTTCCTCAAAACTACCTACCCCTATACTTATCTTCATATCACCTGCAAACTCTGCAACAAAGCCATTAATTCCATCATTCAATATAATATAAAAGGAATCAGTCCCAACAGAGACCACTGTGGAACATCACTAGTCACCAGCAATCAGTCAGAAAAGGCTTTCTTTATTTGCATTCTTTGCCTCCTGCCAAGCAGCCACTGCTTTATCAATGCTAGAATCTTTCTTGTAATACCATAGGCTCCTAGCTTGTTTAACAGCTTCATGAGTGGCACCTTGTCAACGGCTTTTTGAAAGTCCTAGTACATAACATAAACCAATTCTCTGTTGTCTGTCCTGCTTGTTACTTCTTCAAAGAATCCCAACAGATTTGTCAGGCAAAATTTTCCCTTGAGGAAACCATGCTGATTGCAGCCAATTTCATCATGTGCCTCCAAGTACCCTAAGACCACATCCTTAATCATTGATTTCAACATCTTCCCAACCACTGAGGTCGGACTAACTGGCCTATAGTTTCTCTTCTTCACCTCTCTCCTTTCTGAAGAGTGGAGTGACATTTGCAATGTGCCAGTATTCCAGAACCACTCCAGAATCTAGTGTTTCTTGAAAGATTATTACCAATGCCTCCACAAACTCTTTGGCCACCTCTTTCAGAACTCTGGGGTGTAAACCATCTGGTCTAGTTGACCATCCAACTTCAGACCTTTCAGGTTCCCAAGAACCTTCTGTCTAGTTATGGTAACTTCACACACTTCAACCCCCCTGACATGATGAACTTCCACCATACTGCTAGTATATACCACAGTGAAGACTGATGCAAAATATTTTTTTCAGTTTGCCATTTCATTGTTGTCCATTACTATCACTCCAGCTTGTCCAATATCTACTCTAGCCTCTCTTTTACACTTTATGATTGGAGGATTGTGACTAGTGGTGTCCCACAAGGATCTGTTCTGGGACCTCTACTTTTCGTGATTTTTATTAACGACCTGGATGTGGGGGTAGAAGGGAGGGTTGGCAAGTTTGCAGACGACACAAAGGTTGGTGGTGTTGTAGATAGTGTAGAAGATTGTCAAAGATTGCAGAGAGACATTGATAGGATGCAGAAGTGGACTGAGAAGTGGCAGATGGTGTTCAACCCGGAGAAGTGTGAGATGGTACACTTTGGAAGGACAAATTCCAAGGCAGAGTGCAAAGTAAATGGCAGGATACTTGGTAGTGTGGAGGAGCAGAGGGATCTCGGGGTACATGTCCATAGATCCCTGAAAGTTGCCTCACAGGTGGATAGGGTAGTTAAGAAAGCCTATGGGGTGTTAGCTTTCATAAGTCGAGGGATAGAGTTTAAGAGTCGCGATGTAATGATGCAGCTCTATAAAACTCTGGTTAGGCCACACTTGGAGTACTGTGTCCAGTTCAGGAAGAATGTTGAAGCATTGGAAAGGGTACAGAGGAGATTTACCAGGATGCTGCCTGGTTTAGAAAGTATGCATTATGATCAAAGATTAAGGGAGCTAGGGCTTTACTCTTTGGAGAGAAGGAGGATGAGAGGAGACATGATAGAGGTGTACAAGATAATAAGAGGAATAGTTAGAGTGGATAGCCAGCGCCTCTTCCCCAGGGCACCACTGCTCAATACAAGAGGACATGGCTTTAAGGTAAGGGGTGGGAAGTTCAAGCGGAATACTAGAGGAAGGTTTTTTACTCAGAGAGTGGTTGGTGTGTGGAATGCACTGCCTGAGTCAGTGGTGGAGGCAGATACACTAGTGAAGTTTAAGAGACTACCAGACAGGAATATGGAGGAATCTAAGGTGGGGGCTTATATGGGAGGCAGGGTTTGAGGGTCAGCACAACATTGTGGGCCAAAGGGCCTGTACTGTGCTGTACTATTCTATGTTCTATGTTCTATCTGAAGAAACTTTTGGTATCCTCTTTAATATTATTGGGTAGCTTACTTTCATATTCCAGCTTTCCCTCCTTATTGATTTTCCAGTTGCCTTCAGTTGTTTTTCAAAAGCTTACCAATCCTCTAACTTCCCATTGATCTTTGCTCTATTATATACCCTCTCTTTGGCTTTTATGATGGCAATGCCTTCTCTTGTTCGCCATGGTTGTGTCATTTTTTTCTTTAGAAAGCTTCTTCCTTGTTGGGATGCATATATCCCATGTGTTTAGAATTGCTTCCAGAATTTCCAGCCATTGCTGCTTTGCTGTCATCCTAGCCAGTGTACTTTTCCAATCAATTCTGGCCAACTCTCTCATGCCTCTTTAATTCCCTTTACTCAACTGTAATATTGATATATCTGACTTTAGCTTCTCCTTCTCAAATTTCAGGGTGAATTCAATCATATTATGATCCCTTACTCCTATGGATTCTTTTACTTTAAGTTTTCTAATCAATTCTGGTTCACAGCAATCCAGAATAGCTGATCCTCTCATGGGCTCAACCATGAGCTGCTCTAACAATCCATCTTGTAGGCACTCTAGAAATTCCCCCTCCTGTAATCCAGCACTAACCTTATTTTCCCAGTTTACCTACATATTGAAGTCTCCCATGACTATTTTAACATCGCAGACATGAGGAAATCTGCAGATGCTGGAAATTCAAGCAACACACACAAAAAGTGCTGGTGGAACGCAGCAGGCCAGGCAGCATCTCTAGGAAGAGGTACAGTCGACGTTTCGGGCTGGGACCCTTCGCCAGGAAAGAAGAGGTAGTAAGGGATTTGAAAGTGGGAGGGGGAGAGGGAAATCCAAAATGATAGGAGAAGACAGGAGGGGAAGGGTGGATCTAAGAGCTGGAGAAGGGAGAGGATCATGGGACGGGAAGCCTGGAGAGAAAGAGAAGGGGGGAGGGGAGCCCGGAGTGTGGAGAGCAGGCAAGGAGTTATAGTGAGAGGGACAGAGGGAGAAACAAGAGAGAGAGAGACAAGGGGGTGGGGAGGAAGGATAAATAAATAAATAAATATAGGATGGGGTGTGAAGGGGAGGAGGGGCATTGCAGGGTGGGGGGGGGGTGTAGTTCCCACACACCACACTTCCCGTTTCTACCTCTTACCCAAGATCCACAAACCTGCCTGCCTTTGTAGACCCATTGTCTCAGCTTTCTCCTGCCTCACCAAACTTATTTCTGCATGCCTCGACACTGTTTTATCCCCCCTTGTTCAATCCCTTCCCACCTATGTTAGTGACACCTCTCACGCTCTGAAACTTTTCAATGATTTTAAGTTCCCTGGCCCCCACTGCTTTATTTTCACCCTGGATGCTCAGTCCCTATATACCTCCATCCCCCACCAGGAAGGTCTCAAAGCTCTCCACTTCTTTTTGGATTCCAAACCTAACCAGTTCCCTTCTACCACCAGTCTCCTCCGTCTAGCGGAATTAGTCCTTACTCTTAATAGTTTCTCCTTTGGCTCCTCCCACTTCCTCCAAACTAAAGGTGTAACCATGGGCACCCATATGGGTCCCAGCTATGTCTGCCTTTTCGTTGGCTTTGTGGAACAATCCATGTTCCAGACCTATACTGGTGTCTGTCCTCCTCTTTTCCTTTGCTACATCGACGACTACATTGGTGCTGCTTCCTGCACGCATGCTGAGCTCATTGACTACATTAACTTTGCCTCCATCTTTCGCCCTGCCCTCAAGTTTACCTGGTCCATTTCCGACACCTCCCTCCCCTTTCTTGATCTTTCTGTTTCTATCTCTGGAGACAGCTTATCTACTGATGTCTACTATAAGCCTATGGACTCTCACAGCTACCTGGACAATTCCTCTTCCCATCCTGTCTCTTGCAAAAATTCCTCTTCCCACCCTCCTCGCAATTCCTCCGTCTCTGCCGCATCTGCTCTCAGGATGAGGCTTTTCATTTCAGGACGAAGGAGGTGTCTTCCTTTTTTAAAAAAAGAGGCTTCCCTTCCTCCACCATCAACTCTGCTCGCAAACGCATCTCTCCCATTTCATGCACATACGCTCTCACCCCATCCTCCTGACACTCCATTAGGAATAGGGTTCCCCTAGTCCTCACCTACCACCCCACCAGCCTCAGGGTCCAACATATAATTCTCAGTAACTTCCGCCACCTCCAACGGGATCCCACCACCAAGCACATCTTTTCCGCTCCCCCCCCTCCCCGCTTTCTGTAGGGATCGCTCCCTACGCGACTCCCTTGTCCACTCATTTCCCCCCCCCATCCCTCCCCACCGATCTCCCTCCTGGCATTTATCCTTGTAAGCGGAACAAGTGCTACACATGCCCTTACATTTCCTCCCTCATCACCATTCAGGGCCCCAGACAGTCCTTCCAGGTGAGGCGACACTTCACCTGTGAGTTGGCTGGGGTGATATACTGCGTCCGGTGCTCCCGGTGAGGCCTTCTATATATTGGTGAGACCCGACGCAGACTGGGAGACCATTTCGCTGAACAGCTACGCTCTGTCTGCCAGAGAAAGCAGGATCTCCCAGTGGTCACATATTTTAATTCAACATCCCATTCCCATTCTGATATGTCAATCCATGGCCTCCTCTACTGTCAAGATGAAGCCACACTCAGGTTGGAGGAACAGCACTTTATATTCCATCTGGGTAGCCTCCAACCTGATGGCATGAACATTGACTTCTCTAACTTTCATTAATGCTCCTCCTCCCCTTCACACCCCATCCCTTATTTATTTATTCAATATATATTTTTTCCCCTTTTTTTCTCTCTCTTTTTTCTCCCTCTGTCCCTCTCACTATAACTCCTTGCTTGCTCTCCCTCCTTCTCTTTCTCCCCAGGCTTCCCGTCCCATGATCCTCTCCCTTCTCCAGCCTAGTACCCTTTTTGCAATCAACTTTCCAGTTCTTAGATCCACTCCTCCCCCTCCTGTCTTCTCCTGTCATTTCAGATCTCCCCCTCCCCCTCCCCCTCCCACTTTCAAATCTCTTACTATCTGTTCTTTCAGTTAGTCCTGACGAAGGGTCCCGGACCAAAACGTCGACTGTACCTCTTCCTATAGATGCTGCCTGACCTGCTGCGTTCCACCAGCATTTTTTGTGTGTGTTACTATTTTAACATTGTCATTTTGGCATGCATTTTGTATCTCCCATTGTAATTTGTAGGCAACATCCTTACTACTGTTTGGGGATCTGTATGCAACTCCCATCAAGATCTTTTTACTCTTTTACTCTTTACCATCAAGTTCTTTAGCTCCTTCTACAATCATTCAACACTTTCCAACCCTCTGTCACCTCTTTCTAATGATTTGATTTCATTTTAAACTTACAGAGCAATGTTGCCCTCACTGCCCTCTTAACTGTCCTTTTGATACAATATATATCCTTGGACATTAAGCCCCCAGGTATAATCTTTCAGCCATGATTTCATGATGCCTACAACATCATACCTGGCAATCTGCAAATGTGCTGCAAGTTCATCTACCTTATTCCGTATACTGCGAATATTCAGATACAACACTGTCATGTAGTTTCCATGTGTCCTGCATCTTGGGTGTAACTACCTCTCTATAAGTCTTATCTGTCACCCTTCAGTCTTACAAATGATCTGGAGTTCATCCAGTTCCAGCTCCAGCTCCTTAGTGCAGTTTGTTAGAAACTGCAGCTCGATGCTCTTCTCGCAGTTGTAGTGATCAAGGATACCGGAGGTCTCACTGCCCTCCCACATTCAACAAGAGGAGCATTGCAGTACCCTGCCTGTCATCTCTACCAGGCTGAGCAAATATAAAAGAAGAGACAGAAAAATAAACTTGAGCTTTTCTTTCTCTGAGTGAAAGCCTCTCTTCACTGAAGCCTTGAAGAGCTAAAACCTTACGGTCACCACTCAGACAACTGCAGCTGCGACAACGGCCACTGCCCATACCCCAGCAGTCCTTTAATACCCTCTTACTAATTAATCCCGAACAGAATTGGCTGCTGGTCAAAGCTCGATTACCCAGTGCATTAACGTAGAATAAGGTAAAACAAAGCCATGGAAAATAAAGTATAAAATCTACCAAACAATCACAGTGCAGATAAACAATAAAGTGTAAGATCATGATGAGGTAGATTGTGAGGCCACGATTCCACCCGACTGTACGAAGTCTGTTATACAAAATCTCTTGTACAAGAGATTTGTCTTCTTCACAGAGGAAGGTGGAGCTTAGTGATGATAATGCCAAACAGCAGCTCCTTGCTTGCATCTTTGGAAACAGCTTTATACTTTATTGTCGCCAAACAATTGCTACTAGAACATACAATCATCACAGCGATATTTCATTCTGCGCTTCCTGCTTCCTGGATTACAAATAGATAGTAAATATTAAAAATTTAAATTATAAATCATAAATAGGAAATACAAAAATGGAAAGTAAAGTAGTGCAAAAAAACCGAGAGGCAGGTCCGGATATTTGGAGAGTACGGACCAGATCCGGATCCGTTCAGCAGTCTTATCACAGTTGGAAAGAAGCTGTTCCCACATCTGGCCGCACGAGTCTTCAAGCTCCTGAACCTTCTCCCGGAGGGAAGAGGGACGAAAAGTGTGTTGGCTGGGTGGGTCGTGTCCTTGATTATCCTGGCAGCACTGCTCCAACAGCGTGCGGTGTAAAGTGAGTCCAAGGACGAAAGATTGGTTTGTGTGATGTGCAGTGCCGTGTTCACGATTTTCTGCAGCTTCTTCTGGTCTTGGACAGGACAACTTCCATACCAGGTTGTGATGCACCCGAGAAGAATGCTTTCTATGGTGCATCTATAAAAATTAGTGAGGGTTTTAGGGGATCGGCCAAATTTCTTTAGTTTCGTCAGGAAGTAAAGGTGCTTGTGGGCCTTCTTGGCAGTGGACTCTGCTTGGTTGGACCAAGTCAGGTCATTTGTGAGATTGACCCCGAGGAACTTAAAGCTTTTGACCTGTTCCACTTGCGCACCACGGATGTAAATTGGGTCGTGCATTCCACTACTCCTTCTGAAGCCAACAACCAATTCCTTCGTCTTGCTGACATTGAGGGATAGGTTATTGTCTTCGCACCATGCCACCAGGTTCTTAATTTCCTCTCTGTACTCAAACTCATCATTACCCGAGATGCGGCCTACAATTGTTGTGTCATCAGCAAATTTATATATTGAGTTCGATGGAAACTTAGCTGCATAATCATGGGTGTACAGTGAGTACAGCAGGGGGCTGAGTACACAGCCTTGTGTGGCACTAGTGCTCAGAGTGATTGTAGAGGAGAGCTTGTCCCCTATTTTTACAGCCTGGGTCCTGTCTGTGAGGAAGTTGAAGATCCAGCTGCGGATCTGAGTGCTAAGGCCCAGATCCTGGAGCTTAGGAATCAGTTTATTTGGAATAATGGTATTAAAGGCAGAGCTATAGTCAATGAAAAGGAGCCTTACGTATGCGTCTTTATTCTCCATGTGTTCTAAGGAGGAACGTAGGGCCAGAGAGATGGTATCTGCCATTGGCCTGTTGATTTGGTAGGCAAATTGCAAAGCATCGAGGTTGACCAGTAGGCTATGGTTGATGTGTGCCATAACCAGTCGCTCAAAGCACTTCATAGCAATTGATGTCAGAGCCACAGGTCGATAGTCATTCAGGCATGCCACCTTGCTCTTCTTCGGCACTGGGATTATCGTTGTCTTCTTAAAACACTCTATTAAAACAGCTCTATTTCTATCTTTGATATTTTTCCTTTCAAGTTTCTTTTGAAGACTCTGACCTGGAGTTACACTCTGACTTTGGTTCTTTGAGGGAATGGAATCCACTTTCAGGGCCTCACAACCGGCCACTTTTCAATATCCCAAGTACGGGTCCCAGAAGACTAGCACATCTTCAGGGTACCAGATTTTCATGACTGTAGAGGTGGGCTGATTCAAGGCTGGTGCCATCAACCGATGCGCCGCAGGAGTGCATGAAAGATCGGAAGCGGCAAGCTGGCTGCTGTTGGCTGAATGTCCAGAGACCCAAGTTCTTTGCGCAAAGAGCTTGGTAAAAGCGACGCAACAGACCCTTATCTCCATAAATCAGCCATAAATCAGTGAGTTGTTTGTTTTGTCTCCCCTCTTGCTGTGAAATGGGGTTTCTTTATTTTTCTTTTTAGGGAGAAAGAGAGCCTGTGGTATGTCGGGTTACCGGGTGAACGCGTAGTCTTTGGGATACTACAAGTCTATGTCTTTATTGATACTTTGCTGCACGCTTGAGTGCTCGGTGGAGGGTGCCAATCTTTTTTTGCTGATGGGGGAGTAGGGGATTTTTGCCTTGCTGCTTCTGCGTGCCTGTGGGAGGGGAAAACTGAGGGTCTTCGATGTTCTAACATTTGACTGTAATTCGTTCTTTGTGGCATTCTTCTGCTTTTGTGGATTTTTGCGAAGAAAACAAATTTTTGGTTGTACATTGTATATATTGCTCTGATATTAGACGTACCTATTGAAACCTATTCAAGTGTTTGATAAAAAGTGGGTTAGAAGCTCTCCTTGAACCTGGTTTACAGCCCCTTCTACTAAAAAATCAAGGGGTTTAAGCATATTGGAAAATCATCACCTACATAGCCTCTCCAAGTCACGGTCCATGCTGACATATGACAAGTGGTAAATGCTGGACCTTGACAGCAATGTGTATATCCTAGAAAATTAGCATTTCAAGGAAGTGAGGAAGCATCAAAATTCATCCTCAGTCACAAGAAGCTGATTATTACGCATTTACATGTTCAAAATATGTTTGTTGTTGTTGTGCACTAGGGTCTTGCTTTACACAAATTCTTGTTGTCTCACTGAGCACAATCCTGCTGCAGGCAAGCTTTTCTTTGCAGCTGTATATCACTGTACTGGCATGTATGACAATAAACTCAGCTTGATTTTTACAAAGGCACAGTCCACACTAACGTGGTGTAAGTCCATCGTCGACATCGATGAGGACCTCCACACCATTATGATGGTGTCGAGACTAGCGCGTGATTTGGATTTAAGTGAGGGAGAGTTGCGCAGCGTCAGCCTCAACCTCTCTTCCCAATTCCCATCTAGATCCAGTGGCAAGACAAGAGTCGAGATGGCTGAAGATGGGACTAGGCGCAGTGGATGACCAGGACACCTTCTGTGTCTTGTCCTGCTCTACACGTTCCACGACGCTTGCAGAGACAGCCTTCTTGACCGTTGGACCTTCCATTGGTCTCATCCGTTCAATCCGCTGGAGTCTATCTTCACATGCTGGGATAGACAACTCCCTATTTCACCGAGGGTTTGAGACCCGTCTGCTACACTCACCTGGTTCAGCCGGCTTGTCAAAGCCATTGCCCGGGGTGTGGTCGCTGTCACATGCAAACAGCTATGGGGAGCCACAGGTGAGAGCTGAGTGCCAGGTGGGGACCAAAGGAGGAATTACCGCCTTGAAAAGGACACAACATGTTCCCCCACCAGCGGTGCTACCCTTCCCTGACACGCCATGCACTCCACACCAACTTACTATGTTTAGGGAAAGCTTGATTGAAGAGTGGGAAAGAAATGCAGGTCTATTATCAGGTTTGGGTAGAGATGCGGGTAGCAGGAAGTGTGTTTAGTTTTTTGCCGGGGAATTAATGGGTTTTGTTTTTACAGATGACAGTAAGTCCATCTTGTCGATAAGATTTAAGATTCAAAGATTCAAAGTACACTTATTATCAAAATCTGTATGCAGTACACAACACTGAGATTTGTCTTCTTCACAGAAAGCCACGAAACAAAGAAAACCATGGAACCTGTTCAAAGAAAATAAAAAACAATGCACAAAGGACAAATCACGTAAACAGCATAAATAAGAGAATATAAAACATCAAACCACAAGCTGTTGATACAGTCCAGGAATAGTCACAAAAAAAGATCTTCAGATACTGGAAATATAATCAACACACACAAAGTGTTGAAGGAACTCAGCAGGCGAGGCAGCAACTATGGAAAAAAGCAAACAACTGACGTTTCAGGTCGAGACGCTTCATCAATTGTTTGTTAACAGCATTCCGTAGCACCAGGCTGCCCCGATCAAAACTGTGCAAAATAGCAACAAAAAAGGAGCAATCTGAAATCAGAAGTGCATCATAGCATGAACCACAGGGTCCAATCCATAAACCACATCAATTCAACCTTGCCATAGACCTGGAAATGATTATTACTCAGAAATTCCAGTGGGCTTTTACAGATGCACCCAAAGGGGTTACATCATGGTCTGCTATGGAGATTTGAATGCACAGCAACATAAGAAGCTGCAGAGAATTGTGGAATTTGGAGAGTAAACAAAAATCTGGTAACTATACCTCCACAGTATTGTAATGAATGACAGAAAAATCACATAAGATTGATAAGAAAGAACAAATACCATAGGTGGAGAGAGAGGAAACTAGTTCCGGCATTCATGGAAAAGAAGATATACATGTGTAAGATGGACTGGACTTAGGAATTTAATAATGTTTAGGGAGGTTGTTCGTATGTATGAGTGTCCATAAATCAGATGTTCATAACCTAGGGAAAGTGATTGGAGCCTTAGATTTGGAGGAGGAATTTTAGGACAAGGGATCATGGGAGTAAGGAAAGAGCAATTCAATGGAAACGAAGTCATCAGGGACCTCATGGAAATCAGCGGATGCTCATATTCAGAGAGGTACAATACTGTGCAAAAGTTTAGGGTATGGATATACAGCTGAGGTGCCTAAGACCTTTGCACAGTACTGTATTTGCATTAACTGGTATACCTAATAATGTGGCCTAATAATGTGAGTGCCTTTTTTTTTGTTCAAGGTATGTTCTCTTCTTGTGAAAAAAATGTGTACAATTTACAGTACTGTGCAAAATTCTTAGGCACACATATATAGCTAAGGTGCCTAAGACTTTTGCACAGTACTGTAGGGTAGTCCTATACTGCTCTGGTCAACCTCTAAGTCCCAGAAACTGTTGTCCTGGAAGTGGCCAGTCATGGATGCCTCCACAGCAGCTTGGTAGAAGTTCGTTCAATGTTGGAAAAAGAGCACTGCACACAGAATGGCATCATCCCATCAGCCTTTGACAATGGAAACAATTCAGCATCACAATGGTGACCCATGATAGAAACAGCTCAGCTAAGTTTTACAGATAGTACAAAATGATTTGGAAGTGGTTGTTACTCAGAAGTTCCAGTAGGCTTTTACAGCTGAACCACTGGAGGTATTGTGAGTGGTTGCATCATGGTCCACTATGGAGATTTAAATACACAACAACATAAGAAGCTGCAGAGAATAGTGGACTCAGCCCAATACATCATGGGCTCATCCCTCCTCACTACTGATGGTATCTATAAGAGGTACTGCTCCAAGGAGGCACATCCATTACAAAAAAAAACACCTTCCACCTATGCCACCTACTTACTGCTACAAATGGAAAGGGAGAACAGAAGCTTGAGCTTCTGCGCCTCCAGTTTCGAGAACAGTTACTTCCCATCAACCCTATGGTTCTTGAACCAACAGGCTTAACCCTAATCACAAGAGTTTAGCAACATAATGACCACTTTGTTCATTGCATTAAATGAATTTTCATTGTTCTAATTTTGCTCCTTCTTGTAAAATTTGTGTATAATTTGTTAGGGAGCATTTAGGAGGTATGTGAATACAGCAGATATTATTTCAAACAAGAAACAGACTTCAATTCATATTGTATATGTAAATAAGTTCAGAAGCCTACAATTTACCTTCAGTTTTATTGTAAATTGCAAGCAGTAAATTGAAGTTAAAAGCACAGGTTGCTTCACAGACTAAGAGATTGCATATGCAAGAGCCAAACATTAAGACAATGGGGCTGTGTTAATTGGCTTGCATCAAACCAGTCGACATGGCTAAGCTATTTGCACCATTGTGACTTGAGTTACAAGCAGGCAGATCAGACAGATGTTGTAACTTAGCATATCAAAATGGTCACAGGCATAGGTAATCAATAGTTTCTGTACTCAGAGACAGCCCCATTGCCATTAATTTTGGGTGACGGACTCACTGTCGTCAAAAGGTTTTAGAATATTTCTGATAATTAGGTTCTCCCTAAGATGTTTGGACTTTCACAGGTGTTTTATCAATTAAAATGTGCTTCCACTATGTATCTCAAATAAAACATTCGCCAACCCGAAGTATTGAAGTAAACAATGTCATTGTAACTATTGAAATTATATTGAATCACCTACAGTTAACTTTGATCTTAAGGGTATAAAAATGTGATGTACCTTTCGGTTTCTGAGCTTCTACTGAGAGTGTCTCTGCAATGATGCCTACTTGTGCTGAATAAAGACTTGTATATCACCAGCCTCAGTGTCTGTCTGGTGATTTTGTTCACAGTCACAACAAGAGTTTTTTTTTGTGAATGCTGCTTGCATGATGTTATGTGCATATACTAATACTACTGGTAAGTTTTTCACTGCAGCTGAGCACATATTTACTTGTACATATGACATTAAACTCAACTTCATTTTATTAACAAGTTTACCTACTTGTACTGTGGCCTACAGACATCCTTCGATATTTACAGCAAAGTCCTTCTGTTCTTCAGAGACATAAGAGTGATTGATCATGGAAACAGACTCTTTAGTAAGGGCCAGATGGTGTTTCATTGCACCTGTGCATACACGTGATAATAAACCTAACTTTGACTGAGACTATTGTGTTTCATTGATGGAAAATTAATACAACCCTAAGATACTTTGCAACATTAGGGTGAAGAGGAAGATTGTTTAAAAATGGCATTTCAATATAGTGTTTGGAAAAATTGTGACAAATGTAATCTTAACAGAAATATATAAACATGCATCCAATTATATCTTTTTATTTCCTTTTCATAATCATTTGATGATTTACATACTGTATAATTTTTGTGGATAATTAGGATGAAGAAGATAGCAACTCTTACAAACACCTGTTGAAATTAGGATGTAATGTTGAAGATCCTGTTTCCGAGCTGTAGTGCTCTATGACTTTATGATTCTATCACAAAATTCATTCATAAGGTAAGCTTATATGTTGCGTGCAAAATGAAATCAATGTGCATAATATAGCAGCTGCAAAAATGATAAGTAACTGTTAAAATAGAAGCAGTGATATAATGATTTCTGATGCACTGCTTTTTGAAAAGCACTAAGATGTTAATGGACTCTGCTTATTCACAACATTGTGGGTCCACAAAAATATTAATCTCTCCTGTTAGGCTGACATGGTGATGCTATCAAAATAACAAATTCTCCCACAATGCAAATGCTGCACTCAAATAAAAATCGCAGAACATGCTTAGTTCTGGCATTGGTCACATTTATTACCAATAGATCCATTTAATGACAAAGTGTACTCTTCCTGTCTGTCTTTTTTTTTGTTTCAAACTCATTTGATTATTCTGTAGTCTATAGTGTTATTGATTGGTTTGTTTTCAGCATTTCAAGCTTCAAGGAACGCTTAAAACAGCCAGTATCTGTGAATTATGCTTCTCCTTCAGACAGTGTTTGATGAGGTTAATAAATGGACCAATTTTCAAAAGCAGTGACAGTTTTTTTTAAATAACCACTGTAGCTAAATTAGGGCAGAATATACTTTTTATCTGGTTTCTTGATAAATGTGAAACTCACAATTTTCCTTAAATTTCCCCTTGATTATTTAGAATAAGAAAACCTTGAAAATACAATTTTTAGCATTTTAATCCCTGAATAAAAAGTTGAGATATTTGAAAACACATTCTAGCAGTGGTGTGATGAGGGATGATAATAGTCATATCTGCTAGGAAGAGAAGTCACAAAGGACAAGCTATCAATAGAGTACCCTTCCTTAAAGGTAGTAAATTCTCTATTGATTACAGTGCTTGGCACAGTAATGTATCAAAATTATACCAAGATACACTTATTTCTTAAAAGTACATTCATATTTACAGCACATATATTAAAGAATGGAGGCTGCCAGGGCTCTCAGGTTTCATTATTTTTTCATTTTATATTCAATTGCATAGTCCTAGATTAAGGAGAGGGAAAATGGATCAGCCATGATTTAATGGCAGAGCAGACTCAATGGGCCAAATGGCCTAATTCTACTCCTATGTTTTACTGTCTTATGTCTTATATTGGGACAAAAATTTATAAGGATTTGTATTGCTGATGGAGCATGAAAATTATTAGTAATTTATTGGATAACTCAAAAGCATACAATTTCTTTGTAGGAAAAACACAGTAGTCTCTGAACTGACGGATTTAATGTGAGCTTCATAAAGCACAAGTATTCCGCTTAGTGGCACAATAATATCAGCACCGGACTCCGGAGCGAAGGTTCCCGAGTTCGAATCCAATTTGGGTTGAGCATTGAGCTAGCAACTCAGCCTCGTAAAAACAAGAATAGCTTGCTACGGAAACACCGTCATGACGGTGCCCCGATAACTCCACTGCCGAGTTAAGGGCTATTCTTCTTCTTCATAAAGCACAAATGCCCAAACAGACTCTTCACAAAATATCAAGATATTGAATACAAATCTTTGAAACAGAGCCATAATGGGTTGCAGACAGAATTGTATGCTAAAACGGGATATGCACAGATCTAGAGAAACTCATCCAGTTTAATGCAACTGGAAAAACCTTGCCAAGCACCAATGACAAGACATCAGAACATAAAGGTGTATTCAATAGGACAGCCAGCCAACAGCAACTCATGTTCTAGCTGCGGTGGGGAGAAGAGGCAGCAGAAGAGCAGAACACTGTTCCACAGTTTTTCCAGTGAGACGTTCTGTCAAATACACACATGCACATACACATAAAGTTCATTTATTATCAAGATATGTAGACTATAAACAACCTTGGGTTTAATTTCCTTACAGTCAGCCAAATCTCAAGGCTGTAATAGTATAAATACTATACAAATACAAACAAACACGCAATTGAAAATAGGTGATCACTGACTCAATGAGTCAGTGACTTTACTGCAGTTAAAATCAAAGTAAATGTATTATCGAAGTACATATATGTCACCACACTCATTTTCCTGTAGGCATTCACAGTAAATACAAAGAAGCAATAGAATCAATGAAAAACTACACACAAACAAAAATTAATAACCAATGTGCAAAAGACAGTAAATTGTAGAAATACAAAAAGACAAACAAAATAACAAATAAATAAATAATGAGATATTAAATGATAATAAATGATAATAAACTATTGATATATGAGTTATAGTGTTCTTGAAAGTGAGTCCATATTGTGGAACCAGTTCCCTGTTGGAGTGAGTGAAGTTACCCACTTTGGTTCAGGAGCCCAATGGTTGAGGGGAAATAACTGTTCCTGAGCCTAGTGGCATGGGATCTAATGCCCCTCTACCAGTTGGCAGCAGTGGAAGGAAAGCATGGTCTGCGTGGTGGGGTCCTTGAAGATGGATGCTGTTTTCCTGCAACAGCTTTTCTTGTAGATGTGTTCAATGGTGGTATGAGCCTCACCTGTGATGGATTGGACTGTACCCAATACGTTTTTAGGCTTTTCCATTCAAAGGCATTGGTATTTCCATACCGATCCATGATGCAACCAGTCACTATACTGTACACCGTACGTCTATAGAAATTTGTCAAAGTTTTACATGACATTCCGAATCTTTGGTAACTTCTAAGAAAGTAGGTGCGGTACTGTGCTTTTTTTGTAATGGCACTTACGTGCTGGACACAGGACAGATCCTCTGATGATAATACTGAGGAGTTTAAAATTATTGTCTGTCTCCACCTCTGGTCCCCTGATGAGGACAGGCTCACAAACCACTGGTTTCTTCCTCCTATGGTCAATAATCAGCTCGCTGGCTTTGCTAATGTTGAGAGGGAATTTGTTGCTGTGGCACTTTTCAGTCAGATTTTCATTCTTCCTTCTATATACTGATTCTTCATCATCTTTGATTCGGTCAACAACACTGCGCTGTAAGCAAACTTAAATATGATACTGGAGCTGTGCTTAGCCTTACAGTCATATATCTAAAGTGAGTAGAGCAAGGGGTAAGCACACATCCTTGTGGTGCACCTGTGCTGATAGTTATTGTGGAGAAGATGTTATTGTTAATCCAAACTGACTGGAATCTGCAAGTGAGAAAATTGAGGAATTAGTTGCATGAGGTGGTATTATTTAGTTTTTAGGGAGTGATAGTGTTGAATACGGAGCTGTGATAAATTAAGAGCATCCTTGTTATATGCATCTTCACTGTCTAGATGTTCTAGGGCTGAGTGAAGAGCCACTTAAATGGCAGCTGCTGTTGACCGGTTGTGACGGTAGGCAAATTGATGGATGTCACTCCTCAGGCAGGAGTTGATATGTTTCATCACCAACCTCTCAAAGCACTTCATCACAGTGAATGTAAGAGCTACTGGATGATAGTCACTGAGGCAGGGCTACCACATTCTTCTTGGGCACGAGTATGTTTGAAGCTTGCTTGAAGCAGCTGGGTACCTGAGACTGCCAAAGCAAGAGGTTAAAGATATCAGTAAACAATCCAGTCAGCTGATTAGCACAGATCTTCAGTAGAAATAGGAGTAGTACACATACAGTAAATGTTAGGGCATTAATGAAAGGATGAATAGAGAGATGTGCCCAAGTCTTTAGTTCCCTGAGAGTGGCAACACGGGTTGATAGGGGCATGAAGAAGATCTTTTGCATTCCTGTCTTTCTGGGTGGGCATAGAATGTAAGAATTAGGAGATTATATTGCAATTTTACATAACACTATGTAGGGCACGGTTAGAGTTCTGGTCATTAATGTGCATTTCTAGTCACCACTCTGTAGGGTGGATGTGACTTTGCTGGACAGAGTGCAAAGAAGATTCAACAGGATGTTGCCTGGATTAAAGGGAGATATGTTAATCAGAGGTGATATGAAATTATGAGAGCTATAGTCAAGAGGGAAATTCGGATTGCCTTAATGCAGGTTGAAAAGGATATTGTTAATAATGCTAGGATTGACCCCAAAAGATTTTTTCAATAGTTTAGTGAAAGAAAAGTCAAGGAAGAAGTTAAGTATATTAGGAACAACAGTGGTTTGCTAAAGTATTCACTTGCAAAGATGTTAGCAATATGCCCGTAAGTGCAGAGAAATATAAGGCTGCTTTAAGTGACTTAGAGATTTTAGAAAGTGACGTCCTGGTTTAGCTGAAAAAGCTGGAAGTTATTAAATCTCCAGGACCAGATAACATATATCTAAGGATACTTAAATAGGACTGTGGTTATATATACAAACCCTTAACAAATATTTTTCAAAAGTTATTGATGACTGGAAATGGGGTAACGTTGTCCTGGCGTATAAGAAAGGTGACCGCACTGACCCTGGCAACCATAGGCCAGTAAGCTTAATGTGTATCTTAGGTAAGATAAAGAAAAAAATAATAAAGAATGAGATGGAAAAGCAGGTAATAAGAACTGGTATGTTAGCAGAAAGCAAGCATGAGTTCAGAAGGGTGAAACCATGCTTTACTAATATGCTGTGGAGTTCTATGAAGAGGCAACTAATGATGACAATAGAGAGGCTGATATCATTTACTTTCAGACTTTTAGAAGGCTTTTGACGAGGTACCCCATGAGAGGTTAATAATCTAATTAAAGGAGGTAGTGATTCAAGATAAGCAGGGGTGCAGCGCTGCTGGAGCTCACCGGAACCCCGCTCCAGCACCTCTGTAAAAAAAAGTCAAAATAAACAAGTGGGGAATTTAACAGTGGTCACATATTAAACAGAGGGAATTTTACGGAAGTGGGGGTTGGTGGCTGGTGGGGAAAATACCACTAATAACATTAGGAAAGGATATTTGATCATTTTTGGTGAAATCCTGGAGAGGTGACTGTTTTTTATTTAGGTGTTTGTGAAATTCGTCCTCGCTCGACCAGTTGTTTTCCCAGCATGCCCTGCTGTTGCCTCCCATTATTTCACAGGTCCTCAGTCTCCCTTTAGGAGAGGGATGACTGTACACAAGTGTGAGCATTTTTCTGCTCTTTCCGATGGGTACCACTGGATTCCAGGTAGGAGCTATATTAAGCAAGGAATGAACATCAAAACCTAGATTAGATTAGATTATGAGGACACACAGTCCTCTTTTATTGTCATTAAGTAATGCATGCATTAAGAAATGATACTATTTGTTCCTCCAGAATGTTATCACAGAAACACAAGACGAACCAAGACTAAAAAAACTGACAAAAAACCACATAATTATAACATATAGTTACAACAGTGCAAAGCAATACCGTAATTTGATGAAGAACAGACCATGGGCACGGTAAAAAAAAGTCTCAAAGTCTCTCGAAAGTCCCATCATCTCACACAGACGGTTGAAGGGAGAAACTGACCCTGCCATGAGCTTCCGGCACCACAGACTTGTCGATGTAGCATCCTAGAGGCACCCGACCACAGTCTAACTCTGAGTCCGTCCGAAAACTTCGAGCCTCCGACCAGCCCTCTGACACCGAGCACCATCTCTGCCGAGCGCTTCGACCCCGGCCCCGGCAACAGAACCTAAGGTTAAAAGTCGAAAGTAATGAAAGAAAAATTCACTGCTCACTTATCTTTGGCCTGATTTTGATGAAATATTCAAGATAATCATCCAAAATCCTCTTCTACACCTGGATAAAGTGAATTTATTTTTTTTACAAGCCAAATGGAGAAAAAAACAGTTCTAGGCTATAAATTAGTTTTACGTAACCCCTTGGCCTAGCTCCACCAACTATAGTTGATTGGAAAGAGGCTCTTTTTCTCTTTATGCTGATAGGAAAAAGAATAATTTAGTGAGGCAATGAAAAAGACGAAACGCATTTCCAAACCTCCCAAATGGTTGCTTTCCTCCCCGTTAACATTTGTCACTTCCAAAATACGACATTTTTTATTTGTATAGTTATGATAATAACGTATGTAAAGATTCAAGCTTCTTTAACTTTTTATATGTTTGAAGACTAAACAGGATCTGTATTAGTCTAACCATGTAATACCCGACGTGTGAGGATATTGTGAGTATTAACACTCACAGGTACACTTCCTGTCCAACCATTTCTGCGAGAGAAATGGTATGAGGCAGAGTTGGCAACCTACCGCTTTTGATATGAATATTGAATAATATTCGTGGCTTTAGAAATAGTCATTAGACATTCTTATTTCATTCTTGATTACTTGGTTCCAATTTAGGGGGCTAAAAGTGTAAAAAGCTTATTTGCTTTATTTCTGACATTTTTATACCTGCTTAGGAACACTGCTAAGCGCTGCGGGCCCCGCTCTCTGCTCTGACTCAGTTGTATAAGTAAGGCTCCATCTGTGGTGATCAGTGGATTACTCACGATACAAAGGTAAATTTTTCTCACTAACAACCCTACAGCTTCTAAGCAAACAATGTTAACTTCTTTCTTCTGTAAACAAGCTGAGGAGTGTATCAGGAATAACGTACATGAAATGAGCGGGTACACAAATTGCGTGTGACATACGAGGGTTGATTTATAAGTTTGTGGCCTAAGGTGGAAGGAGTCAATTTTAGAAAACCTGACAATTTTGAATTATCTGAAAAAGGAATACCACAAAAGTCGCTAACTTCAAACTTTGTGCATAATCACTCAAAGAGTTAAACTGCACGTGCATGTAACGGGGGATGTACAAACGTATAACCCTAGGCCTTCTACCTCAGGCCATGAACTTATCAATCACCCCTCGTACGGCTCCGGCCGTGAGAGGATTATTTTCACACCTAGAAGGAGTTGAAAGTGGAGTTCTGCAGGGATCAGTTTTGGGGCCACTGCTGTTTTTAATTTGCATTAATGATTTGGATAAGTACATAACCAATAAACTGATAAAGTTTGCTAATGACACAAAATTAGGAGGACCGGCTGATAACATTCAGGCAGCAGAATCAATACAGTTAGATGTAAAGAAAAATCCACATGTGGGAAGGTAAAAAAAGATGACCTTTAATGTAAGAAAATGTGAATTATGACATATAGGAAGCAGAAATATTAAATATAAATATACAATGAGAGGTCTTGAGTTAGAAAGTGCACTGTCTGAGAAGGATTTGGGTGTCTTGGTAGACTCATCACTATCAACATCGAGACTATGCACAGAAGTGATTATGAAGGTTAATAGAATGTTAGGCTGTATATGTCAGTGGAGTTCAAGTCTAGAGATGTTCTCCTTTAACCGTATAACACGCTTCTGATGTCACACCTTGAGGTCTGTGTTGGCCTTCATATTTTGTGAGGGATGTGAAGGCACTGGAAAAGGTTCAGTGAAGGGTAACATTCCAGATCTGCAGGGTATAAGCTATGAAGAAAGCTTGAAAGAATTAAACTTTTTTAGCCTAAGAGAACGTAGAATGAGAGGAAACATGATAGGAGTGTTCAAAATCATTAAGGTTATAAGTAAGGTGGATGCCACCAGTTACTTCAACATTAATCCATCATCAGGGACATGGGACCATAGGTGGAGATTGGTTAAAGAGAGATTTTGGAGTAATATCAGGAAGTATTTTTTTACATGGTGAATTGTGGACAAATGGAACAAACTACCTCATTCTGCAGTTGAGAGCAGTACCTTAGAGACTTCCAAATCCAAAAGCGAATAGTTATTTCAACACATTATGTGAATAGGAATTTGGCAAGCTTTGTTAAGCCAAATAGCCAGTTTTTGCCAAACCTTTCTAATGTTCCAGTGTCCTGGTGCAGAAGAATTGGGGAAAATTAGATAAGCTAGGCTTGTTTCTCTGGAGCAACGGAGGCTGCAGAGTAACCTGACAGAGGTACGTAAGATTATAAGAATCATAGATAGGTTAGATAATCTGAATCATTTTTGCATTAAAGGAGTATCAAAAACAAAAGGGCACAGGTTTAAGATGTGAGGAAAGAGCTTTAAAGGTAATTTGAAGGATAACTTTTCTACATGGAGAATTATTGAACTTACTGAATATAAGAGTTGGGGCATTATGTTGCAAATTTACAAAGCTCTGATTAAGATGGTGTTGAGCTGCAGTCTCTATCAAGGTCATGGGTGAGATAGTTGTGTTTTTATGTACAAAGTACTTAGCGATGCTTTCGGAGACAGAGAGGGAAGTTAGTGTTAAGGTTAAGTTCAGGAACAGGGATGCCATGGAATTTGAAGTTAGATTACAATTTAAGGATAGGAATGTGGAAGCATTAGTGGTCAGGCAGGAGTTCAGACCACTGTTGTTCCGGACACAATGGACAGTGATGTGGATATGGCATGAAGGATATCTGGGGTACAGTCTCTGCTCTGCAATCAAAGAGATGAAGGACATCCTGAGACTAAGCCATGCCCCATGTTCAAAAGCCAGTGATGTAGATAGGTGAAGAAGGATATTCATAGATAGTGGACTGATGCAGGCTGGTGAGTCCAGGATCAGAAGTATGTGCAAGTAGGAGGCACAAGGGCTGGTGGGTCAAAGAGCCATGAGTTGAAGCCTGGAATTCTGAGCCCTATCATTGACTTGTCTGGGTTCAAAGCGTGAACGTTAATTAGCAGTCCAGAAGTCAAAGCCAGATAGCCAAAGGCTTGAGACTGGAAACTGGAGAATGGAGACCCACCTCTTGCTGTTTGTTGTGTTCAGTGTTCTTCTGCTGAGCATTATGGGTGTGATATGTTGATGCCAGAATGTGTGGTGTAACTTGCAGGCTGCCCCGATCTTCTCCTGAGGTGAGTTGATTGTTAATGCAAATGTTGCTTTTCACTGTTTTGATGTAGGTACATGTGATAAATAAATGAATCTGATATTGATATCTGGAACTTGCAGCCAGCGAAGGTGATGACATCACATACAACCATGATATTTAAGCAGCTTTTAGAACAGGGGTTCCCAGCCCTTTTTATGACATGGACCCCTGCCATTAACCAAAGGCTCTGTGGGCCCCAGGTTGGGAACCCCTGTTTTAGGCAGGCACTAAAATAGACAAAGTGTATAAGGGTTCTGTTTAAAGGTGGGCCAGTAGGAATAGTGCAGATTGATGAAATGGCTGGTACGTATATGATGACGGAAGGGCCCATTATTGAACTGTATAACTCTATCATTAGATGACTGTCATACACATACTGTGGATCTATTTGTAGCCCTCCAGGCCATTTCCACAGACTCCCCTCCAATGTCACCCCAATACCACATCAGCTTAGATATTATGGTTTCTCATTGATAAACCTGACCAATGGAACCAAAATGAATATGTCATTCGATCCCCTTTATTTTCATTCTTTTTTGTGAAAATGGGTGGTGGGGGGGGAAGATTGTTGCTTTGCTGCTGCTTGTGCATGGGAAGGGGTAGTGGGGTGGGACTTAGGGGTTCTAACGTTGTAACTGACACTCGCAGTGGGGTACTCTTCTGTTTTTGTGGATTTCTGTGAAGTAAGAGAACTTCAGGATGGATGTTGAATACATTTCTCTGATACTAAATGGAACTACCGACTACTGATATAGACAGGGAAGGGTTAGAGGAATTTCACCCACTCAGGAGAAAGGACATTCTATGTGCTGTGCCTGACCCATAATGAAGAGATAACCCTATATCTCATAGGCAGAGGGACCACTGAGGAATTAGCAACCACATATGCTGTCCGGAAGGTTTAGTGAATAATGTTTCATAGTAATTACTATATCTCCTTTGGTTTGAATATTTCTATTCAACCTCATTAGCATATGAACTGTTGCATCACCGTAAAAATACATAATGTAGAGCTTGCAAGTGTAACCTCTTGACCCTTTGGCTTTACAAGATGATGGGATAAACTATCTGTTCTCTCTTTCCCAAAAGTGGTAACAGAGTGGAATGGGCAGGAGAAGCAGAGATAGCAGAGGGGGAGAAGAGGATGCTAATGATAATGATAATGAAGAAGATCACAGTGAACACAACCTCATTATTCTTCTTTTGCACTATTTATTTATTCATTTCATTTCTGGAGGGGATGCATGAGAGTACAAGCTGGCAGAGCACTGCCTCAGATTTTTATTCTGGCTTCTACAACCTGATGAAGATCTCAGCCCAAAATATCGACTGTTCATTTTCCTCCATAAATGTTATCTGCCCTGCTGAGTTTCTCCAGCATTTTGTGTGCAGTGCTAAAGATTTCAGGGATCTGCAGTTTCACTTGTATCTATGATTTTCAGCTTTGGTATGATTGATTTTCATTTTGTTGGAAACAAATTTGAATATCCCAACTCATTGAAACACGCCTCCAGATAGAGTATCCAATAGTGTATGATTCATTGTGCATTGATAATTTACACTTGTGTGGCAGCTGCTGGCCCTGTTACAGACCATCCCTTACTACTGCATTATATGGTTATATACAGTATATACATGTATATAG
The DNA here is from genome assembly GCF_030028105.1 of Mobula birostris. Taxonomy (NCBI): domain Eukaryota; kingdom Metazoa; phylum Chordata; class Chondrichthyes; order Myliobatiformes; family Myliobatidae; genus Mobula; species Mobula birostris. The sequence continues at coordinate 151,855,965 of NC_092374.1, forward strand.
TTAAATGACAATAAACCTTGACTTTACTTGACTTGACTAGATGCATTAGCATGGATTTGATGTGCTGAAGGTTCTGTATCTATCCATAAGTCCATGGCTCTTACTGACATGGAAAGAAAGATGCAACCTGTATTCTGGATACAGAAGGAATCACATCAACATGCTGTATATACCTGAAGCACAGAAATATAGCTCAAAAGGAGGAGATGAAGGCAACAGAAACATAACATAAACCAAACTCTTAGTTTACATACATTCAAAACTGATAGCACATAGCGGTAGAATATCACTTCGCTTCCCATTCATCATTTCATTCAATGGGAGAAGGAAACTAGCCCAAGTCCCTGAGTGGCATGACCTGAGGATTGGTAGTGCATGGAATGTTGTCCTGGAGCCAAGTTTCTGTAAGAACAAACATTCAGCAACTCCTCATCATGTGCTTGTGCAGCTGCAGGCAAACACAATCCAGCTTGTTATCCACCAAACAGACACTGGAGAGCAGCATCAGCCTTGACTCCAGCACGTCCACCACACCTCTGCTTTCTTCTTCATCGCCTCTGACACCTCTTCCCCCGGGGAGGAAGCAATAGGCAACACCGTTTCATGAGGGTCTGGTCTACAGAAAAACTGAGGCCACACAGCTGCCCCGCTTCCAGTCTCACCAATGAAGCAATGAACGAGACTAACAGTATTCTACATTACCAATGGCCAACTGGGTTTTTAATAACAAAAAAACATCCAAGACAATAATTTGCATTGTTTGTTGGACTGTGTACAGCCTCCATGCATCACCTCTAATGTCTTCTTCCCTATGTGGCTGAAGCAGGCAAGAAATGATATGGAACATGCTCATGCCTTGCATCATCATCATCACCATCATCATCAGGTGCCGTGCCCAGATTGAGCTTTGACTGCCATGGCCCACATACTCCTTTTTCCGGTCAAGTGGATCAATTCATTGGTATTCATTTCCAGTTCTCTGGTTGCTGTCACCATCATCATTTGTCTTTGCCTTCTTTTTGCTTTCTTCCCTTCAATCTTTCCCATAATTACCGTGCATTCTAACTCCTCTTTCCTAATCACATGTCCAATGAAGTTACGTTGCCTTTACATGATCTCATACATTATTTCTCTTTTTGTGTTTGCTCTGTTCATGACATCCTCATTAGATATTCATTTCATCCATGATATTCTTTGCATCCTCCTCAAAAACCACATCTCTGCTGCTTCAATTTGTTCCCTCATGTTAGTAGATAGTGTCCAACATTCTGATCCGTATAACATAACTGGATAAACGTAACATTTCAGTACTCTGAGGCGGGTTGTCATCCTAGATTAGTGTAAGTCAGTATACTCTTCATTCTCGTAAAGGTGTCTTTTGCCATCCCTATTCTTCTTTTGATATCCATGTCGCACCTGCCATCTGATGTCACCCAGCTTCCTAAGTAGCAAAAGTTCTGTATTGGTTTTATGTCTTCCCCATTTATTTTCAGCCTGCAGATAGGATTCTCCTTCTTTTTGGATATCACCATACATTCTGTCTTTTTGCGATTGATAGATTGACCCATTTTTACACTCTCTTCAACAACTATATCAACTAAGTTTTGTAGTTCTTCCTCCGTACTTGCAGTTAACACAGTGTGATCGGCATATCTGAAATTATTGATGTTTTCACTGCCAAATTTGATTCCCAAGATGTCTCTTATTTTTTGCAATATTGTTTCACTGTAAAAAATTAAACAAATCAGGGGAGAAAGCACACCCTTGTCTAAAGCTGCTCTTGATTTTCGTAAACTGACTCACTTCTCCATCTATTCTTACAGCGGCAGTTTGTTCCCAGTACAGATTTCTGATTAGGTGGAGGTCTTTCGAATCTAGAGCTAGAGTTTCTTGTAATATTTCAAATAATTTATTGTGTTTTACTTTATCAAATACTTTTGTGTAGTCGATAAAACAAACAAACATATCGTTCTGATAGTATCCTTAACATCAATATCGCGTTTCTTGTACCTTTGTCTTCCACAAAACCACATTGTTCTTTACCTATTTCAGCTTGTATCTTACTTTTAGCTCTTGTTATCAAAATTCTTAAAGTATCTTGGCGATATGACTCATTAAACTTATGGCCCTATGTAATTCACATTCTATTGCTCCAGGTTTCTTAGGAAGAGTGATAAATACTGATTGTTTCATCTCATCTGGTATTATTCCAGTCTCATAAATTTCATTGATTAAATCAGTAAGTTTTTCAATTCCATAATCTTCAAGGGCAATAATTTGTTCTATTACTAATTCACCAGGACCTGCTGCCTTTCCCTTCTTCATCTTATTTATTGCATTACAAACTTCAGATTTTAAAATACTTGGACCTTCAATGTTCTTCTTAATTTCTGGTGTTTCACCTTGATCGTCTTCAAACAATTCCTGAATATACTCAGTCCATCTGTTCATAATATCATCTTTTCGATGATAATGGTACCGTCCTTTGCTTTGAAACATCCACCTGAACAACAGAAGAGTTTTTTTTTTACCAGTGATATTCTTGATTTGTTGATGTAACCTTTTTGGATCAGTAATAGGGATTCTTTCTAGTTGTTCACATTCCTGGTTTAACCATTCTTCTTTGGTTTTTTGACATAAGTTTTAACTTTTTCATCTAAGGACTTATATTCTGTAGGATTTGCTTTCTTCAGACTCCTTTCTTCCATTAGATTTTTGATTTCATCTGTCATCCATTTATTCTTTGAGCATTTTTCTTTTTTAGGAATCACGGACTTTGTTGATTCTACCAAGGCATTCTTCAGAGAGTTAAACTTCATTTCTGCATGATTGCTATCATCTTCAACAGATTCTATTTCTAGACTTTGAAATCTATTTCTTACTTCAATTGTAAATTTTTGTCTTAAGTTTTCTTCTTTAACTAATTGTGAGTAGTGAAGGGATTGTTCAGGTTTTTGCTTCTTTAGTTTTTTAAGTTTTGCTTTTACATGACATATTACTGGGTTATGGTCATTATTACAGTCTGCACCTGGATATGTTTTGCATTGAGTCACTGAGTTTCTAAATCTTTGCTTTATAGTAATAAGGTCAATTTGATTTCTAGTGTTATCACCTGGACTTTTCCAGGTCCACAAGCATCTTGGATGGTTTTTAAAGTAGGTATTCATAATGACCTGATTATTCATCTTGCACCATTCTATCCATTTCTCGCCTCTTTCACTTCTTTCCCCTAGTCCAAATTTTCCTATGGTATTTCCATCAGCACCTTGTCCCACTTTAGCATTTAGATCTCTCATGACAATAACAATACCTTGAGATTTGCATCCATTCTTTGCTTGTTCAAGCTCTTCATAGAGTAGGGACAACAAGTGCTGTGAGTCACCCTCCCAAGCAAGTTGCTGGATAATGGTGTAGCTGCAAGGCATGCAAGGCAGTCCTGGGTATAACCTTAAACTGCAACCGGTGATGAGGCTTTGACTGGGGACTTTCAGAGCTTTGGGGAAAATGGAGTTACCCATTAGTCATTCATTGCTCCCAGGGCCGCTCTGACCCGGAACGGTAGCACCTGCAAGGGTTCCTGCTCAGAATACGAGCGAAGGCCAATGGCATATCGGGCACATTCAGTAACTGAACTTATGACAGAGAAGGCGAATGAACTACGACCTCAAAAGACAACGGCTATAGTATAGACGGATGAACATTTGGGAAGAGAAATGGCGATTTCTTCAGTTCAACCAACGGAAGACAGTAGCAAACCACCATTGCTAGATACTAGGTTTCCTAGAATCTATTTGCTAAGAAACCCATGGTCACAAAATGCATTGCACAACAACAGTGTCAAGAGGCTCTTCAAGGCAATTCTGAAGATGCTTCTCTCGGTAGGGTTGGTTCTGGGAAGCAGGGGATCCCCGACCGTCGTCAAGCTACTACTCATAAAATTCAAGTAACACAAAAGAAAATTATTGTCACTTGGAATGTAAGAACCCTATATCAAGCAGGAAGATTGAACAATGTGATAAATGAAATGGAAAGACTAAAAATTAACATCATGGGAATTAACGAAGTTCGTTGGACAGGTGCTGGAACATGTCAGAATACAAATAAAACACTAATTTATTCTTGTGGAACGTCCCATACTAAGGGAATAGGAATTCTTATGGATGAAAAAATGGCAAAAAGTGTTTTAGGACATTGGGCAATATCAGAAAGAGTGCTCCTTGTTAGATTCAGAGGACAACCATTTGATTTAGCAATTATACAGGTATATGCACCAACAACAGATGGAACAAATGAGGATATGTTGTTTTTCCATTGTTGACGTTGATGAAGACATCGACACCATTTAATGGTGTTGAGACTAGCGCTTGATTTGGATTTAAGTGATGGAGAGTTGTGCAGCGTCAGCCTCACTCCCTCTTCCCAATTCCCATCTGGATCAATTGGCAAGAAAAAAGTGGCAAGACTGGAGATGGGACTAGGCACAGTGGATGACCAGGACAACTTCTGTGTCTTGTCCTGCTCTACACGTTCCATGACGCTTGCAGAGACCGCCTTCTTGACCGTTGGACCTTCCTTTGGTCTTGTCCACTCAATCCGCCGGAGTCTGTCTTCACATGCTGGGATAGACAATTCCCTATCTCACCGAGGGTTTGAGACCCGTCGGCTACACTCACCTGGTTTGGCTGGCTTGTCGAAGCCGTTGCCCGGGGTGTAGCTGCTGTCGCATGCAAAACATGAGATCTGAGTGCCAGGTGGGGACCAAAGGTGGAATAACCACCTTGAAAAGGATGCAACATGTTCCTCCACCAGAGGTGCTACCTCTCCCTGACACCCCATTCACGCCATCTTAAGAAGGAGGTAAAGGACAAATAATTACAACATTGTTTGGACCTGGAGAAGCCACTGTGTCTAAATGAAGCACAATCTGAGGGGAAGCATGCACTGATGGATCAAGTTTCATCTCTCGGTGGCACAGGGTCTGTAGTCTGAAAGTAAATATAACATAAGTCACAAATCTTAGTCTTAAAGTGCAGTTTAAAAACAGAACTCTGAGAAGACTAATCATAACATGTTGCTTGCAGTCTGGTAATGAATTCCCTACAAGAATTACAAGGCCATTAAATGTGGATTCACAGAATGAAGTGAAAAGTTAGCTAACCAGTTCATGATGCTTATTGCAACAAACATTGCAGAAAGACTTGATCTGGAAGGAGATCAGCATAGTGCAAGCTCTAGGTATAGCCAGAGCACTACTAAGCAGATTAAGACATTGGATACTCAATGAGCCAGTCTCTAAATCAATCCAAGGAAAGGAAACAGTGCTGAGAGAACAAGAAAGCATGAGAAAAAGAATGAATCAATCAGGAACAATAGATGACCATGTAAGTTTACAAGGTTAAAGTAAAGGCCCTGAATATAGATCAAACTGCAGATAAGACACACATCGGACAGAGTTAATCCAACAGAATTATGACTGAAATAGAAAATAAACACCAACGTACAAAAAAAAAGAAAAACTTCTAGGGCAAATCCAATAACTGAATTAATTCTATTCCTCACATACCAGATCAAATCATAAGAAGCAGAAAAAGATACAGAATCCTGTGGGCACAGCCCATTGAAAATCTTAAGGATATGATATGCACTGAGGCAAAATCAACACAGGAAAAATCACCTGTCATCTTATGGACGTATATCTCTTCTAATGGATTGGGGGCAGACCTTGTGCAAAACACTATTGAAAGCACTCGCATTTTCAAAAAACTAAAATGAGCCAACGCAGTTGTTATATTTGGGTTAATGTTCATCTTTACAGAAAATGATCTAGAGTGGTCATTGACCAGTAGAGCAAATGAGCAAAGAAATTCTATGTGGATGTACAAGGCTTCAGAGAAATGCTTCCACACTGAAGTAAAACCAAAAAAGAAGAAATAACACTGATAAACACAGTAAATCACCTCTAACCTCATCAACGGATATGTCGGCTAATAAGTGGAATAGTGACAAATGTCAGAGAGCTGAGTGACAAAGATCAGGATTTGCAGATATGTTCTCAGCACATGAGTTTGGCTGGCCTAAAATGATGAAGCTAATACTGGAAGCATTCAAATATTATTGGTCAATCAGATGGACATCTCACTGCTGGTGCTCAGATATTTATATCAGCTGTGTTCCAGTGGCTGGATAGAGTTTGTTCATTTGTTATCTGCTGTGTCGCACGACGTGGGTAATCATGGTCCTTCCATGACCATGACTGTTTTCAGCAATTTTTTCTACAGAAATGGTTTGCCATTGACTTCTTCTGGGCGGTGTCTTTACAAGATAAGTGACTCCAGCCATTGTCAATACTCATCAGAGATTGTCTGCCTGGTGTCAGTGGTCATGACTTGAGATATGCACCAGCTGCTCATACGGCCGTCCACCACCTGCCCCTATGGTTTCACATAACCTTGATCAGGGGGCTAAACAGATGCTACACCTTGCCCAAGGGTGACCTGTAGGCTAGTGGAGGGAAGGAGCACCTTACATCTCGTTTGGTAGACACTTACCTCCACCCCTCCACCTACTGGAAAGAGTAGGCATTTTTCTTCACTGGAGCATAAGAAGTTGAGAGGTGACTTTACAGAGGTTTACAAAGTCATGACGGACAGAGATAAGCTGAATGGCTAAAATCTTTACTCAGAATAGAGGAGTCTAAAGACTACAGGGCATAAGTTTCAAGGTTACAGGGGAAAAAATTTAAAAAGGAACCTGAGGGACATCTATTTTACCCAGTGTGTGGGGGGATATGGAGCCGTCAGGGGAGTGGCAGGGGCAAGTACAATTATGATCATTAAAATGCATTTGGATGGTTACATGGATGGAAATGTTTCACAGAAACACGTAGGTAAATGGGGCAGGCTCAGTTAGGAAGCATGGCCGCCTCAGATGAGTTGAGACAAATGGCCTGTTTCCATACAGTATAATTCTACGATTCTATAATTTTATGAAAGGAAATTAACCCTAGAAGAGGGTGGCATAGGGGCATAGACAAATTACTGTTTCATAGCTTCATAGGACCTCATTCAATCCTAAGATCTGCGTGTGTAAAATTTGCATGCTCTTTATGTATTGTCTTCTTCCAAGGGCTCCATTTTCCTCCCATATCTCAAAAAAAAACAAATATGTCTGTTGGTAGATTATTGTCCACTGTAAATTTCCCTTAGTGTGTCTAAGTATCTGGAGGAGAGTTGATGGGAAGGTGATAACAGTCGAATGGGTTAGAGTGTAGTTAATGCAAATGTAAATATGGGGGCAATTGAATAGGTTAGAGAAGAATTTTTGTAGAAATAAGTGTTTGATGGGTTAGCATGGACTTGGTGGTAACTTCTGCTTCTGTTTTGTATCTATCTGTAACTCTGACTCCTACTGACATTGAAAGAAAGAAGCATCCTGTGTTCTGAATATAGAAGGAATCATATCAACATGCTGTACATACATGAAGCACAGAAATGTATTTCAGAAAGAAGAGACAAAGGCAACAGAGATAAGGCAAAACCTTTGTTTACAAACATTCAAAACTGATAGCATATAGTTGTAGCATATCACTTCAGGATCCCATTCATTAATTCGTCAAATGGGAAAAAAAAGGACAAAGGAGCCTTAATAAAGGTACAGAAGTTCAACTCCTGTTTGCACACATGGAGATCCTGAGGAGATGGTCAGTGAGACTCAGTTCAGTTCCAAAGATTTCAGAAAGCTTGCAGATGGATATAGTTCACCACTATGAAACTATCCTCACCATATCCAAGAGGAGGCAGGTCTAGTCAAGAGGGTTCTTTTAAAATACAGAAAGAAGTGAATCCTTCCTTTTCATCACTCTTCACCACGCCTCTTAAGACTGCCATAAAATTTCCAATCAAACTATTGGTTATAATAAATACAAAGCAACTGGAGCATGCAGAATGTATTCCCCATTATATAGTTTCTTTGAGGAAATAACAGACAGAATAGACAAAGGAGAGTCAGTAAAAAATGTTTACTTGGATTTTCAGAAGAACTTTGACAAAGTGGCTCCTTAAGCTTGTTATAGCAAGGGATGGTAATGGGGTCAAGCTCCTACTACCTATTAAACACTCCCGATGACCTGCGTTTCAATTAGCTTTTGACAACCTAGTCCAGGAGCTGGCCTTCACATGTGACTTGGTTACTAAACCCAGTGGAACCATGTCTACTGACAAAAGAAGGGGCAAAGTCAGGTTACTGGTGCCTTAAAAACAATTGTTTCAGGCAGATGCGGCTCATCACCCATGGTTGGCAGCTTAACCAGGAGAAGGAAAACTCTACTCTCAAATCTCTGCTGCCTTGCAGCTATCCTACAGAAAAGGATCTTGGTGATTGTAGGGATGAATTACAGCGGATTGAAAAGCTTGAGACATTAAGAAAGACAGACAGGTAGTGTTGAGAAAATGAGGAGTCTGCAGAAAGACTTAGATTAGGAGAATAGGCAAAGAAGTGGCAGATGGAATATACTGTAGGAAACTGTATGGTCATGCATTTTGATAGAAGAAATAAAGGCATAGACTATTTTAAAAATGAGGAGAAAATCCAGAAATCAGTGATGCAAATAGACTTGGTAGTGCTTGTTCATGATCCTCTAAAGGTTAACTCGAAGGTTGAGCTGGTAGTAAGGAAGGCAAGCAGCTCAATTCTGACTTCAAGGGCTGCTTGTGTGGACATCACACATCTTGACAAAGTGTGGATTTCCTCTGGTTGCTCCAACTTTTTTTCCCATATCCCAAAGTTTGCTGATAATTTTACTGATAACTGTAAATTGCTTCTTTCTATAGATTGCTAGGAAACAAGAATGAAAATGGAGTTGTTAGACTTGTCATGTGTGAGACAACAGCAGAAGTGCAGGAAGCTAGGGAGGGAGAAAATAGGACTAATGTGATTTTTCATGCATGAGCCAACATGGATCCAGTGAGCTGAATGACCCTACCTGTTTTGGAATCAGTACATACAACATCGGTAAACCAATAACATTTTCTATAGAGTACTGCAACAGAAAATCAGGCCCTTCGTCTTTAGTTTGTGTAAACTTGATCTTCTGCTGAGTCCTATCTACCTGCACCTGGACCATAGCCCTGCATCTCCCTGTCACCCACGTACCTGTCCAGTTTTAAATGTTACAGTTGAACACACATCTACCACATTCACTGGCAGCTCATTCCACTTTTGCATAACTTCTAAACCAGCAGAAGCAACAGACAAATCAATCATTAAGTCATTGCAGAGGAGGATCATTGTAATAAAGCTAGATTGAAATTCACAAAATGGAGACACATTTTGCAATCTGAACAATCCTCTAAGCATTGCAAGTAATGACCAGATTATTTTATGTTTTTTTTTAAATGGATCATCCACATTAAAGTTACAAAAGAAAACACAGAATTTTATTTTGTAGAAAAGGATTTTATTGTTGCATGAATTAATAGGGATCACAATATATGATAGAAGGTTAAGCGAGTGTTGTATTAAATTTTGTAAAATTCTATATGAATGTCTAAACAGTTCAACATGACCACTTAACTCTTTGTGAGCTTGCAGGATATAAACTGTCTGTACAAGATAAACACTGTAGGTTTGTTAATGTCTAATGTTTACTGATAGCTGCTGGATTCTTTCTTCGTCTCATGCACCATTACCATGAGGATTTCTTTTAATGACTAAATTTCTGCTGGCTGTTTTGAGAGCTAGGTTGATGGATTCTTTCTTAGTGTCTGTCAAATTAGCTTGATAGATTCTCTTCAGATTCTTGCTTATATGTAATATTAATACCTTTTGTAACTAAAGCAATGTTATGTCCAAGAAGAGGTACAGTCGACGTTTCGGGCTGAGACCCTTCGTCAGGACTAACTGAAAGAAGAGCTAGTAAGAGATTTGAAAGTGGGAGCGGGAGGGAGAGATCCAAAATGATAGGAGAAGACAGGAGGGGGAGGGTTGGAGCCAAGAGCTGGACACATCTTCTCCTACCATTTTGAAACTTCTGCCAGTCAACTGTCCAGCTCTTGGCTCCATCCCTATCCCTCCCCCTCCTGTCTTCTCCTATCATTTTGGATCTCCCCCTCCCCCTCACACTTTCAAATCTCTTACTAGCTCTTCTTTCAGTTAGATCTGACAAAGGGTCTCGGCCCAAAACGTCGATTGTACCTCTTCCTAGAGATGCTGCCTGCCCTGCTACGTTCACCAGCAATTTTTATGTGTGTTGCTTGAAATTCCAGCATCTGCAGATTCCCTCATATTTGTGTTATGTCCAAGACTTTGGCAGACTGATAGATAAGGAGTGAACATTAAAGTGTCTATTGGATTTATAAATTTTTCTGAACACCATGTTAATGAATACACGATGTGTTTGAATGAAAGAAACCAGACTGGGTTAATAGCATGAGAACAAAAGATCAAAGAGTTTGTCTCGCTACGCTCATGGGACTCCTATATATCGGGGTACCTATCTCTCAGTTAATTGGACTTCGCCTGTACTGGAGAATAACAATCAGTGCCTGGGATCTAGGGTCAATTCACAAGTGAGTCAGAATTCAGAGATGCCCCGACAACAGCAACAATCAAGTATGACTAAGAATCGTCAGCCCTGAAATTTTTTTTTGGAAATCATTAGACTTACTACATAGTAGTTTATGTGGCTTACTTGTGGTTTGTTGTGCTCCTACACTTATTATATCATCTCCTAGATGCTTGAATAGTTTGAGTCTGATCAACCCAGCTCACGCTTTGCCTTGCCTTGCCTTGCCTTGCCTTGCCTTGCCTTGCCTTGCCTTGCGAGTTAGGACTTTTCTCTTTGGAGTGACGAGGGAGAGAGGTGATTTGATAGAGATGATAGAGTTTATAAGATGATAAGAGGCATAGGGAGAGTAGTGAGCTGGCACTTTTTAACATGACAACAATGGCTAATGTGAGACTGTATATCTTTAAGGCGATAGGTGGAAAGAATAAAGAGAATGTCAGAGGTAGTATTTTATATAAAGACAGTGGTAAGTGTACTGGCTATATTCTATTTACTGTTATTTTTCATTTTACTGTATACCCTATAGTGTGCTATTTTCAAATATTGATTCTTTAAGCAGCACATACCTCTTTGTTTGAATAGGAGTGCGATGCAAGCTAAAGATTTGAGTCTTAAAGTGCAAGTAAAAATCAGAACTCAAAGGAAAACAAGACATGCTGTAAATGCTTTGGAGAATGATTTGTTATTGGAGGCTTATGCTAAAGAGGAGCTCACTGTGGAACTTTGCCAGGTTCTGGGTAAAGACTCGCAAGTACTGTTGATCAGAGACAAACTTTCCAGAAGGATACACTATTGTTAACAGTGGTTGCACACATTCCTGCAGATTACATTGCTGTATGCCCTCTACTCACCACTTAAAAAAAAACTTCTCCTTGTCTATCATAGGAAGCAAATAATTGTCAAATTGGATAGCTTTTGAAAGAGTCTAAACAGATTTTTTTCTGTAATTTCAATAACTTAAGAAGTATTTGACAAAAGTGAAAATAAAATGCAGTGCATCTACAAGTGCATTTTCCAGAAGACTGGAGGATTATTTTTGAAAGTTGGTAAATGAAGGTTGGCAGCCCCGCTAACCTCTGCCTCAACACCTTTGCCTTGTTTATCCTTCAGAGTAACAATGCAAACTATGTCCAGAGCTAAATTGTTTGTATAGAAAAGATCAAGCAGGTTGTTTAAGATGGAGAGAGAGAATGTCAATGACACTGCAACAGAAAATTGGGTCAATTAAAATTAAACAAAAATACACAATTAAAAATTTCACCTGAATGCACAGATAATTTTGGTACATGTGAAAATAATAAACCAATTACCAATGATAAGGAGTGGGACAAATGAGATTGTTCCTCTTGGAGCTGATGTGAATTGATGTGTGAGATGGCTTCCTTATGTGTCCGCGACAGAGATTAGTACAGTCGCAAGAAAGGATCTTGGCTTAAAGGATCATGAAGAAGGTTCTACTTAGGTGGGAGCAATCGGTAATTTATGGTCTTAAAAGTGGTTTGTTTGCAACAAGGAGTAAGTAGAGTGATTTGCTCAAGTCTGTGAAATCAGGGAAGTGAAATAGAGGATGTATTATTGAATCATAAATCCTGCAATCTCAGAAAATGACAGAGTATGTGAGGGTGAGCTGTTTTCTGAGATAGTCAATGGGTCAAGGCACCCACAAAGTTAGATCTGCTTACAATTCAAGGCATTAGCTCTTCGGTGCCTGAACATTCGAGGAGGTGTATACATTACAGTCTGCTGCAAACTCATGATTATTTTTTCAGGAAGATTTGAGCCAAATGGCTAAGGCATTTTATTCAGCATTAAACAAATTAAATCATCAAGTCATTAATAGACTCAGAATCTTTTTCTACACAATTAGTTGAAGCACATTCCAACAATGTTTGCCTTGAGGACTATTAAAGGTAAAGGTAAAACACTATTTCTCAAATTTTTCTTTTCAAAGACCGCTATAGCTTTGATCCAGGCAATTTAACAATACATTAAAGCTTGCACAATTTGTAACTATGGGTCTGGGGACATAAATTAAAACTATGTACAAAAGGCAGCAGTAGGGAACATTTGTTTGTGGTGGGGTGGAGTACCATGCCAAGTGGTTATGATCTGAAAATAATTGTCTATAAATTGCTCCAAACAGAATCAATCAGGCTTTCAAAGAAAATTGGACAGACACTTTGTTGAAAATAAGAGAAAAAGAGAAGGAACATAAATGAGAATTGGATTATTGAAGTTATTATGAGTCTATTCGATAATTTCCATGCAATCTAAAGGAGGTAGCATATTGACAATGGACGAAGTAGATAGTTCAAAGTAAATGTTATTATTAAAGTACATGTACGTCACTATATACAATCTTGAGATTCATTTTCTTATGGGCATACTCAACAAAACTATGGAATAATCACTATAACGGAACCAATGAAAGACTACTCAACTGAGGTGTTTAATCAGAGTGCAGAAGACAACAAACTGTGCTAATGCAAAAGAAGAAACAATAATATAATAAATAAGCAATAAATGCTGAGAACATGAGATGAAGAGTCCGTGAAAATGGGTCTATTGCTTGTGGGAACATTTCAATGATGAAAAAGTAATGTTGAGTGAAGTTATCCTCTTTGGTTCAAGAGCTTGATGGCTGAGGGATAGTAACTATTCCTGAACTTGGTGGTGCATGTTCTGAGGTTCTTGTACCTTCCTGATGGCAGCAGCCCTATTTGGTATTGCTGGAAGGAAAGATATCATCCTGAAGACATCCGATTTGCACATTCTGGCTTTTATCTCTCTTATGGCTAGAAGGGCGCTTTTGTTTAAATGGAAGGATGCTGTTCAGCTTAACCATACTCAGTGGTTACGGGATGTTATAGCATGCCTAAATTTCGAAAACACAAAATAATCTGCAGATGCTGGGGCCAAAGCAACACTCACAACACGCTGGAGGAACTCAGCAGGTCAGGCAGCATCCGTGGAAAAGATCGGTCGACATTTCAGGCCGGAAACCTTCCTCAGGACTGTCACTCCTGACGAAGGGTTCCGGCCCGAAATGTCGGCCGATCTTTTCCACGGATGCTGCCCAACCTGCTGAGTTCCTCCAGCGTGTTGTGAGTAAATTTAGAAAAGATTTGTTGTTCAATTTCTGAATATAACCATGATTTTCAAAATTTGTGGGGACCATTTTTAAATTATTTTCATAATCTTTGACTTCTGGTTAAAGTGCAGAAATTGGTTAATAGCATATGTTATTATCTGATAAGGTTTTTGCTTCTTTCTTTTCCCAAACAGCTTCGACTTTGGTAGTGGGTATAGATCTTTTTTTATATAAAACTGTTTATATTCTAATATACAAATTAATCTAATCTATATGAATATAGGGTAAGAAGTTTGTTAATGTTATTCAATATACTGTATCTGATATTATTATATTTTTTCTTTTGTTTTATATATGTATTCTTTTGGATTTTGTATTCTTCTATATAGAAATCAATAAAAATATTGAAAAAGAAAGCAGCGAGAATAAAGCATGTCCTGGGTAGTGGGGGTTCCTGATGATGGATGCCTCTTTCCTGCAATGGTGTTTCATGTAGATGTTATCAATGATTGAATGGGTTTTAACCATGATGTACTGGGCCATATCCACTACTTTTTGTAGGATTTTCCATTCAAAGGCATCGGCCTTTCCATACTAGGCTGTGATGCAGCCAATCAATATATTCTCCACTACACATCTATAGAAGTTGAACAAAACCAGCTAAATAAATTGAAGATAATGTCTACTGCCCAGAAGCTGGTTTGATATATTTACTTAGACTAGCTAAACAATGAAGTTTAACTGTCCCCAGGGACATTCCCACTCTCGCACCAAACCCCAGATACGGGCCACTGATGTTCTATGGGGTCCTGAAACCTCATCTCTCTTTTTATCCTCATCATAACTCCATCCATTCTCCTCTGATCTCATATTCCAACTTCAGTCCAACACCACCCTCGACCCACCTCTCTCCTCTCTCCCGCTGACGAGAGTTTCCCATACTCCATTACCCACCCTGTGCCATTTTTTCTTTTCTCTTTCATTTCCCATTTATTCATTTTTCTCCTTCTTTTGTTCATATATTTGTTTATTGTCTTTGCTGCTGTGATGCCAGATGTAAAGTATTTCAAATTTCCACAATGTCCTCATTATTAAGCAGTGTCCAGGGGGCCAACTGTTAATTTTATTACACAGTTTCTCTAAATTTTTATTTTTAACTGTTCACAATCTATCCGCATTCATCCAGGACACCTCTCCTGCAACTACATTACTTGCCAGAAGAAGCCATATAAATTTGTAGTTAACATGGGGTGGGGGGGGCAGGGCGGTGTTGGCAGAGGTATAATGTAATGTATCTTTTTTTTCTTATACTTAGCGCCTTCCAGCTGAGCATTTTGTTTCACAAGAGTGAATCATATTCATAAAGGTGCATCTGAAGGAACAGTGGCTAGTGATTCTCATTACTTCTCTGACAAGCAGAGCTGAATTTCTGCTACAAATCTCCCAATATATATTTACATTCACTACTAACTCGAACCTTCATTGCAGTATGTAAGCCATATTATTTCAGCTTCCTCCCTCCTAACTCTCATAAACTAGATTAATTTCTACATTACAGTGGTCGATAGGATTTCAATTCATTCAAGGCCTTCGATAGCATGGTAGGCTATTCTGGAAAGTTAGATCACATAGGATCCGGGAGGAGCTAGCTAACTAAACACCGAATTGGCTTGATGATAGGAAATGGTGATGGTGGAGGATTGTTTCTCAGAGTGGAGCCCATGACTGATAGTGTGCCTTGAGGGTCAGAGCTGGCCCCATTGTTGTTCATCATCTCTGTCAACCATTTGAGTGAAAATGTATAAAGATTAGTTAGTCAGTTTGCAGATGGCAATAAAATAAGGAGCAATTATAGACAGTGAAGACACTTATTAAGTATAATAACAGGATCTTTTTTACACGAGGAATTCTCCAGATTCTGGAAATTCAAGCAACACACATCAAGGTTGCTGGTGAACGCAGCAGGCCAGGCAGCATCTCTAGGAAGAGGTACAGTCGACGTTTCGGGCCGAGACCCTTCGTCAGGATTCGTTAGGATCTTGTTCAGCTCAATAATTGTGACTGAGAATTACAAATAGAGTTTAATATGTCAAGGTGTGGTTTTTTGGGAAGACAAACCAGGGTAGCAATTTCAAAATAGGAAGAGTACATGTATATAGTTCCCTGAAGGTGATGTTACAGGTAGACAGGTGAAGAAAGCTTTTAGCATGCTGTCTTTTATCATTGGCCATGAGTATAGAAGCTGGGACGCTGCAGTTGTATAAAACGTTGGTAAGGCAGCACTTCGAGTATTCTGTTCAGTTCTCATCACCTTGCTAGAGGAAAGATTTTAATAAGCTGAATTGAATTGACTTTATTTCTTACATCCTTCACATACATGAGGAGTAAAAATCTTTACGTTGTGTCTTCATCTAAATGTGCAATGTGCAATCATAGTAAGTTATAATAAATAGAACAGTGAATGTAATATAGAGCACACTCAAATCAGTGTGAGTTCATCAGTGTGATGGCCTGGTGGAAGAAGCTGTCCCGGAGCCGGTTGGTCCTGGCTTTTATGCTGCAGTACCGCTTCCCAGATGGTAGCAGCTGGAATAGATTGTGGTTGGGGTGACTTGGGTCCCCAGTGATCCTACAGGCCCTTTCTACACACCTGTCCTTGTAAATGTCCTGAATCATGGGAAGTTCACAACTACAGATGCGCTGGGCTGTCCGCACCACTCTCTGCAGAGTCCTGTGATTAAAGGAGGTACAATTCCGAAACCAGGCAGTGATGCAGCCAGTCAAGATGCTCTCAATTGTGCCCCTGTAAGCAAGTTCTTAGGATTTGGGGGCCCATACCAAACTTCCTCAACCGTCTGAGGTGGAAGAGGTGCTGTTGTGTCTTTTTCACCACACAGTTGGTGTGTACAGACCACATGAGGTCCTCAGTGATGTGGATGCCGAGGAACTTGAAGATATTTACATTCTCAACCCCAGATCCACCGATGTCAATAGGGGTTAGCCTGTCTCCATTCCACCTGTAATCCACAACAAGCTCCTTTGTTTTTGCGACATTGAGGGAGAGGTTGTTTTCTTGACACCACTGTGTCAGAGAGATGACTTCTTCCCTGTAGGCCACCTCATTATTGTTTGAGATAAGGCCAATCAATGTAGTGTTGGTGGCAAATTTAATTAGCAGATTGGAGCTGTGGGTGGCGACACAGTCATGGGTATACAGGGAGTAAAGGAGGGGACTCAGTACTCAGCCCTGAGGGGATCCTGTATTGAGAGTCAGAGCGTTGGAGGTGAGAGGGCCCACTCTTACAACTTGCTGACGATCTGATGGGAAGTCCAGGATCCAGCTGCACAAGGCAGATTCAAGGCTGAGGTCTCTGAGCTTCTTATCAAATCTGGATGGAACTATGGTGTAGAATGCTGAACTATAGTCTAAGAACAGCATTCTCACATAACCATCCGTCTTCTCCAGATGTGTAAGGACGGGATGTAGTGCAGTGGCTATTGCGTCATCTGTCGATCAGTTGTGTTGGTAGGCGAATATAGCCAGTTCATTGGCTATATTTAAGAGGGAGTTAGATATGGCCCTTGTGGCTAAAGGGATCAGGGGGTATGGAGGGAAGGTTGGTACAGGGTTCTGAGTTGGATGATCAGCCATGATCATACTGAATGGTGGTGCAGGCTCGAAGGGCCGAATGGCTTACTCCTGCACCTATTTTCTATGTTTCCATGTTTCTATGAAATATAGGAGGTCCAGTTTGTGTGGTTCTCAGCTGCAGATGTAAACCTTGACCAGCCTCTCAAAGCATTTGCTTATTATTGAGGTGAGTGCAACAGGACACCAGTTATTCAGGCACATTACTTTGGTCTCTTTTGGTACAGGGACAATGGTGGATAATTTGAAGCAGGAGGGCACTCTACACTGGGAGAGGGAGAGATTAAAAATCTGGAAAGAGTGCACCAAAGATTTACGAAGATGGTTCCTGGACTCAAGGGGCTGAGTTATCGGTAGAGGTTAGGAAGATTGGAATTTTATTCCTTGGTGCTCAGCAATTGAGGGATGATCTAATAGAGGTATAATCATTCATGAGGGGATTGTTATGGTGAATGTACAGAGTCCTTTTCTAAAGGTTGGAAAGTCAAGTACAAGAGAACATTGGTTTAAGGTGAGAATGGAAAGATTTAATGGGAACCTGAGGGAAAACTTTTTCACACAGAAGGTGATATATATGTGTAAAGAGTACCAAATGAAATGATAGAAACTGGTACAAAAGCAACATTAAAAAGATATCTGAACAGATACATGGATAAGAAAGGTTTAGAAGGATATGGGACGAACGCAAAGAACTGGAACTAGCTTAGGTGGGTTTCTTAGTTAGCTTAACCAAATTGGGCTGAGGTGCATGTTTTGCACTGTAAAACTCTACAACTCCAAATAACATGAATAGATTTACCATGCTGTGGAAAAGTATTCAGCCCCTCACAACTATTTTCACATTGTATTGTTCTGTTTTCTAAATTTAAAATGTACTGAGGTAGGATTTTTGAGCTAATCTGCAAAACATTGTGCACCATGTCAAATCAAAAGAAAATTTCCAAACGCTATCAATAATTTATAAAAAATTTAAAAAAGGAAATTGTGAGGCTGGAAAAAGTATTCTTCCTCTTTGTAATTACAACACTAACTTTCCTCAACTGCAATATAATGTATTGACTAAATGACTCACCTAATTTGTTGATATAGAAAATTGGAAGATCACCTGTTTCCAATGAATTCTTAAGAATAAATACACCCTCCCTCACTAAGGGCCAGCAGTGGTCGGTTTTCAATGACCAAACCAAAACAAAGACAAAAGAGCATTCAAAAAAAGTCAGGGGAAATTATAGTAGCAAAGCGCATATCTGGGGAAGGGGACAAGACCATCTTAAATTCATTGAACATACCGCAGAGCTTAGTGCAGTCCTTCATGAATCCACAGCCACACTGTCTAGGGCAGGCCGCTCCTCTAAACTTAGTCACCAGAGAAGAATGGCACTTGTAAGAGAGGCTACTGTGACACCAACTCTGAGTGACTTGCAAAATTCAATGGCTGCAACTAGAGATGAACACACAATTTTCCTTGTTTTTGAGCTCTAATGTGAAAAAAGGGCATGTGATTTACAAATAAAAATACTCAATTAAATTAATCAAAATCCCTGGTTGTAATACAGGAATAATTTAATAAGGCCGTCAGTCAACCCCTGCTTTAAATGTACACAATGGCGTGCTCCACAGCTGTCTGTGGCGATTAATTCCACAGATTCATCACCTATTGGCTACAAAAATTCCTTCTCATCTCTGTTCTAAAGGGACATTCCTCTATTCCGAGGCTGTACCTTCTGGCCCTAGACTCAGCCACCTTAGGAAACACCTTCTTCATAGCCACTTTGCATTCTCCATTTCTGAATCAGTTAATGACACTTCTTTCAATGTACATAATCCTGGATTTCTCAAATTGATTGACAGTCTCTGTCTATTGATTGGAGTATGTCTGAAGAACCAAATGCTTTCTTGGGTCTGTGGTGGATATTCCCACTGTCCAAAGCCGGGGATCTTGTGACCAAGCTCAGTTTTCCAACAGAGCTGCTGACTCTTCTAGCGATTGAAGAGTTATTAAGTAAATTAAACTTCCAACCAATATTCTTTGTTCAACTTTTCATAAATGGAAGCCAATCTCTTGTGCTTAATGTAAATTTCAAGCAATAATCAGTCTCAAGTTAAAAAGGACAGCTTTGTAAACAGACAGCACGGGATGCAGGCCCACAGCATGTGGCTGGTTGCATTATAAAACAATGGGATTATGGTAATTGGGTTTGTATTAAACCAGTCAATATGGCTAAATTATTTTGTTCAAGGAAGCAGATAGATAGATACTAATACTCAGCATTTCAGATGGTTTATCTGTGAAGTGTGGAAGATTTGTGTGCTCTGATCCCCCACACTGTCAAGAGTCTTTTTCTTCATTAATCTTTTTATTAATTTAAAAAAAGCATAAATACAATCAAGAGAATTCATTCAAATATATATATATATCAGTAACAATATAATCCAAGATTAAGAAAGACATTGACAAAATCATAGATATTGTTAAACTAGTATAAAATATATAATTAAAAAAATGAAAATAATTCATTCAAATATATATATATATATATATATATATATATCAGTAACAATATAATCCAAGATTAAGAAAGACATTGACAAAATCATAGATATTGTTAAACTAGTATAAAATATATAATTAAAAAAATGAAAATAATTCTCTGAGCAGTTTATGAAGAGAAAGGACAAACATTGTGTTTTAAATGAAAAGGAGAAAAAAAACCCACTACACTAAAAAAAACAAAACAAAAAAAAAGGACTGGGCATTCCATCTTGAGGATACGATCAAAAAAGAAAGAAAGAAAGACCTGATCAAATCTAAAACTTTGAAAAAAAGACTGGAGGGTAATAAACAATTAAATGAATATATTGGATAAAAGGTCACCATATTGCTAAGAGTCTTACCATTCATACTACATTCTGTCATCATCAGAGGGTATGGAGGGAAGGCTGGTGCAGGGTTCTGAGTTGGATGATCAGCCATGATCATAATAAATGGCGGTGCAGGCTCGAAGGGCCGAATGGCCTACTCCTGCACATATTTTCTATGTTTCTATGTTTCTATGTATGAAAAGAAATCTGAAAGAATATCACATGTACGTGAAATTTCCCAGTCGGGAAAAATAACCATATACTGTAAATGTAAGACAGCAGTTAGCTTGTTATGATTTGTCAAAGAACACAAGAAGAATGACAGAAAGACAGGGTGAGCTAGAATCCATTATTCTGCCTTCGACTTGTGTGACAGACAATTTGTTTGTCTATAAATCATTGGTATGTCTTTTTTAGTATTTCAGAATCGTTGCTGTCTTTTGAAAATCCTGGGTATTTTACAAATTGATTGAAAGTTTGAAATATTTATAAGTTAGAAAATCTTTATGAGTTTAAAATAGTTTTTAATAATTTTATCTAAATTTTTAAAAATAACACTCAAAATAAATGAACTGGTTTAAATTAAGACCAGATGATATTGAAGCAGAAGCAGACCACCCAAACCATCAAGTCCACTTAGTCATTACACCATGGCCTACACACCATCTCTCTCAACCCCATTTTTCTGCCTTCTCCTCCTAACCTCTGATGCACTGACTAATCAAAAATCTTCAGCATCCACCTTAAATATACCCAATGATTTGGCCTCCACTGCCATACGTGGCAATAAATTCCACAGATTCACCACATTCTGGCTGAAAAAAAATCTTCCTCATCTCTGTTCTAAATGGATATCCTCTATTCACAACATACACAAAATACCGGATGAACTCAGACCACACCTGGAATATTGTGTACAGTTTTGGTCTCCAAATTTGAGGAAGGACATCCTAGCTATTGAGGGAGTGCAGCGTAAGTTCACGAGGTTAGTTCCCGGGTTGATGGGACTGTCATATGTTGAAGGATTGGAGCGACTGGGAATGTATACACTGGAATTTAGAAGGATGTGAGGGGATCTGATTGAAACATATAAGATTATTAAGGGATTGGACATGCTAGAGGCAGGAAACATGTTCCGATGTTGAGGGGGTCCAGAACCAGAGGCCACAGTTTAAGAATAAGGGGTAGACAATTTAGAACGGAGTTGAGGAAAAACTTTTTCACACAGAGGGTTGTGGATATGTGCAATGCTCTGCCTCAGAAGGCACTGGAGGCCAATTCTCTGGATTCTTTCAAAAAAAAGAGTTAGATAGAGCTCTTAAAGATAGAGGAGTGAAGGGATATGGGGAGAAGGCAGGAAAAAGGTACTGATTGTGGATGATCAGCCATGATCACAGTGAGTGGTGGTGCTGGCTTAAAGGGCTGAATGGCCTACTCCTGCACCTATTGTCTATTGTCTATTAACTCAGCAGGCCGGGCAGCATCAATGGAAAAACGTACATCTGACGTTTCCGACCGAGACCCTTCAGCAGGACTGGAGTAAAAAAAAGATGAGGTAGGGGGAGGGAGAGAGAAACACAAGGAGTCAGGTAAAGCTGAGAGGAAGAGGGGTGAAGTAAAGAGCTGGGAAGTTGACTGGTGAAAGAGATAGAAGCTGGAGAAGGGGAAATCTAATAAGAGAGGACCGAGGGCCTTGGAAGAAAGAAAAGGTGGGGGGAAGGAAGATCAGATGGGGGCAATGGGCAAGCAAGGAGATAACGTGAGAAAGGGAAAATGGGAAGGGAAATGGTGAAGATGGGGGGTGTCATTACTGGAAGTTCATGAAATCAATACTTATGCCATTGGGTTAGAGATCATCCAGACAGAATATAAGGTGTTGTTCCTCCAACCTAAGTGTGGCCCCATCACGGCAGTAGAGGAGGCCATGGATAGATGTATTGGAATGGGAATGATAAGTGGATTTAAAATCGGTGGACACTGGGAGATCCTGCTTTTTCTGGTGGACAGGGTGTAGGTGCTCATCGAAGCAGTCTCCCAAATATACATCGATCCTCACCGATATACAGGAGGACACATTGGGAGCACTGGTTGTAGGAGATGACACCAATGGATGTATGGAGTCAGAGGAAGTGTATTAGCATGGATAGTGGATTGGTGAACCATTAGAAGGCAGAGAATCAGTATAAATGGGTGTTTCTCCAGTTGGCAGTCAGTGGTGAGTGGGGTGCCGCAGGGGTCGGTGCTGGGCCTGCAGCTGTTTACCATTTACATTGATGATTTGGAAGAGGGGACTGAGTGTAGTGTAGCAAAATTTGCTGATGACACTAAACTGAGTGGAAAAGCAAATTGATCAAAGGATGTGGAGAGTCTGCAGGGGGATATAGATAGGCTAAGTGAGTGGACCAAAGTCTGGCAGATGGAATACAACATTGGTAAATGCGAGATTATCCACTTTGGAAGGAGTAATAAAAGAGCAGATTATTATTTAAATGGTGAAAGATTGCAGCATGCTGTTGTGCAGAGGCACTTGGGAGTGCTTGTGCATGAATTGCAAAAAGTTGGCTTGCAGGTACAACATGTTATTAAGAAGGCAAATGGAATGTTGGCCTTCATTGCTAGAGGGATTGAATTTAAGAACAGGGAGGTCATGGTGCAACTATACAGGGTACTGGTGAGGCCGCACCTGGAGTACAGTGTACAGTTCTGGTCTCCATACTTGAAGAAGGAGATACTGGCTTTGGAGGCAGTGAAGAGGAGGTTCACCAGGTTGATTCCAGGGATGAAGGGGTTAACCTATGAGGAGAGATTGAGTCACCTGGGACTATACTCTTTGGAATTCAGAAGAATGAGAGGGGATCTTATAGAAACATACAAAATTTTGAAAGGGATAGATAAGATAGAAGTAGGAAAGTTGTTTCCATTGGTAGGTGAGACTAGACCTAGGGGACATTGCCTCAAGATTCAGGGAAGAAGATTTAGGATGGAGATAAGGAAAAACTATTTTTCCCAGAGAGTGGTGAATCTGTGGAATTCTCTGTACAGGGAAGTAGTTGAGGCTTCTTCACTAAGTATATTTAAGATACAGTTAGATAGGTTTTTACATAGTAGGGGAATTGGGTTATGGGGAAAAGGCAGGTAGATGGAGCTGAGTTTACAGATAGATCAGCCATGATCTTATTGAATGGTGGGGCAGGCTCGATGGGCCAGATGGCCTGCTCCTGCTTCTATTTCCTATGTTCTTATGACTCACATGTGAAGTGTTGCCTCTCCTGGAAGGACTGTTTGCGGTCCTGAATGGTAGTGAGGGAGGAGGTGTAGGGGCAGATGTAGCACTTGTTCCACTTGCAAGGATAAGTGTGGATGGGTTGAGGGCAAACGTGCATGAAATGGAAGAGATGCGGTTGAGGGCAGCGTTGATGCTGATGGAAGGGAAGACCCTCTCATTGAAGAAGGAGGACATCTTCTTCTTTCTCAAATGAAGAGCCTCATCCTGAGAGCAGAGACAGTGGAGACGGAGGAATTGGGAGAAGCGGATGGTGTTTGTACAAGTAACAGGGTGGGATGAGGTAGAGTTCAGGTAGCTGTGAGAGTCTGTGGGTTTATAATAGACACCAGTAAGTAAGCTGTCTCTGGAAATAAAGAAAGAGAGATCAAGAAGTGGGAGGAAGGAGTCAGAAATGGACCAGGTAAGTTTCAGGGCAAGGTGGAAGTTTGAGGCAAAATGGATGAAGTCAACAATTTCCACATGGGTGCAGGAAGCAGCACCAATGCAGTCATCAATATAGCGTAGGGAAAGTGGGAGATGGCCACCAGTGTAGGCTTGGAACATAGATTGTTCTATGTAGTCAACAAAAAGGCAGGCACAGCTGGGACCCATACAAATGCCCATGGCTACACCTTTTGTTTGAAGAAAGTGGGGCCAAAGAGAGCCCAAAAGGAAATCATTAAGAGTGAGGACAAGTTTTG
Source organism: Mobula birostris (assembly GCF_030028105.1). Classification (NCBI taxonomy): domain Eukaryota; kingdom Metazoa; phylum Chordata; class Chondrichthyes; order Myliobatiformes; family Myliobatidae; genus Mobula; species Mobula birostris. Next base: position 151,880,097 of record NC_092374.1, read on the forward strand.
CTTGACGGAGGGGGGTGGTTGTGGAGGGGAACTTCTTCTCTATGGCTGTGCCCTCTGGTCCTAGTTTCACTCACTGTAGCAATCTTCTCTCCACATCCACTCTATCAAGGCCTTTCAATATTTGATCGGTTTCAATGAGATCACCACTCATTCTTCTAAATTCCAGTGAGTACAGGACTGGAGCCATAAAATGCTCCTGATATTTAATACTTCCATTCCTGTAATAATTTTCGTGAACCTCCTCTTGATCCTCTTCAATGCCAGCACATCTTTTCTTAGATAAGGGGCCCAAAACTGCTCACAGTACTCCAAATGCAGTCTGACCAACACCTTATTAAGCCTCATTAAGGCTCAAATTTAATTTCTTGCTTTTATATTTTAGTCCTCTTAAATGCATGCTAACATTGCATTTGCTTTCCTTACCACTGACTCAACCTGCTTGCTAATCTTTAGGGAATCCTACATGAGAGATCTCAAGTCCCTTTGCATCTCTGATCTTTGAATATTATACATATTTAGAAAATAAAAGTCCTTCTGCCGACTTCCTCCTTCATCAGCACTACCTGCTCCTCCACCTATCTTTGTACTGGATGCAAAGTGGGCCACAACGCCATCAATTTCATCATTCAAATCATTGATATATAATGTGAAAAGAAGTGGTCCCATCTCTGACCCCTGAGGAATACTACTCATCACTGGCAGCCAACTAGAAAAGGCTTCCTTTATTCCAATTCTTTGCCTATTGCCAATCAGCTAATCTTCCATCCATGCTAGTATCTTTTTAGCAATATCATTTTAGGAACCTCATGTCCAGCAGCTTCTCAAGGGCCTTCTGAAAATCTAAGCACACATCATCCTCTGACTTTCCTTCATCTTATCATTTGTTATTTCCTCAAAGAATTCCAATAGATTTTTCAGGCAAGATTTCCCCTTAAGGAAACTATGCTGACTTTGGCCTACTTTATCATATGCGTCAAAGTACCCCAAAACCCCATCCTTGATAATTGACGCCAACATTGTCCCAACTACTAAAGTCAGGGTAATAGGCTGATAATTTCCTTCTTTCTGCCTCCATCCCTATGTGAAGTGTGGAGTGATATTTGCAATTTTCCAGTCCTCCAGAGTCATTCAGAATTTAGCAATTCATGAAAGATCAATACTAATGCCTCCACAATATCTTCAGCCACCTCTTTCAGAATTCTAGGCTGTTGTCCATCTGGTCCAGGTGACAAATCTACCTTCAGTCCTTTCAGCTTCCCAAGCACCTTCTCATTAGTAATTGTGGCTACACTTATTCCTGCTACCAGACACTCTCAAATTTTGATATTATTGGCGAGCTTACCTTTCTCTCCTTATAGATTCTTAGTACCCTTCCGTTGGTGGCATCTAATAGCTTTCTAATTCTCTACCACCCACTATGTTTTTGCTATATTATATGCCCTCTTTTTTGTTTTTGTGCCTTATTTGTCTTCCCTTGTCAGCCATGGTTGCTGCATCCTCCCTTTAGAATACTTCATCTTTGGAATGCATCTATCCTGTGCTTTCTGAATTGTCCCGAGAAAGTACAGCCATTGCTGTTCTGCAGTCATCCTTGCTACTGTCCCCTTGGCCAGCTCTTCTCTCATGGCTCTGTAATTCCCATCACTTCACTGTAATTCTGATACATCTAACTTTAGCTTCTTCCTCTCAAACTGTAAGGTGAATTCAATCATATTATGATCACTAACACCTAAGTGATCCTTAATTTAAGATTCCTAATTAAAATTGATTCATTACACAACACCCAATCCAGAATTGTCTTTCCGCTCATGAGCTCAACCACAAGTTGCTCTAAAAACCAATCCTGTAGGCATTCTACAGATTCCATCTCTTAGGATTCAGATTTTCCCAATTTACCTGCATATTGAAATCCCCTTTAGCAATTGTAACATTGCTCTTTCTACATGCCTTTTCTGTCTCCTGTTGTAATTTGTACCATACATCCTGGTTACTGTTTGGAAGCCTGTATGTAAGTCGCATCAGGGTCTTTTTAACCTTTCAGTTTCTCAGCTCTACCCACAAGGAATCTACACCTTTCAATACTACGTTACCTCTTTCTAGGGATTTGATTTCATTTCTTACGACCAGAGCCACCCCACCCCTTCTGCCTACTTGCTTGTCTTTTTGACCCAATATCTATTCTTGGATGTTAAGCCCTTAACTATGAACTTCTTTCAGCTATGACTTAGTGATATCCACAACATCATACCAGCCAAACCCTAACTGCATTACAACATAATCTACCTTATTCCATATAGCATGTGCATTCAAATATAATACCTTCTGTCTTTTGTTAAGTAAGTAATTTCAACAAATTACTTTGTCAGCTCAATATATCTCCTCCACTCAAATAATGGACCCACCACTCAAATAGTGGATATTGGCAGCTAATCTCACTGTGGAGGATAAACAGGGACATTAGCTAGTCTTTGAAGAGTAGTTTGCTACAGTGTAATCTCCCTTTCATGAGGGTACCTGTAGCTAGCTATCTGTATTGGATCAGGCTTAAGGTCTTCCTTTGAGTTTTGCGGTCAGCAAAGCTGATAACATCACAGTTCAATATTAATGTATTAAAGTTTTCTATCTACAATAATTACTTATCTGGAATATTAGGTTATGTGAAGGACAATGAAGTTCTCATACAAATCCATAACACAGTTACAGTTAATTCCTTGTACTTATGGCATCACACTTCTGGTTAATATCTGGAGTACATATATTAGGAACTTAACACATTCCCTATTAGACAGTATTGTGTCATCGGTTTCTGTTGTAGCATATGATTAGAACTGATGCAGTGTATTTATGGTGCATTCAGGCAGAAATATTCATTTTCACTACTTTTTCCCCAGTTAATTACGGTGAAGTATTTTTCATTATTTTACCAATTACTTTTAAATAAATTATTAACTTAGAAGGGTGAAAATCAATCCTACATTCAAAGAGGATAAGGATGACAAAGTGGAAACAGCAGTTAGTCTGAGACCAAACTTCACTGAGTTAAGGAGTAAGATTGATGCATCATTAGAAAATGAAAGTTTTAAGAAGTTTGTGGATTTGATAGTAGGGTGTCATGTTTGTCATAATTATGATTTTTATGATCAAATAACTCACTGTGCACATAATAGAGAACACAATATTCCTTTGTGATCTCCTTACATTTTAACACACTGCCACTGGAGAAGTTTACTGAAAATGGCAAGTGTGTGAGAGGGGGGAAATGTAGCCTTAATGTTGTGAGATCAAACATAAAACACAAATCAATGGTGTTGGACGGCGCTCAAAAAGTTAAAGATGTTGAAAACGTTGTGTATCCTTGATCACTGAAATGTCACTGGGATTTTAGCCCTGGGGCATCTTGGGAGTACAAAGTATTAATTCATTTGTTGGATTAACTGGGATATAAAAGATGATAAGATTAAAAGAATTTGCTTAATTATTTTGCTTCTTGTTTTGTAGATGGGTTTGCTGGCTCACATTCCAATAGCTTGGCTTTGATGCTAGATTGTGTGTGAAGTTTGCATGATCTACCTTGTTCCTATTTACTTTGTTCTGACTCCTGCCCACTTTCAAAGACATATTGGTTGCAAGGTTACTTGCGTAAGGGGTTTCTTTTTTTTATGCCACTGCGTAGTCTAATTAAAATGGCTTCTTTGTTATGTTATAATTGAAAGGGCTTCTTTGTTATGTTAACTGCTGAGAAAGTCCTCCCGTTAGCAGTTTGTTTTGGATTATCTATTGATAAGAGGTCGAATGAACCAATTGGGATAGTTGTTATACTTTTGGTGTGTCTGTAAGATATTGTATGCGCGGGGTTTTGGGGCAGAAGGAGGGATAGAGAGACAGAGGATGGACCAGGTGCTGTGGGTCCGCTAACGAGGTCGGACCCTGAGTGGAGCGTTCAGCGAGGAGAAGAGATGGGGACAGAGACGGAGATGGACTTGTGTGGCGCGTCTGGTCGACCACCATTGTTGGTCCCAGCCAACCGTTCGAGGTGATTCAAGGTGTCGCAGGGTGAAGAAGAAGGGTCCTGAGCTCCAACTGTTTGTGCGCGAAGAGATTGAACTTTGATAAGTGTGGTGCTTTTTATTTTCCTTTTATATTTTATTCTCTATTAATTATATAGTTCCAGTAATATCTATAAACTGTAAATCATTTAATCGTATCTGGTGTATTGTCTGTTATTTGGGCGGGGTGGGGTACATCACACAGCATCCACACAAACTTATTACCCAGTTTGGCAGGGCCGAGGGCTGTTTCCCTAGACGGCAGCGAGCCGAGCGACCTTGAAGCTGGCCGGGGGGCTACACTTGGTTACTGTAAAGCACCCATAGTGTAGATAAATGATTGGAGAATCAAACTAGAATTCATGGACATGAGAGAGAGAATGGGTTGTGAAGGAATGAGTGAAGGAGTGCGATTGATGTATTTGTTCTGATGGCTGGCATTAACTCAATGAGTTGAATGGCATTCTGTGTTGTAAGAAAATTAAAATACAATAAAATATTATTTGAAATACTTCAGAAGTGCCCATGCATCTTCAAATTGTTTCAAAAACATTATATAAGGTGTCAGAGACTAGAGACTGGTTTTCAGACCATACTGTAGGAAGCAGTTTATCTTGAGGGCTCTGACCAGTAAAATTGGACAGTCCACCTGTCAGTAGAACCTGGAAGTTTCTGAGAAAATAACAACCCTCTGTTCAACAATAATTGTCATTTCGGGTCAAATTGCTGCACCAATCTTAGTGTGCAGATGCAGAGTTATAACCTGAAACTTCCACAATTTCTCTCCCTCAGCAGATGCTGCTCGAATTGCTGATTTCCTCAAGCAGATTGTGGTTTCACTGCAGTCTCTAGTATCGCCAATATTCTGTTCATGAAGGAGGAGAAACAAAAACTGGTTAACATTAGTTAGTTAAACATCAGCTACAGGTGAACTTAATTGATCCAATGACGTAATAGAATTAGTGCATATTCAGAAATGTGGGAAATTATCAAGGGTAAATGGTGCGAATTGCTATTTTATGGCTGAATACTATGAATACCCACAGCAAATTCTTTGGTTTTGTTGGTTGTTAAGACAAACAAGACACCTCACTGTGTGTTTTTCAATGTGTCTGTGATAAATAAATAATCAGAATCTGATTACTGAAAATCTGAAAACTAATTATAATTGTTCAATCCATGGAGTGGGAAAAACCACACGGCCAAAATGGAATTGATATTTTTAGTTCTAAACATTTGCTTTTGAGGTATAAAGATGTTCTTTCGAATTCATAAATGCAAAATAGTGATCAGAAGTACTGTTGCCTGTGGTTTGGAGGCAAGATTCCTCTTGAGTTATTGTAATTCTTAATGAAGTTTTGAGTAAAACTATTGCACAAGACATTGCAACAAGTAGAACCAGGTGGAGATACTTACCAGAGTAGATATGGATTTGTATATCTATTTAATCATTTGCACTCAATCTTGTCCCTATATGAGATGAAAGAAATAGGTTTAGGAATCTATCGTCCCCTTGCAGAAACAGCTAGGTCTAATTCAAACATGTTTTTCCTTAATGGCTTTAAGAATTGCAAACTAATCATTAAATAAAATTCAGGAATACTACCATGCTGATGATATTCATTATTTTTTTATTATTAGAAAATTGCAATAAACCTTTGACCTTGCATAGATGAAAAATTATCCTTTTGTCTGGCATGCAAGTATCAAATGGGAATAAATTAGTAAGTCTTATCCAAAGCTTTAAATTTTGTTTAAATCTCTCAGTGACTACTGATCAATAATGTGAACTATTATTCTCCTTTCATATACAGAATGGACCATTTCCCATTGTGGATTCAGATTTCATATTGAGTGGTGAAGTGAGGAAATCTATTAGGTTTTATCTTCACAAGAATTCATTGATGAACAAGTACAAGGTCCCATCATGATTTCTCTATTACCACCATGATCACGTAAGGAGTTTGTGTCTAAGCGTTGTATATAGTAATTATATTTAAATTGAAAATTAAATATAAAAGAGAAATAGATATGGTGTTCAAAACTATATAGGTAAGGAGATGTCACTGCTCAGAATAGCCTTGAAAACAATGTTGTACCCTTATAGGTGCTTAATGAAGAAATACTGGATTAAAATGTACATTTTCAGTTGAATTTTATTCACTTATAATGAACTCTAGAGAGATAGTTTACTAGATTACCAACGTTAATAATGGATTACACCAAAAATAAATGTGATAATATCTTTCAGAAATTCCAATATTTTAGAAAAACTTGATGGAACAAGAATTTATCTCACTCAACCATACAGTATTTGCATACAGATAATTAGTATTGATGTAACAATTAAGTAATTGAAGGCTAGTTGATGAAACCCAAAGTTATTTTCCCCTACTAGAGCATTTGAGATTTAATATTAAAGCAGTGTCTTTTTATTCAAGTATGAAGAATTTCTCCACTTCTAGTGTTTTTGGATAAATAAGTTAAAAAAAAAATCCAGGTTATCAAATTTTTGCTGAAGTACTATGCTGTCCTTTCTCATCAGACATAGTTACTGAAAGTTTTCACAAGAGAAATTGCAAAATTTCAAATAGTAATAATATTAATGAATTTTCTGAAGCAATTGATATGGAGCAGAGATACTGAAGTAAAAGACAAAATACTGCCCATGTAGAAAACTTGAATAATAAACAGTTAATGGGTGGTAAGTCAGTAATAGAATTTCAGATTACTATGGTTATGAAGTGTGGTAGAGTAATGATTCATGTCATCTTAGAAAGTAACGACAATGTACTGAGAAACATCCTGTACATTAGCTTAGCCTCCATGAACTAATGCTAAGAGTATGAGAAGAAAAAATCTGAATGGAGAAGATACTAGCCTTGATGCATTGGTTGTGTTGTTTCTAATTCCACTGATCTGTCTTTGACTGAATGAAGAACTACTTGTTTAGTTACTGGGTGCATCTTAGGACAGAAATAGTCATCTGGCTTTATGATGTTCAGTGAGCATAAATTGAAAACAAGATCTTTGAAGGAGACTTTATTTGAAATTTAACATGAAGAAATCACTATAACATTCTGTGCATTGAATATACGGTACTATTTTATCAAAATGAAAGAACAGCAAATAGTGATATTGACAATATTGTGGCACAAGTGAAATTGTAAGAAAAACTTAAACATCACTTTCTTGGAACAGTATTCAACTACCATTTCAGAATACTCAGTTGAATATGTGATTTCAAATGGTAACAGATACATACATTGTGCTGATTCTCCAATCAAAGGAAAAGAAAAATCACCGTTAAAGAAACAAAGATTTTTAAATTCTTCAAATTATCTTCAGTATTCAGATTGATGGATTTTGTAGATGTATATACTGTTCAACTATTTCCCATCAGTTAGCCTGGCTTCAGTGATTCAGAAAATATTGGAGTCCATTATTAAGGATGAGTATTCCTAGTACTTGGAGGCACATGATTAAGGGGAAATCTTGCCTGACAAATTTGATGGAGTTCTTTAGGAAATAATAGGCAAGATGGACAGAAGAGAGCTATTATATGTGGTTTACTGGATTTTGTCAGAAGGCCTTTGACAAAATACCACACAAGAGACTGCTCAAGAAGATGAAGGCCCATGGTATTACAGAAAAGATATTAGCAGGGATAGAAGAGTGGCTGACTGGAAGGAGGCAAAGTGTGGATATAAAGAAAGCTTTTTCTGATTGGCTGCTGGTGGTGTTCCACAGGATTTGGTATTGGGACCTCTTCTTTACACATTATATGGCAATGAGTTGGACAATGGAATTAATGGCTTTGTGGCAAAGTTTTCAGATGATATAAAGATAGGTGGAGGGGCAAGGAGTGCTGAGGAAGCAGGGAGTCTACAGCAGGACAAACAGATTGGGAGAATGGGCAAAGAATTGGCAGATGGTATATAGTGTAGTGAAGTATATAGTCATGCACTTTGGTAGAAGGAATATTTTACCAAAGTCAAGCACTTTGTAGTGGACTATTTTCTAAAAGTGGAGAAAAAAAAATCAGAGGTACATAAGAACTTGGGAGTCCCTGTGCGAGATTTCCTAAAGGTTAATTTGCAGGTTAAATCAGTGGTAATGAAGGCAACTGCAAAGTTAATGTTCATTCAGGCTACGTCCACGTTAGACCGGCTAATTTTGAAAACGCCGATTTCGCGTAAAAACGACAGGCATCCACACTAGGCATTTTTAAAAATACCTCTGTCCACGTTAAAATGGATATTTGGGCAGACCTCCTCCTACTGGGCATGTGCAGGACACACAGAAAATAAGCAAAGAGGAAACGGTATACTTGGTGCGCGTTTGTCCAGTTACAGACTAGAAAAACTTAAAAGGAAGTTGCCAAACGAAAGACTTGGTGTACATTTGTCCAGAAACATTTCCTACAGCCATAGTCTCTTCACCGATGAAAGGAACGACAGCTACAACTAAATGCAATAAGGCTTGTTACTGGGCAAAAGTAAAATTTGCTGTTACCTCATTTGTTTGCCTTTTCTTTTGCCATGTCTTTGTGTATTATTTTGCTGTATTTAACATGTGCAAGTGATTGGGCGAAAGTGACAATTGCATCTATTGAATGTTTGCACAAGCAATACCTTAATAAAGCACCTTGTTAAATGTATAAAACGTGTCTGCACTGTTATCTTGTATTTCCATACAATGTTACATTAGGCTGTTACACATCTATTGTCAGATATTGTTGTGGTGTTGGAGGTTGCGTTCAAGAACACAATGAAATGCCGCGCTGCCGCCACCATCTGTTCTGGCAGGTCATGACAACGGTTTTAAAAATAGCCGGTTACCCTGTACACACTACGCCGGATATTAGGGGTTTTCAGATTTACTCACTCTGGAGAACGTTTCTGAAAATCTTCGTTTTCAGGGGAGGAAAATGCCGTTTCAGTTTGGAGAGAGGGTCAAAACAAAGAGAAAACGCTTGCGTTACGGATTTATCCGGTCTAGTGTGGACGTAGCCTTAGAGAGCACATGAACATAAGAGGAAGCATGTGCTGCTGAAGCTTTATAAGGAATCAGTGGAGCAACACTTGGAGTATTGTGATGTGTCAGTGTGCTGGCATTGGAAAGGGACTAGAGGAAGTTCACAAGAAAGATTAAAGGAATGAAAGGGTTAATGCATAAGGAGTGTTTGAATGCCCTGGGCCTGCACTCACTGGAGTTCAGAAGAATGATAGGGGATCTCATTGAAACTTGTTGAATATTGAAAGATCTAGATAGAGTAAATATGGAGAGGATGTTTCCTATAGTGGGTGAGTCAAGAAGCAGAGGGCACAGCCTCAGAATAGAAGTACATCCATTTAGAACAGACATAAGGAGGAACTTCTTTAGCCAGATGGTAGTGGATCTGTGGAATTCATTATTACAAACACCTGTGCAGGCCATGTCACTGGGTATATTTAATACTAAGTTTGAGGGGTTCTTGATTACTCAGGGCATCAAAGGTTACAGGAAGCAGGCAGAAGAGGGATGGTGAGTCAGACATGGTGTGGCAATCAGGTGGAATCGATGGGCTGAATGACTGGTTTTGTTCCTATACCTTATGGTTTCACTGATACATGTTTAAATTTAGATCAATTTCTTAGAGCACATTTAAAGCTCACAGATGTTTTCTATCTTATAAAAGATTTCTGAATTACAAACATTTGTACAAACAATTCCTAAAACACAAAGGATTTTGAAAATGCAGGTACAATTTCTATAATCTATGAAGACAGGCCAACTACTTGAACATAGAGAATAGATTCCAGTCGCCCCATTTTTCAGTAAGTCTTTTATGTTAATTGACAAATTCCAACAAGCCTGACCTCTCTCTAACATTTATACTGTTTTTTTTGTCACTTAGAACACTTCACACACCCGTGTATCCTTTCAGATAGCTTTACACAGAGATGGCCTAAAAGATTTTGGGGACAGAGGTCCCAGATACCCACAATTAATTCTGTGAACTCTGACTCACACTTCACCTGTCAGTCTGTTGGGGTCATCTACTGTGTCCGGTGTTCCTGATGTAGCCTCCTGTATATCAATGAGACCCAATACAGATTAGGAGACCACTTCACCAAGCACCTCTGCTCCATCTGCCAGAAAAAGCAGGATCTCTCATTGCCCACACATTTTAATTCCACTTCCCGTTCCAAAATGCCTCTCTATGTCCTTCCCTACTGTGGCAATGAGGCTACACTCAGATTGGAGGAGCAACATCTTATATTCCGTCTCGGTAGCTTCCAACCAGATGGCACGAATATCGATTTCTCAAACTTCCAGTAATGCCCCCCAACTTCTCCATTTCCCTCTCTCACCTTATCTCCTTACCTGCCCATTGCTTCTATCTGGTCCTCCTCCCCCACACCCCCTTTCTTTCTTCCATGGCCTTCTGTCCTCTCCTATTATATTCCCCCTTCTCCAGCCCTGTATCTCTTTCACCAATCAACCTCCCAGCTCTTTACTTTACTCCTTCCCCTCCCAGTTTCACTTATCACCTTATGTTTCTCCCACCCCTCCCCCCACCTTTAAACTCTATTCCTCATCTTTGTTTTTGTCCACTCCTGCTGTAGAGCCTCAGCCCAAACCACTGACTGAAAATTTTTCCATACATGCTGCCTGGCTTGCTGAGTTCCTCCAGGATTTTGAGTGCGTTGCTTGGATTTCCAGCATCTATAGATTTTCTCTTGTTTGAACTTAGCAGTGTTGTCAGGTTTGATAAAAGCTCAATTAAGATAACCCCATTGTTTTATACTGCAACCAGTCCCGTGCTGTGGGTCAGCAACCTGTGCTATTTAGATGGTGATGTTTGTTAACAAAGCTGTCCTTTTTACTTGAGACCAATTATTGCTTGCAACTTACATTTAGAAACAAAAGACTGGCTCCCACTTACGATTCCTGGATAGGCACATGGAGCTTAGAGATATAGAGGGCTATGGGTAACTCTAGGTAATTTCTAAGGTAAGGACATGTTCGGCACAGCTTTGTGGGCCAAAGGGCCTGTATTGTGCTGTAGGTTTTCTTTGTTTCTAAGAAACTGAACAGAGAATATTGGTCAGAAGTTCAATTTACTCAAAATCAACTCTGATCACTCGAAGTATCCACTGCTGTGTTAGAAAATAGAGATTGGCAAAAGGGCGCCCCCCCCCCCCCCAGTCTTGGACAGTGAATATTGACCACAGCCCCAAGGGAGCATTTGGTACTTCAGACCATACTCCAATTAATAGACAGAGACTTTCAGTCAATTTGGGAAATCCAGGATTCTCCGCATTGAAATAACTATCATCAACTGATGCACTGGAGAATCCAGACTGGATATGGAGGGGATGTTTCCTGCAGCGGATGAGTAGGACCAGAGGACACAGTCTGAAAATAGAGGGATATCTATTTGGAACAGAGATAAGGAAGAAATTCTTATCTGCAGAATTATTTGTCATGGATGGCTGTGGACGTCAAGTCACTAAGCATATTTAAAGCAGAGGTTGATTGAGTGCCTTGTAAAAGTATTTACTGCCCAATCCTTTGTTCACATAAATTAGTCTTACAACAAATTTAACTGAGATTTTGTGTTTGTGAATCACTTCATTTTTAAATCTTTTTATTAATATATAATCTTCTACAGCTATAAAATACAGAAATTCAACAAATTAGTATATATATAATTAATAAAGCTGAAGAAAAAAAGCATATATGCTAATGAAAAAAAAATTACAAAAGGAAAAGGAAAAAAGAGAACCCCAGCTAACTAAAAAAAATTCCACTAACTATAAAACAAAAAAAAGAGAAAAAAAACCCATAGGAACCAATTCCCGGAACAATACATCTTACAATCATTTAAGAAAACAACAACCACCAAATCGCATTTATATAACATAAAATTGGAAGGAAACCATGTAAATTGATTCAAATTAAATGATAATATTTAGCGAAAGAGCCCTACCTTCTCTCAAAATCAAATTGGGGATCAAAAGTTCTACTTCTAATTTTTTTCCAAACTAAGACATAACATTTCTTGGGAAAACCATTGAGTTAGTGTAGGAGCAGAGGTATCTTTCCACTTCAATAAAATAGCTCCTCTTGCCAACAATGTAACAAATGCAATTACATGTTGGTTTGAAAATGAAATACCCTGAATATGATGCGGAACTATTCCAAATAGAACAGTCAATATATTAAGTTGTAAATTAATTTTCAAAGCTTTAGAAATTGTAGAAAATAAAGGATTTTCATAAAGATTTCAATGAGGGACATGACCAGAACATATGTGACAAAGTAGCTACTTCATTTTTGCACCTATCACAGTAATTATCTATATTAGGGAATATTTTGGATAGCCTGTCCTTTGTTAAATAATAGCGGTGAACAATTTTAAACTGAACTAAACAATGATTGGCACATATCGAAGAAGAATTAACCATTTTCAAAACTAGTGACCAGTTTTCATTAACAAAAGTCATATTAAGTTCTCTCTCCCAATCTTGTTTAATCTTTAGTGAGAGGTTATCTTTTTGTAGTAAAAATAAATTATAAATTCTACCAATGGAACCTTTCACTAAGGGATTCATATTCAAAATAGTGTCCAACAGATCAGATTCTTGCATATATGGAAACCTCGAAACATATTTTTGTAAAAAGTGTCTAACTTGTAAATATTGCAAGAAATATGTGTGTGAGAGAGAATATTTACTTATTAGCTCTGCAAAAGACATCTATCGACCATCACTAAATTAATCTTCAAAAGAACAAATCCCCTTATTTCTTCATAAAAAAAGATGGGATCAGTAATTGAAGGTTTAAATAGCAAATTTTGAAATACAGGACTAGACAATTTAAATTGTTTGAAATTAAAAGAGTTGTGAAACTGAAACTAAATCCGTAAGGACTATTTAATAACAGGGTAGAAATTTAAATTAGAAATTTTAGCAAGTTGCAAAGGTAATGGAGCTCCTAATAGTGAAGTTAAATGAAATTGATTCATAGCTTTAAATTCTAAATCAATCCAATCTGGTTTTTCATTCTTATTGAGCCAATATAACCAAAAACATAATTGTCAAATATTAACAGCCCAATAATAGTCTTAAATTAGGTAGCACAAATCCACCTTCTTTTTTAGATTTTTGTAAATGAAACTTATTAACACTTGTTTTTTTTTATTATTCCAAATAAAGGACGAAATAGTAGAATCAATTTGATCAAAATTTTTTCAGTTAGAAAGATAGGTATATTTTGAAAAATATATAAAAATCTAGGTAAAATCATAATTTTCATGGCATGAATATAATCTATAAAAGAAAGTGTAAGAGGATTCCATCTAGAAAATAATTGTTTCATAGAGTTCAATAAAGGAACTACATTAGCTTTATAAAAATCTTTATTTTTTTTGTAATGATAATACCCAAATATTTAAAAGAATTCACAATTCTAAATGGAATATCCTTATATATAAAAACAGGAACATTTAAAGGGAATAATTCACTTTTATTTAAATTAAGTTTATATCTTGAAAATTTTCCAAAATCATTTAATAATTGCAAAAGATTAGGAATAGATTCTTCAGGATTCGAGATATAAACCAAAGGATCATCTGTATAAAGAGAAGTCTTATGTATGGTCCCATTTATAGAAATAACATGAATATTTTCAGCTTCGCGAATTGTTATAGCCAAAGGCTCCAATGCGAGATTAAATAATAAAGGATTTAATGGACACTCTTGTCGAGTACGTCGTGAAAGTAAACTAAAAGGAAGACCTAAGGTTATTAGTAATGACGGTAGCGATAGGGTTCTTATAGATCATTTGAATCCATTTATTAAAATTATTACCAATGCCAAATCTCTCTAATACATTAAATAAATAAATCCATTCAACTCTATCAAATGCCTTTTCTGCATCCAGAGAAATAACACATTGAGGTGTTTTGGATAATGGTGAATATATAATATTCATCAATCTCCGAACATTCGTAAAAGAATAACGGCCCCTAATAAAGCCTGTTTGATCCATAGAAATAATTTTAGATAAAATATTTCCCGAACAGTTAGCTATTATCCTGGAAAGAATTTTTGCATCCACATTTAATAATGAAATAGGTCTATAAGATGAGCATTCAGTAGGATCTTTATCTTTCTTAAGGATTAAAGAAACAGAAGCTTCATAAAAAGAAGGTAAATTACCTTTCTCAAAAGATTCATGAAATATTTCCAAAAGGTATGGAGAAAGTAATTTTTCAATTTTTTTGTAAAATCCTACCGAATAACCATCGAGTCCAGGAGCTTTAGCTGATTGCATTGATCATATAGCTTTCTGAATCTCATGCTCAACAATTGGAGCATCAAGGGTGTCTTGATCTTCAGCAGTAATTTGAGGAAACTTAATCTTATATAAAAAAACTTTCATTTTAGAGGTATCTGTTGGAATCTAAGATTTATAAAGATCGGAAAAAAATCCTGAAAGATATTATTAATATCATCATAATTACTTACTATATCTCCATTATCTTTACGAATCTTTAACATTTGTCTTTTTAGCTTTAACAGCCCTTAATTGGGAAGCTAATAGCCTATTATTTTTATCCCCAAAAATATTAAACTGACTTTTTAATTTAAGCAAATAACCTTCAATGGGATAAGTTAATAATAAATTATATTATGATTGTAGTTTCACTCTTCTTTTAAACAATTTAACGTTTGGAAAGATAGTGTTGAGATTATTTAATTCTTTAATTTGTTTAGCAATTTTATCTAATTCTATTTTTGTCTGTTTCTTCAACTTAGCTAAATAAGAAATAATCTGACCACGTAAATAAACTTTTAACATATCCCAAATTAATAACTTTGGGAAGTTTCCTGTATTATTAAAGAGAAAAAACTCTTTTATCTGAGTTTCTATGAACTCAACAAAATCTGAACGTTGTAACAAATGTTCTGGAAAACGCCAAGATGGTCTTGTAGAAGCAACACCTTTCAAATCAAATATTAAATTTAAAGGAGCATGATCAGAAATAACGATTGCATCATATTCGCATTTCTGAACCTTAAGTGAAAGTCGAGGGTCGGCTATAAAATATTTATTATGAACATGTGAAAAAAAGGAATATTCTCTATCAGTAGGATGCATATGTCTCCAGACTTTGATTAAAACATAATCAATTAAAAAGGAATTAATAAGTGATGCAGAACAATTAGGGAGTTGATGTCTAGATGATGATTTATCTAACAAGGGATTTAAGCAAATATTAAAATCTCCACCCATTAATAACATATATTCATTTAAATCAGGTAATAGAGCAAAATATTTTTTTTAAAAAATGAAGGATCATCAGTATTTGGTCCATATATATTAACCAAAACCATTTTCTTATTGTAAATGGTTCCTTTAACAAACAAAAATCTACCATTAATATCAGATATAATATCCTCCTGATTAAAGGGAATATTGGAATCAATAAAAATAGAAACACCCCTAATCTTACTTTGAGAGTTTGCATGAATCTGAGTATCCTTCCAAAATTTAAAAAATCGATTGTTATCACATAACCTGACATGTGTCTCTTGTACAAAAATTATATCAGGTTGGAATCAATTAATAATTTTAAATGTTTTCTTACGCTTAATAAGATGATTCCAACCACGGACATTCCAACTTAAAACATTTAACTGTTTAACTAACATCATGAAACTTTCTATCTAAAGAAAACAGTTAAACACGTCAGGATAAAGAAATTTTAAGTGGTGGTGATAAGCGGCAATGATAATAATTTGTATATGCTCCGGAATTCCATAATGGGAATAAAAAATAGAAAGAAAAAAAAGAAAAAAACCCACCCAACCTACAAAGCCCGGAAATAAGTCAATATTAATCGACTCAAGCCCCAAGAAATGTATAGAAGCAATTCTGAGCTCCACCTGCCTAAATAAAAGGTACGAATTAAAAAAAAGTAATCTGTCTCCCTCTCCCAGGTATATGACTCATTACAGTTGACATACAACCCATTTCAATTAAATTGGAAAAAACAATTAACAGAAATGGCCTTCAATTTAGAAAGTAACCTTCATAACATTAGATAAGAAAAAAAGCTCTTCCAAAACAAATTCTTGAAATAGTTGCACAGAAGAGAAAACATCGCCATCTTAAAATGTTTACATCTAACTATAAAACGTAAAAAAAAACCCGAATAGTAGTTAAAAGTTCTTAACAAAACTATACAAAGCAAAAAGAAACAATTAAATCATATATAGAGCAAACAGAAAGAAATTCTAAATGGTTTAAAATTTCTACAGCCTTCCAATAGATCCCATAAAATATCTTCTAAAGTTAAAACTGTCCAAACCAGTCTATTTCAAAGATAAAGGTACTTTTTAATACCAAGACTTTCAATACTTCTCAATTCTTCCTATTTCATCATTCCTTATATTGCAAAATGATCGAATAATTGAAGTCTTTTAAACTTCAGACTTCGGACTCATCCAAGAGAGAATTAATAAAATGCAGTGCTTCGGCTGGATTTTCAAAGATACGAACCCTAGAGTCTTTAGCGAAAAGCCTTAATTTAGCTGGATAAAGAAACAAGGGATGCATCTGTTTCTGAAAGGCCATTTGCATTACATTTGCGAATCCAGAATGTTGTCGAACAACTTTGCGTGGAAAATCTTGAAAGAAACGAATCTCAGAGCCTTGAAATTTAAACAGTCTTTGTTTTATTGCCAGTTTAATAATACGGTCTTTGTCTCGAATATGGAGGAAATACACAATAACATGTCTGTCTTTACCTTCCCTTGGAGCTGCAACTCTGTGAGCTACCTCGATGTTGGGCAATTGTGAAAATGCCTCAGGAAATAGAGATTGAAACATTTTAGCGAAGTAGTCCAGTATGTCAGCAGATTCTGATCTCTCTTTCAATCCAACAATTCGAATATTAGAACGACAAGAACGAGATTCCAAATCAACAAACCAACGTTGTGCTTTTTCCAAACAAGAGGAAATATCAGCCGCATTATGGGTTACTTCTTTAAGATTCGAGCTCAAAGAATCAATTTTTCCCACCAAAGGAAGAAGACTTTCTTTTAGTTGAGTTAATTCAGCGACAATAGAGCTCATTTGACTCTCTAACCTATTAACCCAGGCTGCCTCTTCAGAAGCTTCATCAGTTTTTTTAGATTTACTATTACCAGTATCGGGAATTTTTTTAGTGTTTCTCAAGGTAGCCATAGTTATAATTAACACTTTGAAAGATCCAACTGAATAAAGTTAAAACTTCAATGTTTAAGTCGGGAAAGGGAGAAATTAAAGGCAGACAGAAAGACACTGTGTCTTACATGTCCACAGGCAGAAGGCGGAGTCGTATTTGTGAATCACATACTCCTTTTTTCACAGTAGAGCACAAAAAACAGAGAAAATTGAAAAGCATGAAAACCTAAAAATTCAAAAACTGAAATGTTAGCAGTTCGAAAGTATTCATCCCTTTTTACTCAGTACTTAGTTGAATCACCTCTCGCAGTTATTACAACCAGGAGTCTTTTTGGATAAATCTCTATTAGCTTTGCACAATGTAATGGAGCAAGATATGCCCATTCCTCCCTGGAAGATTGTTCAAGTTGTGCCAGGTGAGTTGGGAAGCGGTGGTAGACAGAAATCTTGATGTCTCGCCAGAGATGTCTGATCACATTAAGGTCAGGACTCTGATTTGGCCACTTAAGGACATCAATTTTCTTCATTAGATCTCACTCCATGGTTGCTCTACCTATATACTTTGGTTTATTGTCCTGCTGAAAGTCAAACTTTCTCACTAGCTTAAGCTTTCTGGCAGAGGCTACCAGGATTTTATTAGGTTCTCTCCGTATTTAGCAGCCTTCGTCTTCACATCAGTCCTGACCAGATATCCAGTCCTGGTGCTGAAGAGCATTCCCATAGCATGGTGCTGCCACTGCTGTACTTTACAGAAGTGATGGTGTTAACTGGCTGAGGCACAGTATTAGGTTTACACCACACATACCGCTTAGTGTTGGAAGCCAGAAAAATTCCACTTTAGCCTTATCTGACCACAATATGTTCCTCCACATCTTTGCAGAATCTTCCAAGTGACACATTGCAAAGTCTTTACTGGAAAGGATATGTTTTTCTCTTAGCCAAGACTTCTTCCATGCCACTCTTCTATAAATACTTTTTTTGTGCAAGGCCTTGGAGGTCGTGGAGCCATGAACTTCAGCTCCAATTGCAGACACTGACTTCCAAAGCTCACTCAGGGTGACTGTGTTACAGTAGCCTCTCTTATGTGTGGCATTCTCCTCCAGCGAATAAGTTTACAGGGCTGGTGACCTCAGAGGTGTTGCTGTGGCTTCACGATGGACAGCACTGGGCTCTGAGTTATGCTCAGTGTCTTTGAGATAGTCTTGTACCCTTCCCTAGATTTGTGCTTCTCGATTATCATTTCCCTGATTTGTCTTGAATAGTCATTTGTCTTCATTTTGGTCTGGTCTGTTGAAAATCTTACAGAGAGACGGGGTATTTATTCTTCTGAATACATTGAAAACAGGTGATCCTCCGAATTTCTACATCAACAAATTGGGTGAGTTTGTTAGGCATTGCAGTATATTGCAACTGAAGAGAGTTAGCTTTGTAATTACAAATGGGGATAAATATTTTTTCAGCCTTATAATTTTGATTTTAAATTTTTAGTAAACTGTTGAAAGGTTTTGGATTTTTTTTCATTTGACATGATGCACAATGTTTTGCAGATTAGCTCAAAAAATCCTGCTTCGATATATTTTAAGTTTAGAAAACAAGACAATAAAATGTGAAAGTAGTTGCAGAGTTAAATACTTTCTCAAGGCACCATAGGTTCTTGATTAGTCGGAGCACCAACATTTATGGGTAGAATGTAGGAGAATGGAATTGAGAGGGATAATTGATCAACCTTGATGGAATGGCAGAGCAGGTTCAATGGGCCAAATGGTCCAATTTTGCTTCTATCTCTTATGAACTTATCAATATCAGTTGTGGAAGCTTTGGTATCAACATTCAATAAGCACTGATCTGTAAGCAAGAAGTAAGGAAATCTCCACTGATTAACACTTTAAAATGGCTGCATACATTGCTATAAATATGTTTTTTTCAGTATTAAATATGCTTTATTCATCAAGCTTAAAAGGGTATTCATTGCAAAAAAAAAGCACTGAAGATACATTACTTTAACAAATGCATATGCAAATTATTTTATATGAGTGCCAGACTCTAATTTCACAGTAGGTGACTTGAACGATCCAAGTTTTGAAGACCAAGATTGCTCTCAATTGATTGCTACAAACCCTTTCCAGCCAGTGGAATTTTTGATTTGAATATATAATTTTTCTGTTATTGAACACAATACTTAACTAATCAGGGATATTTATTTTGCAAATCCTCATCTGTTTACTTTTAATTTAAGTAAATTGCATCAGCGCATATTAGGGTGCGTGTTTGTGTGGTCCAACAGACCTAAGCTGTTTATCAGCCATTAATTAAAGATTTACCTTCATTATGCACGATTTGGAGCTTGCATTTGTATAGTGCATTTCACAGCGTCAGGTGATCCCAACACAACAAGACATTATTTTTAAAGTTGAAAAGTTGGTGGTTAATTTGTATGCATTTGGGGACATGCATGTGTAAATGAGAAATAAACTTTATTTGAGAAAATGGTTATTCGTTTGGAAGGTAGAAATCTTTTAAAGCAAGAGCTGCATTCAAGAGACTTCAGAGAAGAAAGGATAACCAAGATTATTTGCACAATCCAAGGAGTGGGACTTGAAGCCTTTACCCAGTTTCGCCTTCTATTTACTTCAATGGACAAGAAAAACAACTAGGATATTGAGGCCGCAAACACGAGGAAATCTGCAGATGCTGGAATTTCAAGCAACACACATAAAAATTGCTGGTGAATGCAGCAGGTCAGGCAGCATCTCTAGGAAGAGGTACAATTGACATTTTGGGCAGAGACCTTTCGTCAGGACTAACTGAAAGAAGAGCTAGTAAGAGATTTGAAAGTGGGAGGAGGAGGGAGAGATCCAAAATGATAGGAGAAGACAGGAGGTGGAGGGATGAAGCTAAGAGCTGGACAGTTGATTGGCAAAAGGGATATGAGAGGATCATGGGACAGGAGGCCCAGGGAGAAAGAAAAGTGGGAGGGGGGGAAAGCCCAGAGGATGGGCAAGGGGTATAGTGAGAGGGACAGAGAGAGAAAAAGGAGAGAGAGAAAAAGAATGTGTGTATATAAATAAATAACGGATGGGGTACGAGGGGGAGGTGGGGCATGAGTGGAAGTTAGAGAAGTCAATGTTCATGCCATCAGGTTAGAGGCTACCCAGACGGTATATAAGGAGTTGCTACTCCACCCTGAAGGTGGCCTCATTTTGGCGCGATGAACCATCGACCGACAAGTCAGATCGGGAATGGTGTTGCTGAAATTGGAGAAGAACATTGACCGAAAGACAGGACTGAGTATAAATACCTTCAATGACATTATTTCCAGTCGTGTAGATAGTGACTTGGTGTAAGTTCCAAGACTCAAAATCAAACCGTCAAGCTGAAAAAAATAAATAAAAGTTGCTAAAAATTAAAATGTTCAGTCACAAGAAAACAAAGAAGGTGATGAATGCAATACAGCAAAGACAGTGCATTGTGTTGAATGTGAAAGAGAATAAATCCTTCTTCAACTTACAGACTAATTTACATGGCAAAATGATAAGGAAGGAAAGGTAACGATGCTGAATAGTGATATTTAATGATGAATAGATGAAGTGACGGATGTGAATAAAATGATTAACGTATGAAGTAATTATTTTCCTCATTTGTTGCAGGAGCATGGTGCCATGTAAAACATGATTACTTATTACTTATTCTCTGGAGGCATTGATGCCTATTGAGCACTGTGCACAAACGAACACAGGTTGTTAGATGTTACTGCCGATAATTTTTATAGAATGATTAACATATTTGTATGAAACTTATACAATTAATTACATGAGAATTGCTAGGGGAATGAATTACCAGGTGGTCATTAGATAATATTCACTCTGTTAGAAGGAAACTTTTCCCTTGAATGGTGCCTGGTCTTACTATATAAATTGCTGAATTGTTTCAAAGAATATATTGGAAGTGAAAGATAAAGAACAAAAAAAAAGCATCATTGCACAACAAACAAAATCATAAAAGGAAGTGCAAAGACTAAACCCAAACAAACAACATGAAAAAAAAATTCAAGGCGAGTGAATCTGGAGGTGAAAGTCAGATCGAACATTTCAACTGCCTTTGCACTTACAGGTAACACATTGGTTCTTTCAATGTAATTTCCGTTGCTATTAATTAAATTTACCAGCCAATTTGTTGAGAGCTGTTCTCTGATCAGCAATATCTTTGTGCTCAGATAATTTTCTGTATATTAGACTTCTTTTCACCTGTTTATTGTCTATAAATCTCACACGAGAAACAGAGGTGGCTGCTTTGAAGTGTGTGCACCCATTCCTTTTTGAGGTCCCACTAGCAATTTTGTAGATGGGGAACTTCTTGTTGTGAAGGCTTATTTCTCTGGATTATCTTGCACATTACTCAATGACAAGAATTAGATTTAAAAAAATTGTCTTATGAATTTTTCAAATAAAGAAACAATAAAGAGTGCATTGAAGAACAATAGTAAACTATATATAAATTTTAGTGACAATACTGTTCTATCACGAACATTACTCCTCCCTGTAAAGTAGCATCCAGTGTAGTTTTTTTTTATTTTAAAAAATCGTGCTGATCACCTTCCATTTTTTCTGCCAAATTTTAACCAGCTTCCAAAGCTCAGGTAAGCAAGAAGAATGATACAAAATATGGAAGGACCCTGAAAACTAAACAGTTCAATCAAAAGGCTTACCGAACGCTTGGTCTATGGACAGATAATTCTTTTGTTCATAAAGATTCAGGCCACCTATTCTTGGATTGGAGCTATTCTTGGCCTATTCCATCTGACAGGAGATACTCTCCCTAGGAAATACTCTCCCTAGGAGATACATATTCCACAGTCTGCCAGGAATGTTCCATTTGAAAATGTTGAGCAAGGTTCCCCTATGTGAGTGCACACATGATGCAGAAGCTGTCCATTTACAAAGCCGTTGTTATCTATGAAATGATAGGTCAACTTTTTTAAATTACCGAAAGAGAAGTAAATGATTTCTCGAAGCAAATATTCATCAATTTAAGATTTACTTTTGTACTGTGTTATTCAACATTAGTGTTATATTCAAGAATATTTTGTACACAATAAATGCTCAAAGTCCATTTTTAGACAAATGTTTGCTGGTAATGTTGTGTGAGAGCTACATATTAACTAGGGCAAAGAGTAACCACCAAAAAACCACTAACACTTTGAAAGCATATCATAGGACCTTATATATCCACCCATGGAAGGAGATGGAGTTAACCAGAGAATGGACCATTAAGATCTTCCTCTGGTCTTTTGAAGACATTTTTAAGGTTAATTTCCAATTAGGAAGTGGAATCCTATTATGTTTATAATGGTAAAAGATAGAATTATACGAGGCTGGTTACATAACTTATCTGAAGGATAGCACTGCTGACAATATGGTGCTTCTTTATTACAGCTCTAGCATTTAGATTGTTATGATCCATTCCTAGGAAGCCAGAAAAGTCAAGAAACAGACAGAAATAATTAAATTAACTCATAGTCACTGATAGGGATGTTGCTGTAAAACAAAATATATGTAATTGGAAGGGAAATCAGGTGGACAAGTGTCATGTAGTCATAAAAAATACTCTCAAGATCTCATTACTTCAGCATGGCGTTCTAATAGTCTATTAAATTAACAAGTAGATGCAGAAAGAGGATATCTCCAACTCATGGGTTACATATCCAAAGACATCTGAGAACTCCAGGATGCTTCCCATTTCTTTCAGGATAACTACATGTCCAGGAAGGGACATCAGTTGAAGATGTTTGAGCTCTGTGGTATGGAGATTCAGCAGCAGCTAACATCGTTGTGGTCCATCGCAAGAGTGTCACATATCACAGTAGGTGCTCACCTCCCACTGCTCTATAGAGTAAAGGCTCATTGAAGGCTTGATAAGGAAGAAGTGGCATATTTCATATTTCCCCACAACATCGAATGGGGCTATTTGATCCATTATTCTATGCTAGCTATCAGAGCATTCCTATTAGCCCCACCCTCATTCATTTACTGTCAGCTATTCAATTATTCTCTCTCACATGCTTATCAACTTCCACCAGTTCCCTTGTCACACAACTACACTAGAGCAAATTCACATGAGCCAATTGAACTTTTACATCAAAGAAGGAAGCCGCTCAGCTCATCTAGTCTACACTTGTTCTAATAGCCTTCCTACCCATCCCTTTCTCACACTTATTGCCCCGCCATCTAGTCTGTCTCACATACCTATCAACTCCTCTCTGAATCTCCCATCATTTTCTCAGTACTGTGGCTAACTTAGAGGAACCAATTAATTTCTGGGATGTGGGAGGATATCAGAGCCTCTGGGGACAATCTCCACATTCATAGGGAGGATTTTCAAATGATAGCAGGCTCGGTCAGAATTGAACTTGGATCACTAAATCAGAATTGGAATACTGTAAGATTTATTATCACTGACATGTGTTGTGAAATTTTGTTGATGTGTGGCAGCAGTACAGTGCACAACATAAAAACCAGATTAAGTTACGAATAAATAGATAAGCACGTCAGAAGAAGCATAGCAAGATAATGTTCATGGTTTCATGGACCATTCAGAAATCTGACAACAGATGAAGAGGTTTTTCCTAAAACATTGGGTGTGGGTCTTCAGGCTCTTGTACCTCCTGCCCAATAGCAGTAATCATCCAATGGTAGTAACTGGACTTGTGAGGCATCAGTGCCAATTAATGCTCCACTATGCTGCAATGATTAGTCAACACCATAGACTATCGCTAATGTTCAGGAAGAAAAAATAAAGGTCAAGTCTTCAATACTTGTGGGAATTTCCACTGTAATGGGTATAACTCCAGGACTGAAGATGCCCTACCTGGTTCCAGGGTCGAAGTTATCAAAGTTGTAGAGAATTCCAAGGGACATGGTGAAAAGACAAGGGATAATCATCCATCCCTGTACCAGAGAATAAGGCAGAAAAAAATGTAAGGTCCCACAGGAAGATTTTTACTAGATTGAAAAGGGATGATGAAGCTGACTTTAGTGGTTGTGTTTTCTGGATTCAACCAACTTACAATCTTTGATCTTGAGTAAGCACTTATAGAGCCAAAAGGGAGCCCTCAAAATAATGATGTATTGCATCTTGTAGCATTCTGTCAAACGCCCAGAAGAGATTTGATATTAGTGCCAGTAATGCTTCTATCAAGATTTGCCACTTTAAACCCTACCACAGTGACTTTCATGTCATATGCCAGTGATAACAAACCTGATTCTGATTCTGATTATACCTTGGACTATTGAAGACTGAGTGGTAATCTTACAGAAGAGCATAAATCCACAAGGGGCATAGGGTGAACACACTCAATCTGTTTTCCAGAGCTGCAGAATTAACAACTAGAAAGCAGAGGTTTAAGTGAGAGGGGATAAGATTTAATAGGAACTTGAGGGGTAAGTTTTTGTTTTGCACAAAGCACGCTATATTTGTAGAATAAACTTACCAAAGGAAGTGGTTGAGGGAGGTACAATAAAAACTTATCAAAGACAGTTCAGTAGTTACATGTATTAGCAAAGTTTTTAAGGTTTATAGACCAAAAGTGGGCAAATTGGATTAGTTAGAATATACAGCTTCATCAGCACAGAGCAGTTGGGGTGGAAGGCCATTTTCCATGCTGTGTAACTTTATTACTCTATCTATGCAGGAATGTGCATAAATATTGGTGTAAACGTAAGTGTCTAAACTCAAGCTTGTTCCAAAATTATTCCAATAATGTTCTTTATAATCAGGAAAAATGTTGTAGTTCAAAAGCCATTGGCTATAATGGAAGTCTTTCCAAATGGGGCAAGCAGTTACTTTGAAAGCAGTGTTCTTTTTCTCTCTCTCTCCAACTTGGAAATGGTTCATATCTATTATACTCCTCTATCTGTCATTAAAATGCTACAACATATTCAACATGTTCTTAGAGGAAGGTGAAAGGTTTTAGCAGCTCAGGCCTTTTTGTAGGATATGTTACAGCATCTTAACTAGTAACTATCTAATACACAGTTCCATTTTATTTCTCATTGAAGCTAACTGCACTAGTAAGTTATAATTTGATGTATCCACAATAGTAGAATATGAGCTAATTTTTCCAAAAGCAATGTAATTGAGATACCGGAAATCTGATATAAAAACAGAGATGTCAGAACGCAGTTCTGGTAAAAGGTCATTTACTTGAAAATTAATTCTGTTCCTTGCTGCACAATTGCTCTCTGACCTGCTGAATGTTTCCAGCATTTTTCTGTTTTTAAATCAGTTCATTTCTGCCTGAGAGTAATGTGCATTAAGGGAGAGATACTGTACAAGCACAATGTGACACCACTTAATTGTTCATTAAGGGCCGGTTATGTGCAAATTCATGAAAAGACTTCCCCCTGTCCAATTTGAAGAGCAAATTAAATTAAAATCAGCAGGAATACATGAGGCATGGTACAGATCAGTCCCTGAGCCTCTTAATCAGACCACGCTGGAATTTGTCTCCAGAATTTGTCTCCTAGAGCTCCATTGAGTAGAATTACCACACTGATAGAACAATTAATACTATATCAATAGAGTGAATGGGTTAAGGAACCTGTGCAGAGTACCTCTGTGGCTATCTACCATCATTTTGGATACTGTTGGTGTGGGGGGGGGGGTTGTTGACCTAACAGAGGAAAGTCACAGCAGTAGGATCCCTGGCAATGAGTCTGCCTCTGTGACTCAGAAAGGAAGGAGGAGAAGAAGCATGAGGTGGTGACAGGGGATTTGTTAGTTAGGGGAACAGAAAGGAAGTTCTATGGGCAAGAATGAGATTCCTGGATGGTATGTTCCCTGCCAGGCGCCAGGGTCCAGGACATTTCAAATCGAATCCTCAGCACTCTTAAGTGGGACGACAAACAACCAGAGATCGTGATCCAAGTAGGTACCAATTACATGGGTAGGATGACTGACAAGGTTTGCAAAGGAAGCTCAGGGAGTTAGGTTTTAATTTAAAGGGTAGGTCCTCTAAGGTTGTAATCTCAGGATGATACCCATGTCATATGCTACGAGTTCTACGAGTCTGTGGTGGCCGGTGCGATCATGTTTGCTGTTGTGTGCTGGGGCAGCAGGCTGAGGGTAGCAGACACCAACAGAGTCAACAAACTCATTTTTAAGGCTGGTGATGTCGTGGGGATGGAACTGGACTCTCTGACGGTGGTGTCTGAAAAGAGGATGCCGTCCAAGTTGCATGCCATCTTGGACAATGTCTCCCATCCACTACATAATGTATTGGTTGGGCACGGGAGTACATTCAGCCAGAGACTCATTTCACCGAGATGCAACACAGAGCGTCATAGGAAGTTATTCCTGCCTGTGGCCATCAAACTTTACAACTCCTCCCTTGGAGGATCAGACACTCTGAGCCAATAGGCTGGTCCTGGACTTATTTCATAACTTACTGGCATAATTTACATATTACTATTTAACTATTTATGGTTTTATTATTCTATTTAATTATGGTGCAACTGTAATGAAAACCAATTTCCCCTGGGATCAATAAAGTATGACTATGACTATGCTAGTGAGACCAGAAGTAGGAAGCTAAGGAGCTGATGTAGGAGAGAGGACATAAGATATTTGGATCATTGGGCTTTCTTCCAGTAAAGTTGGAACTGTACAAAAGAAACGGTTTGCACCTGAACCGGAAGGGGACAAATATCCTACTGGGAAGGTTTGCAAATAGCGAGGGGGGGCGGGGTGGTTAAACTAGGGTTGCAGGGGGATGGGAAACAGAATGCCAGTGCAGTTAGTGGAGAGGCTGCAAAGACAGATGTTGGTAAGATCTCAGACTAAATCAGAAATCAGAAGGTTGAACATGGTGCGACTAGTGTCCTGAGCTGTGTATATTTCAATGCAAGAAGTATCCTAGGAAAGGCGTATGAGCTCAAGGCATGGATTAACATATGGAATTAATATACTGTAGCCATTAGTGAGACTTGGTTGCAAGAGGATTAGGAGTGACAGCTGAACATAAGGTTGTTATAGTAGGTGATTTTATCTTTCCATGTATTGACTGGGAATCCCATACGGTAAAAAGGCTAGATGGGATGGAGTTTGTCAAATGTGTTCAGGAAAGTTTCCTTCATCAGTACATAGAAATCTTAATGAGAGAGTGTGCGATACTGGATCTGCTATTAGGGAATAAGACAGGGC
This sequence comes from Mobula birostris, assembly GCF_030028105.1. Lineage (NCBI taxonomy): Eukaryota > Metazoa > Chordata > Chondrichthyes > Myliobatiformes > Myliobatidae > Mobula > Mobula birostris. The sequence continues at coordinate 151,907,564 of NC_092374.1, forward strand.
AGGTGATAGAAGCTTACATAGGGGAACACTTTGCATATAGTGACCACAATGTCGTTATTTTCAAAGTAAATATGCAAAAAAATAGGTCTGGTATGGTGCATTTGATAAGGTGCGGCACAAGAGACTTCTAAATAAGATGCAGATGCATGGAGTTGGAGGAAGTGTATTGGCATGGATAGTGGATTGGTTAACCAATAGAAGGCAGAGAGTTGGTATAAATGGCTGTTTCTCCGGTTGGCAGTCAGTAGTGAATGGGGTACCGCAGAAGGCGGTGCTGGGCCCGCAGTTGTTTACCATTTACATTGATAATTTGGAAGAGGGGACTGAATGTAGTGTAGCAAAATTTGCTGATGACAATAAACTGAGTGGAAAAGCAAATTGTACAGAGGATGTGGAGAGTCTGCAGAGAGATATAGATAAGTTAAGTGAGTGGGCCAAGGTCCAGCATATGGAATACAACGTTGGTAAATGCGAGGTCATCCACTTTGCAAGGAATAATAGAAGAGCAGATTATTATTTAAATGGTGAAAGATTGCAGCATGCTGTTGTGCAGAGAGACTTGGGAGAGCTTGTGCATGAATCGCAAAAAGTTGGCTTGCAGGTAAAAACAGGTTATTAAGAAGGCAAGCAACATACATCAAAGTTGCTGGTGAACTTACAGGTTGAGTTGGTGGTGAGGAAGGCAAATGCTATGTTAGCATTCATTTCAAGAGATCTAGAATAGAAGAGCAAGGATGTGATGCTGAGACTTTATAAGGCACTGGTGAGGGCTCACCTTGAGTATTGTGAACAGTTTTGGGTCCCTCCTCTTAGAAAAGATGTGCTGAACCAGAGGAGGTTCACAAGGATGATTCCAGGAATGAAAGGGTTATCATACGAGGAACGTTTGATGGCTCTGGGTCTGAACTTGCTAGAATTCAGAAGGATGAGGGGGGTCTCACTGAAACTTTTGACATGTTGAAAGACCTAGAGAGAGTAGATGTGGAAATGATGTTTCCCATGGTGGAAGAGTCCAGGACGAGACAGCACAGCCTCAGCATGGGGAGGGGGGGGTGGCGCCATTTCAAAAACAGAGATGTGGAGAAATTTCTTTAGCCAAAGGATAATGAATTTGTGGAATTTGTTGCCACATGCAGCTGTGGAGGTCAGGTCATTGGGTGTATTTAAGGCAGAGGCTGATAGATTCTTGATTAAACATGGCATCAAAGATTACGGGGAGAAGTCCGGAAACTGGGGTTGAGAAGGAGAAAAAGAAAAGAATCGGCCATGATTGAATGGCGGAGCAGCCTCGATGGGCCAGATGGTGTATATTTGCTCCTACGTCTTAAGGTCTCATAATATATCTATAAGATTGAAAGAATGCAGAGAAAATTTACAAGGATTTTGACAAGACTTGAGGATCTGAGTTATAGGGAAAGGTTGAATAGGGTACGTTTTTATTCTCTAGGGTGCAGGAGAATGAGGGAGAACTTAAATATAGAGGTATACAAAACTATGAGGGGGATAGATAATTTAAATGCAAGCAGGCTTTTTCTCCGCTGAAGTCGTGAGGAACTAGAATGAGATATGATCAGTTATAGGTTTAAGAGGGAATTTCTTCATTCAGATGGGTGGTGAGAGTGTAAGAGTGGCTCTCGCAGTGTGAAAATGGTGTGACCGGTGGGGAGTTATTCGTGTGTCCAACCCTCGCCTGGGTCGATAATTCCACAACAGAAGAATGGTCCCCTTTGTTGTGGTCACAGTCGGTGACTTTTAAAGGACTTTGGAGGACAACGGGAAGATCAACGGCGTCAGCTCACCTGAAAACTCAAATCTCTCCCTCTCTCCATCACTACTCAACTCAATACCACGAACTGAACTGAACTTTACTTATCATCATAAAACTATCTATTTACCCCTAGACTTGAAGAAGCTTGATTTTCATATATTTCCAATCATTGCTAACCTGTTTTTATATCTGATTTTATATTACTGTATTGCGTAGTTACTAATAAATACCATTAGTGAATAGCAATACCAGACTCCAAAGTGTTTTCCATTTCTGCCGGTTCTTTAACCTGTCACGGGGTACGTGACAGGTAGGACCAGGGTAGATCTTACACAGTGAATATTAGGACACTGAGGAGTTAGGTGGAACAAAGTGATCTGGGAATACAGGTCCATAATTTGTTGAAGGTGGCGAAACAGGTAGCATGAGTCATAAAGGCACGTTGGCCTTCATAAATCAATGTATTGAGTACAGGAGATGGGATGTTATTTGTGGTTGTTGATGACTTTGGTGAAGTCTAATTTGGAGTATTATTTGCAGTTTTTTTTAGATTATGAGAACACTCAGTCCTCTTTTATTGTCAGTTAGAAATGCATACATGCATTAAGAAATGATACGTTTCTCCAGCATGATATCACAGAAAACAAGACAGACCAAAGACTAACAGTGAAAAAACCACATAATTATACCATATAGTTACAGCAGTGCAAAGCAATACCATAACTTGATGAAGAACAGCCCATAGGCACAGTAAAAAAAAATAGCCTCAAAGCCCCCAAGTCGATCGACTCCTGAGTCTCCGATAGCGGCGGCAAAAGGGAGAAACTCCCTGCCATAAACCTGCAGGCACTGTCAACTTGCCGATACCTTGGAAGCAGCTGACCACAGCCGACCCCGAGTCCATCCATCCGAAAACTCCGAGCTTCCGAGCGGCCTCTCCAATACAGCCTCCCGAGCGCCATCCTCTGCCGAGCACCTTCGACCTCTCCCCAGCTGCTGAAACACGCAAAGCCAAGGATTTCGAGGCCTTCAGCTCCAGAGATTCTGGTTACCACACAGTAGCAGCGGTAGCAAAGCAGACATTTCAGAAGTTTTCCAGATGTTCCGCTATGCACTCATGTCTGTCTCCATCAAATCAGAATTGTGCACGGTCCCCTACTTAACAGAAAACAGATATTCATCACTGGAGAGGCCGCGTGCGCTGTCGTTGCGCTGCCATATTCCTCCAATTATCGTTCCCCTACCTACAGGAAAGATGTAAACAAAGTTGAAGAGAACAGAGAAAATCTACATGGATGTTACTGGGTCTGGATGACTTGAGATAAAAGGAAAGGTTGATTAGGTTAGGTCTGTATTCCATAGAACGTAGAAGATTGAGAGAAGATTTGATAGAGGTATTCAAAATTATGAGGGCATAAATTGGGTAAATGCAAGCAGGCCGTTTCCATTGAGTTTGTGTGGGACTCCAACCAGAGGTCATGGTTTAAAGGTGAAAGGTTTAAGGGGAATATGAAGGGAAACTTCTTCACTCAGAGGGTCGTGAGTGTGGAATGAGCTGTCAGCACAAGTGGTGCATGCAAGCTCAATTTCAACGTTTAAGAAAAATTTGGATAGGTACGTAGATGGTAAGTGTATGGAGGGCTACGGTTCCAGTGAAGGTCGATGGTCTCAGGCAGCTTAAATGGTTTTTGCTTTGACTAGATGGACTTTAGGGCCTGTTTCTGTGCTGCACTTCTCCATGACTTTATGACTTTATAGAATCATAGAGCACTACAGCACTGAATCAGGTCCTTTAATCCATTCAGTCCTACTGAACTTTTAATCTGTCTAGTCCCATCGACCAGCATCTGGACCATAGCCTTCTATAGCCCTATCATCTATGTACCTATCCAAATTTCTCCTAAGTGTTGAAATTGAATCCACACCACCACTTCTGCTGGTGGTTTGTTTTACACTCTCACCACCCATCTGAATGAAGAAATTCCCTCTTAAACCTATAACTGATCATATCTCATCCTAGTTCCTCACAACTTCAGTGGAAAAAAGCCTGCTTGCATTTAAATTTATCTATCTCCCTCATAGTTTTGTATACCTCTATAGTGAAGTTCTCCCTCATTCTCCTGCACCCTAGAGAATAAAAACGTACCCTATTCAACCTTTCCCTATGTTCGGTACCCCGTAACTGGGTTGCCAAAGAAGCAGAAATGGATCACTCAGTTGGAGTCTGGATTACTAGAACTAAGAAAGTTTTATTGAAGAAACAAGCAACACAGTAATCGAAAGGATAATAAATGCAACAGTTCAGCAATGATAACCACACATGTGCACAGAATTAAGATAACAGCATCAATCAAGCTCTATCGTTGTCTAGGGGTAAACGACCAATTTCAAAGTGACACAAAAGTTCAGTCCAATTTAGTTCAGTTCGCAGTAATCGTTGCCATGGCGATGGACAACGTGGGGGGAGAGAGAGAGAGAGAACGAGAACGACTGATCATTCAGAACGGCTTCCACTCACAGACCGGCGATATGGCTCACAAGCAGCTTTCGGCCAGGTCCTTGGTGATGTCACCTGAGGTCACCGACTGTGACCCCTCCTCCAGATGCGGTCGATCCTCTGCAGTGAACCCGGCACCCAAGCAAGGGCGGACACACACCGGGTTCCCGCTGATCGTACCTTTCCACCCTGTGCGTTGTCCGGTACTTCCCACCGACTCGTGAGAGGCGCACCGCTTCCAGGGTCTCGTTACCTCGGGTGTCGTGTGTCCTGCCTTAGTGAACCTGTCCCTTTTTATCCCCCTGCTGGGGTATCGCCTGTCCATCACTTCAAACAGTTCAGGGTTCAAAGGGGGAGCCGATCTTGGCAATACCCAGACTGATGGCTCCTTCATTAACATCTCCACATGCTGCTTCATTGTTCCTTATCTGTCCTTCCCCCCTGAGGACAGGTGGCAGACCAACTGCTGATCACACAGGACAGCTAACATCTTATCAATGTGTATTCTTGTCATACTTCCCCCCCTTTAAGGATTTTTACCGGGAGGTAAAAATTACAAACATGAATACATTATTTGATACACGCACAAATATACATCTTTATCAGCTATTTGGCTAACACAGTGAGTTTGAAGTTGTCAGCACCTTGACAGACAGTCATCATATTTTCTGTTCCTTTTACATGTGTTATTAATAATCCCTTAGACCAGGCTCCAACTCAGCAAACTTCATAGTGGCCAAAAACACTGATGAATTTCGATCAATGTAACCTCTCATTTGGTTTTGTCCCGGACCACAATAACAAGGGTCGTCCCATTCCGACTCAGTTTTCTCTCACAAGGGCTTAGTAGGAGGGGGAGGGGGAGTGACCGCAGAGTTATTGCAAAACTTCCTACAGTACCCCACCGTCTCCAAGAGCCTTCTGAGGGCCCTCTTGTCTGTCGGGGTTGGGAGGTCAGCGATAGCCTGCACTGTAGCTTGCATCGTTGCCAGCTGCCCCTGTGTCACCACAATTCCCAGGTAAGTGAGCCTCGTGTGGCCGAATTCATTTTTTTCAAGGTTCACTATCAAGCTGGCTTCAGACAGCCGTATTAAATTGCCAATACACACCTCTGTGTTCATCAGCCCTTTAGTCACTGAATTACTCATTATATATGAGTGTTGTTTGCTAGGCTGCCCTATTGAAACAGACATCACCCAACGTCCCAGTTCTTTGCATCGCCTCGGGACAATCAACAACATGGGTGCGAGTCGTTTAATTACTCCTAAAGAGTCGCTTTGTTCGGGGATTAAGGGAGAGACCTTATCAGTAGACCTGGCCAAAACAATAGCCTTCTCCCATCTGATCGATCCCATACTAATCTTTTCAAAATGGTTCTTTCCTCTTATCAGGGGGCCCCTAGCTTCATTGATTTCCACGCTAACACCGACTAGGTTTGTTAGCATATCAAAAGCCTGTGACCGTCTCAGTTCGCGTCGGTCATGATCAATAACATCCTTCCCCCTGGGCAGCCGGTAAACCTCTTTCATGATTCCACCAACTGTTTCCTCCAGCACCGCAAAATGTCCACCGGGGGGTACCTCGTGGGCCATGTTAAAAACCTCATCCCCATAACTCTTTTGCACCACCCCCCATTCCTCATCTACGGGTACTGTACTTGGTCTCCCTTTCTTCCTTAGCACTTCCTCCTCTGCACAATAGCCTACTAGTTCCCTTGTTAAGGCTGTGTCAGAGAGAGCTGTCTCTGCCGAAACCATCAGCCCCTCGTCTCGCTCCTGCGTCGGCACAAATTCTTTCCTGGCTACTGCTACGTCTATCCCAGCTCCCTCACTGCCTCTTGTCTCACTACACTCCTTCTTTTCACTTTCTACCCCCTTCTCGTACAAGACTGGCAGAAACGTGTCAGCTAAATTTACTACCGCAGTCCCGTGATGAACCTGTGAGTCCATGGGCGGAGCCTCACTGCTGGCAGGCTGACCTGTCAATCTCACGACTGGGAACACGATTCCCCCGGCGACGTCATTACCGAGCAAGACTTCCACGCCTTTCATCGGTAATTCGGACCTCACCCCGATCGTGACTAGTCCAGAGACCAGGTTGCTTTGTAAGTGTATCTGGTGCAAAGGGACTGACTCTGTCCCTTCCCCAACACCTTTGACCTCTACCTCCCCAGTCTGGGTCTCTGAGCTAAACTCTAATACACTCTTCAGTATTAGTGACTGACACGCTCCCGTGTCTCTCCAGATCCGCACTGGAACTGGTTTTAACCCCTCCTTAACTGACACCAATCCGGCTGAGATAAACCTCTCGCGCCCTTCCTGAACTTTTTCAGACCTGTCCCTCCCTAGCGGTTCGCTTAACAGCTCGATACAGCCATTCAAAATCGCTGTTTTTCCTTTTCCCGTCTCCTTCTTTGGGGCAAAGCACCTGGACACAAAGTGTCCGACTTTCCCGCAATTATAACAGACGATCCCAGGAGACTTCCTACCAGACTGCTCCCGGTCTACCTTATCCTTTTCACTAGTCTCCGGCTTACTTTCTGACTTTTCCGGTGGACTCTCCCCGCCGTCCTGACTACCCTTCTGGTAGCCTTTACTCGGGGCAAACTTCATTTTATGCGTCAACGCATACTCATCCGCTAACTTAGCAGTTGCGGCTAATGTGGCTGCCTCTTTCTCATCGAGGTAGGGTCTCATACCCTCAGGGACACAACCTTTAAACTGCTCAATGAGGATCAGCTGTAGTAGTCTGTCATAATCCCCCTCTACCCACTTCGAGGCGCACCAACGCTCACAATATGTCTGCATCTCACGGCAAACTCCAAATACGTGCGGTCCCACTGCTTCCTCGCATTCCAGAACCTCTGCCGGTATGCCTCCGGGACCAACTCATAAATCCTGAGGATGGCCTCTTTTACCACCTCATACCTCTGGGCATCTTCCGCGGACAAAGCGGAGTAAGCTTCTTGGGCTTTCCCTTTCAGTACACTCTGAAGTAAGACAACCCACTTATCCCTCGGCCAGTCCTGACTTATAGCCACTTTTTCGAAGTGGAGAAAGTACCGATCCATGTCGGTATCGTCAAATGGGGGAACCAGCCTAACCTCCTGGGTCGCCCGGAACCCTCCACCTTGGTTCGGCACGAGCCCCTGCTCGGCCCTTATCTTTAATTTCTCCAGCTCAAATTCCCTTTCCCTCTGTTTCTCCTCTCCCTCCATCTGTCTGTCCTTCTCTTTCTCTTATCTCTCCAACTGTCTTTCTCTCTCTTGTCTTTCTACCTCTCTCTCCTTCTCTTCTCGCTCCAACTGTCGTACCCGGAACTCGTGCTCGAGTCTCAGATTTTCAAGCTGCACCTGTACCGCGTCTCCAGCCATTTTTTCAATAGACACCACCCCCAGCTTGCCTTGGGGAAAGACACCTTTAGATACATAGTGCTCTACAATAGCTATGTGTATCTCCTCTCTCCTCATTGTCGACTTCACCTTAGCAGGATTCAACCGTTTGGCCACAGCTACCAATTCCGATTTCCTGGCATCCTCTAATGCCTCCAAGGTCGGCGCCTTTATAAATTCCTCAGCCTCCATTTCTGCTGTTTGTCTTTTCTTTCTTTCGGGAATTTTACCCCAATCAATTTACTCCATCCCAAATTTAGCATTCAAAATCCCGGACGAGAACCCCACTTATGTTACGTACCCCGTAACTGGGTTGCCAAACCAGCAGAAACGGATCACTCAGTTGGAGTCTGGATTACTAGAACTAAGAAAGTTTTATTAAAGAAACAAGCAACACAGTAATCGAAAGAATAATAAATGCAACAGTTCAGCAATGATAAACACACATGTGCACAGAATTAAGATAACAGCATCAATCAAGCTCTATCGTTGTCTGGGGGTAAATGACCAAATTTCAAAGTGACACAAAAGTTCAGTCCAATTTAGTTCAGTTCGCAGTAATCGTTGCCATGGTGATGGACAATGTGGGGGGAGAGAGAGAACGGGAACGACTGATCATTCAGACACGGCTTCCACTCACAGACCGGCGATATGGCTCACAAACAGCTTCCGGCCAGGTCCTTGATGATGTCACCTGAGGTCACCGACTGTGACCCCTCCTCCAGATGCGGTCGATCCTCTGCAGTGAACCCGGCACCCAAGCAAGGGCGGACACACACCGGGTTCCCGCTGATCGTACCTTTCCACCCTGTGCGTTGTCCGGTACTTCCCACCGACTCGTGAGAGGCGCACCGCTTCCAGGGTCTCGTTACCTCGGGTGTCGTGTGTCCTGCCTTAGCGAACCTGTCCCTTTTTATCCCCCTGCTGGGGTATCGCCTGTCCATCACTTCAAACAATTCAGGGTTCAAAGGGGGAGCCGATCTTGGCAATACCCAGACTGATGGCTCCTTCATTAACATCTCCACATGCTGCTTCATTGTTCCTTATCTGTCCTTCCCCCCTGAGGACAGGTGGCAGACCAACTGCTAATCACACAGGACAGCTAACATCTTATCTATGTGTATTCTCGTCACACCTATAACTCAGATCCTCAAGTCTTGTCAAAATCCTTGTAAATTTTCTCTGCATTCTTTCAATCTTATAGATCTATTATGAGACCTTAAAACATAGGAGCAAAATTACACCATCTGGCCCATCGAGTCTGCTCCATCATTCAATCATGGTCGATTCTTTTTTTTCTCCTCCTCAACCCCAGTTTCCGGACTTCTCCCCGTAATCTTTGATGCCATGTTTAATCATGAATCTATCAGCCTCTGCCTTAAATACACCCAATGACCTGACCTCCACAGCTGCATGTGGCAACAAATTCCACAAATTCATTATCCTTTGGTTAAAGAAATTTCTCCACATCTCTGTTTTTGAAATGGCGCCACCCCCCCCTCCCCATGCTGAGGCTGTGCTGTCTCGTCCTGGACTCTTCCACCATGGGAAACATCATTTCCACATCTACTCTCTCTAGGTCTTTCAACATGTCAAAAGTTTCAGTGAGATCCCCCCTCATCCTTCTGAATTCTAGCAAGTTCAGACCCAGAGCCATCAAACGTTCCTCGTATGATAACCCTTTCATTCCTGGAATTATCCTTGTGAACCTCCTCTGATTCAGCACATCTTTTCTAAGAGGAGGGACCCAAAACTGTTCACAATACTCAAGGTGAGCCCTCACCAGTGCCTTATAAAGCCTTAGCATCACATCCTTGCTCTTGTATTCTAGATCTCTTGAAATGAATGCTAACATAGCATTTGCCTTCCTCACCACTGACCCAACCTGTAAGTTAACCTTTTGACTCAACCTTCAAGTTAACCTTTAGGTAGGTTATATTCCCTGCAAGTAGGTGATCAGAACTGCATACAATGCTCCAAATGTGGCCCACTTTGTTTTAAGAAATGTAGCTTCAGTTGCAGTTTTGTACTAGCTACTTCAACATTCCTGAAACTAACCAGGAGAGACAATCAAGAGTTGCAGCACTCTTGTCAGTACGTATTTACCTACAGAGCAGACTTTTACAAAGCTGTCTCCCACCGTGGACCAAGCAGACCAAAGTTCAAAGATCAGATCATTGATCTCTACTTTACTCTCGCTCAAAGGGAGATTTGGACCAATTAGAGTGTTGCTGTTGCGAAGGCAGCTGCTTAAAGTGCATCACATCGCATGATCACTGTTTGTTTTCAGCAGTGGTTTGATAAACCTGCTCTGCTGCACTATGTCGTCACAAAATATCGAAATTGGAATTTTTTTACACAGCAAAATTAGATTTCAACAAGAAACTTTATTAAATTGAACAATAAACTCATGTGCTGTTCATTTTAGACACCAACATTTAAACATACAAATGATATTTGGAATTTGTTCAGTCTACTTTTACACATGATGCTGCTATGGTGAATCTGTGGCAATTATACGCCATAGACAGCTGTTGAGGCCAAGCCTTTATGCATGTTTAAGGCAGAAATTGATAGATTCTTGATTGATCAGGGTATGAAGGGATATGAAGGCTGGAGATTGGGCTGAGAGGAAAATTGGATCAGCCATGATGAAATGGCGGAGCAGACTTGATGGGCCAAGTGGCCTAATTGTGCTCCTATATCTTATGGTCTGAAATACTGTACTTCTGCAGTTGTTTCTTATGTTATGTTTATACTTTGAGCTTGGACAGCATAATCTCTGATTTTACACTATCACAAAGAACAGAAAACATTGTAATTTAAGTGCCTCCAGTGAATAGTCAAACACTATAAAGGCTGATTGTGAAGTACTATATAAGCTTTCTTCAGAAACAGAGAGTCTTGTATGGTCAAGTTTTCATTCAGAGCGAGAGCTGATTTGGTCTGTTTGAAGATACAGTTGTAAGGGGTACAGAAAGTAATGGCAGGACATATCCCATTCATTTTGAGTTACCTGACAGCTCTGCTCCTCTTGAAACATATCAGCTTAGGAGACTCCCAGAAGTGTACAAAAAGTTCCAAGGAATTAGTAATCCTTCCAGTTGGAATTATTAAAGGACTGAGCTAAGAATTTTTTAAAAAATACTGATAAGATTAAAAAGCAACCCAAGTGTTCAGATTATTTAAACAGTGACCAATAATTTATTTGCTGAGCATTTTATAGTCCATTGCCCTGTTGATTTGACATCTATTACAATTGATAGTTTAATTACGTGTTTTATGTTAAATCTCTATTCCAGAGGCCTATCATGTTCTTCTAACGGGAGCCTTTAATAACAACCTTTAGACTTTGAAAAGGTTTGTGCAATGAAGTATCCTGGATAAGTGGCACCGAGAAGGGATTTCAAAGGGAAAAAAGTACATTTTATTGAAAAGAAGATGATACAAGCATTAGATAATCTTCTGCTGTTCCATGAGTTGAGCTCTGGATGACAAAATACTCTGACAATTAAATGGACTGCAAAGTAACAGCATAAAAGCTATTAAGCTGGGATGAGAAGTCTGCATAACTGTCATCCCCTACAAAAGGAAAACATGCACATGTCAAACCATCAACGTTACAAAGAGTGTCATGTAGCATCATGTTCCTTTCTAAGTGGCTATTCAATAAAACAGACTAGCAGCATCATGTGTACATGTAGACTGAACAAATTCCAAACATCATTTGTATGTTTAAATGTTGGTGTCCAAAATGAACAGCACATGAGTTTATTGATCCATTTAATAAAGTTTCTTGTTGAAATCTAATTTTGCTGTGTAAAAATAACCTCTAATTTTAATATTTTGTTGCCACATAGTGGTGCAGAGCAGGTTTATCAAACCACTGCTGAAAACAAACAGTGATCATGCGATGTGATGCACTTTAACCAGCTGCCTTTGCCACAGCAACACTCTAATTGGTCCAAATCTCCCTTTGAGTGAGAGTAAAGTGGAGATCAACACACTGATCTGATCTTTGTACTTTGGTCTGCTTGGTCCACGGTGGGATACAGCTTTGTAAAAGTCTGCTCTGTAGGTAAATACGTACTGACAAGGGTGCTCCATCTCTTGATTGTCTCTCCTGGTTAGTTTCAGGAATGTTGAAGTAGCTAGTACAAAACTGCAACTGAAGCTACATTTCTTAAAACATACTGGGCCAAATTTGGAGCATTGTATGCAGTTCTGATCACCTACTTGCAGGGAATATAACCTGCCTAAAGGTTAACTTACAGGTTGAGTCAGTGGTGAGGAAGGCAAATGCCATGTTACCATTCATTTCAAAAGGTCTAGAATACAAGAGCAAAGATGCGATGCTGAGGCTTTATAAGGCACTGGTGAGGGCTCATCTTGAGTATTGTGAACAGTTTACATTGCATTTGCCTCCTTCATCACAGACACAACCCGTTGTGCTTTCCCCTATTCCTATTTCACCTTTCCTACCTATCCCCTCCCTGCTTCCCCTCCCCCACCTCTTGATCTTTCCCCCTACTGGTTTTTCACCCTGGCACCTACCAGCCTTCTCCTTCCCACCCTCCCCCCACCTTCTTTATAGGGCCCCTGCCCCCTCCTTCTTCAGTCCTGATGAAGGGTCTCGGCCCGAAACATTGACAGTTCGTTTCCACATATGCTGTCCAACCTGTTGAGTTCCTCCAGTGAGTTGTGCGTGTTGCTTAAACCCATAAATGAAGTCACACCTCACTATAAATACAAACCTGATCCAGCTTTAGAGACAGAAAACCACAAATTATATTATGACTGATCAGTTATTACAGATAGGATAACCCATAATAAACTTCTGGATGTACTAATGTAGGATAAACAAGCATGAACAAATTATTTAATAGATTAGATTAGATTATGATTAAATTATGAGGACACGCAGTCCTTTTTTATTGTCATTTAGTAATGCATGCATTACGAAATGATACCATATTCCTCCAGCGTGATATCACAGAAACACAGGACAGACCAAGACAGAAAAACTAACAAAAACCACATAATTATAACATATTGTTACAACAGTGCAACAACACCATAACTTAATGAAGAACAGGCCATGGCACAGTAAAAAAGTTCAAAGTCTCTCGAAAGTCCTACATCTCACGCAGACGGGAGAAGGAAAGAAACTCTCCCTGCCATGCCCGACTACAGTCTGACTCTCAGTCATCCGAAAACTTCGAGCTCTGATCAGCCCTCCAACACCGAGTACTGAGCACCATCTTTATCCGAACGCTTCGACCTCAGCCTCGGTCGCCAGCAGCAGGCAAAGCTGGGGATTTTGGGGCCTTCCCTCTGGAGATTCTCGATCGCACAGTAGCAGCAGCAGCGAACTGGCATTTCAGAAATTTCTCCAGATGTTCCTCCGTGCTGTCACGTCTGTCTCCATCAAATCAGAATTGTCCATGGTCCTTATTTAATAGATACGATATCATTTCACCAGAGAGCTGTGCGCGTTGTGTCGCCTTGCCATCTTCTCCTCCCGCCAAGAGACACATAGAAAACCTGCAGCACAATATAGGCCCTTCAGCCCACAAAGCTATGCTGAACATGTCCTTACCTTAGAACTACCTAGGTTTACCCATAGCCCTCTATTTTTTAAGCTCCATGTATCCATCCAGGAATCTCTTAAAAGACTCTATTGTTTCTGCCTCCACCACTGTGCCGGCAGTCCATTCCACACACTCACCATACTCTGCATAAAAAAGCTTACCACTGACACCTCCTCTGTGCCTACTTCTAAGCACCTTAAAAATATGCCCTCTCCTGGAGTCTCTTAAAAGGCCCTATCGCATCTGCCTCCACCACCATCAGCAGCAGCACATTCTACGCACTCTCCACTCTCTGCATAAAAAAATTTACCCCTGTACCTACTTCCAAGCACCTTAAAACTGTGTCCTCTCTTGATAGCCATTTTAGCCCTGGGAAAAAGCCTCTGACTATCCACACAATCAATGCCTCTCATCATCTTATACACCTCTGTCGGATCACCTCTCATCCCCATTGCTCCAAGGAGAAAAGGCCAAGTTCACTCAACTTATTCTCATAAGGCATGCTCCCCAATCCAGGCAACATCCTTGTAAATCTCCTCTGCACCCTTTCTATGGTTTCCACATCCTTCCTGGAGTGAGCACAGAACTGAGCACAGTACTCCAAGTGGAGTCTGACCAGGGACCTATATAGTTGTAACATTACCTCTAGGCTGTTAAACTCAATCACACGATTGATGAAGGCCAATGCACCATATGCCTTCTTAACTACATAGTCAGCCTACGCAGCAGCACTGAGTGTCATATGGACTTGGTCGCCAAGATCCCGTTGATCCTCCACACTGCCAAGATTCTTACCATTAATACTATATTCTGCCATCATATTTGACCTACCAAAATGAAGCACCTCACACTTATCTGGGTTGAACTCCATCTGCCTCTTCTCAGCCCAGTTATGGGGCATCTTATCAAATGCCTTGCTGAAATCCATATACACTACATCTACTGCTCCTCCTTGCCTAGACAAAGCCCTGCTGACTATTCCTAATCGTATTATGCCTCTCCAAATGTTCATACCTCTCAAGATCGTAAACACAAAGTACTCTGCAGATGCTGGGGTCAAAGCAACACTCACAACATGCTGGAGGACTCCAGCTTGTTGTGAGTGTTCGGATGCTGCCGACCTGCTGACCGCCTCTCAGGATCTTCTCCATCAACTTACTAACCACTGAAGTAAGACTCACTGGTCTATAATTTCCTGGGCTATCTTTACTCTCTGTCTTGAATAAGGGAACAACATCTTCAATCCTCTAATCCTCTGGAACCTCCCCCCAATATCCTTTGATGATGCAGGACACAGCAATCTCCTCCTTCGCCTCCCACAGTAGCCTGGGGTACATCTCATCCGGTCCCAGCGACTTATCCAACTTGATGCTTTCCAAAAGCTCCAGCACATCCTTTTTCTTAAAGTCGATATGCTCAAGCTTTTGAATCTGCTGTAAGTCAACCCTAAAATCGCCAATTTCCTTTTCCGTAGTGAATACTGCTGCAAAGTATTCATTAAGAACCTCAGCTATCTCCTCCAGTTCCATACACACTTTTCCACTGTCACGCTTAATTGGTCCTATTCTGTCACGCCTTATCCTCTTTCTCTTCTGTCTCTCTATCTGCTTCTCAATGTCCCTGTTACTACAGCAATTAGAATTATTGACCCCTTCCTGTCTCTAACTTCCACCCAGAGAGACTCAGTAGACAATCCCTCTATGACTTCCTCCTTTTCTGCAGCAGTGACACCATCACTGATCAGCAGTCCCACTCCCCCACCTCTTATGCCTCCCTCCCTGTCCTCTCTGAAACATCTGAATCCTGGCACTCTAAGTGGCCATTCCTGCCTCTGAGAGATCCAACTCTCTGTAATGGCCACAACATCATAGCTCCAAGTACTGTTCCATGCTCTAAGCTCATCCGCTTTGTTCATGATGTTTCTTGCATTAAAACAGACACATCTCAAATCATCCGTTTGAGTGTAACCCTTCTCTATCACCTACCTATCCTCCATCTCGCACTGTCTCCAAGCTTCCTCTGTACATGAGCCAACCGCCCCTTCCTCCATCTATTCAGCTCAGTTCCCACCCCCCAGCAATTCGAGTTTAAACTCTCCCCAATAGCCTTATTAACACCAAGGAAATTAAAGTTGCTTATGGTCTCCATCTCTGATCCTCTGATGAGTACTGGCTCATAGACCTCTGGTTTCCTTCTCCTGAAGTCAATGATCAGCTCTTTGGTCTTGCTGACAATGATTAAAAGGCTGTTGTGATCTCCTATGTCCTAGGAATGAAAGTAAATAGACTAGTTGAGAAAAAGATTGTTTTGAAAAAGATTATTCCTCACATCCATTTAGAACTCCAAACATGTGAGGTTTCCAGATGAGGCATCACTGCACCTGCAAACCTGTTTGGGCCATCTACTATATCTAGTGCTCCCAATATGGCCTCCTCTACATCGGTGAGATCCGATGTAGATTGGGGGCTGCTTTATTGAGCACCTCAGCTCCATCCACCAAAAGTAGAATTTCCCAATGGCCAAATATTTCAATTCCTATCCCCATTCCCCTTCCAGCATGTTGTTCCATGATGTCCTCTTCTGTCATAATGAGTCCACTTTCAGAGTGGAGGAATAAAACTGCATTGCTTTCTGTTGGCATGAACATTGATTTCTCCATCTTCTGGTAACTTTTCCCCTCCCAGCTCCCTCTTATTCACTTCCTCACTCTGATCTTTTACTGGATTTCCTGACCTGTCTACCACCTTCCCTGGTGCTCTGCTCCTTCTTCCTTTTCTCCCATGATCCACTCTCATCTCCTATCAGATTCTTTCTTCTCCAGCCCTTTGCCTTTTTCATTGATCATCTCCCAGCTTCTCCCTCCCCCACCCACCTGACTTCACCTATCACCTTCTAGTTTGTCTTAATTCCCCTCCACCTACTTTCTTATTCTGACATCTCCCCTCTTCCTGACCAGTCCTGAATAAGTGTCTCAGCCCAAGCCATCAACTGTTTTATGTATTTTATAGATGTTGTCTGACCTGCTGAGTTCCGCCAGTGTTTTGTGTGTGTTTCTCTGGATTTCCAGCATCTGCAGGAGCTCTTGTATTTTTGAATAAAAAGATTGAACTTTGTTTTATAATCAACAAACATTCAACAAAAATCAATGAACAGTCAACCTGCATTAGTTGATAATTCATTTAAATCATGTGGGTTTCACTATTTCCAATGATCTGGATTTTAAAAAAACATGTTAATTAAAGAATTGAGGTCCAATATGGTGGTGTGTTAACCAAGCTCTGAATGATGTCATACTCTGGTGACCTCTGGAGATGGAAGTGCTAATGTCATTATTATTGTGCAGTCTGGAATTTCAACCACAATTTGAAATCCATTTATCAACCATTGCAGTCAAAGAATTCTAGCTACAGTACGGATGCCTGCAGTCTTAAAGTTGGGCGGGGATACAGGAAATTCTGAAAGCTCCAGGTCAGTTATTTGCTGCAGCTCTATGCAAAATAGTCAAAATTCCTCCACCACGTGAGAAACATCAAGAAACTAATCATTCCATTATATTTAATGAAAATCTCATCAGGTGGCCCAATTTTCACTGCATGGAGATTTCTGAAGATCAAGGCAAACATATGCTTATGGCAGTGGAAACAATGCCAACATTGCAAAATGAAGGGAGTGATTGATAAAATAACTGTAGTTAAGCCTGGTGATTTATAGAACAATTCTGTGAGTGACTTTGTTCTACACTGCAAACAGCAGAAACCAATTATACTTTCATGATTGTTCCAGTGCTGGAGATAGAGGATTTTTACTACAAAGATTTTAACTTCAGATTAGACATGACCATAAATTCTTCTGGACCTTATCATCTCATGTTCTTTATGTACATCCTTGTTGCCAATGCACAGCTGGTTTCAACCTGCATCTTGAATATTCACAGACTATTGTGCTTTAAGAAATGTGGATCTGATAGGACTGTTCTTCTCATTGGAACCGAGGAAGCTCTTTGAAAGAGATGAGCACTTAATCTCATTCTCTTGCCATTCAAATTTATTTTTATTTTCAACTGTTTATCTACCCTCCTCGAAAGTCTAATCCAATTTTGTAGTACCTCTCAACCTGACAGCAAATTCCATGTCATTACTGTATTTTTGTGCCAGGTAAGTAATTTTATCTTTTCATCCAGAGTTCTTTTCAAACCTTTTGTTCTCTTGCACAAATGTAAAATCTTGTTACACCTAAATTTCACAGAACTTTCTATATACATCAATTTATTTTAAGTTATAGCTATCATTAATGTTGCACAGATCAATGTGACAGATGTTTTTGTTGTAAAATCACCTGAGCAAGCTTGAAGATTTGCCTAATATTTGTTGTGAGTTCAGATGATCGTGAATGAATACTGACAAGTGCATGGACAATGTACTTTTTTCATCTTTAAATGGTTTCTGAAGATGCATCTGAAAAGCCAGAAGATTCAGGTTGTTTCACCTGAATCCAGCACCTCTTGCTGTTCATTGTTATGAATCATTGCCCAAACCAAGTGCTGCATAACATGCTTTTTAATTACAAAAAAATCAGATGTAATGACTTGAACATCAACTAAATGATCCAAGCAACATTGTACTGAGAAATTGATGATCCTTCACCATAAACTAACTTTGAATAAAACATCACATCTTGAACTGCAGTGACACAGGGTTAGATAGAACTAAGAAAATATCTGAGATGGGGTGGAGACCAGAGATAGAAGATTCAAGATTCATTTATTATCAAAGAATATATAAATTATACATCCTTGAGTTTGCTTACTAACAGGTAGTCACAAAGCAAGAAACCCAAAAGAACCCAATTAAAGAAAAAAAATATAGACCAACACTCGAAGTGCAAGAGAAAGAAAAAAAATGCAAATCATGCAAACAAATTTAGTGAACAACAGCATTCCAAGACAAAATTGAGTCCTTAGATAAGAACCCCAGAGCAGCCCAGAGTAGGCCCAAAGCCTCACTTATCAGTTCATCATATTCGCGAGCATGGAGCACAGCAACCGGGGAAGTCTTCAAAGCTCAACGCCATGGAGAAGACCATTGTGGAAGACAAGCGAAATCGGCTCACATCCGAACCAACGCCCTGTCTTATCAGTCTATGTGGGCCAGCATTTAAATTGACCCAACAACAGAACAGCAAAAGGCTTCAGCACCCTGAAGAGAGAAGTGAAGATCACAGAGAATGAGTGAAATTGACTCTCGCTTCTGATCTGGGTTGAAATTTAAATTGTCTAAACAGTGTAAAGTACCTCGCACTAGAACCCTAGCACCAGGACTGGACCACATAACCCATTGTCCCACTCCAGACTCCAATTTTGTCGCCTAGCCTGAAGTCACTCTCAAGCCTTTCAGATCAACTTGGTGCCCAGAGCGATCCAACCTCACACATGGGCCAGTTAAACGAGCATCAGAATTTCACTGCCTAGGCTTCGACTTCTTCTTTCGGTTTCCAGAGTGATCCAACCTCACTCCCAGGCCTGCTGTGCGGGCATTGGAATTCTAACTGCAATGATCCAGCAACAAACAAACTATCTTAGCTCATCTTCCAAACTTGTCTTGCCATCGCTCATTCCTTCACTGTTTGCAGCAATAATTTGACACGTTACCTCAATAAAGGTATTTTTAGTGATTTTTTTAGTCAGATTTCTTATCTCTTTGACTACCAGAAGCTGTCGCGCACATGTTTGGTCGGTAGCACTATCTTAATCAGAGTTCCTGTGAGACAATTGTTTTTTGTGCCATCTAGAAAAGG
Source organism: Mobula birostris (assembly GCF_030028105.1). Taxonomy (NCBI): domain Eukaryota; kingdom Metazoa; phylum Chordata; class Chondrichthyes; order Myliobatiformes; family Myliobatidae; genus Mobula; species Mobula birostris. The sequence continues at coordinate 151,926,604 of NC_092374.1, forward strand.
AGTTTAATAAAAACATAGCTGGTCTGTTGAAAGAGGATAAATAGAGAACAGTTATTGGAAGAAAATCCATTATAATTTCTTCCTTCTCGCCTTAAGCCCATGCACTTGACTTTTTAGAGATACAATTGACTATAGGTGCTAGATCTGGAGCAACATGCAAGCTGCTGGAAGAACTCAAGGGGTCAAGCAGCATTATTGGGTGGAAGGATACTGTCGATATTTCTAGCTGAAACCCTGCTTCAGGACTGTGAATGCAAAATGGCACCAGCATCTAACGGTGACAATTTATTTATTTACTTAGTGATACAGCATGGTGTAGGCCCTTCTGGCCCTTCAAGCACACCATTCCAGAAGCCCTCCATAACATCTTGAGCTGTAAAAACATTGTACTAACTTCTATGCTAAAGTGGCGGCCAGAACATGTGTTCTTCAGACAGCTAATAAAAGTACCTGGTATGCCTTGTCTGAACTGTAATTGCAGCCGTCTGCAGCCTGTAATTTCTATTTTAAGGATGTTCTTTTAAACCGACCAAATGATCCAGCAGATTACGTTCTCCTGGAGGATTTAGCGAACTGGACCCTTGAGAGTGCAGGTATGGACAATGAGCTATCACTGTAGGCGGACGATGCATCAAGGCCTGATGGTGGAAGATAATTCCCTGGTCCATTCCATTACTCAGTACCGATTAAAGTATTGAGCAAGATTAAAATCGTCAAAGACGAGCAGAAAATGTACAGGTGTTTAATGCCGCCTCCCTGCGTTTGACCGTTCTCTGTCTCTGCTCCCTACTCTGTTTGGGCAGGAAATGCAGCAATCAGGCATCCAATGCCACAAAGGTTTGGGAGTAGTTGTTGACCTGCAGCCATCGGGTTCCTGGACGGTCTTCACTTGCCACAGTGCTGAACAGGCTCTGCAGCTGTGGACTCACTATCAGGGATTCTGCAGTTTATGTTCCATGTGTTTGTGTTTACTTTTTATTACAATTTGCATGATTGAATAAGGCGACAAGGCCAAAGGCCAAGGGCCAACCGGTGTTCAACTCACTATTCTGCAAGTGTCCCTCACTTCAGCGCTGAACTGACTCTGCAGCTGTGGCCTGCAACCATTGGTACCCGCCTCAGCACTGAACTGTCTCCATTGTTATGGCCTACAACCAACGGGCTCCTTGACCTGCTTCACTTGCCTCAACGTTGAACTGTCTCTGTAACCATGGTCTCACTTTTGAGGACTCTGCAGATTATTCTCTTTTTTTTTATCTGTTTATAGTTTTATTGTCTGAAGGATTTGCTCTTTTTTGGCACATTGGGTACCTGGTGGTCTTTTTGTGTGTGCTTTTATAATGGGTTCTATTGTGTTTCTTTGTTTTGTGGCTGCCTATAAGAAGACAAATCTCAAAGTTGTATATACTTTGTCCTTTGAACTTTGAATATACTGAAGAAGGAGTAAGAAGCAAGAATGGACTCCAAGGTGTTTAGTGAACTAAGGAGGTTTATAAAATGAGAGGCAAGTTGTGCCAGGTAGAGGAGATGAGCAGGCGTGGAGTCTGAAGCCTGTAGCAGGTAGATGGAGTAGATCCGGGGTTCCCAACCCGGTGTCAAAGGACCACTTGTTTAATGGTATTAGTCCACGGCATGATCAGAAATTAAGGGAGCTAGGGCTTTACTCTTTGGAGAGAAGGAGGATAAGATGAGACATGATAGAGGTATACAAGATATTAAGAAGAATAGATAGAGTGGATAGTCAGCGCCTCTTCTCCAGGGCACCACTGCTCAATACAAGAAGACATAGCTTTAAGGTAAGGGTTGGGAAGTTCAAGGGGGATATTAGAGGAAGGTTTTTTTACTCAGAGAGTGGTTGGTGCCTGGAATGCACTGCTTGAGTCAGTGGTGGAGGCAGATACACTAGTGAAGTTTAAGAGAATACTAGACAGGTATATGGAGGAACTTAAGGTGGGGGGGGGTTATATGGAAGGCAGGGTTTGAGGGTTGGCACAACATTGTGGGCCGAAGGGCTTGTACTGTGCTGTAGTATTCCATGTTCTATGTGCTATAAAAAAAAAACGTTGGGAACCTCTGAAGTAGACGGAGGTTGATGACAGTTGAAGAAGAGAGGAAAATAAAACAGATGGATCAAGGTGGGAAAAAGAGTTTGAGAGGATCGGAGACTGCTTTTGGATGGCGATAAACAGGAACACAGAACGCTACCAGCGTTGGATTCAGGTAAGTAAATGAGTTGAGTAAAAGAGGTGAGAATGAGAGCATTTAGGACAGAGGTGATTGGCAGTTGGTACCAGATGGTGAATAAGGAGAGGAATTAATGTTTGAAGTGGTTGGTTGGAGCCAGCAGGGAGCAGGGGGTAAAGGTGGTGAAATGTGCCTGGAGGGAGGGTGGGAAACTGGACTGGAGGATGAGAAAGGAAGGGGATAGGTGGGTATGATGAGGGAAAAATGAAAAGGGGACTTATTTTAAATTGGAAAAGTCAATATTCATTCCACTTGGTTGAAGAGTACACTGAAGGAATTTGAGATGTTTCTTGTACAGTTTGTGTTGAGCTTCATCCTGGCAGTAATAAAGATTAGCGTGGGAATGGGAGGTTTATAGAGGTGGGCTTGGATTCCAGGGTAGTTATTGGACTGGGTGTGGGATAGCGGATGTGTGGTGCCAGATGGGGGAGGTAAATTCACAGTTGCAGATTTTTTCCAAATCCCCTTCCGACCTGCTTTCTACATTCAGGAAGAATAGTCCCAGCCTTAACATTCTCCACAGTCTTCCTCTAAAAACTTACCACATGCTGTTCTCAGGAGGTCTATGCAAGATCTCAGATTCCTGCTCATGAACAGCATTGTAGGTGTTCCTTTTGTCATCACGTGACTAGAGTTAGGATACACAAAAAGGAAGTTGTCCACCTTGTGCTGCAGAGAAATGCCCTCTTTGTCCATTGCTTTAATAGACTTCTTGAAGGTTTGGATAAACCTTTCAACTAACTCATTCATTGCTGAGTGGTGAGGAGCTGGCTTGAAATGGTTGATACCATTTCCTTCATGAATAATCTGAACACTTCTGATGTGTATTGTGGTCCGCTGTCACTTATAATTTGTTCTGGTAAGCCACTTCTGACAAAGGTAGTCCTCAGGGCAGAACCAGTCTTTTCTGCCGTGGTTGACTTCATTGATATGACCTCCGGCCACTTCGAATGAGTATTCACAGCAATCAGAAATATGGAGTCATGAACGTTCCAACAAAATCGATATGCGCTCTTTGCCATGGTGAAGACAACTACTCCTTTGGGTGTCTGTGGGAGTACATTTTGAATTTTTTGACATCCTGGACAGCTTTTTGTCAAGTTTTCAATCTGTCTATCTATTCCTGGCCAACTCATGTAGCTCCGGGCGAGACTCTTCATCTAGACTGTACCCAGGTGTCCTTCATGCAGGTTCTCTAACACTCTGGTGCACAGTTTAGAGGGAACAACAACACGAGATCCACAAATCAGCTTTGACATACTGACAATTTGTCTCGTCTCGCTGAGAACTCTGTAGAAATATAGGGTTACCATGAGCTGGCCAAACTTGCATGGTGATGTCACAGACTTTTGAAAATGTTGGGTCATTCTTTGTTTCTCTTTGTGTTTCAGTATTAGTTACTGCAACTAGTCCACCAATGATGTGTCGGACACCTTTGGTGGACTACAGAATGAAGACTTTTCTTCTTCTGGTGGGAAAGTTTAATAGAGCTGTTAGGGAGGGTTTAAACTAATTTGGCAGGGGAATGGGAACCAGAATGATAGAGCAGAGGAGGGGGAAAACAGAAATAAATCTAAGGTAGTAAGCAGTAAAGATGTCAGGAAGGACAGGCAGGTGATGGGGCAAATTTGTAGCCATTGGGATGAGTTGCAGTGCAATAAAGTTGCAGTGAAATCAAAGCAAAAAGTATCAAATACTGGTGTCATACTTAAATGCACACAGCATAAGGAATAAGGTGGATGATCTTGTCGTACAGCTACAGATTGGCAGGGATGATATTGTGGCCATCACTGAGACGTGGCTGAAGGATGCATGTCTCTGGGAGCTGAACGTCCAAGGATACATGGTGTATCGGAAGGTTAGCCAGGTAGGCAGAGGGGGTGGTGTGGCTTTATTGGTAAGAAATGATATTAAATCATCCGAAAGAGGTGACATAGGATCAGAAGGTGCAGAATCTTTATGGGTTGAGCTAAGAAATAGCAGGGGTAAAAGGACCCTGATGGCAGTTATTTATAGGTCTCCTAACAGCTGCAGTGATGTGGACTACAGATTACAACAGGAAATAGAAAAGGCTTGTCAGAAGGGCGGTGTTATCATAATTGTGGGGGATTTTTACATGCGAGTGTATTGGGAAAAGCAGGTCGGCACTGGATCTCAAGAGAGAGAATTTGTAGAATGTCTGCGAGATGGCTTTTTAGAACAGCTTGTTGTTGAGCCCACTAGGGGATCAGCTGTACTGGATTGTGTATTGCGTAATGAACCAGAGGTGATTAGAGAGATTGAGGTGAAGGAACCTTTAGGAGGCAGTGATCATAACATGATTGAGTTCACTGTGAAACTTGAAAAAGAGAAGCCGAAATCCGATGTGTCGGTATTTCAGTGGAGTAAAGGAAATTACAGTGGCATGAGAGAGGAACTGGCCAAAGTTGACTGGAAAGGGACACTAGTGGAAAGGACGGCAGAGCAGCAGTGGCTGGAGTTTATGCGAGAAGTGAGGAAGGTGCAAGCAGATATATTCCAAAACAGAAGAAATTTTTGAATGGAAAAAGGATGCAACAGTGGCTGACAAGAAAAGTCAAAGTCAAAGTTAAAGCAAAGGAGAGGGCATACAAAGAAGCAAAAATTAGTGGGAAGACAGAGGATTGGGAAGTTTTTAAAAGCTTACAAAAAGAAACTAAGAAGATCATTAGGAGGGAAAAGATGAACTATGAAAGGAAGCTAGCAAATAATATCAAAGAGGATACTAAAAGCTTTTTTCAAGTATATAAAGAGCAAAAGACAGGTGAGAGTAGATATGGGACCGATAGAAAATGATGCTGGAGAAATTGTAATGGGAGATAAAGAGATGGCAGAGGAACTGAACGAGTATTTTGCATCAGTCTTCAGCAGTATACCAGACACTCAAGGGTGTCAGGGAAGGGAAGTGTGCACAGTCACAATTATGACAGAGAAAGTACTCAGGAAGCTGAATAGTCTAAGGGTAGATAAATCTCCCCGACCAGATGGAATGCACCCTCGTGTTCTGAAGGAAGTAGCTGTGGAGATTGCGGAGATCTTTCAAAAGTCAATAGATTCTGGCATGGTCCCAGAGGACTGGAAGATTGCAAATGTCACTCTGCTAGTTAAGACCGGTGCAAGGAAGCAAAAGGGAAATTACAGACCTGTTAGCTTGACATCGGTGGTTGGGAAGTTCTTGGAGTCTATCGTCAAGGATGAGGTTATGGAGTACCTGGAGGCATATGACAAGATAGACAGAACTCAGCATGGTTCCCTTAAATGAAAATGCTGCCTGACAAACCTATTACAATTTTTTGAAGAAATTACAAGTAGGTTAGACAAGAGAGATTAGAGTAGATTATTAGATTATGAGGACACACAGTCATCTTTTATTGTCATTTAGTAATGCACATATTAAGAAATGATACAATGTTTCTCCAGAATGATATCACAGAAACACAAGACAAACCGACTGAAAAACTGACAAAAACCACATAATTATAACATATAGTTACAACAGTGCAAAGCAATACCGTAGTTTGATAAAGAACAGACCATGGGCATAGTAAAAAGTCTCAAAGTCTCTCGAAAGTCCCATCACCTCACACAGACGGTAAACCTCCAGCGGCACAAACTTGCCGATGCAGCATCCTGGAAGCACCCGAGCACAGTCTGACTCCGAGTCCATCCGAAAACTCCGAGCCTCCGACCAGCTCTCCGACACCGAGCACCGAGTACCATCTCTGCCGAGCGCTTCGACCCCGGCCCCAGCAACAGGCAATAGGCAAAGCCGAGGATTTGGGGCCTTCCCCTCCAGAGGTTCCCGATCGCACAGTAGCAGTGACAGTGAAGCGGGCATTTCAGAAGTTTCTCCAGGTATTCCTCCGTGCTTCTCACGGCTGTCTCCGTCAAATCAGGATTGTGCACGGCCCCTAGTTAACACATATGATATCATTCAGAACGGCCGCGCGCGCTGCGTCACGCCGCCATCTTCTCCTCCCTCCTGCAGGAGATGCAGTGCATGTTGTGTATTTGGATTTTCATAAAGCCTTTGACAAGGTGCCGCAAATGAGGCTGCTAAACAAGATAAGAGCCCATGGAATTACGGGAAAATTACCTACATGGATAGAGCATTGGCTGATTGGCAGGAAACAGAGAGTGGGAATAAAAGGATCCCATTCTGGTTGGCTGCCAGTTACCAGTGGTTTTCCACAAGGGTCCGTGTTGGGGCCGCTTCTTTTTACATTGTACATCAACGATTTGGATTATGGAATAGATGGCTTTGTGTCTAAGTTTGCTGATGATATGAAGATAGGTGGAGGGGCCGGTAGTGCTGAGGAAACAGAGAGTCTGCAGAGAGACTTGGATAGATTGGGAGAATGGGCAAAGAAGTGGCAATTTAACTAAAATGTTGGAAAGTGTATGGTTATGCACTTTGGTAGAAGAAATAAACGGGCAGACTATTATTTAAATGGGGAGAGTATTCAAAGTTCTGAGATGTAACGGGACTTCGGAGTCCTCGTGCAGGATACGCTTAAGATTAACCTCCAGGCTGAGTCAGTGGTGAAGAAGGCGAATGCAATGTTGGCATTCAATTCTAGAGGAATAGAGTATAGGAGCAGGGATGAGATGTTGAGGCTCTATAAGGCACTGATGAGACCTCTTTTGGAGTGCTGTGGGCAGTTTTGGGCTCCTTATTTAAGAAAGGATGTGCTGACGTTGGAGAGGGTTCAGAGAAGATTCACTAGAATGATTCCAGGAATAAGAGGGTTAACATATGAGGAACGTTTGACCACTCTTGGACTGTACTCCTTGGAGTGTAGAAGAATGAGGAGGGACCTCATATAAACGTTTTGAATATTGAAAGACATGGACAGAGTGGATGTGGCAAAGTTGTTTCCCACGGTGGGGGAGTCTAGTGAGAGAGGGCATGACTTAAGGATTGAAGGGCACCCATTCAAAACAGAGATGTGAAGAAATTTTTTTATCCAGAGGGTGATGAATCTGTGGAATTTGTTGCCATGGGCAGCAGTGGAGGTCACGTCATTGGGTGTATTTAAGGCAGAGATTGATAGGTATCTGAATAGCCAGGGCATCAAGGGATATGGTGAGAAGGCGGGGTAGTGGGACTAAATGGGAGAATGGATCAGCTCATGATAAAATGGCGGAGCAGACTCAATGGGCTGAATGGCTGACTTCTGCTCCTTTGTCTTATAGTCTTATGGTCTTAAAACCTAAACGGTAGTGGCAATTCTGAAAAAACAATACAAACAATGTTAGAATCACACCAACCCTGTACCTCATACAAAACATTATAAAATATGAATAAATGCATCTCATCTTAACAATGCAAAGAGGTAAGTTGTACCACAGAGGAAAGTTCAAAAGGGTGAAGAATGCAGGACTGAAGTCGCTGTATTTAACTGCATGTAGTATTCGGAATAAGGTGGATGAACTCATGGTGCATTTAGAGATTGGTCCGTATGACATTCTGGGGTCACTAAGTTGTAGCTGAAAGAAAGTCAGAGTTGGGAGCTAAGTATCAAAGATATATTTTGTATCAAAATGACAGGCAGGAAGGCATAGGTGGTGATGTGATTCAGCTGGTGAGAGATATAATTACATTTTTAGAAAGAGCTGACATAGGTTCAGAGAATGTTGAATCTTTGTGGGTGGAGTTAAGAAACTGCAAGGGTAAAAAAATTATGGGAATCTATATAGGCCTCCAAATAGTAGCCGTAGGGTTGAGATTGCAAAGGGAGCTGGAAAGGGCATGTAATAAGTGTAATGTCACAATGGTGATGGGGGATTTCAATGTGCAAGGGGACTGGGAGAATCAGGTTGGTGTCATATGAACATAAGAACATAAGAAATATGAGCAGAAGTAGGCCATCTGACCTGCCGAGCCTGCTCCACCATTAAATAAGTTCATGCCTGATCTGGCCATAGACTCGTCTCCACCTACCTGCCTTTTTCCCCTTGACTGATTGTAAGAGAGAGAATTTGTTGAATGTCTCTGAGATGGCTGTTTAGCTTGAACTACTTGCGGAAAGACTATTTTAGATTGGGTGTTGTGTAATAAGCAAGATATTTTTAGGGAGCTTAAGGTAAAGGAACTTTTAAGAGTCAGTGATCACAATATGATTGAATTCGTACTGCAATTTGAGAGGGAGAAGCACAAGTCAGATGTATCAGTATCGCAGTAGAATAAAGGGAATTACAGAAGTATGAGAGAGGAGATTACCCAGGTGGATTGATGGAGGATACTGGCGGGGATGACAGCAGAGTAGAGGTGGCTAAAGTTTCTGGGAATAGTTCGCAAGGCACAGGATAGATATGTCCCACAAAAGAAGTTGTTCTCAAATGGCAGGACTAAGCAACTGTAGCTGACAAGAGAAGTTAAGGACTGCTTAAAAGCCAAGGAATGGACATACAATGCAGCAAAAGTGAGTGGGAAGCTGGATGATTGGGAAGTTTTTAAAATCCAACAAAAATCAACTAAAAAAACATAAGAAAGGAAAAGATAAAATATGAGGGCCAACTACCCAACAATATGAAGCAGGGTACTAAAAGCTGTTTCATCTATGTAAAGAGTGAAAAGGTGGTGAGAGTTGTTATTGGACCACTGGGAAATGATGCTGGTGAAGTAGTATTGGGGGATAAAGAAATAGCAAATAATTTTAATAAGTACCTTGCATCAGCCTTCACTGTGGAAGACACTAGCTGTGTGCCTAAGGTCCAAAAGTGTCAGGGGCAGGATTGAATGCCATTGCTATTACTAAGGCAAAAGTGCTTGGCAAACTGAAAGGTCTTAAGGTGGATAACTCACCTGGATCAGATAGTCTGCAACCCAGAGTCCTGAAAGAGCTTGCTGAAGAGATAGCAGATGCATTGGTTATGATACTTCAAGGATCACTTGATTCTGGCACAGTTCCAGCAGGCTAGAAATTTGAATTGAATTGACTTTACTTCTTACATCCTTCACATACACGAGGAGTAAAAATCTTTATGTTACATTTCCATCTAAATGTGCCATGTGTAATCATAGTAATTTATAATAATTTATAATAAATAGAACAGTCAATGTAATATAGAGTACACTCAAATCAGTGTGAGTTTATCAGCCTGATGGCTTGGTGGAAGAAGCTGTCTCGAAGCCTGTTGGTCCTGGCGTTTATGCTGTGGTACAGCTTCCTGAATGGTAGCAGCTGGAATAGATTGTGGTTGGGATGACTTGGGTCCCCAATGATCCTATCAGCCCTTTTTACACACCTGTCCTTGTAAATGTCCTGAATTATGGGAAGTTCACAACTACAGATGTGCTGGGCTGTCCACACCACTCTCTGCAGAGTCCTGTGATTAAGGGAGGTACAGTTCCCATACCAAGCAGTGATGCAGCCAGTCAAGATGTTCTTAATTGTGCCCCTATAGAAAGTTCTTAGGATTTGGGGGCCCATATCAAACTTTCTTAACCACACAGCTGGTGTATACAGATCACATGAGGTCCTCAGTGATGTGGATGCTGAGGAACTTGAAGCTGTTTACCCTCTCGACCTCAGGTCAGGTCTATTGTTGTCAATAGGGGTTAGCCTGTCTCCATTCCTCCTGTAATCCACAACCAGCTCCTTTGTTTTTGTGACATTGAGGAAGAAGTTGTTTTCTTGACTCCACTGTGTAAGAGAGATTACTTCTTCCCTGTAGGCCACCTCATTATTGTTTGAGATAAGGCCAGTCAATGTAGTGTCGCTCCATTCAATGCAACTGTCACTCCACTTTTTAAGAAGGGAGAAAGCAGAAGAAAGGGAATTATAGCAACACTCACAATATGCTGGAGGAACTCAGCAGGTCAGGCAGCATCTGTGGAAACAATGAGTCGACGTTTCGGGCCAGAACCCTTCATCAGGACTGTAGAGGGAAGGGGCAGAGGCCCTATAAAGAAGGTGGGGGAGGGTGGGAAGGAGAAGGCTGGTAGGTTCCAGGTGAAAAACCAGTAAGGGGAAAGATAAAGGGGTGGGGGAAGGGAGGCAGGGAGGTGATAGGCAGGAAAGGTGAAGAAGGAATAGGGGAAAACACAATGGGTAGTAGAAGGAGGCGGAACCATGAGGGAGGTGATAGGCAGCTGGGGGAGGGGGCAGAGTGACATAGGGATAGGGGAAGGGAGGGGGAGGGAATTACAGGAAGTTGGAGAATTCTATGTTCATACCAAGGGGCTAGAGACTACCTAGACGGTATATGAGGTGTTGCTCCTCCAACATGAGTTTAGCCTCATCATGGCAGTAGAGGAGGCCATGAATGGACATATCTGAATGGGAGTGGGAAGCAGAGTTGAAGTGGGTGGCTACTGGGAGATCTTCTTTGTTGTGGCGGACGGAGTGGAGGTACTCGACAAAGTGGTCCCCCAATCTACGTCGGGTTTCACCGATGTAGATGAGGCCACACCGGGAGCACCGGATACAATAGATGACCCCAACAGACTCACAAGTGAAGTGTTGCCTCACTTGGAAGGACTGTTTGGGGCCCTGAATGGTGGCAAGAGAGGAGGTGTAGGGACAGGTGTAGCACTTGCGCTTACAGGGACAAGTGCTGAGTTGGAGATCCGTGGGGAGGGATGTGTGGACCAGGGAGTCACGGAGGGACCGATCTCTGCGGAAAGCGGAGAGGGGTGGAGAGGGAAAGATGTGCTTAGTGGTGGGGTCCTGTTGAAGGTGGCGGAAGTTGCGGAGGATAATGTGCTGGACCCGGAGGCTGGTGGGGTGGTAGGTGAGGACAAGGGGAACTCTGTCCCTGTTGTGGTTGCAGGAGGATGGGGTGAGGGCCGAAATGCGGAAAATGGAGGAGATGCGGGTGAGGGCATCATTGATGACAGGAGAAGGGAAACCACGATCCTTAAAGAAAGAGGACACTTGAGATGTCTTGGAACGGAAAACCTCATCCTCGGAGCAGATGCGGTAGAGATGGAGGAACTGGGAATAGAGAACGGCATTTTTGCATATGGCGGGGTGGGAAGAGGTATAGTTGAGGTAGTTATGAGAGTCAGTGGGCTTGTAGAAGATGCCAGTGGACAGTCTGTCTCCAGAGATGGAAACCGAGAGATCGAGAAAGGGGAGAACGGTGTCCGAGATAGACCAAGTGAATTTGAGGGCTGGGTGGTAGTTGAAAGTAAAGTTGATGAAATTGACGAGCTCAGCATGGGTGCGGGAAGCAGCACCAAAGTAGTCGTCAATGTACCAAAGGAAAAGTTGGGGAGCAGTACCAGAATAGGTTTGGAGCACAGACTGTTCCGCAATTATAGGCCAGCTAGCCTAACTTCAGTGGCTGGAAATGTGTTAGATTCCATTATTAAGGATACTTGGAGCCTAATAATAAAACAGTCAAAGACAGCATGGTTTCTGTAAAAATAAATCTTGCCTGACAAATCTGTTAAGAGTTCTTCGAGGAAGTAACAAGCAGGGTGGACAAAGGAGAGGCAGTGGACGTCATTTACTTGGATTTTCAAAAGACATTTCATAAGGTGCCACACATGAGTCTGCTTAATAAGTTAAAATTCCATGGCATTACAGCAAAGATACTGGCATGGATAGGGGAATGGCTGACATACAGATGGCAGTGACTGAGAATAAAAGGGGCCTTTTCTGGTTGGCTGCCAGTGATTAAATGTGTTCCTCAGAGGCTATTTTTCTCATTGTTTGATTTAGATAATGAAATTGATGGCTTTGTGGCAAACTTTGCAGATGATACAAAGATAGGTGAAAGGGTAGGCAGTGCTGAGGAAGCAATGCGATTTCAGAAGGACTTAGACAATTTGGAAGAATGAGCAAAAAAGTGGAGGATGGAATAGTGTTGGGAAATGTACGCTAATGCATTTTGGTAAAGGAACAATAATGTGGACTATTATCTAAATGGGGAGAAGGTTCAAACATCAGAGGTGCAGAGGGACTTAGGAACCCTCGTGCAAGTCACCCAGAACATTAATTTACATGTTGAGTCTGTGGTGAAGTCGGCAACTGCAATGTTTACATTTATTTCAAAGGAAGTAGAATATAAAAACAAGGAGATAACGTAGAGCCTTTATAAGACACTAGTCAAGCTGCACTTGGAGTGTTGTCAACAGTTTTGAGCTCCTTATCTCAGAAAGGATGTGTTGTCATTGGAGAGTCCGAAGAAGGTTCATGAGAATGATTCCAGGAATGAAGGGGTTGGCATGTGAGGAGTGTTTGGCAGCTTTGGGCCTGTATTCACTGGAATTTAGAAGAATGCAGGGAGATCTTATTGAAATCTACCAAATGTTGAAAGGTGTATGTGGAGAGGATGTTTCCGATGGTGGATGTGTCCAGACCAGGAGGGCATAGCTTCAAAATTGAGGGGCGACCCTTTAGAACAGAGGTAAGGAGGAATTTTTTTAGCCAGAGAGTGGTGAATCTATGGAACGTTCTCCCACAGAGAGCTATGCAGACCAAGAACATGGGTATATTAAAATTGCATTTCCTGATCTGCAGGGTATCAAAGCTTACAGCAAAAAGGCAGGTGTATGAGGTTGAGTGGGATCCAGGATCAACCATGATGAAATGGCTGATGACTGGGGGTAGTACAGCTTTTCTTTACCCCGTATAGTTTGCAAAGTTCAGCTATGACCACACTTTCGAAGTTACAGCCCTGTTCAGAATGCAGCCTCTCCGAAACAGAGTACTTCATAGACCGTTCCCTCAGGTGCAACTTTGCTGTTGTACCTGCCTTCTGATCTCGAGTAGAGAGTACTTGGGTGAATTTCGCAGAAACGTCTGTGACTACTAGGACATTCTCACACCCATCAGCTGCCGGCTCAAGCACAGTAAAATCTAGAGCAACAACTTTGAGCAGCCTGGAAGCAAGAAATGATTCCATGTGAGGTCACAATTTAGGGTGTGGCATCTTAGTTAGCACACAACATGGACATTTTTTTGATCTACTGTACTACATCCTCATGCTTGTTCTTCCAAAAACATCTGCTTCAACAGTTTCAAAGTATGCTCTACGCCCTGGTGGCCAGAAGAGTCATATACATAGCCTAATGCTTTATTCTTCAAGCTGGTAGGTAGCAGAAGCTGATAACACTCCCCATGCTTCTCATCCACAACCAGATGATGCAGTAAACTTTTCGCACCTTAGTACTATTCCTGAACTTTAACAGATTCAAAACCAGCTTCGGCAGGGCTTTATGTCCCTTGCCATTTGGCTTTATTTTAGGGTCCCATAAGTCTCTGAAGACATTTAACACAGGATTTTGCTGCTGAAGAGTGAGCAAGTCTCCATTAGAATAACCTGGAAGGGTTGGTGTGTTCCCTTGAATCAGACCACTTCCATCACAAGTACTAGCTTCAAGATTTGCTTAACCTTACAGCTTTTAAGACCTGCGGTAACCAGCGCTGGGTCAAAAGCAGTGCCACGATTGATCAGACTGCAGATTGCCACAACCCATCCAACTCAGCATCTTCTGAAATAGGCTCAGCTCCCCAGCAAATGGCTGCCTAGAGAGAGCATTAGCCATGGTATTGCTCAGACCTGGACAATACTGAACATCAAAGTCAAACACTGACAGCTGTGATCCATCTCTGCTCAATTGCTCTCAATTTAGCAGTTTTCTAGTGGGATAATGGATTATTATCAGTAATTATGGTGCATTTGGAACCCAATAAGTAACCACAAAACTTCTTCACTATAGCCCACTTAAGTGCAAGTAGCTCTTCATTTCATGCTGCTATAATTCTTATCATTCTTTTCAACATTCCTCAATTGCCAGCTTGCATATGCAATAAGCTTCTTTGCCTCTCCCTGTTGCTGGTATAAAACAGCTCCCAGTCCATGACTGCTTGCATCGGTCTCCACTATGATAGGTTGTGTGAAATCAGCAAAGCCGAGGATCGGTGAACTGATCAGTCTCTTCTTGAGAAAGCCAAAGGCAGTTTGACATTCTTTAACAGCTGGTTTGTTTTACTAAGACTCTCTGCATTAAAACACAAATTCACTACACCATCCAACGGAACTGCAATCTTTGAGAATTTCTAAATTAACCATGTATTTTTACTACAAAAGCCAAGAAATGATCTTAAGTCTTTGACTGTGGAAGGCACTGGCCATTCTTAACAGCCGAGACACAGTGTCAAGCCTCTCCAAGTGTTCCTGAAAATGCACCAGAATATCACCCAGCTACACGAGCATAATTTGGAAGGTTAAGTCATTCATGGTTGAATGCATGAGTCTTTGGACAGTTCTCGGTCCATTGCAAACCCAAACAGCTTGTGAAGATAATTATATAGACAAAACAGTGTTTTATGCCTATCATACTCCTCTACCGCCACTTGGTGGTAACCACTTGCGAGGTCTATCGTTGAGAAAAACTGCACTCCCCGCAGAGCATTGAAACCCTCATCTATACATGGGGGCGGACACGTGTAGTTTCTGGACTTAAGATTCAGTCTCCGATAATCTACACACAGCCTTGTGCTATCATCAGCCTTCCATATCAACACTACAGGTGAGGCATAGGTACTATTGATCTCTTGAATCACACTCTTCTTCAACAACCTTGAGATGTGCTCCTTCACTTCGTGCTACTGATTGAGCGGAATCCGATGGTATGTCTGTAAAATGGACTGATCATCAATTAACTGGATTTCCTGCTTGACCTTGTCAGTGTATCCAGGGTTTTCATCTTCAACTGCAAAGATATCCAGGTACTTAGCCAGTAAAATACTTAGCTGAGTTTATTGTTCTTCATGTCCTCCAACGTCAAGCTTGTCCAAAATTGAGTTTAATTTGGGGTTACTACCATCCTCCTTTACACCAACTGTCACTTGTTCGATGCCAGCTAAGATCCGCTGAAATCTTACAGCATCTTGTTGATCGTTATCTACGCACTTTTCCTTTGACAGGATACCCTGCCAGGTCTGAGCTCAAAGCGAGGTTTAAAACCAGTACTGATGTTATACGACTACAGGAGACAACAAGCACGAGAATAACTATAACACGTCCCCGTAGAGGGGTGTTAAGTGGCTCAAGTAACATCTAATGGTCAGCACTTGCATCTCCAGTGGCCTTCCTAGCCACGATGATGACTACAGATCTACTAGGTATGTGCTCAATCTCTTTTCCTGATACTTGAACTGCAGTTTCCTTTTTGGTAGTGCGCATCTTCACGTTCTGGAACACATCTCTCCAATCAGAACAACACACACAAAATGTTGAATCCCTCCAGCTCAGATTTCCAACATGCACAGATTTTCTCCTGTTTTTGATTTGTCTCCAATCAGAATCCAACTTTCCTTCTAGCATCATGTCAAATTCTGCGTAGACAATGTGTCTACATTGGCTTATAATGTTCATACCTACAATGCATGGGGCGGGTTGTTAAGTGCTTTCAGGATCCCTGACTACTTGAAAGCCACATTTGGGTATCGCTTGAACCTCTAGCTCTAGATACCCAAAATAGGGAATACCAAGTCCGTTAGTGGCTGTTAACATACACGAGCCAGCAGTAGACAACATATCCTCATCCTTTCCATTCAAGTGTTTTTGGAGGAACTGCTCAGTCATGATGCTCACTTGACTGCCTGTGTCCAACAGGCAATGGAGAGCAACATCTGATATTTTAAGCTTAATGGTAGGACGTATTCCTATGGCAAATTATAGTAACCGGTCACAGAAAAGCTGTACATTATCTGAGTCCATGAGGTTCCCTCAAATTTCCTGACTCTCAACAACCTAAGGACTGGAGGAAGCAGGCTGTACATCCCTTGCACTTTACTTCTGTGGGAAATTCTTGGCCACTTGCGCGCACCCCCCCCCCCCCCCACCCACCACCACCTGACACTTAACACTTAAACATATTGGTTGCCCATCCTCTGTAATCTAGGCTGTTACACCGTTTGAGCTATCTCACTAATGGCTTTGCCCTGCTCTCCAACTACTTTAAGGCCATTGTCTAGAGTGACAGACTTAGATTCCTGAGCTTTGAGAGTTGAGCACTGTGCCTGGCTACTGCTATAATTTGACTTTACAATCTTTGCATTTTCTGAGGACTCTTCTAAAATTCACCGATGAGCCCCCTCTCCCACTTCTTTCATCGAGGACTCAGGGTTGTTCCGCATGTATCTGTGAAGCTCCCTTCTAAGGGAAGGATTTCTGATCCCCTCTATAAATTGATCTCTGAGCAACATCATCTCATTGGCCATGGCATCATGGGAATGCTTACCTAGCAAGTTAAGAGCTTGTGCTGGAGCATATGAAAGCTCTCTTATGTCTTCAGCCTCACACTTTTTGCGACTACAGAAGCTATGCAACAGCTGAGGTGCACTATGTTTGTCACTAAAAACCCCTGAGATAGGTGAACAAGCCATCAACATGGCTCTCTGCAGCATTACTGTGCATACATGCTTCTTCTAGAGCTGCACGCCTAAGCAGTGACAAAACAAAATCATACTAATACTGGTCAGACTGATTTCTAGCATGAAGCACCCGTTCCACTTCTTCAATAAAGTCATCAACAGACCTCCCATCTTTCTCAACGTCCCCTGTTAATGGAACAATATGTCTTTCCCTTGGAACCTATACGTAGGGCCTTTTGCTTAACTTATCTAGAGTTACCATGACTTCCTCATGCCTACTATACAACTCTATAATTTGCCCATTCAAATCAAGTTCAATTTGTTCATCCTCTGAATGTAACACCGTGAAAGCTCAAGTCCTAAAGTCGCTACAACAAGCCTGGAAAAGAGGTTGGTGACATCTCCCACAGAAAACACGATGACTTCACGGCTGCAGTTGCTCTGCATCACCATCACAGTTCTACGTCCTGGCATCAGTCCCAGATGTCCCAGCCTGGTATCAAGGCTTTACCACAGTGTCCACACAACATCAGGCTCTCCTTCTGTCCCACGGGAATGGCTGTCCTCTTCTTCACTTCTAACAAATTATGTATTGTAAAATGTACTGCTTACAAAAATCAAAAACCCTCTAAACTGGCTTGGAATTGCCCCACTCCTGGTATTAAATATTTAGGTTAGGAAAAAATACACACACACAACAACAAATATTTTCCTATGTCTTTAATCCCTTTATCTGTTTTAGATATTTTAATGCAGAAAGAGGGCAACAAAATAAAACAACAAAATGAATTAAAACATTACTTCCTGCTATTACGATCTCAGCTTAATTTCGGTCCACACACTTGTGTATCAACTAGTTATGTATGCAATATGAAAATAAATAAAACAAAATAGAAAACCAGTATGATAGTGGTAATTCTAAAAAGTAATAAAAGCAACATTAGAATCCCACCAACCTAACTCCTTGTATACAATATCAAAAATATAAATAAATACATCTTATCTTAACTAAGATGTCTGCTCACTTTGGCATGCATGTGCTTAACTTTCAGACACGTGTAGGCTAAACCCTGAAATGAATCCTTCTCGCTCACGCTACATGAACAGAGATGAACACAGTCACATTACTTCATTATATTCACACTCAGTCATGAAAGAATAAAGTAAGTCAAAGATAAACTCTCAGAAAAACTTTTACAATATATTGCCTTGTAGTTAAGTTACTAGAAAGCCTAATCTACTAGGCTGATAAGAGTGGGTTCCTTGGAAAAGTGTCCAACGTTGTAACTGGATAGCAGTCATCACAGGGGTTTCCTCCTGGGATTGATAGTAGACACAAGAGGCTGATGGTCTGTCACTAGAACTACCTTTTGTCTATAGAGATAGTGGTGGAACTTCTTTACTCTCAATACAAGATCAAGGGCTTTTCAGTTGATCTGTGCGTAGTTGCATTCTGCTCTCATTAGTTATCTTGGAGCAAGTGCAGTCAGCTACTGAGACCTATCTTTCATGGTGTGTGACAAAACGGCTCCACCGCCATCGTACGCCAGTCTGATGGGCAGGGATGGGTCATAATGGGTGAGCAATTCAACTGATGTTATTAGTCTCCTGGTTTCCTTGAGTGCTTTTACACATCTTTCTGACCATTCCCACTTTGCTCCTGTCTGTAACAGTGCATTCAATAGATGCAGCACTGCAGCAATGTTTGGGAGCAACTGGTGGTAGTAGTTTACAAGACCGAAGTATGAACTGATTTGTGACACATTTTCTAGTTTGGGTGCCTGCAGCACTACTTCAGTCTTCTTTTGTGGCTTATGTAAACTATGCTTGTCAATGACATTTTATTCTTGACAAAGACACATTTCTTTCTCTTTGAGCACAAACTATAATCACTCAGCCTGGTAAACACTTTACCAAGGTTCTGGAGGTGATCTTCATCGATCTTGCCAGTCACAATAATGTCATCAATCTAACATTGTGCTCCTGGGATATCTTGGAGCATTTGGTTGTAACATGCTGTAGAGTTTCAGTGTTGTGTAACATGCTGTAAGGTTTCACTGATAATGTAATGGTTTCTCTGTAGCAGCAATGTTTGGGTTATGACTAGAGAAAATGGGGTTTGGAATGTTGTTCTTTCTTGTGAGTCTGGAAGAGAGATTTTCGCGGTATTTTGCCAGGAAGAGATGAGGAGAGAAGACACCAATGGAGAGAGATGGTAGACTGCTGGACAGAATGGGCATGGAGCAAGGGTCCGAAGGGTAGCAACGATCAGAGGAGGTCGATGGTGGACGATCCGCTTATCAATGAGCTCCAACATTGCACAACAGACTGTCTAATAAGATTGAGCCCATTTTTGCTTCTTTTTGTTTCTTTACTAACCATATAGTCAAAGTAAGAATTATAAAGCTTAATCGTTTAATCGCATGTTGTGTACTGTTTGCTATTTCAGGGTACTGATTTCTAATTGGGGACACATTGTGCAGCATCCACCCAAACAAGATTTCTTAAGTTTGGCTGGGCCAGGAGCTATCATCCTCTGTATTAAGCTGCTAGCCAAAGCGAGAGTTACATGGTATATTGCTCTTTGCCAAGTTACTGGAGCTGGTGGGACACCGTAGATGAAATGATTATAGTGAAACAGACCATGTGAGTGTTACTTGTGAGAAATTTCCTGACTGGCTCTTCAATTTTCATTTGCAGATAGGCTTGAGACAAGTCAATCTTTGAAAACTTCTCCTTGTCTTCCAAAGATGCAAACATATCTTCTATTCATGGCAGGGGATACTGCCCAGTATGCAGCACTGGGCTGAAATCCCCACATATGAGAATGGCTCCAGCCTTCCTTTTCTTGATCACCAGGACAATGGACATGGCCTAATCGTTATACTCAGCCTTGGAGTGAATTCCAGATGTCTCCAAGCTCTGAAGTTTAGCATCCATTTTAAGATGTAGTGCGTAAGGTACTGGATGCACTTTTTGAAATCCTGGGGTTGCTGCTTCATTCAATTCAATTCTAGCCTTCATGCCTTTGAGTTTCCAATCCCCTTCTCAAACACCTTCTCGCTAGTATTAAACAGCTATGCCAGTCTCTGGTTAGTGCTTCCATCTGCACTGCACTTGCCTGTTGATGACACATTGAGGGCTTTAATTATGTGCCAGTGCGGTTGGATTTTTCTCAACCATTCACGTCTGAAAAGTCTTGGCCCTCCACTTTTCAATATGTGAATCTCTAACTTCTGTGTTTGGCCTCCTTACATCACATTCACCTTCAATTTTCCTTTGGGAGACACTTTTTCACCTGCATGGGTCTTTAGCATCAATGAGATCTTCTCTAGAGGTAGCTTTCAAAACAGTTTATGTAGTCAGCCTCTGGAACTATAGACAATGCTCACTGTATATCCAGCTCCATTTTCAGTTTTACACAAGACATAGCTGTTGTGATCCATATGATTTTGTGATCTGCTTCACTAATATTATGCAGTACGAGCATGACTTTCACCTTTGTCAGGCTCTGCGCTGTCTGATTCTGTTTCATATTTGATTACTTTATGCATTTTCTTAGTTTTGTGTTTGAAACTTTTCACTCGATATGGTTTTTCTCTTTAGTTGTGATTTTTGTCTGCCTTGCACATATGTGACCTTGTCTACAACACTTTCTGCAAACTTTTTCTTTGAACTAACGGTGATTTGCATCATGAGAGTATTTGCCACATCGATAACATTTTTTGGCTCTTTGCACCATTCAGGGACATTTTGCGTGTTTCAAATTCTAATCTTTTTTTCTGTAGTTCTGTTGCATCCTTTGCTGCAGACTCTAACAATATTACAATAGTCAATACTCATTCTAAGGTTAGGTCTCTTTCTGATAGTAGCCTCTCTTGAGTGCTTTGATTATGCATGCCACATGCAAGCCTGTCCCTTAGTGCATCAGAAAATCTATTTCTAAAGTCACAGTATTGGGAAAGTTTGCACATTTTTGCAATGTACTTAGAAATGCTTTCATCACTTATACTGGAGGAACTCAGCAAGCAATCTATGGAAAAAGAGTACAGTCGATCTTTCAAACTGAGACCCTTCAGCAGGATTTCCAGCATATGCAGATTTTCTCTTGTTTGTGCTTTCATCCTTCGACTGGTTCCTTTTGTGAAATCTAAATCTCTCAACTATTACTAGCAGTTTAGGGCTCAAGTGATTTTGTAAAATTGCAACAACTTCTTGCTTGCAGGCTTTTCAGGAGTTACTAGGTTGCATAAGAGCCTATACATCTTAGTACCCATTAAGCTAAGAAGTGTGGCGGCTTTATTTTCCGCATCCACCTTGTTCACCCTATAATACAACCAACTCTCTTGATGTATGACTCCCAACCTTCATCAGCACTATCAAATTCATCAACCTTTCCAACTGAAGCCATGCTATTTTCACTTTAACTTTGCTAGTTGTGTGTCTTTCACGGTGTACTATGCAGTTACTCATGCATCCCTTTGTTAGCATCCGTGACAGTCTTGACTGTACTGTTTATCTTTTTCATCTCGCTGTCTCGTCCTGTAATCATCCTGTAAATGTCAGTGCAGTTGGTGATGTTATCTGACATTCAAGTTTGTACTCGTTGCTGATTTGTTGTATCTGGGCAACTATATATCAATTAAAATGGTGTGTTCATACTGCAGCATGAGAAAGAGAGAGAGGGAACAGATCAATGCGCGTAGATAAGTTATGAGTCCATCTGTGGTGCGAAGAGGAGTCAATACTCTAAAAAAAATAGATCCATACATTACCCTCTACCTTCATCAATGTGCTTTGTCACATTCTCAAACAATTCAATCAGGCTTGTGAAACATGACCTATCAGTCAGAAAGCCATGCCAAGTATCCCTAATCAGACTACTCGTCTCCAAATGCTCGGAAATCCTGTCCCTAACAATATTCTCCAATACTTTTCCACCCTTGAAGTAAGACTCACTGGTTTCTAGTTGCCAGAATTAACCCTACTCCCTTTCTTAAACAAATAAATTACATTTGACACCCTCCACTCATCTGATACTATTCCTGTGGCTAGTGAGGATGTAAAGATTATTGCCAAGGGTGCAGCAATTTCTTCCCTCGCTTTCTATAGTAACCTGGGGTATATGCCATTTATCCTAATGTTTTTCAAAAGATCTAGCACATCCTCTTTCTTAAGATCGACATGTTCCAACATATTAGCCTATATATCAACTCTAATGCTTCACCTTCAATTTTCTTAGTTACCTATCAAAAAATTTGCTTTTATTCCCTTCATTGCCCTCCCCACTTTCTTTACCACCTGGACAAATATTCCTCTCTCTTTCAGTTCCTTTGGAATGTCCTGGACCTGAAGCATCAACAACTTCTTCACTGATGTTTCCTGACCTTCTGAGGTTTTCCAGCATTTTCTGTTTTTATTTCAGTTTCTAACACCTGCAGTTGTTATTTGCTGTATATGTTCCAAACTATTGTCTCCCTCTCTTTGTTTCACTCTAGTACTCTTCGCATCCCCGGGATTTATATCTCATCCGTGGTCACTGTCTATTGAGTTGCCTTTCAACAGTAACAGTGCTCACAGATTCTGCATGTTGCCTTAGTGCTCACTTCACACACTGAAATGAGATCATTTTAACCATTTCACTGAAAGGAGATGAGTACTCATCTCGGTTCTTAACACAGAGGCAAGCAGCAGTGGCAAGTACAGTGCATACAAAATCAAAATCAGAATCAGGTTTATTATCACCGGCATGTGACGTGAAATTTGTTAACTTAGCAGCAGCAGTACAACGCAATCCATAATCTAGCACAGAGAGAAAAAAATAATAATAAATAAAATAAAACATAATAAATAAACAAGTAAATCAATTACGTGTATTGAATAGATTTTTTTAAAAGTGCAAAAAACAGAAATACTGTATATTAAAAAAATGAGGTAGTGCTGTGAAACTCAAGCAGTCAGGTAGCATCTTTAGAGTGGGATAAACAGTTATTGTCAGGCTCAGTCATCAGAACTCA
Organism: Mobula birostris; assembly: GCF_030028105.1. Taxonomy (NCBI): domain Eukaryota; kingdom Metazoa; phylum Chordata; class Chondrichthyes; order Myliobatiformes; family Myliobatidae; genus Mobula; species Mobula birostris. The sequence continues at coordinate 151,949,222 of NC_092374.1, forward strand.
AACCAAAATGTCGACTGCTTATTTCCCTGCGTGGATGCTGCTTGACTTGCTGAGTTCCTCTAGCATTTCGTGCGTGTTGCATTAGAAGTTTAGAATCTGAAGAATATCTTATGATTGTAGAGAGTGCAGGTTCTGGAAACGGCTGAATTGTCAATAATCTATTTCCCTGTGTATAAAGTGCTATAATGCTGCTATCAAGTGCTGATTCCATGAGCTTGGGAAGGCACCCTGAGGTAAAATCATATTATTACTTGAGCTAATAGAGGTCCCGGATAAGAACCTGCCAAATGTGGACTGGTTCCTATATGTAGGAACCAACTCTCAGCAAAGGTAAACATTGATAAAGAAATTCACCACTGCCTATTGTACATCAGTATAGTTTTGCTATGTTTTGTAACTCCAAAACATAAAAACTAATTGAATGGAAAACAAAGGAGCTCGGAATGCAAGTCTAATTTCACAAGGTAGGTGTATATGATGTAATGACTTGATGATATATGCCATTTATGTACTTTTACATATAACCTGTAATTAATTATTTAAACAATGTGTAATCAGCAAGATAATTGCAATATTACTGTTATATTACAGAAATATTAAAAGCACAGTACTCCTCCTGCCTGCTTAGCTGTAAACTCTGACACAATATGGAATGCATCTCAACTATATACACAGTATACAATATATTACAACTACTATATAGACATCCACAGCATAGTAAATTGTAAATTGTCCCATTCGGGTCTGAAGAGTTAATTGCTGTGTAGGATTTCTTACTCTTGTGGGATAACACCTTTCCTGTCAGGGGATGTCACTTTGCTTGGCAAGTGAGATTTGTGGCTGTGAAACAATCTCAGGTGCTTGGGGCTCCTACAGCCTGAGAGGGTTGTAGGAGTTGACACTGGGACTGCAGGAAGTGATGCTGACAAGCACAGACACCTTTCTTCTGGATGACTTGGCATCCTGAACAATGCATGGCAAGCTTCACTGCATACTATGGATCATAATGTGTATTTGACATCACATTTCCTTTACCTCCTAGAAATCCATGTCACACTGCTTTGTGCATGTCATTTCCTTCTGATCTGTAATAATGAGTTTAAAGAGGCGAGCACTGTAGCCAGGTTTTGCAGGAACTGCTTTTGATATTTGACAAATCCTAAAAAGTACTACAACTGTGACATGTCCTTTGAACTTGGAGCATGCACTACTGTTTGAATTTGATCACACTTGTGTAATCCTTATGCATTGATGGTGTGATCACAAACAATTAAACCAAGTGATACTTGGTTTAAAGAATTCATATCTGTTACATTGTGCTCTAAACCCATAATCTCCTAATCATTTTAAAACTTTTTTCAGGCTTTGGAGATATTCCTTGTCATCCTCACCAGTAACAATGTTGTCGTGTAGTTAACACTGAGCCTTGCAGCACCTAGTCTATAGCTTTGTGCCAGAGTGCAGATGCAGGTACAGGTGCTACTCCAGTAATAAGCACATTATAGTGATTAAGCCCTTTGTGAGGGTTTATTCTAAGGAACACTTTGGATTTACCATCTATCTCCATCTGTAGGGAGGCCTCAGCTAAGTCCCCTTTTCAAAAGTATTTTCCTCTGGTGAATTTTGCAAAGACATCCTCTATCCTGGTGAGGGGGTATTGATCTACTTTCAGTATTGAGTTGATTTTGACCCTAAAATCACCACAGATCATGACATACCCACTCTTCTTGGCTACTGGGACTACTGCCATTGCCCATGGGTTACACTCAACCCTGGAAATAATTCCTTCAGCATTAATGTGATTTAGCTCACTGGTTGCTTCATCATGGATGATGTAAGGAAATGAATGGGCTTTGTAAAACTTGAGTTGGCATTTTCATTTAACGCTGTTTTATCCTTGATATGCTTGAGTTTTCCAATACCATTCTTGAACACTGCTGTGGATGTGGATGGATCTCCAATCAAGTTGTAGTTGTTTCAGCCAATCATGACCCCACAATGCCAGCCCTTGTTTTTTTTTACCATATATGAAACAAAAGTGGCTTGTTGGTTGTTGCATTTCACTGTTACAAATGTCATTTCCACAGGAGTTACCTTTTCACCAGTATAAGTTCGCAGTTGGATATCTGCAGACTTTAGTTCACTATCTTTGAAATGCCATTCAAACTCATTTTATGGAATGACTAAAATATTTAATTAATCTGCCATTTACATCTGGTATAAGCTACATTGCTTGACTCCTGTTAGTTTTCACATGGTAAATCATAGGGCTAAGCAGTTCTGTGTCACTATCATCATTATCAGAATTTTCTTCAACAACATGAAGATTACTGCTCCTTTTGAAACTTCAGATTGTTTTATCTTCATCTCTTCCCTGTGTAGTGTATATATTTCTTGTCTGTCCAGCATGTTGTTTGTTTGTGTCCTACTTTGTTGCATTTTCTATAAGTTTCATCTTTAAATTTGAATTGGTCTGGTGTATGTGAGATCTTGCCACAATGGTACACAAATTTTCTGTTTAGATGTTGCAATTTTGTTCACAATCAGTTTCATCCCTGGCCACAATTCAATTGTGTCTCTGTCTGCTGTTTCCATGAAAACAGCAATTTCAACTGCTCTTTTAAATGAGTTGTGCTTCAGTTCTGAGTGTTTTTTTTCGAATGCTTTCCTGGAAGGTTTTACAAACTGAACATCTTTCAGTGCATCATTAACCCCTTTATTGAACTGACAATGCTCAGGCAATCTGTTCACTTCAGCCATGTAAGTTTTCCTTTTGATTTCACTTATGAAACTAAAATGTTCTGCAATCAACAATGATTTTGGTTCTAAGTGTTCCTGCATTACCTTCACAATATCAGCAAAGCTCATTTTGGCTGGTTGATTTGGAGCAGTCAAACTCTAAAGCAAACTGTACGTCTTTAATCCCAATGCACTCAGCAAAACCAACACCATATCATTTGCTTCAGAATATTGTTCAATTCATTCCATGTATAGAAGCCAGTTACTTTTTTTGTGCAATTGATTGCATTTACGTTTCCAAAGTAGCTATCTATTTCTGCTTTTTAAAAAAAAATATGGTTATACTCACTATTTATCAACATGTGAATTAATCTTTTTCCTGCCTTTCAACCATCTTCTCTCTTTCCCTTCTGAAGAGACATGTGTTGCATTGTTTTTTCACTCGATCCTTTCTCGCTGCGTTTTTTTTAACTTGAACACCTCATTGTAATTTAACTGATAGGTAGTCACCTCATATTTGTTTCAAAACTTCCTCATTGTCGCTGTTATGTTTTGTTAACTCCAAAACAACAGGAAACAAGTGAGCTGGGAATACTAGTCCGTCTTGATAACCAGAGGAAATTGGAAACTACCTCAAAAACTTCTTTGTTTGGCTGCAGAACTTCCTTCTGCATAAGACCATAAAGTTTGGAAGCATTATTGGGCCATTTGTTTCTCTTATCCCACCTTTGCTGAGTCTATATCTGTTGTCTGAGAACCACTGGAATGCATAAGCAGCAACTCATCCTGTATGCTGAAAATCTGCCTAAGTAGAGGAAGATTTCCACTTAATTAATACTGTGATTGATATGCTATTTTATTTTGAGATTGCCCTTGGGGGAATTATTTCCATAAGTTAACATCTAAGCACTTAATTATCTCAGTGCTACTTGATTGTGTTCTTGAGATAAATAACACTTATGTCTGGAGTTAATTTATTTACCCATGTGTTTTTAAAGGTCTTTTCAAGTACTGTGTTTTTTAATATAATGGATTATCTTTCCATATACACATTTCATCTTCTTTGATGCAGGTAGCCAATTAGCATTTCAAACCTGAAAATAAATCTGCTGTGTGGCCAAAGAATTGTTTTATCTTCAGCTTCCCAGCTGCTCAGGCCTCTTTAATGCCACTCAACCACTTAGAAATTACAGATACTTGGATTGTGAGCTAACAGAACAATTTAAACTTGTATAGCTTGTACACTAGATACAAAGCTAAGCTAAAAGAGTATGGATTAATGGTCAGATAAGCATTGTGCATAGCAACTTTAGTGCACTCTTTATATCTTAGCAGGCAAAGGATAGAGACTCTGTTTTATCCTTTGAGTTCAAAGTAAATTTATTATCAAAGTACATCTATGATATGCTACCTTGAGGTACACACACACACACACACACACACACATATATATATATATATGTGTGTGTGTGTGTAAACAAATAAAGGCTGATAATATCTTATATCCCATTTGGGTAGCCTCCAACCTGATGGCATGAATATTAAAAATGCAAACAACAGGAATTCTGCAGATGCTGGAAATTCAAGCAACACACATCAAAGTTGCTGGTGAACGCAGCAGGCCAGGCAGCATCTCTAGGAAGAGGTACAGCCAATATTTCAGGCCAAGAACCTTCGTCAGGCCGAGAGTCCTGAAGAAGGGTCTCAGCCTGAAACGTTGACTGTACCTCTTCCTAGAGATGCTGCCTGGCCTGCTGCATTCACCAGCAACTTTGATGTGGCATGAATATTGACTTCCCCTTCTGGTAATTTTTTTTCTCTTCCCCTCTCCTCTTCTATTGCCCACTCTTGCCTTTTACTTCTTTTGACTAGTTTATCCCTTCCTCTTGAGTCCCTTCCTCCTTCTCTTTCTCCGGTCAGATTACTCTCCTCTCCTATCAGATTCCTTTTTCTCCAGCCCTTAACCTTTCCCACCCACTTGACTTCACCTCTCAACTTCCAGCTATCCTCCTTCCCTTCCGGCTAATTTTTTTTATTCTGGCATCTTCCCCCTTCTTTTTCAGTCCTGAAGAAGGGTCTTGGCACAAAAAGTGGACTGTTTATTAATTTCCATTGATACAGCCTGAGCTGCTGTGTTCCTTCGGCATTTTGTGTGTGTTGCTAAAGACTGACAAATCATTGTGCAAAGGAAGACAAATTGTAAATAAAAAATACCAAGAATCTTTGAAAGGGTGTCTGTAGATTGTAGAATCAATACAGAGCAGTGTGAATGGTGGTCATGAGAAGAGGGCACAACTGTGTTGTTCTTTCAAGCATACTGAGTGAGTATGCTTACAAATATAGCCCTTAACAGAGAACAAATTGGTACATATTTAATATGGTACCCCATGCAAGGCTTATTGAGAAAGTAAGGAGGCATGGGATCCAAGGGGACATTGCTTTGTGGATCCAGAACTGTCTTGCCCACAGAAAGCAGAGAGTGGTTGTAGACCGGTCATATTCTACATGGAGGTTGGTGACCAGTGGTGTGCCTCAGAGATCTGTTCTGGGACCCTTACTCTTCGTGATTTTTATAAGTGACCTGGATGAGGAAGTGGAGGGATGGGTTAGTAAGTTTGCTGATGACACGAAGGGTGGAGGTGCTGTGGATAGTGTGGAGGGCTGTCAGAGGTTACAGCAGGGCGTTGATAGGATGGAAAACCGGGCTGAGAAGTGGCAGATGGAGTTCAACCCAGATAAGTGTGAGGTTGTTCATTTTGATTGGCAAATATGATGGCAGAACATAGTATTAATGGTAAGACTCTTGGCAGTGTGGAGGATCAGGGGGATCTTAGGGTCCGAGTCCATAAGACACTCAAAGCAGCTGCGCAGGTTGAATCTGTGGTTAAGAAGGCATACGGTGCATTGGCCTTCATCAATCGTGGGATTGAGTTTAAGAGCCGAGAGGTAATGTTGCTGCTATATAGGACCTGGTCAGACCCCACTTGGAGTACTGTGCTCAGTTCTGGTTGCCTCACTACCGGAAGGATGTGGAAACCATAGAAAGGGTGCAGAGGAGATATACAAGGATGTTGCCTGGATTGGGGAACATGCCTTATGAAAACAGGATGAGTGAATTCGGCCTTTTCTCCTTGGAGCGATGGAGGATGAGGGGTGATCTGATAGAGATGTATAAGATGATGAGAGGCATTGATCGTGTGGATAGTCAGAGTCTTTTTCCTATGGCTGAAATGGTTGCCACAAGAGGACATGGGTTTAAGGTGCTGGGGAGTGGGTACAGAGGAGATGTCAGGGGTAAGTTATTTACTCCGGGAGTGGTGAGCGTGTGGAATGGGCTGCCGGTGGCGGTGGTGATGGCAGAAACGATAGGGTCTTTTAAGAGACTCCTAGATGGCTACATGGAGCTTAGAAAAATAGAGGGCTATGGGTAAAGCCTAGGTAGTTCTAAGGTAGGGACATGTTTGGCACAGCTTTGTGGGCCGAAGGACCTGTATTGTGCTGTAGGTTTTCTATGTTTCTATATCAATGATTTAGACCAGGTGTTCCCAATCACTTTTATGTCATGGACCAATATCATTAAGGAAGAGGTCCATGGACCCCAAGTTTGGGATCCCCTGATCTAAAGAGAGACAAGTGATAATCCCCTAAAACAACACGCACAAAATGCTGGAGGAACTTATCAAGTCAGTCAGCATCTGTGGAAAAGAGCGAACAGTCGATGTTTCGGGTTGAGGTATATCTTCAAGACTGGGGGGAAGGGGTGAGATGCCTGGACTAAAAGGTGGGGGAAGGGGAAAGAGGCTAGCTGGAAGGTGATAGGTGACAATGGCATGAATATCAATTTCTCCTTCTGGTGAACAAAATTTCCTCTCCACCACCACCCCCCCCCATTCCCCTCTCGAACATTCACTTCTTCTCACCTGCCTACTACTTCCCCTTGGGTCCCCTCTTCCTCCCCTTGGGTCCCCTCTTCCTTCCCTTTCTCCTATGGTCCATGCTCCTTTCCTAACAGATTCTTTCTTCTCCAGCCCTTGATCTTTCCCACCCACCTAGTTTCACCTATCACCTTTCAGCTAGCCTCCTCCCCTTCTGCCCACATCTTAATTCAGACATCTTACCCCTTCTTTCTCCATCCTGATGAGTCTTGCCCCAAAAGGTCATCCTTTTTCTTTTTTCCATAGATGGTGCCTGGCCTGCTGAGTTCCTCCAGCATTTTGTGTGTGTTGCTATGGATTTCCAGCACCTGTAGGTTTTCTCATGTTTGTAATTCCCTAAAGCACCATGATGCTCAGTGGGTTGAAGGAGGGGCAACTACAGCACCAATTAGGGCATCATCAATGCTCTTTGCAGCAAATTATCCATGTGATAGTCCCCGAAATTTAAATTTGAAAATCATATGTTGTAATTCAGCTGATTATGGGCATTTATCTTCCCTAATTATATTGTTTTCAAAGCCATCAGTTGTTGACTTTGGTTCTTTTCTCCCATATTTTTGAACAAGTATTTCTCTTGAGTTTCATCATTATCCATCTGCTATATCTCAACTTAAAGAAAAAGTATGAAGTTGAGTTTCACAATAGTAAATATTTTCTTCAAGTCTAATGAGTGCACGTCTACAGATACAGCACTTACAGAGAAACATCAAATTAGTGTTTGACGAATGTCAGGCCATTGACATAATCCTACAAAGCCCAAAAACTATTGCTGTCTTAGAGATGAACCGCAATCAACCACCCACACATATGTAACTGCACAAATCATACATTATATATCACCAAAGGACAACACAGACTTCAGTCTGTCACACCTAGCATCATTGAATTAAGGAGCATCTGCAACCCAATTTCTATCCAAGCATAATTTCAGTGGTATATCTACACACCCAAGATTAATTCTAAATGAGCATGTGTACCAATTAGACTGATAACATTAGACAGAGAACATAGATGAGGTGGAATTTCTTTAGTGGTAACTGGTGAATCGGTGAGATTTAATGCCACAGATGATTGTGGAAGCCAAATTATTGGGTATACTTAAAGTAGAATTTGATAGGTGCTTCTTTAGTAAGGGTGTCAAAGGTTACGGGGAGAAGACAGGAGGAAAGGACTGAGAGGGACAATAATTCAGCCATTATGGAATGGTGGAGCATACTCAGTGAGATGAATGGCCTAATTCTCCTCCTATGTCTTATGATTGTATAGTCTAAGAAATAGGCTTATTACTTTTGTAGAATCTATTCACATGTTCAATGGCTCTTTTAATGCAGGCACTTCACAAAATGTCAACAAATGTAGCACCAAAGGGAAGCACACCATGAAGGAACTATCCTGTGCTCTCTAAATGTCTCCCCATTTCTGCTTTCTGTTAACAGCACATAAAAATGGGTTACATTTTTTACTTTCACTTACTGATGAAGCTGTAGATTGTAATCAGAGCGTAGAATAGGTCAAAAGATCTAGTGCTTTAAAAAAGATCTGGAATAAGACATTTTAAATGGCATTTCCAGAATGAGAGCCTTGAACTTCAGTCTACGAAGGAAAAATACAGTGAGGGCAAATGTACACCCCTTACGGATAGAGATGAAGAATTTATAATGAGAAAATAGAAAATGAGAGAGGAACTAAACAATTATCTTCCATCTGTCAACACTGAAAGATACACACAAAAGCTACCAGATGTATTGAAGTATCAAGGGTTTAAGAAGAATGATGTACCAAAAGAATGAGATATTAACCAAAATATACTGGAGAAAATTATAAACCTGAAAGCTGATAAATCTCAAGGACCCAATCGTTTACCTAATGGATTTTTGGTTTTAGAATTAATGGATCCTCTGGAGAGCATTTGCTAACTTCCAACAATTTCTTGAAATGTTCCTATGAATTGAAGAATTGTGAACATAATGCTACAACGTGAAAAAGCAAGAAGGAAAAAACAAGGACCTCCTAACTGTTAGACTAATATCAGTGGTAGGGACAATGATGGAATCTGAAATGAAGGCTGCAATATCAGGACACTTTAAAAAGAATAATGAGACTAAGCAAAACCAGGTCTATAAAAAGGAAAATCACATTTGGCTAGTCTAAGAGAACTTGTGTTTTCTGTGTGAAGACAACTAAGAGAAAGAGTAAACTAGCGGATGTAATAATTCTGGCTTTTCAAGGGGTGTCTAATAATATCCTTTAATGAGGATTAATCTACAAGATTAAAACATATGGAATATAGTGACTTGGACTGAGAATTGGCAATAGTATACTATTGTCAACATGAACTGAGATTCAGTGAAAAACTGAATGCCATCCATACAGATAATTTAAAAACATGAATATATTGATGTAGAACAAAGAGGGAACAATATTAAAATGCAGAATACAGTGCTACAATTCCAGTTCAGAGAAAGTGCAGTGCAAATAGGCAATTAAGGTAGATTCTGAAATTTACAGTTCATCTTTATCATACAAGACGTCCATTTAAGAGTCCTAGAACAGTAGGATAGAAGCTGTTCTTGAATCTCATGGTGTGTTATTTCAAGTTTTTGTATTTTCTGCCTGAGGGAAGAAAAGTGAATGACTGGGATGGGAGTGGTCTTTGTTCACAGATAGGGACAATGAAGGAAGTCATGAAAAATTGCAAGGGGGTCTTGATCAGCTGAGTAAGTACAGCTAGGAATGCCAAATGGAGCTTAATTCAGTTAAATGTAAGTTGTTTCAGTTCCAGGTGGAAATTTCACAGTAAACGGTAGGGTCCTTGGAGTTTTGTAGAACAAAGTACAAGTACATGGTTGATTGAAAGTGAAATCTTTGGTAGACAGAGTGACAAAGATGTTTTTTGGAATGTGGACCTTGATAAGTCATGGGGATAAAAGGTGGGAGATCACGGTGCAGTTGTGCAGGATGCTGATGAAGCCATACTCAGAGTACTATCTTAAATTTTCTTGGCTCTGCTACAGAAAAGACATAATTAAACTGGAAATAGTGCAGAGAAGATTTACAAAGTAGCTGCCAGGACTTGGAGGACTGAGTTATTGGGAGAAGGTAAACAGGCTAGGACTTTATTCCTTACAGTTTAGTAGATTGAGAGGTGATCTTATTTAGGAACATAAAATCATAAGCGGAATAGATAGGGTGAATGTACTCAGCTTTTTCCCAAAGATGGGGAGTCAAGAACAAAGGTTTTAAAGTGAAAGGAGAAAGGTTAAGGGGAACTTGAGTGGCAACTTTTTAACACAAGGGTGGTATCTATGTGAAATCAGCTGCCCAATTAAGTGATTGAGGTAAGTATAATAATGACTTTTACAAGACAGTTAGAGAGATATAGATATTGGAAAGGTATAGAAGATTTTGGACCAAATACTGACATATAGGGATACCTAGATGGGGCATGTTGGTTGACATGGGCTGAAAGGGTATATCTCTCTATGACTCTATGTTGAAGCTGGTTTTCATGATGGGCTGAGTTGTGTCCACAACCTTCTATAATTTCTAGCTGTCTTGAGCAGAGCAATTGCTATACCAAGCTGTGATATGTGCAGATATGATGTTCTCCAAGGAGCATCTGTAAAAATTGTTGTGAGTCAATCAGGACGTGCCAAATGTCATTAGCCTTCTGTGGAAGTAGAGGTACTGTACTGGTGTGCTTTCTTGGCTGCATTGTCTATGTGGTTGGACCTAAAAAACTATGGGTGATATTTGCACTTAGGAATTTGAAGCTGTTTGTACCTCAGCACCACTGATAGATGTAGGGTATACGTTCTGCCGTATTTCTTGAAATCAATGACCAGAAAATGCCATATGGAATTCCATTACCTCAATGAATCAGCAAGAGAAGCTGAATGGCCTATTCTGCTCTTATATTCTTACAGTCTCTTTAGTTTCATCATATGGATTCATCACTGATAGTCATTTAAGACCAACTTTCAACTAAAAGAAAATACTACAGCACAAAATATACTATTCTCTTTAAATTATTGCTCATTATTTTAATGGCAGAATTACTGCAACACGAGATATAATTTTTCACCAACCAAATAACTACTTAGCAAGGAATCACAATTCCATCTTAGCTTATAACACTGGAGTGCTTTCTGTCTTGTACGTACTTCATTCACTCCACTTTTATATCTGAAATGCAACATCGAGAAATTGTTCCATTTATCACCTCACATTACATTGGATCTCTTAACACAGACTCCAGGATTATTGATGTTGAATAGTGATATTTGAGCATGCATGGTGAAAAAGGAAGATGCAAATGCCTTTTGGGCAATCCTGGATATCCAACCTGTTCAGTTCTAGTAATGTAACCCATTTACCAGCTTCATACAGTAGAAAAGCTTACATTAGAAGTCTGCGCAAATTAAGTAAATATACCTACCTCTGGAATGTTTCCATTCATCATGTTACAGAAACCTCACAAGGATTTTGATGTGACAAACCTTCACACCTATGGGTCCCTGAGCGAGAAGAAGACAACATTATATTGATGGGAAATGGTTGAGGCATAATGGTGAAGTTTGACACTGGTCACCAGAGATAAATTAAATAGGGTTTTGTGAGCTGATTCCTACATTTTCACTTTAAATTTAAAATGTACCACAATAAATACAGCTGTATTTTACTTTTCATTAAGCAATGCTTATTGAATCAATTGTAACTCTCAATAAACAGTCAACATTTAGGGCTGACACCCTTCTTCAGGACTGAAAAGGAAGTGGGGGATGCCCAAATAAAATGGTGGGGGGAGAGTAAGGAAGCTAGCTAGAAGGAATCTGATAGGAGAGAGTGGACCATAGGAGAAAGGGAAGGAGGAGGGACCCAGGGGGAAGAAATAGGCAGGTGACGAAAGATAAAAGGTCAGAGTGGGAAATAGAAGCAGAGTGGAAGGGGAGGGAAAAGTTTGTTTTATCAAAAGAAGAAATTGAAATTCATGGAATCAGGTTGGAGTCTACTCAGACTGAATATAAGATGTTGTAATAGAAGGGCAGGCTGATGGCCCAACGACATCGGCGCCGCACCCTGGGGGTAGAGGTTCCCGGGTTCAAAACTAGTCGGTTCCGCCCCCAAGTACGCTTTCCATCCGTAGCGGGTTGAGTGTTGAGAGCACAACTCGACCTCGTAAAACAAAGGGAAAATGCTGCAAAAATGTCTGTGAGGGGAGTGGCGCACCACACATTCTCTCCCTCTCTCGCTCTGCGCCTTGGAAAAAGCCATGAAAAATCCATCATCACGGACTCACGCATGGACACGCAGACACACGCACACGCACAGACTCGCATGCACGCAGGCACATGAAAAAATAAAGATGTTGCAATAGATTGTGTAGATGATAAAATATGTTCCACATTGTAGTGTTGACAAAAACTTGGAAACATGGGTTTAAGCTATGGGACAGAAGGTTTGTAGGATATCCATGGAATAAGTATCTTCAGAATCTGGAAGACACTGAGCTGGGGAATCTTCGCAATCTGGATCACTCTGCTGGTGGGTACTGAAAGCAGGTACTTTCAACAAATCTAGGAATTATCTGTATGAGCTCTTCAATGGCCAAGATTAAGAGGACTTTAGGTCAGCTGCTGCAGAAGGAGATAATATAGATAAAGTTGATATCATGGAAAAAATGACCTGTTCTTGTGCTGTATGACTCCTCCATTCTAAAACATCTGATGGGTACAAAATTACTCAGTAACAAATATATGACCTTTTCAAGAGTTTGATGAAAAAGTTCCTAATTAAAAAGTGTGAGTGAAAATGGCTTTGAATGACAATATAAGATGTCAAAATAAATAAAAAAAATCACTGGGGTATAAAATGCACTGCTGATGCATTTTCACTGATACCACGGAAGCGTTTTCAAGAAAAATCTTCCATCAGGTTATTCAAGGTGTCACCGTGTTTAAAAATGTCATCAAAAGCTTGGTTTGTTGGATTTTAAAGGTGATTTGAAGATGCATGGAAGTTAAGTAAACAGAGAAATTTGGAATTGAATTCCAATATTTAGAGTTTTTCCTTATTATCAAAACTTACACTAATTGATCCAGGCTGACTTTATTTCATCAGGACAAGATTTGTGAAAAGGCTTTAGATGCACTTTTAGTTTGAATTGACTCATATAATAGTATCATTAAACCAACCAATGTAGCTGCTTGAAATCTTCTCTCCTCTATTTTAACATTTTGTCTGAAATGGGGGTTAATTTTAATCCATATGTATATCAATGTGAGTGTTTAAGCTGTTCTGTTGAAGTAACTCTTGTCAGACTAGTAACAGTAATAGTAAGGAAAGAAACAGAGGCATAACTTTAGGTCATTTTATGGACATGATATTGCTAACCTTAGGGTTTTTTTTGCAGAGCGTTCTTTTCTAGGACTTGCACCTCTATTCTGTGAGCAACTGCCAACTTACTTCCTCAGGGAAAGTAGGAAAGCAGACAGATTTACTTTAGTGTTTGAATGCAGGTTACATAATCCCTCTGATTATGATTACTATGGCGCATGGACCTCTTTGCAAGCCTTGTCTATATTCTTGAGGCAGAGATTGGTTGGCAGTGGTGAATTGGATGGGATGCAAACAGCTTGCTGCATTTCTGACATGATGATGTCCTAAATTAATGGCAATAGTCGAATTACTGGTGCTTCTCATGGCTTATTGCTCTTTGAGGTACTGTCTGTAATTAGCCAAACGATTTTGAAAGACATCGCAGGTAATGGGCGATATGTATTGATGAAGGACACTCCTCACAAGACACAGTATGTGCACAGGTCATGATATCAGAATCCAGCCAATTTAAACAGCTTGTTTGTCTGTCTGGATAGATCAACAGAAGACCAGTGCTGTAAGGCGAGTTACAGCTCATCTGCTCTGCTGAACGTCAGACCGCAGTGTTTAAACTGAAAGAGATCTGTGACTGGAGCTGCATCTCATCTGGGAAACGACGGAGAGTGGAATCATATGCGAGAAAGTATTCTTCAGACTGGTGGGACACCCAAGTGAAAGGCGTGCGAAATAGATACAGCATCTTGTACCACATGGGAGCATGAGCATGTCAGAAAGATAACAATGATAATCAAGGTTAGGATTCAAACCCTGATACGCTGCTGCAGGCTGTTCAATAACTCTGTATGAGCAGTTGCAGATAGTGAATTAGCATTGAAAGGCTGTAGGTTCCCAGATGCACATGAGAACCTGATACAGTGCTCAATGCATCACACTTTCATCACTCATCTATTAATAACCTCCATCGATCAGAACATATCTAACATTCATATGCTTGCCCTCACATTCTCACTTTCCACATACTGCAAACCACATTATTTCCTTTATAATTTTGCTTAGTAATGTTTTGTTTTTTTTTTATTTTTATATTGTGACCAGTCTTGTTGAGTGATGGGTGTTTGGGGGTGTTGGTGGGGGTGGGGAGGGGTAGGTGATCAATATTCAGTGTACTAGGAATAGTAGATGAATTGGAAATGGGGATTATAGTCACTGATACTTCCCTTGGGCAAACTGATTATTCAAAGAACATTTATTATCAAAGAATGCATAAATTATACACCTTGAGCTTTAATAGCTCACAGGCAGCCATAAAGCAAGAAACCCAAGTAACTCAATTAAAAATAGGCCATCACCACTGCACTGAGAAATAGGGGAAAAACACACACATGTCATGCAAACGATTGGAGCAAATAACAAGCAATCCGAACCAGATTGAGTCCTTAGATATCACTCCCTGGAGCAGCCAGAGTAGGCCCAAGCCTTGATCTCAGTTCACCATATTACTGGGGGAGAATCATCACAAAACTCTCAGAGACAACAGCCACCAGACTCATGCCACAGAGAAGGGAATGAACACTGAGGGAGATACTGAGCAAAATCAGTCCAATATTCGCCTCTGTTCCTGATACTCGGGCTTCCCAATCTATCTGGATTGGTGTTTAAATTGTCCAAGCACTGGGTAGCGCCTTGCTCTAGGATCTGGATCCCAGCACAGTGCCACGCTTAGGCCGCACAGCCCAAAGCCACTCTCGGTCTCAGCAAATCAGCTCAGCATTTGGATCAATTCAACCTGGCACCTGGGTTAGATGGATGGACATCGAAGCTCTTCCGCATTTACTCCTCTTCAAATCGTTCTCTCCAACAGCGAGTGATACCAACTCTGTCTGTGATCTCGTCTTGAACTTGTCGTGTTCCGGCTTTGTGATACACCAACGCATCTCATCTTTCAAATCAGCTTCACCTCCATTTGCTTCTTCATTACTTGTAGTCATAGATAACCTATGAAGAAGGATCATCTACATTTCCTCTTTCGGGCTTCTCCTTCTTGTCCACCACCTCTTCTACCCATGTTTCCCTTCTTCTTCCTGCTCTACACTAATTGTCATATAGTGGGTGACAAGGGCGACCATAGTTGTGCTGCATGAAACTGGCTTTTACTTCAAACAGTAGAAAATTGTCTCAGCAAAGCCATGATTTTGAACTTTTTGTGGGAAAATATACTTTGAACTTTGAAATTCTTTGATCCATGATAAAAATGCTCTGATGTGATTCATCTTTCACTTCTTTTATATCTTCTTTCTCTTTCAAATGTTGTTCCAGTAGTGTTGGAGCCCGTGACCTATAATTCGATGGTGGGTTTTTTTTGGGTCGATGGAGTGATCCAGTGCTTTGCTGTCTCTGAAAAGATTCCAAAAGGTGAGTAGCTTTGGGGTCAAGAAGCTTAGAGACAGGGTGCAGGGCCATGATCAATTCCATTTCTCACTGATCTCGCTGATTAAATCATCGAAGATGATTGAAAATATGAGATGAGTGAAGAAGGCAAGCGAGTGTTCAGCCTCATTTATGCCTGCTTGTGATGGACCTTCTCTCCTATTTGCTCACTGCTCCCAAGGAAAGGTCTCTGTGTTGGAATAGTCTCTCTCATTCCTTGATTTGTTTTGCTCTTTGAAGAGAGCAAGCACCAGGTTATACACTGTGATTTGGTCTGTTCTCTCTTCAGTTCTTTGCAACATACATCACTGAGGTTACAAGTCCACTAATTAGTTTCATTCAACTTTCCTCATGCTGTGGTTAAATTTCTAGTCCAAAAGGACATTACACAGCTGGTAGTATCTCACTCAGCCAAGGCAATAATACAGTTGCTTCTCTCGAAAGGTGCTGTACTCTCCAGATTGCTGAACCTTAGATGATCCATATCAATTTTGTGTCTTAATACTTGCTTGCAAAAAATAAAAGATTATTTATAATGATGTGTCATACTTATTTTCTTCTATTTTGGGAACAATGTATTTAGTCACTAATAAATGTTGTCTTGATAACAAGATGCTAGATCTTAAAACAGCCAAAGGGAGCATGCATCGAATAATTGAAATGATATTGGAATACAAGTATATCTATTAGCAAAAGACATGTTGTATATTTCAACACTTTCATTAAAGCTATGAGATGCTCTTTTTGAATACCTGGACAAGTATAAATAGATCAATTTTATTAATTAATGAAATTGCTTCTCATTAATATGTATCTCCAGAAGTTGACAGAAAATCATATCTTATTTAATATTAGTCTTCAAGAGTGCAATGATTCTTGAGATATAGTATTAGAATATGACTTTATTTAAATCATTTTGTCACAATATGACACATAAAAATTCCAAAGGACATTTGTAATTCAGAATCTTTGCTTCCATGCTACTTTTATTTTGTGATTTTTACAGTATTGTCTTCAGGAATGTGATCCAACTTAATATGAAAAATGTCAAAAATATAGGAAATATTCACCAGGTTAAAAAAAATGACATTAACATTGCATGCTGAAGACCCAATGTTAATTCTAAAAGACAGACTACTGTGCCTTTCTCTTTTCATAGATGCTGCATGACCTGCGGTGGATTTCCTGTATTTCATGTTTTTTTTTATTTCAGATTTCCAGCACTACAGTTTTTGTTTTGGATTTTCAAAGACAGATGATGGTGCTCTTTTACATTGTTCAGAAGAAAACAGAAAAGTGGGGATTTATTTGTGTTTTTTCTGTAAAAGGTTCTCTGTGAAGAGAACATTTATTCAAGCACAAACCTTTCTGTAACCTGCGTGGCAAAAAGGGAATCAGAAGGAATGTTTGATGCTTTTGCATTATTGCTTTCTGTTAGTGCCAAGTGATGGTAGCACGTACATTTATCAAAAGACCTACTTAAAAATATATCATCACAATACTTTAGCCATTGTATAAATTATAAGTTACAGATATTCCAAGCTGCCAGTATTTATTGGCAAGAGAAGTATTTGTTAACAATGGAGCAAACAATGTTCTTAAACTGGGGGCATTTTGGCTGTGAGGTTTTCAAGACTAGCATTGACATAAGTGTGTTTTCTTTGGCTACAAATGCAAAGAACATTAATTCATCTTAAACCAGGTGCTGTCACAATGGCTTCTAATATTTCTGATCTGTAACATTTAGGTAGCAGATTTACTTTAAATCAGATGCTAATTGACATTTAATCATAATAATGCAAGATGTGAATAAATGCCATGCTCTTATCTGGTAAGTGCAGCTGGTTAAACATAAATCAATATTACTGTGCTTATTGTGATGTTGAAATAGCACTTGACAGACCATTGTCGATGTAACTGTTGTTGCCAATAAAATATAACTAAAATAACTGGGCCCAGAACACAAGCATTCTTTCGACTCAAGCATTCTTTTTATTTTGCTTGTGCAGAAGGAGGACAGCATGCTAGCAACACTGTTCTAAAGTCTGAACAGAAAGCTTCTACTTTTATACCAAATTGGCTTATCAGTTATGGATATTGATCATTGTAAATTGTATATGTCTGAATTCCTTACTCACAGTTAAGGTCAATTAAACCTCCAAGCAGACAACTGATGATATTTTGAAGTTAATATGGACTTAGTTGCTGGGCATGATTCACATCCTTCAGTTATTGTTATCTTATCTGTCACTATCACAGGCTATTGTCTTAAGTTTTAAAGAGACCTTTCTGGAAAAGTCTCATTACAGAGGTCTAATTCATTTGGCTTAAGTACACACTGCCACAGTCACCCCAGCCCATCTCATCTGTAGTAAGAAGATGGTTATCTGGTGGTCTCACTTCAAAAGTCTTATTTGGCTAAAATTGCTCGAGGCTTTAACCATAAACTTCAAT
This sequence comes from Mobula birostris, assembly GCF_030028105.1. NCBI lineage: Eukaryota > Metazoa > Chordata > Chondrichthyes > Myliobatiformes > Myliobatidae > Mobula > Mobula birostris. The sequence continues at coordinate 151,967,116 of NC_092374.1, forward strand.
ACTACCTCCTCTTTGTGCTGTACAGGACAACATAAATCTTACTGAATTTCAGTAATGCAGAGTCTCTGAAACTCTGTGACAGTTTTATCAGAAACAGTCAGCTATTGAATCAGGGATGTGCATGTAACACACCAGCTAAAAATGGAACAAGGGCCACCTCTGTTAGACAAGAGAAAGTCAAGAGCTAGTCAATTTTAGGGGGCCACAGTGTGGATTGCCAGCATTTCAGCAGTAATGCTATTGATGGTCTGGCTTGTGCCCTGTCACACTAACGCTGTGTTAGTAGCCAGCTTCTCCAGCAGTATCGAGGCAGTGTTAATGCTTTCTTGAGCCATTCAGACAGGTTCCCAGAACAGGAACACCACAATTCAGAAACAATCAGTCTCCAGAGTCCTTCGATGACAACCCACACAGTAGGATGTAGAGAGAGAGTCGGCAGGTGGTGCATCTATGGTACTACGTAGGCCAGCTAACAACAACCCATCCATGGATTTGGATCAGGGCAAGATCCCATTTCAGTACGGTTGCCCTGGCAGCCAGTGATTGGCCTGTTGGCCACGTATATATTAGGTACTGTTAACAGGATTTGAAGGGTCACCAGTAGTTTCAGCATTGTACGTGCTGTTACCTAAATCTAATCCTATCCCTCGATGGATACAATAACATACTTCACCTCTATCCCCACGAAACAGCTTTGGAGCAGGGAAATTATGCAATCCTCCGAAGTAGGTGAAACTATCCATCAAAACAGTTGCATTGGGAAGTGTCATTCCAATGGGGGAGTGCCCTTCTACAGTTCTAATTTCATTATCAAAGTAAAACACTGAACCAAACTCACTGCGATTCAGGGGTATAATGCATTGGCAATCGACCTTCAAAATGTATGGATGCTGTCTAGAGCACACCTAACAGCTTGACCAGTTAGTAGTGACGGATATTCAAAACTAAAGTGAAGACAAGTGTTAGTGGTATTACTGTTGTGGGATATTTCTACATTCAGCAGAAAATAGATGTCCAGATTACCCATAATGAAATAATGCATTTTGGTTACATAAGATATCAAGTGGCAAAGATCAATAGTTCGGTCCACCAGCCCCTATCATCAAGGGTCTTTTGGCTATCTGTTCCCTGGTCTGATGGCACTCCTGACTTAACTTGTGAGGTGTGATTCCACGTTGGCTTCACTTGGATTTTTAAAGCAGTATATGTGGTCAGCAACACTTGAAATGGACCTCCAGGCAATTGTTTCCGTAGGAGATAGGAGCAGAAAATGGCCATTTGGCCCATCGAGGCTGCTCCACCATTTTGTCATGGCTGATCCATTTTCCCTCTCAACTCCAGTCTCCTGATTTCTCCCTGTAACTTTTAATGCCCTGACTAATCAAGAAACTCCAACTTAAATACACCCACGAACTGGCCTCCACAACTGCCTGCAGCAATGAATTCCACTGATTCACAGCCACCTGACTAAAAAAAGTCCTCCTCATCTCCATTATAAATAGATGTCCCTCTATTCAGAGGCTGTGCCCTCGGGTCCTACACTCCTATAGGAAACACATCCACTCTCTAGGTCCTTGAGCATTGGATCAGTTTGAATGAGATCCCCCCCCTCCCACCATTCTTCTAAATTGCAGTGAGTAAAGGCATAGGGCCTTTAACCACTCCTCATATGATAAACCTTTCATCCCCTGAATTATTCTTGTCAACCTCTTCTGAGCACTCTGCAACGTCAGCACATTCTTTCTTACATAATGGGCCCAAATCTGCTCACAATACTCCAAGTGAGGCCTCACCATAAAGTCTCAGCGTTACATGCTTGTTTTTATATTCTAGTCCTCGTGAAATAAATGCTAACACTGCATTTAAGTTCCTCATCACTGACGCACACCGCAAGTTAAACTTCATGAAATCCTGCACAAGGATTCCCAAGTCCCTTTGCACCTCGGATCTTTGAATTTCTCCCTGTTTAGAAAATAATCTACACCTTTATTCCTTCTACCTAAGTGCATGACCATACACTTTCGTACACTATATTCCATCTGTCACTTCTTTACCCATTCTCCTAATCTGTCAGAATCAGAATCAGATCAGAATCAGGTTTAATATCATTGCATATGTTGTAAAATGTGTTGTCTTTGTGGCAGCATTACATTGCAATAAAATTAACAGAGAAAAATGTGATTACAGTAAATATTAAATAGTTAAATTAAGTAAGTAGTGCAAGAATAAAAATAAAAAAAGTAGTGAGGTAGTGTTCATGGGTTCAAGCTCCATTCAGAAATCAGATGTCAGAGGGAAAGAAGATGTTCCTGAGTCGTTGAGTCTGCAAATTTTCTGCTTCCTCAACACTACCTGTCCCTCCACCTATCTTTGTATCATCTGCAGACTTAACGACAAAACCATCGATTTCACCATTCAAATCATTGATATACAATATAAAAAGAAGTGGTCTCAACACAGACCCCTGCAGAATAACACTAATCACTGGTAGTCAGCCAGAAACAGCTTACTTTATTCCCACTTTTTGCCTCCTTTAAATCAGCCAACCCTATTATCTTTCCTGTGATATCATGAGCTCCTGTTTGGTTAAGCAGCCTCATGTGTGGCATGTTGTCAGAGGCCTTCTGAAAATGCAGTACACAACATCCACCAATTTTCCTTTGTTTATCCTGCTTGTTAGTTTCTTAAAGAATTTCAACAGCTACGTCAGGCAAACTTTCCCATTTAAAAAGCCATGCTGACTTTGGCCTATTTTATCAAGTGCCTCCAAGTACCTTGAGACCTCATCCTTAGCAATTGACTCCAGTGTCTTCCCAACCGCTGAAGTCAGATTAATGGCTCTATCCTTTCTTCTGCCTCCCTCACTTCTTGAAGTGTGGAATTTTCCATTTCTACAGAACCTTGCCAGAATCCAATGATTAGATTATTAGATTACTGCTAATGTCTCCACATTATTAACCTCTCACTGCTACGGGCAGAAGTTGCTGCTTGCTTCAAAAAGGCAACAATTATACCAGTGCCTAGGAAGAATAATGTGAGCTGCCTTAATGTCTATCACCCAGTAGCACTCACATCTATAGTGATGAAATGCACTGAGGGGTTGGTCATGACTAGACTGAATTCCTGTCTCAGCAAGGACCTGGACCCACTGCAATTTGCCTAGTGTCACAATAGATCAATGGCAGATGCAATGTCAATGACTCTTCACACAGCCTTAAAACACTTGGACAATAGGAACATCAATGTCAGGATGCTGTTCATTGAAGATAGCTCAGCATTTAATACCATCATTTCCACAATCCTGATTGAGAAGTTACAGAACCTGGGCCTCTGTACCTCCCTCTGCAATTGGATCCTTGACTTACTAACTGGAAGACCACAATCTGTGTGGACTGGGTGATAATATTTTCTCCACCTGACTGGTGAACCTCAGGGGTGTGTGCTTAGCCCACTGCTCTACTCTCTGTGTACCCATGACTGTGTGGCGAGGCATAGCTCAAATACCATCTACACATTTGCTGATGATACAGCCATAGTTGGTAGAATCTCAGATGGAGAAGAGAGAACATACAGGAGCGAGATATGCCAACTACTGGAGTGGTGCTGCAGCAACAACATTGTATCAACATCAGTAAGTCAAAGGAGCTGATTGTGGGCTTCAGGAAGTGTAAGACGAAGGAACCCACACCAATCCTCATAGAGGGATCAGAAGCGGAGAGAGTGAAGAGTTTCAAGTTCCTAAGTGTCAAGATCTCTGAGGAGCTAACCTGGTCCCAACATATCAATGCCGTTATAAAGAAGGCAAGGCAGCAACTTTATTTCATTAGGAGTTTGAAGAGATTTAGTATGTCAACAGATATACAAATAGAAGTATTTGAGTGTATTTGTTGACATACTAAATATCTTCAAACTCCTAATGAAGTAAAGTCACTGTGTTGCTTCTTTATAACTTCATCAGTGTACCATGGAGAACATTCTGACAGGCTGCATCACTGTTTGGTATGGGGGTGGGGGCTACTGCACAGAACTGAAAGAAGCTGCAGTGGGTTGTAAATTTAGTCAGCTCCATCTTGGGTACTAGCAGGACATCTTCAATGAGCGGTGTCTCAGAAAGGCAGCGTCCATTATTAAGGACCTCCAGCACCCAGGGCATGCCCTTTTCACAATCAGGTAGGAAATACAGAAGCATGAAAGTACACACTCAGCGATTCAGGAACAGCTTTTTCCCCTCTGCCATCCAATTTCTAAATGGACATTGAACCTGTGAACACTACCTCACTTTTATTCTATTCAATATATGTATACTGTAATTGATTTACTTATTTATGTATCATTTTTGTTATTTTATTATTTTTCCTTCTTTTAAATTATGTGTTGCATTGAACTGCTGCTGCTAAGTTAACAAATTTCACGACACATGCCGATGATAATAAACCTGATTCTGATTTGGATTCTGATAACTTCAGATACCTCTTTCTGAACTCTGGGGTGTAATTTATCTAGTTCAGGTCACTTAGCCATCTTCAGACCTTTCAGCTTCCCAAACACCTTCTCCCTAGTAATAGCAATTGCACTTATTTCTGAAACCTGACACTCTCAAACTTCCAGCAAGGATGACAAGAATTCGTTATCTCAGTGGAGCCTCTGGCAAAGTAACTGCTGTTGCCGGTAGTAAAACAGATAAAATAATTAGGCTCAGAACCTCTATACCTCTATAACTGTAGCATTCTTACTTATTTAGTTAGTTAGTTAGAGATACAGCATGGAGTAGGCCCTTCACAGAGTTTTCCCCTCAAGCAAACCTCAACAGCCCCAATTTAATGCTAACCTAATTATGGGACAATTTATAATGACCAAGTAACCTACCTGGTACATCTTTGGACTGTGGGAGGAAACCAGAGAACCTGGGGAAGACCCATGCATTCCACATGGAAGGCGTACAGAGATTCCTTACAGAGCATGCCAGAATGGAACTCTGAACTCTAATGTCCTGAGCTGTAATAGTGTCGCACTGATCACTGGCGCTTACTTCTGCTCAAGGAAAACAGCATGTATCACCCAGACTATTATTAAGTCTGAACAGAAAAGTGCTGTCTTTTCATACAGAATTGGCTCATCAGTTACAGGTGTAGAAAACAGTAACTTGTTTAAATTCCTTACTTTCAGGACCATTGTCATTCAGAATAGAGCTGTTAGTCAATCGAAATTTCAAGTGGACACAGATGATATTTTGAATTTAGGAAAATAGAGGTGTTAAAAGTCAATTAGAACTTTGAGTGAACAGCCAATGATATTTTGAAGTTGTTAAAGAAAATAGATTGGGTATGTTTCACATCCTTCCATTATCCTTAACTTATCCGTCTCCGGCAGCCCTATTATGCAAAGGAACACCATGTTTTAGGAACACTTTTCTGGAATTGTCTCACTAAGAGGCCTCACTCATTTGGCTTGAGTGCACGCTGCTACTGTCACTGAAGTCCATCTTGTCTGTAGTAAACGGAGGTGCTCTGGCGTTCTCACAGTTTAAATACAAATTTCACACCATAGTCATAGAATTATAGCATACCGTAACATAGAATCAGAGAGTCTTTTGCTAGCCAATCAAAAGTTGGTCCATATCTTTATATAGCTTGACAATTCAAGTGCTTGTTACTTCTTGTGTTCTCAAAGTAGCAGCTTCCATTACCCACTCAGGACATAGGTTCCAGATTCCAAAAGCCAGTATGGAGTAGAAGTTCTTGTTCAGAGTCTATTTAAACCTCTTATTTTTGCCTCCAACCTTATTCTCTCTAGCTTTGAATATCTCCACTATGGGGAAGATGCCTCCTATCTACAGTGTACATGCCCCTCATAATTTTGCATACCTCTATAATGAACCTCGTGACTACCACCCCCATGGTCCTCACAAAACCGATTCATCTCTACCTCTTAATGAAAATAATCCATCCTAGGCAACATCCTGGTGAATCTTTGCACTCTACCCAATTGTTCTCAACAAACTCAAAACCAAAACTATCACATATTAATAAAGTATACATTTAAGTGAATAAATAATGTTACCTTTTCATAGAGTAAACTAGTAGAGCACTGAAATAGGCTATTCAGCCCATTTAGTCCATGCTGAAACTATTTAAACTGCCTACCCCCATTGACCTGCACCAGGACCATAGTGCTCCATATCCCTATTATCCATGTACCTGTCCAAACTTCTCTTAAACATTGAAATCAAGCTTGCATACACCTCTTGTACTGGAAGCTCATTCCAACACTCTCATAATCCTTTGTGAAGAAACTCCCCTTAAACTTCTCACTATTCACCCTTAACCCATGACCTCTGGTTGGTTTGGTCCCACCTAACCTCAGTAGAAAAAGCCTGCTTGCATCTACCCTATCTATACACCTCATAATTTTCAATTCATGCTGAATTACATTTAAAGTTAGACATCATTTATACTTTATTAGCATAAATATAAGTCTGGATCGGTTTTATTCCACTTCATTGTTCCAACAGTCACTGTACATAATGTTTTTCAGGAAAACCATAAGACCATAAGACCATAAGATTTAGGAGCAGAAGTAGGCCATTCGGCTCATCGAGTGTGCTTTGCCATTCACTCATGGGTTGATCCACCTCATCCGATTATCCCTATTCCCCTGCTTTCATCCCATACCCTTTGATGCCGTGCCCAATTAAGAACCTATCTATCTCTGCCTTAAATACACCCAATGACTTGGCCTCTACAGCCACTCTTGGCAACAAATTTCACAGATTTACCACCCTCTGACTAAAGTATTTTCTCTGCATCTCAGTTCTAAAAGGACATCGTTCAATCCTGAAGTCATGCCCTCTTGTCCTAGAATTCCCTACCATGGGAAATAATTTTGACATATCTAATCTGTTCAAGCCTTTTAATATTTAGAATGTTTCTATGAGATCCCCCCTTATTCTCCTGAACTCCAGGAAACACAGACCAAGAGCTGCCAGACGTTTCTCATACAGTAACCCTCTCATTCTTGGAATCATTCTCGTGAATCTTCTCTGAACCCTCTCCAATGTCAGTATATCCTTTCTAAAATAAGGAGCCCAAAACTGCATACAATACTCCAAGTGTGGTCTCACGAGTGCCTTATCTTACAGAGCTTCAACAACACATCCCGGCTTTTATATTCTATACCTCCAGAAATGAATGCTGTGACGAAAGTACACATAGACTAAGATGTTGACTGTCCTGTGTTATCACCAGTGGGATCAACAGTTGATCTGCCACCTGTCTTCAGGAGAGAGATAAGTAAGACAATGGAGCAGCATTTGGAAATGTTAATGAAGAGACGAGAGAGATTAACGGAAGGAGACACCGGTCTGGGTATTGTCAAGACTGGTTTGCTTTGAACCTGAACTGTTTGAAGTGACGAACAGGCGATACCCCAACAGGGGGATAAAAAGGGACGGGTTCGCTAGGACAACAGACACCACACGAGACACCACTCATGACACCATGAGGTATCGAGACCCTGGAAGCGGTGCGCCCCCACAAGTCGGTGGGAGTTTTGGAGGGCTGCTCACGGGACCAGCCATAGATGCACAGGGTGGAAAGGTTCGGTCAGCAGGAACCTGGTGTGTGTGTCCACCCTTGCCTGGGTGCCGGGTTCACCGCAGAGGAACGATCGTATCTGAAAACGGAGGGGTCACAGTCGGTGACCTCAGAAGACATTACAAAGGGCTTGCCCGAAAGCTAACTGCGAGAAATCTCAAAGGTCTGTTGAATCCGATTTTGAATATCAGCATTCGCTCTCTCTCTCTCTCTCGCTTCAACGGCACAACAATGATTGCTGCGAACTGAACTAAATTGAACTCTGTCACTTGTGATTGAACATTTTACCCCTAGACTGCGATAGAGCTTGATTAATCCTATTATCCTAGTTCTGTGTACATGTGTGTTTATTCAGTGCTAACCTGTTGCATTTATATCCTTACTATTAGAGTACTGTGTTGCTTATTTCTTTAATAAAACTTTCTTAGTTCCAGTAATCCAGATTCCAACTGAGTGATCCATTTCTGCTGGTTTGGCAACCCAGTTACGGGGTACGTAACATAAGTGGGGTTCTCGTCTGCGATTTTGAATGCTAAATTTGGGACGGGGTAAATTGATTGGGTTAAAATTCCCGAAGGAAAGAAAAGGCAAACAGCAGAAATGGAGATTGAGGAATTTCTAAAGGCGCCAACCTTGGAGGCATTACAGGATGTCAGGAAAGCGGGATTGGCAGCTGTGGCCAAGCGGTTGAATCTTGTTAAGGGGAAGTCGACAATGAGGAGAGAGGAGATGCACAGAGCTATCGTAGAGCACTATGTATCTAAAGGTGTATTTCCCCAAAGGGAGCTGGAGGTGATATCTATTGGAAAACCTAGTGGAGATGCAGTACAGGTGCAGCTTGAAAAACTGAGACTCGAGCACGAGTTCCGGGTATGGCAGCTAGAACACGAAGAGAAAGAGAAAGAGAGGCAGTTGGAGCGAGAGGAGAAACAGAGGGAAAGGGAATTCGAGCTGGAAAGGTTAAAGATAAGAGCAGAACAGGGACCCATGCTGGACCAAGGTGGAGGGTTCAGGGCGGCCCAGGAGGTTAGGCTGGTTCCCCCATTTGACGATACCGATGTGGATCGGTACTTTCTCCATTTCGAAAAAGTTGCTGCAAGTCAGGACTGGCCGAGGGATAAGTGGGCTGTTTTGCTTCAGAGTGTACTTAAAGGAAAAGCCCAACAAGCTTACTCAGCTTTGTCCACGGAAGATGCCCAGAGGTATGAGGTGGTGAAAGAGGCCATCCTCAGGATTTATGAGTTGGTCCCGGAGGCATACCGGCAGAGGTTCCGGAATGCGAGGAAGCAGTGGGACCACCCATATTTAGAGTTTGCCCGTGAGATGCAGACATATTGTGACCGTTGGTGCGCCTCGAAGGGGGTAAATGGGGATTATGACAGACTGCTACAGGTGATCCTGATTGAGCAGTTTAAAGGTTGTGTCCCTGAAGGTATGAGACCCTACCTAGATGAGAAAGAGGCAGCCACGTTAGCCGCAACTGCTAAGTTAGCGGATGAGTACGCGTTGATGCATAATGTGAAGTTTGCCCCTAGTAAAGGCTACCAGAAGGGTAGTCGGGACGGCGAGGAGAGTCCGCCAGAAAAGTCATTAAGTAAGCCGGGGACTAGTGAGAAGGAGAAGGTAGACCGGGAACAGTCTGGTAGGAAGTCTCCTGGGGTCGTCTGTTATAATTGTGGGAAAGTCGGACACTTTGCATCCAGGTGCTTTGCCCCAAAGAAGGAGACGGGGAAAGGAAAAACAGCGATTTTGACTGGCTGTATCGAGCTGGTAAACGAACCGCTAGGAGAGGAAAGGTCTGACGAAGTTCAGGAAGGGCGCGAGAGGTTTATCTCGGCTGGATTGGTGTTGGTGAAGGAGGGGTTAAACCCAGTTCCAGTGCGGATCTGGAGGGACACGGGAGCATGTCAGTCATTGATATTGAAGAGTGTGTTAGAGTTTAGTTCAGAGACCCAGACTGGGGAGGTCAGGGTCAAAGGTATTGGGGAAGAGACAGAAGCAGTCCCTTTGCACCAGATACACCTACAAAGCAACTTGGTCTCTGGACTAGTCACGATCGGGGTGAGGCCCGAATTACCGATGAAAGGCGTGGAAGTCTTGCTTGGTAATGACCTTGCTGGGGGAATTTTGTTCTCGGCAGTGAGATTGACAGGTCAGCCTGCCAGTATTGAGGCCCCGCCCATGGACTCACAGGTTCATCCTGTTTGCGCAGTGACTCGCTGTATGTCCAGAGAAACTGCTGAGACGTTTCTACCAGCCTTGTACGAGGAGGGGGTAGAAAGTGAAAAGAAGGAGTGTAATGAAACAGGAGGAAGTGGGGAAATTAAGGTAGATTTATCAGTAGAAAAGAAGGACTTTATATAGGTACAGGAGCGAGACGAGGAAACAGCTCTCTCTGAAGCAGGATTAAAAAGAGAGCCAGTAGGCTATTGTGTGGAGGAGGGTGTGCTAAGGAAGAAAGGGAGACCAAGTACAGCAGATGAGGAATGGGGGGGGGGGTTGCAAAAGAGTTATGGGGATGAGATTTTTAACCTGGCCCACAAAGTAACCCTCGGTGGACATTTTGAGGTGCTGAAGCAAACAGTCGGCGAAGCCATGAGAAAGTTTTTCTGGCTGCACAGGAGGAAGGATGTTATTGATTATTGCAGACGCGAACTGAGACAGTCACAGACTTTTGATATGCTAACAAACCTAGTCAGTGTTAACACGGAAATTAATGAAGCTAGGGTCCCCCTGATAAGAAAAAAAAACATTTTGAAAAGATGAGTATGGTATCGACCAGATGGGAGAAGGCTATTGTTTTGGCCAGCTCTGCTGATAAGGTCTCTCCCTTAATCCCCGAACAAAGCGACCCTTTAGGAGAGTTAATTAAACGGCTCGCACATGTGTGTTTGATTGTCCCGAGGCGATGCAAAGAACTGGGATGTTGGGTGGTGTTTGTCACGCTAGATTAGCCTAGTGAGCATAGAATGAGTAATTCAGTGACGAAAGGGCTAAAGAACACAAAAGTGTATATTAGCGATGTAATACGGCTGTCTGAAGCCAGCTTGATAGTGAACCTTGAAAAAAATGAGTTCGGCCACATGAAGGTCACTTACCTGGGAATTGTGGTGACACAGGGGCAGCTGGCAGCGATGCAAGCTAAAGTGCAGGCTATCTCTGACATCCCAACCCCGACAGACAAGAGGGCCCTCAGAAGGCTCTTGGAGATGGTGGGGTACTGTAAGAAGTTTTGCAATAACTTTGCGGGTACTACCCCTCCCCCTCCTACTAAGCCCTTGCGAAAGAAAACTAAGTCGGGATGGGACGACCCTTGTTATCGTGGTCCGGGACGAAACCCAGTGAGAGGTTACACTGATCCCGATTCATCAGTGTTTTCGGCCACTATGAAGTTTGCTAAGTTGGAGCCTGGTTTAAAGGATTATTAAAAATACACATATAAAAGGAACGGAAAATGTGATTGCTGACTGTCTGTCAAGGTGTTGACAACTTAAAATTCTCTGTATTAGCCAAATAGCTGATGAAGATGTATACTTGTGTGTATCTAATAATGTATTCATGCTTATAATTTTTACCCCGGTAAAAATCCTTAAAGGAGAGGGGTGTGACGAAAGTACACATAGACTAAGATGTTGACTGTCCTGTGTTATCACCAGTGGGATCAACAGTTGATCTGCCACCTGTCTTCAGGAGAGAGATAAGTAAGACAATGGAGCAGCATTTGGAAATGTTAATGAAGAGACGAGAGAGATTAACGGAAGGAGACACCGGTCTGGGTATTGTCAAGACTGGTTTGCTTTGAACCTGAACTGTTTGAAGTGACGGACAGGCAATACCCCAACAGGGGGATAAAAAGGGACGGGTTCGCTAAGGCAACAGACACCACACGAGACACCACTCACGACACCATGAGGTATCGAGGCCCTGGAAGCGGTGCGCCCCACAAGTCGGTGGGAGTTTTGGAGGGCTGTTCACGGGACCAGCCATAGACGCACAGGGCGGAAAGATTCGGTCGGCAGGAACCTGGTGTGTGTGTCCACCCTTGCCTGGGTGCCGGGTTCACCGCAGAGGAACGATCGTATCTGAAAACGGAGGGGTCACAGTCGGTGACTTCAGAAGACATTACAAAGGGCTTGCCCGAAAGCTAACTGCGAGAAATCTCCAAGGTCTGTTGAATCCGATTTTGAATATCAGCATTCGCTCTCTCTCTCTCTCTCTCTCTCTTCAACGGCACAACAACGATTGCTGCGAACTGAACTAAACTGAACTCTGTCACTTGTGATTGAACATTTTACCCCTAGACTGCGATAGAGCTTGATTAATCCTATTATCCTAGCTCTGTGTACATGTGTGTTTATTCAGTGCTAACCTGTTGCATTTATATCCTTACTATTAGAGTACTGTGTTGCTTATTTCTTTAATAAAACTTCCTTAGTTCCAGTAATCCAGACTCCAACTGAGTGATCCATTTCTGCTGGTTTGGCAACCCAGTTACGGGGTATGTAACAATGCCAACATTGCATTTGCCTTCTTCACAACTGACTCAACCTGTAGGTTAACCTTTAGGGTATCTTACACAAGGACTCCCAAGTTTCTTTGTATGTCTGCATTTTGAATTCTCTCCCCATCTATGTAATAGTCTGCCTGTTTATTTCTTCCTCCAAAGTGCATGACCATACACTTTCCAGGCAGGTGCAGATCTAGAATGTTATTTCAAAGGAAAGTAATTAGTCACCCTTCAAGCCTACGATAGTAAATTTCTTTCTTACCTCTTGCTCCCTCCTGTCTCACCTTTAGGACAGTAATCTAAGTTTCTACAGTAGATACTGCTCAGTATTCTTTAGTGCTGAGAGAAAGATTTGATGAGTATGGTTTGGCATGCTGTCAAGCCAAGAAAAACATTATATAAAGAATTAGTTATGATATATTAGTTTTTGTTTTAAAAGCAGATTTTCCTTTCTGAAAACTTGTCCGGTCCTTTCTTGAAGATGCTCAGTTGAGGCTTTTGATCTAGATGCTGGATGTTGGTGATTTATCTATTTGGAAGGTGGCAAAAACAATTATTGCAGTATTTAAATAAATCAACAGCAATCTCCTGGAGGAACCCTGTGGGTCAAGAAGTATACTTGAGGGCATAGGAACCGCTAATGTTTCAGTTCAAAACTTTGTATTTGGACTAGATTATCACTTAAATGAGCAAACTTCCTCATATTTGAACAATGGCAATGGTTCAGTTTAACCCACTGTTAATCTGATTTTAAAGATTACACAGCAGCTCAGAGGATATCAGGTTCAATAAGGAAGAAGTTTCTTTAGCAATGCTTGTGGGAAAGAGGTGGCCTATTAGACCTCTCAGCTAAATAATCTGATTCCACCTTTCTTGCCAATCCGCCAATCACACCCTCAGATACACTGCATGAGCTACTTAATACCCTAACCTGTACCTTCACCTGAAATGCATTAATTGCTCTGCAACTTGCTCACTTCCATTCCACCCTCTACTCTTCTATAATGTCTCTCTCGCTCCACCTTTTGCTCCTTTTCTAGTGCAGGGTTTACATTCAGGCAGAGAATTACGTGTTCTCTCCATCTGACTGGCTGCTTGAGCAAACAAAATACAAGCAGGTTGCCATGGTTCATTTCTGCAGTACCTCCATTTTACCCACCTGTAACCCAGGTTAATTAAACCCAAAATTGTAATGTTAGAACGTTCTGCCTGCGGAGGGATGGAAACGAGGTTTACAGATTTTTATAAAAGGAATTTGAAAACAAAAATACTATGCGAGGGAGGGGCGGGATGGACAAGGAGAGAAATGCAGCAATAATTAGAAGCTGAAGACATGAACTATTAAAAGTGTAATTCGTAGTGAGTATCTTTACCCTACTAAATTAAAACCCTCAGGGTAAAACCCCTGGAGGAGAGACAAAAGCGATAAAAGATTTATTGAAGCTAGAGCTATAATGAGACAGTATCGGCAGAGACCAGTGTCCAAAGACCCTACCATGTAGTTGGGAATTAGTTCTGCAAAATCATATCAAGGCACTTGGTCAAGTTTTGTACAAGTTTGTGAATTGACTTACTGTGGATGATCAACTATTTCATCCAATAAACCAAGATGGCCAAGCACCCAGATGAAGAACCGGCGTGGGAACAAAATGTATAATGACGCAGAGGATTTAATATGGTTGGATGTATAAGTTTGTTTTCATACAAAGAATCTGAATTTGATTTTCTGTGAGAGCTGATTATTTTTGACACAGACTTTGATAAGTTACTGAATGAGATGTACTTTGTTTAAGAGTTGTGATGTTGGAGAATTGGCGTGAAAGATATTAAACTGCATATATTTTTTTGAATTTGAATTTAAACTTGTAGATATATTGCCTGGAACTGAAACTGAAGTTAACTATAATACTTGAGAATAGGAATTATATTTGGTTTTCTAACTAACCGGGGATAAGAGAAAAGGGAAGTTCAGTCTGCAAACTTTTAAATAAGGTATAACACTAGATCTAATTAGTCAGAGAAATTGGAGTAAGAAAGGTTATTCTAATGAATATCACTGATTCTAACTAAACAGGAATTTGGCTTTTGTTGATATCTAAGATTTGGAACCTAAACAGAATGTTTAAATTTTGCATTGTTCTTGTTCATGTAAATATTTTGTACATATTGTTTTTTTCTTATAAACAAAACCTTATTTCCAGAGGTGTGTGGTTTCTATTCACTGCCTCCTTCCGATACCTGGATTCCTCTGATGGTCTATTAGCACCTAATGTAATTTGATTTTCTCTAAAGAATGTGACAACTCATCACACATGATAAGATGGGTGTTACACACCAATCTGTTTATTCAATACTGAGTCGTCCTATCACACAACCATCACTTTCCTACTCTGCATCCCCAATCAATAGATTAATAATGTATCAATAGGTTAATCAATCAATTAGAGCTCTTGACTCCTTAACATTTTTCTAAGTAGATATATTCCCAGTTGATTTTATCAGAATCAAAGGTTCTGAAGTGCAGAATTATGCTCCGAGGCACAGCTATGCTGGGCAATCCTCATTATATTCCAGAAGGTGATTGTGGACTTTGGGAGGGGTAAGACGAAGGAGCACATACCAATCCTCATAGAGGGATCAGAAGTAGAGAGAGTGAGCAGCTTCAATTTCCTCAGTGTCAAGATCTCTGAGGACCTAACCTGATCCCAACATATCTATGTAGTCATAAAGAAGGCAAGACAGCGGCTATGTTTCATTAGGAGTTTGAAGAGATTTGGTATGTCAACAAATACACTCAAAAACTTCTATAGATGTACTGTGGAGAGCATTTTGACAGGCTGCATCACTGTCTGGTATGGAGGGGCTACTGCACAGGACCGAAAGAAGCTGAGGAAGGTTGTAAATCTAGTCAGCTCCATCTCGGGCACTAGCTTACAAAGTACTCATGACATCTTTAGGGAGCGGTGTCTCAGAAAGGCAGTGTCCATTAGTAAGGACGTCCAGCACCCAGGGCATGCCCTTTTCTCACTGTTACCATCACGTAGGAGATACAGAAGCCTGAAGGCACACATTCAGTGAATCAGGAGCAGCTTCTTCCCCTCTGCTAATCCGATTCCCAAATGGACATTGAAGCTTTGGACACTACTTCACTTTTTTTTTAATACATGCAGTATTTCTGTTTTTGTACATTTTTAGAAATCTATTCAATATACATAATTGATTTACTTGTCTATTTATTATTATGTTTTTTTTCTCCGCTAGATTATGTATTGCATTGAACTGCTGCTGCTAAGTTAACAAATTTAACAAATTTCACGTCACATGCCAGTGATAATAAACCTGATTCTGATTCTGAAGGTTATATACGAAACATGCAACTGCGAGACCTGGATGGGGCAGACACAATGACAAATCTGATGTAAAGCATGAGTGTACTGAGTATGTTTTTACATAAACAAGATTGTTTTAAAGGCAATTTTTCAAAATTCTCCTAGGTCAAGCAAGTCCTGATGCTTCAGGGAATAGATCATCGAAGTTACATCTGTATGAATGCATGCAGAGTGAGAATGCTGTGAAATATTCACAGGTTTTCTCATCGTAATTCAGTCAGCAGGGTCTGAAGGGACAGATTTTATCTCATCACCTGTACCATAAAATTGGGAATGCAAGTATGCTGCCTGTCACAGAATACTGAACAATTGGTCATTTCTGGTGAAGTCTGAAGCATTTTCTATTTTAGAGGAGGAAGACTGTTTTGATTTTAGGATTGAAGTATCAAAGAATAAGTGTATATTTTCCCCACTCCTGCCAAATATTACCTCTCTTGGTCCCATAACAACAGACTCTAAACTCAGTTGACCCTTTATTAGGTACACCTGTACACCTGCTTGTTAATGCACGTATCAAATTAGCCAATCCTGTGGCAATAACTTATTACATAAAAGCATGCAGAAATGGTCAAGAGGTTCATTTGTTCTTTAGACCAAACATCAGAATGAGGAAGAAATGTGATCTAAGTGACTTCAACCGTAGAATGCTTGTTGGTGCCATTCGGTATGGTTTGAGTATCTCAGAAACTGCAGATTCTTGGAATTTTCACGCACAACGCTCACTAGAGTTTAAAAAGAATGGTGCGAAAAACAAAAAAAAAATCTAGTGAGCAGTAGTTGTGTGGTTGAAAATGTCTTATTAAACAGGGAGATCAGAGGAGAATGGCCAGGCTGCTTCAAGCTGACGGGAAAACGACAGCAACTCAAATAACCACACATTACAACAGTGGTGTGCAGAACAATTTTTTTGAATGCACAGGGCACCGAACTTTGAAATAGGTGGGTTACAGTAGCAGAAAACCATGAATATATTGTAAGTCCACAGGACATGTCAAAGACAAAAAAAGTGGGCATGAAGCTAGTTTTGCTTTTAAGTAGAAAGGAGTATTAAGCAGAAAGAAGAACAATGATTTGACATAAAAGACAATAAGTTACTGAAATTGAAGAGCTGCTCAATACAGAATCAGACGGGAGGAAATGAGGAATGAGAATATGTCAAATGTTCCAGCTGCTGAATCTTACCACTCACACAAAATTAGTAACACACTGTTTTTTCCATGGATAACTTGGATGCAATCACAGATAGAGGATCAATACTTGGGTGATCAGTGAAGCGTTGTCCTGTGCACTAGCCGGTGTCTGGAAAAGAGATTACACCCACTGAGGAAATGTTTTAAGACAAGAAAAGTGACCAAATGAGAAGTTTCTCAAGGTAAAATTAGCAATTACAGCTTTAATTCACAGCAGCTCCATAGAATAATACCGACGGGAAAGCATATTAACATCTTCCTCTCTTTGAGACTCACTTGAACATCTTTTCTATCTCATCAGATGCTGACTCCTTTAATAGGTCTGGTGCAGCATTCCCTCTACTTCAGTTTAGCCATGTTTAGAATATGTTTACCCATGAAAGGTTAAGAGTAGTTGTTGGATGAAGCACCAAGCTTCATACTAATGGATGCAATAATTTATTTGTTCTCTCTGTATTTTCAAAAAACTACCTCACATCCATGTTAATATCTTCAACAATATGGCAGCTGATTAAATTCACTCTACTTATGTACTTGTGTTCCCTTAATGCCTTTTTTGTTGATTTAAAGTTATTTATAGCATTCTAAAATATTACTAATGAAACAAGTATTTATGGTTAGCATTGATTAACAGCTCAGATAATTTCCATTTGCTATATTGCACATCCAATTTAAAAAAATCAACTTTGCAGTAAAGGTTATCGACTTCAAGAGAACTTACACCCCCATTTCCAGCAGTGATACAGCAGCGGAAACTGCGAGTACTTTCAAATTGCTGGAGTACGCATCTCATACAACTTCTCATTGTTCCAAAACGTATTCTACATTATCAGGAAAGCTCATCAATGCCTTTACATTCTGAGGAGGCAGATAGAACCTGGACCACACAAATCTATCTACACATCCCTCTACAGATGTGCAGTAGGGAGCACCCTAACATTCTACCTCACTGCATGAACGGAAACTTCACTAACACGGATAGAAAGTCTCCACAATTAGTAGTCAAAGCTGCCCAGTGCATCACCAGCACTAGCCTACTTGCTGTCATGGACATATATACATAAAGGAGGCAGAAGAGGGCCAATAACATCCTGAAGGCTACTACCCTGCTCATCAAATGTTTGTCCCACTTCCATCAGGAAGGAGGTTACGCATCATCCACACTAGGACCACCAGATTCAAAACCAGCTACTTTTCTCAAGCACTAAGGCTGATCAACACTTCCATCCACTAACCCACAACACAGCTCCACATGCCCCCGTAGCGTTACTTTATCATTTCCTGTCAGAGTCACCTTGTGTACAGACATTCCTGTGCCTAGTGTCACTTCATGGACATACAATCAATCTATATGCATAAAATACTTTATGTATCTATATATATTTTGTATTTTTTATTGTTCTGTTCTGTATCATATTGTGCTGCATCAGAATTGGAGTAACAATTATTTCATTATAATTCATACGTGTATACTGGAAACAACATTAAACAATCTTGAGTCTTCTGGAGCAAATGATGAAATTATTATGCATCTGAAACATATCGGGCGGGAGGAGAAGATGGTGGTGCGCTTGCGTGTGCGCAGCCCTCCGCCAAAAATGATATCGTGTCTGTTAAATAGGGGCCATGGATAATTCTGATTTGATGGAGAATGGATGTGAAAGCACAGAAAAATGTCTGGAGAAATTTCTGAAACGCCCGTTCGCTGCTGTCGTTACTGCGTGGTCGGGAATCTTTCGGAGGGTAGGCCTCAAAATCCCTGGTCTTGCTTGCTTTTGGCAACCGAGAAGGAGGTCGAATCATTCGGACAGAGATGCCGCTCAGTACTTGGTGTCGGAGAGCTGATCAGAGCTCGAAGTTTCCGGATGACTCAGAGTCGGATTGGGGTCGGCATGGCTGGGAGAGTTTTTCTTCCTTCTCCCGTCTGCATGAGATGTGGGACATTTGAGAAACTTTGAACTTTACTGTGCTCATGGACTTCTTCATCAGGTTATGGTATTGTTGCACTGCTGTAACTATATGTTATAATTATGTGGTTTTGTCAGTTTTTTCAGTCTTGGTCTGTCTTGTGTTTTGTGATATCACACTGGAGGAAATAATGTATCATTTCTTAATACATGCATTACTAAATGACAATAAAAGAGGACTACGTGTCTTCATAATCATAAACAATATTTCTCATTTGGCATTGATATAAAATAAGCTACTGACATTAGATTAGCTTTAGATTAGATAACATTAAATAGGGGGGGGTTATGAAAGTGTTGTCAAAATGTATTATTTACTTCACTAGTAAACATTAAGATAAAAGTCCCATGAAAATTCGAAGTCAAAAGTAAATTTATTATCAAAGGATATTCTGCATATCACCATATACAGCCCTGAGATTTGATTTCTTGAGAACATGCACAGTAAATCCAAGAAATACAATAGAAGCAATGGAAGACTGCACCCAACAGGACAGGCGAACACCCAATGTGCAAAAGACAACAAACTGTGCAAATAAATAAATAAGCAATAAATATCGAAAACATTAGTTGAAGCATCCTTGAAAATCTCTCCAGAAGTTGTGGGAATAATTCAGTGAAATGGCCAGTGAAGTTGAGTTAAGTTATTCCCTCCAATTCAACAGCCTGGTGGTTGAGGGGGTAAAAACTGTTCCTGAACCTGGTGATTATGGAGGAGATGAACTTTAAAATATCTTTCCAAAATTTAGATTTTAATAAACAATTTTAATAAAGAATAAATAAGGAATTTAGATTCTGTGCAAATAAATTGAAAATCCTAAGAATACCCAGAATTAAATGTGAACATTAACTATTTTGATTCCAGTTTTAATACAAACATAATGAATGGTCAATTTGTCAGTCTTACTTATTTAGCTTTGGAAATAAAAATATGAATTATCTGTTAATGAAATGGTCAATGTGCTGCATACCCATTAGGATCATAAGATATAGGAGCAGAATTAGGCCATTTGGCCCATCGAGTCTGCTCCAAAATTTCATCATGGCTGATCCATCTTCCCTCTCAGCCCCAAACTCCTGCATTCTCCCCATATCCCTTTATGCCCTGACTAATCAAGGATCTATGTTCTTCTGCCTTGAATATACCCAATCTCTTGGCCTCCACAGCCACATGTGACAATGAATTCCACAGATCCACCACTCTTTGGCTAAAGAAATTCCTCCTCATCTCCATTCTAAATGGGCATCCCTCTATTCTGAGTCTGTGTCCTCTCATCTTAGACTCCTCACCATAGGAAACATCCTCTCCTCATCCAGGCTATAGAGGTCTTTCAACATTTGATAGATTTCAATGAGGTCACCCCTCATTCTGCTGAATTCCAGTGAGTACAGGCCCAGAGCCAACGACTCTCTTCATATGACAAGCCTTTCAATCCAAGACTCATTTTTGTGAACCTCCTTTGAACATTCTCCAATTTCAACATATCCTTTCATAGATAAAGGGATTAAGATGCTCACAATACACCAAATGCCGTGTGACCAATGCCTTATAAAGCCTCAGCATTGCATCCTTGCTTTTATATTGTAGTCCACATGAAATGCTAATGTTATATTTGTCTTCCTCACGACTGACTCATGCTGCAAATTAACCCCAAGTCCCTTTGTACCTCAGATTTTTAAATTTTCTCTCCGTTTAGAAAATAGTCTAACCTTCTATTTCTTCTACTAAAGTGCATGACCATCTGCCACTTCTTTGCCTATTCTCCTAATCTGTCCAAGTTTTTCTGTAGCTCCTCTACTTTCTTAAAACTTCCTGCCCGACCACCTATCTTCATATCATCCGCAAACTTTGCCACAAAGCCATCAATTCCATCATCTAAGTCATTGACATATAACGTAAAAACAAGCGATCCCAACACCTGTGGAATACCACTCGTCACCAGCAGCCCACAAACTGCTTTTTTAAAGCATAAATATTTTTATACCATTTCTTTGGCAGTCTTTTATAATGAGGAAATGAAAAATTATGCACCGGAATTACAGATACATATAGTTAGTACAGATTGGCAATGACATCTCCTCCATAATTACCATCAGCTCAAGTGTACCACAGGGCTGTGTGCTTAACCCCTTGCTTTACTCATTTTTTTTAAACCTATGATTGTGTGGCTAAGTTTGTTGATGATACCAGTGTTGTGGGCTGAATCAAAGATGCTGATGAATCAATATACAGGAAGGAGATTAAAAATCTGGTCAAATGGTGCCGCAATAATAATCTCTCACTCAACATCAGCAAATCTAAAGTGCTGATTGGCAACTACCCAAGGAAGAAGCTGGATGTCCAAGAGTCAGTGCTCATTATGGGAATCAGAGATGGAGAGTGTTATGTTTTGAAACTTCAACCAATTAACTAATTCAAAAGAAGACATGAGAGTCTGGGGTGTTTCAAATATTATTGAAATATTAAATACACAACAGAGATTTATATTCCTTGGTTTTATCATAACCGATGATCATCCTGTGTCATTTACAAAGGAGGCTGGACAGCACCTCCTCTTGAAGTTTGTGTAGATTCAGCACATCACCCAATTTTGACTTCCTTTCATAGATACACAGTGGAGTGTATCTTGTTTGGATCATGGCCAGCTATGAAAACACCAATGCTCAGGAATGGAAAAGATTACAGAAAATGGTGAATACAGCCCAGTCATTTACAGACAAAGGACACCCCACCTGGAGCATTGCCATGGGAAAGCAAAGATCTCCACCATCCAATCATTCTCTTCTTCTTGCTACTACAATTAGGCTGAAGGTACAGAAGCCTAAGGTCACACACTGGCAGGTTTAGGAATAGTTATTATCCTACAGCCATTAGGTTCCTGAACAAGCATGGAGAACTTCACTCACCACAACACTGAACTGATCCTATAGACTCACTTTCTATAACTCATGTTCGGTCTTATTTTTGTTTTTATTTTCATAGTTTGTCTAATTTTGCAGAATTGTTGCTTGTTAGTCTCTGTTTATAGAAAGTTTTTCATAAATTCTATTGTAGATGCCAGCAATAAAATGAATCTCAAGGTACTATATGGTAACCTGTATGCACTTTGGTAATAAATTTTACTTTGACTTTGGCTTTGCAGTAAACTAATCTCTTGCACACCCAGCAACTGTCAACTATACATGACAATTTTTTTTTATCAAGGGTAGACATAACATTTTTTTCTTTCTCTAGCTATGATTTGTTTCCTAATTACTGTTAAAGATAGAAATGTCAATAAACATCAATTTCTTTGAAATGTCAGTAACTGTTGTGGCCTGAACTTCCAGAATCAGCAGCATTTCATTCAGTTTGATTCTTAATACTGAATTCAAGGTACATTGCATCCT
Organism: Mobula birostris; assembly: GCF_030028105.1. Taxonomy (NCBI): domain Eukaryota; kingdom Metazoa; phylum Chordata; class Chondrichthyes; order Myliobatiformes; family Myliobatidae; genus Mobula; species Mobula birostris. Next base: position 151,989,151 of record NC_092374.1, read on the forward strand.
TCTGAAAGAGACGTTGTTAATACTGCTGATTTTTGACTGAGTGATCATGGGTTCCCACTTGAAGGCTACTTGTCACCTGTGATTACTACTTTGCTGTGTTTTTTAATGAAAAGTAACAAGGTATCAATTTCCACATGTATCTGTGGCCAAAGCAAATTTTAAGTAATTTTATTAGGAAATAAAGAAAACAGCAGGGTGCCTGAGACATTACATTACAATACATTATCTCGCAGAGAAAATGAAGCATGAAATCATGTTTAAATCAGCAAAAAGACTGTAAGCTCCCTCAAAATCTTAGAGTAAATGCACTGAAGGACGTGCGACTCAGTTATTCACAAGGGGAAAGCTTCATTTATGATCGATGCTCAATTGGTCCTGAGGTTAATGGAAACACATTTTGAAATGGAGTGCAGGTTACAGATATTAATGTGAATGTACACTTAGTGCAAATATTGAGTTTCCATTACTGCGTCATTAACATTGCCTACAAAAGCAGACAGGATTTTGGTTTAAAGATATGCCTAAAAAGAAGTTCACTCATTCTATTTATTTATTTACTACAGTGCAGAGTAGGCCTTTCCACCCTTCAAGCCACACTGCCCAGCAACCCCTCGATTTAATTCTAGCCTAATCAAAGAACATTTTTTTTAATTGGTCATTAACCGTTTAATCAACCAGCTAGTATGTCTTTTGATTGTGGGAGGAAACCCACGTGATCACGGGGAGAACGTGCAAACTCCTTACAGGCAGCAGTGGGAATTGAACTCGGGTCAGTTACACTGTAAAGCATTGTGCTAACCATTACACTACCATGCCATCTCAAAATGAGAAGGGAGTGGAAATGTTAGGATTTCTCTGGTGGGAGTCAGCTGGGATACGTGGGCTGAATAGCCTGTGGTTGTGATGTCTATACTTGGTGACACAGATAGATTCCTGAGCTGGTCTTGAAACCTCTGGTTGTGAGACAGGAATGTTTTCTCAAGGGTCCAACTGACACCCAGTGTTCCTTACAACTCAAGGTCCAGATTGTTGACATTGTTTATTTAGGTAAGTTTACTGATGGGCAAATAAGAGATCTGTTTTACTTTACTTGTTGCACGTTGGTGTATTTAAGGGTGTTTTATTCACAAGGTAAAGATTCAGACCAAAGTGGAGTGTCTATGTCATGTTAAAATTACACTTAAATTGCAAGGTAAGCATTTTGCAGTATTTCTAAAAGTTATGCTATGTTTTTAACACAGTTGATTTAAGTATTGTACTTGTCAATAAAATTGGGAATTATATCATTAAAATGAATTTTTAATGCATGGGAGAAATGAAAAGTTGACTTGCAGTTCAGTTTTCTTCTGTCACTCATCAAATTGCAGAATAAAACAGTAATTAGCATATAATCACTGCTGTCAATTAATTGAAATGCTAAACACCAGTTTAGGTTCCCATGGATCAAAACCTGCTTAATGTGTTTCAGCAGCATTCACAGGCCATTATGAACCATGAACGTTTCCTCTTCTAAATTTCGTCATATTTGTGACTGATCCCAGGATAATGTCCTGAACCAAATAGATTTGTATGTCATGGTTGCAATTCTCACCAGTGTCTCTAATCAATTCTCTTGAATTTCTAGAAGCGTGCTTTAGCGAGTATTCTGATTTGTTACCTCTCAGCCTGGTATGGCCCTGGACTGATGGAACCTGCAGAGAGTGGTAAAAATAGCCCAACCCATCACAGGCTCATCACTTCCTTCCATCCAGTCCATCTTTGTGGTGTGTTCCTTCAGGAAAGCTAAAAGTATCATCAAGGATAACTGCCACCACGGTCACTCCCACCTCTTGCTTCTGGAAGAAGACAAGGGCGTAAAAGTTCAGATTTCCAGATTTAAAGACAGCATCATCCCACTGTTATCAGACTTCTGAAACAATCACCTCTTTCACACTCTGTTTCCAATAGAGCTACCATGTTCTTAGACTCTTAATTTTATCTCTCTTGGTTTTCCATTATTATAAATTTGGCATTTCTGTTTGCAATGTTTCAAAGTGCATTGCTATCTTTGCATTATGCTTTTCTTTTGCATTTATCCCTGTATTTTTGTTGTGTTTATTATTACCATGTGTACAGAGAGGGGTAGCACCTCTGGTGAAGGGGCAGCTCACTCACCTTTGGTCCCTACCAGACACTCATCTCTCACCTGTGGCTCCAAGTAGCTGTTTGCATGCGGCACAGGCCACATCCCAGCTCACTGCTTCAACAGGTGGGCGAAACCAGGTGAGGGTAGACAGTGGTCTCGTACCTCAGTGAGCTAAGGTCATGCCTATCCAGCATGCAACATCAGCTCTGGTGGACTCAGCATGGGATCCAACAGTCAGGAAAGCAGTACTGCAACGTACCATGGAGAGCAAAGACACAGAAGTCATGGTCATCCACTGCAACCAAGGACAACCTCAGTTTGTGACACTAATCTGAATTCATTTTAAAGTACTAGAATCAAGTGTACTTAAGTCTTGAGGTAATTTCTTCTGTTATACGAGGGTTGATTGATAAGTTTGTGCCCTCAGGTAGAAGGAGTCAATTTTAGAAAACCTAGTACAATTATTTTTCAACATATTCCCCTCCTACATGTACACACTTAGTCCAGCAGCCGTGGGGCATACGGATCCCTTCTTTGTAGAAGTGGTCCACAGCAGGGGTGATTGATAAGTTTGTGGCCTAAGGTAAAAGGAGATGAGTTATACAGCTCTTGTTATATGCACGTACAGTTCGACTCTTTGTGTGAAAATGCAGAAAATTTGAAGTTAATAACTCATCTCCTTCTACCTTAGGCCACAAACTTATCAATCACCCCCGCAGTGGCCACTTTCTGGAGGTCTAAGACGCCGACTTCTACAAAGAACAGATCTGTATGCTCCACGACTGCTGGACTAAGTGTGTAAATGTAGGAAAAATAAATGTGCTCGGTTTTCTAAAATTGACTCCTTCTACCTTAGGCCACAAACTTATCAATTATCTCTCGTACTTGTTTTGAAATGTTGTTAATACTTTTGAGATTTTCTCTTGTTCCAAGATGAGGCCACCCTTAGGGTAGAGATACACCTTATATTCCATCTGGGTAGCCGCCAACCTGATGACATGAATATCAATTTCTCCCTCTAGTAAAATTATTTTCGCTCCCTCTCCCCTCTTCTTCTATTCCTCAGTCTGGTCTTTTATCTCTTCTCAACTGCCTATCACTCCCCCTGGGCCCCTTCCTCCTTCTCTTTCTCCTATGGTCCACTCTCCTCTCCAATCAGATTCCTTCTCCAGCCCTTGAACTTTCCCACCCATCTGGATTCACTTATCACAGTTTAGCTAGCCTCCTTCCCATCCCTCACCTTTTTATTCTGGCATCGTTTTCCCCTTTCCTTTCCAGTCCAGAAGAAGGTTCTCGGCCTGAAACCTTGACTGTTTACTCATTTCCATAGATGCTTCCTAACCAGCTGAGTTCCTCCAGCATTTTGTATGTTTTGCTTTGGATTCCCAATATCTGCAGACTTTCTTCTTTTTAACAAAAATGTTTTATTTTCGTATTTCTGCATGGGGTCAACCATTTATGTCAGTATAAAGGAGAATTGATTGTCAGCTGCATCAGCTATTTGAGATGTCTGCTTAGGTTATTCTGCATGTGGTTGTCATGAAATGAATAGTGTCAGTTTGAATACATTTATTTTTCTGCTATTTCTCTAAAGATAGAGTTTTGTATCCTGTCAAATTGATGAAAATAGCAATACTTTTGTTGCATAAACGTCGACACCGAATTACTGTCTCCTCCACCTCTATTGTTGACAGGAATGAACAGTGAAATTTCCACGGAGACTATGTTTTATTGCCAATTCTTATTTGTTATGATGACAGTGCAGTGAATCAACTCCTTTGAGCTGCCACTGTCCCAAATCTGTCCTAAATTTGTTCAGTATGGAATTACCAGTCTAGTCCCAGAGCTGACAAAGAAATGGTGATGTATTTCCAGGTCAGAATGTTATACAACTTAAAGAGAAAGCTGCAGGTCGGCTGTGTTTTTCCATGCACCTGTCACTCTGTTCTTCTGGTAAGAAGTTATGTGTTAGTCAACATGGAAGTAGAAACCTACCTGTGAATAAATGCAGTTGGACTAATAGCAGAAGAGACGGATTTGCATTTGTCTGCCATGTTGGATCCTTCTCAGAGTGACTTCACTCTCCTGCTTCTCTTCTACACTTATTCTTCATAGAGGACAGCAACATGCTCATTGGGCCAGCTCAAAAGCTTTGGAGAGGATAAATCTGAAGAAAATTTCCAAGTACATGCTGATTAAAAAAATCAATAAAAAGAATGGAAGATCCAGCAATGAAAAGGAGCTCTGGTCACAGCATGATACATTTTCTTCAGAAACCTGAGAGAAAAGTGAAATCCCTCTCAATCTTCGGAAATATCGAAACATGGGAGCCTTTGGAGCAGAGTTCAGAGTTCCATTCAGATTGCAGAAATATTGAAAGAGCTACTCTGATTCCAGCAATCATATCACAATAATTCTGTATCTTAACGGCATGCCACCACATTCTCTCTATTGCACTTTGTATACTTGCTTAACTAAAATCAAGCAGTCACAGCTATAATATTAACATTTGTCCTGGTATCAATTGATTTCTACAAATAGATTACTAACGAGTTACGATCCTTTCACCTAGAGATTTATCTCCTGCTAATTGTGATATATAAAATTAGAGTTGAGTTTATAGTCATAGTTACAAATATATGTACAGTATGCCCAGGTCCAATAAGAAGTAGCTTTGTTGGCTCAATTTAGTAATTTTTCTGGTTAAAAATTAAACCTTAATCAGAGTGAATTATTTCCCTTAAATAAGCAGGTTGCTACTTATGGATGTTTACCATTTAAATTGGTTACTGACTCTTTTATATATTTAGGGATTACAATTACGAACAAGTATAAAGATTTACTTAAAGCCAGTTTTTTACCTCGAATTGATCAGATTAAACTTCTGTTTACTAAATGGTCACCAATATCTTTGGCTTTGATTGGTCGGATTAATGCTATTAAGATGGTTATTTTGCCTAAATTTCTATATGTATTTCAATCAGTTCCAATTTTTATCCCAAAATCTTTTTTTGATAATATTGACTCAAAAATGTCTTCATATATATGGCAGAACAAAAATCCTAGGCTAGGTAAGAGTTATTTACAAAAATCTAAAAAAGAGGGGGGGTTAGCCCTCCTGAATTTTAGATTTTATTATTGGGCAATTAACATTTGATACTTAAAATTTTGGTAACAAGACTTGGATGCAATTTCAAGTCCACATTGGGCAAATCTTGAATGTATTTCATTACAAGAGTTTTCTTTGGGTTCGGTTTCAGGGACTTTGCTTCCTTTCACTTTTTCTAAATTGTATAAACAAATGAGTAATCCAATAGTTAAGCATACTTTGCGTATGTGGTTTCAATTTCGAAAATTTTTTGGGTTGAATCAATTTATTTTAGTAAGTTCTATTATATCTAATTTTTTTTTCAACCTTCCACTCTGGATCAAGCTTACTCTGATTGGAAAATCAAAGGTATAGTACGATTTTGTGATTTATTTTTGGGTAATTGTTTTATGTCCTTTGATCAATTATCTAATAAATATAATTTACCCAGATCTCACCTTTTTAGATATCTACAGATTAGAAACTTTTTAATTAGTTTCCCCTAATTTTCCACGCTCATATCCAATGGATATTTTGGAAAAAAATTTAGATTTAAACCTTTCTCAGAAAGGTGTTGCAGCAATTATTTATAATATAATTATGAATTTATGTCCTGATGTATCTAATAAAATTAAAACTGATTGGGAAAGAGAACTTAAGATTATTATACCGATTGAAAAATGGGAAAAAAATTCTTCAATTAGTTAATTCATCCTCTATATGTGCTAAGCATGCGTTGATGCAGTTTAAAGTAGTACATACGGCTCATATGTCCAAAGATAAACTATCTCGTTATTACTCTTATATAAATCCTATATGTGATAGATGTCATTCCGAGTTAGATTCTTTAACTCACATGTTTTGGTCATGTCCTTTGTTGAAAAAATATTGGGAAGACATTTTTGATATTATTTCAAGAGTTTCGAATATAGACTTACAACCTCACCCAATTACTGCTATTTTTGGGTTTCCATGATAGAATTAAATCATTTAACCTCTTTAGCTTGTTGGATGCTTGCATTTCTTACTTTAATGGCTAGAAGATCCATTTTGCTGAATTGGAAAGAGATTAACCCCCCTACTATATTTCGCTGGTTCTCACAAACTCTGTTGTGTTTAAATTTAGAAAAAATTAGAAGTGTGGTTTATGATCCTTCCATGAAATTTTCAAAGACTTGGAGGCCATTTATTCAGCATTTTCATATGATGTAATTTGACCATTTCCAAATTTATTTTACTTCTCTGTAATACTGGTTGAGAGGAACGGAGTCGCAGACACTAAGGTTTTTCATTTCTCCCATTTTTTATGATGTTAAAACAGCCCAGGTCTTTTTCTTTTAGTTTAGTTGATTAATTCTGTTTAGATTAATTTTTTTTGGGGGGGAGGGTTATTTTTTTTTTCCTTTTTCATGATTTTTCTTCAGTTATTTCTCTTTGTTCTGTATTATCCATTGATATCCTTTATGATTGGGAGTTTTGTCAAATCAATTTTTTAGTTCTATAACTACTCATGTTAATTATAACAATGTATTCCCAATAACTGTATTACTACTATGTCATGTTTATATTTTGTGAAACTAATAAAAAGATTGAAAAGGGAAGAAAGAAAGAAGAAGCTTGCTTTGTGATCCTATTGCGTTTACTGTCTGTGAAGTTCTAAACTCAAGCTCTATCTAATATAAACAGCTACAGGAACCCTCACTGAACCCACCCTCAAAGGAAGCTATACCTCAGCCATCGACTCTTCAAAGGCTAGATCACTTCCCTGTTGATCCTCCATGGCAAGTTTAGCTGCCAAAACCCACTGTTTGAAGGGTGGGTCACCCATCCCTACTAAAGAGGTGATGATTGCAGACAATAAAGTATTTTAAACACTGTTCATTTATTTTTAGTGCTACACAATCCTTCCAGGTGAGGCAACACTTCACCTACACATCTGCTGGGATCTTATATCATGTCCAGTGCTTCCAATGCAGCCTCCTCTACACTGGGGAGACCTGTTGTAAATTGGGGGACCACTGTGTCGAGCACCTCCACTCCATCCACAAAAAGCGGAACTTTCCAGTGGTCAATCATTTTAATCTTGACTCCTATTCTTGTTCCGACATGTCAGTCCAAGGCCTCCTCTTATACCACGATGAGGCCACTCTCAGGATGGAGAAGCAACACCTTATTTTTCTTCTGAGTAGCCTCCAATCTGATGGTGTGAATATCGATTTCTCCTTCTGGCAAAAAAGGTTCTCTCCCTCTATTCCACACTCTGGCCTCTTACTTCTTCTCACTTACCTATCACCTCCCCCTTCCCTTTCTCCTATGGTCCACTCTCCTCTCCAATCAGATTCCTTCCTCTCCAGCCCTTATCTTTCCTACCTTCCTGGCTTCACCTATCACGTTCTAGCTATCCTGCTTCCACTCCCCCTACAATTTTATTCTGGCATATTTCCTCTTTCTTTTCAGTCCTGAAGTAGGGTTTTGGACCAAAATGTTGACTGTTTATTCATTTTCATAGACACTGCCTGACCTGCTGAATTCCTCCAGCATTTTGTATGTGTGATTAAGAAGGAAATCTGGAGGACTAAAAGAAGGCATGAGGTTGCTCTACCAGGCTAGGTGAAGGAGAAACCCAAGTGCTTCTACAGATATATTCCAAGCAGAAGGATAACAAGGGACAAAGCTGGTTCTCTGGAAGAACAGCGAGGTCATCTATGCATGAAGCCAAAAGAGATGGGGGAGATCATAACTGGACTTTTTGCATTAGTATCTACTCAGGAGATGGACGCAGAGTCTGGAGCAGTGAGGCAAAACAACAACGAGGTCATGGACTGCATCAAGATTACACAGGAGGAGGTGACTGCTGTCTTGAGGCAAATTAAGGTAGATAAATGCCCAGGGCCTGACAAGTTGCTCTCTCAGACCCTATGGGATGCAAGTGCAAAAATTGCAGGGACCCCAGTGGAGATATTTAAAATGCCCTTAGCCATAGGTGAGGTGCAGGAGAATTGAATGATAGCTAATTTTGTTCCTTTGTCTATGAAAGGCTCTAAGAATAAGTCAGGAAATGATATGCCAGTGAGCCTGATATTAGTAATGAGTAAGTTAATCTATTTATTCATGTCCAGAGATGCTGTTTGACCTGCTGAGTTCCTCCAGCAGTTTGTGTGTGTGTGTTGCTCTGAATTTCCACCATCTGCAGAATTTCTTGTGTTTAATTTATTGGTAGGTATTCTAAGGGACAGAATCCTCTTTGCTCCACTGACCTCCCGTTGCCTAGTGTGAATAGCCGTCAACCCCGCCAATCAATGCAATTGCTTTGGTGCGGATAAGTTGTGAGTCGCCCAATGATCAGCCACGACACAAATATGAAACAATATACAAAGTGTGATAAAGAATTATACTTTATTGCAAATTTTTGGTGCTGGGTTAGTAGAAACAACTACAAGAAAAGGCGCCACATAAGTAACTTATCACTCTTGTGCACATAATATTTTAATACGTTGGAGCTCACGCTTCCGATTCCATCCACAACGTCCTTCCGAGACTCCAGCCACCCTCTGAACCCCCGAGGTCCAGTGTCCACCGCCCGGGAATCGCAGTCCGTTCCTTACACGTCCGTCCTCTCTGCTCACCTCCCGAAAAAGCCCACGCTCCTCAACTCAGCACACATATACAAGATAACAGAACGTGACATTCATTGGCTAACAAATGAATACAATTTCCATTATCTCCCTGTAAAACCCAAACATTGCAGTTACAGAGAACCCCTTGCTCAGCAGTTAACATTATGAGAAGCCATTTTAATATAACACGTCAGAGAAGCCATTTTGGTAATAAGTGATCAACAGTTAAAAGTTCACCTAGTATACTGAGAGCCCTACATAAGTGTTTGGATGGATAGGGATATATTATGGATAGTCAACATGGCTTTGCGCATAGCAGGTAATGTCTAACCAATCTTAGAGAGTGTTTTGAAAAAGTTACTAGGAAAGTTATTGAAGACAAGGCAGTGGATGTTGTCTCCATGGACTTTAGCAAGACCTTTGGCAAGATCTTGCATGGGAGATTGATCAAGAAGATTCCGCAACTTGGCATTTAAGATAAGGTAGTAAATTGGGTCAGACATTATCTTTATGGGAAAAGCCAGAGAGTGGTAGTAGATGGTTGCCTCTCTGACTGGAAGCCCGTGACTAGTGGTGTGCTGCAGAGATTGGACCTGGGTCAGTTGTTGTTTGTCATCTATATCAATGATTGGGAAAATAATGTGATAAATTGAATCAGCAAATTTTCAGATAACATCAAAAATAAGACTGCAATGGACAATGAGGAAGATTATCAAAGCTTGCAGTGGAATCTGGACTAGCTGAATAAAATGAATTGAAAAATGACCAATGAAATTTAATGCAGACAAGTGTGTGAGGTTTGGTCACCTATCTACAGAAAAGATGTCAAGGAGATTGAATGAGCGCAGAGAAAATTTACAAGGACATTGCCAGTACTTGAGTATCTGAGTCATAAGGAAAGGTTGAAAAGGTTAGGATGTTATTCCCTTGAGTGTCAGGAGAATGAGAGGAAAGTTGATAGTGGTATACAAAATTATGAGGGATATCGAGAAGTTAAATGCAAGCAGGTTTTTTCCACTGAGGTTGGGGGAGATTAAAACTAGTAGTCATGGGTTAAGTCTGAAATTTGAAATGTTTAAGATGAACGTGAGAGGAATCTTCACTCAAAGGGTAGTGAGAGTGTGGGATGAGCTGCAGTGAAAGTGGTAAATGTGCTTTCATTTTAATATTTAAAAGAAATTTGTTTAGATACATGGAAAGGAGGGATATAGAGGGTGCAGGTCGATGAAACTAGGCAGATTAATAGTGCAGCATGGACAAGATGGACGGACGGGCCTGTTTCTGTGCTGTAATATTCTATGACTTTATGACCCTATAACACAGGAAAACAGGAGCAGGAGTACGCGATCTGGCTCCCCAGTCCTATGTCTCTCCCCAACCCCCAATTGAATACATCATAGTTGATCTCTCCCAGACCTTGACCTTGTAGGTTTTTGCAAATAAAACAACATGAGGCATTTTAGGTTTAATGGAACTTAAGTTTAATAACAACACATTTATTGAACTCCAAAATCTGAACACAAAGCAGTCCTTTATGTAATACCATATCATGACAGATCAGCCTCTTAAAGTGAACCCCAACCCAACATCGGTTGTTGTGAATTCTGTACGTTTCCACCGATTACATTACCCTACACACCTCCACAACCTGGACCAACACATTGACATTGTGTGGAGGCTTGCAAGTGCTTCAAGAACTCCATCCGGTGATGCCAACTCTGGGCCACCCATGTTGGAAAGTCTGTGGACGAGATGCCAGAGGAAGACTGATCCAACCCGGGCTCCTGAATGGACAGACTCGCACCTGCTCCTCTCGGGCCATGCCATATGAAACTATTCTACACAGGCCCCCCCACCAGAATTAAATAAAACCAGCATTGTGAGCCTGTCTAGAGCTCGGACAAGCTGCCTGCATTAGGTCGTCGGTTCCATGGGTAGAGGAACAGCAGGTGCCTCGGCCCGTCCAGAGTTGCTTTGACACTCTCACGGTCATGTTGTGAAGCAGGGGCATGGCAGCAGAATCCTTCAAATCTTGGTGGGCCATTTTAAGGCAATCTACAAAAACACGTAAAAAGTCTTTTCTCCCTGTTCCATAATGCGGAATGGGCTATTGTAAGGGGCCGAAGAGGATGTTGTTATGCATAATGGCGGATGAAAACAAATGAGGCGGAATGTACCTCGACAGGAACTGTATGCTATTATGGGATGTAGGAATAAGCACAAAGGAATTCAATTTAATGAGGAGTGTGGAACGCTGTTGAGAGGCCAACCAGGCGGTTGTGGCATCAGAAAACAAATCACCTGGCAATTGTAATAGCTGCCTGTATACCAACTCAGTCACAGATGAGCTTTAAGAGCTGTTCTGGGCCCCAGAAGGACCCATGGGAAACGATCATGCCAACACACACCCATCAGGGAAGCCCTCAGAGCTGTCTTTAAGAAACAGTGAAGCCACTCACATTGGCCATTAGATTGCGAGTGATACGCCATGGTGTGATGCAGTCTAACGCCGAGCTTCTGGGCCATCGCAGCCCAGAGATATGAAATTAATCGGGACCATGGTCAGAGCAAATACCAGATAGGGGGCCAAAGCGACCAACCAAGGTGCTGGTGAACGTCTAAGCCATATCTGCAATCATCATTGATGCTAGAGGGATAACCTCTAGCCAGATGGTGGCAGATTCCACCGTGGTAAGGAGGTGCGTGAAACTGTGGGAAGGAGAAGAGGACCAACAATATCTCAATTGACATGGTCATACCGTCACTCACGGACCTCAAAAGGTACCAATAGCACCTGAACATGATGGAAATATATGCCCGCTGGCACTCCATACAGGCTGCGGTCAAATCACACACGTCCTTTCTGAGGCTGTCCCAAACTTTAGTACAAGCAGTTTCTGTGAGGCCTTCTGGCCCAGATGTGAGAGGCCATATATGGAATCAAAGTCAGTCTGTCTCCAGTTAATGGGCGTGATGGGGTGAGGGCGACCAACTGAGTCATCACACAAGAGGGAATCTCCAGCTTCTCCAAACCTAATGTCAGCCAACTGCAGGCCCATGGCAGACAGCCAGATAGAGACCGAGAAGCTTAAGGTCAAACATGCTGTACTTCCTTCTGGGGGGATGGAGCTACCAGCAAAAGTATGCGAGTGGCCGCCATAAGCGTCCAACCACCTGTTCATGCACAGCACCCACAGCATTGTCTGAAGCATCAGTAGTAATGGCAATCGGTGTGTTGGGAAACAGGTGCACCAATAGGGTTGCGTTGGAAAAAACTTCTTTGGTATCATCGAATGCACTGGTCATATGCGCTGGCCCAGCAAGCACATGATGAGGGTCATTGCTTTTAAGCAGACTATACAGGGAAAAATATTAGTTCAACAGCTCATGGAATGAAGCAGTGATAGAGCTTAACTATATCTAAAACTCCTGTAGTTTTTTAGTAGTGCGGGACAGTGGGAAATCCATAATAGCGGCTACTTTGGATGGGAGGGGTTTTGCATCTTCTGCGGAGTTGTGATGGCAGAGAAAGTCAATGGTTAACAATATTTAGCAAGGTTAATAATCAACCTGTGTTGGCCTAAGCACTCAAAAGGTGTGTGGAGATGAGATACATATTTGGATTTGGACATACTGGTAACAAGTATATCATCCAGGTAAAGAAAAAGAAAATCCATGTTTTTTAATACAGAGTCCATCAGCTGTTGGATTTAACAGCCCAAACAGCATGCACAGAAACTCAGAAAGGCCTAAAAGGGTTATCACAGCCATTCTGGGAATGTTCTCGAAGCACACAAACACCTGATGCTAGCCCCTAACTAGATTGACAGGAAAAAATTAACTCTCTGGCTAAGCATGCTGAGAAGTCCTGAATGTGTGCATCTGAGTAAAGATTGGGAATGGTAGCCTTGTAATGGCATCAGTAACTGCCACATGGGTGGCAACCAATCTGCTAATTAAATTTGCTGACGACACTACATTGATTGGCCTTATTTCAAACAATAATGAGGTGGCCTATAGGGAAGAAGCCATCTCTATGACACGGTGGTGTCAAGAAAACAACCTCTCCCTCAATGTCGCAGAAACAAATGAGCTGGTTGTGGATCACAGGAGGAATGGAGATGGGCTAACCCCTATTGACATCAATTGATCTGGGGTTGAGAGGGTAAACAGCTTTAAGTCCCTCAGCATCCACATCACCGAGGACCTCACGTGGTCTGTACACACCAGCTGTGTGGTGAAAAAGGCACAACAGCACCTCATTCACCTCAGAAGGTTGAGGAAGTTTGGTATGGGCCCCAAATCCTAAGAACTTTCCACAATAGAGAGCATCCTGACTGGCTGCATCACTGCCTGGTATGGGAACTGTACTTCCCTTAATCGCAGGACTCTGCAGAGAGTGGTGCGGACAGCCCAGCACAACTGTAGTTGTGAACTTCCCGTGATTTGGGACATTTACAAGGACAGGTGTGTTAAAAAAGGGTCCGTAGGATCATTGAGGACCCAAGTCATCCCAACCAAAATCTATTCCAGCTGCTACCATCCAGGAAGCTGTACCACAGCATAAACGCCAGGACCAACAGGCTCCGGGACAGCTTGTTCCACCAGGCCATCAGACTGATGATCTTATGCAGATTTGATTGTACTCTATATTACATAAATTATTATAAATTGCTATGATTGCACATAGATCATTTCAATGGAGACATAACACTAGCAGGTCAGTTGTAGAAATGTGATGCTTAACCCCATGTTTTGTGACGGTATTGGAGAATATAGGCTTGATGAGGTTTGGAATTTCGCCTCGCCGTCAAGTAAACTCACATGCAGTGGTGCATGCATTTGACAGAGTCGTGTGGGGTACTTACTGGGGGAGTAGGGTAATGACTCAAAGTCCTTGACATCCACAATCTGGCAGTTGTTAAGATCAACAAGTTTTCATTGGGTACGCAGGAACTCTGTACTGAGCAGAGGTCTAGCCGCTTTAGCCAGGACAAAGTCCCATGACTAACATCGTCCACTGAAGTAGAGTGTCACCTGTGTCACACAGGAAGCGTTACCCTGAAAGGGTGTTCGTAATGAAGAGAAGCTTATGGGGATAAGACAGGAGCTGGATACTGATAGTGGATGATCAGCCATGATCACAGTGAATGGCGGTGCTGGCTCGAAGGGCCGAAGGGCCTACTCCCGCACCTATTGTCTATTGTCTATAGTAGAAGACCCTTAGCAGCTGGGACCCACAGTGTTCACAGACCTTTGATATCCCGATTTATCCCGATGAGCTAGTACTGTCAAAGCTTCCAGGCGGTTGGCATGTCCTTGTGTTTGCACCAAAGTGAGCATGGTAAAAATATAGGCCCCGGATTATCTGTTTCGCAGCCATGGGCATCTTTATGTTGGGGACATTGCTGACTGGGCTTATTGAGGTAGAGAAAGGAAAAGGAATTCTGAACCACTGCCTAGTTGACTGTAGACTATCAGCCATTTGAGCAAGCTCCTTATCATCTATCACAGGTGCATTAGTGAGGCCTATGCAAACTTGACCAGGCAATTGCTGCATGAAGGGTTCTTTAAAAAAAAACAGGGATGGGGATGGTGATTTTCCAGGAGAGATAGCATGTAGTCCATTAGCTCCAACAGCTTTGCATTGTCGAGGCTGGGCAAGGAGAGCCACTGTTTGGCGTGCTGGGACTCCCATCGTCCAAGAGTCTGTAAAAGGAGAGTTTGCTGTGGTGGATGTTTATTGTGTTCAGGTGGGTGTTCTAGTAGACTCACCACTCTCACAACCATGTAGTTTCCGAGTGACCATACCACATAGCAGAACTCGGTGGCTTTGGTGGTGCAGAGCAAATTGAGCCGCGGCGTGTACAAATCACAAAGCCCCAGCAGTTTCAAGGTAGCTGTGATGGCCAACATATTCAATGACTCTGGGATCATCCTAGAGCTTCGGGATCACCAATGTAGGCTTTCACAAATAAAACAATGTGAGGTGTTTTAAGTTTAACAAAAAATCATAACAGCACAGTTATTGAACTACTAAACCTGAACACAAAGCGCGCTAAAAGCCCTTTCCATATTTACATAATCAGGTCAGACCAGCCTCTTAACGTGAACTCCAACCCAAAGTCAGTGGTTGTGAACTCTGTAGATTTCCAACAATTACATTACCTTCCAACCTCTCTTCTGTGCTGTTTCTGTATGGTCCTCCATTACCTAATATTTTAAACCAGCATCTGTGCTTTTTTAATATCTCCAGTGATAGTAACTTTCACAAGTCTATCAGTTGGCAAATTAACACAGAGTTTCAACGTGCATGAATATCTTATCCTCACCCCAGTCTTAAGTGAGCACCCTCAACATTGTAGCTATGTCCCTTCATCTCAGTGTCTCTCACTGGTGGAAATATTTCAATGTCTGCTCTCTTAAGATCTTGTATTTTTCAATATGATCATCTGCCTGTCCTCTAAACTTTAAAGAATGTCAATTTAATTTTTTCAGCCTCAGTTACTGCATATGAGGAATTACCCAAGCAAATCTCTTTTGAACTGCTTGCAGTGCCCATATATCCTTTCATAAAACTGTGAAAATATGCACAGCACTCTTTCTTCTATGTGTAAACCATTATTCATTATACGCACACACTCACTCATTCTGTGAGTTGTGACACATTATCAAATGGTTCCTGGTTATAGAAATGCTTTACATGAGAGGGTTGTATGTGCAATTCTTACTCCCAGGAATCTTCAAATCGGAAACATTAACTCATTAAAACACAGGAACAAGGAATGCTTTCATCAAATGCTTAGTGGTGCATCAGGCATAACTTCTTTGCTAATATTTAGAACTGTGCAATAATATGGTTGAGTATGGAGACACAAGGGTCTGCAAATGTGAAAATCTGCAGCAACAAATGAACTGGCGGAGGAACTCAGCAAGACAAGAAGCATGTTTGGGTTGTTGTGGGGTTGGGCGGGGAGTGTGTGTGTGAGACGGAGAAGGAATCAAAACTCTGTATTAAGTTCAGCAGCATAATTGAATGCAGTGGAGTTGAATTAAATTGGCATAGTGCTGGTGCAAGGGTTAATTCACCATTCTAGCAATCCAGAGACCTGAATTGAAAACCAACCAGAGCAGCTGTATAAATTGCTTTAAAACAATAATACACAGCAGCAATGATCACAAATATGAGATGGAAGAAATAAATCTAGTTTACTGATATTCTTTTGAGGAATAAATCTGTAATGGTCATTTCTGTGACTGCAAACCCAATATGGTTGATTATGAAATGTCCTAGCAAGCTAATCAGTTCAAAGGCAGTGAGGGATAGGAAAAAAATGCGATCTTGCCTGTAAATCTCAAACCCTGAAAATGGATTAAAAACAAATCATCTGTATCATTGTTGTTCAAACTTTGCTACGAGCAGGCTACTTGTTAATTTTTGGAGCACAGTCTCCAGAAGCTCTAAGGCATTGGAAAAAATTAATAAAATTTGTATAAGCACCTCTTTCCAGGAGGGAATTGATGTCATTGTTTTTTTGTTTTCCACAACAACTCAGCTGACATGAGGCATTCTGTGGAGCATCTGAACAAATATCGACAAAGCTCATTTCAACTCTGGCAGGTGGGTTTGAGAGATAGATAGTTCTGGGATAAAGATCTGTGACCATATATAAAGAATACTGTGCATTTGATTAACCTGGGCACTGAGTAACACACACACTCTGAATGTGATGTCTGCTATGTGATGAGATGTGTTTGGGAAGGAAGTCTTGCATTTAAGTAGTACATTTCCTTACAAATTGCTCCAGAGCAAAACAGTGTAGTGACTGTTAAATAAAGAGACCAAGCAACCATTCCTTATGCAAACTATAAGGAAGAAAAGTGCCAAGTTAAGTTATTTTGCCTCCAAGGGGACCACAACTTTGTCGTAAGGTTTGGAGGCATGCACCCTCAATGACCCAGAGAGCTATGTTGGCTGGAGTCAGGACCTTGTGCTTTAGCTCTTGATAGGGTCACCCATGCTAAACAGGTCAAAGGGTAGAGGCTAGACTAAGAGTGGTCCACCGGTCCTCCAGGTTTGGGGGTTCAGGGCTACCAACGTTGACTGGTAAAAAAACAATTGCTACAGAAATAGCAATGAAAAGTCCTTCTGTACAGACAGAAATGGAGGACCTTCATTGCTGCCCTAAATGCCAGTGGCATAACAGGCTGTAAGTAAGTAAAGAAGTATTGACTGAGAGTGAAGAGAAATGTTACGTTAGCCATTAGCAGCACTGTAGCACAGCTCACCATGTCAGACATCCAAGTTCGAACCTGACTTTGAGTTCTGTCTGTGTGGAGTTTGCACAGTCTCCTGTGACCACACGGGTCCCTTCCAGGTGTTCTGCTTTCCTTCAATATTCTAAAGTCTCACAGGTTGGCCAGTTTACTGACCTCAGTAAATGTCCTGCAGCGTGTGCAAGTGATAGCAACAAGAGGGATGCTGATGAATGTATGAGGAGTCTCAAAAAAGTACAAATAATGTTGGTTTCATGTAAATGATTAGCCTATGTTCAGTGCAGACCCATTGGGCTGTAGGGACTCTCTCATTACTGTATTTCTTGATGATGTTATAGTTTTCCGTAACTCTAATGCCTAGGGTCCTGTGATAACTCTGATTTCACCTTCAAGGTATCCATTATCTAATCATATTGTTGGATCTTGTTAGAGCATCTCATCTGAAGGAAGAACGTGAAGCTTCACCGAGCTTAATATACATACGAGGAGTGATTGATAAGTTCGTGGCCTAAGGTAGAAGGAGATGAGTTATTAACTTTAAACTTTCTGCATTATCACTCAAAGAGTTGAACTGCACGTGCATGTAACAAGAGTGTCTTGGACCTCCAGGTGCTCCACAGCAGGGATGATTGGTAAGTTTGTGGCCTAAGGTAGAAGGAGATGAGTTATGCAGCTCTTGTTACATGCACAAGCAGTTCAACTCTTTGAGTGAAAATGCAGAAAGCTTGAAGTTTCTCCTCATCTCCTTCTACCTTAGACAATGAACTTATCAATCACCCCTCGTATTTATTGAGATACAGTACAGAATTGACCCTTCGAGCTCTTGAAGCCATGCCACCCAGCAGTCCCCCAATTTAATCTTTGTCCAATCATGTGCTAACTTACAGAGACCAATTCACCTACCAACCAGCAGGTCTTTGGAATGTGCAAGGAAACCGGAGCATCCTGAGTTAATCCATACGGTCACGGGGAGAAAATAAGTGGGAATTGAATCCCTATCACCTGTACTGCAAAATGTTGTACAAATCACTATGCCATGAACAGGTTCATATTCAAGTTTTTCTTGTGACAGTAATAAACTATTTTACCAATTTAGCCTATCTATGCCATAATTCCACAGAAGGAAATACTGGCATGTTTCATTGACTTTTGGGTCTGATGCAAACAGAATCTGTAGTCCCTCCTCTTCTGCATGTTGCTAACATGACTTCTCTGCAAATAATTTTGAAGTAAATTGCTGGCAGATGCATCATGAATAATCGCAGGTAAAAGAAAAATAATAAAAAGTCACCCCAGATCTGTGCTAAATGTTTAACATAATTGCATTGCTCCAGAAAGAAAATGGAGGATATTCTCAGAAATGCAAAAGGGCTTTGCTTCCTCAGCGTCTGTGTAGTTGTCATTCCTACCAGGAATCACTTGGACAGATGCAGTTGTGAATTTGAAATCCGGCAGCTTTAACCCTTATTGTTGGTTTGTTCACCACCAGCAGCAGGTTCACAATTGTTATTCCACATACAGAGGAAGGGAGACAGCGATTTGACAGTCCAGAGGATGTTCCTTTGTATATGCTGAGTCTGATAACATGAAAAGTTATGTAGTCAGGAATCCACAAAACCCTCAGTCAAAACTCTCACAGGGTTACTCTCTGACATTTCCCCAAGAAGAATAACACTTTAGAAGGTTGTTCTAATTTCAGGCATAGAGTTTTAGTTACACCCCGGTTAAGGCATTGTTTTCTAATTTAATTAGTTTTCTTGAAAGAAAATCATATAATGACTCTGTTTACCCTGATGAATATATCTCATATGGTGAACAGAACAAATGCTGATAGATAATAAACAGCCTCAACTGCAGAGCTGAATGAAATAATTACAAAGCAGGATTTCTTTTTTCCAATTTCTTTCTACTGTTTGTCCTTTTATTGATTCCACTCATTGTGCATCATTGTGGTCTGTGAACATTCTTCTCAGAATTTGCGGTTAAAAAGGAAGTTAATAACCTGGGTTGTCTTCTTTCACTTTGCTCCTGACATATCAACACCCATTATTATAAATTCTTTTTATTCATTAATGCTAATTTCAGATGCCAAATTTAACTAAAGATCTTATTTTGCTCTGTTATGACTAATTAATTATAGTGATCTGATGGTTTCCTTAATAACTACTGTGGTCATTAACAGGTTTGGCTATCTGAATTAAATGTCATGACTATTCAGAGCCTTCAAAACTGCACAGGGGAACTGTAAATTCTTGCTCAGCACCTGGAATATTAGAGATTTAAAAATAGTTGAACTTTTGTAATATTCTCCTAACTTGCCTAATGCCTAGATCAGATATTTAGAATAACCTGCTGTCCTTTTACCAGTTAGGCAGCTGGGTAATGGAGAAAAGTTTTGAGAATTTTTTATTGCAGGTGAGGGATGAACATAAGAGTAAATAGTGGCCCAAACATTCCTGGTGGAACTCAGGACAAAAAGTAAAGATTAAAATTTCAATAAAATTCTTTTTATATTGAACTATTCCAGACAAACTGCAAGATTCTGTGTCCCATACATTAAAAAATAATAACTGAAGTAAAGTACAGCAATGAAACAGCTTTCAGTTCTCCATAATGACTGCACAGAACTTGGAATATTTCTTAAAGAATGAAACACACTTTTGCTTGGTTCTTCATGTTCGTACTCCCTGGCAGAAGTTCAGATGGTTTCAGGTTATTTAAAGCAATGTTCAAACAGGTCTTTGTCTTATAGTAAATCTAATCGTCATGAACTAAAATGCAACATTGCTGCTAATGAAGACAGAAAAGAACAAAGCAGATCTAAAGTACTGCAATGGTGATATGAAAATATGTTAGAATATTCTCGGGTTTTTACTTAATTAATCCAACATGAAAGGTAAAATTATAATATTCTAATAGGACTATTAACATATTTAATATGCAATAATCACTCTGCAAAACTTTTCATGAAGGAATTTTGAAGCCTATTGACATTATGTGTGTCGAAGTGTTTATACGCAAACTCTCCTCTTCATAATTATTAGTTATCAGCAATGTCTGCCAATCTGCATTGTCTGTTTGACATAAAACAGTGCATATTAATGTAAACACCAATTTTAAATCAAGTATTTAAGGTCAAGTCTTAATTAAATGTATAAATTCAAGTTCAGGACCTCTTAGTCTTATGCCAATTTTTCATTAAAATGTCTCATTACATTAATCCTGTAAAATTAGATGGAGTAGGGCAAGGAAAACATTAAAAAATCCCCTGGGTGGAGTGTGTGGAGAAAAATAAGTCACACAATGAGTCAAACACATTTATTGTCCATTAAAATTCATAACTTAAAAGAACATGACAGGCATATAGTTTCTCTGATCTGACTTTTTCCTGCACATCATTATCTACAATTGCAGGTGATGCACGTATATCAGTTACACACTGAAATATTATGCTATCCTTTTTTGCGACATTATGCTTTTGAAGCACTTTAAGACAAAGATGATTTTTTTAACACAAGCTGCTTCAACACTGGAGAAGTCTGAATGGGGCTGAACATTGACATTATATGGAATTCACCTCATACCTGAGAGAAGCATACAGAAAATGTAATTGTCCAGTTCTGATGAAGGGTCTCGGCCCAAAACATTAACTGTTGGCTTTTCCATAGATGTTGCCTGGCCTGCTGAGTTCCTCCAGCATTTTGTGTGTGTTGCTTAAAAAATGTAATTGATTGGACCAAGGACACTGAAGTGAGGAACTCTTGCATGAATCTTTTAGACTGAAATGTTTGACCTCTTTTTACCTGTCATTGATTTCAGTTTTGCTAATGTTCTTTGGTACAACATGGTGACAACTTACACTGGAAATCATGGTTGTGATGTCACCAAGGGAAATGTAATTCTGGTAGAAAACTAATTGGGAATGAGTGGACTACTTGCGGAGATGTCAGGTGACAGTTTCACATAAGACACCTGCAATGGATTGCAGGGAGGGTCTTATGGTTTGTAGCTCCAAAATATAAAAAAAATTGAAAAGTAAAGACGAGAGTCAGAAATGCAAGTCTAAGTTCTTACTTTAATTGAGACATGCATGTATGACGTGGTAGTGTAATGACATACTTTTACATATAACTTTCAATAATGCATCCTTCTCCCTGCTTAGCTATAAACTCCAACTCATTATAGAATGCATCTCAACTTAAATACAGATATATGGGGTCGGGAGGGGAAGATGGCGGCGCGACGCAGCTTGCAAAGACCACTCCAGTGGTGATGTCTGTTATTTGTCTAGTAGGGTGCCGAGTACAATCCTGATTTGATGGGGATGGATGTGAGAGCACAGAGGAACATCTGGAGAAACTTCTGAAATGCCTGCTTCGCTGCTGTTGCTACTGTGTGGTCTGGAGTCTCCGGAGGAGAAGGCTCCGAATCCATTGCTTTGCTTGTTGCTCGGTGGCCGGGGTGGGGTCGGAGTGTTCGGCAGAGGATGGTGATCGGAGAGGCTCTATCGGAGGGGCTGGTCAGAGGCTCGAAGTTTTCGGACGGACTCAGAGTCGGCTGCAATTGGGTGCTTCCAATGCATCTGCAAGTTGTCGGCGCTTGGAGGTTCATGGCAGGGAGAGTTTCTCCCTTCTGCCACCTGCGTTAGATGATGAGTCGATCGGGACTTTGAGGCTTTTTTTTTACCGTGCCCATGGTCTGCTCTTTATCAAATTACAGTATTGCTTTGCATTGTTGTAACTATATGTTATAATTATGTGGTTTTGTCAATTTTAGTCTTGGTTTGTCCTGTTTTTTTGTGATATTATTCTGGAGGAACATTGTATCATTTTTTAATGCATGCATTTCTAAATGACAATAAATGAGGACTGAGTGTCCTCATAATCTAATCTAATCTAATCTAGATACAGAGAGAGAGAGAGAGAGAGAACATTATATATTAAAACTTAACTGTTTCTCGATGAACTTTTTAAAAACTCAGACATCTCACTGTGCTTCAACAGGTAGGCAGTCATCATGAGTTTGTTTAAACCTTCCTCATTGCGGCTGTTCCGTTTTGTAACTGCAATTCACAAACATTAATTGAGAAGAAAAAACGGGAGTCCAAAATGTGAGTCCAACTTAGTTTTTACTTTAAGTGAATTATGCATGTATGACATGGCAGTGTAATGACATATGCTATTTACATACTGCTATATATAACCTGCAACACATTATGTAAACAATAAAGAATGCAATAAATAATATATTTGCAACATTACTCAAATATGACTGAAATAATAAATACACACAAAGGGTATTGATTGTTGCTCAAGATGCCAGCACTATTGCTATTGTCAGGGCTCATGGGAGTTGTTGTAGCGTGGATGAAATCACCGGAGAGACAGAGTCACTGGTAGATACAAAGCAGCTTCTTTATTTGACACAACAAGGTACAGCAGGCATCATACGGACAGAGATGCTTTCCGTAGAAAGGTCTGCTAGCCCAATGTGGGCTCGATATTTATATGCTAAACACAAAAAGCAATCGCTACTTACAAAGTTATAGATAATGCATAGACAATGCTTCCTTTTGAAGCTACATACAAAACATTACATCTTCTGACTTCATCCTTCCCTCCTGACGCCAACATGTCTCGGTTGGTACTCACAGCCTTCAGAAGTGCAAGTCAAATCCACAATACATTTATTTGACATATTAACATAGAGGACAATTAATATTTATAAAGTATGAATAAGGCTGTCTTCAAACCTACAGCATCTGGTCAAACTACGGCATCTGCAGAGTCAGGTATTCACAGCTTTTAGGAATTACAGAGTCATTTAAGTGTAAATGAATCATCTACCCAAAAACTCACTCTAACAGGAATTACAATGTCAAGACCCTCACCCACATTTTTACATGGAAGAAGTAGGAGGCAGGATGATTGGAGGAAGAGCATCATGTTATATCCCCTTCAATGGATTAAGTTCAATCTTATTTTACAAAGAGATAGTGAAAAATATGCAGAGATAAGGAGTTTTTCCTTCTGCTAAAGATATGCTTTGGTTTTATTTGGATCCCTATGGCGGGGCATTGCAATATCCACCATTCCTGTCATGGGAAGACGTCTCTGATTGTGGCTGCAACATGGAAATCAGAAGAGGTTGATGCCATGCATTTATCCACTATCTACTCATTTGCTTGTCCAAACATCCTGCATGCTTTAAGCAGTCAGTCTCAGTAGGAACGTTGCTTTAAGTGCTTCTACCTTAGCAGAAAATGATTATATCAAACTTGCACTATGCATCTGTCTTTGGGATTCGTGCTAATTTTGTGTATATAAGCCAATTCAAACACTCATGATACTTTCAATGTCATTGCCCTGTGCCAAAGCCTCACCGCATGGATATCACTTTCACATTTGTATTCTTGCACGGAAGGATTTCTGGACAAAAATCTTGTAAGTGATAATGATGCAGAACAGAGCGATTTCAAAAAGTGGAAAGCTTAATAATTCCATAACTCTTTCGTAACTGCCTGTTACACTAGTGGCATTTAGGTCAGCCACAAAGCTCCTCCATCTCTGTCTTTCCTTGGCTATGTACAGTGTCATGTGTGACGCCAAGCAGAGCTACCAGATGGATGATGCTAATGAGAGAGATAACGGAAGACAATGGAGAAACATTCAAAACGCTAATAAGAGAGAAGAGAGAGATTAACGAGAAAGAAACTCAATTCAGATATTGACAGACAGGTTGCTTTGAACCTGAACTGTTTGAAGTTTGATGGACAGGTGATAACCTGGCAGGGGGATAAAAATAGCAGGTGTGCTAAGGCACGACACACGCCACGAGACCCTGGAAAGAGCAGTGTGCCCCCACAAGTTGGTGAGAGTTTGGAGGACCAGTTCACGGAAACCGATCAGAGGCTCACAGGGTGTAAAGGTACGATCGGTGGGAACCTGGGGTGTGCGTCCGCCCTTGCCTGGGTGCCGGGTTCACGGCGGAAGAACGATCAGATCCGGAATGGAGGGGTCACAGTTGGTGACCACAGCGGGATTAGAAGACATCAAAAGGTCTGCCCGAAACCAGCTGCATCTCTCATTCTCTCTCTCTCTCTACAACGGTACAACAACAGCGATTACTTCCAACTGCACTAAACTGAACTGAACTCTGCTTCACTTCAGACTGATCATTTTACTCCTGGACTGCAATAGAGCTTGGTTGATTCCTATTACCTTAGTTCTGTGTATATGTGTGTATTATCATTGCTAACCTGTTACACCTGTATCCTTACGATTAGTGCACTGTATTACTTATTTCTTTAATAAAACTTCATTAGTTTCCTAGTAATCACAGACTCCAATGAGTGTTCCATTTCTGCTGGTTTGGCAACCCAGTTACAGGGTACGTAACAACAGTCATACAAAAGTATCAAATGATTCTTCATTGCTGTTTCCGTAACAATTTTCTTTAACCAGCCTTGAGCTGAACCCCCAAATCTGGAAGTCTGGTGGACCCATTCTTGGTCTGCCCTCTAACCTTTGACCTGTTTGGCATGGGTAACCATGATAAGGATAATGGCCAGGATAATCAAGGACACGACCCACCCAGGCAACACACTTTTCGTCCCTCTTCCCTCCGGGAGAAGGCTCAGGAGCTTGAAGACTCATATGGCCAGATTTGGGTATAGCTTCTTTCCAACTGTGATAAGACTGCTGAACGGATCCTGACCCGGATCTGGGCCGTACTCTCCAAATATCCGGACCTGCCTCTCAGTTATTTTGCACAACCTTACTTTCCATTTTTCTATTTTCTATTTATGATTTATAATTTAAATTTTTAATATTTACTAATTTTCACTATTTTATTATTTAATATTTGTAATCCAGGGAGCGGGAAGTGCAGAATCAAATATTGCTGTGATGATTGTATGTTCTAGTATCAATTGTTTGGCGACAATAATGTATGAAGTATAAAGTATAAAGTATAACCCTACCAAGAGCCAATATATAAGGCCCTGATTCCAGCCAATGTAGCTCTCCAGGTCATTGAGGCAGGATAACTCATTAAGTTAAGCCTGAAGTTCAACATGTTCTGCACTGAGCAAGTTTATCCTCCCCAGAACAACAGTAAAAATTTCAGCAGTCAACAAATATTGTGAATCCCCATAAGCAATTAAATGTAAAATCAGATAGGCTTTAACTGGTTAAATACTCTCCAGACAGTCAGTGTTTGCTTGTCAGTATTTAACATTTAAATGAATGATAAAAGGGCCAAACATAGCCATCAACAATAAATCTACAAGAAACCAAGGCCTTTGGAAGTAGAGCACAGGAAAATGGCAAATGAAATTAGACATAAAATTTACCAATAAATTCCCCTGCTTGGTACTAGACAGGAATGAATGATGACTAAATCATCTTTCTGAAGCAGTTTGGTTTAAATTTTTGTTCAACCAATGATTAAGAAATTCCCAAGCAACCAAGTGAATGAATTAACCCTTACTTGAAGAATCATTGAGGAAAATCATTCAGGGACTTTATGGCTGAACTCCCAATTTAAGTCTAAGTTCACAAACCCTTGACTGAACCCTGGGGTAATTTGTACATCTTATACTGTTTTGTTGTGCTGGCTTATTATTGTCACAGGTACCAAGATACAGTGAAAAGCTTGTCTTGCATATTCTTTGTCCAACTTAAATCATTGCACAGTGCATTTAGCTAGAATAAGGTAAACAATTTAAAAATGAAGAATATAGTGTGAAAGCTACCAAAAAAGTGCAGTCCAGGTAAACGATCAGGTGCAAAATCATAATGAAGTAGATTGTGATGCCAGGAGTCGACCTGACAGTGCAAGATCTTCTTTAAAGAGTCTGATAACGGTGTGGTAGAAACTGTCCTTCAGCATAATGATAAGTGCTTTCAGACTTTTGTATGATCTCCTGATGGGAAAGGGGAGAAGAGAGAACATTTAATGCAACAGACACAGTCTGCTGAAAGACTTCTTTTTTTTCAATATTTTTATTAATTACTTGCACAGCTGAATACAAAATACATTATGATATTATGGAAACAGAAACAAGATTGAATTTCCCCATAACTATGTATAGTAAATTAACCATAACATTGAAAAGGTATATTTTATTCTAACCTAAAGCAAATTCAAAACCCCATAACAAAATAGAAAAAAAGAGAGAGAAAAGAACAGCTGTTTGGTTGAAAGAAAAGAAAAAAATCTCTGACGTAAAGTCGTAAATTCAAACATATAATAGCTATCATCATTGCTGACCAAATCAAAAATCGTGAAAGTAGTTCCAAAAAGGTCCCCATAAAGTGAAAAAATCTTGTCTAGGTATAAGAATAGAACACCTAATCTTCTCTAGATTTAAACACGACATAACATCAATCAACCAGTGGGCATGAGTAAGTGGAGCAGCATCTTTCCACTTAAGCAACAAAACTCTTCTGGCTAAAAGAGAAATAAAAGCCAAAATATGCAAAGCATTTGCTTAAGAGTAAAATCATTTCCTCCAACAATGCCAAACAACGCAGTCAGAGGGTTGGGTTTAAAGTTTACTTTAAAAAGCTCCGAGAAAGTTTGAAAGCCTCTTTGACATTACACCTATTACAGTATGGAGAAAAATCTGAGTAAAAATGAGAGAGCTTAACGAACTGCCCATTGGGATCAGACGTTACATCATGTTGAACAAAAGCAACTGAGTTGTCAATGAAAATCGAAGTATTTCTGGCCTTAGCTTGAAAGGAAGTATGAAAAGCTAGACCGTTCCAATGTTTAAACAAACGCCCACAATCAGATCTGTGGACGTGTGCCTCCTGTAAAAAGATAATTGAGGCATTCAGTTTCTCAATATAGGTAAAAATCTTATTGCATTTCACAGGGTGGTGTAAACCTTTCGCATTCAAACTCAAAAAAATAATATTGTATACCATTTGATTGTGTTTAAATCAGAGGTTAAACATATAAACCACTGGAATATACCAAAAATCCAACCCTTAAAATTCAAAATACTTGACCAAGCGATAGATGAGGCAGGGATAACCAAACAGCTGATAAAAAGGAGAAAAAAAAACACCCCACTCCCGTCCACCCCCTCCCAAGGAAAAAAGTCACCCAAGCGAGGGAGAAAGCTCATCTACTGATAAATCCCTCCCCCAACATCCTACTGGCAGAGCTCCAAGAGAAGAAAAGATTAGTACAGAATGAATTCCAACCTAGACTAAATAACCGTCAAAAGAACTAAAGAAAATCAAAACATAATGTTTGCAAAAAATAATTACAAAGAAAACTTACTGTCTATTAATTTCCTAAACAGATAAATACAGAGAAGAAAAAGAAGAGTTATTTATAAAAAATACATCGAAAAAGAATTATTCAAAGAGAAAAGTAATAAACAAATAAACTGCACAATTGCAACAAATTAATCAGTCAAACTGAGGGAGCAAGGTTATATGAAGCAGAAATAAACGACTAAACTTCTGGAGTTGATAGAATAAATATTATTCCAAACAGCTAAAGAAGAATTCAAAACATCATGTTGTAGCGGTGTGCTACACACAGCGCTAGAGTAACGACACGCAGTCGGTGAGTTGGAGTTGCGATAAAAGAGGTTTATTCTAACTTCACAGCCTCCTTTAAAGCCCTCCCGTTCCCGCACTCCCCGGGCGGGACTGCTGTGGGGAATGCATATTCCCAGACCCTTTCCGCACGCGGGATTTTCCCCCTGCTGGTGAAGATAGCCTGGCGTCCTTTTTGGGGCCGGCCCTCTCTGCCTGCACGCGCTGTTTCGTGAGCTGGTTCCTGTGTGCTAGAAAGTGGGTCACCACATAACCTCGCCCCCTGAACCGGCGATACATCCCCCAATGTCCACAGTCTGGATCAGCCTCTGTTTGGGAGGTCTGCCTCTGCGCTGCGGTGCCTAAGCCTGGACCGGCTGCGCCAAGTCCACATGGGCCGGTTTGAGTCGGTCCACCATGGAAACCTCCTCTTTCCCCCCAATGTCCAGCACGAACATGGACCCGTTGTTCCTGATCACCTTAAACAGCCCCTTGTAGGGCCGCTGTAGCAGTGCCCGGTGTCCGCCTCATCGTACGAATACAAACTTACAGTTCTGCAGGTCTTTGGATACGCAGGTAGGGCTCTGTCCGTGCTGTAAAGTGGATATGGGGCCCAGGTTACCGAGCCTCTCACGTAGTCTGTCCAGGACTGCTGCGGGTTCTTCCTCTTGCCCCCTTGGGGCTGGTATGAACTCTCCTGGGATGACCAGGGGCGCGCCGTTCACCAACTCGGCCGACGAGGTGTGCAGATCCTCTTTGGGCGCCTTGTGGATTCCGAGCAGGACCCAGGGAAGCTCGTCCACCCAGTTAGGCCCTTCCAGGTGGGCCATGAGAGCCGATTTCAGGTGACAGTGGAAACGCTGCACTAGTCCGTTCGACTGTAGGTGGTAGGCAGTTGTGTGGTATAGCTGCGATCCTAAAAGGTTGGCCATAGCCAACCACAGGCTGGAGGTGAACTGGGCGCCTCTGTCGGAGGTAATGTGGGCCGGTACCCCGAAGCGCGCTACCCAGGTTGCGATCAGTGCTCGGGCGCAGGATTCGGAGGTGGTGTCGGTGAGCGGGACTGCCTCTGGCCAACTGGTGAACCGGTCTATCATAGTTAGGAGGTACCGCACTCCTTGCGACACTGGCAGGGTGCCCACGATATCCACATGGATGTGGTCAAACCGCCGGCGGGTGGGTTCGAACTGCTGCGGCGGAGCCTTGGTGTGCCGCTGCACCTTGGCCGTTTGGCACTGCATGCACGTTCTGGCCCATTCACTGACCTGTTTACAAAGTCCATGCCACACGAACCTGTTGGCAACCAGCCGGACGGTTGTCCTGATGGAGGGGTGCGCTAAGTTGTGAATGGATTCGAAAACTCACCGCCGTCAGACTGCCGGGATGACGGGGCGGGGTTGGCCGGTAGCTACATCACACAGTAGGGTCCTCTCACCTGGACTTACGGGGAGGTCTTGTAGCTGCAAACCGGAGACTGCAGTCCTGTAACTGGGGATCTCAGCATCTGCCTGCTGTGCCTCTGTCAGCGCTGCATAGTCCACCCCTGGGACAAGGCCTGTATGGTAGGTCTGGATAGTGCATCCGCCACGACGTTGTCCTTTCCCGAGACATGCCGGATGTCCGTCGTGTATTCGGAGATGTAGGACAGATGTCGCTGCTGGCGGGACGACCAGGGGTGGGACACTTTAGTGAATGCAAAGGTAAGCGGTTTGTGGTCCGTGACCGCGGTGAAGGGTCTATCTTCTAAGAAGTATCTGAAATGCCGGATTGCCAGATATAGTGCCAATAGCTCCCGGTCGAAAGCACTGTATTTGAGTTCGGGTGGTCATAGGTGTTTGATGAAGAACGTCAGGGGTTGCCAGCCACCCTCGATGAGTTGCTCCAGCACTCCACCGACTGCTGTGTTGGATATGTCCACCATGAGGGCAGTTGGAACATCTATTCCGGGGTGCACTAACATCACGGCATTTGCCAAGGTTTCTTTGGTTTTAACGAAAGCAGCCGCGGTCCCTTCATCCCAGGTAATGTCCTTGCCCTTACCCAACATCAGGGTGAACAGGGGGCGCATGATTTGGGCTGCTGAGGGGAGGAAACGGTGATAGAAATTCACCATACCCACGAATTCCTGCAGGCAGGCCTTTGGTTGTGTTGGGTTGGGGGAAGTTGCGGACCGCGTCTACCTTGGTGGGCAGAGGGGTTGCCTCATCTTTAGTAATCCTGTGGCCCAGGAAGTCGATGGTGTTGAGTCCGAACTGGCACTTGGCCGGGTTGATTGTAAGGCCGAATTCGCTCAGTCTGGCGTAGAGTTGACAGAGGTGGGACAGATGCTCCTGACGACTACTGTTGGCTATGAGGATGTCGTCCAAATCGATGAATGCAAAGTCCAGGTCGCGTCCCACCACGTCCATTAGCCACTGGAAAGTCTGTGCAGCATTCTTTAGGCCAAACGGCATTTGGAGGAATTTGAAAAGGCTGAACAGGGTGATAAGTGCTGTTTTGTGGATGTCGTCCGGATGTACTGGGATTTGATGGTATTCCCAGATGAGGTCTACCTTGGAAAAGATCCCTGCATTGTGTAGGTTTGCTGCAAAGTCTTGAATATGCGGCACAGGGTAGCGGTCTGGCGTTGTAGCCTCGTTCAGCCTGCGGTAGTTGCTGCATGGTCTCCAGCCCCCCGGCTGCCTTGGGTACCATGTGCAGTGGGGAGGCCCATGGGCTGTCGGACCGTCATATGATCCCCAATTCCTCCATCTTCTTGAATTCCTCCTTCCCCAGTCAGAGCTTGTCCAGGGGGAGCCTTCGAGTACAGGCGTGGAGGGGTGGTCCCTGGGTCAGAATGTGGTGCTGTACTCTGTGTCTGGGCATGGCTGCCGTGAACTGCAGTGTCAGAACTGATGGGAAATCCGCCAGGACCCTGGTGAATTCGTCATTAGACAGCGTGATGGAGTTCAGGTGTGGGGCTGGCAACTTGGTTTCTGGGAGAATTCAGCAGGTCATGCACCAGTGTGAGGAAAGAAAGTATAGATGTTTCTGTCAAAATCCCTGCAGAGACTGGAGAGGCGAGATGGGAAGCACAGAGAGGAGAAAGAGAGTGGCAAGGAAACACTCTGAGGCAATCAGTAGTCTGAAGAGGTGTATAAGATGAAAGTAGAACCAGGCATAGGTGTTGAGTAGGGGTGGCGTTGGATGACTGTGGCAGACAAAGAAAGAGAGGAAAAAGAGCTGATGGCAAAAGTTTGAGAAGAGAATGTGAAGACTGGAAGCATTTGGTGAGGAGGTAAGAAGGAATACCAATATTGAATTCTGATAAGGAAAGGAGGTGAAAATAGGAACCGCTAGAGGAAAAAGAAGAGGTGAATGATATCTGGAAACAAATGAGAGGCAGAATGTCATAAGGCAGTGGCTGGGAACGGACCCAAGTGCAATAAAAATCATTTTGTTAATCACTTTGTAATTACTTGCTGTACCTGCATGCTATCTCTATGTAAACATGAGGAAATTTGCAGATGCTGGAATTTCAAGCAACACACATAAAAATTGCTGGTGAATGCAGCAGGCCAGGCAGCATCTATAGGAAGAGGCATAGTCGACGTTTCGGGTCGAGACCCTTCGGCAGGACACCAGCAATTTTTATGTGTGTTGCTATCTCTATGTGTTTCATTTAGTATAATTCCAGATCTATTTACGCTGGAACATTTTATAATATTATCCAATTTAAATAGTACATTGCCATTACATTTGTTTCTTCACTGTAGACAACCTTACAGTTATTTATTGCATTGGACTTCATCTGATACCTTCTTGGCCACTCATTTATTCTACACATATAGCTTGCAGGCTCATTATTTCTTCCTCACACCTTGCAGATGCACTTACTTTGTAACAGTAAACTTAGACCCTCCATCGAAGCAATTAATGTAACTGACCTCAGCCAGATAATCCACTATCCATATCAAAATATCACCCTCAGATGTACGTGTAATTTTATGTTGTGCAAACACATTTGTGTGACACTTTACCTGAGACATTCTGGAAATCAGATTACGTTGCATATATTCCATCTGTTGCATTCTGAAAATGACAGCAAATCTGTCAAATGCAATTTCCCTTTTCCTAAAACCAGGTTGACTCTCTTGTCTGCCTCATGACTTTCAAGATGTCTGCCATTAAATGTCTAATTTCAGAGGCCACCTGTTGAAGGTGAAAGGGGGTAGGTTCAAAGGGGATGTGAGGGGTAAATTGTTTACTCAGAACGTTGTACGGTGTGGATGCCTGGAATGCACTGCCTGGTCTAGTGGTAGAGGCAAACACATTCGAAAATTTTAAGGGACATTTAGTTAGGCACATGAACTTGAGGAAGTTGGAGAAGACATTGTGTAGGTAGGAGGAACCGGTTTAGGGGTTTTATTTTAAAATTTACTTTTTAACTGGTTCGGTACAACATTGTAGACTGAAGGGCCTGGTCTTGTGCTGTACTATTCTAAGTTCCATGTTCTTTGTACTCTTTTATGAATATATTTCACAAATTTCCAAATGACAACTAAATAGCCTATAGTCTTTTTTTTTGTTTTCTGTCTGCTCTCTGTAAACTTATAACTCTAATGCATATTTAATTTAAGTCTGAAACTTTCTTGTGTTGTGAGTATTAAAGTCCATGGGCCAGCATTGAAATATACCATATGTTATCAGGCACATGGCCAAGTGGTAAGGCATTGGACTAGCGACCTGAAGGTCGTGAGTTCGAGCTCCAGCCGAGGGAACGTGTTGTGTCCTTGAGCAAAGCACTTAATCACCCACATTGCTCTGCGATGACACTGGTGCCAAGCTGTGTGGGCCCTAATGCCCTTCCCTTGGACAACATTGGTGTTGTGGAGAGGGGTGACTTGCAGCATAGGCAACTGCTCGTCTTCCATACAACCTTGCCCAGGCCTGCGCTCTGGAGAGTGAAGACTTTCCAGGCGCAGATCCATGGTCTCGCAAGACTAACGAATGCCTTTAAATTATCAGGGTGACTGGAAATGGAGCTCCATTTCATATTTATTGTATGAAAAGTGCCATCAGATAAAATTAATATTCCAAAGGGAATATTTTACGGGACACAAGGAAATCAACAGCATTATCTAAGACTCGAGAGATTCAGCATAAGCTGGAAATCTAGAATAACACAAGAAAGATAGAGGAAAATCTCAGCAAGGTAGGCAAATCTATAGAGAGGCAAAATAATCAATGTTCTGGACCGAGACGCTTCATCAGGATTGGAAAGGAAGGGAGCATACCCAAGAAAAGGAAGGTGGAGGGAGTGGAAGGAGTACAAGCTAGCAGGTGGTAGGTGAGACCAGGTGAGTGGGAAGGTGGGTGGGTGGGAGAGGAAGTTGAAATAAGAAGCTAGGAAATGATAGGTGGAAGAAGGAAAAAACTGTAGAAGATGAAATGTAATAGAGGTGGATAGTAGATCATGGAAGAAAGGGAAAGAGGAGGGAAAACAGACTGAGGAGATGGGCAGATGAAGAGAAGATAAGGGGTGAGAGGGTAACCAGAATAGGGAATGGACAAGAGAAGTGGAAGATGGGGGAGAAATTACCAGAAGTTGGAGATATCGATGTACGTGCCATCAAGTTGGAGGCTACCCAGATGGAATATGAAGTGTTGCTCCTCCAACCTGAGTTTGGCCTCATCATGGCAGTAGAGGAGGCAATGAATATACATATCAGAATGGGAGTGGGAAGTCAAATTGAATGGGGGGCCACTAGGAGATGCTGCCTTTTATGGTGGACAGAATGAAGGTGCTTGAGAAAGCAGTTCCCCAATCTGTATTGGATGTAGAGGAGACCACAGCAGTAGATCACTCTGACAGGCTCACAGATGAATTATCACCTCACTTGGAAGGACTGTTCAGGGGCTTGAATGGTGGTGAGGGAAGAGTTGTAGGGGCAGATGTACCACTTGACACTATACTAAGCTTTGGCTGTCTAGTCTATTTTCTTTCTAAGAATTTATGAAAAGAATAGGCCCTGCTGTTTCCACTGGGTCTGGCAGAGGAAGGTGTTTTGGAAACAAATAAACTTTCAGATAACACTCCTACAAAAATTGTTTCTTTATTCTTTGGATTTAGATAGAACCAGACTCAGTAGGTACATTGTGGTTCCAAAAAAAAGTAACAAATATTTTCTGATCCATTCTGTGAAGCAATAATCAGATAATTCTGATGCCTGACAGCCACTTAGAGGTACACTTGAGCACTTTATAAGATGGCACTTTTCACTTAGATTACCACCCTGTAATGAGCTGGCTGACAGACATTCAGCATCCTCCCTGTCAGTGCTTCAGCTACTGTGAGGTAAGTTTGCAACTTTTATTTAATATAAATGTCACTTAGGGTGATTACTCATACAGTGATAGGTAAATGGATGGACAGGGGCTCATTAGCAGTGAATCCTTTCAAATCTCACAAAACTCTGCTGTTTTGAGACGTAGTGAGAATCTAGAGCCTCCGTCATTATTTTCTCCACCATAATCTGAAATGTTAAACAATGCAGGTTCTTGAAAATGACAGCTGAAAATGATTGAAGTTACACAAAAGCTAAATAAACAAGGCCTGTATACTTTATCAAAATCAAGTTGCTTCAAGCTAAATGAAATTATTCATCCAAACAAATAATTGACAATGGCATTTGTGGTATTTTCAAGAGGAACATTTACACAAGTAACAAGAACAATAGATTCCACTCTTAAAATGTCTCCACTGGCCCATTGAACAGAATCAGCTACTAACTCAATACAAAATGAGTTGGAGTCATAAATAAGAATATAGAGTGCTAGAGTTACTGAACTACTCACACAGCCATTGTCAGGATTGAAGCATATTGAGGTCCTCTAAGAGCTGGGAGAAAATAGAACCTTTCATTGGAGGTTTTGGGGAGGGTGTCTTAGAGGATTACTAGGACACTTACCTTATCAATTAGCTTCTCCATTCAGGAGCTTGAGTTTATGTTACACATGTCAACTGGGGCTGGATTTGCATCTAGCTCAGGGCAGATAGACGGGGATCTGATGGGTCATATTCTGGCTATCAGCTTACCCCTGCCTCCTCAGCATCAGTTCAGTATAGAAGCTGTTCCTAAAACACTGAGTGTGTGTCTTCAGGCTCCTGTACCTTCTCCTTGAAGAGGGCATGTCCCAGGTGATGAGGGCCTTTAATGATGGATACTGCTTTTTTGAGGCATCGCGTTTTGAAGATGTCCTCGATACTGGGGTAACTAAAGCCCATGATGGTGCTGGCTGAGTCTGCAAATTCCTGCAGCTTTTTCTGATCTTGCACTGTGCCCCTCCATACCAGATGCTGATGCAACCCATTGGAATGCTTTCCAGAGTACACCTGTAGAAATTGACATACCAAATCTCCTCCTCAAACTCCAAAAGAAATAGAGCCATTGTCTTGCCTTCTTTGTAATTGCATGAATGTCGGCCCTGGCTAGGTCTACAGAGATGTTGACACCCAGGATGACTCACCCTCTTGAAAGATGTTCTGTAGTTGTCTTCCTAGACAGAGGTCCCAAGGTCAACAGATGTTGTAGGGATTCACACAGGTGTAGTTGCATTCTCCCTTTCAAAGTGTGCGTAAAAGGTGTTGAGCTCATCTGGCTGTGATGTATCACAGCTATTCATAATGTTAGGTTTTGTGTTGTAGGAAGTAATGGTTTGCAAACTCTGCCAGAACTGATGTGCATCTGATTCCGCATCTAACTTCAATCGAAATTGTTTTCACATTCTTAATATAGCATTTCATAGCTTATACTTCGACTCCTTGTATTGTTTTGGATCACTGGTCTCGAATGCCAGAGATCTAGCCCTCAGCAGACTTTGAATCTCTTGGTTCATCCATGGCTTTTGGTTTTGGTTTGTCTGGTATGTTCTCATAGGCACATAGTCATCCATATAGATCTTGATGAAGTCAGAGACAACTATGGTATAATCATTCAGATTCAGCGATGAATATTATCCAGATGACAGATTCAAAGTGGTCCTGTAAGTACTCTTCCATGTCCTTTGACCATAACTTAGTGGTTGGTCCTTACCAATGGTGCTGCAGTCCTCAGTCTCTCCCTGTATGCCAGGAGTAGAAGTACAGCCAGGTGACTGGGCTTGGTAAAGTGCGGGTGTGGGTACATGGTGCATCCTTGATGGTGGTGTAACAGTGATCAAGTGTGTTGGCTTCTCTGGTTCCACCAGTTATATGTTGATCAGAGACTTCTTCAAGCTGCCTGGCTGAAATCCCTCACAATGATCAGGGTGCACTGTTTTATGACTGCTGATCATGGTGTTCAGCTCCTCCAGTGCTTGACTGCTGTTGGCCAGGGATGGAATGTACACTACTACCAGGAAGATGATGGAAAACTCCCTTAGCAGATGAAATAGATGATATTTAACTGCTTGATGTTCCAGATTGGGTGAGCAGAACTGAGACAGAACCACTATGTCTATGCACCATGATGAGTTAATCATGAAACACACTCTGCCTTCTCTACCTTTAAAAGATTCAGATGTTCTGTCTATACAGTAGATGGTAAAGCACTCGAGGTACAACCCTGTGCCCAAAATGGTGGAGATTAACCACGTTTCTGTGAAGCAAAGTACACAGCAGTGCCTGATGTCCCTCTGGTACTGTAATTTTGCTTTGAGGTCTTCAATTTTATTTTCCAGAGACTGCGGGATAGTAAGGAGTGGGCGTCTAAGGATTAGGTGTTTCAATCTTACACGTAAGATTGATAAATATTTCAGGTATCTTAAAACACTGTTGCTTGCTGATATATCCATGACTGTGACTGTGGGTTTCATCTTCAACGGAAATATTTGATGATTCTCTTCAGAGCTGCATGCAAAGAGTCACCATTTTCTGGTGCCATCTTGGAATACAATGCAATATACAGTTGTGGAGGATGAAAGCAAGCTGTCTCATAAAGAGGACTGAATTGGCAGTTTTCAATGGCAAAAGTTTCATAAAGAGAAGATGAGATGTTGTAAAGGTTACTTGAGCTTCATTGTGCTAGAATGAGGACAAAATGAGAGTGATTTGGAGACTTCAGGAAGGGTAAGACGAGGGAATACATACCAATCCTCATAGAGGGATCAGAAGTGGAGAGATTGAACAGTTTCAAGTTCCTGGGTGTCAAGATCTCTGAGGATCTAATATGGTCCCAACATATCAATGCAGCTATAAAGAAGGCAAGACAGCGGCTACACCTCATTAAGAGTTTGAGGAGATTTGGCATGTCAACAAATACACTCAAAAACTTCTATAGATGTACTGTGGAGAGCATTCTGAAAGGCTGCATTACTGTCTGGTATGGGGTGGGGAGTTACTGCACAGGACCAAAAGAAGCTGCAGAAGTTTGTAAATCTAGTCAGCTCCATCTTGAGTACTAGCTTACAAAGTACCCAGGACATCTTTAGGGAGCAGTATCTCAGAAAGGCAGCGTCCATTATTAAGGATCTCCAGCACCCAGGGCATGCCCTTTTCTCACTGTTACCATCAGGCAGCACATACAGAAGCCTGAAGGCACACACTCAGTGATTCAGGAACAGCTTCTTTCCCTCTGCTGTTGATTCTTAAATGGACATTGAACCCTTGAACAGTACCTCAGTTTTCTTAATATACAGTATTACTGTTTTTTGCATGATTTTAATCTATTCAATATATGTATTTTGTAATTGATTTACTTATTTGTTATTATTATTATTAGTTTTTTTCTCTTCTATGCTATATATTGCATTGAACTGCTGCTGCTAAGTTAACAAATTTCATGTCACATGCCAGTGATAATAAACCTGATTCTGATTCTGATTCTGAATCAAATCAACAACAATCACAGCCTGGTATTACACTTAGGTACATTTCAAACAGATGGGTCCAGATTGAAAAAGATGGTGAACTGGTCATTGTGGGGGATTAGTAGCCGAAAAGCAGGTTGCAAGATGAAGGCAGCAGAGTAACATTTCAGTATTATTTGAAGTTCAAAACTGATAGAACTTTTGCTCCCTTCTCCTCCTCGATTTTCATATGCCTCTTTCTTTTTTTGTCTCCTTTAAACAAGTTATCTTCCATTAAACACATTCACCACCCACTCACCTGAAACATCATGCCCTTCGGTCTATCTTGGCCTTTGGTCATTGTTCTCTCTCCAACTTCCTCATTTCTCTGTATCTTGTTTGATTTTGAACTTTTTCCCAATTCCTCTGCGAGTTCATCATTATGAAAGGGTAAGATGAGGGAACACAAACTAATCCTCACAGAAGGATCAGAAATGGAGAAAGTGAGCAATTTGAAATTCCTTGGTGTCAATATCACTGAGGATCTAATTTGGTCCCAGCATATCAATGTGGCTATAAAGAAGACAAGACAACAGCTGTATTTTATTAGGAGTTTGCAGAGATTTGGTTTGCCACCTTAAACACTTGAGAAATTCTACAGATGTACCGTGGAGGGCATTCTAACTGGCTGAATCACTGTCTGGTATGGGGGTGGTTCTGCTACTGCACAAGATCAAAAGAAGTTACAGAAAGTTGTAAAGTTAGTCAGCTCCATTATGAGTACTAGTGTCTGTAGTATCCAAGATATCTTCAAGGTACAGGTGCCTCAGAAAGGCAGCATCCATTATTAAGGACCCTCATCACTGAGGTCATGCCTTCTTCTCATTGTTACCATGGGGAAGGAGGTACAGAAGCCTGAAGGCACATTTAGAAGCAGATCACTTTACTGTCAAGTGATGTCTGCAAATTAAGATTCTAAACCCTAAACATGTGTTATAAAAATAATAGTTATGTTCATTCCAAAATAAAGGGAGTATTAGGTTATTCGCAAACAAACAAAAAAGTTTCAGATTGAAAATGCTGGTTTGAAAAGTGGTTATAAGAAATACTGAAATGAATAACAGACTTATCATGCTTAACAGAGTCTTTGTAAGTCTTCACCCTGGGAAATTCATCACATTAATAAAATTCTGCTATCATTCTTATAGCTTATTCAGTCATCTGCATAATGGAGAATTTTCTAGTAAATTTAAATTGATTTGTGTTTCCCAATGGGATTCAGTATAAGTGATGTGTAACTATACAGTATGTCTTAAATATATGTAAAATTTATTTCAGATTGTACATACTAAGGTGTTGTTGATTTGAAAACTGGGGAATTATTATTTGGTATTATTCATGTCTATTTGTGAAATTTTGGCAGTATTTGCCTTGGAGATTTTTAGCACTATTGTGGACAAAGAAACAATGAACATGAGATAATCCAATTTCTGGTAAGAGTTCATTTGCTTTTTACGCCTTCATTCTTATTCTTGGAGAACATTGCGGAGTAGTGGAAGGAATCACAAATGATTAAGAGCTTGACAGACTGTGAAAGATCATTCTAAATAACTGTAGATGAAGGGTTGCCATAAAACTGAAAGAGAATGCTTGTGGGAAGTCCCATCCCTTTACATACATTAGTAAAGGAGAAGGACAAAGCTGGAAATGCAAGGCAGAGAATTAGCAAAAATGACTGGAAGGCAGAGGAGACAAAGACTAGCAAACAGTCAAGAAAGGCATTTGACATTTCTGAATTGTACAGGTTTCAGTGCAACAATCCTCATGAATCAAACAAATGGTCTAAGGGCCCGGACAGAAAGAAAGAAGTGTAAAATCACAGTTATGACACATTGCAATTGAGAATGAGGGTGACAGGCCTGGCTACAGGATTTTCAGACAAGATGGAAAAGGGTTTAAACAGTCTGAGGGATGGTGATTGAGGAAAAAACAGTGGCATGGGTTTAATAATATTAAATACAGCTGTGAGGAGGGATAATAAGACCATGTAGTTTGAACTGAAGAACTAGAGCGAAGGGAATCATGCAGCTGGTGATATACTATGGACCCCATATCAATGCTGTCATATATATATAACCTATGGACTTACTTACAAGGTCTCTAGAACTCCAAGGCGCAAATCCATGGTTTCACGAGATTAACGGATGCCTATTTTTTTATTACTTTTCTTATTATTATTATTGTTCCTATTTGCACTGATTGTTTTCATCAGCACATTGTCTGTTTGTCAGTCTTTTTTGTGTGTAGTTTTTCCTTGATTATATTGTATTTCTTTGTTCTATTATGAATGCCTGCAAAAAAACGAATCTCAGGGCCGTGTATGTTGACATACTGTATATGTACTTTGATAATAAATTTACTTTGCACATTGAAATTTCTCAGAATTGAAATAAAAGCAAAATGGTTATAATCGAAGATTTTAACTACTTCATTACTACTAACTGAAATAGGGTTAATCTATTTATTACTACTAAACATTTTCACGTATTTTAAAGAGTATGCGGGGGAACCTTTGAAAGTCAAAGCCATATGCTCAAGTCTGTCTATAGACAGATGCAATGATAAAGTTACTCACAGCAGTTATCAAAGGCACATTGTAGCATTCACAAGAAGAAAGAAAAAAAAACATTAATTATACCCATTTTTTACACAAAAGAACACAACTTTAAACAAAAGGAAAAGAAAATCCATTTTAGTGCAAAGTGATCAAATTGGTCATGGTGCTGTGGAGATTTGGATTCTGATGGATGGTTCAAAAAGCAATGTTTGAAGGAAAGTTATTGTTCTTGAAACTGTAAGGTCAACAAGTGTCCATCATCAGCTTTCTCTACTGGCAGGTGTGGTCTGATGCAGACTGGAGGAACATCTCATATACTGCCTGGGTAGTCTACCACCTAATCATATGAAGATTGTGTTTCCCAGTTTTAGGTAACCTTCCCTTTTGGTGTGATTTACCCTACACCATCTTTCTCTCCTTCTAATTCTCCTCTGCCCTCCCACTTCTGTACCATTTCCCACGCATCTCCAGACAGATCTCAATGGATCTATCCTGGGCCAAGCACATCGATGCAATCACGAAGAGGCCATGCAATTGAAGAGGCCACGAAGAGGTCTGTACTTCATTAAGTGTTTGAGGAAATTCTGCATGTCACCAAAAACACATGCAAATTTCTACAGATGTACAGTGGAAAGCATTCTGACTTGCTGCATCATTACCTAATATAGAGAACACACAATGTGCAGGAACAAAAAAGGATGCCAAAGGTCAAAGACCAACACTCAACATTTTATGGACATCTTCTTCCTCTCTGTCATCAGATTTCTGAAAAGTCTATAAACACTACCTTCCTATTTCACTTTTACTTTCATTTTATTTGCAACTTATAGTGAATTTTCAGTTTTGCATTGAACTGCAGCCAGAAAACCACAAATTTAATGACATCTGTCAATGATAATAAACCTAATTCTGAATCTGATTCTGACTCCATCATTCATCTTCACACCTCCCCCTCCTACACATTCTGTTCACCCACAGGCTTCCTTCCCCACCTGCCCCCAAATGGTTTTAGTCCATCTGCCTTTGACCTCTCCCCATATCACTTCCCATACTTATCAAATTCCAACACTGGCAGCTTTTGCGTTCCTTCTCATCTTCCTCTAGCAGCTGTCTCCATTCTTCACCCTTTCTTCCCTCCACCTCACTGAATTTGCCTCAGTCTCGCAATTCCAGCCATCCCGTCCCTAATGTAGCTCAAACTGCCTACCATCTTCAGCCTTCCAGAGTTCACAAATCACCTCAGGTTCCTTCCTCACCTCTTTCCCTCTCATCTTTACACTGGCTATCTTTCCTCCCTACTCTCAGTCCTGTGATGATGAAGCATACAATGTATCATGAAGATATATACATCAGGATGCTCATCATTGTCTACAGTTCAGCATCCAACATAATCATCCCCTTGAAACCGATCACTATGCTCCAAACCTTGGCCTTGATATGTCTCTATGACTGGATCCTTAATTTCCTCACTGACAGACTCCACTCAGAATGAACTATCAACAACTCCTCCTCCACAATCTCCATCAGCATAGGTGCACCACAAGTCTGAGTGCTTAACCCACTGCTCTATTCACTTTATGTCTGTAATTGTATGGCTAAATACAGCTCCAATGCCATATTTAAGTTAGCTGATGAGACCACTGATGTAGTCAAATCAAAGGTGGTGATGAATCTGAACACAGGAGAGAGATTAAATATCTGGCTGAATGGTGCCACAAGAACAACCTCTCACTCAACACCAACAACACCTAATAGAGTATTATCTACAGGAGGAAGAAACTGGAGGTACATGAGCTAATCCTCATTAGGGAACGGAGGAGGAGGAGAGGCTCAGTTGCTTTAGATAACCTATCAGTGGATTTGTCCTGCAAGCACTAACACATAAGTGTTATCACAATGATTGCATAACAGTCCACTACTTTCTTCAAAGTTCATGCAGAATTAGCATGTCATCAAAAACTGTGTCAAACTTTTATAGATGCACAGTGGAAAGCATCCTGACTGGTTGGCACATGGCCTGGCATGGAACACCAATGTCCAAGAATAGAAAAGGCTGCAAGAATTAATGGATACAGCACAATGCATCATAGGCAAAGCCATTCCCACCATTGAGAACATTTACATGGTGTGCTGTCACAAGAAAGTAGCATTCATCATCAAAGACTCCCACCATCCAGGCCATGCCCTCTTCTTGCTACTACCACTGGGGAGGAGACAAAGTAGCCTTCGGACTCACACTGTTAGGTTCAGGAACATTCATTACCCTACAACCATTAGGCTCCTGAACCAGCATGGACAACTTCAGTCACCTCAAATCTGAACTGATTCTATGATCTTCTGACTCACTTTCAAGAACTCTACAGCTCCACATTATTTGTATTTACACAGTTTCTCTTCTTTGGAATTTTGGCTGTCTGTCAGTCTTTGTCTACTTTGGTAGTTTATGCTATACCTATGAATGGAAGACAGGATAACTTAATGGCTTCTTCTCAGTTTCCTTGAGAAAGTGGCATTGTGCTGCCTTGTTACAGTTCTTCCATCATCACGTTTGGGAGGCAGCACCGGGACCTTTACCCAGGGCTCCGTCCATCTGAAATCTAGATGGTAGAAGTGGCAGGCTTGGGAAAAAATGTTGTAAAATCCCTAACAAGACACTACATGATGTTTTAGGGCATGTAGAATTTGAGACCATTGTTCACTTGTGGTGAATGAAGTGTATGTTCAAAGTGGTTAGTGAGATGCCAATCAAGCACACTGCTTGACTTAGATGATGTTAAACTTTGTTGTTGGAGCCACACCAGGTCGTATTTTATCACATTGTCAGAGGTGAAAGCAGTTCATTGGATTAGATGGATGGATGTGGGTTTGACAATGTAAGTAACTCACCACAGGATACTCAGCAAACTGACTTACATTAGATGTTGAAATTTAACTTGATTTGTTCAGTAAATTTCTGGCTCATTATAACTCCCTCAGAGAATGTTGACAGCTTAGACAATAATCCCATCAAGTATCAAAGGAGATTGTTACATTGAGATTGTTTCTCAATGCACGTGGGTGTTGATAGTTGCCAGTTGTTTGTTTGTGGATGTGCTGTTGATCCGCTTCGTGGGTTAAAGCTCTCCTGGCTGTGCAATTTAATTGCAATTAATGGAACAAATCTGAAGTTTGTTCATGTTAAGCATAAGGCTCTTAAGTGTCTATGTGGAGTTCACTTGAAAATGTAGAATTCTGTGGAAAGAGAAATAAAGTTAACTATTTAGGTTAATCTAACACTAGACTCAAAGCAATGAACTTTGAACAAAATTAAGAACTAATTGCAAAATTTCTTGTACCAATGGCCACTCTTGCAACAAATTGCATTGCTGCATTCTGTTGCCAGTAACTAGGGAAAGGCCATTAACTCTGAACTTTTCTGAATAATAAGAAATTGAGAAATATGAGTAGACCATTTGGACCTGTGTCTCTGCTCTGGCCATCGTTTCTTTTACCCCAGTGTCGCATTCCCACATCAGCTCGATATTCTTTAATGTTGAAATCTCTCTTGCCACTTCTCAGTGACTGAGCCTCTATAGCCATCTTTGATAATGAATTACGAAGTGCCACCACAGGGATGCCAGACGATCGAAGTTCAGACACTGCAGCATGTAGCTTTGATAATATTTGCGTAGAAAAGCTGCAATCAGTGGTGGAACACCCAGTGATGTTGTTTCTATTATCGCAAACTGATAATAGCAAGTGAGACTGGAGGATGCTGTGTGATATCTGTGTAGAGATCATTTAATTGGAATCTTCTTGTGCTTCTAGCTCAGACTGCTGCTGGTTGCTTGTAGGTGTTCTACAGATTTAACCCAACAGCTCCGGCCTTTAGAGTCAGAAAGTCATACAGCACAGAAGCAAGCACTT
The DNA here is from genome assembly GCF_030028105.1 of Mobula birostris. Taxonomy (NCBI): domain Eukaryota; kingdom Metazoa; phylum Chordata; class Chondrichthyes; order Myliobatiformes; family Myliobatidae; genus Mobula; species Mobula birostris. The sequence continues at coordinate 152,033,147 of NC_092374.1, forward strand.
TTGCCCAGCTGGTTCATGCTGACTAAGATTCCTAACTCAGCTAATCCTATTTGCCACATTTGATCCATATTCCACTAAACCTTTCCCACTCTTACACTTGTCCAAGTATTGTTTAAATATTGTTAATGTACTTGCTTCAACCACTTGCTCTGGTCATCATCACCATCATCATTATCATCATGTGCCATGTCATATGACATGGACAATTATGGTCTTTGACCATGATTGCTCTTGGCAAATTTTTCTACAAAAGTGTTTTGCCATTGCCTTCTTCTGAGGCAGTGTCTTTACAATATGGGTGACCCCAACCATTATCAAGACTCTTCAGAAATTTTCTGCCTGGCATCAGTGGTCGCATAACCAGGGCATGCGATATGCACCAGCTGCTTATATGACCGTCTACAGCTAGTCCCATGGATTAACACGACCTTGCTCAGTGGTCTAAGCAGGTGCTACACCTTGCCCAGGCTAGCGGAGGGAAGGAGAATCTTACACGTCCTTTGGTAGAGACAAACCTTCAACCCTGCAACCCAGAATACAGTATAGTTTCACAATTCCAGGGAAAGTGTGGTTCAGAAGATTCAAGGGCAGGACAAGGTTTAATGAGAGATCAAGAGTTGCTCTGGTAGGTCTTTCAATGTATGAATCACCCACAGGATGAGAAAGTTGCTGTTTGGGCTTCTATTAAATCTCTCCCATCTCACTGAAAACCTATGCCGTCTAGTTATTAATTCCTCAAACATGGGAGAAAGAGACTGAGTGCATTCACCCTTTCAATGCTCCTCATGATGTTATACCTATCTATAATATCACCTATCATTCTCCTAAACTTCATGGAATAAAGTCCCAATCTACTCTACTTCTCTCCATAACTCAGTCCCTCGAATCATGGCACCGTCCTCATTTTACATAGCAGACAGCAGAGGTATGGAGATGTTCTTTGTTCAGAGAAAAGCAGAAATGGTGTCCAGGAATCCATGGGCCAGGTAGCATGGAGTTGATTGCCAGTGAGTTCAATTACCGGTTCCACATGATCTTTACGTGAATGTCAGACCATTCTTCAGGCTGAAAAATTAGGACGTTTAAAAAAACAAGCCACAGGCGGAACTCAGTGGGTCAGATAGAATCAGCAGTGAGAAATTTACAAAGTTTCAGGTCGAGACCAGAAGACTATAAGATACATGAACAGAATTAGGCCATTTGATCCATCCAGTCTGCTTTGTTAGTTCATCATGGTTGATCCAATTTCCTCTCAGCCTTCCTCCAGTATTCCTTTATGCCCTGACCAATCAAGAATCTATCAATCTCTGCCTTAAATATACGTAAAGACGTGGCCTCCACAGCTGTCTGTGGCAAAGAATTCCACAGATTCACAACTCCCTAGCTAAAGAAATTCCTCCTCATCTCTGTTCTAAAAGGATGCCCCTCTATTCAGAAGCTATAGAGTCTCCCATCCACATCCTCTCCATCAAGGCCTTTTACCATTTGATAGGCTTCAATGAGGTCACCCCTCATTTGCACCTAGTGTTATCCAATATAAAAAGATAAGGGAGAAGGGTGGAGCAAGAAATAACAGGTAATAGATGGATACAAGTATACAGGGGTGTTCAGCTGGAACAGCTTTTTCATGTCATGGGCCCCCTACCATTAACCGAGGGGACAATGGCCACCAGGTTGGAAACCCCTGAGATAGAAGGAGTCAGCTAGTTGAAGGAAGAGTGAAAATAATATAAGAGGTGATAGCTCAAGGCAACAAAGACTTGCAGATGATGGAGTTGGATATTAAAGTAAGGCATAGAATCTGCTTAGAGATGTCCTGTGGTGCCATGTGCTAAAATGCCAGTCTTTGTTGCTGACAGTGCACATCATCAGTTAACATTTGGTTTCAAAACATTCAAGTTTGAATAATTAGAGAAGACAAAACTCCTTTTGAATAATAGGAGCGAAAAGCAATTGCAGGAAGCTGAGATCACCTTTATTTAAAAGTATGGAGAGCTTAGTTCTAATGCAACACCATACCACTCACACCACTTTAATGTAATGTTAAAAAAACTGCAAAGTTCAGGAGGAATGATTAGTGGTGCTCTTATAGGCAGACTGTATCATTTCTCTGGAAGAATAGTTAAGGATGAATGAGGTCCATTTTGTTTACCTGTTCCATCACATAATGCAGTGAATGATAACTTTACTGGGTGAATAAGATAATTCTTAATTATAGCAAGTATAGTAAGTAGAAAATATGTGCTCTCTTGCAACTCCAGTGGCCAAGGTTCAAATGCTGACCACACAGGTTTTCCCCAAGTGACAGAGAGTGCTCAGTACACACACACACATTGCCATGTTATTCTGCTGTCACTGCACTGAGTGTGCACACTTCAATGTCTTCCCAGGAAGCTCCTCCCAATGGGTTGGATTTATGGTGCCTTTCCTGTCATACACTGTGTAATATTCCATTTCTGTAGTAATGGGGATGTGTAACTGTGTACATATTGTTTGTATACAGTACTTAAGGTAGGTACAACTGTTTATTTTGTAATGTGATTGTAACTACATAGTGGGGTGCATCATATTCTGATTCATATGCAGTCTTAAGTTAACTTTGTGGATAATTAAAGATAGTATATCCTGTTGTCAAATAAATGGGGCTCATTGCTCTCAGTAGGAGAGAGAAGGGAAACTGGAAGCCCTGCCTCACGAAGATGTCCTCAGTGGAGGGAAGGCTGTGTCCATTATAGAACTGGTTGAGTCTACAATCCCCTGAAGCCTCTTGTGATCCTATGCATTGGAGACTCCATACCAGTGTCAGGGCAGTGGATCAGGGATCCAATCGCAGACCCAGTACTGTGCACACGGTGATATTAATTGAGTAGCAAATCCCCAGGTGCAAACAAAGTCAGCATCAAAGCTCAGGCAGAGATCGAAACCTCCAGAGAAATCCAAAAACCAGAATCAGGAGACAGACAGACATGCTGGAAAGTCTCAGGAAAATTCACTGGCACAATCTGGCAACAAACAGGTGAAAACACAGGACTGAAATACACTGAGCAATAAACAGAGAGGCAGATGATAGGTGGAGCACAATGAGACACAGGTGGCAGCAATACAGGTAATAATGAGAAACAGAGGAGAGACGGAGAACTCAGTAATACAGGGGCTGGAGTAGAGCAGGAGTGGGGACAGGAGCACATGGCAGTACAAAACCACAGACTGACGGCTAGGGCGAAAACACACAAAAAGACAGTTCAACTACTGACAGAACTACCACCCCCCACGGATGCCTCCTGGTGTCATGGCAGGTAGAGCTGGGTGCTGGCAATGGAAGTCCCTGATGAGAGAGGGGTCCAGGATATTACAGATGGGGACCCAGTACCTCTCCTCAGGATCGTAGCCCTCCCAGTCCACAAGATACTGGAGGCCATGGCCCCGGCGACAAACGTCCAGCAGTCGACGCACCGTGAAGGCCTCTGACCCATCGATGAGCCATGGGGGAAGGGGGGGTTTTAGGGATAGGACACAGGGTGTGGCTCATGAAAGGCTTGATGGCTGACACATGGAAGGTGGGATGAATGCGGCGGAGAGTGGAGCGGAGCTTGAGACGGATGGCAGCAGGGTTGATGACTTTAGCAGTGGGAAAGGGGCCAATGAAGTGAGGGGCCAGCTCGCAGGAATCCACCTTAAGGGGCAGGTCTCGGGTTGAAAGCCACACATGCTGTCTCTGGCAGTAACGTGGGGCCTTGGAGTGATGGTGGTCAGCTTGACGCTTGATCCTAGCAGAGGCAAGGAGAAGGGCAGAACGAATGCGCCTCCACGTCCGCTGACGATGGTGGATGAATGCCTTGGCAGATGGAATGCCAACCTCCTCCTCCTGGGCAGGAAATAGTGGAGATTGGTAGCCAGGGCAGCACTCGAAAAGGGACAGACAAGTGGATGAAGATGGATGAGAGTTTATGGTGTACTTGTCCCAGGATACCTGTTAACTCCACATAGAGGGGTTCTGGGAGACCAGACACCGCAATAGCCTTTAACTGTTGGTTGGCCTGCTCGGTCTGGCCATTGGTCTGTGGGTGGAATCCTGAAGGCAAACTCATGGAGGCACCCAGAAGATTACAGAATGCCCACCAGAAGTTGGGATGTGAATTGAGAGCCCCTGTCTGACAACATCTGCAAGTAAACCGTGTAAATTAAAAACATACAGTACTAGTAATTTGGCTGTTCCTTTAGCCGAGGTGAGTTTAGGAAAAGGAATGAAGTGTACACACTTGGAGAAATGACCAATTACTGTGTGAATCATAGTATTATCATCTGATGGGAGAAGAATGGTGACAAAATCCAGGGCAATGTGGGACCAGGGTCTTTTGGGGATAGACAGGGTTTGTAACAGACCAGCAGGTAACCGGTTAGAGTTCTGCCTTCAGCACAGACCAAGCAGGCTGAGACAAAGTTGCGGATGTCATCTCCCATGGAGGGCCACCAGAACTGCTGACTGATGAAGGCCTGAGTACATTTGGTTCCAGGGTGACAGGATAACCAGGAAAAATGACCCCACTGCAATTCCTGTGAGCAGGCGGTGCTAGGAACATAAACACGGTTAGTGGGGCATTGACTAGGGGCTGCCTCGCTCTGTTGAACAGCTTGCACAATGGATTCAATGTCCCATTGCACTGCACCCACGAGACAGTGAGCAGGGAGGATGACACTGGGAGAGGACATTAGGTTTTCATTCTTGGAACCTGAGCAGAAGGACAGAGTAAAATTGAATCTTGAGAAAAAGATGGACCAACGAGCTTGACAGGAGTTGAGACGCTTGGCCGTAAAGATTTATTCCAGATTCTTGTGATCAGTCCAGACTAAGAATGGCACCTTTGCTCCTTCTAGCCAATGCCTCCACTCCTCCAGGGCTCACTTCACAGCCAGCAGCTCCCGGTTTACGACATCACAATTCCACTCTGTGGGAGGGAGGCGGTGAGAGAAGGCACAGGCGTGTAGCTTCTCACCCTTGGCCGAGCACTGAGAGAGAACAGCTCCTACGCCAATGTCAGATGCATCCACCTCCACAATGAACTGCCGGTCAGTGTCAGGTTGAATCAGGATGGGGGCAGAGGTGAAACGTTCCTTCAGGTCAGAGAATGCTTTTTCAGCAACGGGGGACCAGGAGAATCTGACAGCCAATGAGGCAAGAACAGTGAGGGGTGCAGCCAGTGTACTGTAATTTCTGATGAAGTGACGATAGAAGTTAGCAAAGCCCAAGGCGAGTCTTGACCTTCTGTTGGTCCATCTGAATGGAACCACCTTGAAATTACATACCCCAGGAAGGAGACTGTATTGCGATGAAACTCACATATCTCAGCCTTCACAAAGAGCTGGTTCTCCAGAAGGTGCTGGAGAACTCTGCAGACGTAACCTGTGTGCTCAGCAAGGGACTTAAAAATCAAATTGTCGTCAGGATACACAAAAACAAATTGGGTCAGCATGTCCCTGAGAACATCACTTACCAGGGCTTGGAAGATGGCGGGGGCATTGGTGAGACCGAATGGTATGACCAGATACTCGTAATGGCCTGAGGTGGTGTTGAAGGCCGTCTTCCACTCATCCGCCTTCGTGTATGCGGACAAGATGGTAGGTGTTACAGAGATCAAGCTTTGTGAAAACTGAAGACCCTTGCAGTAGTTCAAATGTTGAGGTCATGAACGGAAGAGGGTAATGGTTCTTAACAGTGACTTCATTCAGTCCCTGGTAATCAATGCATGGACAGGAGGAGCCATCCTTCTTTCCAACAAAGAAAAAACCGGCACCAGCGGGGAGGAAGATGGCCGGATGATGCCTGCAGCCAGAGATTCTTGAATGTACTTATTCATGGTTTCTTTTTCAGGTACGGACAGGGAGTAAAGGCGGCCCCTTGGGGGAAATGTGCCAGGCAAGAGATCAATTGTGCAATCATATGGACAATGAGGCGGTAGGGAAGTGGCCCAGGACTTGCTAAACACAGCCTTGAGGTCCATGTATTCAGGAGGGATGGCACTAAGGTCCAGAAATTCCTCAGAGGGATCTGGGCTTGAAGACAAGGGGATCTGAGCATGGCGGAGGCAGTGGGAGTGACAGAATGGGCTCCAGCTTACAATCTAGCAACTGAGCCAGTCAATGTGGGGGTTGTGTTAAACTAACCAGGGATGGCCCAGGACAATGGGAGCTTGAGGAGAGTCAATAGCACAAAGGGTTAACTGTTCACGATGGTTGCTGGATAAACTGATACTCACCAGGGCTGTGGACATGGGTGATGTTAGCTAGTCTCTGACCGTTCAAGGCATTGGCTATTAATGGTGACTTGAGAGCAGACGTGGGTAGCCCCCCCTGGGCTGCCAAGCTGGAATCGATAAAACACCCCTTCGCACTAGAATTGACCAAGACGGAGACTGCTCGCTGTTGGACACCCCACTCCAGAGAAGCAGGTATGAGAGTGAGTGGCATCGAGGAGGGTCGGACAGGGGTCACGCTCACCAGTACTCCTTGTCCTGCTGGTGAGTGCTTGGCTTTATCGGGAAGGCGGAGGTGTAGTGGTCTGGTTGGCCACAGTACAGGCAGGACCGGGTGCTGATTCTCCTTTGTCTTTCAGTCAGCATCAGGCAGGTACAGTCAACGTGTATAGCCTCGGCTCTGAACAGGAATTGTAGATGGGGAGCAATCGGCAGGGCAATGCAGACTGATGAAGAGCTTGGAACTCACCCAGTGCCCCCCCTCCCCGGACCATCTGGAACCCCTCCCTCTGCAGCACTGCTGAAGGCAAACATCAATACAGATGGCCAAATCCACCAGGGCTTCAAAGGTGGCAGGAAGGTCCTGGGTGACCAGCTCATCTTTGATGTCTTTGGACAGGCCGTTTAGGAAGTCGTCATACTGTGCCTCTCAGTTCCAGCTGCTGGAGGTGGCTAGAGTCTGGAACTCTATGGTGTAATCTGACACAGATCTGCACCCCTGGTGCATGTGCAGCATTTCACAGGCAGTCTCTCTCACATGTTTGGAGTGATCAAACACTTCTCATCTCCTCAGAAAATAACTGAAAACTACTGCAGAAAGGGGAGCCTGCCTCCCAGACAGCTGTTCCCCATTCTCTCCTCCGACAGGCAGTTGGGTAATGACATAGGCTACCTTGGCTCGATCGGTTGGAAATGTTGTTGGTTGTAATTCAAAAATGAGGGTGCACTGGGAAAGAAAAGAACAGCAGGTACTGGGCTCACCTGAATACTTTTCTAGAGGAGGCAGACAGGGCTCTTGGATTGGAGGGGCATGCGAGGATGCAGAGGGCAGGGTGGAAGATGTAGTCACAGAATGTTGATGGGCTCTCTGGGACAGCTGGAGTGACTGAGTCTGAATCACAAGATCAGCTTCATTGGCAGAAAGCGACTCCACTGCCCCGAACACGGAGTCCAGCTGGTTCTGGTGTCTCCCCAACATCGCTCCTTGTTGTTCCAGGGCAGCTCTCAGACGACCGGGGTCTGCTGGATCCACTCTGGCCAGAATGTACTGTCAGGGCATTGGAGCAGGGATCCAATCGCAGACCCAGTACTGTGCACACAGTGATATTAATTGAGTAACAAATCCCGAAGTGTAAACAAAGTCAATGACAAAGTTCAGGGAGAGGTCAAAACATCCAGCGAAATCAAAAAACCAGGATCGGGAAACAGGCAGAGTCAATAGTTAGACAGACAGAGTACAGATACAAATGCTGGAAAGGCTCAAGAAAATTCACGGGCACAATCTGGCAACAAATAGGTGAACACACACAACTGAAACACACTGAGCAATAAACAGAGAGGCAGATGATAGGTGGAGCACAATGAGACACAGGTGGCAGCAAAACAGGTAACAATGAGAAATAGATGAGAGATGGAGTACTCAGTAATACAGGGGCCAGAGTACAGCAGGAGCGGGAACAGGAATACATAGGAATACAAAACCACAGACTGACAGCTAGGGGGCAACACACAAACAGACAGAGTTCAACTGGAGGTACTGACGACCAGACTATAATGCAACCTGTCAGATTGCTCTCCAGCAAGAGTATTCCATAGAAAATATATAAATTTGCAAGATTATTTGGTGACATACTAAATCTCCTTGAACTCCAAAAGAATTACAGATGTTGGGCTGTCTTCTTCATAGTTGCATAAACATGTTGAGCACAGGACAGATCTTCATACATGTTTGCATCCAAGAACTTGAAGCTGCTCACCCTTTCCACTGCTGAGCCATTAACGAGGAGAGGTGTGAGTTTTCCCAATTTCCCCTTGGTCTTACTGATGTTGAGTTCAAGGTTGTGACACTACTCAAGCAGCCAATCTATGTCACTCATGAATGGCTCAGTAGTGGTGTCATTAGTAAACTTGCAGATGAATTTTGAGCTCTGCCTAGCTACTCAGTCATGAGAGTAGCGAGAGAGGAACAGTGGACTAAACATGCATCATTGAGGTGTGCCTGTGTTGAGTGTCTGAGAGGAGAAGACGTTGACAGTGATCGATAGTGACTCTGTTCTCCCAGTCAAAAATCCGGTTGGAAAGTGAGGTGCAGAGTCCCAGATAGTCAAAGTTTTTTCAAGTACGTTAAAAATAAAAGAGAAATGAGAGTGGACATAGGACCGCTAGAGAATGAGGCAGGAGAAATAATAACAGGGGACAAAGAGATGGCAGATGATCTAAGTGAGTATTTTGCATCAGTCTTCACTGTGGAAGACACAAGCAGTATGCCTGATGTCGTAGTGTGTGAAAGAAGAGAAGTGGGTGCAGTTGCTGTTACAAGAGAGAAGGTGGTCAAAAAGCTGAAAAACCTAAAGGTACATAAGTCACACGGACCAGATGAATTGCACCTAGAGTTCTGTAAAAGGTAGCGTTAGAGATTGTGGTGGCATTAGAAATGATCTTTCAAAAATCATTGGAGTCTGGCATGGTGCCAGAGGACTGGAAAATTGCAAATGTCATTCCACTCTTTAAGAAAGGAGGAAGGTAGCAGAAGGGAAGTTATAGACCAATTAGCCTGACCTCAGTGTTTGGAAAGATGTTGGAGTCAACTGTTAGGATGAAGTGATTGAGTAGTTGGTGACACAGAACAAGATAGTACAAAATCAGTATGGTTTCCTTCAGGGAAAGTCCTGCCTGACAAACCTGTTGGAATTCTTTGAGGAGATTACAGGAAGGATAGACAAAAGGAATGTAATTGATGTTGTATACTTGGACTTTCAGAAAGCCTTTGACAAGGTGCCACACATGAGGCTGCTCACCAAGTTAAGAACCCATGGTATTACAAGGAATTTACTAACATGATTAGAGCATTGGCTAATTGGTAGGAGGCAGTAAATGGGAATAAAAGGATCCTTTTATGGTTGGCCGCCAGTGACTAGTGGTATTCCGCAGAGGTTGGTGTTGGGACCACTTTTTTTTGTGCTGTATTTAAATGATTTGGATGATGGAATAGGTGGTTTTGTTGCCAAGTTTGCAGATGATACAAAGATTGGTGGAGGAACAGATAGGGTTGAGGAAACAGGTAGGATGCAAAAGGACTTAGACAGATTAGAAGAATGGGCAAAGAAGTGGCAAATGAAATACAATGTTGGAAAATGCATAGCCGTGCACTTTGGTCGTAGAAATAAATATGCGGACTATTTTCTAAACAGGGAGAAAATCCACAAATCTGATATGCAGAGGGACTTGGGAGTCCTGGTGCAGAACACCCTAAAGGTTAATTTGCAGGTTGAATCGGTGGTGAGGAAGGCAAATGCCATGTTAGCATTCATTTCAAGAGGTCTAGAATATGAGAACAAGGATGTGATGCCGAAGCTTTATAGAGCACTGTTGAGGCCTCACCTTGAGTATTGTGAACAGTTTTGGGCCCCTCATCTTAGAAGCGGTGTGCTGGCCTTGGAGAGAGTCCAGAGGAGGTTCACAAGGATGATTCTAGGAAAGGAAGGGTTATCATACAAGGAACGTTTGATGGCTCTGGGTCTGTACTCCCTGGAATTTAGAAGGATGAGAGGCGATCTCATTGAAACCTTTCGAATGTTGACAGGCCTAGACAGAGTAGATGTGGAAAGGATGTTTCCCATGGTGGGAGATTCTAGGACAAGAGAGCACAGCCTCAGGAGAGAGGGGCGCCCTTTCAAAACAGAGATGCAGAGTAATTTCTTTAGCCAAAGGGTGCTGAATATGTGGAATTTGTTGCCACATGCAGCTGTGAAGGCCAAGTCATTGGGCGTATTTAAAGCAGATATTGATAGGATCTTGATTGGACATGTCGTCAAAGGTTATGGGTAGAAGGCTGTGAACTGGGGTTGAGGAGGAAATTAGAAAAAATGGATTGAATGGTGGAGCAGACTCGTTACGCGAGGTGGCCTAATTCTGCTCCTATGTCTTATGTCCTTGAACTTGATGATGTAAATTACCTTATGGTGCTGTGAGAAACTATGAGAAATAATTGTTTGTGAATATGGTCTGACTTGTTGGTTAGTACAAGAATTAGTGAAGAGGAACCTTTTTTTTATCTGTACAAGGCCATCAATTCCACTGAGGGTCTTTCAATCGTGCAAGTATTTCTGAAAGCAGCCGTTATCTGCATTTCAGGGTTTGCTTGTTTGTTCCTTAATTATAGATGCTGTGCTTTATAAGCTTAGAATGTAGCTTGTTAATTACATTTTGCACTTATTAAAATCTTATCACTTGAGTGCAAGTCATTTATAAAATTCATTAGGATTTGCAATTTCTTCTGTTTAAGCACAAAAAATAAAAAAAATATATTAGATAGCTGGTATCTTTATCCCCAGGACAGAAATGTCTGGTACTGAAGAGTAGGCATTCAAAGGCAGGGTGGGGGAGGGGGTGGTACTCCAAAAGAGATGTGTAGTGTGTTTTTATTATGCAGAGAGTGGCTGGTACTTGGAATGAGCTGCCAGTGTGTTGGAGGAGGCAGATATGATAGAGATGTTTAAGAGACTCATGAATATGCAGAGATGGATATGGACAAGATGGAGACAAAGGGAATTAGTTTAATTAGCTGTCCTTAGCTTAACTAAAATTGGCACAACATTGTGGGATGAAGGGTCTATTCTTTCCTTTATCACCACAGATCACAAGAGTTTGTTTGTTCTCACCTCAAGACAGAGCTGTATTGAAAAGAATGTTAATTGTTAAAAAAAAGCTTATTCAAAGATAAAGGACTTCTTTGTCCATACCTAAAAGAGCATTCAATGCACTTCACATGTACTTGTGCATTTTCCCCCCTTGCTTTGGCCTTGTGGAGATGAGTGAGCATGAATAGTAGTGTCCCCAGATCATCCTGCGGCTGTCTGTAAGGAGTTTCTACATTCTCGCTATGACCACGTGGATTTGCTTTGGGTGCTCCAATTTCCTCTCAATGTCCAAATTGGTCATTGTAAATTGTCCCGTGATTGCTAGGCAGTGTGACTCAAAGGGCTGGAAGGGCGTATTCAGCTCTGTATCTCAGTAAATAGAATGTTCCTCCTGTGCCTCATTTGAAACATCGGGTAGCAACTTTGCCATTTCTTGAGCATTTGCCTGTTTTACAAGGCTAAGTGGCTCGCTGGATCCTCAACTCAACAAGGGTGGAACTCGTGCAAGGAACCAGCTAGATTTGAACCTGTGTTCTCTCACCCTCAATTCCAGAGCGGATGCCACTACACCACTGGCACAGACATCTCAATAAATAAAATAAAATAAAATAAATTATTGATGTTGTGGGATCATGCTGTACACAATCTAAGCTGATTTCCAAAATTGTAACAGTTCCTTAAACATTTGCTATGAAGTGTTTTGAAATTTCAAAAAAATATGAAAAGCATTATATAAAAATAACAGGATTATTTTGTCAGAATTTGCTAATTATTATCTTTCAACTAATTGATATTAACTAGAACAATTATTGAATACAATTCACGTTAAACTACTCTTGAAAATGTATAAAGAATATTGTGGTATAAAAGTTCATCACATTTTTTATCTAGTATGCAATTATTTTGTTGTAGCATTAAATGTTAAGTTCCTCGTCTGCCATTTCAAGCAAATATTTACAGTCTATCTTCAGAGAGAATCTAAAAATCATAGTTACAAGTAGGTGTTTAATTAGTAAAAATAATTTCTTAGGTTATTCATTTGAGGATTGAATATAAGTAAGTTATATGTAGTCCTTGCAATTTTAATGTTTGGTTCAGATTGGGGGTGTTTTGTTTGTGATAATTGTGTCATTTATCAAAAGCAGTTATTTTCTATTATAAAAAAACTCAGTAATCAGCGGTCTTGAGATTGCGTGAGCCGTTGCTTGTGGTGAGAGGGTGCAAGATTTTAAAAGCCTGTTGGGAATTTTCAGCAGGCTTGAGAGCATTTGGTTTATTAAGCAATTGGCAAAGGCCAATAGAAGGAAGTTAGGTGCAAGCAAAGAGGTGATTGCGGGAGTGGCCATTGTGTTAGAGTGGGGAGCTTGAGGCTTTGGCTTATGAAGCTTCAGTGGGAAGAAATAGAGGCTAGGAGGACAGGGGATTTTGTGGACGTGATAAGGACACCCACATGGTTTGTTGCCTCCCAGGTCCCAGGGTCCGGGATGTCTCTGACCGGGTGCACAACAACCTGGTACGAGAGGGAAAGCAACCAGAAGTCGCGATACATGTTGGCACCAACAACATAAGCAGGAAGAGGGATGAGGTCCTGAAGTGTGTGTTTCGAAAACTAGGCTGAAGGCTGAAGAAAAGGACCTCAGTGTGAATTGGGATGATGTTTTTGCAGGGAAAGGTACTATGGACATGTGGTCGATGTTTAGAGATCTTTGCAGGATGTTAGGGATAAATTTGTCCTGGTGAGGAAGATAAAGAATGGTTGGGTGAAGGAACCACGGGTGACAAGTGAGGGGAAAATCTAGTCAGGTGGAAGAAAGCAGCGTACATGAGGTTTAGGAAGCAAGGATCAGATGGGTCTATTGAGGAATATTGGGTAGCAAGAAAGGAGCTTAAGAATGGGCTGAGAAGAGCAAGAAGGGGGCATGAGAAGGCCTTGGTGAGTAGGGTAAAGGAAAACCCCAAGGCATTCTTCAATTATGTGAAGAAGAAAAGAATAACAGGAGTGAAAGTAGGACGGATTAGAGATAAAGGTGAGAAGATGTGCCTGGAGGCAGTGGAAGTGAGCGAAGTCCTCAGTGAATACTTCTCTTCGGTGTTCACCAATGAGAGGGAAGTTGATGACGGTGAGGACAATATGAGTGAGATTGATGTTCTGGAGCATGTTGATATTAAGGGAGAGGAAGTGTTGGAGTTATTAAAATACATTAGGACGAATAGGTCCCCGGGGTCTGACAGAATATTCTCCAGGTTGCCCGACGAGGCGAGGGAAGAGATTGCTGAGCCTCTTGTTAGGATCTTTATGTCCTCATTGTCTGCGGGAATGGTACCGCAGGATTGGAGGGACACGAATGTTGCCTCCTTATTCAAAAAAGGTAGTGGGGATAGTCCGGGCAATTATAGACCAGTGAGCCTTACGTCTGTGGTGGGAAAGCTGTTGAAAAAGATTCTTAGAGAGAGGATCTATGGGCATTTTGAGGATCATGGTCTGATTAGGGACAGTCAACATGACTTTGTGAAGGGCAGATCGTGTCTAACAAGCCTGATAGAGTTCTTTGAGGAGGTGATCAGGCATATAGATGAAGGTAGTGCAGTGAATGTGATCTACATGGATTTTAGTAAGGCATTTGGCAAGGTTCCACACGGTAAGCTTATTCAGAAAGTCAGAAGGCATGGGATCCAGGGAAGTTTGGCCAGGTAGATTCAGAATTGGCTTGCCTGCAGAAGGCAGAGGGTCATGGTGGAGGGAATACGTTTGGACTGGAGGGTTGTGACTACTGGTGTCCCACAAGGATCAGTTCTGGGACCTCTACTTTTCGTGATTTTTGTTAACGACCTGCATGTGGAGGTAGAAAGGTGGGTTGGCAAGTTTTCAGATGACACAAAGGTTGATGGTGTTGTAGATAGTGTAGAGGATTGTCAAAGATTGCAGAGAGACATTGATAGGATGCAGGAGTGGGCTGAGAAGTGGCAGATGGAGATCAACCCGGAGAAGTGTGAGATGGTACACTTTGGAAGGACAAACTCCAAGGTAGAGTACGAAGTAAATGGCAGGATACTTGGTTGTGGGGAGGAGCAGAGAGATCTGGGGGTACATGTCCACGGATCTCTGAAAGTTGCCTCACAGGTAGATAGGGTAGTTAAGAAAACTTATAGGGTGTTAGTTTTCGTAAGTCTAGGGATAGAGTTTAAGAGTCGCGAGGTAATGATGCAGCTCTATAAAATTCTGGTTAGGCTGCGCTTGGAGTACTGTATCCAGTTCTGGTTACCTCACTATAGGAAGGATGTGGAAACATTTGAAAAGGTACAGGAGAGATTTACCAGGATGCTGCCTGGTTTAGAGAGTGTGGATTATGATCAGAGATTAAGGGAGCTAGGGCTTTACTCTTTGGACAGAAGGAGGATGAGAGGAGACATGATAGAGGTGTACAAGATATTAAGAGGAATAGGTAGAGTGGAGAGCCAGCACCTCTTCCCCAGGGCACCACTGCTCAATACAAGGGGACAATGGCTTTAAGGTAAGGGTTGGGAAGTTCAAGGAGGATATTAGAGGAAGGTTTTTTACTCAGAGAGTGGTTGGTGCGTGGAATACACTGCCTGAGTCAGTGGTGGAGGCAGATACACTAGTGAAATTTAAGAGACTACTAGACAGGTATATGGACAAATTTAAAGTGGGACGTTATATGGGAGGCAGGGTTTCAGGGTCAGCACAACAATGTGGGCTGAAGGGCCTGTACTGTGCTGTACTTTTCTATATTAATAACCAGTATACAGTTTTGGATACTGTTGGACCGCAGGAAGGGAGGAGTAGATCTCCCAGGGGTAGGCCACAATGACAGATCTCTGGTACTGAGTCTGACTCTGTGACTCAGAAGGGAAGGGGAAGAAGACAAGAGCAATGGTGATTGGGAATTCAATATTCAGGGGAGCAGATAGGAGATTCTGTAGACATAACAGGGAGTCCAGAAAGGTATCCTGCTTCCCAAGTGCTAGGAAAGCAATTCTTAAGCAGTCAGAAGTCATTGTATTTAGATAAATAGATACTTCATTGATCCCGATGGAAATTACAGTGTCACTGTGTCATTACATGCGCACAGATATACAACATTAGAAGAGAAAGAAGAAGTAAGTGCATCTGTATGTAACTCTCCCTTCGGCTAGCGGCTTAATATAGAGGGTGATAACCCCCGGCCCGGCCAAACTTAAGAAATCTCATTTGAGTGGATGCTGCGCGATGTGTCCCCTGTTACAAATCAGTACCCCGAAATAACAAACAGTACACAATATGCAATTAAACAATTAAGCTTTATAATTCTTACTTTGACTATATGGTTAGTAGAGAAACAAAATAAAAGAAAAAAAGGGCCCAATCTTATTAAACAGTCTGTTGCACCATGTTGGAGCTCACTGATAAGTTGATCGTTCACCATCGACCTCCTCTGATTGTCATTGCCCTTCGGACCCTTGTTCTGAGCCCACTTCGTCCAGCGGTCTACCAAATCTCTGCATTCGCGTCTTCTCTTCTCATCTCTCCCCGGAAAAAGCCCGCGAAAAACCTCCTTCCAGATTCACAAGACAGAGCAACAAAATCCTGATTGGCTAACATGTATAACTACAGTCCTGTTATCTCCAGCCATAACCCAAACACTGCTGCAACCTTTACCTCAGCAGTGAACATAACAGAGAACCATTACAGAGCATTACACTCTCCCCCCCACCAAATTTAGTCATGTCCTCATGACATTGAAGTAATTCGCCAACCATTCCTGCAAAACACAAAGCCCAATCCAAGTGCAAAAGACAGTGACATAGCTCCCCAAAATGCTAGAGATCACACCCTGTTCCCCAGGTGCTATATAGGCCAACCTATCTGGTGGTTTTCTAATTCTCTGAGACCTCCATACCTCCTCATCTAACTCTTCAGGCTCAGACGCTACTGGGGATACTTCTGGTCTACCTGGTGAGTCCTCCCCTGACCTGTCACTCGTGCCCCCCGCAACTCAGAGCCTCTGTCCCATGTCCAGGCCCTGCTTCCTCTCCTTCAGGGTCCCGCTGTAACCCAGGCTGCCCACAGATAGCCCCCCCACTTCACCTGACTCAGCGGAAGAAGGGTCAGGAGTCTCTTCCTCAATCACTGGGGAGTTAGCAAAAGGCAGCATATACCACACATGCAGGTCCTCATCGTCCTAACCTCACCTGTTTGGGGCCCCCCCACATTTCCGAAGAATCCTCTTACTAGGTGTAAGCTCTAAGTCGGGCTTTGGGTCTACCTGCACCTCTTGACCCAGGGGCAACAGGTGGTGCAAATGGAGAATTTTGACAGGCCCATTCCCCTCCTCTGGTTTCACCCAGAAAAACTGGTAGGTTTGGCATCTGACTCTCCACCACATAGGGCGTAGCCACCCTGCAGTCAGGTAACTTGTGCTTTCCAGGTAGCCCCAAATTCCTTATGAGGACTCTGTCTCCCGGCAGGAGTTGGGAGAACCTCACCTTTTGATCAACCTTCTCTTATTCCCTTGATTCTGCTGGGCAGCCGCGCCCCCAGCTAATTCTTACGAGACTGTCAGAGACCCCAAGCAATGAGGTCATGGGACTGGGTGCCCCTGGCTATCTGGTCCATTCTTAACTGATCCACCTCAGCCGCCTGAATGACCCCTCTGTTCTGCAAGCCATTTAGCTGCCTCTCTAGCTGAAAAATAAAGGCAGAAAGCTTCTCCCCCTTCTCCTGACACATGTTCTGAAACCCCGCCACCCCCCCCCCCCACCAATGAGCTCCTTTGGGCTTCCAGTCGGACCAAAAGCATTGTCCAGTGCCTGTAGATAATTGACAGCTGTCACTACGGGACACTTTAACTTGATGGCTCTCACAACATCAGCAGCTACGCTCATTCAAAATTTCAACCAATCTCTGTCACTTTTCATCATCAGAGCACTGCCACTCATCTAACAACTGAGAGGTCCGCTCTGCTCAACTCTCATACTCCTCCTCCCCTTTAGGAGTGGGCATTATTCCAGAGAATAGGTGGAGCCAGCCATATCTGGGAATTTGAATCTGATTTTTCCATTTATTCGCCAGAGAAGTAAGGGCAGATACTAACTCAGAATTCTCACTCTTCACCAGGGGACGTGGACTAATTAGACATTTCAAATCTGACCACTCTTTCTCTTCACTCCTCAGAAATGAGGGAACCCTGTCTTTGAAATCTCTGCCCCCAGCTACCGCTACCTCAGTGCTGGTCTGCATTAAAACGGGAGCTGTGCCTGCCATTTTGTCAAACCTCTGCTCACAATCGCAACTTTAACAGTACATAACAGTGGAATTAACAATTCATCCGGAGTACAAATATCTGCCCCACTGGTTCATTGCTCAGGGTAATCACACATAGGCTTATATGGGGTGTCAGGGAGGGGTAGCACCTCTGGTGGGAGAACATGCCGCGTCCTTTTCAAGGCGGTTAGTCCATCTTTGGTCCCAGCTGGTCTCAGCTGTGGCTCCTCATAGCTGTTTGCATGCGACAGCAGCCATACCCCGGACAACAGCTTCGACAAGCCGGCTAAACCAGGTGATGGTAGCCGACGGGTCTCAAACCCTCAGTGAAATAGAGAGTTGTCTATCCCAGCATGTGAAGACAGACTCCGGTGGATTGAGCGGACGAGACCAATGGAAGGTCCAACGGTCAAGAAGACGGTCTCTGCAAGCATCGTGGAACGTGTAGAGCACGACAAGACACAGATGATGTCCTGATCATCCACTGCGCCTAGTCCCATCTCCAGCCGTTTCGACTCTTGTCTTGCCACTGGATCTAGATGGGAATTGGGAAGAGAGGTTGAGGCTGACACTGCACAACTCTCCCTCAATTAAATCCAAATCAAGCACTAGTCTTGACACCATCCAGCCGGCTGGTGGCATAGTGGCATCAGAGCTGAACTTCGGGGCGAGAGGTCCTGAGTTTGAATCCGGTTGGCTCTCTTGCATGCTCTCCATCCGTGCTGGGTTGAGCGTCGAGCTAGCAACTCGACCTCGTAAAAAAGTATTCATGGTGTCAAGGTCTTCATCGATGATGATGGATGAACCTTAATCACACAGCATCCAACAGAATCAATCCTGGATGAGCCTCCACAATTGTAACTCTTGCTTTGGCTAGCAGCTTAATATAGGGAGTGATAACCCTCGGCCTGGCCAAACTTAAGAAATCTTGTTTGGGTGGAAGCTGCGCAATGTGTCCCCTGTTACAAATCAGTACCCCGAAATAACATACAGTACACAATATGCATTAAACAATTAAGCTTTATAATTCTTACTTTGACTATATGGTTAGTAGAGAAATGAAATAAAAGAAAAAAAGGGCCCAATCTTATTAAACAGTCTGTTGCGCAAAGTTGGACGTCACTGATAAGTCGATTGTTCACCATCAACCTCCTCTGATTGTCTCTGCCCTTCGTACCCTCGCTCCAAGTCCACCCCATCTGGTGGTCTACCATATCTCTCCATTTGTGTCTTCTCTCCTCATCTCTCCCTAGAAAAAGCCCATGAAAAACCTCCTTCTAGATTCACAAGACAGAGCAACAAAATCCTGCTTGGCTAACATGCATACCATAGTCCTGTTATCTCCAGCCATAACCCAAATATTGCTGCTACAGAGAAGCTGTTACCTCAGCAGTGAACATTACAGAGAAGCCATTACAGTGTGTTACATGTATATTGCTACCCATGGCATAGGTAAGAAGAGGGATGAGGTCAAAGTTCAAAGTAAATTTATTATCAAGGTACAGATATGTCATTATATACAACCCTGAGATTCATTTTCTTGCAGACATGCTCAATCAATCCAATAACCATAATAGAATCATGTGCCAGTGAAAGTAAGGGTAGAATGATTTGGCAGATGAAAGTGTGACTGAAGAATTTTTGTAGGTGCAGGGGTTCAAACTTCTGGATCATTGGGATCTCTTCTACGGAAAGTATAACCTGTACAAAAAGGATTGGTTATACCTGAACTCGAGGGTGTCCAAGAAACTTGAGGGCAAGTTTGCTAGAGTTATTGAGGAGGTTAAGCAGGAGAATGAGAACCAATGTGATAGGCCAGAGGATAGGGCAGTTGCTGTCAGGTAGATGTAGCATTTAGAAAGACTGTGAGGAAGAGTAGACAGTGGAAAGCATTCAATTGCAGTTGATTGAATGGGTTGGAATGTATCTATTTTAATGTGAGAAGTATCAGTGTAAACCTCTCACTGGGGCTCGTACAGCAACTTGGCTTGTTAGCTAACTCTGCTAACAGCCACTTGACTCATAGGTGAGAAGCCTGCCTTTCATAAGCAATACACGTCTAGGGTCAGTATGATTTGAGGTTCAACTGAGCAGGAACATTAAGATATTCTAATTAAAGAAACCTCGATTTGAGCAAATTCAGTGTAAAAACTGCCCATACAGAGCTATTGGTAGTCCAGAAATAACAGATCATGCACTAGCATAAAATTATAAAAAATGTATATTTACCAAATTTACAGAGTTACAGAAAAAAAGTAAAGAACAATAAAGAGGCTCATTACAGTTAAACCAGTCCAATATGCACATTATCGTTGCAACTCATTTCTGGAGTCGTCAGCGGTGTATCGCTTTACACATGCGCTGGACCCACAATGTGCATGAAAGCACCTGCCAGAATCCGAATTTCCTTCGAAGCCCATCTCAGAAGTATTAGCCCTTCCTCCTTGGAGCCATTCATCTGCACAAAGCACTTCTTGCAATGGGGACTCTTTTTCCAATAGCATTCTGCAGCATCTTCCCTTGTGCCCTGCTCCACAGCTCTCGCCAAGAGGACTACAAACTAGACTACTGTCCTTCAGAAAATTCTTCCCGCCCAGCTCTCTAGAACTTTCTCTACATCCCACAGTCCCGAATGGCTGACACAGCATTTTTTAAATTGGACAATATGACTCCTTATCTTTAGCCAAAGCCGAAACACTCATACCTGCAGGGGACACTACTTTTACAGAAAACTGCTAAAATGAAATACCTCACAGCACAGGAGTAGAAATCTTAACCAGAGCATGACATGAGGAACAAGGCTGATGAGTTTAGAGCATGGATCAGTACATAGAATTATGATGATTTGGCTAGGGCTTGGCTGTAACAAAGACAGAAATGGTTGTTGGATATTCCAGCATTTAAATGTTTCAAAGTGGACAGGGAAGGAAGTTAAAGAGTTCGGGAGGTGTCATTGCTAATCAGGGATAGTCTCACAGAGAGGGAGGATGTCAGTGTGCATAGAAGTCAGAAACAGCAATGGAGCAATGACTCTTATGGGAGCATACTACAGACATCCCACTAACAATAGAAACACAGAGGTGCAGATCCGAAGGCAGATTTTGCAAAGATGCAAAAATAACAGGGTTGTTGTCATGGATGACTTTAACTTAGACCATAAGACCATAAGACAAAGGAGCAGAAGTCGGCCATTTGGCCCATCGAGACTGCTCCGCCATTTTATCATGAGCTGATCCATTCTCCCATTTAGTCCCACTCCCCCCCTTCTCACCATAACCTTTGATGCCCTGGCTACTCAGACACCTATCAATCTCTGCCTTAAATACATCCAATGACCTGGCCTCCACTGCTGCCCGTGGCAACAAATTCCATAGATTCACCACCCTCTGACTAAAAAAATTTCTTCGCATTTCTGTTCTGAATGGGCGCCCTTCAATCCTTAAGTCATGCCTTCTCGTACTAGACTCCCCCATCATGGGAAACAACTTTGCCACATCCACACTGTCCATGCCTTTCAATATTAGAAATGTTTCTATGAGGTCTCCCCCCATTCTTCTAAACTCCAAGGAATACAGTCCAAGAGCGGACAAACGTTCCTCATATGTTAACCCTCTCATTCCCGGAATCATTCTAGTGAATCTTCTCTGTACCCTCTCCAACGTCAGCACATCCTTTCTTAAATAAGGAGACCAAAACTGCCCACAGTACTCCAAGTGAGGTCTCACCAGCACCTTATAGAGACTCAACATCACATCCCTGCTCCTATACTCTATTCCTCTAGAAATGAATGCCAACATTGCATTTGCCTTCTTCATTACTGACTCAACCTGGAGGTTAACTTTAAGGGTATCCTGTACAAGGACTCCCAAGTCCTGTTGCATCTCCGAACTTTGAATTCTTCACTTATGTTTATTGGTACCTCCTAGTACAAAAGGTTTACATGGGAGGGGGGGGGGGAGGAGTGGAATATGTTAGGTCTGTCCAGGAAGGATTTCTGACGCAGGCCATTTGGAGAGGCCATTCTGGAACTGGTACTAAGTAATGAACCTGGTCAAGTGATAGATCTCTTAGTGAGAGCTCATTTCAAAAACAGTGACCACAACTCCCTGACCTGTTCTATAGCTGTGGATGGGGATAGGAGCAGATGGTATAGGAAAGTATTTAACTGAGGAGGGGGAATTATGATGCTATTATGCAGGAACTTGGTAGGGTAAATTGCTGACAGATGTAATCAGGGAAATGCACAATGGAAATGTGAAGGTTATTTAGGGAGCACTTGCGTGAGATTCTGGATAGGTTTGTCACCTTGAGGCAGGGAAAGGATGTTAGGTCCAAAGACCCATGGTTGAAAAGAGATAATGAACAGCTAGTCAAGAGGAAGAAAGAAGCATGTTAAGGTTAAGGAAGCAAGGATCAGATGCATGTTGACTCAAAGAGTGGTCATGAAGATTGAAAGAACCTCGTAACAAAAGGCAAGTTTGGTCACAGTGTAATACATTTCCTGCAGAAAGCTGAGGGAAAAGTGAAATAACTTTCAAGCTCCAGAGATAATCTAAACACGGGAGCCTCTGAAGCAGAGTAGGCCATTTCACACTCCATTCATATCACAGTGAGATTGAAAGATGTATTCTGATTCCAGCAATCAGATCACAGTGATTATGTGGCTTTAATACCATGTATTCACTTTCTCTGAATTTCTCTTAATATATTTGCTTAACAAAATTATATAATACACAGCACCAATATTAACAATTGTTCTAGTATCAATTGATTCAGCAGAGAATAATAACCAGTTACAAATCTCTTGCCTAGAGCTTTATCCCCTGTTAAGTGCAATGTATAAAAGCCAACATTGAGTTTATTGCCATTTGCTCAAGTACATGTATGCGTAAATGCAATAAATATCGCTTATTTGCAGTCGGTTCATAGGTTCATCGCATCATATAAACAGCAATCACAAGAAAAAAAACCTGAATTATACACATTTTTTCAAGAAGATACAAATGGAACATAAAGGTTGATTTTAGTGCATCGTGTTGGTAAGCTGACGTGATCAGGTTTTGCCAGTTCAGGAACTGAATGGTTGAATAGAAATATTTGTTCTTGAACCTGGAAGAGTCAACATACAGGAATGAGATAAAGCACCCGCTTAGCTGGTGCTGCAGCAACAACCTCTTGCTGAACTTCAGTCAAACTAAAGAGCTGATTGTTGACTTCAGGAAGGGCGAGGAGGGCAAATGGAGGAGAGCCAGCAGCTTTAATTTCCTGGGTGTTACCACACTGGATGACCTGTGTTGGGCCCTGCAAATTGATGCGATCAGAAGGAATCTTCACTTAGGAGGATCAGCTTTTTATTGAACACTCTAATAAACTTCTACAAATGTACTATTGAAGGCATCCTGGCTGGTTGCATCATGGTATGGTATGGCAAGTCAAAAGAACAAGAACATAAGATGTTGCAGAGATTAATGAAGTCAGCCCAATAGATCACGAGTGCATCTCTTCCCACCATTGTTAGTATCTGCAGGAGATGCTGCCTCAAGATGAGTTATCAAAGATCTCCCCATCCGGTTCATGCTATCATCTCACAGCTACCATCAAGAGCCTGAAGTCCCAAACCACCAGGTTCAAGAACAGCTACTTCCCTTCAATCATTTGGCTTTTGAACCAACTGGCACCGCACAAGTCACAACAGTCAGCAGTAATGTGTCTATTTACATGCTCTAAAATGGACTTTGTTTCCTTTCGTTGCAGTTTGAGTTTTTCGTGAATGTTGCTAATATGATGCTATGTGCAGGTGATGATTTTGCAACTGAGTTTTTCATTGTTAGTGCCCACATAGTGTGCATGAAAATAAACCTGACTCTGAAGCACTCTAAAATACTCTCCATCCTTTGATTTTGAAGTTCACAAAAGTTGTTGAATTTGATCATCATCTTTGGAAATAGAAGACTAATTAGTGTTTCTACCTCAGTGTTAACATTTGTTTGTAATTGTGCAACATTTATGAGACAAATGACTCACATCATAGCATATTTAAGTCTACTGTTGATTGATTGATAGCCAAGTAAAATACAAGAAAATAGCTGAAACCTATGAGGCTGAATAATTTATGTAAATAGGAGATTGCTGAATAACAAATGCAATCAGTTTTCTATACAGCTGAGAAGAAATCCAATATGCAAGCTTTTAAAATCTAATTCTAGAAATGAAATTATACTTCATATTCTGGGTTAATTAATAATGCTGGGGAATTTGCATATTATAATTGCTTCATTTGGGGCTGTTCAATAATCCCCAAAATATGTGCAAGGATTGTTATGCACAGTTAACCTGTTCCTTCTGATACATGCAGGATGCAACATATATTGTCTGTTCACTGACAGAAGTGCTGCGGCCAGCCAAGATGAACATTACTGTCTGTGAACCTCTGCTGGTAACCACACTGTGAGTGACACTGTTTAAAGGTAACTTGCTCTCGTTAAAGGGGAAGGATATTGTGGTGTTACAGATTGTACTTCAACAGTAGATAATGAAGTAAACTGCGTCACATAGTTGCCATGTTTTTGTGGATTTGGTGTTGGAGACCACGTTGGTGAGAGAGTAGAGGTGTCTTCTGACTATAGCCGACATTAACCCTTCACACCAAGCTCTAAAAAGCAATACAGGTTGTTAGATTATGTGGACTGTAGTATGGCGGTCAATGCTCATAATCATAAATGTTAGTCTCGGATATAGTTACACTGGTAGCTTTCCCATCACAAAGGAATTTTTGAATTTAATGTGTGTACAGTATCTTCAAAAGGTGAATTCCTCAATTCCACAGGTAGTACTTCTAATCTTATAATTAATGTTATAACTCATCCCAACATCTCTTCTAATTTGCAAGACGTTAGCAGGCGTGTCTCAAATTTAGTCTCTGCACTGACTCCTTGCACACATTGAACATATAGAACAAAGGGAGGTACAACACAGGAACAAGCCCCTCATCCTAACATGTCTGCACCAATATGAAGCCAATCTAAATAATCCCTTCTGCCTTCATGTGGTCAATATCCCTCTTCCTCAGCTATATACATCTCTGTCTAAATGCCTCTTAAACGTTGTCCTTTCACCTGCTTCATCCATCTCCCTTGGCAGCATGTCCCATGTATCTTGAAATTCTATGCATTAAAAAAACTTAATTATTCATTAAATTTTCATCCCTTTGTGATAAGGTTAGGCATTCTAGTATTTGACATTTTGAACCTCAGAAAATGACAATGACTATCCTCTCAATTCCTCTCATAATTTTATACACCTAATAGAAATGTATACCTAATAGGTGTGATGGTATTGGGGTTTCTCACCCCAAAGTTCTAAACTCAAATAAAGACCTTAAGTCTGATCCCTATCACGAACCAAGTATCCACAAGTACCCTCACTAAAGGGTGGGTATACTGTAGCTTCCCAAATGTCAAAGACCAAATCACTTCCCTGTTAAATCTCCATAGCAAATTTTGCTGTCAATACCCTCTATTTGAGCAGTGAGACATCCTCTCAAGGAAAAGATGTTTCCAGCTAGCAACATATTTTAAAACACAGTTCATTAATTTCAATGATACACATTTAAATCCAATCAACATTCCTAAAACACATTTAAAACTCACCAAAACATTTTTGTCTTATAAAAGACTTACAAATTACAAACCACAAAGGATTTCCAAAATGCAGGCACAAATCCAAGAAGCTAAAATGATATACCAATCTTGTAGATGAACCAGTTTCCATCACAGAAATCGAAGACAGAGGAATGTACTTTAGTTCACACCATGTTTCTTCAATGTTTCTTGATGTTCCTTACCTTAATCCAAATAAGTCTGAACGGCTCTCTTTATTTATGCAGTTTATTTGCCACCTGGGTGACTTCACACACAAACAGTCTAAAAGCTTTTTGGAGACATAAATCCCAGGTACCCATAATTAATATCGTGAAGTGCATAACTTTCCAACTTATTAATAGATGAGTTATTGATGTGCTAAGTGATTGTCTCCATCTTGTCTGCAAGCTTCCTTGAACTAAGCAACTTGGCATGTATTGTCCTGTTTGAAACAATTCAAATTAAATAAAGTATTTTCTTATACTGCACCTTATCAGCAATTATCCCAGGTGCTATTGCAAGCATCCTGTGGTATTAACAGTTCTTGTTTACAAAGCTGTGTTTTTTCAACTTCAAGCTTATTACTGCGCCCTATTTACATTATGAACGGAAGACTGGCTCCTGTTTATTACCAGAAGCTAAACAATGAATATTAGTTGGAAAGTTTAACTTACAACTTTTTGATCTTTACAAGTGACAGCTGGTATGTTTAGAACAGAGGTAAGGAGGAATTTATTAGCCAAAAAGTAGGGAATCTATGGAATGCTCTGTCACAGATTGCAGTGGAATCCATGGATATATGTAAGGTAGAAGTTGATAATTTCCTGATTGGTCAGGGCATCAAAGGATATGGCAAGAAGGCAGATGAATGGAGTTGCCTGGGATCGAGGATCAGCCATAGAATGGCGAAGCAGATTCGATTGGCTGAATGACCTGTTTCTGCTTCTATGTCTTATAGTCTTATGTTTAAAAAGCTAAACTTGGCAAAAAAATTCAAGATCACTTCTGGTCCAGAAATCAAATATCCAGCACACAGTTCACCTTCTCGAAACTCTTTCTGCTATTTCCAAATAATCAATATTTTACTCTATCTTTAGACGGCCTCTGTCACTGTTCATAACTACATCAACTTTTGTGTTGTCTGCAAACTTACTAATCAGACTGCTTACATTTTCATCCAAATCATTTCTGGACAATCACGAACAGAAGAGGTGCTAGGACTGATTCTTGCAGAATATCACCAAATACAGAATTCCAGTCAGAGAAACACTCGTTCACCATCATCCTCTGTCTCCTAGAATAAGCCAGCTTTATGATTATCTAACTTCTCAACTCACCAGATGTAACATATTATACCCAAATGACTTCAGCATCTACTGGCAATACAGTTCTCACACTGTCTTGGTTGCAGCTGAAGCAGATATCCACTTACAGAGGACCTCTTTATTGAGCTGCAGGCATTTCATAAACTATGGTTCACTAACAGTCATCTAGAACAATTACTTACTGGGTATTCAGGACAAATATTGCTTTATCCTTCTGTTCTTTGACCCTTTCTTATTTGCCTTTCCTGATTTGTTTACCTTTTATTCATTCTCTCAACTTATTCTATTTTCCAAGTGAAATATCTGTTGATGCTCCTATACCTTGGAGCAGCTTGAACCAAGGAAAAGTTCTTCAGCACCAATCACACCACGCTAATTGGATTTAAGCAAGTAAAATGACATTTAAAATGCACCACAAACTCGTTAACGTGTCGCAACAGTTTGCAGAATTTAATCAGCAAATGTTTGCTAGCCCCTTTTGAGTAGTTTTGACAATGTCTTTCCTTTCCTGTAATTATGTCCAGCTTTTCACAATTAAGAGAGAGCATCAGATGAACTCAAGTGGTTCTGAAAATGCTGGAAATCCAGAGTAACACACACAATATTCTGAAGGAACTCAGCAGGTTAGGCAGTAGTCATGGAGAGGGATAAACGGTCGACACTTAGAGCGGAGACCCTTTATCGGTTGTCTCGCCCCTAAATGTCAACTCTCCTCAGACGCTGCCTGACCTTTTGAGTTCCTCCAGCTATTTGTGAGTGCATTAGATGAACTATTGAGATCCATAATGGCATTGCTGTGAATCTATGTTGTGTGCTGGTTAATAGCACAATTAGTGGTTGCTGCTAAATGATTTGGACTTGACTTTAAAATCCTGCTAGAACCAAATGCTGTGCGGAAGCCTTCGGCACCCCAGATTTTTTTAATGGTTTCAGTTGGTATGGCCTCAACAAAGCCCTGATCTCAACATCATCAAGGCTGGCTGGGATTACCAGAAGAGATAGAAGCATGTAAGACAGCCAGTGTCTGCAGATAAACAGTGGCAAGTTCTCCAAGACCAACCTACCAGCTAACTTGCTTATATAACTGTCTGACAGTGTACCTAAGAGTTCCAGTTTTAAAGCCAAAGGGTGGCAAATGCAAATATTGATTTGATTTAGTTTTTTCATTGTTTACTGTTCTTTATAGTAAATTTTCTGATATTCAGATTTTTTTTATTTCGTTATTTTTGAAGTCATCTTCGCTTTACAGGATATTTTATGTGTCTAAAAGGTGTACTTTTTACACAGTACTCTACATGCACTAATCAGATCTCATTAACTGTATACACACCAAAAATGCTTTCACTAATATAGAGGTCTACATGATTTATACTGCAAATATGCACAGTAATAGAATGCCACATTGGAACTGTTAGTATTCATAATGCTCAAAAATCCAGTTTACAGACTTGAATATTATACTCAAAGAACTGTATTATATGTAGACACAAGAGCTGCTGCAGGTGCCGGAAATCTAGAACAATACACACAACGTGCTGGGGAAGCTCAGCAGGTCAGACGGCACCTGTGGTTGAGAATAAATAGGTGAAGTTTTGGGCCAAGACCCTCCATCAGGACTGGAAAGGAAGGGGGAAGAAGTCAGAATAAGAAGGTGGAGGAGGGGAGGAAGAAGTACAAGGTGGCAGGTAATTGGTGAAGCCGGGAGAGGGGCAGAGGGTGAAGTAAAGAGCTGGGAAGTTGATTAGTGGAAGAGATAAAGGTCTGGAGAAGGGGGAATCTGATAGGATAGGACAGAAGACCATGGAAAGAAGGAAAGGGGACGAGCACCAGAGGGAGATGTTGGGCAGGCATGGAGATAAGGTTGGAGAGAGAAACAAGAATGGGGAATCATAAAGTGGGGGGGGGGGCGCAATTGCCAGAAGTTCGAGAAATCAATGTTCATGTTAGAGGCTACCCAGACAGAATATAAAGTGCTGCTCCTCTAACCTGAGTGTGGCCTGATCATGGCAGTGGAGGAGGCCATGGACTGACATGTTGTAATGGGAACGGAAAGGAGAATTGAAAGAGTGGTCACCGGGAAATCCTGCTTTTTGTGGCAGATGGAGTTAAGGTGCTCGACGAAGCAGTCTCCCAATCAACATCACAATCTACATTGCAAACAGAACAAGTGCTACACCTGCCCTACACCTCCTCCCTCACCACTGTTCAGGGCTCCGCACAGTCCTTCCAAGTGAGGCGGCACTTCACCTGCAAGTCTGTTGGGGTCATCTACTGTATTTGACTTGTGGCCTCCTGTATGTCGGTGAGATCCAGCATAGGCTGGGAGACTGCTTAGTCAAGCACCATTGTTCCTTCCACCTCAAGAAGTGGGGTTTCCCAGTGGCCACCCATTTCAATTCCACTTCCCATTCCCATTCCGAAATATCAGTCCATGGCCTCCTCTACTTCAGTGATAAGGCCACACTCAGGTTGGAGGAGCAGCACCTTATATTTCACCTGGGTAGCCTCCAACCTGACGCATGAACATCAATTTCTCAAACGTCCAGTAATTGCCGACCCCTACCCGTTCAACATTTTCCATTCTTGTTTCCCTCTCACACATTGGCTCCTTACCTGCCTATCACCTCCCTCTGATGCCCCTCACCCTTCCTTTTCTTCCATGGTCTTCTGTCATCTCCTATCAGATTCTTCCTTCTCCAGCCCTTTATCCCTTTCACCTATCAACTTCCCAGCTCTTATTTCTCACCCACTCCCTTTTTCGAATTCACCTATGACCTGCCACCTTGTACTTCTTTCTCCCCTCACCCCAACTTCTAAGTATGACTTCTTCCCCCTTCCTTTCTGGTCCTGATGAAGGATCTCAGCCTAAAACATTGATTGTTTATTCCCATCCATAGATATTGCCTGATCTGCTGAGCTCCTCCAGCACTTTGAGTTTAATACCTTAGTACATGAGTCATATCTACCATATTCATCAGTTTGTATGTAACCACATGTAAGAAGATCAGATCATCATGTCAATGAATATTCACATTGGGAGAAGTATAAGTAACATGTTTCTTTCTCACTTTGAAACCTGACTTTCCAAGCAAAAAAAAAATTTAAAATATTTAAAAAATTATTATTAGTTCTAAAAACAAGAGGTAGATTTAAAGAAGGGTTTCTTGATTTGCAAATCTATTTTGTGACAAAAATGGAAGTGAGGAATTCAGGGTTTTAAAGGTACATTTAATGTTAGAGAAATGTATACAATATACACCCTGAAATGCTTGTTCGTCTTAACCATCCACAAAAACAGAGAAGTGACCCAAAGAATGAACAACAGTTAAATGTTAGAACCCCAAATGTCCCCCCAGCTCCCCTCCCTCCCGCGTGTAAGCGGCAGCGAGCACAATCCGCCCCTCCCCTCCTCCCAGCACCAGCAAAAAAAAAGCATCGGCGCCCATCACCGAGCACTCAAGTGTACAGCAAAAGCAATAGCAAAGACACAGACTTGCAGTACTCCAGACACTACATTGTTCAGCTGGTATTCAACATACCACAAGTTCTTTCTCTCCCTAATAAGGGAGAAAGAGATATCTCTGTTTCACAGTGAATTATTAATAATTTTAATTAATTTTTAGAATAATTATATATATTCTTAAATTTACACTTGTAGAGAATGTACTGTATATAATGTAATACTTGAAGAGGTGTATTAACTAAGCCAGTTTAAATTCTGGATCATCTCGTCCAACACCCCTGTTTGTATTACCGTTATTTCTTTTCGCTTTGGGAAAGTCCCCAAGGTTTAAAATACAACATCATTCTAATAGATGCCACAATTCCAACTGTAGTAGATATCACTTTTCACTTCCTGTCATAGGTGGATGCAACAGATAAAATGGTCCCCACATTTATTACGATGAACATGGTTCTATGCCCTTGTAGAAATTTATTTATTTGTTTATTTATTTATTGAGATACAGCATGTAATAGGCCCTTCCGGCCCTTCGAGCCACACTGCCCAAAAGTTTCCCAAGTTATTCCTAGCTTAGTTATGGGACAATTTACAATGGCCAAGTAACCTACCAACTAGTATGTTTTTGGACTGTGGGAGGAAACTAGAGCACCCGGAGGAAACCCACACAGTCATGAGGAGAATGTACAAACTTACAGGCAGCAGTGGGAATTGAACCCAGGTCACTTGTACTGTAAAGCTTTGTGCTAACTACCATGCTACTGTACCACATCTAGTAAAACTGTTGTAATATAGGGTAAGCCAAAAGAAGCTCATAGCCAAATGCTTATAGGCTATGAAGGAATGCATATAATTTCTATATAACAGTATAAATTAACAGCAATGTATTTCCATGGCACTTGAAAATCACTTGATAGTCTCAGGGCTCTAGGAGATAAAATTAATACGAACAAAATTGAATTTAACCATTTCCTTATTGCAGTACTGTGCATACATTGTCCAAGTTTATTTCACATCTTAGTTTCTAAAACAGAATGAAAGCCAATGGCAACAGTTCATACCAGACACAAGAGAAAACAAGAAAGAGGTTTCTTCCTTTTTGTGCCAATATTAGAAAATGCTATGCTTTCATTTGCTCTGACATAATGATGTCTTAAGCAGAATACCTCAGGGTTCACCTTATCTACCAAACTTGATCAATGAGACTTATTAGATGTGCGTCAAGAATGCAACATTCTTTTGCAAAAATAGAAGACCCAATTCTTCATTAAGTTATACTTGTCACAAGTATATGCTAAATTAAATGAAGCCAAAGAATATCATTGTCATCTTATCTTTAGTACATAAAAAGATCTGTAAATTCCGAAGTCAAAGTCTATTTTATTGTCATGTGCACAAGTACATGTATGCACAGGTGCAATGAAAAATGTATCTGCAGTAGCATCACAGACACAGAGCACCATAAAAAAATCATAATCATAAATTAGACACATTTTTACAAGAAAAAAACACATGTAGAAGAAAAATAAGTTTGTATTAGTGCCAAGAGATCGAAGTGGTCATAGTTTTCCTATACTGTCATGTTTAGTGTTACTAAAGTTGGTTCAAGTACTGAGAGATTGAAGGGAAGTAGCTGTTCTTGAACTTGGTGACATAGGTCTTCAGGCTTCTGTATCTCCTGCTTGATGGTGCCAGTGAGAAGTTGGCATCTTATAACAAATTGCTGTTTACAATAATGCAGTCATAGAATATTTTCCAGCTGAAAATGACAAGACCTACAAGGCATACATAATTGTTCTATGAAACCAGAATGACCTCCTCATTGTATAACTACTAGGGAGATAACCATCATGTTCTAGAAAAGATTCTCAAATAATTTCATCAGCGTCACTCAAAACTCAGATAAACAGATATATCTTTATTGAAACAAGTCTTTTACTTTCACTAAATTTGGAAGACAATTGCTTACAATCTTTTTGGTTAAGGTTGAACCACAAGGATGAAGAGAACAGAAAATCTGGCATGGTACATGCCTTTTAGGGCATGGTTACGTGCTTCTCCAGATTTTCACCAGAATTAGCTATGGTGTTTATAGACACTAAACCCTTTATTTAGGAGGAATAAAAGATAAGTAACGATCAACAGAGATTATTAGGCTGTTATAATCTGTTTGATATCAAGAAATTATCCTTGTATTATGATGCAACCTTAACATTGAAGCTTATTCTGATGTCGCAAACCATGAAGCTGGTTCTGATATCAGTCACAATATGAATGATGTTTGGGAAAAAAACATTGATAACATATTTGATTTGCACTTTAAACATAAAGTGAATGGAACTATACACATATAGCAATATAAGCCATGAAATCTAGAGTGAAAAATTTTCCCTAACATTATTGAATAGGAGCTATATTTTACTCACTGGTTACAAGTCCCGTTAGCCTATTCTTAGTCCAGTATCTGTCTCCCAAACATGGCAGCTGACAAAGATGAAGGATTTTGTTGTTGAACATTGGCTTCTTGAACAAAATGCAATTGCTGATATTTTATCCAGGATGAAAACCACATGAAGGTTCTACTATTGGTAGCAAGCTTATGATTTTCATCTTACAGCCTACAGATGGTGACTTTCCAGTAAAAACTGCAGAAATTGCTGAAACAGTATTAGTAAATCAGTTATCCTCTTAGAGATTGGACTGATTCAGTGAAATATCCAACTGCATTAGAAAGTTTAATTTCTCCACTTATCAGTGATGCCTGCACTGGAGACTTAGAACAGTCATTTCTGATGTGCCAAGAAAATGAATCTTGGCTAAATTGCTATCAGACCGTTATAAATGTGGAGTTTGTTACCAGCAACTTCCCATTTATTGAATCAGAATGAGAATTAGGTTTATTATCATTGATATACAGTATGTTATGAAAGCTGCTGTTTTGTGGCAGTATAAAACATAACAATTAGAAACATAGAAAACCTATAGCACAATACAGACCCTTCGGCCCACAAAGTTGTGCTGAACATGTCCCTACCTTAGAAATTACCAGGTTTACCTATAGCCCTCTATTTTACTTAGCTCCATGTACCTGTCCAAAAGACCCTATCATATCCACCTTCACCACCGTTGCCAGCAGCCCATTCCATGCACTCACCACTCTCTGATTAAAAAACTTACCCCTGACATCTCCTCTGTACCTACTCCCCAGCACCTTAAACCTGTGTCCTCTTGTGGCAACCATTTCAACGCTGGGAAAAAGCCTCTGACTCGTTGTCTTCATGGCTATCCCTCGAGGTCAAGGATGATGGTCTTCGTTTTGTTGATCTACTTATGGGTTCTCAAGTGGCTTATGAGTCCAATCGCGACTTCCGCCTGTGGCTGGATGGAGTAATACATAAATTTTGCGGCTGTCTTTAATTCCTCCTTTTCCCCAGTTTAAACCTTGAATTTTTAACTTCTATTTCTCGGATCTTAGAGGGAAATAGTTGTCATTACATCATATCCTTTAAGAAGTGGAAAACTGCCTTTTGAATCCAGCAATGGAAAGGGAAAAACTTTGAAAGAAAAATCGGAAGATATGCCTGTCTGGGCTGAGCGTTAGGAACATGCATTGATGGCTCTCGACAACAAAATAGACAATAACACCTCTGAGTTGAAGTTCGTTCGGACAGAGTTTTCAGACTATTGAGGAAAATATTATTTCCTTGAATACTGAGCTTAAAGAATCGAAATGTCATATTGTGGATATTTCAACCCGCTTGGAACAGGCTCAACGTAAAATTGTTGATTTAGAGGCGAAGTCTTGTCAGAATAATATGCGAATTATATCAAGGAAGGTTCTGAGAGTGGGAATTTATTGGACTATTTTGCCAAATTGTTTCAATCTTTGTTTCCGGATATTCTACCTCAACCTCCTGATATTGAAAGAGCTCACAGAACTTTCATATCGAATTTTCAGACTTCCGGTAAACCTCGGCCTATTTTGGTCAACTTTCTTCACTTTAAAGTTAAAGACCAAATCGTAAGATGTGCAAGGAAACAGAGAGCTTTTAAGTTTAATGATTCCGAGATCTGTTCTTACAAAGATTATCCACGGGAAATTATGAAACAACAGATCAAGTTTGCCCCAGCGATGAAAACTGCTCATGCAAAGGGACTTTTTCCATCGCTTCGCTACCCCGCTAGGTTAAAACTATTTCCTAAAGATTCTACACCTCGTGTGTTTTAGGATTCCCAAGCAGCTTTGGACTTTATTAACTCCATCGTGGAGTCGGCTGACACATGAAGGATATTTGGGTTGCTGTTGAATAATTTTCTGAAAGCAAACAAACTTTGAAGATTTCTGATATGCTGAAGATTTCCTTTGTTCGATGAACTATTTAAAGAAGAGGTGAACTTCTTGGTTTGATTAATGAATGACTTTTTGAAGTCTGTTTGGTATATGGAGTGAACTAACACAGTGGACAGATTATTAACTGGTTTGATTATCTGCTTCTTTCTTCCTTTTATTAATGAAGTGATAGCTTTCATAGTTTATATAGACTCTTCCTTATACAGTGAGGAGTGTTTAGAATGGATAATTAGCTTTAGTTTTAACTAAAGGAATAATGGTGTCTTTTTCTTGTTAGAGAATGTATTGTTTAGGTTTAATAGCATTGTTTTGACGCCTCTGGAGACTGCTTTTGCATTCCTAGTTTATTTTCAATGATTAACAAATATTTTTTTTCTGCTTCTCTGCGGAGCTTTCTTATCTTAGGGTCATGTGATTTCTTTGTAAAGGGGAGGGAATTGGGAGAAAAACTTTTAAATCACTACTTGTATTGAGCTGCACGCAGAGTTCTGCTTTTCTCTTCTCTTTGAGGAGGCATTCCAGCTTTTTCCTTCCTTTTTGCCGGATTTCTACCTTTTGGGATGGGGGTAGGATTCGGGGTTTTTTTGTATTTTGGGGTTTATTATAGGATTTCTTTTCAGGTTTTTTCCCATTATGGAGCTCCAGAGCATGCGTGTTTTCTATATGGTTATATTCATCACCACCATCTTTGATTAGTCCACGATGGTATGCGTATATTTTAGGTGTTTAAAACAATATTCTATGCTTATTAAACAGAAAAACGTTATTAGTTGGAACTTACATGGCTGGAATCACCCTATTAAGTGAAAGAAGACTTTTAAAATTATTAATCGGTTCCAGCCCGATACAATTTTTGTTCAAGAAACGCATGTCAGAATGGG
Source organism: Mobula birostris (assembly GCF_030028105.1). NCBI lineage: Eukaryota > Metazoa > Chordata > Chondrichthyes > Myliobatiformes > Myliobatidae > Mobula > Mobula birostris. Next base: position 152,068,176 of record NC_092374.1, read on the forward strand.
CGATCAAAGTAGATTTTTTATAACGTGGAAGGGCCTTCAATATCATGTTACTTGTCAAAATAAAACAAAGGGAGTATCTATCTTTACTAAAGCTAATATTTTATTTATCCAAGAAGATATCGTCTCAGATATCAATGGAAGATTTTTAATTATTAAAGGAACAATTTGTAATAGAAAAATTGTCTTGGTTAATCTATATGGACCTAATGTAGATGATCCTTCTTTTTTTAAAAATGTATTTGGTTTATTATCAGACTTAAATGAATATATGCTGCTGATGGGAGGTGACTTCAACTGTTGTTTAAACCCTTTGATTGACAAGAGTTCAACCAATCAGCAGCTTCCAAGTTGTTCGGCATCACTTATTAATTCCTTTTTAATTGATTATGATTAGACAGAAATCTAGAGAAATCTACATCCTAATGATAGAAATTATTCTTTTTATTCACGTCCATAAAAAATACTCGCAAATTTATTATTTTATAGCTGATTTCCGATTTTTGTCCAAAGTCCAGAAATGTGAATATGATGCTAATACTGTCTGGGATCATGCACCATTAAGCTTAACTTTTGAATTGAATGATGTTAGTAATGTAAATTTGCCTTGGCGTTTTCCAGAAAACTTATCACAAAGTCTGGACTTTGTCAAATTTATAGAGATTCAAATATTTTTTTTTCTTTTTAATAATACAGAAGATGTGTCGAAATTGATTATATGGGGTACATTTAAAGCATATTTGCGAGGTCAGATAATCTCCTATTTGGCTAAGCTTAAGAAACAGACAAAAATAGAGTTAGATAGGATTTCAAAACAAGTTAAAGACTTGGATAACACTTATGCAGTTTCACCTAATATTGATTTATTTAAACAAAGGGTTGAACTTCAATCATAATATAGTTTATTATTAACTTATCCTATTGAAATAAATTTGCTTAAATTAAAAAGTCAATTTTATGTGTTTGGAGATAAAAGTAATACTATCATCCCAACTAAAAGCAGTTAGAGCTAAATGACAAACTTTAAAAATTCGTAAGGGAGTTGGTAGTTTAGCTTGTAACTATGAAGATATTAATAAAATTTTTCGAGACTATTACAGTGAACTCTATAAATCTCAGTTTCCAGCTGATCCTTCTAAAATGAATGCCTTTTTACAAAGGATTGATTTTCAAAGAATATCTGTTGATACTCCTTTCACTAAAAGAGAAATTCAGAAAGCTATTTTTTCAATGCAATCTGGTAAAGCTCCTGGACTAGATGTTTTTTTCTGTAGGATTTTATAAAAAATTTGAAAATTTGCTTATTCCTTATATGTTGGAAATGTTTAAAGATTCTTTTTTTGTTAGGAGAGTTACCTTCTACATTTTATGACGCTTCTATTTCTTTAATTCTTAAGAAAGATAAAGACCCTATAGATTGCGCTTCATATAGACCTATCTCATTATTAAATGTAGATGCCAAAATTCTTTCAAAAATAATGGCTAGTCGGTTGGAGAATATACTAGCTAAGTTTTTTTCTCAGCACCAAACAGGTTTTATAAAAAGCCGTTATTCTTTTTCTAACACACGGAGACTGTTAAATGTTATATACTCATCCCCCTCGAAAACTCCCTAATGTGTTGTTTCTCTTGATGCTGAAAAGGCATTTGATAGGGTTGAATAGAAATATTTATTTAACGTTTTAGAGAAATTTAGCTTTGGTACTAATTTTAATAAGTTGATTAGAATGATATATAAAAGCCCTATTGCCACTGTGATTAATATTAACTGTAGATTCCCCTTTTTTTCGACTTTCGCGGTGTATGAGACAAGGATGTCCATTAAGTCCTTTATTATTTAATTTGGTGCTGGAACTTTGGCTATTGCACTTCGTGAAGCTAAAGATATTCAAGGAATTTCCATAAATGGGATTATTCAAAAGATTTCCCTTTATACTGATGATCTCTTAGTTTATATTTTGAATCCTGAAGAATCTATTCCTAGTTTATTGAAATTATTAAATGAATTTGGAAAGTTTTCAGGATATAAATTAAACCTGCATAAAAGTGAATTATTTCCTTTAAATAATTCTGCTTTTATATATGATTATATTCCTTTTAAATTTACGGATTCTTTTAAATATTTAGTTATTATCATCACTAAAAATTATGGAGAACTTTATAGAGCTAATTTAGTTCCATTAGTGCATTTTATGAAGCAATTATTTTCTAGATGGAATCCTCTTACACTTTCGTTAGTTGGTCGAATTCATGCAGTTAAAATGATGATCTTACCAAAATTTTTATATGTATTTCAAAATATTCCTTTTTTTTTAACTAAGAAGTTTTTTGATCAGGTTGACTCTATTATTTCATCTTTTGTTTGGAATAATAAAAGACCAAGAATTGGAAAATGTCATTTACAAAAATTTTTTAAAAATGGAGGTCTTGCCTTGTCTAAATTAAGAACGTATTATTGGGCAGTTAATATATGCTATGCGTGTTCTTGGTTATATTGGACCGATAAAAATGAACGTCTACCATGGGTTGACTTGGAATTGAAAGCTGTGAAACAATTTTACTTAAGTTCGTTATTAGGAGCTTCTTTATGTGTACAACTAGCCACAATTTCTATTTTAAATATTAATCCTATGATTAAGTAGTCATTACGAATTTGGTACCAGTTTCGTAAGTTCTTTAAACTTAAAAAATTTAACCTTCTTAGTTTAATTTATCGAAACTATTTATTTAAACTTTCACTTAGTGATCCTACCTTTTCTCTTTGGAGGAATAAAGGATCTTATTCCTTTATGGATTTGTTTCAAGAAGGCCGATTGATGTCCTTTGAGAAATTAGTAACTAAATACTCTCTTTCATACTCACACTTTTTGTAATATCTTCAGGTCAGACATTTTTTAGAAGAATATTTAAGTAATTTTCCATATATACAAGATTCTGACACTATTTTAAAAATCAACCCTTTAGTGAAATGTTTTATTGGGAAAATTTATAATTTACTATTACAACAGGATAATTATCCTCTATTTAAGAATAAGCAAGATTGGGAAAGAGAGCTTAATATGACCTTGATAACAGAGGATTGGTTGCGAATTTTGAAGTTGGTTAACTCCTCTTCGATTTGCGCCAGTCATTCTTTGATTCAATTTAAAATTGTACATCGTTATTATTTGACAAAGGAGAGACTGTCTAAAATATTTCCTAATGTTAATAGTCAGTGTGATAGACGTAAAACTGAGATAGCTACATTGACACATATGTTTTGGTCGTGTTCTGCACTGAAACAATTTTGTAAATCTATTTTTTCTACAATTTCTAAAGCTTTAAAAATTAATTTACAACCTAATAAATTGACAGTTTTGCTTGATATAATTCCTCAATATATTCATGGTATTTCTATATCAGACCAATATGTAATTGCATTTGTTTGTCACACTGGCAGGGGGCTTTCTGTCACAATGGCGGGTATTTGGGAGCAAGGGTGAACCCAAATGCAAGACACATCTTGTGAGGTTAATTAAATTTAGTTTATTGTTTGATATCAGGAGAGCAAGGCAGGAGCAGGAGTAGCAAACTGGACAAGGACTCAGGACTACGACTAGGCTGGGACCAAGGGTCTGGGCTAGGACTCGGAATCAGCTCCCAGAACTAGAGGAGACATGAAGAGGCTAGGGTATGGACTCCGAGCCAGAAACCGGGCAAGGACCCAGTACCTGGGTCTTGCCTCGGGCTCAGACCCCAGAACCAGCATGGACATGACATGGGCTAGGGAGAGGAGGAACATGGGAACACAGAGCCTTGGTCTCGGGTGAGTAGGTACATGGAGCCATGGACACATACACAGAACACAGAGTCGGGACCCCTCCTTGGGTACAGGACATAGGGATCGACTCACACACAGAACAGAGAGCCGGGACCCCTCCTTAGGTACAGGACATAGGGCCGGGACTCATACACAGAACAGAGAGCCCGGACCCCTCCTTGGGTACAGGACATAGGGCTGGGACTCATGACCCTCCGCGGGGCAACGGCAAGACGGTCTGACTTACCCCATGGAGGCGAGGACAAGACACGACAAGACATGAGCCCCTGCGGGGCAACAGCAAGCCGGCCTGACTTACCCCACGGAGGCGAGGACAAGACAAGACAAGACACGACTCCCCGCGGGGCAATGGCAAGACGGCCTGACTTACTCCACGGAGGCAAGGACAGGACAAGACAAGACAAGACCAACACGAATGAACACCAGACAGTACCTATCTAGCTCCTGTGATGGAACTAGACCGAGGTGCAGGCGGGGGCTGCAGACGAGGGCTAGAGGTGAAAGGGGCAGAGAAGGGATTCAGACATGGGGGTAGGACAAGAATCACAGGCCGCCAGGGTCAGGACTTGACTCGGAACTGGGAAGCCGCCAGGGCCAGGACTTGACCTGGTACTTGAATGCCGCCAGGGTCAGGACTTGGACGTGGTACTTGGATGTCGCCGAGGCCAGGACTTGGACGTGGTACTTGGATGCCACCGGAACTAGGACGTGGACGTGGTACTTGGATACCACCGGAGCCAGGACGTGGACGTGGTACTTGGATGCCGCCGGGGCCAGGACGTGGACGTGGTACTTGGATGCCACCAGAGCCAGGACGTGGTGTTTGGAACCTCTGAGTAGTGCCGAGCTCTCGACTCGGCCCGGGAACAGTAGACAACGGCTCTTGATTCCCTCCAGCGGAATAACTGACGGACCCACCTTGATGAGGAAACTTTGCAGGCTCGCTTCGGTGAGGTACCTGGACAGGGTTGCTCCAGTGGGGAAAGGCGAATTACCGGCACTCGCTTCGGGCGGAGACAAGGCTTGTTCCGGCCAGATGACATTGGCACGCCGTGACTTTGCAGACGCTCCCGCACCGTACGGCTGAAAGCCGGAGACTATAAACTACCGGTTCAGCCAAGTGTTAATTGCCTCTAATCAGCAAAGTCGAGGAACACGGAAAAACAGGGAACCAACGGTCCAGATCGTAACATAAACAAGCTAAATTTAAAGGGACCCTGATCCGGACCATGACATTGTTACATTATTGGCTAGAAGGGCTATTTTATTAAAATGGAAAGATGCTTCTGCTCCCACTTTGATACAATGGTTCTCTCATGTGATGCTATGTTTTAGTTTGGAAAAAATCAGAAGTCGAACTTTTGATCCTCGATTTGACTTTGAGAAAAGGCGGGGCTCTTTTGCCTGCTACTATCATTTGATTTGAGATAATTAAGATAGCTCCCTTCTGATTCTTGGGTAAATGGATTTGCTATACATGAGATAACGATAGCTTCCTGAGCCCAAGGGGGAATTTGAGTTCTGGATCCACAAATTGCTGAAGCAGAAGCAGAAATAACTTTCCTGCTTCTGTCCAAAATTTCAGCGACTGAGTCAAGTATTCACCACTTTTGTGCCAGTTCTTGACTAGGAGTTTCCAGCCGTCACATTGCCTGCTCCCGTCGCCCTCCCCCAATCGCCGAAAGACTTGAAGAAGTGGCCCACAGAGTGAAGACACCTGTGCGTGTATTTGTTTAACGTGTACCTGATGTTGCAATCCAAGAAGCACATGATACTTCACAAATCAACCAACTGATTCCAGTGGCATGGAAACCATGACGATTGGAGCTGATGGATTTGTTGCAGCCTTCATCCGCCTTCACAGCCATTGAGTTCAAAGTAACTTCGTCCGCCTGTTCCACCGTTGAGGTCTTGGTTGGATTGTTCCTTGTCAGGGACCTCACCCTCGACCTTACCGCCATGGGTGACCCTACCAGGAGCATAGCTCCAGACGGCATTGCTCTCGAGATCTCAGGACCATACAAGCCTCTTCACCACGACAAGGTAACAATCCACAGAGAAGGCCACTGACTATCCACACTATCCCGCCTCCCCCCTTTCCTTCTCCCTGGGCCTCCTGTCCCATGATCCTCTCATATCCCTTTTGCCAATCAACTGTCCAGCTCCTGGCTCCATCCCTCCCCCTCCTGTTGTCTCCTATCATTTTGGATCTCCCCCTCCCCCTCCCACTTTCAAATCTCTTACTAGCTCTTCCTTCAGTTAGTCCTGACGAAGGGTCTCGGCCCGAAACATTGACTGTACCTCTTCCTAGAGATGCTGACTGGCCTGCTGCGTTCACCAGCAACTTTGATGTGTGTTGCTTGAATTTCCAGCATCTGCAGAATTCCTCGTGTTTACTTCACGCTTACCTGGGATGAACTCTATCTGCCACTTCTCAGCCCAGTTTTGCATTCTATCAGTGTCTCGCTGTAACCTCTGACAGCCCTCCAGACTATCCACAACACCTCCAACCTTTGTGTCATCCGCAAACTTACTAACCCATTCTTCCACTTCCTCATCCAGGTCATTTATAAAAATCACGAAGGGTAAGGGTCCCAGAACAGATCCCTGAGGCACACCACTGGTGACCAAACTCCATGCAGAACATGACCCGTCTACAACCACTCTTTGCCTTCTGCGGGCAAGCCCGTTCTGGATCCAGAAATTGCTGTAAGTTACAAATAAATAAATATGGTTCATATATCTGTTCAGATATATGATGATGGAAGGAAATAAACTTTTTCTAAAGCATTGAGTTTTAAACACCTGGAGTATTTACAGTACAATTTGAACAGAGAGCAGAACAACACCCTCAAGGACCACGCTAATAGATAAGATTATCACTTAGGACAATCGGTAATGGTCAAAATTATCTTTGGCAATCTATTCTCCACTTGCAATAGATTGAATTTGACAACAGTGATCATGAAGAATTGTCTCATATACAACTGAGGAACTGAGATTGGAATTTATGACCAGAGTATGTACAGTACCTGGGAGTTGATGTCAGTTAATGATCCTTAATTCAAGTCAGTTATGTTTTAATGAGTCATGAGGTGCAGCAATCTCAAACAACTCCCTGCAGTTCCTGCCATCCAGCTCTTCCCGTGCAGTTGATGATTCTGTCTTCTGTCTGGAGTAACAATCTGGATTGATTTTTTCATTCTCAATTAAATGTTTAGAATATTCAGTTCTGCTCTCTGAACTGAATGTAAAATGAGGTAGCTTTTCCAAGATTGTTTCAATTTAACCATATATCATTTTTCAGCTAGCTTATTGTTCAAGTGGAGGGGAGTGGTGGCGGGTGAGGTCTGGGCCTGACGTTCCGCTCACCGAAAGAAAGTGTACATGCAATACATCGCCTCTTCTTTCCCGGTGTAGTGATCGCCACGTGGTCACTGTCTGGCCAGCTAGGCAGGAGGCCACTGCAAATGGCCTCTCCTACACTACTGCATCCGTAGTAACACCTTCTCACTGGTGCACCCCCCCCCCCCCCATCCACCGAGCTTGCTACGTCATGGCGTGACCGAGTGTCCGGCAGTATAACTGAATGGGTAGGCTGGGCTCGTTAACCTTGGTTGGCAGCCAGCCAAAGAGAAGGACAACTCTGACTCCAAACCCGGGCAGGTGGGGCTCGGTAGCCTTATCAGGCCATCCACCTAGGAGAAGGACACTCCGACATAACTCCTACGGCCCGAGGGCCTCGCGTCACCGTCCCAGCTTGCTAGGCTATGGCAGGTGAACCCTGGGTGTAAAGGTGGGGCCAGTACCGCGCACACTGCACTCTATCTGAAAAAGACTTGCGCATGCCGAAGGACACACCCACGTCTACGGCCATCCTCCCCAGTGAGCCTACAGCAAGCCGTGGGCAGCCCCCTTTCTAAAGCTTCGTTCGTGAAGCCAAGCCATGATTGTTCAAGCATGCAATGCCACATTCTAACACAGGGCATGCCACAGTGGAGCTGCTGTTCCTTGTGAGAAGTTGCTTGAAGGAGAAGCAACAGCTGAACAGAAAATAAACCCCATGATCTGTATCCTACCAAGGCATTCAGGAGACACATTTTTAAATAATATGAAAGAGTCAAATCACAAAGATGGAAGAAGAATAAAAGCAGTTCACATGTATTAGTGAAGTAATAAAAGTCCACAGTAATATACAATAACTTGAGCCAATTGGGGAAAATAACACATCCATAATGACTGCATGATTGCAGTGAGAGACACACCGGGCCATTTTGGAGAAATATATTAATTTCATGTTATTGAAAAATGGATATCAGTGTACCCACTAAAGAGAAGATACAAGTCAACATCGGGGGTAAGCAGGCTATTGTACATTCTTTGGATGTAGAAGTAAGTACAGTCTGATAAAGAAGATAAATTGGCAGATCCTGTAATTGAAGCATAGCTATATATATAAAAACTTTCTCAAGAAGGAAAAACAGCTGCAAGTGATCCCTGTATGCAAATGTCACAGCAGCTTCATTATACAGGCAGGTGGCATAAATCATTGTGTTCATTGTCACTACAACAAAACTTGCATTCATACAGATCTTCTCACCTTCTTCTTCTCAGTCAGTCTACTGTGAACTATGATGATATGTGACTTCCTGTTATATTGTACCTGTTTCAGGAATCACGCATCAGACATTTGAGCAACTTGGCAATGGAATCAATTAATGTGTGCCTCAATGCTGGGGCGCTTAGTCTTGGAAAGGACAGTGACATTAGTTTATTTTTGTTTCCGATGAATTTAGCAGATTTAATGGAGAGTCAATTTCTCTCCTCTCCTCTCCTTTGAATTCTGATTGAGAATCTTTGAATTGAAATATTTCTGTTTCTCTTACCACAGATGTGTCCTGGCCTGCTGCATTATTTCTACCATTTTCTGGTTTTACTCCTCCAGGATACAGCCTCCCAACTGACCAGTGATATTTCACACAAACAAAAGTCTAAGGATAAAATGACAAATACCGTCAGCCTGAAATACTTTGTCAGCCATACATTTGCTGGGTGTCAAATGTAGCGGAAATTGAATGTTTGTCAATATCTCTGACAGAAGGATTTCAATGGAGGAGTATGGTTGTCCGGGAAAGGTATACAGCTGAGAACAGATTCTGGGAATGCTAGTTCACTTATAATTCATAGTCATAGTCATAGTCATAGTCATAGTCATACTTTATTGATCCCGGGGGAAATTGGTTTTCGTTACAGTTGTACCATAAATAATAAATAGTAATAAAACCATAAATAGTTAAATAGTAATATGTAAATTATGCCAGTAAATTATGAAGTAAGTCCAGGACCAGCCTATTGGCTCAGGGTGTCTGACCCTCCAAGGGAGGAGTTGTAAAGTTTGATGGCCACAGACAGGAATGACTTCCTATGACGCTCTGTATTGCATCTCGGTGGAATGAGTCTCTGGCTGAATGTACTCCTGTGCCCACCCAGTACATTATGTAGTGGATGGGAGACATTGTCCAAGATGGCATGCAACTTGGACAGCATCCCCTTTTCAGACACCACCGTGAGAGAGTCCAGTTCCATCCCCACAACATCACTGGCCTTACGAATGAGTTTGTTGATTCTGTTGGTGTCTGCTACCCTCAGCCTTAATTCTTCATTCAATTATGTTGGTAAAAGCAGATACTTCCAAGGGTAGCTGCAACTTTGAAGAAAGATCAGAGCAATTAGCTTGCTGACGTATTTTCCGTCTTTAAAAGGAACTTGTTTAATACATAAAGGAGGAACAATTGGAACAATATGATGAGTGAGCATTGAATGGTTAGATTTTTGAAAGAATTGGACGGGATTCAGTGGATTGAGTAAACTTCTGTTCATTATTTTTCCTTGAGTTTATGTCCCTAAGATTTTATTTCTTGCAATATGACCCTTACTGTGGTAAATATGTGAGCATCATCAAAGAAGCTCAGGAAAAGTTTATTTCAGCATTAAACTAATTTTAAGTAGCAGACAGATACCCAAGGGATCTGCTGTACATGAGATAACGATAGCTTCTGAGCCCAAGGGGAATTTGAACTTCAGTTTTGTCAGGGATCACACTCTAGCCATGCACACAAGATCACAGAGGCATAACGTTTTCTGCTTGTGGCTTATTTCAGAATTTGAAATGGACATTGTTGGAATCAGTGACGCCATATCGTCTGAATTACTCTTATTAGGAGAGTCAACCATTATATCTGTCCCAAACAGACACACTGATAAGTGGTTGAATCTGAGTGCAGTCATCTATTGAATCTAGCAGACTGCATGTGAAGATGAATGTCCATAATAAGTTTTCTTTCAACTAAAGCTCAATTCTATGTTTTCAGATTACTGATGCCAAATTCAAATCTTTCCACATTCTCATTAATTTCCTTAGGACACAGCACTTTTGTTTATCTACTTGATGAGCTCTTCTATGACTAGGCTAATATGATGCAATAGTGTCTTTCAAATGCCAATTTCAACTGACCCTTGCTTATATAGATAATAATAACTGCTGTGATTTACATTAAACTTGGTCATCTGGAAAATTTGAATCTGCCGTTTTTGCACAGAGCTCCCTGCCCATTAATTACCTCAGAAATACAATTGCTCAATGCTACTACTTGTACATTTGCACATTACTCTACAATTAACACCAACAACAGCCACATTGATAGCTAATGTAAATCTTGTGTTACATAGCTTAATCATCCAAAGACTCACATTTTTGTATAAAAAAGTACATAAAGAAAATTTATGCCAAATCCTGGACATCTTAAATGAAACAAAATATGGAGAAATCCTTCTGCAGGTCTGGTAGAAGAAGAAAAAAGGTCAATATCACTGCTTCTCTCATTTATATCACTCAAGCACATCAACAGCCCAGAAATTCGCTGTCAATACCATTTAAGTATTACTCAGTTATCTTTGAGGACACTCCTGGCGGGTAAGCTGGCAGCACGCACGGACGCTTCTATGTGGCCTACCATAGGTGTTATTGTCTTTTTTAAACATATTGTTTATGAGATCAAGACCCTGCAGAACATAAAGAACTTGAAGTACTGCAGGTCTACCCCATCAGCGAGTTGTTCATCGGCGGAGAAATTGAAGGAGCTGGACTTGTGCAGACCATGTTGCTACCTGCTACAGAGAGACCTCAGAGTCGGTGCATGCAGGAGTTGATTCTCTTAATCACTTTTCTTGTGATCGCAAGACCCTGTTGGGCGTTGGTAAAGTGGAATGCTATAAATCCAGTTCACTGGTTTATTGGTGGTGGGAGAGCTGCGTGGCCTTGGTCGTAGAGAGTACTAGGCCTCCAGTCATGGTGTCGTCATCCTGGAGAGAGCTGTCCAAGTTGGTGTCAGAGGCACTGTGGCGCAGCATCCATGCTGAGGGCATTGGTGCTGCCCTTCAGAATTGGCTTGGTGGAAGACAAACTGTGCTGTGTTCGACTGCAGACTGCTCCAACAATCATGGACCCAGGTACTTAGATTATTTTTTTTCTTCTGTGAAAGCATGTTACTGCTATCTTATATGTGCTATATGTGCCTTGCGTCTTATGACCGTTGGTATTGCATTTTGCACCTTGGCCCTGGAGCAGCATTGTTTTGTTTGACTTTATTCGTTGGTATTCATGTATGGTTGAACGACAATTAAACTTGAATTTAAAACCCACAAGCTTTTGTTATATTTACCATAATATGTCCTCATCTGGGACAGCATCAAATTTGTGAAGTTCCTTGAAGATTTTTTACGTGATAAAGTGTTTGTATAAGTGCCACTTTTTCTTTGCTGTTTCTCGTCTGTTCTGTCTTCGCTGATCGATGTGCATTTTGCACCCTGTTAATTGACAGAGAATTACTTTAATATGCAAGGTGCAATAATTCAATCAAACTGTTTATATGTAAAAACATGGTAGATTTCTTACAAGGCAAACAGTAACAGCATCTAAAGAGCAGAAAAATATTCTTATTCTTATGCTGCACTATATCAACATTTCTCTTGCAGTGACGGCAATTCCTTATGCTTCATTTTATGTGAAGTGACGTTATTAGTTGCTTCTCTCATGATGTTATGAGTTTACTTGTTTTGCAATTCACACGTGAGACAGGGTGGTGATGCATCTCTACCAAAGGAGGTGTCCTTCCCTCTGCTAGCCTGCAGGTCACCTTTGGGCAAGGTGTAGCATCTGCTTAGCCCCTTGATCAGGGTGATGTAAAGCCATGGGAGCTGGTGGTGGATGGGCATATGAACAGCTGGTACATATCACAAGTCTTGCTTATGCGACCACGAACGCCAGACAGACAATCTCTGAAGAGTATTGATAATGGTTGGAGGCAGGTGAACCACTTCTGCAGAAAAATTTCCCAAGAACGATCATGGTCATGGAAAGACCACGATTGCCTATGTCATACGACACGGCACATAACAAATGAACAAATACACGGCATATTTGTGCCTGTATGGATAACTTCCCAAATTTTTCCTCATTTCCTTATGACATTCTTTATTGATCATGTAGATAGTCAGAGGCTTTTTCCCAGGGCTGAAATGGCTAGCATGAGAGGGCACAGTTTTAAGGTGCTTGGAAGTAGGTACAGAGATGTTGGGGTAAGTTTTTTATGCAGAGAGTGGTGAGTGTGTGGAATGGGCTGCCAGCGACAGTGGTGGAGGTGGATACGATAGGGTCTTTTAAGAGACTCCTGGACAGGTACATGGAGCTTAGAAAAATAGAGGGCTATGGGTAACCTTTGGTAATTTCTAAGGTAAGGACATGTTTGGCACAGCTTTGTGGGCCAAAGGGCCTGTATTGTGCTGTAGGCTTTCTATGTTTCTATGTTTTTTTCCCATATAGAAGGACGCATTTTGGCCTATTGAGCTAACGCTGACTCACAGAGCAATCACATTAATTCAATCACTTTTCCTTCCATTGTCCTTTTCCATTTCACTCTCAAATTACAGTAACCATTTAATCAATCAGTCCACAGGTATTCATGTGAGGTGAGGTCAGAGCATTGGTGAAAACCCACAAGATCATGGGAAGAAAACGTGAACTGTTCACAGAGGTTTGGTTGTACCCAGGACACTGGATCCGTGAGGCAGCTGCTCCACTGTGCCAGCCAGTTACAGTTTTTAACAATTGTAAACTTAATTTAGAAGCAACAAGTAATGAAAAATAAAAAAATAAATATCTACTCTTTCTTTCCCATAGATGCTGCTTGACTTGTTATGTCCCTTCAGCATATTGTATGTGTTGTCCAAACTTTTGAGCATCTGCAGAATATCTTACGTTTTCATCTACAAGAGGTGTTGAAGAATGTTTACATTCTGTTGAACGTAGTCCAAAAGCTCATAGAAGATTTAAACCTCTCATGGCTTACTATTGGCTTCAGAACATTGTGAAATTTACTGATGAGAATTGTAACCTCGACTTCGGCAACAGAGACAGGAAAACGACAGGCGGATAGACTGATTTCTTAACACTGAGAAACAGAATAAAGCTGATGTTGCAGTCAGAGACACAAAACTGATTTTACTGATTTGTTCTAAGCTATTCTGTGGCACCCAAATCTAAATCAGTTTTTTACACTGCCTTCCCTTGATAAGTGGGCAGCAATTAGTCAATGAGCAAGCATATTTATTGCCAACCACTAACAGAAAATTCCATTGAATATCATCATTCAATAAACTGACAGCCATGCACTATCTTCAAAGATCTTCATCACCACACGTTCAAATAAATTCACATTCTAAACTGTACATCAAATGGGAAGAGAGATTTTTTCCGTTTGTTGCCATAAGATGATACAGCTTTGATATCCTGAAGCTACTGTAAGTTAGCTAGCTTTGCTTTATTTCAGCATTTGTTTGCATTGATCATTTTAATTCTGTTTCTATTTTATTGAATCTAAAAAAAGAAAAACATCAAGAATAAACAGGATTGTTCCCTTACTTACACGAAGGGGACAGGAAACTGAGCATCATTTCCACTATATTAACAATAGTGGGAATGGGATAAACCAGCTGAATAATTTATGCAAAACTGCAATGCAACATTACTAGGCAATGATTAGTAGTAGGAGCTTTTGATCTTATTTCTCAAAAATATCCAGGACCCTTGCACATACAGTACTTAGAATATTGAGCACTTTTTGGAAGGCAGTATTTCTGTTTCAACATTTTAACTACTCCAAGAAGTAATATTTTGCAGACATTATTCTGACATGGGTTTTCTGCACTGTTTTGTGTACTTTATGCAGTCGTGGGTAGTTCTGTAGTCTAGTGTAGTTTTGTGTTGTTTTATATAGTTCAGTGTAGTTTTTGTATTGTTCATGTAGCACCATGGTCCTGAAAAACGTTGTCTTGTTTTTACTGTGTACTGTACCGGCAGTTATGGTCAAAATGACAATAAAAAGTGATTTAACTTGACTTTCTTTGGCCAGACTTTCAGAGGTACTGCAAAGATAGAGATGCAACTAGGGGCAGGCACTTCTTCATGGGGTCCCTTTAATTTCTTACAGGTAGCATAAATGGGGTCTTTTAAAAGCCTCATAGATCAGTACATGGAGCTTAGAAAACAAAAGGGCTATGCGCTAGGGAAATTCTAGCTTCTAGGAAATTCTGAATTCTAGGGAAAGCAGTTTCTAGAGTAGGCTACATGGTTGGCACAACATTGTGGGCCAAAGGGCCTGTAATGTGCTGTAGGTTTCTAAGCCCTATGTTCTATAAATGACAGTAGCCCAAATAGAAGGTATTTCTTTCAGCAGGTTAAATTGTGACGATATATTGGTGCATTGTTCAAGGGACATCTTGATACATTCCAAGCAAATGTATTGAATTGATGGTGCAATAAATAGTGAGGAAGATGTTTCCTGATTGTATTTACTGTGTATGTTATGAATAAAGTATAATCTGAAAAAATAGATATATTTTGTTTGGAACTAACACATGGGCATGGACTTGAGATGAATTGCAGTATCTAAAAATAGAAGTGGGGAAGTGATCCATACTCTTTCCCTTTTATATCAAAGAAATTTTACAGAAACAAACGAATGAGAATTCAAGATTGTCTTTTGAAAAATGGAATTTTGATTAGTCATGCCTGAAATAATAGCAATTTTCTTTCCAAAAAACGTATTGTGGAATGTTATTTGAGTGACAAGTGGAGCCAGGCATTTGCCCCCAGATCATAAATTACAAGAATATTCTCATAGCTGTTCTTGATACTTCTCGACCATCACTCAGTAACAGAATCACTCTGACAGTGTCAAAGGGGAGGCTGCCACCTATTTCGCTGAGAATAGAGAATCTGTTATCTTGAAGTAGTACAGAATAAAACAAAATGTTAAATACTTTCAAGTGTTTCCTAGTACTATTTCTGTGAATTAATAACTATTTAGATACTTAGGTGTATGATATAAGTGGATAGATGAACACTATATATATATGATCTTAATATTTCATCCTATCTGTACAATATACATGCAAGCAATATAGGGATATTTTTATAGTTATTAATGTTTACTTCCATTTGAGCTCCATAGATACTGCAAAGCGATGGCCTGTTTTTCATTGTACCTGTGCATTCGCCAATAACCTTGACTTAACCAAGTCACAGCAGTGCCACGATAGGTTAGAGGTTAGCACAATGCTATTACTGCAAGGGTCGTCTGAGCTCAGCGTCCTCTGTGAAGTTTATACGTCCTCCCTGTGAAATGCATGGATTCCCTTTGGGTGTTCCAGTTTTCTCCCACAGTGCAAAAATGTACTGGTTAATAGGTTAATTAGTCATTGTAAATTGTCCTGGTTAAACTGAAAGTTGCTAACAGTGCAACTTGAAGGACTGAAAGGGCTGTATCTCAAAATACAACAACGAAACACACCAACCCTGTATTTGCCAAGATTATCAGAACATTGAAGGCTGGACTGGTAAATTCTGAATAACATACATGTCACACAGGGGGTCAAATACTGATAGGAAGTCCAGACCATCTATCCTTGGCAAACAATGACAATTTCTAAGGTCTCTACATTCTGAGGGACATAATTACCTCCCTTACAAGTGTGCCACCTACAAAATGCATTACAGTATACCTCATACTGTCAATTTCCTCAACAATTTACTATTCCCTGAACATGACCATCTCATTTTCACCATGGATGTCCAGAACATATACATTTCTATCCCCCATCAAGAAGACCTTAAAGCTCTCCAGATCTTTCTCAACTAAAGACCCAACCAGTTCCTCTCTTCCATCTGGCAGAACTGA
The DNA here is from genome assembly GCF_030028105.1 of Mobula birostris. NCBI lineage: Eukaryota > Metazoa > Chordata > Chondrichthyes > Myliobatiformes > Myliobatidae > Mobula > Mobula birostris. The sequence goes on from NC_092374.1 coordinate 152,084,289, forward strand.
TCCTCTCCCTCAACAATATCTTCTTCGGCTCCTCCCACATTCTCCAAGCTCGGGGTGTAGCCATGGACTCCCATATGAGCTGCAGATATGTCTGCCTTTTTCTTTGGCCATGTAGAACAGTCTACAGTATGTTCTAAGTCTTTTATGGAAAGGCCAAATCTTCCTACGCTACATTGACAACTGCATTGGTACTGTTTCATACACCCATGCTGTGTTCAATTTCATCAACTCTGTTTCCAACTTCCCCTGGCCCTTAAACTCATCTGGACCATTTTTGACACCCCTTTCCCCTTTCTTGATCTCTCTGTCTCCATCTCTGGAGACAAATTGTCCACTGACAACATTTATAAACCTACCAATTTCACAGTTATTTTGACTATATCTCTTCACACCTTGTCTCCTGTAAAAATGCTATCTCGTGTTCTCAGTTGCTTCATCTCCACCAAATCTGTTCCCCGAATGAGACTTTCCTTTCCAGTTTATCAGAGATAGCTTCTTCTTCAAAGAATGAGGGCTCCCTTCTTCCACCCTTGTTGCTGCCCTCACCCGCATCTCCTCCATTTCCCGGACATCTGAGCACGCTCCATTTTCCTGCTGCCTTATCAGGGAAAGATTCCTCTTGTCCTCACCTACCATCCCATGAGCCTTTGCATCCAACTCATCATTTTTCCACAACTTCCACCAAGTTCAATGGGATCCTACCACCATAAACAACTTTATCTCCCACTCACTCTCCATTTTCTGCAGGAATTGCTCCCTCTGTGATTCATTTGAAAATTGAATTGAATTAAGTTGACTTTATTACTTACATCCTTCATATACCTAAAGAGTAAAATCTTTATGTTACATCTCCATTTAAATGTGCAATGTGAAATTATAGTAATTTATAATAAATATTACATACAGCAGGATAGTCAATATAACATAGAATTACAGTTATCTCAGCATGAATTAAGCAGTCTGATGGCCTGGTGGAAGAAGCTGTGCCAGATTCTGTCGGTCCTGACTTTTATGCTGCGGTACCGTTTCCCAGATGGTAGCATCTGAACAGTTTGTGGTTGGGGTGATTTGGGTTTCCAATGATCCTTCGGGACTTTTTTTACACACCTGTCTTTGTAAATGTCCTGAATAGTGGGAAGTTCACATTTACAGATGCACTGGGCTGTCCAAACCACTTCTTCTGCAGAGACCTGCGATTGAGAGAAGTCCAGTTCCCATACCAGGCAGTGATGCAGCCAGTCAGGATGCTCTCAATTGTGCCCCTATAGAAATTTCTTAGAATCTGGGGGACCATACCATACTTCTTCAACCCTCTGAGGTGAAAGAGGAGCTGCTGTGCCTTTTGCACCACACAGCCAATATGTACAGACCACGTGAGATCCTCAGTGATGTTTATGCTGAGGAATTTAAAGCTGTTCACCCTTTCAACCCCAGATCCATTGTCTATAAGGGTTAGCCAGTCTCCATTCCTTCTGTAATCCACAACCAGCTCCTTCGTTTTTGCGACATTGAGGGAGTTGTTTTCTTAACACCACTGTGTTAGGGTGATGACTTCCTCTCTGTAGGCTGCCTCATTATTATTTGAGATTAGGCCAATCAATGTAATGTCATCAAATTTAATTAGCAGATTGGAGCTGTGGGTCAAAGAACGAGTAAAAACCTGTAGGAGATGTGGTGTGGCCAATGAGACCCTGGCCCACATCTCCGAGAGATGCATTGAGGTGAAAAGGAGCCGGATTAAGAGGCATAACAAGGTGGCTGAAAGATTGAAGGACAAAACCTGTAAGCTTGGATGGGATGCATACGTCGAACCTCATATAAGAACAGAGGACAGATCGCTATGGAAGCCGGACCTGATCTTTGTTAAGAGAGGGAAAGCGGCTGTAGTTGACGTGACCATCAGGTATGAGGACAACCATCAATCCCTAGAAAAGGCGTGGAAGAAGAAGGAGAAAAAGTATAAACATCTCACATGCTAAATAAGAGACCTTACAGGTGCAGAGACAGTGGAGTACTTTGGTTACGTGGTGGGAGCAAGAGGTCTCTGGTTGAAAGAAAATGAAAGGTTACTGAAATTCATCAGCTCGAAGGGGTCCAAGATGTTTGTGAGGAAGATTTGCAGTTTACCGATCCGGCTGACAATCGATATCCTACAAACATTCATGGACGGTTAGAGGAAATGGGCAACAGTCAGGTAAGAAACATTGTGTGACTGATTGCTCTTACACAGGGAGTAAAGGAGTGGGCTTAGAGCACAGCGCTGAGGGGACACCTGTGTTGAGGGTTGAAGGGGCAGAGGTGAGCGAGCCCACTCTTACCACCTGCCAATGATCTGACAGGAAGTCCAGGACCCAGCTACACGAGGTCTCGGAGCACTTGTCCAGCCTTGATGGAATTATGGTGCTGAATGCTGAACAGCAGTCCAAGAACAACATTCTCACATGCATCTCTCTTCTCCAGATGTGTAAGGATGGTGTCTAGAGCTGTGGTTATTGTGTTGTCTGTCGATCGATTGCGTTGGTAGTCGAATTGTAGGGGTCCAGTATGGGTGGTAGCATGCTGCAGATGTAGTCCTTGACCAGCCTCTCAAAGCATTTGCTTATTATTGAGGTGAGTGTGATAGGACACCAGTTGTTCAGGCATGTTACCTTGTTCTTTTTAGCTACAGGGACAATGGTGGATGTTTTGAAGCAGGAAGGCACTCTACACTGGGGAAGGGAGAGATTAAAAATATCTGTAAATATACCTGCCAGTTGTGCCACACACACTCTGAGTACCCGCCCTGTGAAGCTATCTGGTCCCATGGCCTTGTGACTGTTGAAAACACCTCCGCACTTGGGCCTCAAAGATGACCAAGCTGCTGGTCGCATCATCTGCAGGTCTCCTCAGGGGCTCAATACTGGCGACATTGAATCGAGCGTAAAAATGATTTGGCTCATCTGGGAGAGAGGCATCAATGTTGGAAACTCCACTACATTTAGCTTTGAAGTCTGCAGTGGGGTGCAGACCTTGCCATAAGCTGTGTGTATTGTTGGTGGAGAGTTGAGTCTGAATCTTGTCTCTGTATTGTTGTTTCGTTGCCTTGATGACTTTGATCAGATCATAGCTGAATTTCTTGAGCTCCTGTTGGTTACCGGCAATGTAAGCTCTGTGTTGCACGGTGAATGCTGCTCTCACAGAACTATTGATCCGCAGTTTCTGATTTGGAAAGATTTCTGGGGGACAAATCCTCGATGCACTTCTGGATGAAACTCGTGACCCCATCCGTGAACTCAGATACATCCTCATCATGGAAGACATTCCAGTCGACGTCATCAAAGCTGTCCTGCAGCATGGAGGCTGATTAGTCAGACCAACAGTGGCTGGTTATAACAATGGCCACCTCTTGTTTCAGCTTCTGCCTGTACTTTGGCACCAGAAAAGTGCTCACCAATAATCTCCCTCCTGGCATATATCTCCAAGCAACAAAGATGTTGTATCTGCCCACTCACTGCTATTTAGGTTTCCAAATAGTCCATCCGTGTGAGGCAACACTTCACGTGCAAATCTTTTGGGATTGTTTGTTGTGTCCAGAGCTCCCAATGCGACCTCATCAACATTGGTGAGATCCAGTGTAATCTTTTGGACCACCTTGTCGAGCACTTCTGCACTTGTGCTCCATCCCACCGAAAGCAAAATTTCCCAGTGACCAACCTATCCCATTTGTTGTTCGACATGTCAGTCCACGGTCTCCTCTTCTGCCACAGTGAAGCCATCGTCAGGGCAGAGGAGCAACGGTTTATATTCTGTCTAGGTCATTTCCAACTGATGGCATTGATATCAATTTCTCCCTCAGGTAATTTAATCGCCTTCCCCCTTCCTGCTTGTTCTATTCCCCACTTTAGCCACATCTGAGGCAGCACAGTACTGCAGTGATTAGCCCAACAATTTATAGTTCCAGCGACCCGGGTTCAATTACCGCAACTCTCTGTGGGTTTCCTCCAGGTGCTCCAGCTCCTCCCACAGTCCAAAGATGTAACAGTTGGTAGGACAAATTTATCATTATAAATTGTCTCGTGACTAGTCTAGAACTAAATCAGCGCTGACTGGGCGGTGCGATTTGAAGGGCTGGAAGGGCCTATTCCACACCATGTGTCAATAAGTAAATAAATAAATTAGCTCTGCTCCTCATCTGCCTACCACCGCCCCCTATTGCCTCTCCTTCTTCCCGTTTTCCCATGGTCCACTCTCCTCTCCTACCATATTCCTTCTTCTCCAGCCCTTTACCTTTCTCACCCACCTGGCATCACTTACCTCCTTCTCGCTAGTCCTCCTTCTCTCCTCCTCCCACCTTTTTATTCTGGTGTCTTCCTCCTTCCTTTCCAGTCCTGAACAAGGGTCTCGGCCCAAAGTATCAAACGTTTATTCATTCCCATAGGTGCTGCCTGATCTGTAGAGTTCCTCAAGCATTTTGCATGTCTTGCTCTAAATTTCCAACATATGTAGAATCTCTAGTATTTATGATATGCTGCTCCACTGTGAAGTTGGTTAAAGGGATGCTTACCCTGAAAAAAATGTAAATATTCTCTCCGACGGGAGTTCGGTGACCCTCTGTCACTGCTCCCACTCTGTGATTTCTACTGTCGTCTGTGTCTTTGACCATGTTCTCACCCAGACATGCCACCATGTATCCTTCCTAAGAACCTGTCCTCACTGTCTTTTTGTTCCACATGGCATCCAGCTCCGTTTTTAGGCCTCACAGTTTGGACACACAAAGGATCCCAGGTACCTGATTGCATCTTACTCTGCTTCTGCCTCCAAATTCTGCATGCCATCCTCTCCATTATGTGGAGATACTTCTGGGCCCTGTCTTAGTCTCTGCCACAGCTCTAGGCCTCTCTATCCTCTGCCTGCCATGAAACCCTCTGATATTTTATCCACACCAGTTTTTCACCTTTCTTGCATCCAGGAAGGATCGGAGGATTGCCTGTCACAGACCGCAGATACCATTGTCACCAACTGCAGTTCTAACAGCCCTGGATGCCTCCAGTCTGCGGATTCTGCCGACTCCAACTCTGGTTCCGATGACATTTGGTGGCTCTAGACCGCAGATCTCAATATCTCAATTCCAGTTCCAAAGGCCCCAGATGCCTTAAGACCACGAAGTACATAGTCTTTAGCTCTGGCTCCAGCCCAGACATCAGTTGCTACCACCTCCAGGCAGAGACCTTCCCCACTGTCGCTGAGCCCTAGGATGCCTTTCCCTCACCAACACTCCCCAGCTCCAGGTCTCTCAGGTTCCTTCCATCATCTCTTGGATCCTGAGAACCTCCATCTTCCTCCCACTATACTTTTCCTGAAACCCTAACCCTCCATCCTCCTCTGATGCCACCAACTCTCCTCCCCACTCTTATCGCAAAACGAATCCCTGCTATGACATCACTAATCCTTCTGACCTTCCCCTCCCTGAGGCAAAATGTTCTGTTCTCAGCAAGGGTCTTATCTTTGTAACCCTTTGCCTGCACTCCAATGAGTTCCACATCCACCGCAATGCCAAGATCTTCTTCCATCACCTGTCTCTGTGCCTATTTCTTAGGCAAGAATTCTCCACCCCGTACTGATGACCCTTGCTCCCATTTCCAACCTTCCTCCTTTTCTTGGACACTTCTTCCTCCTCTTCTGGTTCACTACCTGATCTGGATCTTTTTACCTCTAATGGCCGATGAGGCATCAACCATCTCAACTTCAGTTCTCTTCTCTCCTCCTCAAACATTACACCTTCCGAACGCACTGCTCTCCACTCTCTCAGCTCCAATTCTAACCACACCATTGAACCCAATGAAAAAGGGGATGCTGTTGCAGTCTGGCAAACTGACCTTTACCTTGTTGAGGCCTGGTGGCAACTCTCAGACACCTCCTCTTACCTACCCCTTGAAAAGGAGCCCCAATCTGGACGATTAGAAAATTATCTCCAACACTGTTACTAACATCATGAAATCTAGAATACTCCTATCTACTACCTCCAAACCTCACAGTTCCCTTATCCCACATAACTCATTTCTACCTCCTACCCAAGATCCACAAAGCCGACTGCGTGTGGAGGCCAGTTGTCTTTGCCTACTCTTCCTTCACTAAACTCACGTGTACATAGCTCAATTCCATTCAACAATTTCAACAATATCTCCTTCAGCTCCTTCCACTTTGTCCAAGGGCTGAGGGCCCCAGCTATGCTTACCTTTTAGATGGCTATGTTCCAAGTATTCCCTGGTAATGCTTCCTAACTCTTCCTCTGCTACATTGATGATTGCACTGGTGCTGCTTCACGTAACCATGCTGTTCTTGTCAATTTCATCAACTTTGCTTCCAACTTCCACCATGCCATTAAGTTCACTTGGTCCATTTCTGTCACCTCTCTCCCTTTTCTCAATCTCTCTGAGTCTATCTCTGGAAACAAACTGTCTATAACCGTCTTTTATAAAATTACCAATTACCCAACTATCTAGACTATATCTTATTCTATCCTGTCTCCCACAAAATAATATTCCCTTTTCTCATTTTCCTCAGCTCTACTGCATCTGTTCCTAGGATGCAGCTTTCCTCTTCAGGACATCAGTGATGTCCTCCTCCTTCATCCTCGACCATTGATGCTGCTCTCACCCGCATCTCCTCCATTTCCTGTACACCTGTTTATATGATCTTCTGGCCACCTTAATGTGGATAGAGTTCCTCTTGTCCTCACCAACCATCCCATGAGCCTCCATATCCAACATATCATTCTTTGCAACTTCTACCATCTCCAACAAGATCCTACCATCAAAGACAGCTTTATCTCCTCCCCACTCTTCACTTTCCACAGGGATTACTCCCTCTGTGACTACATTGTCCACTCATCCCTCTCCACTAATCTCCCTTCTGGCACATATCCTCCCATTCAGGATCCCATCCAGTTCATCCATATGAGCCAACACTCTACAGCAAGACTGTTGTGGTCTATTGTATCCAGTGCTCGGACTGTGACCTGTAAGATCCAATGTAAATTTGATGGCCACTTTGGTGAGCACTTCCACTCAATAGACAATAGACAATAGACAATAGGTGCAGGAGTAGGCCTTTCGGCCCTTCGAGCCAGCACCGCCATTCACTGTGATCATGGCTAATCATCCACAATCAGTACCCCGTTCCTGCCTTCTCCCCATATCCCTTGACTCCACTATCTTTAAGAGCTCTATCTAACTCTTTCTTGAAAGCATCTAGAGAATTGGCCTCCACTGCCTTCTAAGGCAGAACATTCCACAGATCCACAACTCTCTGGGTGAAAGGGTTTTCCTCAACTCTGTTCTAAATAGCCTACCCCTTATCCTTAAACTGTGGCCTCTGGTTCTGGACCATGCTAGCATGTTCAATCCCTTAATAATCTTATATCTTTCAATCAGATCCCCTCTCATCCTTCTAAATTCCAGTGTATACAAGCCCAGTCACTCCAATCTTTCAATGTATAACAGTCCTGCCATCCCTGGAATTAACCTCGTGAACCTACGCTGCACTCTCTCAATAGCAAGAATGTCCTTCTTCAAATTTGGAGACCAAAACTGCATACAATACTCCAGGTGTGGACTCACCAGGGCCCTGTACAACTGCAGAAGGACCTCTTTGATCCTGTACTCAACTCCCCTTGTTATGAAGGCCAACATGCCATTAGATTTCTTCACTGCCTGCTGTACCTGCATGCTTACTTTCAGTGACTGATGAACAAGGACACCCAAATCTCGTTGTACTTCCCCTTTTCCTAACTTGACACCATTCAGATAGTAATCTGCCTTCCTATTCTTGCCAGCAAAGTGGATAACCTCACATTTATCCACATTAAACTGCATTTGCCAAGCATCTGCCCACTCACCCAACCTGTCCAAGTCACCCTGCATTCTCATAACATCCTCCTCACATTTCACACTGCCACTCAGCTTTGTGTCATCTGCAAATTTGCTAATATTACTTTTAATCCCTTCATCTAAATCATTAATGTATATTGTAAATAGGTGCGTTCCCAGCACCGAGCCTTGCAGTACCCCACTAGTCACTGCCTGCCATTCTGAAAGGGACCCATTAATCCCTACTCTTTGTTTCCTGTCTGTCAAACAATTTTCTATCCATGTCAGTACCCTACCCCTAATACCATGTGCTTGAATTTTGCCCACTAATCTCCTATGTGGGACCTTATCAAAGACTTTCTGAAAGTTCAGGTACACTACATCTACTGGCTCTCCCTTGTTCATTTTCATAGTTACATCCTGAAAAGATTCCAGAAGATTAGTCAAGCATGATTTCCCCTTCATAAATCCATGCTGACTGGGACCAATCCTGTTACTGCTATCCAAATGTGCCGCTATTTCATCTTTTATAATTGACTCCAGCATCTTCCCCACCACTCATGTCAGGCTAACTGTCTATAATTCCCTGTTTTCTCTCTCCCTCCTTTCTTAAAAAGTTGGATAACATTAGCTACCCTCCAATCCACAGGAACTGATCCTGAATCTATAGAACATTGGAAAATGATTACCAATGCGTCCACAATTTCTAGAGCCACCTCCTTAAGTACGCTGGGATGCAGACCATCAGGCCCTGGGGATTTATCAGCCTTCAGTCCCATCAGTCTATCCAACACCATTTTCTGCCTAATGTGAATTTCCTTCAGTTCTTCCATTACCCTAGGTCCTCTGGCCACTATTACATCTGGGAGATTGTTTGTGTCTTCCCTAGTGAAGACAGATACAAAGTATTTGTTCAGCTCGTCTGCCATTTCCTTGTTCCCCATAATAATTTCACCCGTTTCTGTCTTCAAGGGCCCAACTTTGGTCTTAACTAATATTTTTCCTCTTCACATACCTGAAGAAGCTTTTACTATCCTCCTTTATATTCTTGGCTAGCTTACCTTCGTACCTCATCTTTTCTCCCTGTATTGCCTTTTTAGTTATTTTCTGTTGCTCTTTAAAAGTTTCCCACTCCTCTGGCTTCCCGCTTATCTTTGAATGTTATACTTCTTCTCTTTTATTTTTATACTGTCCTTGACTTCCCTTGTCAGCCACGGTTGCCCCTTACTCCCCTCAGAATCTTTCTTCCTATTTGGAATGAACTGATCCTGCACCTTCTGTATTATTCCCAGAAATACCTGCCATTGTTGCTCCACTGTCATCCCTGCTAGGGTATCTTTCCAGTCAACTTTAGCCAGCTCCTCCCTCATGGCTCCATAGTCCCCTTTGTTCAACTGAAATACTGATACTTCCGATTTTCCCTTCTCCCTCTCCAATTGTAGATTAAAACTTAACGTATTATGGTCACTACCTCCTAATGGTTCCTTTACCTCCAGTTCCCTTATCAAATCCGGTTCATTACACAACACTAGATCCAGAATTGCCTTCTCCCTGGTAGGCTCCAGTACAAGCTGCTCTAAGAATCCATCTCAGAGGCACTCCACAAACTCCCTTTCTTGGGGTCCAGTACCAACCTGATTTTCTCAGTCTACCTGCATGTTGAAATCCCCCATAACAACTGTAGCATTACCTTCGCGACATGCCAATTTTAACTCTTGATTCAACTTGCACCTGTTTGGGGGCCTGTAGATAACTCCCATTAGGGTCTTTTTGCCCTTACAATTTCTCAGTTCTATCCATACTGACTCTACATCTCCTGATTCTATGTCCCCCCTCGCAAGGGACTGAATTTCATTCGTCACCAACAGAGTCACCCAACCCTCTCTGCCCATCAGTCTGTCCTTTCGATAGGACATATACCCTTGAATATTCATTTCCCAGCCCTGGTCCGCTTGAAGCCATGTCTCTGCTATTCCTACAATATCATACTTGCCAATTTCCAACTGAGCCTCAAACTCATCCACTTTATTTCTTATACTTCGTGCATTCATATATAATACATTTAATCCATTACTCCCCTCACCTTTCACATTGATTCCTATTGCACTTGGCCATACTCTCCGATCCCTTCCTGAGCTTTCTGCCCCGTTAATTCTGTTGTTTTTCTGAGCTGTTCTTATTCTCTCTTTTCTTTTAACTCCACCCTTATATTTCCAGTTCGTTCCATCCCCCCCACTACTTAGTTTAAACACATCCATGTAGCAGTGGCAAACCTGCCTGCCAGAACGCTGGTCCCCCGTCTGTTAAGGTGCAACCCGTCCCTTCTGTACAATTGATCCTTACCCAAAACAGATCTCAGTGGTCTAAGAATCTAAATCCCTGCTTCCCGCACCAGCTCCTCAGACACACATTCAGATCCCCTATCTCCCTGTTCCTGTCCTCACCAGCACGAGGAGCTGGAAGCAAACCTGAGATAACCACCCTGGAGGTCCTGCTTTGCAGCCTTCTTCCAGGTTCTCTGAAGTCACGCTGCAGAATTTCTTTCCTCTTCTTCCCGACGTCATTTGTGCCGACATGCACCACCACTTCTGGCTGTTCACCTTCACCCTTGAGGATGCCTTGCAATCGGTCCGTGACGTCCTGTATCCTGGCACCAGGGAGGCAACACACCATCCTTAAATCCCGCCTGTTGCCGCAGAAACCCCTTTCTGTACCTCTCACTATGGTGTCCCCTACTACCATGGCTCTGCCTGACGTCTGTCGCCTCGACTTTGCTTCAGCACCAATTTTTTGACTCGCAGACCTGTCCACCTTTCAGACGGGCAATGTCTTCTGTCCCGACAACTTCCAAGAGGGTGAATCTGTTTAGAAGAGGTACATTCCCTGGGGTCTCCTGTACTCCAAGCATCTATCCCTTCATCATCGTTGCCCCACTTCTCTCTTCCAGTATCTTTGGTGTAACAATCTCGCTCTAGGTCCTGTCCAGAAAATCCACATTTTCCCGGATGAACCTGAGGTCATCCAGTCACTTCTCGAGTGCCCCAACACGACCCTTCAGGAGCTGAACCTGGACACACTTTCCACAGTTGTAGCAGCCAGAGGCACCATCTGTGTCCCTGACCTCCCACATCATACAAGCAGCACACTGAATCAGTTTACCTGTCATTTCTTCACCACTTCTCACCCTCTCCAACTGTGGCGTAGTCTCCTCCCTCAGCTTCCCACTCTATATGCAAAACCAAAATTTCCCGGTGACCGACCATTTTAATTCTTATCCCCAGTCTTGTTCCGACGTGTCACTTCATGGCCTCCTATTTTGCCATGATGAGGTAATCTGTTGCAAACCCAAGCGCAGGACACAGGCATGGAGATTTAGTTAGGATGCAGACGCAGGCGTGAGCATTGAATGGCAAACAGGAGGGAGAGCAGGAAGGCAGGAGACAGGCAGAATTCATCCTGGCACAGACAGGCTGGGTTTCACAGGTAACCTCGGAACTGGAGTAGAACTTAGAAAACTGACCTTAACACGGAGAGACTGAGTTCCACAGATAAATCTTGGTACTGAAGCAAATCATTGGAGACACAATCCTTAGCGGCCGGGAAACGTTAATTACCACACTGGCAAAACCAATGATCTGGCAACTTGTGGGTGCAAAGCCAGGGTTCTAATGCTGCAGGTCTCTATGAAAACCAGGTATGCCATCATCAAAGGGAATTAGCAGAAAATGGGGAATTAAAGGTCGGAACCGTGGCACAATCAAAGGGAATTTGGAGAAAATAGGGAATTAACGGTCAGGACTGTGATAGTACCTCCCCCTTCCCCTCAACGGGAGCCTCCAGGCGAATTACCAGGCTTGTCCGGATTGTCTTGATGGAAATCAAGGATGAGGGAAGGGTCCAGGATGAAGGAGCGGGGAATCCAGGTGTGCTCCTCAGGGCCCTTTGGTGTGGTCAGAACAATCTGGAGCTAAATATGCTCAAGACTGTGGGGATGAGAGTAGACTTCAGGAGGAGCCCCCCAATACTTCCCCCCACTCACTATACTCAACAGTATTGTGTCTGCTGTGGAAACCTTCAGGTTTCTGGGTGTCACAATCTCCCAGGACCTGAAGTGGACACCCGATGCGGACACTCTTATCAAGAAGTCTCAGCAGAGGTTGTATTTTCTACGTCAAGAGGTTGTATTTTCTACGTCAATTCAGGAAGTACAACATGCCTCAGGAGGTGCTGATTCAATTCTATTCAGGAATATTCCAGTCTGTTCTCTTTTTGTCCATCACTGTCTGGTTTGAATCAGCTACCAAACAAGATAAGAATAGACTCCAAAGAACTGTCAGGGCTGCGGAAAGGATTATTGGTGTTAAGCTGCCCTCGATCCAGGACTTATATGCATCTAGAGTCAGGAAGCGAGCAAGCAGCATCATTGTAGACCCATCACACCCTGGACATCACCTGTTCCAACTCCTTCCTTCTGGTAGGCGCTTTAGATCACTGTATGCCAGGACAAATAGGTACAAGAACAGTTTCTTTCCATATGCCATTAGTCTTATGAACACTTGAATTTTAGTCTATTATAAACCAAGTCCACCTGTACATACACAGGTACACCTCATTGTATATAGTTCACGATTTGTTGCACTATTGTTTTGTTTGCTTTTTGATTCTGTACAGCGAGAGCTCAGGGAAACTGGCATCAAATTCCCTGTATGTGTCCATATACTTGGCGATAATAAAGGATTCTGATTCTGATTCTACGGACATCGTTTACCAGGGCCTGGAAGACAGCGGGGGCATAGTTGAGACCAAACGGCATGACCAGATATTGGAAATGACCAAGAGGGGTGTTAAAAGCTGATTTCCACTCATCTTCCTCCTTTATCCTGACCAGGTGATAGGCACTCTGCAGGTCCAACTTAGAGAAAATGGTGGCTCCATGAAGGGGTTTGAAAGCAGAATTGATAAGGGGTAGTGGATACTTATTCTTTATAGTGATGCTGTTCAGGCCACAGTAGTCAATGCAGGGGTGCAGTGAGGTGTCTTTCTTCCCCACAAAGAAGAAGCTCGCGCCTACAGGGGAAGATGAAGGTCAGATAATGCCAGCCGCGAGAGAGTCATTTAGGTAAGCCTCTATTGCTTCCCTTTCTGGTCAGGACAGGTTATACAGCCGACTGGTGGGTAGAGGGGCTCCGGGAGAAGGTCAATTGCGCAATCGTAAGGGCGGTGTGGAGGCTGGGAAAGAGCCCGTTGTTTACTAAATACTTCTCCCAGATTGTGGTACTCTGCTGGAACCTTGGATAAGTCGGAGGGTTCTGAGGCAGACAAGGTCACGGTGACCTCCACTGGGGAAAGGGCTGAATGTAGACAAGTAGAGTGACAGAATGAACTCCAGCTGACTACCCTCCCAGTGGACCAGTCAATGTGGGCGTTATGACAGCTTAACCAGGGGTACCCAAGAACTATAGGAGCTTGAGAAGAGGAAATTAAATTGAATCGTACCTGTTCCTGATGGTTCCCGGAGAGAAAGAGAGACAAGGGTGGCGTGCAGTGTGTGTCTCAGGCCAGTAGTCTACCGTCCCGTGCCCGGGCTTCCAGGGGGGCACTCAACGGCTCACAAGGAATTCTGGCCCGGAAAGCTAAGTCTTCATCCGAAAGGTTTCCCTCAGCGCCAGTCTACTAGTGCTGACAGGCAGTGGCTGTTGATTGTAACATAAAGTAGCTGACAGCTGCATCTGGGTTCGGGGAACACAAGGGAATGTTGTCTGGCTCACCAGGGTTCCCCTTTCTACTGGTGAGCCTTCCCTTTTTGGCCGAAGGGAACAGGTAGCACGGAAGCGGCTGGACTGGCTGCAATATAGACACTCACCCGCTCTCAATCTCTGTAGTCGTTCTGTGGGGGAAAGGCGGTTCCATCCCAGCTGCATGGGTTCCTCTCCCAGGGCAGTGGAAATGGCAGGGCTGGGAGCTACCCTAGGAGCAGGAGGAGGAGAGAGGCTTGTTCTGGCGGGAGGCAGTAATGAGTGCCAAGGAGTGGCCAAAGGTGGTGGACGACCAGTTCCTTCTCTATGGCATTCTTGGAGACGATTGTCCAACCTGGTGGCTAGTGAGATCAGGGAGCCCAGGCTGTCGGTGTCATCTCTTGCTGCCAACTCGTCTTTTACCATGTCGCTGAGACCATTCTGAAATACCCTTTGGAGAGCCTCATCGTTCCATCCCAAGTCGGCCGCTAGCGTCCAGAACTCCATGGAATATTCGGCAACACAGCGTGAGCACTGACTGAAAGTAAGTAGATGTTTGGTGGCGTCTTTACCACAGACGGGGTAGTCAAAGATCTTTCTCATTTCCATGATAAAGGTGGCAAAAGAAGAGCAGATATCCAGTTGGTTATCCTAAACAGCTGTGGCCCACGCTAGTGCACTTCCTCGCGACAATCTCATGATGTAAGCAATCCTTGACTTATCCGTGGAGTACGTGGATGACTGCTGTTCGAACACCAAGGAGCATTGAAGAAGGAAGACCTGGCACTTCCCCAAATCCCCAGCATAGCGTTCTGGTTCAGGTATGTGCGGCTCTCTTGGCGGGGGTGTTGCTGACACGTAGGGGGTTGCCACTACAGGCTGTCTGGGCTGGTTAGACAGGGTTCTAGGAGTGGGTTGAGTAAAATGAGTGGATACATGGTCCACCTGGTCACCAATCTTCGTTATGTCAGCAGACAGGGAACGGAGGTTCTCCATGACCTCCCTGAGGAGTTGGTTGTGCTGTCCCAGTAGGGAACCCTGGCTGGCGAGGGCTTGTTGAAGGGTATTCATGTCCACTGGGTCCATAGTGGCCAGATTGTTCTGTTGCAATGAATGAGGCGAACCCAAGCGTAGGACACAGGCACGGAGACTTAGTGAGGATGCAGACACGGGCGTGAGCGTTGAATGGCAAACAGGAGGGAGAGCAGGAAGGCAGCAGACAGGCAGAATTTATCTTGACATGAAGAGACTGAATTTCGCAGATAGGTCTTGTACTGAAGCAAAATTTAGGGCACACAATCCTAAGCGGCCGGGAAGTGTTAATTACCACACTGGCAAAACCAACCATCTGGCAACTAGTGAATGCAAAGCTGGGATTCTCATGCTGCAGGTCTTGACGAAAACCAGGTGTGTTGTCATCAAAGGGAATTAGGAAAAAATGGGGAATTAACGGTTGGAACCATGGCACAATGGAAGGGAATTAGGAGAAAATGGGGAATTAACGGTCAGGACTGTGACACCATCCTCAGGGTGGAAGAGCAAAACCTCATATCCCATTTAGGTAGCTTCCAACCTGATGTCATGAACACCGTTTTCTCCTTTTAGTAACTTCCCACCCCACCTTCCCTCTTCTTCTTCGCCACTCCGGCCTCTTAACTCTGCTCCTCACCTGCTTATCACCTCTCCATGGTACCCCTCCTTCTTCCCTTTCTCCTATGGTCCACTCTCCTCTCCTCTCAGATTCCTTTTTAAAACTTATTTAATATTTATTTATTGTGACCCTTTGAGCTGCACTACCTTGCAAATCCCCAATTTAAACCCAGTTTAATTTCCAGCACTTTACTTTGCTCACCCACCTAACTTCACCTATCTCCTTCCAGCTAGTCATGCTTCCCCTCCGCCCACCTTTTTATTCTGTTGACTTGCCCCCTTCCTTTTCAGTCTTGAAGAAGGGTCTCGGCATGAAACGTCAACTGCTTATTCATTTCCATAGATGCTGCCTGACCTTCTGAGTTCTTCCAGCATTTTCTGGATTTCCAGTAGCTGTAGAATCTGTTGCGTTTATGATTTATGGCAGTATTGTTTCAAGGTTTCTCCAAAAGCCCTTCAAATTCTCAATCGCCTAAAACTCTGAGGGTTGAAGGTTCAAGGTCTTCTGACAGCTGCGAGTTCCACTTCAAATCTTACACAATCCTAACTGCGAAGGACATTGTACTTCTAGCTGTCACTTACTATCCACCTGCAGGGGTTGTTTCAGCATGGGAACAACTGAAATTCATGATGTCTCTCCACCACCTTCTCAATCCCACCTAGAAGTGGGTAATAATTGTTGACCTTGATAGTGAAGCCTGCACCCTGTAAATGAATATAGAATTCTACAGCACTCTTTAAATGTTATCAGTAATATTCCTCAGCCCAGCTTTGAACAAGCATTTACAATGCTTCACTATGACTTTAAAGTTCACAGCACGTTCCCTCTTTTTGACTTCATTTATCAAGATCTTTGAATTAGTACTAATTAGTCGCATGTTCAAGGCAATTTTGTAAGTGAACTTGAGCCCAAAAGGGACTGAATTAAAAAGTTCAAAGCTATTAAGCCTAGGACAAAAAGAAACCTGACAGACTAAAGCAATTTTCATGACATCTCAGCTGGATGCAGAACCAAAGTCATACATGTAAAAGGTCACAGTATACAATTTCACACACTCTGTCAGTCTAAATAATAATGGTGCTGGATAAAACAGCATCTCTGATAAAGGCACATGCTTTCTTTCTTCATTAAAAGTGACATAGAATAAGTTATCTAAAAAAATTACAATGAATCCTATTGTTCTTCCGGATATGAAAATTGTGGCATTCATCTTCAAATTGCCAACAATGGCTTTGCATAGAAAAAAAGCTCCGGGGAGGTAACTATGATGATTATTTCTAAATAATATCAGAAACAAATTGTCAAATTAAATATTGTGTTATTAGACAATCTATTTAAAAAATCACATTAAATGATTAAGTGGATCATTTTATAAAATGTCCAAGTATTTTTGTTGGTATGCATTTATTTCTCTCAGTATTTGTAAGTACTAAAACTAACAAGACCATTGTGAATGTGAATTCACTTTACATCTGTAGAGACAGATGTGCAACATCCATAACAGCAAATGTAGATGACAGCTCACAGATGCCTTAATAACAGGCATTAGTCCAGAGAAATAATTTTGTTAAAGGTAAATAGGAAAGCTATTCTTCAATTGGTTGTCAGTAGAACCCAGTCTCCTTTGAGTCCACAATTAGAGTCTATCTATACAGTACAAGAACAGTTGCCAATTTATTAAAATTGCATTTGATTATTTTTCACCATTTTGCAGATTATAAAACAAATCCCTCTAAATTACCTGACAAATCCCTCTAAATTACTCTTAGGACCGAGATAAATGAAATTCTGAATTTGGTTTACAATTATTCCTAATCCACACTTTATTAGATTCCTTTAGTAAATTGGACAAAATGTTACACAGATGGTTCATGTACCTTTCCTTTTATTCTGTCTACATACAGTGTATAAAATAGGACTATCTTAAAATATATCTGAAATGCAGTTTGATACGTTTCAATTAAATATCCTTATATTGTTATTACAAAAGGATTGTAGTGAAAAAACACTGGTTCAGAAACACTCTTTGTTTTATTTCCCTTGTGCAGGGTATATGGATCAGAGGCTATTCTAGCATTTTGCGATTCCCTTGTCCATTCGTTCTCCCCCACACACCTCTGTCTTCGCAGTTATCCCTGCAAGCAACCTAAGTGCCACACCTGCCATACGCTTGCTCCCTTACCTTCATTCAGGGACCCAGGCCGTCTTTCCAGGTGAGGCAACACTTCACCTGCGAGTCGGCTGGGGTTGTCTATTTTGCCTAGTGCTCCTCTACATTGGTGAGGCCCACAGTAAATTGGGGGACCGCTTCGTCAAGCAGCTCTGCTCCATCCACCAAAAGGGGAAATTTCCTGTGGCAAAACATTTTAATTCCTTTTCCCATACATATTCCAACTTGCTGGCCCATGGCCTGCTCTTGTTCCAAAATGTGGCCATCTCAGGGTGGCAGGTCAACAATTTATATTCCATTTGAGAAACCTCCAACGTGGTGGCATGAATATCGATTTCTCCTCTGTTAAACAAATTCTCTCCACCTCCTTCTTCCTCTATTCCCCACTCTAGCCTTTTAACTCTTTTCACCTGCGATTACTTCCTCTTGGGTCCCCTCCTTCCCTTTCTCCTATAGTCCACTTTTCTCTCCTATCAGATTCCTTTATCTCCAACCTTGACCTTCCCACCCACCTGGCTTCACCTATTGTTTTCCAGCTAGCCTCATTCCCCTCCCCCACCTTTTTATTCTTGCATCTTCCCCCTTCTTTCTAAGTCCTGAAGAAATGTCTCAGCCTGAAACGTTGACTGTCTATTCATTTCCATAGGTGCTGCCTGATGTGCTGAGTTCCACCAGCATATTGTGTGTGCTATTTCAGTATTTGTTGACCAAGCTCAGTTTCTTCAGAACTGAGGAAGATGTGAACGGTCAGCCCCTTTCCCATTCCCATTCTGATATGTCTATCCACGGCCTCCTCTACTGTAAAGATGAAGCCACACTCAGGTTGGAGGAACAACACCTTATATTCTGTCTGGATAGCCTCCAACCTGATGGCATGAACATTGACTTCTCTAACTTCTGCTAATGCCCCACCTCCCCCTCGTACCCCATCTGTTATTTATTTATTTATATATACACATTTTTCTCTCTCTCCTTTTTCTCCCTCTGTCCCTCTCACTATACCCCTTGCCCATCCTCTGGGTTTCCTCCTTCCCCTTTTCTTTCTCCCCAGGTCTCCTGTCCCCTGATCTTCTCATATCCCTTTTGCCAATCAACTGTCCAGCACTTGGCTCCATCCCTCCCCCTTCTGTCTTCTCCTATCATTTCAGATCTCCCCCTCCCCCTCCCACTTTCAAATCTCTTACTAGCTCTTCTTTCAGTTAGTCCTGATGAAGCGTCACGGCCTGAAACGTCGACTGTACCTCTTCCTAGAGATGCTGCCTGGCCTGCTGCGTTCACCAGCAACTTTTATGTGTGTTGCTTGAAATTCCAGCATCTACAGATTTTCTTGTGGTCAGCCACTTTTGTAGCTCTGGAATCACATATTGATCTTACTAGGTAATGGTGATTGAGTTCTTTTTCTGTAGGACATAAATAAAACAGATGGGTTTTAATGGCACCCAGTGATTTCATGCTTAATGTTATTGAGGGCATCTGTGTTTTTCATTAGTTTTATTTTGGATCCATCTAATTATCTAAATGCAAGTTTTTCTGATACAAAGCTGGGATTCAAACTATTTCTCTAGATTCACAGTGTGGAACTTTGCCGTTTTAGGATGCTTTCCACTGTAAATCTATATAAGTTTTCAAAGTGTTCGATGAAATGTTAAATCTTCCTCTCCAGCTCTGATCCCTAATGAGGACTGGCTCATGGACCTCTAGCTTCTTCTTTCTGCATCTCTTTGATTTTGCTGATGTTGAATGAGAGGTTGTTGTACTTAGCCAGACAATCATAAGTATATAGAACCTCTAATCTTACAATATACCTTCTAATTTTAGACGACTGTTTCACAAGAAAAAGAATTTGACTATCCACCCTATTTATACCTGTCATAATCTTATATACATCCGATTACGTCACCCCTAGCCTCTTTACCTCGAGGGAAAAGAAGCCCAGCCTATCTAATCTCTCCTCATAACTAAAGTCCTTCAATCCAGGCAATGGCCTGGTGAATGTCCTCTGCAATCTCTCCATTGCAATTACCTCCTGGATAGTGTGGCAGCCAGAAGAGCACACAATACTCCAGGTGTGTCCGGACCAGTGTTCTGTAAAGTTGCAAAATAACATCTCAATTCCTATACTCTATTTTAACCTGAAGGTTGCTTAACAAGGAGAGATTCATTGGTAACATTGTTCATGACTCATAGGCTTCCATCACAAGCAAGAGAAAATCTGCAGATGCTGGAAATCTGAGCAACACATACAAAATGCTGGACGGTCCATCCTGCTGAAGGGTTTTGGCCCAAAACATCAACTGTACTCCTTTCCATAAATGCTGCCGGTCCTGCTGAGTTCCTGCAGCATGTTGTGTGTGTTGCTCGTATACTTCCACGCCCATGTGATCAACTTGCATTTCATGAGAGATGAAACAGACCACTAGAGTGCATAGATGATTGTACTGAGACCATCTTTCTGGAGGAGTCTTGCATTAGTTACCAGGTGCTCTCCTATTTTCTGCATAACCTTAATGTTATAATGGCTTAGCTCCTGTCAACTAAAGAATGAGTAAAGAAGTCAACCTGAAACTCAGTTTTATAGCTACTAAAAACACAACTCCCCAGTCCTTCATCGTCCAATCTCTAAACTTCCTGCTGGAACTGACCATCACACTGTCTGCTTGGAATAGTCAAAATATCAAAATGAACATTACACGTGTAAAGGGTTTCTTCTTTTATGTTACTGCGTTTGTTAATTAAAATGGCTTCTTTGTTATGTTAAATGCTGATAACGTCTCTAGCTAGCAGTTTGCTTGGGTTATAATATAGATAACAGAGTAAATAAACCAATGGGTGTCCATGTTATTCTTTTTCGGGGTGATATGCTATTTCATATGGCTGGGAAGCAGGGATTTTGGCGGGGAGTTGGAGGAGAGACCGTGAGGAAGACGGACGTACGGGAAGTGCTCTGGTTGATCACGCTGGGTGGTCCCGGGCTGCGAGTCAAAAGGGTCCGTGTGGATCGCAGAGGGAAGAAAGGAGGTCCCGAGCTCCAACGTGTGCACGAAGAAATTGAACTTTGATAAGTCTGGCGCCTTTTCCATTCTTTTTTGTATTGTACCTCTATTCATCTCATAGACCTAGTAATATCTATAAAGTGTAATTGGTAAAACGTACATTGTGTGCTGGCTGATGATTGATGTTTGAAGCTGAATCCGGTGGCAGTTGTACAACAACCGACGTCACCGGGAGACAAGGTGGACAGGGGACGGGGTTTCCCCAAGATAAATACGAGCCAATATAGCTGAGTGTTACATATGAAAGAATGATAAAGCTAGAAAACTTGTTTATTTCTGCAATTTCTGCCAAATGTATGGTTTCATATTTTCTTACATTGTACTCCATTTGCCATATGCTTGCTCATTCGCATCAATTAACTCCATCTCTAGCTACCTGAAAGAGATGTGAAATAAGTCTAGGACAGTGGTGAGATGGAAGATAGTGGAGCTTGCGAAATGAAGAGATCACAGAATGAGCAGAAAGAAAAATGTGGCGAGGTTTCAGTCATTTGGAATCAGGCTGAGATTTCTAAAGATCTTTTAGAGTACTTTAACGAACAGATATGAGCTCAGCTTGAAACCAAGGTAGCAAGCAAGAAATATGTTAACCCCCAATACAACTTGATACAGAAAATTAGGGTAATATTGGCTGAAGACCAACAGGAATTAACAGTTCTGTATCTAATACAACAAACTCCTTGCACACATACACACAGATGCTGAAAATATTGAAAGACCTATGATGTGAATGGTGGGAGAGAAGAAGTTAGAATCTTACAGAGGCTCTGTACCTATTATTCTGACCCCTCCTGGACCCAAGTTAATAATTTTAAGCTTACACTTTTGTTATTCTAAGAGGAAAACTAACTAGAGTGCACAGCATACATTTTCATTCCTACAATGATAAATAAAGCCGCATATGTCAGACGCTATTTTGAATACTAGAGTAGCAATTTCCTTTTGAACTTGAAAGCCACCGGTGCTCATTCTTTGTCAAGAATGTGGTGTAGAAGCCGAATCACCATAATGGTGATTCACTGGAACACAATGTGGCAGTCTGGCTAAATCTTAAGTTAAAGCTTTGCATTTGAACAACTCAGAGAAGGGCATGAATTTGTAATTTAAGAAAATTAATAATTCATTTTGAGTTTACAGTGAATATAAATTCCATTACTGCAAATGAAGAGAATCGCTGACTATTTCATTAGACTTGGATCAGTGTTTTACAAATTGTAGATGGCAGTAAAGTGATGGGGAATAATGGTTCATGCTTAAGGAATGATTTTATTGCAAGGCAATTCAACTTGTAATTAATGCCAGGCCATGCATACCCAGCAGGGATGAATAATGAATAAAGCTGTTTATGAACACCTGAAATCTTAATATTATAATTTCAAAGTTAAATAATGTTTGGAAAACAAACTGTTTATTTTAAGATCATTTTGCTTCATAGAATGTAAAGAAACATTTTACAGGATTTAATTTTTAAATCAGTTTTTGCTCCCAAGTCACACCAGATCCCAAGTGAAAGTTTGCTCGGATGCTCATAAATATTTTTTTTACGTTTTAAAGAAGAAAGGCATGGAACAATTGATTTCCTAATATTCCCTCTGATCTTATTGATAAGCAGAGGCAGCAAAGATAAATGTGTCTTGCTCCTCCAGAGCAACATCTCTTAATACATTAGTGGGAAAGGGTGAAGACAAGGATTTCTTTGTACAAGGCCACTCTTGCAATGCAACTATTATTGTACATCAGAGTGGAGCTCTGATAAAATGCGCTTGATGAAAAAGATTAAATTCTGATCTGATTGAGGAGACTTCAAGTGGTTAAAGGGTTTAATAGGATACATGGAAACATATTTTTCATATGCGAAAGTAAAGATTGAGTGGATGAATACAAACGTTGAAACTTAGCATTTTGTTTTGTGGTCAGAAACCTCTTCATCACATGAAGTATGGGTGAAGAGTTCTCTTACCCAAATGCTAATCATTCTGGGTCACTTGAAAATGTCAGCGTTGATATTGATTTCTTACCTAATAAAAATCTATCAAACTTTTTAAAAGCAAAATTATTACATAATGTCTAGATACAGAACAGCTCGATCTTGTTGAATGGTGCAGCACACACAGGGTCCTGAAGAGCCATTCCTTAATTTGATGAAAGCTGTAACTTGAGTTGCCTTTCCAAGTCATTAAAGTAATTGACTGTGAAAATGGGAGATGTCACAAATCTGGCAAACTTTCTTATGCATCAGATTATTTCTTATTGATCAATGCTCTTTTCAAGTGGTTTCTCAAGATCTCTAAAGCACTTAATTTTTTGAGTTACTGTGACCCATCCATCATAAGTAGGATGAAGTCACAAAATAGCTGGAGCAGCATCTATAGAGGGAAATGGACATCAATTTCAATTTGCCAGGCAGCATCTAGTGAGAAAAATAGTCAATCAACATTTTGGGTCAAGGTGCTTCAGCTTAGTTCGAAGCAATTCCCAATCCTCAACATCCAGGTTTCACAACCTCAGGAACTTCTCACAGGAACAATTCAGGAAAATGTAACAATGAGACAAGGTAAAAATTCCTGAAATAGAGCTACATAGACTAAGAACAGGCCCTTTGGCGAACTGAGCATGTACCAGCCATCTAGAAGGTATTTACATTAATCTTGTACCGATACAATATTGTTCCAGTCAAATCCTTGCAGGTTCTACCACTCACTGATACACTACAGGAAGCTCACAATGGCTAATGAAATGAACAACTTGCACGTCACTTAAGAAGCCGGAGGAAACCGGAACACCAGGAATAAAGAGAAAATGTGAACCTTCTCATAGGTAACCCCAGAGATAAAGAATTAAATTTGCGTCACTGAAGCTGTGAGGTAACAACTCTACTAGCTGTACTACTGTGTCCTTTGTCCACTTTCCAATGAATGATGTCTGGTATCATACATCTGATCACAGACTCCCCTTCATATAGCAAATATACTTCACCTCAACTTCATCCCATTAATATGAGGCTCTAAAAAGTCTGCTTCCAACAATTTGTGTATGTATTCATTTCCACATGTTGGGCATTGCTGGCAATATTGCTCATTCCTAATTACTTTAAGATAGTGGCTGTGATGATCCCTTCACCAGAACACCCATAACAGTTCATCATCTTGAACTGTCATAAGCTTTCTGGCGAAGTGATTCACACAGTACTGTTGGAAAGGAAGTTCTATGTCGAATTAGCAGTGTACAATATTTTCAAATCAACATGTTGTGTGTGACTTGGAGGGGAGGGGCTCAAAGAAACACTAATTTTGTCCTTCTTAATCTGGCATTTCTTGTGTGATGGTAATACCAGAGAAAATTAAGTTTCAAAGATTATTTTTATCTCCCCAAGCATTCTCTTGCTTGTAAAGTGAGCCTGAGCAGGTTTTTCTCACTTAAATTGAGTGATATACTTAGAAATAATTTATGAATTCTGATCCTATTAGAGCTGAAATATTGGCTGCAATTTTCCTTATGGAGATTTTGTTTCCTTAAGCCTTTGCAGTAGGAATCTGATCGAAGGCTGCAAGTAGATTCAGAAATGTAGGTACATGGGAAAATAATCAATAGCTGTCTGCATGTTCGACTCTCTGCAGAATGTTGACGCAGTGCATTTGAAAAGCCATATTCAAAGCAATTCACAAGCCAAAGCCTCCTTCCTGTGCTTTCCTTCTCATTTATAGAAACATGTAATTGCCAGATAGATAAATGCAATATAGCTGACTGGCAGGATAAGGGCAGTTATAATTAGCGACAGAGCCCGAAAAGATGCTTTCCTTTCAGAGTCACTGACCCTGAATATTTAACCTTGGAACCCTTCCAACTTGTAAGTACAGTATATCGGGAATGATTTTATTAAGAACTTATTTTTCCAAGAAGCTGTGTAGAAATTCAACTGATGAAGCAAATCTTTTGACCACCTTGAACATTCCTTTTACTGCAGGGCAAAAAATGGACTAATTAACACCTTATTTTACATCCCACCCTGTTCAAGTCAATGTACAACAGCCTGCTGACATTCTACCTACCACTGGTTAGAAAGAACATTTTACCGAGTTTTTTGTTTTAAATGAATTATGATCTCCATTTCAAATCACGTTTGTAGAGAAAGTGACAAGATAAGAACTTCTCTTTCACAGGGAGATCAGAATCAAATTCAGAATAAGAAACAGGTTTATTAGCACTGACATATGCTGTGAGACTTGTTGTTTTACAGTAGCAGTACCATGCAATATATATAAAAAGACAAGTTACTATAAGAAATACATAAAATAAATAAATAGTGCAAAAGGGAAGCAAAAAATGTTTATGGGTTCATGGAACATCCAGAAATCTGATGATGGAGGGGAAGAAGCAGTAAATAAGGTGAAACAGTACAGAGAAAATTTAGAAAGATGCTGTCGGGACTGGAATTTCTGAGTTATAAGGAAAGATTAAATAGGTTAGCACTTTATTCCTTGGAATGTAGAAGACTGAGAGGAGATTTGTTAGAGGTATAAAAATTATGAGGGGTATAAATAGGGTAAAAGCAAACAGACCTTTTCCACTGAAGTTTGGTGAGAGGTCATGGGTTAAGGGTGAAAGGTGAAATATTTAAGCATGAGAGGAAACTTCTTCACTAGGAGGATCATGAGAGTGTGGAATGAACTGCCAGAGCAGGTGGTGCAAGCAAGCTTGATTTCAATGTTTAAATTAAGTTTGGATAGGTAGTGGTATGGAGGGCTATGGCCGAGGTGCAGGTCAATGGGAGTAGGCAGTAGACCAGATGTTTCTATGCTGTATTTTTCTGTGATTGTAAGCTGTTCCTAAAACACAGAGTGTGCTTCTTCATGCTATTATACCTCCTCTCTGATGGCAGTAATGAGAAGAGGGCATGCTTTGGACAGTGAGGGTCCTCAGTAATGAATACCATCTCTTGTGGCACCATCTTTTGAAGATGTCCTCAATAATGAGGAGGCAAGTGCCCATGAATCTCACCTGTTTAAACTTTCCCTCTAAGTCCTGGCAACAGTCCCTTGGAAGGACTGTGTTATGTTATGTGTGCACTTAGGTCAGCCTTAAATTTGGAAGAAATAGAAACAGAAAAACCTGTAACAGTCAATATGCAAGTAGCAACTGTGCAATAAGAAACTGAAATTGCATTTCAGGGCATAGTAATGCCTCAGTGGGTTCCAACAGAGAGATTTTATGTTAACTTTGTTTCTCATTCCACAGGTGCTGCCTGACCTGCTGAGTGTTTCCAGAACTTTCTGTTGCCAGGATTGATACCTCATTTCAAGTTTCCATCATATGCAGCCTTTTTGACTTTAATTATGTGGTGCTTTCTACCAAAGCAGTAGCTATACTTCCCAAATTGATTTGTTTACTTTTTAGGACCCGACAATGGCTTAATCAAATGTACTTCTTACGTTTGTAGGACATGTCTAGATTTGCAGTCATAGCAGTAATATAGTTTTATAGTTTGTACTTTGAGAATAGCGCATTGTTTAAGCACTCCACCCTCATACTGATTTACATTTTAGTTGATATCTAAACTGCTCAAAAGAGGCAGCAATATTAGGCTTGCTGCAGTACAGTTACAATCATAAAACCAGTAAACCAGTTCTAGAATTGAGACCGCATACACATCACAAGGTCCTCTCTCTCATAAGTAAGAGGATAAACTCTTGCCTTAGATTTGAGTTAAGCTAAACTCCAGTCATTTTGATAAATTCTTCCCTTCGATTGAGGTTAATCTAAATTCTGGTAATTTCAGTCAACTACAGCTGTAAAAATGTGCTTGGATTACCTCTGCATGTTAAGTTTTCAGAATGACATTAATACAGACAGTACGGATTCAATAAGATGAGACCAGAAGTAAGAACACTTATTTATGAAGTACAATCAGAGGAAATGGGTTTTATTTCACTGGGATAGAGAATGGAATTTAATGAAGAGATTATGAAGAATTTTGTACGATAACATGAGAAAGAAGCATTGCTGGCACTGTTTGTGGAGCAGTAATAAGAGGATTTAAAATTAATACATTGCTAAAAGAATGAATAAAGGGATTAATTTTTTTCTTCAGACATAGATTTCACAAGAAGATGACAAAATAGATTTAAAGAGTTGTTCAAACAGAAACAACTCCTTCAGCTCATCAAATCCATGCCAACCATCCAATCTACACATACAGTATGTATTGAGTATGTATTCAAATGTATTCAGCCCTCGATGCTTTGTTCTCATAAATAAGTATTACAATCAGGGATGCTGACCAATTTAACAAATATTCTATTTATTTGTGAATCACGCACTCCTTTTTTCACAGTAGAGCCCAAAGAACAGGGAAAATTGTAAAGCATAAAACACTAAAAATTCAAAAACTAAAATGCCAACTGTTCAAAAGTATTCATCCCTCTTTGCTCAGTACTTTGTTAAACTGCCTCTTGCAGTTGTAACAGACATTAGTCTTTTTCAATTAGTCTCTATTAAATTTGCATAAAATGATAGAGTAAGATTTGCCCATTTCTTCTTGCAAAATTGCTCAAGCTGTGCCAAGTTAGTTGGAAAGTAGTGGTGGACAGCAATATCGAGGTTTTGCCGAAGATGTTAGATCTGGTTAATGTCAGGACTCTGATATCAAGGACATTAATTTGGTTTATTTGAAGCCATTCCATGGTCCCTCTGGCAGTGTGCCTTGGGTCGTTGTCCTCCTGAAAGCTGAACTTCCTCCTGAAAATTTAAGCTTTCTGGCAGAGTCTAGTAGGTTTTTATCCAGGATCTCTCTATATTTAGCAGCATTCACCGTCCCATCACATCTGACAAAATTTCCAGTTCATGATGCTATCTCCACCATACTTTACAGTAGGGAAGGTGTTACGTGGTTGATGTGCAGTATTAGATTTATGCCACACATACTGCTTATTGTAGAGGCCATAAATTTCCACTTTAGATACATCTGACCAGAAGATCTTCTTCCATATCTTTACAGTATCTTTTTTTTTTTTTAGCAGGGCTTCTTCCTTGCCATTCTTCCATAAATACCCCTTTTTGTGCAAAGTCTTAGGAATTGTGGAGCCATGAACTTCATCTACAGTTGCAGACACTGACTACTGCAACTCACTCAGAGTGACTGTTGACATCACAGTAGTCTCTCTTACAAGTGCTATTCTTCTGTGGCAACTAACTTTGGAGGGACACCCTGACGTAGGTTTCAAATTTTTTCCACTTTTTCACAATGGACTGCACTGAGCTCCGAGGTATGTTCAATGTCTTTGTGATGTTCCTGTAGCCCTCCCCAGATTTGTGCTTCTCTATCATGTCCCTGACTTGTCTTGAATACTCTTTTGTCTTCATTTTGATTCGAATTGTTGAAAATCTACCACACCATTGGACCTTACAGAGAGAGGGAGTAATTATTCTTATGAATTCATTGAAAACACATGATCTTCCAATTTTCTTGATATGTAGGAATGTTAGTGTTGCAATTACAAGGGGGATGAACACTTCTTCAGCTTCACAATTTTGTCTTTTGATTTTTAATAAATTGTTGGCAAATTTTGGAATTTACTTTTGATTTAACATGATACACAGTATTTCGTAGATCAGCTCGAAATCCTACTTCAATATATTTTAAATTTAGAAAATGAAACAGTAAAATGTTGGGGCTGAATAAATTTTTAAGGCACTGTATTCTCATCCTATTCTTCAAGAATTGGTTATTAAGCTTCTTTGCCTTGGTGATTCAAATGTTTGTCCAGCCACTCCCTTTAATATTGTGAATCACTTTGCAAAAAACACAAATTCAGGCAATGCATTCGAGATTAAAGCCATCTTCCAGTTGAAAGAAGTTTTCCTCTTTAGCCTTCCTTCTGTTCACCTCAAACCTATCCCTCCTGGATTTATTCAAAAACGTAAACACAAGGAATTCTGCAGATGCTGGAAGTTCAAGCAACACACATAAAACTCACGCTAACTTGAGTGAGTTTCTATGTTACATTGACTGTTCTATTTATTATAAATTACTATGATTACACATTGCACATTTAGACAGAGATGTAACGTAAAGATTTTTACTGCTCATGTATGCGAAGGGTGTAAGAAATAACGTCAATTCAATTCAATAGGGGAAAATTATATAAATCCAGGAGGCAACACACACCAAAGATGCTGGTGAATGCAGCAGGCCAGGCAGCATCTCTAGGAAGAGGTACAGTCGACGTTTCGGGCCAAGACCCTTCGTCAGGACTAACTGAAGGAAGAGCTAGTAAGGGATTTGAAAGTGGGAGAGGGAGAGGGAGATCCAAAATGATAGGAGAAGACAGGAGGCAGAGGGATGGAGCCAAGAGCTGGACAGTTGATTGGCAAAAGGGATATGAGAGGATCATTGGACAGGAGGCCCAGGGAGAAGGAAAAGAGAGAGGGGGGGAAAACAACCCAGAGGATGGGCAAGGGGTATAGTCAGAGGGACAGAGGGATAAAAAGGAGAGAGAGAGAGAGAGAGAGAGAGAGAGAGAGAGAGAGAGAGAGAGAGAGAGAGAAGAATGTGTGTATATAAATAAATAATGGATGCAGTACGAGGGGGAGGTGGGGCATTAGCGGAAGTTAGAGAAGTCAATATTCATACAATCAGGTTGGAGGCTACCCAGACGGAATATAAGGTATTGTTCCTCCAACCTGAGTGTGGCTTCATCTTTACAGTAGAGGAGGCCGTGGATAGACATATCAGAATGGGAATGGGATGTGGAATTAAAATGTGTGGCCACTGGAAGGTCCTGCTTTCTCTGGCGGACAGAGCGTAGGTGTTCAGTGGCCTTCTATATATTCTTCCAATGTGGCCTTCTATATATTGGCGAGACACGACGCAGACTGGGAGATCATTTTGCTGAACACATTCTTTCTCTCTCTCTCCTTTTTCTACCTCTGTCCCTCTGACTATACCCCTTGCCCATCCTCTGGGTTTTTCCCCCCTCCCCCTTTTCCTTCTCCCTGGGCCTCCTGTCCCATGATCCTCTCATATCCCTTTTGCCAATCACCTGTCCACCTCTTGCCTCCAACCCTCCCCCTCCTGTCTTCTCCTATCATTTTGGATCTCCCCCTCCCCCTCCCACTTTCAAATCTCTTACTAGCTCTTCCTTCCATTAGTCCTGACGAAGGGTCTTGGCCCGAAACGTTGACTGTACCTCTTCCTAGAGATGCTGCTTGGCCTGCTGCGTTCACCAGCATCTTTGATGTGTGTTGCCTCCTGGATTTATATCATTTTCCCCTATTGAATTGAATTGACGTTATTTCTTACACCCTTCACGTACATGAGGAGTAAAAATCTTTACGTTACATCTCTGTCTAAATGTGCAATGTGTAATCATAGTAATTTATAATAAATAGAACAGTCAATGTAACATAGAAATTCACTCAAATTAGCGTGAGTTAATCAGTTTGATGACTTGGTGGAAGAAGCTGTCCAAGAGCCTGTTGGTCCTGGCTTTTATGCTGCAGTACTGTTCCCCGGATGGTAGCAGCTGGAATAGATTGTGGTTGGGGTGACTCGGGTCCCCAGTGATCCTTTGGGCCCTTTTTCACACCTGTCTTTGTAAATGTCCTGAATCATGGGAAGTTCACAACTACAGATGTGCCGGGCTGTCCGCACCACTATCCGCAGAATTCTGCTATTAAGGGAGGTACAGTTCCCATACCAGGCAGTGATACATCCAGTCAAGATGCTCTCAATTGTGCCCCTGTAGAAAGTTCTTAGGATTTGGGGGCCCATACCAAATTGCCTCAACCATCTGAGGTGAAAGAGGCGCTGGTGTGCCTTTTTCATCACCACACAGTTGGTGCGTACAGACCATGTGAGGTCCTTAGTGATGTGGATACCGAGGAACTTAAAGCTGTTTACCATCTCAACCCCATTTTTATTGATGTCAAAAGGGGTTAGCTCATCCCCATTCCTCCTGTAATCCACAACCAACTCCTTTGTTTATGCAACATTGAGGGAAAGGTTGTTTTCTTGATACCACTGTCTCAGAGAGCTGTCTTCTTCCCTGTTGGCCGCCTCATTATTGTTTGAGATTAGGTCAATCAATGTAGCGTTGTCTGCAAATTTAATTAGCAGATTAGAGCTGTGGGTGGTAACACAATCATGGGCATACAGGGAGTAAAAGAGGGGACTTAGTACACATCCTGAAGGGCTCCTGTGCTGAGAGTCAGAGGGGTGCAGGTGAGGGAGCCCATTCTTGCCAACTGCCGGTGATCTGACAGGAAGTCCAGGAT
This sequence comes from Mobula birostris, assembly GCF_030028105.1. Taxonomy (NCBI): domain Eukaryota; kingdom Metazoa; phylum Chordata; class Chondrichthyes; order Myliobatiformes; family Myliobatidae; genus Mobula; species Mobula birostris. Next base: position 152,115,017 of record NC_092374.1, read on the forward strand.
CCAGCTGCACAAGGCAGGGTCAAGGCTGAGGTCTCTGAGCTTCCTGTCGATCCTGGATAGGGGAAGAAGATTATTTTATTATCGAGAAGAAGATGGTGCCAGTGAACAACGCTACCAAAGGCGACATCCTCAAAATGGGTCACAGAGCAATTTCTTTCGCTTCTTTTACAGCATCTTTTTAATTTCAGATCTGGTTCTGCTACTGCTAGAGCCTATTATCTACATTATGGCAATGTGACTTCAGGCTGATCGAGCAATCTCGCACGTCGTTGTCTCGGAGAGTGTTCCATGAGGCTGCAACCAAAGTGTGCGACATGGAGGCCAGAAAGCCAGAAGACGAGGTGCGGGCCCGTGATCTTTCTGATTAAAGTGCAGCGGAAGACTAAAGTCATCAGGGCGGGTGCAGAGGTCGAGCCAGTGTTCAGCACCGTCTACCAGCCTCTTGCACGCTGCTGCTGGAGAAGGTGGCTGTCTCTTGCTCACCACTCCTGTGGAAAGGTCCATGCATTGGAGTAAATCTTCTCTCCATTAATGTTGTCAGTGCCCTGTACCGTAGCAAGGTTTAATCGGCACAGATTGTAGATTTGGACTCGTAGGTTTATGATGTGTTCTAATTCTGGTTGCCCCTTTTTCTTACTACGTTTGGGCAATTTCTGAATCAGGTGGCCGGCAAATAATGAATACTGAGCTGCTTAACTAAAATATGCCTTTTGATTTCATGTTTTTATTTTCGGTGTTGTCTGCCATCTTGTTGTTGTTGCCATTCACACGATTGCTTTGCGCTGGGGAGCGGGGTTTGGTGTGTGATGTTATTCTTTAGGTGGGTTGGATCCATGGTTCTTCTTGTTTCATGACTGTCTGTGGGGAAGACAAATTTCAGAGTTGTATATTGCATACATAATTTGATAAGAAAAGGAATTTTGAAATTAGAACTTTGTATTTCTTTCACTTGCAGCCTTTCTATGTTCCTTATGATTTGGAGACACTGCTGTAGGAACTCAATGAATCAGGCAGCATCTACGGAGTGAAATGGACAGTCAATGTTTTGTGTCAAGACCCTTCATTTAGAATGAAATGTTCTGAATTGTCCAATTTCAAGTAACTTGAATCCCCCCCATCCTTTCATCTCTCATTTTGACCTTTCCAGTTCCTCCTACTCTTACCCCTCGTTCCTAATCCCCACTTCTTCCTCCTGCTCCACCCATCACCCACACGCTCCTCCCACTAGGTTCCCTCACCCTACTGTTCCTAATTGCCCACCCCACCTCCTTTATTTGGTTGCGTCATTTTAATTTCCTATCAGATTCCATCATCTACAGACCTTTGTAGTCTTGCCCTATCAGCTCACAGCCTCTGTCACTACCCCCAATCTCCCCACCTCCATCTGCCCGATATCACACTCCTCATCATGATTCTCCACTCCTCACCTGGATCCACCCATCACCTGACCACTCACACCTCACACAAAATACTCTGCAGATTCTGGGGTCAAAGCAACACTGACAACACGCTGGAGGAACTCAGCAAGTTGGGCACTCATACCTCACGCTTTCAGTCAGTTCTTTATATTCATCATCTCTCCTCTGTCTTTCAGTCCAAATGAAGGATTCCAATCTGAAATATTGACTGTCCATTTCCTTTCACAGATGCTCCCTGACCTATTAAGTTCTTCCAGCAGTTTGGATTTTTTTTGGTCTTTATAATTTTGTATACGTCTGTCAGATTCCCTATCTATCTCCTCTGCTCTAAGAAAAAATAAACCCAGCCTATCCACTCTCTCCTCTTAATTTAATGTTCCATCCCAGTCAATACAATGGTGTAGTGATTAACACAATGCTTTACGGTACCTGCAACCCCAGTTCAATTCCTACCGCTGCCTTTACGGAGTTTCTACGTTCTCCCTATGACTCTGTGGGTTTCCTCTTCCCACAGCTGAAAGGCATACTGGTTGGTAGGTTAATTGGTCACTGTAATTCATCCCATGATTAGGCTTGGATTAAATCAAGGGATTGCTGGGCAGTATGGCTTGAAGGCCAGAAGGGCCTATTCCACACTGTATGTCAATAAATAAATATACAGTAATAAACTTCTGCTTCCTTTTCAGTGCAATCAGGTCATTCCTATAGGGCAGCAACTAAAACTCACACAGGACTTCAACAGTGGCCTTTGCAAAGTTTTATAAAGTTGTACCCTGATCTCCATGCTTTACTATTCAATGCCTTGGATAACAATGGCCAGTACTCATTAGTAGTACTGAATTATGGACAGAGATTAAGTTGGTAACTTTATTCATTGGAAGATAGCAAAATGAGGGTAACCTACTAGAGGTAAATGGAGGGCATAGATAGCATGAATGTTCCTCTCGTTTTTTCCCAGGGTTAGGGAATCAAGAACCACTGGGTATCATTTTAAGATGAGAGAGCAAAGATTTAGTAGGAACCTGAGGGGAAAATATTTTCACCCAATGGCTGGTTAGAATATTGAATGAACTGCCATTGAAAGTGGTTGAGACAGTTACATTAATAGCGATTAAAAGACACTTGGACAGGTACGTGGATAAGAAAGCTTTAGCGGGATATGGCAAAATGCAGACAAATGGGATGATCTCAGATTGGAATCTGATTCGTACAGACCAGTCGGTCTGAAGGGTCTGTTTCCGTGCTATATGCCTCTATGACACTAAATGCACTTTTATCACCATATCCACCACCCCTAAGGAACTATGGACTTGTTCATTAAGGTTCCTTCGTTTATCAGTACTCCCTACAGCCCTAAAGTTTATAGTGCATATCCTACCTTTACTTGATACCCCAAAATGTATGTGCTGAGATTAAATTATATTTGCACAATTTGCTACCAGTTGATCAATATCATTTGGCACTCTACTCTACCCTCTTTACTATCAACAATATCACCAGAATTTTATGTCTTCTACAAACTTACTAATCTTCTATTATATATTCACATTCAGGTCATTAATATTTTTCAGTGGCAATAAGGTCCCAGTGCCACACTCTATGGTACACTACTAGTCACAGGCTTCTGATCACCCTCTACTATAACTATCTATTCCTTATTATTATGTGATTTTGCTCCAATTTACCCAGTTTCTTTAGATCTCTTGGGCTCTATCATTTTGGACTAACTCTAGAGAATTTGTCAAAGGCCTTTCTGAAGTTCATGTAGACTGTAACAATTACAATGTGCCCATCTATACATTATGTTATTTCTTAAAAGAAATCTATCAAATTAAGCAGAGAGGATCTCAGATCTTCAAAGCTATTCTGACTATCCCTGATCAATACTGTCTTTTCAAATTTAAATTAATCATATCCTTCTGATTTTTTTCCAATAATAAGTATCAAAATATGTAAATGGAATGCATAAGGTAGTAGAATAAGTCGATAATTCTTTCAGGCGGTCTGGCATCAGGAAAATGAATTCATTGACTGAAATTCTGAGATTCACTGGCAAAGTATGTTGATTTCCAGCTTTCCTTTAGTATTCTGATTATATAAGCCACAGTGTGTTTTGACTTTAATCTTCATCACAGAATATGACAACAATAAATCTATTGCATTTCAGAGATTAAAATAACCGATGACTGCTTATAACTCAGTATCATTTGCCTTTGCGAAGCTTCAGGAATTAGTGTGTCTAAGATGCTTGACTGTATATATGATTGTCCTCTTTGGCCAATTGCTTCATTTTAGGTCAATGCACCAATTAGTAATACTGATGCTGTCCCTTGTTCTTGTTGGTTGCTGCAGAATGAAGTTGGGACTGATCAGACACCTCCCTGATGTATTGCATAATGGATGAGAATCTGCTTGTACTTCTCAGCATTGAGGATTCCATTAATTCTGACCAGATCACCAACTCCATTTGCAGAAATGCAACCCCAAACCTGCAGTGAACCTCCATCGTGCTTCACTGTTGGCGGCAGTCATCATCCATGCTCTCCTGCTCTTCTACGGGCAGTCTGCTTCCTGCTTGATCCAAAGATTTGACTCCTCAGTCCAGAGCACTTGCTGCCATTGTTCAGCATCTCAGTCCTTGTGTGTTTTTTTATGTGTAGGTGTCTCATTTGGCTTTGTCTCCACTTCAGAGAATTGGCTTTTTGTTAGCAGCTCCTCCATGAAAACCACTTCTGACAAGACTTCTGGACTATAGATGGCTGTACTTGAGTTTCAGTGGTTTCTGTCAGTTCAGAGCTGATGTAGTGCTGGACTTCTTCAGAATTAGAAGGATCATCAGTTTGATGTATTATCTGCTGGACTCAGTTTCTGTGGCCGACCGCTGTGTTTCTAGTTTTCAACCTTCCAAATTTCTGTGTGCTTCTTCAAAAGACCCTGGACAGCACATCTTGAAACTGCTGTTTACTGCAAAATTTCTGCTTGAGAGAGACCTTGCTGATGCAAAATAATCATCTTGTATCCTGTTGCTATGCTCACACTTGCCACGGTGTAAGAATTGATGACTTGAAAGCTAAACTTTCTTTTCTACCACACCTTCTCGTTTTTTGTTTTTTGTCTCCTAATTTGTTTGTCCTTTGTCCAGTTTGATTCCTTTTACATTTGTTTCTGTTTCAGTTAATCAGTTTAGTTCATTCAGCTCATTATGTCATTGATCATTAGCACCTGGTTGTATCTTTGATTAATCTTGCACTGGGCTATATACCTACAAAGTTTTAATTTGAAAGTGGTCTGTTACTTAATATGTTACTTTCTTTAACAAAAGACAAAAATTTCTCTGTAACATTTAATTTTTTGGAAAACAAATATACAGAAATCCAAAATTTGCTCTTTTCTGTTGATATACTAAATGCAGTAGACAAAAAAATAAACATCTAAAGCAAAATTTATAAAAAAAAATATATGGTGCCTAAGAATGTGTGTCCCTTGAGATAGAAGTATGTGTAATTGGCTCTGAAGCTTACAATTCTAAAAACAGCTGAGATTTTAAAGTTTAGACATTTGATTCCTTCTGCTTTTAATTACTGTTATGTACTTTGTCTACCTTGCTCTTTCACCAAGAACAATTCAAAATTTTTTTTAGCATATTTATTGCAAAAGACCTTGTATGCAATTACCATAACTATTGATAACACACAGGACCACTGTTCCCTCCAAGCTGCATGGGTGCACGGCCACGCAGTAATTGAAATGCACCTGCGGACATAGCCTTTATTGTTGCACAACTGGAATAAAGACAGACGAGAAAAAGTTTAAAAAGCATGAAAGATTCTGTTTGTTGTACTGTATTTCATTACTGTATACCCTTCAGTTAATAAATAAAATCAAATGTTTGTGCCTTTTCAATTGTCATTGTAAATATTCATGGTATGCATATTACAAAATATAACTTTTATAATGCCATGCAGTTTCCAGGCCGTGTAAAAATTACCAGCTCAGGGCAACGGTTGATCTGTGCAGCTGTAAAAAAAGTTAGAGGGAACGTTGCACAGGACTACAATAAATTTCATGAGAGCTGCACCAAATTTCTGGCCTGGTTCTTGTGAAATGTATAAAACATTGCATTTTATCAAGTGGTATGAGATTGTGCAAAGATACATTTTTGGAATGATGAGTTAAGACAGAAATCACTTTCTGAAACAGAAACCCATTATTGCAAACAAAAAAAGGAATAAAAGTCAAAGGCTATTCTTTTAAGAAAAACTGATTGATAACAGAATTATAGCATAAATAATTAATGTTTGACTCAGAGGGGGAGGAGAGCAGAAGTTAGCACCCATGGTCTCTGCAGAAGAGCAAAAAGCCTAAACATGCACTGAAACAGCGAGAGACAGGTAATCATAGTTGGAAATCAGGTCTGGTCCTGAGCAGTACTCAGACCCAAGAATTCGAACCATCACATATTTCAGTTTAATGCTATAAATTTCACTGTTCCTCAGCACTTATATGATCAAATTATATGAAACATACTCAAGACTTTACAAATATTATTTTCAGACTTCTTGTCGACGGAGAAGGAGGTAATCTGCTCTATTGTCCTTATTAGCTCACGGATCGATTTCATTCTCTCACTAACTGTCTTTCTAATGCTACCCATTTACTACAATTAACAGACATAAAATTGAGCATTACATTGTGTGATTTCCCACATAAATTCCTTGTTTTCACTAGGAATGTGGAAAGACTGTATTTATCCTGTACTGCCCTAAGCTTGTCACTCAATTAAGAACTCACCCTATGAAGGTTTAAAATTTCAGTGAAGATGAACTATGAACTCTGCTACCTCCAAGACATTCCCTTCCAATCACAGTCCTAACTATAACCTTCATATGGTCTGAATTATGTTATATATTATATACAGATTTACTGTCATTTTTGCGTAGCTTCATTTTAACTCTTAGGTTTATTGCACTGTATTATAACAATTACAAATGTATTGGTTATGTATACAGTTGGCCCTCCATATCTGCGGGTTCTGCATCAGCAGATTCAACCAACCGTGGGTCGAAAATATCCGAAAAAGAATTTCAGAAAGTTCCAGAGAGCAAAACTTGAATTTGCCGCGCGCCGAGCACTACGCTGAACCTATGCGAATGAAGTGATGTGTAGGCATACCCTGCTGTAACCTCCCACCATTTCACAGATCTGCAGTCTCTCTCCAGCACTCGCTGTTTGAACATTTTTCGCCTCACGTCCCATTCGTTCGCTACTTGTTTTATGAGAGAGAGGAAGGAGCTTAAGGCTTGGAGTAAGAGATGGCTGGCTGGCTATGTAAAGTGCTACAGCCTCAAGAACTTAAAGATCATGGGAGAATCAGCATCAGCTGATGCTGAGGCAATACCAGTGTTCCAAGAAGAGTTACTGAACATGTACAGAATTTTTTTTCTTGTCATTATTCCCTGAACAATACAGTATAACAACTATTTACATAGCATTTACATCGTACTAGGTATTATAAGTAATCTAGAGATGATTTAAAGTATATGGGAGGATGTGCGTAAGTTATATGCAAATACTGTGCCATTTTATATAAGGGACTTGAGCATCCGCGGATTTTCATATCTGCGGCGTGTCCCGGAACCAATCCCCCACAATACCAAAGGACAACTGTATTAGTTTTAGAGGAACATTTTTACTATATATTGTGCTCCATAACTACAAGTTGCATTATTATTTTTGTGCTATGCATTTATTGAAAGTAATATAGATGCTGTGTCTGGCAGCATCACCCATGCAATTCTCCTCTGTTTTCTTCTCAATGAAAGGGATCAAGCCCCAGTGCATGTGGCTCAGCTGACAATTCAGAGAGAATGCAGTCATTCAGACATTGCCACTTACTGGCCTGCGGACAACCATTCATCCTAAGGGATGAACTTTAATCACCACATGCAGCTGGCAAAATATCTTGAGGAGAAAGATATTGCCCCCTTGTGGAATGATCTGAAAATCATAATATTCATGTCCTGAAGGACAAGATTTTTTAGAGTAGCTACGTCACTACAAATGAAGGCTGCTGGCTGCAGGTGTCAAGTAAAACTATCCTGAGGAGTGAGCAGAGTAATGTCTTCCTTGTCAATATAGAGCAAAGGCTTTAGTCTACTGTATGTAATTGCTGCAATATAACCTTTGTTCAGGGTTCAAACTTGTGATTTCTGATATTTATAGCAAAGGGGTGACATCCGTCATGTTGATCAGCAAGCACCAGGTCACCGTTGTTCTTACTATCACTCACAGTCTCATTTTATTCATCTGCTTAACCTTGCTCCCAGGCTCCTAAGACTGGTGAAAGTTTAAAGCCTTTTCTTCAACTGGTCTCCTTTTCCGCAGGGGCACACATTAGGTCTACTTTTCCTTGGATTATTTAGTTGCGGTCATCTATTCAAAGTAAGCTTTATTTTCTAAAGCAACTTGCTGAAGAGCAGAAGAAAGCAAGAGTCTGTTACAACCTCATGGAAGTCACAATCAGATGTCTTCACTAGTAGCTCATCCTGAACTATACCCTTCAGCCCCCAAGATATTAAAATCTGATATTTTCGCAACACCTGCGCCCCCCCCCCCCCCAAACCATCAGAGAGCTATCTGTGAAATTGTGACTGGTGCAGGATATAATCCCGATAGAAGTGCTGGTCAGAGCACTGGAGAAGGGGGTAAAGATGGAATGAAAGAATGCTGCTCTTGTGCATCTCCAGAAGATCTGCAAACATGCGTAAAGTCTTTGTGCTGGAGAATGAAAATCAAACGCAGGCTGACGAGAGCAGGCAACAGCTGAGAGCAGAAGGAACACACACAATGTGCTGGATAAATTCAGAAGGTCAAGCAGCATCAATGGAAAGAATTAAAGGTCAATGTTTTGGCCTGAGACCCTTCATAAGGACTGGAAAGGAATGGAAAAGAAGCCAACATTAAAAGGTGGGCGGAGGAGAAGGAGTAGAAGCTGGTAAATGATAGGTGAAACCAGATGAGGGGCAAGGTGGGGAGGTGATAGATGGAAAAGCTAAAGAACATATATAGAAGTGATCTAATAGGAGAAGTGCATGTTTTCCTTAAGATTTCTAGCATTTGCAGAATCTGTCATGTTTATGATTAGCTAAGAGCTGAGCTTTGTGAGGTGTATGAAGCAAACTGCAGAATCTGGGATAATTTGAAGTAAAAATAGATTGGGCACTGACACACCAATAGGCAGAACACTGGAGAAATTAACCAGGAGGTGATGAAAGTACTAACGAGAGGTTAACTGCATCAAATGAATTCAAGGAGTGGGCAGGTAGCAAAATTGAAATCAGCATTCTTGAGATAAGTAGATTGTTGAATTTGATGCTTACATGATCAAACAGGGCATCAACATTGCATTAAGTATCTTAGTCCTGCTAATGCTATGCTGAAAAATGTTTAACTAATCCACAGCAGTGCTGTGGCCACTTTTATTTAAAATATATATATCAGTGACTTGGAAGAAAATGTAGGTGCATGGATTAAAATGTTTGTATACTACACAAAGATTGGTAGAGTTGTGCATGATTACTAAAGACTACAGAAGAATATAGATCAGTTACAGAATCAGAATCAAAATCAGGTTTATTATCACTGGCATGTGATGTGAAATTTGTTAACTTAGCAGCAGCAGTCCAATGCAATACATAATCTAGAAGAGAGAAAAAAATAATAGTAAATCAATTACAGTATACGTATATTGAATAGTTTAAAACATGCAAAGAACTGAAATACTGTGTATTAAAAAAAAGTGAGGTAGTGTCCAAAGCTTCAATGTCCATTTAGGAATCGGATGGCAGAGGGGCAGAACCTGTTCCTGAATAGCTTAGTGTGTGTGTTCAGGCTTCTGTACCTCCTACCTCATGGTAATGGTGAGAAAAGGGCATGCCCTGGGTGCTGGAGGTCCTTAATAATGGACGCTGTCCTTCTGAGACACTGCTCCCTAAAGATGTCCTGGGTACTTTGTAGGCTAGTGCCCAAGATGGAGCTGACTAGATTTACAACCTTCTGCAGCTTCTTTCGGTCCTGTGAAGTAGCCCCCGTCCCATACCAGACAGTGACGCAGCCTGTCCGAATATTCTCCACAGCACAACTATAGAAGTTTTTGAGTGTATTTGTTGACATGCCAAATCTCTTCAAACTCCTAATAAAGTATAACCGCTGTCTTGCCTTCTTTATTGATATGTTGGAACCAGGTTAGATCCTCAGAGATCTTGACACCCAGGAACTTGAAGCTGCTCACTCTCTCCACTTCTGATTCTTCTATGAGAGTTGGTTTGTGTTCCTTCGTCTTACCCTTCCTGAAGCCCACAATCAGCTCTTTCATCTCACTGACGTTGAGTGCCAGGTTGTTGCTGCGACATCACTCCACTAGTTGGCATATCTCACTCCTGTACGCCCTCTCGACACCACCTGTGATTCTACCAACAATGGTTGTATCAACAGCAAATTTATAGCTGGTATTTGAGCTACACCTAGCCACACAGTCATGTGTACACAGAGAGTAGAGCAGTGGGCTAAGCACACACCCCTGAGGTGCGCCAGTGTTGATCGTCAGCGAAGAGGATATGTTATCACCAATCCGCACAGACTGTGGTCTTCCGGTTAGGAAGTCGAGGATACAATTGCAGAGGGAGGTACAGATGCCCAGGTTCTGCAACTTCTCAATCAGGATTGCCGGAATGATGGTATTAAATGCTGAGTTATAGTCGATGAACAGCATCCTGACATAGGTGTTTGTGTTGTCTATGTGGTCTAAAGCAGTGATCCCCAACCAGCGGGCCGCAAAGCATGTGCTACCGGACCGCGAGGAAATGAAATGAGTCAGCTGCACCTTTCCTCATTCCCTGTTACGCACTGTTGAACTTGAACATAGGGTTGCCAACTGTCCCATATTTGCCAGGACAGCTCGTATATCGGACTAAATTGGTTTGTCCCATACGGGACCACCCTTGTCCCATATTTCCCCCGCTAAGGTAGAGCATTCCTATGAAACCTTTCATGCCCAAATGGCGTAAAGCGAAGAAGCAATTACCATTAATTTATATGGGAAAAATTTTTGAGCGATCCCAGACCCAAAAAATAACCTACCAAATCATACCAAATAACACATAAAACTGAAAATAACACTAACATATAGTAAAAGCAGGAATGATATGATAAATACACAGCCTATATGAAGTAGAAATAATGTATGTACACTATAGTCAGGAAGATTAAGCCAAAACCGATTTGTGGGAAAAAAAATCAGCACGTACATATGTGCACGTCACGCATGCGCACACAGATGCCCGCACAAGACCACATGGTCATGGTAGTCTTTCCTGCGGTAAACACAAGGGTCCTGGGATTTGACTGCTAATTTTGTCCCTTATTTGGGAGTGAGAAAGTTGGCTACCCTAGCTGTAAAAGACATGCTGAGGTGAGTTTAACCCTACTTGAACACTCCCCCCCCCCACCCTGTCGACTGGTCCACAAGAGTATTGTCAATATTAAACTGGTCTACGGTGCAAAAAAATCTGGGGACCCCTGGTCTAAAGCTGAGTGGAGAGCCATTGAGATAGCATCTGCCGTTGACCTATTGTGGCAATAGGCAAATTGCAATGGGTCCAGATTCTTGCCGAGGCAAGGGTTCAGTCTAGTCATGACCAACCCCTCAAAACATTTCATCACTGTCGATGTGAATGCTACCAAGCGATAGTCATTAAGGCAGCACACATTATTCTTCTTAGGTACTGGTATAATTGTTGCCTTTTTGAAGCAAGATGGAGTTTAACGCCATCTGCTATTTCTTCACCCATATCTGTAACAGGAGGAACTCAGCATGTCAGGCAGCATCTATGGAAAAGAATAAACACTCAGTCCTTTGACCCAAAACATAAACTATTTATTCCTTTCCATAGACGTTGCCTGACCTGCTGAGTACCTCCAGCAATTTGTATGTGTTTCTTTGGATTTCCAGCATCTGCAGAATCTCTTGTGTTTAAGACTGAATTTAATCCATGTAATGTGAGGTGTTGCACTTTGAAGGATCAAATGCAAGGGAAGAGTAAACAGTTAATGGAAGGACCTTTATAAGAATTAATGTAAAGACTGATCATGAGGTCCAAATCCATATTTCACTGAAAGTGGCTGCAGAAGTAGAAAGGGTAGTAAAAAAAGTGGAAGCAGATAGAAGCATAGAGTCATAGTCATAGAAGACTACAGCAAAGACATGTTGGCTATCCCTAATGAGTCCTTCCATCCAAATACTTATACAGTATATTCTGTCCCTTAGAATACCTTCCGATAAATTACCCACTATTTTTGTCAGTCTCACTGACTTGTAATTTCCTGACTTATCCTCAGATGCTTACTTAAACAACAGATCAACGTTAGCTATCCGCCCACCCTCCAGGACCTCACCCATGTCTAAGGATGTTTTAAATATCCCTGCAATTTCTGCGTTAGCCTCTCACAAGGTCCAAGGAAGCACCTTGTCACCCCCCGGAGATTTATCCACTCTAATTGCTCAAGACAGCAACGATCTCCTCCTCTGTAATCTATATACGGTCCATGCTTCTCTTCTATAGAAGCTGTGTCCGCCTCCTGAAAAATCTTTTTAAGATCTACTTCTTCTCTTTCAGCTCCAGGAATCGATGACCAGTCTGATCTTCCAGAGGGCCAATTTTGTCAGTAATGTTTGAGTGGCTGTTATTTTGACCCATGCATATACAGGGAATGGAGGGATACAAATTATGCACAAGCTAAAGAGACTTAGTTTAATTCAAACATTACATTTGATGCAAACGCTGATGGCCAAAGAACCTGCTCCTGCACTTTACTATTTTATATCCTGTGACTTGATCTTGAGCAGGCAAACATTATTATAAATAAGTACAGTCGACGTTTCGGGCCAAAGGGTCTCGGCCCTAAATGCCGACTGTACTTCTTCTTATAGATGCTGCCTGGCCTGCTGCATTCCACCAGCATTTTGTGTGTGTTGCTTGAATTTCCAGCATCTGCAGATCTCCTCGTGTTTGAATATTATAAAGAGAAGTTGTGAACTGGTAGTGACTCAGATTTAGATTTATCTATCATACATGCATCAAACATGCAGTGAAATGCATTATTTGTGTTAACAACAATTACTTCTCAGGAAGAGCACTTTTAAAAGTGAGAAGTGTCGGTAACTTTCCATTTCAGTCATTTCTTCACTGCTTTAATTTAATGTCATTCAAGAGCCAGCTTACAGATGATATCTGATCAACCCTGTACTTTGGGTGCAAAAGCCTCCTTTGCTACAGATTTTAAACCTGCTCCCCATCATCTGATTTTGTCAAATGATGCAGGCTGAATCATCTGCAGCTCAGCATCAGTAAGACAAAGGAAATGATGATGGACTTTAGGAAGACTAAGCTTCCACTGCTCTCTGTTACTATTGATGGTGAGGACATGGATGTGGCGAGGACCTACAAGTACCTAGGAGTGCATCTGGATGATAGACTTGAGTGGAGGACTAACACAGAGGCTGTACACAAGAAGGGCCAGGGTCGCCTCTACTTCCTGAGGAGACTGAGGTCCTTTGGAGTATGCAGCCCCCCCCCCCCCCCACATATTCTACCGGTCTGTTGTCGCTTGTGCAAACTTCTATTTGGTCGTGTGCTGGGGCAATGCCAACAGGCTCAATAAACTGATTAGAAAGGCTGGTTTGTTATAGGAGTCAAACTGGACACACTGGATGCTGTGGTAGAACAATGGACCTTACAGAAAATCCTGGCAATACCGGACAAAGCTTCTCATCCTCTGCATGCCACCTTGGCTGAACAGAGGAGCTTAGGAGAGACAATGGCCCCTAACGGCGACTCCTTTACTTGCATCTTCGGAAACAGCTCTTTCTCTATCTTTACTGTCTCTATTTTTCCCTTTCAGGGTTCTTTTGAAGACCCTGACCTGGAGTTACATGTTGATGTTGCTTCTTTGCAGGAATGGGACCCACTCTTGGGGTCTCACGACTGGCCATTATTCAATATGCTAAGGCTGAGGCCTAGAAGATTAGCTCACCTTCAGAGTTTCGGGCACAGAGCTCAGAAAAAAGTGACACAACGGACTTTTAACATCATACATCAGCGAGTTGTTTGTTATGTCTCCCCCTCGCTGTGAAATGGAAACATCCCTTTTTTTCCATTATCAGGGAGAGAGAGAGCCTGTGGTATGTCAAATACCAGGTGAACGAGAAACTTTGGGGTATTGCAAGTCTGTGTCTTTATTGATGCTTGCTGCACTCTTGAGTGCTCGGTGGTGGGGGGGTGCCAATGCTTTTTTTGCTAGTGGGGGAGGGGGGATCATTGCTTTGCTGCTGCTTACACGTGGGAGGGGGAGCTGAGGAAGAGCTCTGGTGTTCTAACATTTAACTGTCATTCATTCTTTGGGGTACTCCTCTGTTTTCGTGGAAGTTTGTGAAGAAAAAGTATTTCAGGATGTATATTGTATATGTTTCTCTGACATTAAATGTACCTTTGAAACTTCAGTAATAGATTAAGACAACTGTGCTGCTCAAAGAGCACTATATGAGGCCATTCTTACCCCCGGCCATTAGGTTCTTTAACGCGTCAACTATAGCTGAGGAAGTGATGACCGCCCCCCCCCCCCGTTAGACTGTATGAAGTAACTTATTTTTTGTTCTTTCTTACTTCTCTTCTAATATTTGTATATCTGTGCACTTGTAATGCTACTGTGACACTAATTTCCTTTGGGATCAATAAAGTATCTTTCTATCTATCTATTTAATATCCTTCAATCAACATTATTAAAGGTGAAAATCAAGCTGGGATCACATTACCGCTTGTGGGATCAATTTGACTATTTTGCACATCAAGAGGTGCTCTATTGTATGAAAAATGCTTTGACATACTGTAGATTGATGAGAATAGAACGTTATTTAAACACTTTTTAGTCTTTAAAATGTTGGCACTGTGAGGGATTTAGGATTCCCTTTCACAGAAATTTAAAATGCAAGTAGTTCTATAATTTGGAAAAATGATGTTTTATGTTTTATTGGAAAATAATAAATAGAATTTTTACTGATATTTTATCACTGTATACGAAGTACTCCCTGTAGTTTTAGTCTCCTAAATAATCTACAACTTTTGCAGTAAATATCAGATTTAACAGATGAAGAAAAGCACTCTTATGAAGAGGGATGCGCCAAATGGAATTTTTGTTGTTAAAGTGAAGAGCTTTAAGAACTTCTTGATGGGGAGGATAGACATGCATAAGGATTAGTCTATAGTGAATATGAAGTGATTAGGGCCAGTAATCTTACAGTGATTGAAGAAATCGAGAGCTTGTGAAGTGTCACTCATATAGGTGGAAAAGGACTAAACCAAGAGGAACAAAGTGAAGTCAACATATGCAGATACATGTTCAGTGGAACAGGAGCAGACAGAAACCATGGACCTACCCAGATACTCAGGTATGTTAATCTTGGGTAAGGGATCGAAACAAGAGTGTGGTGTAAGGAAACAATGAGGTTGGTGGCAGTGGATGGGAGATCTCCAGAGTCAATGATATTGGTGATGGTGCAGAAGACAATTGCCTGATGCTCCTTAATAGAGTCCTTCTCAAGGGGCACTTAAGAGAAGATGTCTGGAAATTACCACCTGGCCTCAGCAAGAAAGGTCAGTCTGTCATACTACAACAGCTCCCAC
Organism: Mobula birostris; assembly: GCF_030028105.1. Lineage (NCBI taxonomy): Eukaryota > Metazoa > Chordata > Chondrichthyes > Myliobatiformes > Myliobatidae > Mobula > Mobula birostris. Next base: position 152,130,171 of record NC_092374.1, read on the forward strand.
TTGTCTGTGTATGGATTAACCATGAGGTTGGAATTGGTGCGGAGTGAGTAGCAGGCAGTGCATTCAGAGGGTGTGAGGTTGCGAAAGAAGAGAGGAGTGCTGAAGTCAAGATGGTTGAAGCCTTGTCGACAGTTAGGGAAGAAAAGATCCAGAGACCAAAGCATGCTGTCCAAGAAGAGGTGGAAAGCTGAAGATGGGAGAAGGGGTCATCAGGGAGAATCCTTGCAAAAGATGCATGCTCAGAGACAGAGGAGAAGGAAGAAGAGTTTGGTGTCATGAGGGGCACGGTGCTGGCAGAGTGGTACAAAGACAATGCCCTTGCTGAGGACAGAGCATCCTGTCTCAGAGTGGGGAAGGTCAGAAGGGATGGTAAAGACACGGCAGGGATTGGAGCTAGGGTCAGAGGGATGTAAAGAGTTGGAGGGGTCAGATTCAATTTTAATGCATTAACACATCACCACACTAGAAGCTTAAAAGAGTTGATAAACAATTAGAATCTTTATTACCATTATTCTCAAGCAATTACAAAGTTTGTGTTGCTTCTACAACACATCAAGGGTAAAGATCCTTCACAATATTATTAAACAATAGAGCATATTTGATGGTATTAAATGGCCTACATCTATTTTAGCTGTTGGTCAAGGACTTACAAAGATAAGCCAAAGAATAACAACATATTCCAATCAATCTGTAAGGATATTGTTCCTTTCTGAAACCAGTTTAGTCTGTAGGAAGGGCCATAGCCTAGTCAAAGGGAATTGAGGAGCATAAAGCTGGAGGTCAGTAATACTTATGAGTAGTTTGTAGATGGAATACTACTTGAAAAAAATTGGGAAGTTGTTTTGTGAACAAGAAAAGAAATGAAAAGTAGATGGAAATCAAAGTTGAAGGAAGACAGATTGGACTATGAAAGTAGATGAATATAAATAATTGAGAAGACAGCCTTAGCCAAGTCTTAAAAATATATTGGCTTACAAACTTCTAACTGAAGCTGAAGATATGGTAATTGAGAAAGTGGGTGTATTGTTGCTTTGGTGTGGAGGAGCGAGAAAGATAATTTCCTCAAAATAGTTCAAGGGTAATATGATAAGATTTTATCTGTCTTGATCGGATTTTTCCCTTATCTTTTAAGAATGTTGCTTGTAACCTGCAACGGGCTTGCTATCTTTCCTCCATGTTCTTAGAAGTTTGCGTAGATTCAGTAAGTCTTCTAAAATTTTGACAAACTTCTAGAGATGCACAGTAGAGAGTATCCTGACTGGATGCATCACGGACTGTATGGAAACACCAATATCCAGGAACAGAAATGTCTACAAAAAGAGGTGGACACAGCGTGCTCCATCACAGGAAAATCCCTCTCCATTATTGAGAGCAATTGCAAAGAGCATGATGGGTGCAGAATTCACTGAGGTGTGGGTAGGCACAGGGGTACAGAGGTAATGCCTTTGCTGAGGACTGAATGTTTTGACTCAGGGAGAGGAAAGTCAGAGGAGATGGTGAAGATACAGCAAGGATTAGAGCTAGAGTCAGCGATGGGAAGAAAGTTAGAGGTATCAGACTCAACTTTAACACATTAACACAATCATCACACCAGTAGCTTTTTTAATGTCAGGTGTAAATATCGGAAAGAGTTAATAAACCATTAGAAAGTACATCATCACTATTCTAAAGAAGTTACAAAGGTCGTGCTGCTTTTACAACACGCTGACAAGGGTGAAGGTCCTTCACAACAATAGAACATTTTTGAAGGTGTTAAATTGCCTACACCTATTTGAGTTGTTGAGCAAACACTTACAAAAATAAGCTACGTAATACCAGCTGGTAATTATATACAGTATTCCAATCAATCATTAAGGATATTGTTCCTTTCTTAAACCAATTTATTCTGTAGACAGGGCCGGAGCCAGATCAAAGAGAATTGAGGAGGAAGATTGAGGGTATAAAGCTGGAGGCCAGTGATACTTTTGAGTAGCTTATGGATGAAACACAATTTGGAAAAATAGGAAAGTTCTTTTATGAGCGAGAGAAGAAATGAAAGGTGGATGGAAATCAAAGTTAAAAGAAGGCAGATTGGACTATGGAAGTAGATGAATGTAAATAATTGAGAAGACAGCCTTAGCCAAGTCTTAAAAATATATTAGCTGTATATTGGTTCTAACTGAAGCAGAAGATATGGTAATTGAGAAAGTGGGTGTATTGTTGCTTTGTTGTGGAGGAGCTAGAAAGAGCTTTTCCTCAAAGTAATTCTAGTGTAATATGGCAAGATTTTAATTGTCTTGATGGGATTTCTGCTCCATCTTTTAAGAATGTTGCTTATAAATGCAACTTGCTTGCTATCTTTCCTCCACTTTCTTAGAAGTTTGCATATATTCAGCATATCTTCTAAAATTTTGACAAACTTCTATAGCTGCACAGTGGAGAGTATACCAACTAGAGGCATTATGGCCTGGTATGGAAACACCAGTGCCCAGGAATGGTAAGTGCAGAAAAAGTGGAGGGCACAGTCTACTCCATCACAGACAAAGCCCTCCCCACTGCCTTTATTGAGCACTGAATGCTTTGACTCAGAAAGAGGAAGGTCAGAGGAGATGGTGTGCACGACAGTGATTAGAGCTAGAATCAGAGGTGGGTAGATAGTTGGAGGCGTCAGATTCAATTTTAACACATTAGCAGATCACATCAGTAGACTGATGGGACTGAAGGCTAACAAATCCCCAGGTCCAGATGGTCTGCATCCTAGGGTACTAAAGGAGGTGGCTCTGGAAATTGCGGATGCATTGGTGATCATTTTTCAATGTTCCTTAGATTCAGGATCAGTTCCTGAGGATTGGCGAATGGCTAATGTTATCCCACTTTTTAAGAAAGGAGGGAGGGAGAAAACAGAGAACTATCACCCTGTTAGCCTAACATCAGTAGTGGGGAAGATGCTAGAGTCCATTATTAAAGATGAAATAGCGGCATATCTTGATAACAGTGATAAGATTGGGCTGAACCAGCATGGATTTACCAAGGGCAAATCATACTTGACTAATCTATTGGAGTTTTTCGAGGACATAACCAGGAAGATAGACGCGGGAGATCCAGTGGATGTGGTATACCTTGACTTTCAGAAGGCATTTGATAAGGTACCACATAGGAGATTGGTGGGTAAAATCAGAGCTCATGGCATTGGGGGGAGGATATTGACATGGATAGAAAACTGGTTGGCAGATAGAAAGCAAAGGGTAGCAGTGAATGGGTGTTTCTTGGAAAGGCAGGTGGTGACTAGTGGGGTGCCACAGGGCTCGGTATTGGGACCACAGCTGTTTACTATTTACGTCAATGATTTAGAGGAAGGCATTGTGAATAACATCAGCAAGTTTGCTGATGATACTAAGCTTGGTGGCAGTGTGACATGTGATGAGGATGTTAGGGGAATTCAAGGTGACTTGGATAGGCTGGGTGAATGGGCAGAAACATGGCAGATGGCGTATAATGTGAATAAGTGTGAGGTTATTCACTTTGGGAGCAAGAACAGGAAGGCAGATTATTATCTGAATGGTGTGGAGTTAGGTAAGGGAGAAATACAAAGAGATCTAGGAGTACTTGTTCATCAGTCTCTGAAGGTGAATGAGCAAGTGCAGCAGGCAGTGAAGAAGGCTAATGGAATGTTGGCCTTTATTACAAAGGGAATTGAGTACAAGAGCAAGGAAATCCTTTTGCATTTGTACAGGGCCCTGGTGAGACCACACCTGGAGTATTGTGTGCAGCTTTGGTCTCCAGGGTTAAGGAAGGACATCCTGGCTGTGGAGGAGGTGAAGCGTAGGTTCACTAGGTTAATTCCTGGGATGTCGGGACTGTCTTACGCAGAGAGGTTAGAGAGACTGGGCTTGTACACGCTGGAATTAAGGAGATTGAGGGGGGATCTGATTGAGACATATAAGATTATTAAGGGATCGGACCAGATAGAGGCAGGAAATATGTTCCAGATGCTGGGAGAGTCCAGTACCAGAGGGCATGGTTTAAGAATAAGGGGTAGGTCATTTAGGACAGAGTTGAGGAGGAACTTCTTCTCCCAGAGAGTTGTGGAGGTGTGGAACGCACTGCCTCAGAAGGCAGTGGAGGCCAATTCTCTGGATGCTTTCATGAAGGAGCTAGATAGGTATCTTATGGATAGGGGAATCAAGGGTTATGGGGACAAGGCAGAAACCGCGTAGTGATAGTAGATGATCAGCCATGATCTCAGAATGGTGGTGCAGGCTCGAAGGGCTGAATGGTCTACTTCTGCATCTATTGTCTATTGTCTATTATCAACATACTAGTACTTTTATTAATTATCATTACACATATCCGAAAGAGTTAATAAATTATTGGAATGTATAATACCACTTTCTCAAGCAATTACAAATTTCTTGTTGTTTCTACAATACACTACAAGAGTTAAGATTCTTCACAATCTCATTAAACAATGGAGCATACTTAAAAGTGTGAAATTGTCTAAGTTTGCAAAGATAAGCTAAAAATGGGGAAGAATTGAGGACATTTAAAGGAATGCTGTCACAGGAAAGCAGCATCCATCATCGAGACCACACTTTCTTCTCTGTGCTACAATCATGCAGAAGGTAAAGGAGTTTTAGGTCCCACTCTGTCAGCTCATGAAAAGTTATTACCCCTATACAGGCTAACCCCTATAGACATCAATGGATCTGGGGTTGAGAAGATGAACAGTTTAAGTTCCACAGCATAAACATCACCAAGGATCTCACATAGTCTGTATGTACCAGCTGTGTAGTGAAAAAGGCACAACAGTGCCTCATTCACCTCAGATGGTTGAAGAAGTTTGGTATGGCCCCCCCCAAATTCAAATTTCTTTCTATAGGGGCACAACTGAGAGCATCCTGACCGGATGCATCACTGCCTGGTATGGGAACTGTACTTCCCTCAATTGCAGAGCTCTGTAGAGAGTGGTACGGACAGCCCAGTGCATCTATAGATGTGAACTTCCCACTATTCAAGACATTTACAGAGACAGGTGTGTAAAACGGTCCGAAGGATTATTGGAGACCCGAATCACTCCAACCACAATCTGTTCCAGCTGCTACCAACCGGGAAACGGACCTGCAGCATAATAGCCAGGACCAACAGGCTTCAGAACAGCTTCTTTCACCAGGCCATCAGACTGCTTATTTCATGCTGATGCAACTGTATTTGTTTGTTATACTGACTATCCTGTTGTACTTAATATTTATTATAAATTACTATAATTGCACATTGCACATTTAGATGGAGGCGTAACATAAAGATTATTACTCCTCATGTATATGAAGGACATAAGTAACAAAGTCAATTCAATTCATAATTGCATTGCTAGACCCAGTTCAAACCAAATCATCAGGTTCGCTGATGACACAACGGTAGCTGGCCTCATTAACAACATTACAAGACGATGTACAGAGAGGAAGGAGAACGGCTGGTAGAATGGTGGAAGCACAGTAACTTAAATCTCAACGTGGACAAAACCAAAGAGATGACTGTGAACTTTAGGAAGTTATAGTCGTAGTCATACTTTATTGATCCTGGGGGAAATTGGTTAAATTGTTGCAGTTGCAGTCTGACCTGTCCTCACTACACATGCATGACTGCTCTCCGGAGAGAGTTAGGAGCACCGAGTTTCTGGGAGTGCACATAACAGATGATCTCACCCGGTCCCTCAGCATAACCTCTTTGGTCAAGAAAGTATAGCAACATCTGCACTTTCCGAGGGGAGGGACTGAGACAAACGGGGCATCACCCAACCCCATTCTAACTAGTCTTTGCAGGAGTGCCAACCTGAGTTTCCTGATGGGCTGCATCACTGTCTGGTATGGAAATTGAATGACAGCTGATGCAAGTGCCTACAAAGGATTGCGAGAACTGCTGAGAGGATCATCGGGGTCTTTCTTCCTCCCATCAGAAATATTTATCTGGAGTGCTGTGCATACAGAACCCTTAGCATTGTTAATTATCCCTCCCATCCATCCAACAATTTCTTTGAGCCCTTACCATCAGGCAGGAGGTACCATAGCATTAAGACAAGAACTGTTGGGATAGGAAAGATTTTATTCCCCTGGGATGTAAGATTACTGAGCTCCCTGCCACCACCCAGGTCTTATCACATATGAAACACCAGTAGTATTATACTTCCTGAATTATTTAGTAAATGCAGCCGATTAGTAAATTATTTATGGTAATATTACTTTTTATGTTGTTTATGTGAGTTTTATGTACTGTTTTCCACACCTTGGTTCAAAGGAACATTGTTTTGTTTGGTGGTATATATGTGTATGGTTGAATGACAGTAAACTGAACTAGAACTTAATGAAGCAAAAAGTGAAAATGTCTCAACAACTGAAGATGCATTTCGGTAATGCTGAAATCCTGACAAAGGAGGACAGGGGGCTCAATTCATTGCAGTGGGATCCTTAGAGAAAAACATGATCAATCCCTTTTCAAGTTACTTGGCATTAGTTGAACATCTTTATTAATTTGTAAATGTTTTCTTGTATTTTATTAAAAATATTTGTGATGTTTGAAAACGTTTACAGCAATTTCAAGAGCCTTTACATATCTCTGAAATAGTGAAATAAGAGCCTTTAGCTTAGACACAAGACAAAGTCCTGCAACTCGCTTTGTTCCCTGTCAAAAACTGTCATAGTATTCTGGGCAATCCACACACATCACCCAAGGCCAACTCACTGCTGACACCACCGGAAGAATCACCATCTGATCCCCAGGTGTGAATAATCAGGAAGATCTGCTCTCGGCATCAGTCACAGGTAAGTTCAGGCAGGTGGGGACTGCAAGTGCCAAATTGTTCAGCAAGCCTGATCCACACAACTTAACCTTGTGTCTGAGCCAAGGGAAATGAAACAGATGGCGATCAGAACTCAGGGCTCCATAGAGACATAACAAATCATTGTCGGTATCCTATCTTTAACAAAAACTATTAGCTGCCCTGATTTATTCCCAAACAGAATATGAAGTGAAAAAGTAGAATGCATCATTTCTGTTTCATTTCAACTTGATTCAGGATCACACTGATAAACTGAACTGCAAAATCCATATATTTTGTTGTAGTTTTGACAACAAGAAAGGAAAATATTGACTCCAATCACAGAAAATTAGATGCAATAGTCATTTTCAACCAATAATAGGATAATTATTTCTTTCGAACTAATTGGCAGTTCGATATGATCAAATAAAAATTCAAAGTCATTTAACCCCTACAATTTTTCTGACTAACATGACTTCTCTGACATACTTATGCCTTGCAGCTTATGACAAGATGAAAATAATCTTCTGAAAAATGTAATAAAATCATCACCGGTGAAACCTTTGCAATCCAATGCGCCTTTAAGGATGAATGATAATCATGGATTCTTCACGCAGCGCAGAATTGACACTCTGAGGAAGCAGGTGCATTCATGCACTGAATACAGAATGCACTTTGAAAACTGTGCTTTATAATTGATGGGCAGGGAAGTCATTAACTTGCAGTTACAAGTAATTCGGTTTGACATTACCACTTATGCCCAGCATTTAGATGGGTAAAGGTTTTATTGATGCAACTTATGAAAAAGAAGTGAACATAGAGAGGTGAAATGATATGTTTGCATTTTATAGATTTTTCTATTTTTTTACAGTGTGTATGCTCATAAACACACGAGTGACTGATATCACTGGGGCACTCACTCTAATGATTAAGTGTTAAATGCAAATTCAATTCGACTCTACGCTAGCAGAGCATCTGTTGGAGGTTAACTGACTCTAAAAGAAGCATTGGCTCTTTTAGTGTATGTTGCTTCTTTCAATTTTTCTGGGGTTAAATCAAGACAGGTCCTTGGATTCAAGTTCAATTGACCCTGTGGGTTAGAACTTTCAAATCCTTGTCTATTTTCTAACCTGCTCCATTTGAAAACAAATGAGCTGATTATTAACTTTGGGGGTGGGGGGGGGTGTGTTATGCACAGTCTCCTGTCTACATCAACAGTGCTGAGGTTGAAAGGGTTGAGAGTTTCAAGTTCAGAGGTGTCCAAAACACCAATAGCCTGTCCTGCTCCAAAGACGTTGATATCACGGTCAAGAAAGCTCATAAATGCTTCTACTACCTCAGGATGCTAAGGAAATTTGGCATGTCCCTGTTGTCTCTCAGCAATTGTTATTGATGCACCAAAGAAACCATTCTACCTGGATGGCTTGGAATGGTAATTGCTCTACACGTGACTGCAAGAAACTACAGAGAGTTGTGGACACGGTTCGGCACATCACAGAAAACATCATCTCCTCCATTGTGTATTTAACATTTTAGTTATATTTGAATAATATTGTAAATATGTTGTTGACTAAGCATTTTTGTTTGGTTGCAACAATTAATTGTCATATATAAAAATGTATTAATTGAATATATCATCACGCTACCACATGATACGTGCACACCTTGCTAAAAGTAAACTTGAAATATACCTGCATTTTCAGACTGCCATGAGTTTCTTTGAATTAATTTAATGTTTTGAAGTTACAAAACATAAAACTCTCTATGAACTTCTCGCTACTTCAGTAAAGACCACAGACCCCCGGACATTCTCTCTTCCCCGACTCTCTGGGCTTTGTTTTCTTCCAATTACGTGAATAGGGTGCATTTGTTGACAGTGACCATGAGTCATAAGATTGTATGGAAGTCAGGGTAGGTAGCCGTGGCAACCAGACTGAAGTACATTGGAGGAAATTAATTCAATGAAAACACTGGAAGTGATAGGTTAGTGTAGAGTTGGAAAATGGAGTGACAGATTTATGAGCTTATCAATATCATTAAGCTTCTGTAAGCATCTGCCTGCTTTGTTGAGGAAATTGACCCTAGTTTTTTGAAACCTCCCCTCACACCTGCTTTGGTTTAGAGTCACAAAGCACTGCAGCACAGAAACAGTCCCAACTGCAGGCAGAACTGCAGTGAGTGCTACAAATTCATCCATGCCAACTTGTTTAAATGCCTTATCTATTGCCCTGCACCTGGACCATAAGCCCTCCATACCTCACCCATCCATAGATAGTACCTGTCCAAACGTCCCTTAAGTGTGCAAGTTAACTTGCATTTGCCATTTTCACCAGCAGTTAATTCCACACTTACTCCACCCTCTGAATGAAAACATTCCCCTCAGGTTCCCCTTAAATATTTCACCTTTCAACCTAGAACAATAACCTCTAGTTCTAGTCTCACTCAACCTTAAGGGAAGAAAAAAACTTGCATGTATTTACCCTAATGATTTACCCCTCATGATTTTGTATACCTCTATAAGATCTACTCTCATTCTCCTATACTCCAGTGAATAAGAGTCTTAACCTATAACTCAGGTCATCAAGTCCCAGCAACATCTTTGTAAATTTTCTCTGAAGTCTTTCAAACTTCTTGATACCCTCCCCTTAAATAGGTGACCACTACTCCAAATTTTGCCTCACCGATGAACTACAATGCACCATTCCAATGTAACTTCAATATACCATTCCTCTAAACATTTAACACAAGTGTCTGGGATGTCAGGGGACTAACGGCTCAGTTTGACCAGGGTAATATAAGTTCTCATTAAACATTTGTATTGTAATAACTTCATTTTCGTGTTAATTGATTGTTTTGGGGTCTTTTACGCATGCCATTTCCCACTCAGTTTCTTGTGTGTCCTCTTGAACATCCAGTCTCCATGCCTCTAGCCTGTCAATGGTGGACTCCTTATCATATGACATCAAAGCTGTATAGGATAAAGAAATCTGACTCCTCCCCTTCAGGTTTAGAAGTGTGAGATTTTCAAGACGTGATAGTGGTGGTTCAGATATTAAATGCTTATATTTTGATAGTACGAAAAGGTACTCTGTTTCACTGTGTATGGGATTGTCCAAAATTTTTTAAAATACTGGAAAACAGTTGTTCAGACTATATCTGAGATTGTTGGAGTAAAGGTGCCTCATCAAGCAAAAATGTGTGTACTAGGTACATGTCCAAAGAACTTTACTGTTAGATCAAAACAGTCAATTTTAATTGACTTTGGACTCCTGCAGGCCAGGAGGTTGATTGCTTTATCTTGGAGGAAAATAGATACACCTTCGATATCTGTATGGGTGAAGGAGATGACATCTTGTATTGTACTGGAGAGACTGACTTACATAACCAGAGGAAGGGTAGGAGAATTTGAAAATGTGTGGAAACCTTTATTGGAGTTTCTTGGACGTTAAGGTTCACAGTCATCTTGAAATAGCTGTGTGTTGAGTGCTTCTACGTTTTTTTCCTGATGTGTTTTTATTTTATTTCTTTGTTAAATATGTGAAGTATGTGAAATGTTATATTTCTTTTCCTTTGATGATTGTGAAAAACATGAGGACGTGATTCACTATTTAGTTTAATTATTATTATTGTTTATTTGTATATGTGAAATATATGTAAAATTCAATTGTCATAGGCATAGTCATACTTTATTCATCCCGGGGGAAATTGGTTTTCGTTACAGTTGCACCATAAATAATTAAATAGTAATAATAAAACTATAAATAGTTAAATAGTAATATGTAAATTATGCCAGGAAATAAGTCCAGGACCAGCCTACTGGCTGAGGGTGTCTCCCTCCAAGGGAGGAGTTGTAAAGTTTGATGGTCACAGGCAGGAATGACTTCCTATGATGCTCTGTGTTGCATTTCGGTGGAATGAGTCTCTGGCTGAATGTACTCCTGTGCCCAAACAATAAAAATATTGCTTAAAAAATACCATTCCAGCTTGTACTCAGTGCTCAGGTTTATGAAAGTAATTGTGCCAAAAACTCTCTTTATAAACCTCTGTACCTATGAAGCTACTTTCAAGGAACTATAGATCTGTATTCCCAGATCCCTTTGCTTTGTCACACACCTTAATGCCCTACCATTCATCGAGTAACTATGGCTTGTTTGTAAAACACTCTCTTCCAAACAGCTTAAGCTCTTTGCTGCTTTTGTAGTACTTTGATGGATGTTGCCATACACAGTGAACCATCTTCAAACACTTCAACAGCATCCTACATTTTCATTCCTTTCTCAGCCATCTCCAACTCTATTTGCCTCCATGTTTGAACTGCCTACGTAAACATTTAAACATTCAGATCCACATAATTTTCCCCAGTGTAAGAGGAAATCTGGGAAGTGAATTATAATGAACCAGATGAGTTGAAAACCCACTGAGGGAAATGGCAAATATATTGTCATGTTTCTCTTTTGTTATTAGACTTATTGCTCCTCGTGTGTCCGCACATCAAAATCCAGCTCTGTAATTGTACATGAAATGAGGTAACAAAGAAGCCAATATTAAATAATAAGCAGGAATCACATGCACTTGGAAGCACCCTCAAGGATTTACTGTGGTAATGTCCTCTAATTCTACTTCACAACAGTGTTACTGTAGCAGTACATTTTAGCATTTATCCTGCTGGTTCTTTCTTCTCCAGCGAGATTCTGTGAACATATTTTAACAGGAATGACCAAGAAATTTGCTGTATTTCTGTTTCACAAAATGTCTTTGACAGCTAAACAACAACCTTTCATTTTCCTACAGCCTTTGTATGCTGAAGGAGTATCAGATACTGTTTTCTAATACGTCTTGGGATCGTCACATGACAATATTCATCACGGTGATGACACATCCTCGGTGAAAATGAAAGCTATTAGCCCATCGTATTTTTTCCCCAGAAGTGCTGTGAGTAATGATGGAAGCTCTTCCCACTGAATAAATATTTCTACACAGTTCTGACTGCAACCAAGTGGTTAGCTTATGTTTTTCCTTGCAGGAGCAGTTAAATCAAAGTTTCAAAGTACATTTATTATCAAATTATGTACATAGTATATAACCCTGAGATTCAAGTTCCCACAGACCGCCAAGAAACAAAGAAAACCATGGAACCATTGCAAAGTAAAACATCATCAAAAGAAAAATCACAGCAAACAGCAAAAAAAGACTGTGAAAAACGCAGAATATAATACCCAGTATTGAAAGAGTTCAGGCATATTCAGTTCAGCTCAATTCAGTTCAATCTAGTGTTATGACGTTCGTTATCAGTGGTATATAGTCAGAATTCTCTATTTCATTTCAGATTTTGAACTTTCATAGACATTTCTTCTTATTTCTCTTTTGATTGTTTCCTGTGGGCCTTAATTTTGTTTGAGTGTCAAACCGACTGCTTACTTCATCTGGCTAACTAACTGATAGACAGCAGTTTTTATCAGCATGAAAACATCTTGGTCTTCTGTGTATGCAGAGTCAAAAGTGTAAGCTTGAGACGCATGAAAGAACCATATGTTGACATATCCAGCTGTCCTCTTGGTCAATGAAACCAGCATTAACCCCAGTAGAGAATAACAATTTAATGACGAGAAGATCAGACACATTTTGTATTCAGCTAAACGGTAAATACATTTATTGGAATATGATTTTTTACCCTATAATGAAAGATGAATACAGTAAATACTTTACTTTTGTTCCTTTATATTATAATGTTTTTTCAATATTTTAATTAAAGATCATTTAACAATTTAAACTCGATTACCCTCAAGTGAGAAAACTGTAGATATTTTGTCATTGCTCATTTTGTCTTAGGAGGGGCACTGAGAACGGACCCAAGTGCAAGACACAGACACTGAAGTACTAGGGACAGGACTAGGTTACAGGGTGAGGGCTAGAACATGGACACGAAAACCAGGAACCGGAACAGGACTGGACAAGAGAGCTAGGAGCCAGGGCTTGGACTCCGAGCCAGAGACTGGACAAGGACCCAGAACCTGGGTCCTGCCTCTGGCTCGGATCCCAGAACTAGACAAGGACGTGACTTGGCTGGCAGGCAGGACGAGGCAGAGTCTTCAGACTTGAGGCGAGGCTGGAGACCAGAGACGTGAGGCGAGGCTGGAGACCAGAGACTTGAGATCAGAGGCTTGAGGCTTGGGGTCTTGAAGCTTGGCTTGAGGTGAGGCTCAGCTAGAGGCTTGAGGCTTGGGGTCTTGAAGCTTGGCTTGAGGCTTGGCTCGGCTAGAGGCTTGAGGATCAGCTCGGCTAGAGGCTTGGGGTCTTGAAGCTCCTCCTGTGCAGGGCCCGGTACTCCTGGGCAGGGCATGGTACTCCTGAGCAGGGTGCGGTACTCCTGGGCAGGGCACGGATCTCCACCCGACAGAGGCAAGGGACAGGAAGGGACAGAACACACCACAGGGTAACGGCAATCTGGCCTGACTTACCCGGTGGAGGCAAGGGACAGAAAGGGAGCTAGGTACAGGGTGGCTCCAAGATAAGACTACAGTCAAGGCGAGGCAAGAGTTACCAGCAAGACAAGGCAAGGCTTCAGGCAATGCCAGGCGAGACAAGAACTTCAGGCAAGGCGAGAGTTACCAGCAAGACAAGGCAAGGCTTCAGGCAAGGAAATAGAAGGCAGGGAAAGGGACACAGGGAGTAAGGATAAGAATAATCCAGCAGCCATGCTGTGGTCTCTGGAAGTATTTATGCAGCCAGCCCCAATGAGAATCAGCTGCCTAAATTAATGCTCAACAGGAACAGAAACAAGGTAGACAGGAAAACCTGGCGCAAGGGTCGATGGACTGGACCGTGAACCGGAATGCGGACTTCATGGACTGGACTATGACACATTTTTGGTTTTGCTGTGTTTCAACATATGCAACTCAAGTTAGATATGGCCCGTGAGATTAAAATTTGTGTGCAATTTTGTGGAATAAACCTGTATTTTCTCAATGGTGTTTTCTGGAATCGGAATCATAATATGCAGTCTCCACTAGTTTGTATATTTAGAATAGGTACTCAAGCAACGATTTCAACCTTACTATTAAGTGACTCACCAATTTTCAGAAGAAATATTAAATCAAGTTTATGCATCTGCTGAAGAGATACATAACACTATTTCCATGTACTGTGTCTGATATTTATTCCCCAGAATTACTTCAATGTTCAATTTAACAAATTAAAAATTAATGTTTTGTCTTACCTGCATTGCATTGACAACAAAATAGCTTAGTAAGAAGTAATAGAAGTTCAGAGTAAAATTATTATCAAAGTACACATACTGTATGTCACAATATGCAATCCTGAGATTAATTTTCTTGCAGACATACTCAATAAATGCAATGACCGTAATAGAATGAGTGAAAGACCACACCAACAGGGCAGAATCCTAAAGTGGTGAAGATGAGTCTATCTTTTTGGGATTAAGTAGACACAAGGTTCATTAACAACAAAATAAAGCAGGCTTTAGAAAATAACTTTTCTTTTAACTGTACATGTAATGTACAGTTTTGGAATTCTCATGAGTAAAAACATACAAGACATCTTGTGAGTTCTGATTTTGAGTTTAATTTCCGCTTGCTGCACTCTAAGTAAACTAACTGGAAATTAATTGTACAACCTGGTACATAATTTTATTTTGTGGGCTTCATTCGAGCTTTTGTCAGTCAGTAATAATGGAGAATGAAGCTGACATTCTTTTTAGCTATGGTAATTAATACAGAAAAAAATTATTTTGCAGTAATTAAATAGAACCATAGAGGGAGAAAAATTGAAGCACTAAGCAGTTAACTAAACCTGAAGCAAAACTCTTTTCAGATGCAGGGGAATATCAAAAAGTACTCGTGTATTTCTTAATATCTCAACATATAGTTGGGAGCTACTCTGCCATATCTATACAAACATGGAAAGGCTAAAGCTGTTATTTTCTATTGCATGCTTTTTTCACAAATATGCTCAGTCATTGGATTTCCTAGGGACTACATCATCAGAGCATAGATATGTGGCAAATCCCTTGCAGTTCATTTGAAGAATTCATGTCACCTGGTCAGATCCAGTGCAGGAACAGCAGCTCTATTCGTTTAATTAGACCACAGTCATGTAATTTATTTAAACATCTTGGATGTTTTAAATGTTTTAACATGATATACTTCGAGTTTTTTTATATTTTATTGAAGAAAAAGTATAAGGAGTATATACATTGATCACTTTGAAAATATTCACACTTTTTTACAGGAGGGTGATGCAGCATCAGTATTGGGGGGGGGGAGATAGATCAATGATTTAGGATGCAGAAATTTGACCTGAAATATTAACAATTGTGTGTTCTGCTGACTGTTGCTCATTACCCCA
Organism: Mobula birostris; assembly: GCF_030028105.1. NCBI lineage: Eukaryota > Metazoa > Chordata > Chondrichthyes > Myliobatiformes > Myliobatidae > Mobula > Mobula birostris. Next base: position 152,145,325 of record NC_092374.1, read on the forward strand.
GCATATGCAGTCTTTTGTGCCTACACACGCTGACAGTTTAATCAGCTGTTTACACGAGGGAATTAGTTTAACTAGCTGTCAATGTTTCTTTTTCAGTTCTTTCATGGCAAGGCTTACTTTGGTCCTCCAATTCTGTGTATATCGTGAAAAGTTATTAGTGGGAGGGACCCAACATGATAGTCTGACAGTGCAAATTGACACTGGGTAATCTGAACAATTTAGGTGTGGTGCCAGTAATGAACAGGTGTAATTTAGGTAGAAGCATATTTGAGCACTTAACCAGAGAGCCAAGATTCTTTTCCAACTGCACCCAATGCAGCATAACAAGATGAGCCAAGCTGGATCTGAACTGTCTCCAAGACCCAAAATCTATTTTCTAATCTCAAACAGACACACAGGTGAATACCGAAGCTTTGTATTCCCAATCCCAATTCCTAGAGAAGCCTTGGTAGGCTTTTGCTAAAGGAAAAGCCTTGTTTAGGGGATAGCTGACTGTCAAAATCATCAAATAACTGAATAACTTTAATGGTCTCTGACACTAAGAGACAATTAAAATTGATTGAAGTACAGGAAAAAATAAGCACTAAAGATCAAACACAACAAAACAATAATAGCTGAATAAAAATATTTAATGTAGGTACTTCTTTTCATGTCACTTTATCCCCTATTCTCTTGAATAGGGATCCACACAATCACATCTGCTTTGCCGAAATCTGTAAGAAAATGCAGAGGGTTGTGGACATTGTTGAGTCCATCTCAAAAGCTAGCCTTTCCTCCATTGACACTATCTACGTTTCTTACCATCTTGTGAAAGTCACCAACATAATCAAGAATCCCTCCCACCTCTCTCCTCTTGCCTTCCATCAGACAGAAGATGAAAAAGCTTGACAATTTCCACAGTCAGGGTCAAGGACAGCTTCTGTCCCACTGTTCCATGACTTCTGAAAGGATTATCTTGCATGGTAAAGATAAACTATTTATCTTTCAACTTACTGCGTGATGACCCTTGTACTTTCATTTGTCTGTCTGAGCTGCACTTCCTCTGTAAAGGAAAGTGTAGCATGAAACTCTGCATTCATACTGTTTTTCCCTTTGATTTTGATGTTCTTAGGTTTAGAAATAATCTACTGTATATGGATGTCATGCAAAACAAGGTTTGTCATTATACCTCAGTACGGGTGACAATAAACTCTAGTATGGGCATGCCAGTAAGACTGGGCTGTGTAGTTGGACACACATGGAGCTCAGCACCAAGTAATCTGAGTGTTGCACTAGCCTCTGTATTATTTGAATGGAAGGGGCTAAGCAACTGAAGATTTCCTTCACAACCCTTAACTATAGCAGACAATCTGGTGCACAATGAATTGTGACACTTTCATGTGACCAATTGACGGTGTTAAGTAATGAGGGAAATCAAAGGTCCACGAGCCAATCCTCATCAGAGAAACAGAAGTGGAGAGAGTTAGCAACTTTAAATTCCTGGGTGTTACTATTTCAGAGGACCTGTCCTGGATCCATCACATAAATGCCATTGCAAAGAACACACAGCAGCACCTTTACTTCCTTAGGAGTCAGTAGAGATTCAGCATGACATCTAAAACCCTAACAAACTTCTATAGATGTGCATTGGAGAGTGTATTGATTGGTTATATCACAAGCTGGTATGGATGCATCAATGCTTTCAAATGGAACACCCTACAAAAGGTAGCAGAATCAGCCCAGTACGTCATGGGTAAGGCTCTCCCAAGCATTGAACACATCTACAAAAAACACTGTTGTAGGAAAGCAAACAACAGGAATTCTGCAGATGCTGGAAATTCAAGCAACACACATAAAAGTTGCTGGTGAACGCAGCAGGCCAGGCAGCATCTCTAGGAAGAGGCACAGTCGACGTTTCAGGCCGAGACCCTTCATCAGGACGAAGAGTCTCAGCCTGAAACGTTGACTGTGCCTCTTCCTAGAGATGCTGCCTGGCCTGCTGCGTTCACCAGCAACTTTTATGTGTGTTGTAGGAAAGCAGCAGCTATGCTCTTTTCTTGCTGCTGCCATCAGATAGAAGGTACAAGAGCCTCAGGACATGCGCCAACTGGTTCAAGAGCAGTTACTACTCCACAACCATCAGACTCTTAAACAAAGTGGTTAACTACACTCACTTGCCCATCCATTGAGATGTTCCAACAAACAATGATCTCACTTTAAGGACTCTTTGTCTTGTTATTTCATGTTCTTGTTACTGCTATTTATTTATATTTGCATTTGCACAGTTTGTTGTCTTCTGCACTCTAGCCTATCTTTCACTGATCCTGTTATAGTTACTATTCTATAGATTAGCTGAGTATACCCACAGGAAAATGAATCTCAAGTTGTATATGGTGACATACATGTACTTTGATAATAAAATGTACTTTGAACTTTGAACTGATCATAGTGAAATTTTAAAAATAAACTTTATCAAAAACTATAAGAGTAGATTTGAAGGTAACAGTAGCATTAAATAATAGACAGAATAGATTTTTTGAAACATACAGGATCACAAATTTGAACATCTTACTCAGGAAGAAGGTAAAAAACTAGTATACTTCTCTTCATACAGACAAACAGGACAACTACGCTATGTACACAATAGGCAAATTTATTTATAGTCAGTGTAGCAAAGCTGTTCTGTTGTGATAAGCACGCATCCTTGTCTTAAATTATAAAAAAAATGCGTGCTCAGATATAAATTAGATACTTTATAATGTGACATCAATGCCAACTTTTTCAGAAAAATGTGCACAGGTACCTGCTAGCAGGATGAACAGTTTGGACAGAATTCTGTAGAACGCATATAATCCATTTATAGTATTATCAAAGTTCCTTTAAAAATGAAGAAACATTTTTTTTCTTTTAACTAATCTTTTATTCTTTTCTATGCAAATGGTTCAGCTCAAATTCTCAAAGGTGCTGGCATAAAGCAATAATTAAAGAATAGACTGACAAGGCACATATATTTTCTCAGAAAAGGAATTTTTTAAAATTTCCGCCTGCAGCACATTCAGTCTTTATTAAAACAAGGTATATACTTTTGCACAGAATATTGTCTACCTTTAGATAACCATATCAGGATTATTTTACAGATCAAACTCCAAGCAGAAGATGTGTCTTGGGAAATGCATAAATTTTAATGGATATAGGAGACTGCTGCCTCAACATTTAGCAAGCCATATTCCTTACGGGTTCTGTTCCCACAGGAACAGTAAATCACAGAATAAAAATCCTGTGTCCTAGAACAAGCAATGATATCAACAAGTGTCAAAGCTGTTTGAGTTTCTTCAAGGAGGCCACTCTCTAATATTGATTAACACCTAGATGGGAAGTTAAACATCTAACACAAAAATACTCAATTGAAAAGATACAGCAGGCTCGGCTAAGAGAGTTATAGAGCTAATTTGATGGGCTGATAGCTTTTCAAAAAGAATACGATGAGAGGAAAACAGTTATGAAAATGCAGGAAAGGAGCAGAAGAAAAAAAGGTGAGTGTTTCCAAAAGGATGGAAGGCTGGAGAGATAGAAGGACAATGCTAATTGAAAGTGAGTAATATGACATAACTTATCAATCTAAGGGTAGTGCAAGGAGATTTATTTTCTGAAATTGCAAAAGGAAAATACTGTTGATCCTGAAATGCTGAAATGATAAATACTCATTATGTTAAATAGTTGAGATTGACATTGAATCCAGAGAGATAACTTAATTACTTCATTGAATTAATTTTGAGCTTGATTGGAATTGTGTAAGATCTTGAGGTCAGAAAGTGGGAGTAAATGACAATGTACATTGCAGGGCTTTTCCGTAGAATTCTTAATTCCAATAAAGACAAGATTGAACATTTCTATAGCTATCCAAAATGTAGAAAAGAAAACAATATCCTGTAAGTAGTTGAATGTTCAGAATTCCATTTTGATGGCTTTGGTGGATTTAATACTATGTGGTTCTTGCTGATGCAAAGCTGAAAACAGACACTAATCCTGTGGTATTGAAATCTTTGGGGTGGCTAAAGGCTAATGAACATGGTCCAGTAGTTTTTGGGAGGTAATTTATTGGCTTAGCATACAATTGATGAAAGGTGGGAATTTTATCTGCAAGATCATATTCACTATGTTCCAGGTTATCAGTATATATTCTCTTACGTCTAAGAATGGTGATCACCCCCAACTCTCGTTTCACATTACTTCAGACAGATTATTTCTAGTTTTTGAGTTTCACAATAGTTTATTTTAACAGAGGAACCCGCGGTCATGAATTAAGATTGCTGCTTCTGTGTGTGTTTTTCCAGTTTTCCTTTTGACAGTCCCATTTGCAATTTAATGTGATAGAGTAGGACGTGAGTTCATAATTTAACTCATTTTTCAGTTGAGTGAAAAAGAAATAATTAACCTTTGGAATAATTCCCGTGCGACATGACTTGATCTTGTAAACACATCTTTGCTGGTAAGTCTGCCAGCTCTTTTGCTTAAATGTGAATTGATTCATTTCTGCTGCAGTTATGTTCTGGCTCCTGGACATTTATACTATTTTGCACAACTACCTTTGAACCTTCCCATGCCAGTACAGATTTGCACAGATTTTCAAAATGTCAAGCTGAAGAATCCAGTCACTGAGCCCACACCAAGTTAAATCTGCTGAAAGTTCAGTATAATAAAGCATAGCACATAGAACACTACAAACCCCTTGGCCCATGATGTTCTGCCATCCCTTTAGCCTACTCTTGTCATGGTCCGGTCCTTGAGGTCCGCACTCTAGTTCACGGTCTGGTCCATTGTTCCGTATTCCAGGTTTTCCGGTTTTCCCTTGTCTTGTTGTGTGCCTTAATTGAGGCACATGATTCTGATTTTGGGCTGGCTACATAAACAGCTCCTGGGTTCAGCTTTGGTTGCTGGACTGTTCTCTTCCCTTCAACTTCTGCCTGAAGCCCTGCCTGAAGCCCTGCCTGAAGCCCTGCCTGAAGCCTCTGTCTGCAGCTTTTGCCTGCAGCTTTTGCCTGAAGCTTTGGCCTGAAGACTTGTCTGCAACCTTGCCCCTGTCCGTGCCTGTATTGCTGTCAAATTCTACCACTGGAGCAAGACCGGCACCTTGCTGTGTCTAGATCAGGAACTGACTTTCGTTGTTTGGAACTGTCTCTTTGTGCCCTTGCCTTCGCTAGGTAGATTCGGCCATTTGCCGCTACCTTGAGTTGGAACTGTCTCTGTGTCCACGCCTTCGCTAGGTAGGTCCGGCTGTTTGCTGCTACCTTGTGTTGGGAATTGTCTAGTCATGTTCAGCATTCTGTGTATGAGTCCCGGCCCTATGTCCTGTTCCCAAGGAGGGGTCCCAGCTCTGTGTTCTGCATTCCTGTCTCCCAAGACCAAGTCAAGGCTTCGTGTTCTCATCCTGTCCATGTGCTTCATCCTATACTGGAGTTCCCTCGTCCTGCCCAGGAGTCTCTTGTTCTGTCCTGTAGCCTTGCCTAGTCCTGTCTCCCAAGACCACATCATGTCTTCGCCTAGTTCCGGAGTCCAAGCCCAAGTCAAGACTCAGGTTCTGGGTCCTTGTCCAGTCTCTGGCTCGGAGTCCAAACCCAAGCCTCATCATGTCCTCGTCTTGAGGGACCCAAGCCTCATCATGTCCTGTAGCCATGTTATGTCCTCGCCTAGTTCCAGGGTCCAAGCCCGAGTCAATACCCAGGTTCTGGGTCCTTGTCCAGTCTCTGGCTCGGAGTCTAAGCCCAGGCTCCTAGTTCCCAGTTCCGTGTCCTGGTTCCGCTTTCCTAGTCAAGTTCTAGCCCAGGCCCTGTAACCTAATCTCGTCCAGGGCCTGTGTTAATGTCCAGCGTCATTTCTTCCTGACTCTCCTTGCTTTCTTGATAAACCTAGTCCCATTCCTTGTACTTCAGTGTCTGTGTCTTGCATTTGGGTCTGCTCCCAGCGGCCCCCATATGACAACTCTAAGATCAAGTAAACCTTTCCCTCCTGCATAGCTCTCCATTTTTCTGTCATACGTGTGTTTATCTAAGACTGTGCCCATCTAAGAGTTTCTTGTATGTTCCAAATGTACAAACTAAAATCAATGGAGAGAAATGACAGCTAGGAGATGAGTGAGCAGATTTTTTTATTCAGTTGAAGTCAGCAGATTTAAATATAGTTAACTTTGTTAAGAGAATGCATTTTTAGTACTTTAGCATTTTCTTGATAATTGTCATTTTTTTGAATGCCAGTTTATCTTTTTTTAGATCCTAGATTTTTTTTGAGCTTTGCGAATTTCAAAAACATTCATTTCCAGTGACAGCACTGAGAGTGCTGACCAGCTAGGGATAGGGTCTGACCACCTTTCAAAGCCTTTCTGAAAGTGCTGCCTGCTCCTTACAGGGGATGGGGTTCTGTATCCAGTATCGTATCCATACGCTGGCAGTCAGTCTCCCATTGGAAGACTGTGCTTAAGGCTACACACAAAGAAACAGAGTTGGCAGCATGTAACTCAAAGGTCAGTAAAATATTTGTTCGCACAAGAACCATGCACCATGTTGACTGCTGTGGCAAGATAAGAAACATGATTACCTTCCTATTTTTGACACCGAGGCCAACCAGGCAACACAAAACACTATTAAGGCCAAAGTTCTTCTTAAAGTATGTATTCCTCCTTTTTCTGCAGTCAATGGGCTCTGCTGAAACTGATGGAAGAAGCTCAGGAAAATAATTGCTTACTATACCTCCACTTAACAATTGTGACCAAAGTGTTTTTCTCCCATAATATTGTCCTTACTTTTTCTCACAATGTAAATACCTAACAATTCATGGGCTATTCCTGAATAAAAACATCCAATTTATGGACATTCTCATATTAAAAATGAGCTTCCATAACATTATTACATTCAAAATTTCCAATGCATGTATATATGTTCATTCCTACCAATGGTAAAATTAGGTTCTTCTCTCTGTCTCTCTCCATATTTGGTAATCATAACCTGTTTTGTTTAGGAAGACTGTTTCTTTCCAAACAGTCTTGTGTGTTCTTGATGTTATTCATTACTATACTGTGGAGGCAATCGTACTTCAATAGTATTGTAATGGAGGCATGGACGGGGCAGCCATGGACAAAGAATGTGTAAAGTCTTGGATCTCTCTGGGTGACAAGGTGATTTGGAGAAATCAAGAATGGCTTCAGGCTGGGCAGTGAAATTTGGGCCAGTTGGAAGTTGTTTGGTGGTGTGTTCTCAGCCCAGAGCCTTTTGTTGCAATGGTGTCCATGGCAACGAAATGGACAATTTAAGCAGTGTACTGGAAAGACAGAGTGTTGGGATTGGATGTGAGAGCTGATTTTGCTTGCTCTCTCGTAATGTTCACTCCTCTCTTTCTGTGATACTGAGTCTATGAAGACTGCCCCTGGCAGCTGTGCTCCATGTCCGCTAATATGATGGGCTGATATCAAGACTTTGGGCCTACTCTAGTCTGCTCTGGGGTTCAGATATATGGACTCGTTTTGGGTCCAAATGTTGTTTGCATTATTTGTGTTTTTTTTCCCTTTTCTTTGCATATCGGGTGTTGGTCTTTATTTTATTCTTTTTTAATTGGGTTCTTTTGGGTTTCTTGCTTTGTGGCTGCCTTTAAGCAAACAAATTTCAAGGTTGTATAACTTATACATACTTCAATAATAAATGTAAATCCACTTCTGGATGCCTCTTAAAACAGAGCTTATTAGTTAGCCAGTGGCAGCCTATACAGGTGTTTGTTTAAACTTTACTGCACAAACCATAAATCCCTGGTCTGAGTCCACTGAGCTTCCTGGTGATAATTGTAACAATGACTGAAGATAACAAGCAACATGGAGGAGACTATCTCCATCCTTCCTCTGGAGTATCAGCAGTTAGGAGACTCCATTTGGGTCATGATGGGAATGTCTTTGTGAGATCATGACAAAGCTCCCTTCACACAATGACTTCAGGTACATAGAAGTTGCAATTGAGCCATGGACAGTGACTGCACAACAAATTCCTGCTCCTCTGTAATCTCACTTGATCCAGCTGGAGGTCTGATCTCAGCTATGTTAATATAACTTATAGATCCAAAGGAGCAGCAACGAGCCACCTGGTAGCTGTCTGATAACATAGTTGAGCAAAAGGATGCCACTCATAAGTAGATTCTGTCAGTGATGGTCATCACAGTTCTCCTTGGCTAAGTGTCAGAAACCAGCTGCCTGTTCAAAGAAAGCAGAGAAGTGTCACATACAGTATATGAATAGTCTTTTTTTTATTTCAAAGATGGACTTAATTACTGTTCAAAAGCATATACAGTGTGAAACATTTAGATACAGTAGAGTAAGCTCCGGAGGGGAAGGTCCCGAGCCCTCGGCTTTGCTTGTTGCTTGGCGGCCAGGACAGGGTCGAAGCGCTCGGCAGAGGATGGTGTTCGGTGCTCAGAGTCAAAGGGCTTGTCGGAGGCTCGAAGTTTTCGGACGGACTCAAAGTCCGCTGTGGTTGGGTGCTTCCAATGGTGCTGCATTGGCAAGTTTGTGGCGCTTGGAGGTTCATGGCAGGGAGAGTTTCTCCCTTCTACTGCCTGCGTGAGATGATGAGGATATCGGGACTTTGAGACTTTTTTTTTACCGTGCCCATGGTCTGCTCTTATCAAATTACGGTATTGCTTTGCACTGTTGTAACTATATGTTATAATTACGTGGTTTTGTCAGTTTTAGTCTGGGTTTGTCCTGTGTTTCTTGTGATATCATTCTGGAGGAACATTGTATCATTTTTTAATGCATGCATTTCTCAGTGACAATAAACGAGGACTGAGCATCCTCATAATCAAATCTAATCTAATCTAAACTTCAAAGAAAATACAAGCACACATCACACCACTGTCCCTTATGTGGCTCCCTGAGATGATACCCTTTATTGTTCAACAGGTTTCCTCACTCAACTCTAACCAACCACTAACTTGAACTATGGATAGTCATGTAGAGCAGGTGGACCCAATTCATGAGTCCCTCCTCAAAACCCAGTTTGCAGAGCATGTCCATCCTGTACATGAGTGATATCATGTCATGTGCTTTCTCCTGATCCAAGCTGACCAGGCAGGTATCCATGCCTTGACCTGCACATAGGTGGCGGTATTCATGAATAGCTTAAAGTCTGTCAGATTTTCTTGCTTGGTACACTACAGGCTTGGTCTGAGTGGTTCACCTGTCCTAGAATAGGTTGATGATGGTCTTGGACAGGATCTTATAGTCCACCTTCTACAGTGAAAAGGGGCTCCAGTTCCTGATGTCCTTCCTCTCTGCACTTTTGTTTGTTAGTGAAGGTGATGATGTCCTTCCTCATGGAGACTAACATAGAGCCAGCCAGAAGCATAGCATTGTACACCTTGACCAACAGCAGAGACACAGCTTATGGGAACGTCACCCTTCTGTCACATGGAGACATGTCTCCCCACCACCTGTCACACATAATGTGAGCAGTGTCAGCTCAGATTTTGCTGAAGACTCAGAGGAGGAGTATAAAGGTAGCTGGGGCAGCTTCCTTTTAATTTGCACCCTACTGACTCAGATTTGGATCTGAATGTTGAAAGAATATCAGTGTATTCTGAACCCAGTGGATTGGTACACCATTGTCTATCCAGTCCACCAAAAGGTTTTCTGGTATGCTTTATAAGACATTGGTTTTCACAGTCATAGAGGCATTATGGGTTCTCTGGTAGCATACACATCATGTTCAACAATCATGAACCATTGCTTCAGTATGTCCTGGGCAGTAGTCTGTAGTCAGCATAGCATAGGCAAAATCTTGTCAAAGGCATCAATGTGGATTCACAAGGAAAGAGAGCAATCTTAAAGTAACCAGCCACATAGGGACACCGGGACATGGTTTGAGCTCATCAAATGAAGTCGCCGACAGCTGGGTTGTATAACAGTGCTATATATTTCATTAATGTTTGATTTGATTTGGTATTTTTAAGGATTCTTAAGTCATCTGTACTTCTAAATGTGCTCTCACTTTGGGCAAATAACATTCTCAATTTTGCAGAGATAAATCATACTTGTTAGCCAATTTCTATCATTTATTGTACTGGAAAAGTTTGTTAATGTCATGTGTACCATGTGAACATGAACAGGCTAAACATTTAACTTAACAACATATTAAGTCAAGCTTTCCCTTTAAAAATATTGGCCTCATTGCAAAGGATATAACGATTGTAACATTTTGAGACCCATCAATGGGTTGGCATATTATGATTTTCTAATGAATTTGGTGCAATGCCCCAGACACCACCATCTTGCACTTCAACAATGCAAAGCTGATTACAATTTTGTATTTTTCATCTTCTACTTGTTCTAATCTTATAATCCCTACCAAGGCTACCTGCAAGTAAACGACTCCATGACAGACAGAACTGTCAGGAATATTACACTATGAAAATAAATGACATCCTGCTCTCAGAGTCCTCAATATCAGGAATTGAAAGTGACAGGATAAGGTGAAGGAACATTAGTGAGAAGCGATGCTTTGTGCAGGAAAGCATGACATTACATCGATCAGATTCAATTGTCGTGCGTTGGATGATGTGTGATTCTTCCACTACTGAAACGTCATTAGCTGTGGCCCATTGTGTGCCTTGAAACTATCATTTACTATAACAGTTAAAATAAACCCCCATGAGGGATTTCTCATTGCTGAGTGATAGTAGCCTTTCTTGGCTTGAAAAATGAGTCATTAATGTATATCTCCCTTCTCACTATCCTGATCTGGCAATATGTTTTTATGCAATACTCCTAGCTTCTATAGTTACAATGTGGATGGATAGTTGTTCAGGTTGATCTACAATGTGTATCTTATTGAAGAAAGATGTATTTTCTTCAATGGTCAGAATTGTTTAGGTACTGTGCCTTGAAAAATTACTCAGGCCCTAAATCTTTGTTCACATAAATAGGTATTACAACCAGGGAGTTTGATCTATTTTATGAGAATTTTTATTTGTGAATCACATACTCCTTTTTTTCACAGTAGAGCAAAAAAGCAACAAATATGGAAAATTGGAAAGCATTAAAAATGAAAAGTTCAAAACTGAAATGGCAGCAGTTTAAAAGTGTTCATATCTGCCTTTGCTCAGTTTTAGCTGAACCACCTCTTGAAACTATTACAGACAGTAGTCTTTTTGAATAAGTCTCTACTAGGTTTGCACAATGTGATGGACCAAGACTTGTCCATTCCTCCTTGCAAAGTTGCTCAAATTCTGCCAGGTTAGTTGGGGAGCAGTGGTGGACAGCAATCTTGAGGGCTTGCCAGAGATGTTCGATTGGGTTAAGTTCAGGACTCGAACTAGGCCACTCAAGAACATCAATTTTCTTCATTTTAAGCCACTCCATGGTTGCTCTGGCAGTGTGCCTTGAGCTGTTGTCCTACAGAAAGACAGACTTCCTCCCCAGTTTAAGCTCTCTGGCAGAGGCTAACAGGGTTTTATCCAGATCTCTCTGTATTTAGAAGCATTCATCTTCCCATCAATTCTGACCAGATTTCCAATCCTTTCTGCTGAAAAGGATCTCCATAGCATGACGCTGCCTCCACCATACTTTATAGTAGGGGTGCTGTTACACAGCTGATGCGCATGTTTTAGATTTATGCCACACATACTACTAAAAAACAGTATATGCTTGCCTGTAAAAAATTTGCAATGGGTCACCTAGAATATACAGTAAAGACATGTGTTTGGATGAGACTAAAGAAGAACCTTTTGGCCTTATCACTAATTGGTACGTGTGGCGTAAATCTAATACTGTGCATCAGCCAGGATGGGCGCTGAATGCTTTTTCAATGCACTGTATGTTGCTACTCACCAGAAAAATTATACTTTTTCTTATTAACCTGCAGAGTAGGACATGAAAATATTTTATATGATTTCTGGACTCAGATGAACATAGGCATACAATGTTGGTGCTAGACACTATAGTGCGGAGAGAGTCATCAAAATCAAAGTCAAGCTTATTTTCATATACAGTACTATGCACATGTCTTAGGCACATCTATATCTATCTATCTATCTATCTATATATATATATATATATGTGTGTATATATAGAGAGCTAGGGTGCCTCAGGCTTTTGCACAGTACTGTAGGTTTCTTTATGCATTGCACTCTACTGGTGCAGCAAAAACAAAACAAATTTCATCACATATGTGAGTGATGATAATCCTGATTCTGATATGGGTCTCTATTGTTGACTGAGTGTGGGAAGTGGGTATGCAGAGGGGAAAAGGGGAAAGGAGAGGAGAGAGCATGGGAAGCAACAGAGTGACATCCTGTAATGATCAATGAACCAATTGTTTGGAATCAAATGTATCTCAGGGCTGAGTGTGTCTGCAGCCGTGCTGCCCCTAACCCTGGGGCTCCTTCTCTGCCACCTGTCCCACATCTCTCCTACAGTGTTCCACCATCACTCTTCCCAACATCCTGTACTCTTGCCAGATTTACAAATTCATTCTCCACTCCACGTTGACACACACACATATACATACATACATATATATATATATCTAAGATTGTTGCACAGCAGTAGAGCTACTAGGACTTGATGTTTCAAGCCCTGTGGTAAATTGGCACTCTCGATGTTGGCAGTTGGTTTGGAGTGGTGACAAGCAGGGAGGGTAGGTACATCATTGGGGTCATCAGTTGGGCAACCTTCTTCTTTGACATTTCGTTGATAAGCCCACAACATCATACAAGTGTATGTATGCACAGCTGTAATGGAAAACTTGCTTTCAACAGCATCACAGGTACAAACCTTCAGGTAAAGAGCTTTCACAAGAAAACATAAATTAATCATAAATTATACACACTTTTTACAAGAAAGAACACAATTAAAATGTAAAGAGTTCAATTTTAATGCAAAGTGATCATTGTGTAACTATACTGAGGTGTAGGTTGATTCAAGATCAGAATGTTTGAAGGGAAGTATCTGTTCTTGAACCTTACAGCTATGTTTCCTCTAAGCTGTGCGCATGCACATTTTTCAACCAGCGCACAAAGGAAATTAATGTGTGCACAAAAGGTTAGTTACCTAAAATAATGCAGTAATTAATAATTATACTTATTGAAAATAATCTTTTAGCTAAATGTTTCTGTTAACTAGTTAGTTGGTTTTTCAAATACCACAATGCACGTCACTAATTTACGTCACCTCACCTTTCCTGTTCCGGTTTGTACAGTTGCATCACGGCAGCATCCACCTTTGGTGGACAGTGTTCATGTCATAAAGCTTACAAAGATCTGTTTCAAATTCTGTAGATAACTTACTAAGTTTTTTTATTGAAAAAGATCAGTCAAATGACCCTGTGGCTAAATACTGTCACAAGAAATTGATAAACATCACATACAAAGTAGCTTCACAGGTTTTAAGTGATGTCTTTGATGAACTGGCTGCCCTGTGCAAGATTCTGCAAAAGAGTGGCCTGACACCGATTGATTCACTTCATTTTGTGCAAGGCAAAATTAACAAGATAAGAAAGCAGTATCTGGGAGACAATGTTTCGTGGAGTGACAAAGTTTAAGTTTTGCAAAGCCAACAATGTGAAGAAAATGTCACAGTAGATACAAGTTCGCTGTTGACTTTTATAAATAGTCTTTATGTTCATTGAGAAGAAAGGTTTCCTGAAGATGAGGTTCAAGAATGGTCAGCTTTTGATTTCTCCACAATTGCAGATTGTGACTTCACATTTGGTGATGAACAAGTTAATGCCTTATGTCTAAAATATCATGATTTTCTAGCTGAAAATATTGTAATAGTTAGACAGTTTAATGATCTCAATTTTCCATGCAAGAAAAAATTAAATCCAAATTGATTTCAAACTTTGCTCAAATGGTGACATTTGTACTTCAAAATGAACAGTTTTGCGATCTTGCACAGTTGATGGACATTGGGGGAACCTATCTTGCGTCTAGTGCGGACTGTGAGCTAGGTTTTAGCCTAATGAATCAACTCAAAAACAAGCTGAGAAACCGTTTAGGTGAATGTCATTTGGATATGTTAATGAGAATCAAAAGTTCATCAATTGGATGAAAGTTCTATTAGTCTAGATAGAGTTTACAAAGAATGGGTAAATGCCAAAGACAAGAGACAGAAAAAATAACTGAGTGACTTAAATATGTATGTTGCTTTGTTGTTATTCTGTGCAGTTTTATGTCAAGTATTTTGTAAACCTACATAAACTGTGCCATGTGTGCATTAAGTGTGCACATACTTTTGTCACAGGGAAAAAAATTGCATAACATAAGACTTTTGCACACACTGACTACTAAAAATTATGGGAACATTGCCTTACAGTGTTGTACTTCAGGTTTCTGTACCTTCTCCCTTATTGTAGCTGGAGGAAGATGGCATGGTCTTTACGGAGGGAATCTTTGATGCAAGGTGTTGCCTTCTTAAAGCAGTGCCTTATATCATGCCTCATATTGCTGATGATTTTATTTTGAAAGCTAATTATGAAAGCATTCTGTCCAACACGGAGTCTCCTATATTTCTGTGAGACCAATGATGTCCTCAGGATAGAATGGTGGATGATGAAATTGAAATATCTTTATTGTCATTGCATAGTGCAATTTGTCATGCACCAATACAGCAAAAATGAGTTTCCCCAGTAGTCTTCTTCATCCTCCTGGAAAGCTCCTGGAGATATCTGGGTTATTATGGAGTGTTACCCAGCGAAGGCAGGGGAATGAGAAGGACAATAAATCAGCCGTGATAAAATGATAGAGCATACTTGATAGGCCAAATGTAACAGTTTGTATCACATGTATCAATTTGTGTACTTTGCAGTAAATACTCTTAGAAGTAAAGAACTCGATGAGCACAACTACTTCACAGACCTCATCTTACCTGATGTATATTTGGATATCTAAAGAGTTAACTGTAACACTGAAAATAAAATGTCTTATGATTCGATTAGATTAGATTCAACTTTATTGTCATTGTGCCGAGTACAGATACAAAGCCAATGAAATGCAGTTAGCATCTAACCAGAAATGCAAAGAATAGTGTTATTTACAAAATAACTGCAAATAAAAAGTAAGTGCTACAGCACACAAATATAAAGGTACTGAGACAGTACAATATGGATGCAATACTGCTTAGTGCTGAGATGAGAGGTTCAGCAGTGTCACAGCCTCAGGGAAGAAGCTCTTCCTGTGCCTGCTGGTGCGGGAACGAAGGCTCCTGTAGTGCCTACCGGATGGGAGGAGAGTAAAAAGTCCATGGTTAGGGTGAGATGCATCCTTGATAATGCTTTTCGCCCTGCCCAGGCAGCGTTTATGGCAGACGTTCTCAATGGTGGGTAATTGGGTGCCGATAATCTGCTGGGCAGTTTTCACCACACGCTGGAGTACTTTGCAGTCCAATACGGGACAATTGTGATACCACACTGAGATGCAGTTGGTGAGTATGCTCTCAATGGTACAGCGGTAGAAGTCCATCAGTATCCTGGGACAGAGGTGAGCTTTCTTTATGCTCAGCAGGAAATAAAGGTGCTGTTGCGCCTTTTTGATCAGGATGGAGGAATTCAGGGACCAGGTGAGATCCTCGGAAATGTGGACACCAAGGAATTTGAAACTTGATATATGCTCCACTATAGATCCGTTGATATAGATGGGGACATGAGTGTGGTTCCCAGCATGCCTGAAGTCCACAATGATCTCCTTGGTCTTCTGGGTGTAAAGGGCCAGGTTGTTGTCGGCACACCACACAGTCAGGTGCTGGACCTTGTCCCTGTAGGCCATCTCATCATCCCCTCTGATCAGGCCAATCACCATGGTCTCGTCTGTGAGCTTATTTACAGAGTTAGAACCATATACAGGAATGTAGTCATAGGTGAAATATGATATATGTAGATGGAGATAGCTGAGATACAAAGCCTATCAAAAGTATTCACACCCCTTGGAAGTTTTCATGTTTTATTGTTTTTCAACATTGAATCACAGTAGATATAATCTGGCTGTTTTTGACACTGTTCAACAGAAAAAACATAATTTCATGTTGAAGTGAAAACATATCTCTACAAAGTGATCTAAATTAATTACAAATATAAAACACAAAATAACTGACTGCATAAGTATTCACCCCCTTCAAGTCAGTATTTAGTAGGTGCACCTTTGACAGCAGTTACAGCCATGAGTCTGTGTTAGTAGGCCTCTAAGATTTGTACATCTAAATACTACAATTTTTCCCCATTCTTCTTTACAAAACTGCTCAAGCTTTGTGAGATTGCATGGGGATCATGAGTGAACAGCCCTTTTCAAGTGCAGACACAAATTCTCATTTGGACTGAGGTCTGGACTCTGACTTGGCCTCTCCAGGATATTAACTTTGTTGTTTTTAAGCCATTCCTGTGTAGCTTTGGCTTTATGATTGGGGTCATTGTCTTTCTGTAAAACAAATCTTCTCCCAAGTCACAGTTCTCTTGCAGACTACATCAGGTTCTCCTCTAGGATTTCCCTGAATTCATTTTACTCTCTACCTTAACAGGCTTTCCTGGGCCTGCTGCAGTAAAGCATCCCCGCAGCATGATGCAGCCACCATCATGCTTCATGGTAGGCTGGTGTGCTTTGATGATGTGCGGTGTTTGGCTTATGCCAAATATAGCGTTTAGTCTGATGGCCAAAATGCTCAATTATGGTTTCATCAGACCATAGAACCGTCTTCCAGCAGACTTCAGAGTCTCCAACATGCATTCTAGCAAACTCTAGCCGAGATTTCATGTGAATTTTTTCAACAGTGGCTTTCTCTTTGCCATTCTCACATAAAGCTGCAACTGGTGAAGCACCCGAGCAACAGTTGTTGTATGTACAGTCTCTCCTGTCTCGGCCTCTGAAGTTTGTAACTCCTCCAGAGTTGTCATAAGTCTCTTGGTGGCCTCCCTCACTAGTCCCTTTCTTGCACAGCTACTCAGTTTTTGAGAACGGTCTGCTTTAGGCAGATTTACAGTTGTGTGATATGCTTTCAATTTCTTGATGATTGACTTAACTGTACTCCAAGGGATATTCTGTAACTTGGAAATTTTCTTGTATCCACCTCCTGACTTGTGCTTTTAAATAATCTTTACACAGAGTTGCTTGGAGTGTTCTTTTGTCTTCATGGTGTAGTTTTTGCCAGGATACTGACCTACTAGCAGTTGGTCCTTCCAGATGCAGGTGTATTTTTACTGCAATCATTTGAAGCACCAAAACTGTACAAAGGTCTTGAAAAACAGATCTCCATTTAACTAAGTATGTGACTTCTAAAACCACTTGGCTGCACCAGTGATGATTTGGTGTGTCATATTAAGGGGTGGGGGGGGGGAGGTGAGTATTATGCAATCAATTATTTTGTGTCTTATATTTGTAATTAATTTAGAACACTTTGTAGAGATCTGTTTTCACTTTGACATGAAAGAGTCTTTTTCTGCTGATCATTAACAAAAAAATCAAATTAAATCCATTGCGTTTCAATGTTGTAAAACAATAAAGCATGAAAACTTCCAAGGGGGTGAATACTTTTTATAACATTGTAACATTCTTGCATTCTTGTGTAAGGTGATAGCTCAGCAATAATTTCATGTGAAAGTTTACTGTTGTTAAAAATAGGGATATTTCCAGGTGTTGAATAAAAGCCTAAAATATTGGATTTGGGTGACAGTTGAGGCAGTACCAGTGAAAGAGAACGAGGATTAAAGGTTTGTCAGTGATTTTCAGTCAAAAGCAATTGCACTTTTTTTTGCACATTTTTGAAAATCTATTCAATGTACGTAATTGATTTACTTGTTTATTTATTATTATTATTATGTTTTATTTTATTATTATTATTTCTCTCTGCTAGATTATGTATTGCATTGAACTACTGCTGCTGAGTTAACAAATTTCACATCACATGCTGATGAAAATAAACCTGACTCTGATTCTGATTCTGAAATAAATAAATGTATCCGTTTCAGGTCAAATTCAGAGTCAAGTTGTCTATGAGTGATAGCAAAGAACAATATTAACAGGTCTGAATATATTGATCAAAAAACAATGAAGGTGTTAATTAATAAAAAAAACATAGTCCAAAGCAGATGCTAAATGACTAGAACAGAAGAACATAGAAATGTAGCATTAGAAACAATATCAGATCCTTGGGTGTTCTGCACTGCAAGTACAATATTGCTGATCTGTATCTTAACACCATTTACACCATCTTTGTGTCATCTTTTGAATCCTTATCTAAACAAAACATACGGTATCTCTTGTGTTCTTTTAAATTTCAGTTGGTATGGCTTCAACTCTATTTTGAAGCAGATAGTTCTAGATTTTCACCATTGGAAATGTATATCTTTTTTCCCCCTGAGGAGAGAAGTATTTATCATCAGACTAAAAGAAAGCTTCTGTGTCTCAAGAATAAAGAAACTTAACTGTTTCTGAAAGTTAGCAATGCTTCAAACATCTCTTTCATGGGAACCTTAAAAATGTGATGAACTGTAAAAGAATGCTCAAATTCTTCAATTTTTTTTTCTGCCTGCATGTTTATTAGGCAGTAAAAGCAGATGGTCCTAATTAAGATGGACTGTTTGATGTTGAGGCAATGGCCCTGATCTATCTGAAACGGTGATTTTGTCAGATTTTACCCACTGACTGAATGCATACTGTAGGCCAGCATTTCATACAGTGGGCAATTTTTCTTTGGACTTTTTGTTGTACAGTTGGATTCCTCATGGAGTCCAAAATGGAAGGTGAACACAGTTGTTACAGTACATACCCAACCACGCCAGCTTCAAGGGTTTAGATGCTCCGAATCTCCTGAGTATAGCTAGATGGTGTGGTCTCTTCAAAGATACAGACCCATCCGCTAATTGTTTTGGCACCAGGATTTTGATATTTAAAGAGCACCTGAACTGAGGTTCAGTGCTCAATCATCAGCACAATTTTAGCTCAGTCCGTGATTGCATTTTTGGATTTCAGTCTTGTTTGGATTCTTGTCCAGCATTTAGTCAAGAACTCTGCTCTCGTATCAATCTCAAAATCATTCTTCAAGTCTAGTCTCAGATACTCCCACACTTGGGTCCTTCACAGTTAATAGTTCCTGATGTTTATAGTTTAGAGTTACTGTTCGATAGATTTGCTAAATATGCCCACTGAAAAAGAAACTCAGAGTTGCATGTGCTGACAAATAAATTTTTATTTTAATAAATTTAATAAATTTTGACTTCATTCGGTAGGAGCAACAATCAGGAGAATAGGATGTTAATTAAATTAGAAACAATATAATAAAGAACTGTATAATTTATGCAACACACATCAAAGTTGCTGGTGAACGCAGCAGGCCAGGCAGCATCTCTAGGAAGAGGTGCAGTCGACGTTTCAGGCCGAGACCCTTCGTCAGGACTAACAGAAGTCTGCAGAATTCCTGTTGTTTGTGACTGTATAATTTATGTTCATTTAAGTTCACATTAACTTATGTTTATCATTGTCTTGCATTGTATTGTGCTGCTGCTGCTACTGCAAGAAGTTAATTTTCCTGGATTTATGCATATGAAAATAAACATTAACTTATTAACATTGAAGTTTCAGACCCTGTTGTGCACTCCACTATTCAATAAGATCTTAGCCGATCACTTGTTAGAGTGCCACTTATCTGCACAATTCAACCTCCCCGATTAAAAATATAAGCATCCAGCGAGCAGAAAGATTCAGACTGTGGTTCCTGACAGACACCTTCATTGCTGAACTAGCTAAGGTGTACGGGACAATGCGGGAGAATAGGACTGAGAGAAAAATAATCAGCTATGAACGAATGATGGAGTAAATTTAATGGGCCAAAGGGCTTAATTCTGCCCCTTTTGGTTCTATGTCATTAATGTTAACCTGGTTTACCTTATTCAGATGGCTATAATCAAATATACACTTTGGTAATGAAAATTCATAGGTTATTAAACAGCAAGTAGATTTCAAGTAAAGTTGTACGTGGCCTTCTCCTGCTCCTGACATGCATGCCTTCAGTTGAAAGCTTCAGCTTCTCATCACATTAGTCTGTGAGATGAGTGTCGGCAGCTAATAATGAGGAAACTTTAACCTTGACTCTGACATCCAAGGAAAAGCTGAAAGCGAGTCTCCATTGCTCAAATAATCATTTTGTAAACTAATCACAGAACCCTGATCCAGCTCAGTTCAGTATTTTTCCCTCAACAGTGATCAATTTTATGGAAGCAAGGCATATTGATCGT
Organism: Mobula birostris; assembly: GCF_030028105.1. Classification (NCBI taxonomy): domain Eukaryota; kingdom Metazoa; phylum Chordata; class Chondrichthyes; order Myliobatiformes; family Myliobatidae; genus Mobula; species Mobula birostris. The sequence continues at coordinate 152,165,550 of NC_092374.1, forward strand.
TTTTCAAATACTGTATTATAATCTGACATCAAAATGTAATTTAAAATAAAGCTTATTTATATTTTGGTTGCATCCTTTGGAAGTAAAGGGGGATAAATCAGCTACCGCATATATTCATTTTAACACCTGTGATATAGCTCAGAGTAGCATACAAAATAGTAGATCTTATCTATTTGCTTGAATCTCTCTTGCATATAGTAATGTTGCAATATATTGAACTAAAGTCAAAGTCAAAGTCAACTTTATTGACATATGTACAAGAGAGAAAAAACTTACTTGAACTGAGTCACAGTCACATATCATCATAAAAACAACATCCATAAGAAAAACATAATTTACACTCACCTGTGATTTTTCCCCACATTGTTTTCCTTTTGTCTCAGAAGATATTAGGTATAGCTGTACACCTGTGAGTTAAATCAAATATCAAATCAACCAATCATATTGCAACAACTCAATAAGATAATGCATGGAGTAGTGAAGAAGTTCTGTTGTTGTTCAGACCAAACATCAGAACACAGAAGAAATGTGATCTAAGTGACTTTGAGGATGGAATGATTGTTGTTGCCAGACAGGGTGGTTTAAGTATCTCAGAAACTGCTGATCTCCTGGGATTTTTACACACAACAGTCTCCAGTGTTTACAGCGGATGGTGTAAAAAACACAAAAAAGAAATCCAGTGAGCAGCAGCTCTGTGGGCAAAATGCCTTGTTAATGAGAGAGGTCGAAGGAGAATGGCCAGACTGATTCAAGTGACAGGAAGGTGGCATTAGCTCAAATAACCAAGCATTAGGACAGTGGTGTGCAGAAGAGCATCTCTGAACGTGTAACACACTGAACTTGAAGTGGATGGGCTACAGGAGCAGAAGATCACAACCATTAAATTAGTGGCCACTTTATTAGGTAAAGGAGGTCCCTAATGAAATGGCCTTGAGTGTACATTTTGGACATCAGTACCAGCTTTTATTCAAATATTATTGTAAAGCTCTATATTTATGCTTTTACTACAAATCAGTGGAAAGTTAGTCTTATTAAACAGACATCAATTTCAGCTGCGGCTGGGTTGATAGCAATGTCACTGGTGTGCAGCCAAAACTCTGAGTTACTCTCCATTATGAGTGTGAAAGGCATCAGACCACTAATTTCAAAGAAAACAGAACTGGCTTTCCTCTGTTTCCTGCTTAATAATTATCCTGCAGAATAAACCACTAAAATTAAGTAACTTGTTTATGATCTCATTTCTATTTGTCAGAGCTACTTTGCATAACTTAACCGTTTTATTTCCTGTGTTACAAAAGAGACTGCAAAACAATTTCATCACTGGAAATATGAGTTGTGAGCTTTGTGGCTTCGAAACTTGCAATACAAAAGCATCCTTTTCTTGTCAGTATGATAACGTTGAAGAAATGGTTTTTGAAATTCATAGAAGAATTTTCGAGCACGTCCGCTCCATCTGCCAAAATCGGAACTTCCTGATGGCCAAACATTTAATTCTGATTCTTATTCCCATTCCAACATGTTGGATCATGGCCTCCCCTTCTGTCAAGATAAGGCCAACCTCAGGGTGGAAGAGCAACACCTTATATTCCGTCTGGGTAGCCTCCAACCTGATGGCATGAATATTAATTTCTCCTTGTAATAAAAAAAATCCCTCCCCCTCTCCTCTTCTTCTATTCTCCACTTTGTCCTTTTACCTTTTTTCACCTGCCTATCACTTCCCCATGGTTGCCTTCCTCCTTCCCAGTTTCCCATAATCTTGTCTCCTTTCAGATGCCTTCATCTTCGGCCCTTGACCTCTCCCAACCCACCTGGCTTTGCATATCACCTTCCAGTCAGCCTCCTTCCCCTCTCCTCATCTTTTTATTCTAGTGTCTTCCCCCCTTGTTTTCAGTCTTAAGGAAGGATCTTGGCTTGAAATGCCGACTATCTATTCATTTTCATAGATGCTACCTGACCAGTTGAGTTTCTTCAGCATTTTGTGTGTGTTGCTTTGGATTTCCAGCATCTGCAAAATTTCTCATGTGCATTCCTAAATGATATTTGCAATGTTCTTGTGTGATGCACAGCTTTGGGATTCTGAGAAACAGACCAATATTAAATTTTATGTCAAAATTATTCATATCAGAGTTGAATTTCCTTTCTGCTGCACTTTAAGTACGTTAAGTCTAAATAAATTGCAATATCCTTGGCCTCCATTTTATTCTATGGTCTTCCTTTGAGCTCTTGTGAAACAGTTGTAACAGAAGGAAGTTACAAAAATTGTCCTGCGTCTATTGAGGAGCATAATCGTACCTGCACAAGTATCATGCAGTAAATAATTAGTCTTTGATTGAACTAATTTGTGGCCTGAACCATACAAAATTCTCCAACAACCTATATAATAAATGTTACTCTCCACAGAAACATCATTTAATATTATAATGAGAAAATGGATTACAACATTTTAAACCAAAGGAAAGGTGGTGAATTCATTTGAAGGTCATGCATAATAACAACATTTAAATATAGATTTGACAAACTTAGAACTTAAATCAAAACACAAGCATTGCAGATGCTGTAAATCTAAAGATAAATTAAAAGTAGTGGAAATGCTTTACAGGTCATACAGCATTTGTGGAGAGGGAAACAGAGTTAACTTATCAGGTTGAAGACTTGCTGTAAGAACAAGTAATAGGCAGGAATGTGTTACATTTCCTGGCTACACCTAACTCCTTCCAGCTAGCTTCTTTCTCCTTGTCCTCCTTTTTATCCTGGCATCCTCCTGCTTCCTTTTCAGTCCTAAGGAAGGGTCTGAAGGGTCTCGGACCGAAACGTAAACTATTCATTTCCACAGATGCTGCCTGACCTACTGAGTTCCTCCAGCAATTTTAGTGAGTTAGTTTTGGATTTCTTGTCTTTAAAAAATGTGCCTGGTCTGGTTCACTCCTCATGATCCTTATCCAAACTGGATCACTTTTCCATTTTTTTTTTAGCTCTATTGCTCCATATGTCCGCCAGCACTTGGAACCATGTCTCCCTGCGAGGTGACATGATTAGAGAGTAATAACTAATTCTCAGTAGATAACTCTTGAAGCCTTTTGCAAGCTAGCTATTATCAATGCTTCTTCGCATTTTAAAAGTCTCTGACGAACTGAGTATTTTAGAATTCAGCTGAAATACATGTAGATTGACATACTGACATGCTCGCTTTATTCCTTACAAAAGAGCAATCCATTGTCCACTTCTGGTCCAAATGATCAATGATAATCCTTAGCATATTGACGGTGCGGAACTCAGTAATGGTAAAACTAATGAATGCTAAAGCCTGGTGGTTGGACACTCTCATCTAGGAAATGTCGGATGGATATTCGACTTCCAGCTATCACAACCATCTTGCTTCATATCTCCAAACATTGCGTTATTTTCACTTTGGTGTTATTACAAAGGCCTATCCCTGAATACCTTTAAGCAGATGGTGATAGATTACCTTCCTGTACTGCTGAAGTCTTTTTTGAAAAGGTATTCCCACAACGATATTGGGTAGGGCGTGTTGGTGATTTTTATCTGCTGGTAGTAGAGATCATAGTTTTGGTGCTCTCTGATTGACGTAGATGAGTAACTGCAGTTTATTTCATAGATATTACATGCTGTCTGATGTTGCTGGGGTTTGCTGAGCTTGGCAATTAGCTTGCAAACGTTTCATCACCAGTTGAGCTAACATCCTCAGTTGGTGTTTCTTTTTGGAAGTGCTTGCATTTATATAGGCCTCAATCCTGATTGGCTGGCCCTTCTGTTGACCTTTGAATTCTATTGGTTCATGTTTCTTGAGCTCTTAGGTTTGTAAACAGCTTCTATTTCGATATGTTTTTTTTACGGTTATCAGAAGAGAACCATGCTTCTAAAAATCATGTCTCCGTACTGCCAGTTTGTGTTCTCGGAAACGAGTTGAGAGTTTATGTCTTTTCTGGCTGCGTAGTATTTGCTGCAGTCGCCACAGGTGATCTTGTACATCACATTGCTTTTGTCGGTTGCTTTCACTGGTATCTTGGCTCTTGAGACAAGTTTTATTAAAGTCACTGTGATCAAGGCAGTCTGTGATGGAGGGAATGAATGAATGCGTGAATTTTGCCCATTCCCTCCATGTGCATATTTGGTCAATGCTGCCTTGATTTCAAGTGCAGCCACTCACAGTTTATTTATGATTTCAGTTTTTTGGTCCTGGTTTCTATAATGAGATCTGGAACATGGTGCACTTACTGGGCATCAATAAACAGGTTATAGGTGATGGTACGCATTGATAGCATTGCCATTGGTGCCTTACTGTACATCACTTCACTACAGATTTAGATTTGACTGTTTTAGCAGCAAGTTGCTTGATTGAACTTGTTCAGCTTTCTGTGAAAAATATATGACTACTAATATTCAAGATGGCAATGTAGATGTCAGTGTTGTAGCTATACTGGAGTAACTCAGCTGGGAGCATGTCTGGATCTGGAGCCACAACCTCAATGTTGTCCGGTCTCAGTGCCACAACCTCAATGTTGTCCGGTCTCACACCTTATGCTGAATCCTAAGCTCTCAGCAGTTTCCTGATAACAAGTGGGAAGAATTGAGTTGTCTGAAACCGGTTCTCTGTGCTGGGATCTCAGGAGCAAGCTGAGATGAATCGGGCAATTGGCACTTCTGGCTGGACATGGTGGTGAATGATTCAGACTTGTCTTCAGCACTCACACTAAGTCTCACTGGTACTGAGTTAAGGGATGCCTTTGGAGACTCTTCTTTTTATGAACAGTTTAACTTTCCACTGCCATTCACAGCAAGATGTGACAGGACTGCAGAGCTTTGGATCTATTCATTGTGAGATTACTTATCCCTGTCCGTTCATTTCATTTGATATACCGCGCACATCTAGTCCCAGGTTAGAAATTTAGCAATCATTTTAATATACTTGGTGCTGCTCCTGACTTGTACTTCTGAATTCTTTAAGATGCAGGATTCCTCCCCTGTCCAGATCAAAGATCTTGACCTGAAACATTGACTGTGCATTTCTCTAAATAGATGCTGCCTGATCCGCTCAGTTCTTCCAGCACTTTGGATGTTGTTCCACCCCTGGTTCAGTGACTATGGTAGAGTGAGAGACATACTGGTCAATGAGGTAACTGTGGTGGTGTATGTTTCTGATGCTGCAGTGCAGCACATATTGTGTCCCTGGCTTGAGTTGATAGATCTATCTTCATTTAGCACACGAGTAATAACTCCATGGTGAATATCCTTCGTGGGAAGAAAGTACTTGGCCTCCACTGGACTGTTGGGACAGTCATTCCTGTTGATGCCACAGGTAGACTGGTGAAGATTAATTCAAGTAAGGTTATCACTAGTGTTGATTCATTCAGTACGTTCCACACCTCCATGCTGTGTGGTTATGTCCTTCAGGACCCAGCCAGTTTTGTCTGTACTAGTGCTGCCATGCTACTCGTGAAGATGGATCAGGGAGTACCCTCCCCTCTACCCAGTTTACATTCACTGTCCCTACTACACTCAGTGCAGTTAAGCATGGAGATTCTCACATTTGTTCCCTGAGGAAAGATGGCTGGTGGTATTTGGGAGGACCTTTGACCTGATGCTATGTGACTTTGTGGGATTGGAATCAATGTTGGATATTTCCAGGATTATTCCCTCCTCCGCCATACTGCCAGCTTTGGTGGGTCTGTCCTGTTCTACATGTTTGTGTATCTCAGAAATTCCTGATCTCCTAGGATTTTCATGCACAACAATATCTAGAGTTTACAGACAATGGAGTAAAAAAACAAAAAAAAAGTCCAGTGAGAACTAGTACTATGGACAAAAATGCCTTGTTAGTGAGAGAGGTCAAAGGAGAATGACCAGACTGGTTCAAATTGACAAGAAGGTAACAGTTACTCAAATAACCAAACATTAAAACAGTGGTATATAGAGGTATACCTTTGAGTTCACAACACGTTGAATCTTAAAGTGGATGGACTATGGACATCACGTTCTGTGGCGCATTATTCAGTACCCATCGTAACTAATAAAGTGGGCACTGAGTGTAGTATATATGACTATTCACAAATATTTTACAGCTACAGCCTGAAAGACTGACAACCAGGACATCTGATACAGAGATCAAATGTCATCTGTGAAAGGTTGGTTCTTAACTCTCTGGAGTATGACAGGTTCCAACTTCTGACTAGCCAGGTGCATCACGTATCCAACACTACTGGACTTCATAGATGTTTCAGAGGGTTCTCCTGTGTTATTGTTATAGTCTTGTTGCAACCTAAATTCAAATAGCCTCCTTAACATTTACTCAGCCACAGGGGCAGTGTAATGTGCCACATGGAGAACATAATGTATACCTTGACAAAAAACTGTAAAATAATGTACCCAACTATACAAAGCAGTTATTCAAGGTATCTGTCTTTATTATCCCAATTGTGTGACCACATGTTCATTCACCTGGTGTTTTGGGTGCAACTGTGGCCAGAACTGAAGAGAATAAATTTGCCCTCTGAAATCTTCCCTTGCCAAAACAATAGGTGCAGGAGTAGGCCATTCAGCCCTTTGAACCAACACTGCCATTCACTGTAATCATGGCTGATCATCCACAATCAGTACACTGTTCCTGCCTTCTCCCCATATCCCTTGACTTCACTATCTTTAAGAGATCTATCTAACTCTTTCTTGAAGAATCCCAGAGAATTGGCCTCCACTGCCTTCTGAGGCAGAGCATTCCACAGATCCACAACCCTCTGTGTGAAAAAGTTTTTCCTCAACTCCGTTCTAAATGGTCTACCCCTTATTCTTAAACTGTGACCTCTGGTTCTGGACTCCCCCAACATCGGGAACATGTTTCCTGCCTCTAGAGTGTCCAATCCCTTAATAATCTTATATGTTTCAATCAGATCCCCTCTCATCCTTCTAAATTCCAGAGTATACAAGCCCAGTCGCTCCAATCTTTCAACATATGCATTCCTGCCATCCCTGGAATTAACCCAGTGAACCTACGCTGCACACTCTCCATAGTAAGAATGTCCTTCCTCAAATTTGGAGACCAAAACTGCACACAGTACTCCACGTGGGGTCTCACCAGGGCCCTGTACAACTGCAGAAGGACCTCTTTGCTCCTATACTCAACTCCCCTTGTTATGAAGGCCAACATGCCATTAGCTTTCTTCACTGCCTGCTGTACCTGTATGCTTTCTTTCAGTGACTGATGAACAAGGACACCCAGACCTCGTTGTACTTCCTTTTTTCGTAACTTGACACCATTCAGATAGTAATCTGCCTTCCTGTTCTTGACACCAAAGTGGATAACCTCACATTTATCCACATTAAACTGCATCTGCCATGCATCTGCCCACTCACCCAACCTGTCCAAGTCACCCTGCATTCACATAACATCCTGCTCACATTTCACACCGTCATCCAGCTTTGTGTCATCTGCAAATTTGCTAATGTTACTTTTAATCCCTTCATCTAAATCATTAATGTATACTGTAAATAGCTGCGGTCCCAGCACCGAGCCTTGCAGTACCCCACTAGTCACTGCCTGCCATTCTGAAAAGGACCCGTTAATCCCTACTCTTTGTTTCCTGCCTGCCAACCAATTTTCTATCCATGTCAGTACCCTACCCCCAATACCATGTGCTCTAATTTTGCCCACTAACCTCTTATGTGGGACCTTATCAAAGGCTTTCTGAAAGTCCAGGTACACTACATCCACTGGCTTTCCCATGTCCATTTTCATAGTTACATCCTCAAAAAAGTCCAGAAGATTAGTCAAGCATGATTTCCCCTTCATAAATCCATGCTGACTCGGACCAATCCTGCTACTGCTATCCAAATATGCCGCTATTTCATCTTTTATAATTGACTCCAGCATCTTCCCCACCACTGACGTCAGACTAACTGGTCTATAATTGCCTGTTTTCTCTCTCCCTCCTTTCTTAAAAAGTGGGATAACATTAGCTACCCTCCAATCCACAGGAAATGATCCTGAGTCTATAGAACATATATAAAACACCAAGAATTCCTTTGATATGATGCCCATTCTGGCTGGTGTCAGAGAATTGATGTAGATCTGCTTGGTTCTGGATTAAGCATCAGTCGAGTGAAAAGAATCTCCATGTGTATACTCCATTTGTACTCTATTAATAAGGGTCTAGACACTGGCAAACTTTGCATTGCAGAAAAATAGTTAACATTGGCTCTGGGTCTGTACTCACTGTAGTTTAGAAGAATCGTTGGGCATGGGGTGGGTGTATTCTCATTGAAGCTGACCGAATATTGAAAGGACTAGGTAGAATGGAGATAGAAGAGAATATTTCCAGTAGTGGAAGAGTCCAGGACGAGAGGGCACAGCCTCAGAATAAAGGGACATCCCTTAAGAACAAAGAATAGGAGGAATTTCTTTAGCTAGAGGATGATGAATCTGTAGAATTCGTTGTCATTGATGGCTGTGGAAGACAAGACATTGGGTATATTTAAAGTGGATGTTGATAGCTTCTTGATTACTAAAGGTACCAAAGGTTACAGAGAGAAGGCAGAGAATGGGGTTGAGAGGCAAAATAAATCAGCCATGATCGAATGGTGAAGTAGACTCAATATGACAAATGGCCCAATTCTTCTCCTATGTCTAATGGTGTTATAGTCTTATAATGCAGCAGTGAACTGCTACAACAATCCAGTATATGGTGCCAGTGTTAACTGAGGTAATTGGAAATGAACTGGTCAGGTAATTTATAGTTGTCTCCTTTGTCCTTGCAAATAAGTTTCAACGTGTCGAAAGGTTTAAACATACTGCTTCATGCAGCACCAGGATCATATGCCTCCTATTATAATGCCAAAGATGTCCTTTAGACTAAATGCGTAACTAACAAAAAACTGACCACACATCTTGACCAAGCATCCTAAAATATAGATCTACTTAGATTTGCATGTCAAAATTATGATTCTGCAGATTACATTCAGTCGAATTTTATACCTGTGCCCTCAGATCAGTAATCTTTCTTGTAGACTAAATTCCATTCAAATAGGCTTGAGATTTATCTCAACAGTAATATTAGCAAAATAGTCACGTATGGAAAATCTCCATTAAAGTGCATTTATGGCCAGCAGGAATTTCAGCTCAGTAATGTAATTTGTACAGGGAAAGCTCAAACCACTATTTTGAAGTGAAGGGCAAATTGATACTGGCTAATGGAGCATAAAAATCACATGGTAAGAATTAAATGACGCAAATTAATATTAGGAAGGTATGAGAACGTGAGCTGAATTTTCCACTTTTATTACAAAATTACAATGCAAATGCTTTTAGATTATCTTGAGCAATATTAGTTTATGTACTTGTATGATATTCTCTGTGCTGTTTTAAAAGAGACATTAAAGCAGACAAAAGGATTTAATGTGAAAAGGATGAACAGTCAAGCATTCTTCTCACATAACTTAATTTCAAGGCATTTGTGTTCACACTGATGAACAGAAACTGTTCTCCCTCCCTCCGGTATAGGACAAATTTTATCTTATCAAATGCATTAGCATGCAGCCGCTATGGACAGAATATTGAAAAAGAGTTGGAAGTGACATCTGTCAGAGTCCCATACGTCAACTTTATAAATTGGATTGGGCTGCATGCAGGCAGCCTTATAGTTTAATATCACCCACCCAAGTAACTTCCAGTATGAGCAAAAGATTTTGCAGACAGATGAAATTCAGCAGCATTCACAAAATTAGGCAATTAAGGAGCACATTTATGTCTCTGAAGCGTTTTTCACCACCCAAGGTGAGCAGTAAGGCAAGGTAGCATTCTCACTGGGCAGAGACTAGGTCTGGACCTGTTCTGAGGACGCAGGAGGTTGTAGAGAAGGATGTAAGGGGTCTTGACTTAGTTCATCCTAAGCAGCTGCATATTAGGGGACTCTCTGTTCTACAGGCTGAGGTAGACAATGTGGTGCTGGAAGGTCATCGACCCAGAGAAGTTTGCTTCTTGTTCTACCCAAAACCCATTGGTCTTCCAGCACAGTGACATATCCACAAGGGAATGCTACTGACTGGCAGATTCCAGGTTGCAGGATAATGTACTGAAAGATGCATTAATACTTGGTACAGCCAACACAATGGCTCTGTAGGGAAGCACCACAGTCTGCTCCTTCCAATATTAAACATGGAGGGACTAAGTTGGATGGTGAAGCCTCTGACATATTGAACGGATTTATCACCCCAGAGAGTCATGCAAGTAGTGCTAGGGTTAAAAAAAAGTGTTTTCACTATTCACTACTCTACTGCCAAGATGAGGTGAAGCTCAGATTGGAAGAGCAAATATTCCATCTGAGTAGCTTCCAACCTGGTTACAGGAAATTCCATTTTTCTAAGCTCTGGTAATTTCTCTTCTCCCTCCCTCATTCTCTCTTTTTTCCATTCATTTTTGTGGTTACTCTGTCACCCCAACTTTTCTCCACCTCTCTCTGATTCTCCTTTCATTCATGGTCCACTGTTAATTTCCTCCTTCTTCAGCCCTTGAACTCTTCCACCTATCCCCTCCCAGCTTCTTACTTCAACACCCCTCCACCATCCACCCACCTTTTCCCTCAACTGGTTTCATCTATCACCTGACAGCTTGCACTCCTTCCCCTCCCCCCATCTTAATGCCTTCTGCCCTTTCCTTTCCAGCCTTGATGGAGGGGTCTTGGCCTGAAATGTCATATTCCCTTACATAGATGCTGGCTCACTTACTGTGTTCCTCGAGTATTGTGTGTGTGTGTGTGTGTGTGTGTGTGTGTGTATTTTAAGACCACTGAATACAATGACCAAATTGACCTTAAGAATGTAAATATTTTACATAGTGTTTCTTCCCTTGCATACATTTTTATTATGAAGAATGTTTATCTAGAAATAATATTGAGTTAAAAACTTCTCTTCTGAAGCTGCCCGAGTACGAAGTGGGTCAGCAATACTTAAATTAAGCTCTTGGTTAAAGTCAAGATGGTCAATTCAATATATGGACCACGCATGATGCATGTTCTCTGATGAGGTTTCACTTTAAGTGATTTCAAGTTGCCATTGCATTATTATTGTTCATAAGCTACAGGGTAGGGATTTAAAATTGGAGTCAGTGAGTTCATTAGATTGATTGGAGGAGGGAATATTCTATTTCAGCTTGGCCGTTGGGCTGCCAGAGCTTAATGACACTTTGCTTGCCATGAGAGGGAAGGGTCTTGGGGAAAGGGACACCACAGTCCTTGTTTTGGATGGTCAGGCAATATAGGGGAGGGTTTGGGAGATCAGAATTTTATTTACTGATTTAGGGGATGTGGAGGGTGGTAGAGTATGGCAGATGTGGCAAATAGCAAATTGAGAAATAAAAGACATCTCTGCAAATGCTGAAAATCTGAAAAGTAAATTAGAGAATGCTTAAAACACTCAACAGGTCAGGTTGAAAGAGCAGAGCTGGTGTTTCAGGTCAGAGATCCTTTGTCAAAACTGGAAAAGAAAAATGAATCAGTAATTTTATGAACATTGCAAATAATGTGGTGGGAGTTATGGACAGAACAAAGGAAATAGCTGTGATAGGATGAGACCAGATCTCGGAGTAAACAGGGCTGTAAGAAGGTGGTTATTCCTTGTGTTATGAATTGCTAATAGAAGGGTCATGGAACATGCACCGCAGAAAGTCTGCAATAGCAGAGGGCATAAAAACTTGCATCTTGCACTATTTATTAACTTTGTAATTCACAGTAATTGTATGCCTTTGTACTGCACCACTACTGCAAAGCAGCACACTGCACATCATTATAACACACAAGAAAACTGATTCTGATCATAATTCTCTTTGTTGCTTACACTTCAAATTCTGACCTGTTAATTCTTTCAATAATTTTTGGACACAGTTTTATAGGATCTCTAATTCTTTGATGTTATTAGAACATCAATGTGATTAAATTCACAGTTTTAACTTAAATAACTCTGGCAAATTTTAGACCTGTCTTTGTATAAAGTTAGTGTAGTAAATTAACTTGCTGAATCTGTTTTTGATTCATTTGGAAATTAACCTCACATCTTCAGAAATAATTTTTAGTAGAAGATGGTTTGTAAATAATTTGGCCTGGGGATGTGTACAGGAGGAGTTTGGTGTATTGGCCCAATGACTATTCCATTGCTAGATCATCACTGTGGACTTTAATAGTGCCGAAAGCTTAAGGTGATGATCGCTACTTCAGAGGGTTTATTATACTTCTGTTGCATCTTGTGTGATTGTATAACATTGAGAGGAAAGTATCAGGTAGGTCTGGGACTGGACTCATTTTAGAAATTGCAAGGAGAAGATTGTCAGTGGTTTCAGGGGATTGAGTCACAGAGTGATACAGAAACAGGCTCTTCAGTTCATCTTGTCCATGGTGCTTAAGATGCCTATTTAAGCAAGTCACATTTGCCTGCATTTGACCCAAATCTCCCTGAACCTTTTTCAATTCATGAATCTGTTCAAACATATTTTAAAAGTTGTTATTGCACCCACCTCAACCACTTCCTCAGGCAGCTCATTCCATTAGCAGATATACCGTCAAGAGCATTCTAACTGGCTGCATCACTGTCTGGTTTGGGGGAGTGGGGGCGGTCTACTGCACAGAATTGAAAGAAGCTGCAGAAAGTCGTGAACTTAGTCAGCTCCATCATGGACACTAGCCTCTGCAGTATCCAGGATATTTTCAAGGAGCAGTGACCCAAAAGAGCAGCATCCATCATTAAGGACACCTATCACCCAGGACATGGCATCTGCTCATTGCCACCTTCAGGGAGGAGGTACAGAAGCCTGAAGGCACATGCTCAATGATTCAGGAACAGCTTCTAGCTCTCTGCCATCTGATTTCTGAGTGGGCATTGAACCATGAACACTATCTCTGTCATGGTCCCGATCGTTAATTCTCTATCTTTTTCCCAATTTCCTTTGATTGTGCCACGGTTCTGACCATTAATTCCCCATTTGCTTCCAATTCTCTTTGCTGACCGCACACCTGGTTTCCATCAAGACCTGCAGCATAAGAACCCCAGCGTTGCAACCACTAATTGCCAGATCGTTGGTTTCGCCTGTGTGATAATTAACGTTTCCCAGCTGCTCAGGCCCGTGTGTTCTAAGTTTTGCTCCAGTTTTAAGGTTTACCTATGAAACTCCATCTCTCCGTGTCAAGGCTCCATGTCAAGATCCCTCCTGTTTGCTGTCCAACATTCACGGCCGCAAACGCATCCGAATTCAATCTCTGTGCCTGTGTCTTACACTTGGGTTCGCTTCATTCACTCATTGCAACAGAATGATCTGGCCATGATGACCCAGCAGACACGAATACCCTGCAAGAAGCCCTCGCCAGCCAGGGCTTCCTACTGGGTCTGCATGACCATCTCCTCTGGGAGATCATGGAGAACCTCCGTTCCCTGTCTGCTGACGTAATGAAGATCGGTGACCAGGTGGACCATTTATCCTCTCATTTTACCCCAACCATTCCTGGAACTTTGTCTAACCAGCCCAGACATCCTGTAGTGGCAACCCCCTACATGTCAGCAACACCCCCACCAAGAGAGCCGCAAGTACTTGAACCAGAACACTATACTGGGGATTTGGGGAAGTGCCGGGCCTTCCTTCTGCAATGCTCCTTGGTGTTCGAACAACAGTCATCTACATATTCCACGGATAAGTCAAAAATTGCTTATATCATGGGGTTGTTGCAGGGAAGTGCCTTAGTGTGGGCTACAGCTGTTTGGGATAATAAACCTGAGATCTGTTCTTCTTTTAACACACACAAAAAATGCTGGTGAACGCAGCAGGCCAGGCAGCATCTACAGGAAGAGGCACAGTTGACATTTCGGGCTGAGACCCTTCGTCAGGACGACGAAGCGTATTGGCCCAAAACGTTGACTGTGCCTCTTCTTATAGATGCTGCCTGGCCTGCTGCGTTCACTAGCATTTTTTGTGTGTATTGCTTGAATTTCCAGCATCTGCAGATTTCCTTGTGTTTCTGTTCTTCTTTTGCCACCTTTGTTGTGGAAATGAGAAAGATCTTTGACCACCCCGTCAGTGGTAAAGATGCCAACAAATGTCTGCTCAGTCTCCACCAGGGCTCACGCAGTGTTGCCGAATATTCTGTGGAGTTCCGGACGTTGCAATTGACTCGGGGTGGAACAATAAGGCACTCCAAGGCGTTTTTCGGAATGGTCTCAGTGACATGGTAAAAGTCGAGTTGGTGGCAAGAGACGATACTGACAGCTTGGACTGCTTGATCTCCCTAGCCACCAAATTGGACAATCGTCTCCGAGAATGCCATAGAGAAAGAACAAGTCATCCACCACCTTTAGCCACTCCTCGGCACTCAATTCAGCCGCCCGCCAGAACAAGCCTCTCTCCTTCTCCTGCTCCCAGAGTAGCTCCCAGCCCAGCCGTTTTCATCACTCCGGGAGAGGAACCCATGCAGCTGGGATGAAACTACCTTCCCCCCACAGAACGACTCCAGAGATTGGGAGCGGGCGAGTGTCTATATTGCAACCAGTCCAGCCACTTCCGTGCTACCTGTCCCCTTCAGCCAGAAAGGGAAGGCTCACCAGTAGAAAAGGGGACCCTGGTGAGCCAGACAACATTGCCTTGTGTTTCCTAAACTCAGATGCAGCTGCCAGCTACTTTATGTTACAATCAACAGTCACTGCCTCTGTCAGCCCTAGTAGACTCCAGCACTGAGGGGAACCCTTTGGATGAAAACATAGCTTCCTGGGCTGAAGTGAAGCTCCTCACGAGCCGTTGAGTAACCCCTTGGAAACCCGGGCACTGGACGGAAGACTACTGGCTCGAGTCACACACTGCACACCACCCCTATCCCTCTTTCTCTCTGGGAACCGTAGGGAACAGATACGATTCAATTTAATAGCCTGTCCTCAAGCTCCTATAGTTCTTTGTTACCCCTGGTTAACCCGCCATAAACCCCACATTGATTGGACCACCGGGAAGATAGTCAGCTGGAGTCCGTTCTGTCACTCAACTTGTCTACAATTGGCCTTTTCCCCTGTGGGAGTCACTGCAGCCTCGTCTGCCCCAGGAAACCCCAATTTATCCAAGGTTCCAGCAGAGTATCACCATCTGGGAGAAGTGTTTAGCAAACAACGGGCTCTTTCCTTGCCTCCACACCACCCTTACGGCTGAGCAATTGACTTTCTCCCCACAGCCCTTCTACCCACCAGTGGGCTGTATAACCTGTCCCCTCCAGAAAGGGAAGCAATGAATCCCTCGTGGCTGGCATTATCCGACCCTGATCTTCCCCTGTAGGTGCAGGTTTCTTCTTTGTGGGGAAGAAAGATGGCTCACTGCACCCCTGCATTGACTACCGGTGCCTGAATAGCATAACCATAAAGAATAAGTATCCTCTACCCCTGATCAACTCTGCTTTCGAACCCTTTCATCGAGCCACCATTTTTTCTAAATTGGACTTACGGAGTGCTTACCATCTGATCAGGATAAGGGAGGGAGATGAGTGGAAAACAGCTGTTAACACTGCTCTTGGGCATTTTGAATACCTGGTCATTCCCTTCGGTCTCACCAATGCACCCGCCGTCTTCCAAGTCCTGTTAAATGATGTCCTTACAGACTTTATTAACTGTTTCAGTTTGTTATTTGGATGACATCTTAATCTTCTCCTGCAGTCTTCAGGAACACATCCTTCATGTCCGTTAGGTCATGCAGAGGCTTTGTGAGAACAAACTATTCATTAAGGCTGAAAATTGCCAGTTCCATGTCCCCCCTGTCAGTTTCCTGGGGTACATCATCGAGAGCGGGCAAGTGAGGGCTGATCCCGAAAAGATCCAGGTGACGGAGTAGCCAAAACCCATGATGCTCAAACAACTCCAGCGATTTCTGGGGTTCGCAAACTTCTATTGTCGCTTCATCAGGGATTACAGCTGGATGGCAGCACCCCTTACTCGACTCACCTCTCCTGTGTTCCCTTTCCACTGGACCCCCGAAGTGGACTCATCCTTCTCGGAGCTGAAGAGGTGTTTCTCCTGCGCTCCCATCCTGGTCCAACCTGACCCCTCTCGCCAATTCATTGTGGAAGTCGACGGCTCCGGCTCTGGGATGGGAGCAGTCCTCTCCCAATGCTCCGGCCCAGACCAAAAGCTCCATCCCTGCGCCTTCTTCTCTCGCCGTCTATCCCCCGCCAAACAGAACTATGACGTAGGGAACCGGGAGTTACTGGCCGTCAAACTCGCTTTGCAGGAGTGGAGGCATTGGCTGGAGGGAGCTGAACATCCATTCGTCGTCTGGACAGACCAGAAGAACCTCACATACATCCAAACCGCCAAACACCTAAATTCCTGCCAAGCCCATTGGGCATTATTTTTTGGCCGTTTCAGATTCACACTCACCTATCGTCCTGGCTCCAAGAATGGAAAGTTCAATGCTCTCTCTCGTCAATACGTCTCCGAGGAGGGCCTTCCCAACCCCGATACCATCCTTCCACTATCCTGTGTTGTGGCTGCCCTCACCTGGGAGATCGAATCCATAGTCAAAGAGGCCCAACGGACTCAACCTGACCTGGGCAATGGACTCTCCAATCGCCTCTTTGTGCCAAACTCTGTTCGGTCTCAGGTTCTCCAGTGGGGTCACACTTCTCATTTTGCCTGCCATCCCGGAATCGATCGAACTCTGTTCCTTCTGAAGAGACATTTCTGGTGGCCCTCCATGGACACTGACACCAGTTCCTTCATCTCTACCTGTTCTGTTTGTGCCCACGGAAAAGCCTCCCACCGACCACCTGCTGGGTCACTTCATCCCCTTCCTGTCCCTAGCCACCTTTGGTCTCACATTGCACTGGATTTTGTTACTGGACTATCCCCTTCACATGGGAACACTGCTGTCCTTACTGTGGTGGACCGTTTCTCCAAAGCTGTGCACTTCGTAGCACTTTCCAAACTCCCTATAGCCCGTGAGACAGCCGACCTCCTTGTTCATCATGTCTTCCGCCTGAATGGGATTCCCTCTGACATTATTTCTGACTGGGGCCCCCAATTCTTCCCTCAAGTCTGGAGATCCTTCTGTCAAGCCCTTGGAGCCTCAGTAAATCTGTCTTCTGGCTTCCATGCGCAGACTAATGGTCAAACAGAATGAGCAAACCAGGATTTCGAAGCAGCACTGCGCTGCATAACTGCTAACAACCCTTCATCCTGCAGCACCCATCTCGCTTGGGTAGAGTACGCCCACAACTCCCCGGTCAACACCACAACCGGAATATCTCCCTTCGAATGCCCCCTCGATTACCTGCCCCCTCGGTTACCAACCCCCTCTGTTTCCCACACATGAAGATGACATTGATGTGTCTTCTGTTCAGGCCCAACTCCGCCGGTGCTGCAAGATCTGGAAGGATGCATGTGCGACCCTGCTCCGCTCAGCCAACCGCAACCGGAGAATTGCCGATCGCCATCGAATTCCTGCACCTAATTATCGGCCTGGTCAGAAGGTTTGGCTCTCTTCTAAAGACATCCCCCTCAAGAATGATCCCAAGAAACCCGCCCCTCCCTATCTGGAATCATTTGAGATTGAGAGTGTCATCAGCCCCTCAGTGGTCAGACTCAAACTGCCCAGATCTATGCACATTCCTCCTACATTCCACGTCTCCCAATTGAAACTTGTATCTGTCAGCCCTTTGTGCCCTTCTGCTGAAACCCCTCCACCCGCCCAGATCATTGATGACCACCGTCTGGCGAATACTGGATGTGCACCGCCGAGGCAGGGGTCTTCAGTACCTGGTCAATTGGGAGGGATACGGCCCGAAGGAATGCTCCTGGATTCCCCGCTCCTTCGTCCTGGACCCTTCCCTCATCCGTTACTTCCATTGAGACAATTCAGACAGACCTGATGATTCGCCTGGAGGCTCCCATTGGTGGGGGGGGGGGGGTACTGTCACAGTCCTGATCATTAATTCTCTATCTTTCTCCTTATTTCCTTTGACTGTGTCACGGTTCTGATCGTTAACTTCCCATTTGCTTCCAATTCTCTTTGATGACGGCACACCTGGTTTCCATCAAGACCTGCAGCATAAGAATCCCGGTGTTACAACCACTGGTTGCCAGATCATTGGTTTTGCTGATGTGGTAATTAATGCTTCCCGGCCGCTTAGGCCCGTGTGTTCTAAGTTTTGCTCCAGTTCCAAGGTTTACCTATGGAACTCCGTCTCTCCATGTCAAGATCCCTCCTGTTTGCTGTTCAACGTTCACGTCCGCGTAAGCATCCTAATTCAATCTCCATGCCTGTGTCCTGCACTTGGGTTTGCTTCATTCGCTCATTGCAACAATCTCACTACTTTTTTGTACTACCATTTAATCTACAAATATTTACAGTAATTCACATTTTTCCTCTATTATTATGTATTGCATTGTGCTGCTGTCACAAAGACACGTTTCACAACATACGAGGATGTTATTAAACCTAATCCTGACTCTGATACTGTATGTACCACCCTCTCAGCAGAAGACCAAAAGACATAGGAACAGAATTCGGCCACTTGGCCCATTGAGTCTGCACCACAATCCGATCTTGGCCAATTTATTATCCCTCTCAATCTGATTCTCCTGCCTTTTCTCTGTAACCTTGGACACCCTGACTAACCAAGAACATGTCAGCCTCTGCTTTTAATATACTCAATAACTTGGCCTCTATAGCCATCCATGGCAATGAACTCCTCAGATTCTCCACCCTCTGGCTAAAGAAATTCTTTTTCATCTCTGTTCTAGATGAACATTCTTCTGTTCTGAGGCTGTGTCCCCTTTCCCTAGACTAATCCACTATAGGAAACATCCTCTCCACATCCACTTTATCTAGGCTTTTCAATAATCGATAGGTTTCAATAGGATATCCCTCATTCTTGTACTTCCAGTGAGAACAGGCGCAGAGCCATTATACACTCATAATAAGTTAAGCCTCCTCTGAACCCTCCTCATTGCCAGCACATCTTTTTCTTAGGTAAGGGGCCCAAACTGCTCACAATATTCCAAGTGCAGTCTGATCAATGCCTTATAAAGCCACAGAATTACCTCCTTGCTTTTTATATTCCAGTTCTCTTGAAGTAAACGCTAACTTTGCATTTGCCTTCCTTACCACTGATTCAACCTGCAAGTTAACCTTTAGGGAATCCTGCACAAGCTCTTCCAATTCCCTTTGCATCAGATTTTTTGAATTTTCTTCCCAATTAGGAAATAGTCTACCTTTTACCAAAATGCAAGACCAAGCACTTCCCTACACACTTTTCCATCTGCCACTTCTTTGCCCCTTGTCCCAATCTGTTCAAGTCCTTCTGCAGATGTCATGCTTCCTCAACATTACCTGCCCCTCCCTCTATCTTTGCATCGCCTGCGAAGTTGGCCACAAAGCCATCAATATTGACCATTGCAGAACACCACTTGTCACTGGTAGCCAATCAACAGCCAACTCTGTGTGAAAAAAGTTTCACCTTGTGGTCCAAATAAATTTTTCTGCTGTCCCCTTAAATCTATCCCTTCTCATTCTTGATTGCCCGAGCTTGGGAAAAGCCTATGTGCATTCATCCTACCTATGCCCTTCATGATTTTATACACCACTATAAGATCACCCATCGGTCTTCTACGTTGCAAGGAATATAGTCCTGGGCTGTCTGACCTCTTAACACAGCCCAGTCCCTCAAGCCCTTGTAAATCTTTTATAGGTCAGGAATAAAATGCAAGAGCTTGGCAGGCTTTAGTCCGCAGACATCCCACCCTGCAAAAACTCATTTCAGGGAGGTATCACCACCATTTCAGGGAGGTAGCACCCCCGCCCCCCGCAACCCCATATTTCTCCCCCCCCTCCCCCACCTTCGACCTCCAAGGGTGTATGTAATACTTTGTTTAGTGATTTTATCTAATCTGTAAACCAAGTTGGGCATACGCAGAAAATGTGATATTAAAATAGGTACTTATATTATATTATTTTATATTATTTATTCTATTACAACTTTAAGCAAGTCTACAGGGAGTTTGGCCTCATCCCGTAGGACATCAATAGTGTAGCTTCTTAGCAGCTAGCCAGCTAGTTTAAATAACATTAGCTATGTTAATGAACAAATGACACCTGTTAAACTCACCTCAACATGTCTTTTTCATTTTAACCCACCATGGACAATAGAAAAGTCACTGTTGCAAACAGTGCAGTGAGCAGCTCTGTCATTATTTTTGAGGTCGACTGTAAAGCCCGCCCACAGAAAACTGATAGGTCTACTTAGCAGGGGGCCCCAACATTTTTGCACCACAGACCGGTTTAATATTGACAACATTCTTGCGGACCGGCCGACCAGTGGGGGCGGCGGGGGGCATTAATCATGACCGGAATAGAGGTGATAAGTCAATTATTAATCAATAGCATCATAGCATTTTAAGTAACGTTTGGATATTAAACACACAGCGCATATTTTCCCCGTATGAACATATAAAATCATTGCAATACACCAATATTGCTGAATCAGTGGGAGCCCTGGGCTTGTTTTCCTGCAACGACAGTCCCATTGAAGGGTGATGGAGGCAGCGATACTTGAAGGGAGTTCCTTGTGTCCAGTCTATCCCGCAATTTAGTTTTTGTTGCATTCATTGCAGAAAACTCCGCTTCACAGCGATATGATGTTGGAAATGGAAGCAATGTTTTCAGTGCTTACATGGCTATCCCAGGATATTTAGCCTTGACTTTGATCCAGAATGCCGGCAGAAATGTTATGTCAAACATACTTGTCAGCTCGCCGTCATTTACAAGCGCGAGGAGTTGATCTTCTTCCCGCGCTGACATGGATGACGCGTGGGTAATGACCTCGCGTGCGTTAAGCTCAACAGTGTGCGTGACAGGGAATGAGGAAAGGTGCCGCTGACTCATATCGCCAAATCATATCGTTTGCTCGCGGCCCGGTGGTTGGGGACCACTCTTAGCATGAAGAGAGACCAATCAGGATGCCCGCTCTCCCTCTCCCTCTCTTTCTCAAAAAAATCTATTTCCGGCATATTGTATATAATTTCCGGGCGTCAGGGAGCCACTATCGATATGCGGGAGACTCCCGGAACTTCCGGGAGAGGTGGGATGTCTGAGTCCAGGATGCTGGCAGGAGAATGAATCAGTGAAACTGAGCTATATTCAGAAATTATTCACAAGAGTCATTGGTGATTTGGAGTTGGAGCCAAGTGCAATCAGAACATTGATGGGTGTGCTGGAAATCAAAGACCAAACACTGGGACAGAGATCAGTGAAATGTGTTAAGTTCGAGGGCCCAAAGTAACATTGTACAATACAATGCAATATTATATAATGCAAAAAAATGTGCAACTCTAAAACTTGAAATAAATGAAATGTTTCCTTTACATTGCTACAAATATTTTAAAATAGAGGCTTCTATTGAGTTGCAGCAAGTCAATGGAAAAAGATTCAGAATTAACATTTCAGGTCAATGACTTTGCAGCAGAATATTTTATCAACCTGAAGTAGTAACTTTGTTCTTTCTTAGCAGATGCCACCTAATCTCTGACTGTTTGTAGCATTCTCTTCTCGCAGAAATCCTGCATCAGCAGTATTTTGTCTTCCTTCATAGTACAGAAATGCTGCTTTGTGCAATGTAAATTAGCTTTGAAGTACCTCCTTAGAATGAATGAGACAGGTTCTGATGCAGATAAAAAAAATAATTTAAATGTTGTTTGCAAAAGTGGTTAGAAACAGCATTTTACAATGTAATTGCTAAAACAAAAGCAGCACTATGCAAGAAGCAGCATTCATTTATTTACCCAATAAAATTAACTAATTGCAATAGGACCACATTGCGATGCCTTAACAGACTCTTAGAGTCTTCTCCCACAGAACAGGTTTTCATAGGAACCTGTATTGGTTAGATTTGAAGTCCTAGTGTGAGATGTACTCAGGAAATATTGGTTATCCTGCAACAAACTCACCCCAGAATAATGTGATACAATTTTCAAACAGCATTCTAAAGGGGTGTTGCACAGGGAATGCATTCCATGTGTGCCTGAAGCAGATGAAACATTATGAGTGCAAACACAATTCAAGTGTGAAACTGGACATACGCATTTCTAGAATGGTGCGGTCAGGAAATAAATGATTCTTGTATGTAAGTGCTGAAATAAGCAGCATAATGTACATAAATTTCCTGGTTGGTATGCACCGATGACATGCCATTGTCATTATAGACCTACTTCAATCTAACTCATGCAGTACTTTTATACGAGAGCATCAGTTGTAATTGAATTTTATATTTGTTAACAGCTACATCTTCATCTTTCTTTATGAAAAAAGAAATGAAAAACATGGCACTATTTGCTTACTTTAGTACCATCCAAATAAAACGTTAAGCAATAAAACTCAGTTAAATGTGCTAAACACAAGAGATTTTGCAGATGCTCTGAATCCAGAGTAGCACATAAAAATGCTGGAGGAGCTCAGCAGGTCAGGTAGCACCTATGGAAAGGAAAACGGTGGACACTACAGGCTGAGATCTTTCAGCCTGATGTTTTCATTTCCATAGGTGCTTCCTGACTTGCTGAGTTCCTCCAGCATTTTGTAGGTGCTGCTCAGTTATATGTGCTCCATGTCTTTAAGATCAGTAAAGAATTTTAAATCAGTTTGTTAATGTTTTGCCTTGTTGATTGCAATAGCAAAAAATAACAAACTCTGATACTGCTAGCATTTAATCATTGACATACCAGATCAATATTTTCATTAATTGATCAATAACTAACCATGCACTAACTGGGTTTTATGATTTTAATATTCTGAATTCCGTCAGTGATCATTACTGCATTAACTTCTGGAAAACACGTGTGCACTGCAAAAGAAAAATGTTGCTGTTAGCAGTTGAGTGCTCCTCTGCAAAAAGAATTGGTTTGCAACCTTCTCCAGTATAATCTTCAGAAATCACTGACTGGTGAGAATATGGGCCATTTGCAAAGTTTTCTTGCTGCCAAGTATTGCTGAATATGCCACATTTAATTTCATTATGTATACATGAGTTTTTTTAATGTTATAAAAAGGCATAATTACTGCTTATTCATCAGTTAATTCCTTATAAAAACTACATACATGTGTAAATTTTCTTTCCCTCATAATCACATAAATCAATGAATTTTTGAATAGAACAATTAAAAATCATATTTTAGTTCCTATCTCCTGCCTATAATATACTTTAAAATTATTATTTTGTTCAATGTAATGATGTAAAATTGCTTTAGAGATTTATTTTCTGATTTGTTGTCTGTGTGTTTTTATTGTGAATTCCATACCAGAGAGATATCTTGCTACTATCAGTACCTGCTATTCCTTTCCTGCTGATAGAAAGAAATATAACAACAAAACTCAAGATTATTATTCTAAAAATGTAGCACCTAACTGCAAACCTTACTTTGCATTTCAAAAATTTTGAGAATATTTTTATATTCATGTTGAGCAAACTCTTTTTGTTTTAACTATCATGATAGAAACTTCCAATTATGATTTCAATTTTAGCCAAATAAATTACTAAAATGTTTCAGTAAAAGAAAAGGTGTGTTAATTTTCAGCATTTAAAGTGCAGTGGTGTATTCCAGAAGACACAAGAAACTATTGATGCTGGAATCTGGAGGAAAAGTTTCAGGGGGGGTGTTAGCAGATCAGGCAGGATGATGGGTCTCGGCCCAAAACGTCGACTGTTTACTCTTTTCCATGGATGTTGCCTAGCCTGTTGAGTTCCTCAGCATTTTGTGTGTAATTCTGCAGTGGGAACTGGACAGTCCATGGTTCAGATCTATTTCTCTCCACAGATGTTGCCTAACCAGCTGACTTCAACCAGATTTAACTTATCAGACTGCCTTAAATGCTAGAATTATAACTGGAAACCTTTTTCAGCAGGAATTTAGAAGTATATGTCCCAGAGTCTGGACAATATTTGCATTTATTAAGCTCCTTTTTAGTCATTAATCTGAAAATATGTTTCTCAAAGATTCATTCAAGGCATCAGTTATTAGCAATATTAATACTTTCTCAATTACAAGCACTCAATATGACAAGACATCTATACAGCAGTATTTCATGTACCACAGATGTAATTTATTTGTTCATTGAAATACTAACAAATTTTAATTGAGATTCGATTTAATTTACCTCAATTAAATGGTTTAAAGATAAATCATGACACTGTGTACTGAGTAGGAGCAATAGATTAAAACTTAAAATTTGTTTAATTTGGAACACTTTATGAGGTTATTTCAATTTAATGTTTTTGAGATGATAAGTAAAATGTAGCACTTTAATTGATATTTAAATCAATTTTAAATGATAAAAGCATCGACCTGAAATAAATACTGTTTTTGTCTTCTCAGCTAATGCAAAACCTGATTAAAATTTTCACTTTGATCTTTTATTTCCAGTTTTTGCAATATTTTAGCCAAGAGATTGGGTCCACTTCCACAGTTTCTCTTGTTCGAATCACAAATGTTGGATCATGATATCCACTTTTCCACGTGGCATCAGGCCATTTGAGAAATCAGCCTGGGTAGTCCGTTATGCGGAGTGTATGGGGTGTCTAGGAGGGGTAGCACCACTCGTGCGGGGGCCTGCCATGCCCTTTTTCGGGGCAGTTCATCCACCTTTGGTCCTCACCTGATGCTCAGCTCTCACCTGTGGCTCGAAGTAGTTGTAGCACGCGCAGCGGCTGCACCCCGGTAAGCCATCTCGGCAGACGGGCCAAACCAGGTCAGGATAGCCGACGGGTCTTCCACCCTTGGTGAGGTAGAGAGTCTGCCTGTTCCTGCATGTGAAGTCTGGCCATGGTGGATTGAGCGGAAGAGACCAATTAATAGTCCAACGGTCAAGAAGGCAGGCCAGCAGGTGTTGTGGAGCGCTAAGAGCACGGCAAGGCACTTAGATGTCCTGGTCATCCACTGCAGGAGGTGGTGATCTCTTTACAGAAGGCAAAGGCAAACCAGTGCTGTAACCTGCCACAAACATGATTTCCCAATATGTCAGAGCGACGTGGAGGGAAATCGTCCACCAACAGGAAATTCCAGATGCGACTTAACGACGAGTCCCTTATGCAATTCAACTTGGTATGCTAGAGGGATAGAGGGAATGGAAAGTGCATTTTTTCTTCAACTATTAAATCAATAGCACAATCTCCAAAGTTCATGCAAAGGTAGTGTATTTCATCATTTAATGAGAAATCCTGGCCATTTGTCATCTATTAAAAATGTTGGGACCAGGTTAGATCCTCAGAGATCTTAACACCCAGGGACTTGAAACTTCTCACTCTCTCCACTTCTGATCCCTCTATGAGGATTGGTACGTGTTCCTTCATCTTACCCTTCCTGAAATTCACAATCAGCTCTTTCATCTTACCGACTTGGAGTACCAGATTGCTGCTGTGGCACCACTCCACCAGTTGGTATACCGCACTCCTGTATGCCCTCTCGTCACTACCTGAGATTCTACCAACAATGGTTGTATCATCAGCAAATGTATAGATGGTATTTGAGCTATGCCTAGCCACACAGTCATGTTTATATAGAGAGCAGAGCAGTGGGTAAGCACACACCCCTGATTAATTGTATCAAAGTTTGTCCTTAATGAATTGCTGGAGAACGTTTAGTGAGTATGGCATGCTTTTAAGAAATCAGTCCAAATACACTTCCCTTGTGTTTATACCAATGAGATTTGTTACGGGTAAAAATAATCAAAGTATCTTCAATTCAGTTCATCTAACTCACAGGTTTTTTTTGTTAAATCAACACAGTTGAATAATTCTGTTTCAGGTTTTTGCATTTGACTGATACTCACCACCAGTCAATCTATGAACACAAGGATAATTTCTTGAAATGATTCTCCCAGTAGGATTCACCACCCATCCAACCATGCAAGTATTTATGATGATTTAATTGAATGCTTGGAAATTATATGTATGTGCACTTCAATTTCAATATGTCTTTCATGTCGACATGATATACAAAATTGGAAAAATATCCTCTTTGTGTTCTGGATAACAATATGATTCTAAAAGTTAGCAACAAAGCATTCAATTCACCAAACTCTGTACTTCTGGGGCAATATCAGCTTTCTGCAAGCTGTAGCTCAACAGATTACTTTTACTTTTCAAGTCTAATGTGGTTGACTCAGTTCCGACTCAAACACATTGAGAAAAAAAATCAAGGATGCTGAAGTATTGCATTATAGGGAAGCATAAAGATGGAGTATTATTTGGCAGAGCCAGCACTGATATTTATCTATGGATGCCCTCAATAAACATTGGCCTTCATGAGCCATATATAATGCACTTCAAAGTGTTGCTCTCTGAGTTAGGTGTTAAATGTGCAATAGAATGTCAGAAGTAAGTCATGAGAGTTTCAGGTGAGAGTGCCAGGAGGAAGGCTCTTGGTTGTGGGTAGTCTCAAGGATTGAATCAGAATCAGTATTAGCTTTATTATCACTGATTTATATTATGAAATGTGATGTTTTGCAGCAGCAGAATAGTGTAAGACTTCAAAACTGCTTTAACTAGCAATAAGAAACACCAATATAAGAAATAAATAGTGCAAAAAAAAGAGCAAGATAGTGAGATAGGTTACATGGTTTCATAGGCTTTTCAGTGATCTGATGACGAAGAGGAATTTTGGGTTTGTGTCTTCAGGTTCCTGTGCCTCCTCCTTGGTGATAGTGATAGTAATGAGAAGAGGGCTTTTTTGTATGGTGGGGATCCTAAATGACGGATTCCACCTCGTTGAGTCACCACCTTTTGAAGATGTCCTTGTTGGTGTGGGAAGACTAGTACCCATGATGAAGGTGGCTGATTTTAGAACCCCCTGCAACTTTTTTTTCAATCCTCTGTGTATGTGGGAAGTTAGATCTGTATGTATTGGATGATCAGGAAGTAATGGAGTAGAAAGCAGTGCTGAGACCCAAAGATACTGTATGAGATTGGGTTTGACAATAGGGTAGGTTGGGTTGAGTCCTAGATGTTGAGCTCTAAGATGTTGACACCCATGAACTTGGGACTCCACACCCTTTCCACCACTGATCCCTCAGCAATGACTGGTATGTTTTCTCCTGACTCCCTCTTGCTGAAGTCTACAATCAATTCATTGATCTTACTAACCCTCAATCAGCCAACCTATCTTGCTCTTGTACATCTCTTCATCACCATCTGAGATGCTTCCAACAACATTTGTGTCATCGATGAATTTATAGATGGCATTTGTGCTGCACCTAGCCACACAATCATGAGTGTAAAGAGGATGAATTAAGCATGTATCCTTGAGATGTTCCTGTGCTGATTGTCAGTGAGGAGGAGATGTTATTTCTGATTTGAACTGACTGTAGTCTTACAATGAGGAAGTCAAGGATACAGCTGCAGAAAGAAGTATAGACGCCAGTCTTTGTTAAGTGTTAATTAGTTGTGAAGCAATGATGGTGTTGACCACCAAGCTGAAATCAAGAAACAGCATCCTGTCATGTGTTTTGCTGAGTCAAATGGAAATTATGTAATTGACAAGTTGGGATCCACAACTGGGTATGCTTATATGAATTTTGGGATGGGGTTTGATTTGGCCTAGAAATCAGAGCCAACCTTTCACAATCCAGATATAATATTCTGCACTGAATAAAATTAATGTACTGCATACAAATTTTCAGGGTTCCTTTTCTTTCTTCCTCATTTTGTATCTTAGGCAACTAAGTTATACTGATTAGGAAAGGTGCCCCTAGTGAGCTCAATGTACTTAGCTAACATTCTTAAAGCAAACCTACTCCAACACACACAGTGTACCTTTACAAGCAGAATAATTCACTAACTATAGAGAGGGATTCCATTTTCCTCTCTCTTGCAGCTTCTTTTATGAACTTTAGCTTTGCAATATTAGAATGATATGATTTAATAGAACTCGTTTTCCAGATTAGCGGATAACATTCATCGTTTTATGTGGGAAAAATGTCAGAACTTCAAAGCAATAAAATCTGCCAAATATATTCTTTATTTCCAGCTTGCCATTCAGCTGTACATGCAGATGGTTGCTTGTTAAATGAAGAAAAATGAAAACAGGGTCTTCAAAGTCTACCAAATCTGTCTGTCATAATCAAGTTATAGAGATGGTTTAATTGGGGATCACCAGCTGTCAGTTATTTGGCCTTCTGTCTCTCTCAACCAACCACAGAAATTAGAGAGGACTTCCTGATCTAAACTCCTGGTCCTCCACTGGACCCAAGATTGAGCTTAATGGCATAACACTGGCACCTTGAGGTGACGAGCCAAGACTTTAGATTCATGCCAGGGAGAGTGGCATAGGATAATGATACCGACGCCATGTGGAAAAGGTAAGTAATTGAGTTATTCACACAAAATACTGGAGGAACTCAGCAGGCCAGGCAGCATCTATGGAAAAAAGTACAGTCGATGCTTCGGGCCAAAACTCTTTAGCAGGACTGGGTTGAGTTATTTCAATTATTTAATCATCTGTTCGAATTATCAGATGAAAACTGATTGCAAACAGTTTGATGAGTCCCTTAAATGTTGCTATTTGTTCAAAACCCTCTAATAATGGTGAGCTCTTGGTGGGGGAGTTTCCCCATTCATCTCACAGGTGAGAGGGAGGAAGGATAGTTTTTCTAGCAAAGTGTTAAGAGAGAAGTTTAAATTGGTTGGACAGACATCATAGCACAGGTCTGGGAAATGGACTGATTTCTAGGATGATTAGCATATTAAAAGTTCTGGACTTGGTTTTAACTTTGTTATCGCTTTCAATTTGTGATGCCTAGGACAGATAGGCTAGTGTCATGTTGAAAGAGAGAAGTGTAAGCCATAGGCTTTTGCAGGCTCTATTCCTGATGGAGAAAAACAATCTGGGTAACATGGTTCAGAATGACAAAACAAAAAGCAGATAATTCAGCATTAACAATGTTGATGTTCATCTTTATTCAACTTGATTGGTCATAAGCCAGTCTAAGTGGACAAAAGGATAAAGGAGTGTTTAAGCCAGGAAAAAAGTTGCAGAGAGACAGTGAAAGGAAGTAATAATTGTTTTACATATTACTGAACTTATATATACCATGGGTTGAATGTATCTTACATTTTTAAGAGCCTAATTAACCATTACGTTCTGATCCCTGATGGCAATGAATCAAGCACTTCCAATTCATCATTTTCATACTTATTGCTTCTGGTCTTCAATCTATTAACAGCACATATTACAAACTGAAATGTGTACCATCCTCTTAACTGGATTCAGATCTCAGTCATTAACAGAGAGCGAAATTTCCATATGACAACTCCATTCAACAAGTGGACATTAGATTTCTATGGATTAAATAATGATTTATATACTTAACAGGAGTAAAGGTGATTCATTGCAGATAAGCCTTCATTGGTCATTTCAATCCTTTGAACAGATTTGTAAATCACGGAGGCTGAGTTGAACTAATGGCATGCAGGGCAATATTTTACAATTAATTTTCTAATTCTACTAGATGCATGCTCTTAACCTATCAGTGAGAAGGCCCTAATAGCGTGATTTCCCCCAAGTGTGACTGAAGTAAACCAACAAACTAAAATTATAATCGTGAGTATTTGAGCATTCTTCTCAGTACTGGCGCTGAGGGAATCAAACAGCAGCAGCTCATTTATTTTGATTCTGTTTTATTACAGCTCAAATGTTGTCATGAGTCTTTGCACATTATGTGGGACTGGGGGACCCATCTTTCTTCCATCTGTTATCTCGGTGATCTATGAACAGACATCTGGTTCTCAAGCTGAGGTGCCAGAAAACCTGTTCACAAAAATTGAGTGAAGCTGTGCATGACCACATACCCGTAGAAATGCTGACATCAGTTGGCAGGCCTGGCACCTTGAAATTTTGTGGAATTAATGAAACCAAACAGCTGTAAATGAGTTCCCAGTGAATACATGAAAATTTTGCAGAATGAATCTATTATTCAATCTACACCTGAATTTAATGCTCATTTCATTCCATTCTAAGCTTCTGTATAATATATCCCTGTCTCCTGCTGCCATTTCTGTCCTTGTTTGTTTTCTTGTGAGGAAGATTTCTAAATAGGGCTTGGAAGAGGATTGCATCCATGTGCTTGGTTGATGTCACTAACTGGGTATTAAATAATTGATGCACTCGTGTCTCGTTTGCAACATTTGAGTGATTGAAGTAATTATCATATTTTCTTTATCTTAACCGTTAACGTAATGCCTTTGGGATGATTGCAGTTGTTAATATTACTAACTGAACAATGCATATCCTGTTCATGTTCCAAACACTTCCAATTTCTTCTTTTAATTCAGCATATTTATGATGTTTTTCACTTATTGATTTCTGTAAGTAATGTGTGCTTGGAATGGGTATATCTATTAAATAAGTTGTTCTTGCTTATTTGTCCTATATTACTATATCCAGACGTTTATTATGTATTGTTCTATTTGTTATAACTGATCGGTCATACTATAATTTGTAGGATTTTGACTCTAAAGCTCGATCAGGCTTGTATTTATAGTAAGGTATGGTTTCTTTTATGAGTTTTGTCTCTTAAAGCAAGATTTGGTGAATGATCTTTGCCACTTGATTGTGGCTGAATAAGTAATCAGGTTGAGTTAAACTGTGCAGTAACTCTTGGCATTTTCTACAGTTGTCATCTTCAATTTGTTAGTATTTTTTGATATATTTTTAATAATTTTTTGTGTCAACTGCCTGGGCCTGTAATGCCACAATGAACCTTTATATTTCCGGGAAGAAGTTTCCAACTCAGAGCCAGGCATTTGACATTTCCTTGTCAACATCTAGTCTGCTCAGATCGTGGGGATTATTATTATTTATTTTTCCTCAGCTCAAGCTTGTATTACCTGCGATACCGGCACAGCCAAAAAACACTCATTTCTCAATTGCTAGGAACTTTTGGACTATTCTAGTGGTGTTTTGTATGGTGGCTTTCTGAAGATTTGCATAGATATTACCGTGTATCTCTAATTGCTTAATGCTATTGTGTAGTTCCTTTGGGTTGACATCTGTTGCAGATATTACCATTGGGACAATATATACACTGTTCATGTTCCATAGTCTTACAATTTCCTCTTTTAATTCTGCATATTTCTGGTGTTTTTCACTTAATGATTTCTGAAAGCCATGTGTGTTTGGAATGGCTATATCTATTAAATAAGTTGTTCTTGCTTGATTATCCTGTATTACTATATCTGGACTGTTGTTATGTATTGACCAATCTGTAATTACTGATTGGTTATGATATAATCTGTGGTATTCTGACTGTAAAACAGGATCAAGCTTGTATTTATAGTAAGGTGACTGCATTTATGAGTTTGTATTTTAAAGCAAAATGTTGATGAGTGATGTTTACCACTTGATTGTGCCTGTGTAAGTAATCTGATTGTGTTAAATTGCTAAAGGATCCTGTCATGAGGTTAATATTATTATTATTATCATTATCATCATCATAGTTTTGCCAGTGTTGCTGCTTGCAAATTCTTTACTTTTTAAAAATTAATCCAGTGAAAGTAATATCTCTGTTGCTCTTGTCTTTGATAACAAAGAAAAAGTAGCAGCGATAAGAACCATTTGATCAAATCAGGGCAACAGTTCCTAACAACTTCAAAGCACTACACCTGCTTGATGGTTATAGCCTAGAGACAAAACCTGAAGCTCACAGTTTGCTGAAGCTGACACAAATAAGCGGGGACTCCACTGCAATGCATTAGGTTTGTTTCCTTTTCATTAGGTTGTCTGTCAATTTGTTTAGATGAAAGGAATATCATGGTACCTGAAAGTGGACATGAAGTTCAGGGCATATAAATAACTACTTCTGCTGTGTAAGAGCACCATTAGGTTATGGATCCTGAAAATAGCAAACAGTATTTATACAGAGAGAGCTTCAATAAATTTGCGTCATTGACTGGATGGCAAATTATTGAAATCAATTCGGGACTGATTGTTATCTTGGCCCATTTTCTGTTGTCGTATATTGATTGCTCTTTTTACATAAAAACTTGAAACTCTAAAGGCAATGTGAATCAAGATTAATATTACTAACATATGCCATGAAGTCTGTGGTTTTGCAACAGCAATATGTTGCAATACAATATAATAAAAAAACAATAAATTACATTAACTACTATATGGATAGTGCAACAAGTGAGAAAAATACAGTGAGGTATTTTTTATGGGTTTCCTATCAATTCAGAGATCTGATGGAGGAGAAGAAGAAGCCGTTCCTGAAACCTCCTCTACCTCCTCCTTGATGGGAACATTGAGAAGAGGTCATATCCTGGGTGATGGGGTCCTTAACGATGGATGCCCCGTTTCTGAGGCCTCACCTTTTGAGGGTGTCCTGGATGCTGTGGAGGCTAGTGCCCATGATAGAGCTGAATAAGTTTACAACTTTCTGCAGCTTATTCTGATCCTGTGCAATGGCCTCTCCATGCCAAATGGTGATGCAACCACTTACAATGTGTCCATAGTACATCTATAGAAATCAGTGTGTGTCATTGGTGACATAACTGAGTCTCCTCAAATGCTTAATGAAATATAGCCATTGTTGTGCTTTCTTTGTAATTGCATCAATATGTTGGACTCAGGATATATCTTCAGAGACGTTGATACCTGCAACTTGAAGCTACTTACCCTCTTCACTGGTGACCCCTCGATGAGGACTGGTGTGTGTTTCCTTGATTTCCCCTTCCTAAAGTCCATGATCAATTCCTTGGTCTTACTGACATTGAGCAAAAGTTTGTTGCTGCAACACCATTCAACCAGCTGATCTATCTCCCTCCTCTATCACTCCTTGTCACCATCGGAAATTCTGTCAATAGTTGTGTCACTGGCAAATTTATAGACAGTCTTTGAGCTGTGCCTAGCCACAGAATTGTGTGTATAGAGAGAGCAGAGCAGTCATCTAAGCATGCATCCTCGAGGTGCACCAGTGTCGATTGTCAGAGAGGAGGAGAGGCTATGTCCAATCTGCACAGACTGTAGTTTACCAATGAGGAAGTCAAGGATCCAAATGCAGAGGGAGGTACAGATGCCCAGGCTTTGGAGCTCCTTGAATAGAACAGGAGGTATGATTGTGTTAAACACTGAGCTGTGATCAATAAACAGCAGCCTGACATCGGTATTACTATCGTCTGGTGATTCAAGGTCGCGGTAATCAGGAAGAGCTAATGAGGTTGCGTCCACTGTAGACCTATTGTGGCAATAGACAAACTGCAGTTTGTCCAGATCCCTGCTTCGGCAGGAGTTATTTCTTGTCATGACCAACCTCTCAAAGTACCTCAACACATCAGATGTGAGTGCACAGAGCGACAGTTGTTTAGACAGCTCACTGTGTTCTTCTTGGGCACTGGGTGATTGTCACCCTTTAGAAGCAGATGGGAACCTTCAAGTGCAGCAGTGAGGGATTGAAGATATCCTTGAATACCCCTGCCAGTTAGTTGCCACAAATTTTCAGAGCTCTACCAAGAATACCATCAGGGTCTGTCGCCTTGGGCGGAGGGGGGGGAGAGCGGGTTCAGTCTCTTGAAAGATGTTCTGATATCAGCCTCTGAGACAAACGTCACAACATCACTGGACGCTTCAGGGATTCACACAGGTATAGTTAAATTCTACCTTTCAAAATTAAGTTGTAGGAGGCAGGTAGATGGCTGGCTGTCAGGAGAGGAAAAGGGAATAGGCCTAGAGTGCAGAGTACCCCTGTGACTGATCCCCTTAATAACCAGTATACTGCTTTGAATACTGTTAGTCCATAGGAGGGGGGGCTATGTTGATCTCCCAGGGGAAAACCACAGTGACAGGTCTCTGGCACTGAGTCTGACTTTGTGGATCAGAAGGGAAGGGAGAGAAGAGGACACTGGTAGTGATTAGGGATTCAATATTTAAGGATGCAAATAGGAGATTCTGAATTGGACTCCCGGAAGGTATCTGTTTCCAAGATGCCAGAGTCAGGGAGGATTGAAGTTATTGAAATTCAGAGAAGTAAGATGATTAGCAAATTGTATTTGACTTTATTTTCTATTTCATGCCTGAAGTTAAAATTCTGATCGCAAGAATTTCCCATCAGTAAGATCAAAATTTAGGTCCTTCAAGTTATTCACCATTACAGTGAGTAGAATATAATAATATCTAATCTCCAAGAAACGTTGAGGTTCTTTGTCCTTAGAGTGGACTGAGTAGATAAAAATCAATATGTCCAGAAATTAAAACATGAAGCACTAACTCTTAGAATGGCATGCAATCAGAATATTTATGAAAGGTAAACTCTGAATGGAAAATGAACTTTGCAACCTGTCAGAAAGCCCTCCACTGTACATCTATAGAAATTTACAAGACCCCTTGGTGACATGGCATATCTCCTCAACTCCTAATGAAGAAGAGCCATTGGTGTGCCTTATTTGTGATTGCATCAGTGTTTTGGATAGAGGCAGGATAGAGCCTCCAAGATGTTGACACCTGAGAACTTGAAGCTGCTCACCCTTTCTACACTGACCCTCAATAAGGACTGGTGGGTGTTCTCCTGACTTTACATTCCTGAATTTAGACTTTTCACAAATGGACTTATAAATAACATCATGTACTTTGAATTAATTGCTGTTATATTTCAGCTCTTTTACTGTTTTACAACGCAATTGGATCCTCAGCTTCCTCAATTGCAGACCTTGGTCAGTTCTCCTCCACAATCGCCATCAGCATAGGTTCACCACAAGGCTGTGTGCTTAGCTCCCTGTTCTACTCGCTTCATACTTATTACTGTATGATTACGTACAACTCCAATGCCATGTTTAAGTTTGCTGACAACACGACTGTTATAGGTCAAATCAGAGGTGGTGAGGAATGAGCATATAGAAACCATATTGAAAATATGGCTGAGTAGTGCCACAATAGCAACCTCTCAGACAATGTCAGCAAGACCAAGAAGATGATTATTAACTTCTGGAGGGAGAAACCGGAGGTCCATGAGACAGTCCTCATTGGGGGATCAGAAGTGGATGTGGTCATCAACCTTAAATTCCTTAGCGTTATCATTTAAGAGGATCTGTCCTGGGCCCAGCGCATAAGTGCCATTGCAAAGAAAACACAGTAGAACATCTACTTTCTTAGAAGTTTACACTGATTTAGCATGTCCACTAAAACTTTGACAAATGTCTATAGATGCACAGTGAAGAGTACCCTGACTGGTTGCATCACAGCCTGGTATGAAAACACCAAACACCAATGTCTATGAATGGGAAATCCTGAAAAAAAAAGTAGTGGATACAATTGTGGGTAAAGGGTAGACAATGGCGGGGAGGGGTGTTCAATGTTCTCTCTAATTTGTTTTACAAATGTGCGGACCTGCTATTGCTTTCAGCGGGAAATTTTTACACGACCTGAAAATTGTGTGGCACTTTGAATGTTTTTTTATTGTAATGCGCATACTTTGAATAAATAGAATAAAAATTGAAAAACAACAAATATGTTTGCATTTATTTGCAGCACAGTACAACAAAGGAAATCTTTCGTGTCTTGTAAACTTTTTCTCGTTGTTTTTATAAAATAATCTATAGTCTATAAACTTTGAACAGATTAATTTTGCATCCATATGAAAGTTACACCTTAATCCTCAGTAGCTCAACCAAATATTCCACTTCAAGTCTGTTACTGGATTTACATTTGACTGAATTCATAAGTCTGAATCCACATTCACATTCAGCATGAGAACCTTGAAATGTTCCAACAATGTCACGAAGAATTGACAGTTCTTCAAATTCTTTGTTTCTAAGCACGTACTTCAACATATTAGTAAACATCTAAATTTATCCAGTCTTAACTTTCTCAGAAACAACAAATTGAAATCAAAGTATTGCTGCAATATTTTTGAGGCATCATAGTCCATAATAGTAGCTGATAATTCTTTTGCCAGTCGAGCAACATTCTTTTTTCCAAATGCAAAATTGGTTGCATTTGCAATAGCAACAGGGACAAAAGCTTGCCATTCCCTTAACCTATTATCAGTAAATCTATTATCCAATTGATTACACACACATTGAATGAATCCAATAATATGTGCAGTATCAACTTCAGAACTAATAGATGCAAACTGATCTTTCAATTTGTCACTCCAATTAACGGTATCACCAAGATACTGAGACTGTAACTTGTTAATTTTTGCTTTTGCATACTGCATTGCTCCAATTGCATTCAAACAGCTTTTCTGAAGGAATTTACAAAGAGATGCCACACCTTCTAAAGCATAATTAAGGACAGTTAATGCTACTTGATTTTGTGGATTGTTCAAAACCTTCAGGTAGTAGTTGCTGATTGGATGGTTACATTCATTAGCTTGCTGTTTGCAATACTGGATCAAAATGGCAAAATATCCCGATAGCCATTTTACTTCATCTAGTAGTCCAAATGACACAAATCACATTTTGTGACTTTATCTAATTCTTCTTGCTTTCCTATTTTAATCAATGAACTGCTGAACATTGTATACACTCTACATAGCAGTTTCTATATCCAGTATAATTGTTATTTTTTTTATTATTTAAATAATTTCAAAATTATATTAACATTATGCAAAAGAAAATTCCAGCTGCACAGCAACAAAGGCCATGTGCATGGGAGATTCCAGGTACCACGTGGCCGCGCACCCGCACAGCTTAGAGGAAATTTAAAGGCTTAGCAGTTTAGAGGGCTTTGTAGTCTGGCAGACTGACCTCTACCTTGCTGAGACCAGGTGGCAGCTCTCAGACACCTCCTTTTAATTATCCCTTGAAAAGGACTCTATCAAGATCATCAGTCCATTGTGTCCTGCACCATCAGCAACCTCATCAAATCTGGAAATTTCTCATCCACTGCCATCAACCTCAAAGTTCCCTTTCCCAACACTGTTCATTTCTACCTCCTACCAATGATCCAAAAACTTGACTATCCGGGTGGGCCTATTGTTTTTGCCTGCTCCTCCAAACTGAGGATGGCCTCATAATGGCAGAAGAGGAGACCATGGACTAACATGTTGGAATGGGAATGAGAGTTTGAATTGAAATGATTGACCACTGGGAGATTCTGATTTTTTGCAGATGGAGTGAAGTTGCCTGACAGTGATACACCAATGCACATCAGGTTTACCAATGTAGATGACGCCATATTGGGAGCTTTGGACCCTCATAGATTAGCAGGTGGTGTTTCCTCATCAGGAAGAACCGCTTTGGGCCCTAAAGTGAGGTAAAGGAGGAGGTGAATGGGAAAGTGTAGCATTTCAGCCACTTGCCAGGAAGGAGGTTAGTTGGGAGGGATGAAAGGTCAAGTGAAACACAAAGGAAGCAACCCCACAGAAAGCGTGGGGGAAATGAATATGTGTTTGGTGGTAGGGTCACTCTGAGGATGGGGACAGAGAGATCAAGAAAGGGGAGAGAGATAACAGAAACGGACCAAGTGAATTTAAGGGCAGGGTGGAAGGTGGAGGCAAAGTTGATGAAATTGATGAGCTCAGCATGGGTGCATGAAGCAGCATCAATGCAGTTGTCAATGTAACACAGAAAGAGCTGGGCATCATTACCAGGGAAGGCTTGGAACATGGACTCTTCCACATAGCCAATGAAAAGGCAGGCTTTGCTCGGGCCCAAGTGGGTGCCCATGGCTATACCATGTCTATAATTAATGTCTATGTGGTTTCCAAACCAATGGTATAAACATCAATTTCTCCAATGTCCCATGTTTTTCCCATTGCTCCTTCCGTCTTCTTCATTTCCCCACTCTGGGCCCCCCTTACCTAATCTTCTCATGTGCCTTTCACTGCTCCCTAGGTCCTCTCCTTCTTCCCCTTCTCCTTTTGTCCCCTCAGTCCCATTTCCATCATCTCGCTGGTCCTCCTTTTCTGCTGCCCCAAGAACCTCTGCCACTAACAATCCCAATCCCGCACCTGGACCAGAACTGACTCCCACTTTTGGACCATCAACGGACTCCCATGTTCAGACCACCACAGACTCCCATGTTCAGATCACCAGAGACTCCCGCGTTCAGACCACCGCAGACTCCCACTTTGGACCACCAACAGACTCCCACCTTTAGACCACCACAGACTCCCACGTTTAGACCACCACAGACTCCCATGTTCAGATCACCAGAGACTCCCGCGTTCAGACCACCGCAGACTCCCACTTTGGACCACCAACTGACTCCCACGTTTAGACCACCACAGACTCCCACGTTTAGACCACCACAGACTCCCATGTTCAGATCACCAGAGACTCCCGCGTTCAGACCACCGCAGACTCCCACTTTGGACCACCAACAGACTCCCACGTTTAGACCACCACAGACTCCCACGTTTAGACCACCACAGACTCCCACGTTCAGATCACCAGAGACTCCTGCGTTCAGACCATTACAGACCCCTGTGTTCAGACTCCCGCGTTCAGACCACCACAGACTCCCATGTTCAGACCACCACAGACTCCCAGTTCAGACCTCCAAAGACCCCAGCGACCATACAAGATTCTAGCACTCCACCACTGGGCAAATATTCTGGTGATCCTGATGGCTGTAAAAATTTTATTATCCAGTGTAAGCTGACATTCCAAGCTCAGCCTAGGCGTTTTAATGATGATGTGCAAAAACTGTTGTACATGGTAAATCTCCCAAATGGACCTCCATTCAGCCTGTTCAATGCTTTACTAGAGCAAAGATACCCCACAGCTCAGTCATTTGGACAGTTTGTTGCCAAGTTAAAGAGAGTTTTTGACCTTCTAGCACGGAGTCAGGATGCTGTCCATTGACTCCTGAACTGGCGCCAAAGCAGAGGGATGGTGAGGGCCTATGCAGTCAAATTCCAGATACTTGCATAGAGAAGGGATGGAATGAGAGACCTTTCATCACTGCCTTCCAACCTAGACTGAACGCAGGGGTCTAGCACAAGATCACTGTCCATGATGAACAAGATAGTTTAGATGACCTGATTAATCTGGCCATTCGAGTTGACGACCCAGGTAACTGAGTGGCACAGGAAAAGATTGACATGCTGTCTGATCACTGCCTTTCCTTGCCCTCTCCCTCACCATCCAGTACCCAGTCCACAGAGCAGCCGATACAAGTAGGGCGCATGCATCTGTCTCAGGAGGAACGAGATCAGCGCAGGAGAACAGGTTTCTGCCTCTATTGTGGTGATCTGGCTGGCATGTCCCAAGCATCTGGTAAAAGAGGATACCCATCAGCAGGGAGGGGAATTCTGACAGATCAGTTCTCTTTGCAATCAGTTTCCCCTAATTACGATATGCTTGCAGCATCTTTGTCATGGGGGTCTCGAACCCATGAACTTAAAGCATTTGAGTTCTGGTGCAGACGGGAACCTCGTGGACATTTTCTGTAGCTCAAAGATGGGAATTGAGAGAAAAGATTAAAATTAAGGCCCTGGACGGTCAACCTCTGGGCTCGGGCAGATCCACCTTTCCACCAAACCCCTCAAACTTGTGCTGGAATGCAACTGCAGTGAAGAACTCTCCTTCTGTCTGATTGATTCACCTGAACTGCCACTGGTACTTGGTTTTCCCAGGTTATCCTGACATAACCCATGGATTTATTGGTCTCTTAAAGCACTCCAAGAATGGGGACTGGTATGTCTGTCTACTTGTCTGGGTCCAGCTTAAGCTCTGCTCTATGAATCACTTCCAATGTCAGCTAAGGATGTAGACCTATCTGGGATGTCAGCTGAATATGCTGATCTTCTTGAGGTTTTCAGTAAAAAGAAGGTCACTGTCTTGCTTCCACACCAGCCCTATGACTGTGCCATAGATCTCTTACATGGCAATAGTCCTCCCTGGGGTCAGCTCTTT
Organism: Mobula birostris; assembly: GCF_030028105.1. NCBI lineage: Eukaryota > Metazoa > Chordata > Chondrichthyes > Myliobatiformes > Myliobatidae > Mobula > Mobula birostris. The sequence goes on from NC_092374.1 coordinate 152,205,401, forward strand.
TCCCTCTCTTGATCTGAAATGGTGGACATGGAGGAATACATCAAAGAGGCATTGGCACTGGGGTTCATCCATCCTTCAACCTCACCGGCAGGAGCAGGCTTCTTTTTTTGAAAGCAAGTAAAATAGCAAGCTCTGTCCCTGCATTGTTTATCAGCCTCTGAACAATATCACCGTGAAGAACTGCTACCCTCTTCCCCTGCTTGCCTCTGCATTCAAACATCTCCAGGGAGCAGCCATATTTTCCAAAATTGACCTGCACAATGTTTATAATCTGGATCGTATGACAGAAGGGGATGAGTGGAAGGCAGATTTTAACACTTCCACTGACCTCTATGAATACCTTCTCTGGTACTCTTTGATTACCCTTTGGTCTGATCTGAAAATGCTGATTTCCAGGCCATAGTTAACGACATGCTCAGAGACACATTGAACCAACTTGTTTTGTGTACTTAGACAACATTCTTATCTATTCCCTGGTTCCTTAAGTTTGTTATAGCTGGAGGTGGTAGTGGGAATAAGCTCCCACTACTTATTAAATGATTCCAATGATGTGAACCTCAAATAGTCTCTGACACCCATGTTCATCTCCTGGCGTTCATGGCTGACTTACCTCTTAAGCCTCCCTTTATCTTTCCCCTTACTGGTTTTTCACCTGGAACCTACCAGCCTTCTCCTTCCCACCCTCCCCCCACCTTCTTTATAGGGCCTCTGCCCCTTCCCCCTACAGTCCTGACGAAGGGTTCCGGCCCGAAATGTCGACCAATCTTTTCCACGGATGCTGCCTGACCTGCTTTGTTCCTCCAGCATGTTGTGAGTGTTTGCTTTGACCCCAGCATCTGCAGATTATTTTGTGTTTACGGTTAAGCCTGGCAGAACCATTTCTACTGACAAGAGGAGGGGCAAACAAGGGTTACTGGCACCTTAAACCCAGTTGCTTCGGGCAGGTGGGGCTCATCAGCCGTGGGCTATCAGCTCATCCAGGAGAAGGAAAACTCTAATCTCAAACCTCCACTGCCTTGTGGTCACAGCCACTCATGGGAAAGGCATTAGAGTAAACCCAGAGAGAAAAACCTGGAACTGGAGTCCCCAAGGCAGTTCTAAATTGAGGTCAATGCTTACTGGCATCTCCTACAATGCTACTGGCACCAAACTGTGTTTGTCTCTGCCATTCCTTTAGGTACATCAAATGTGTAGAGATGGGGAGCTTGCTACACAGGCAACAGTTTGCTGTCGGTATTGTATTGACCAGGCTTGCATATCTAGACAGCTAGGATGTAACATCCATGGTCGACCCTGAAAGATGGTGGCCTCACTCACTCACTCATTTACCTATTCCTGCTCTCATCAGGAACACGTCCAGCATGTCCAGTGGGTTCTCAGACAATTCCTCATAAATAACCTGTACGCCAAGCCTGAGAGGTGCGAGTTCTATAAAGACCAGATGTCGTTTTTGAGCTATATACTTGCTTCATCCATCGATCAAATGGACCCGAATGAAGTTCAGGCAGTTATGGAGTGGCCCAAACAATTTACAATCAAACAGGTACAGTGCTTCATGAGGTTTTATCACCCCTTCATCTGGAATTTTGGCTCTATCATGGCTACCATAAATGTACCAACCTGGAAGATCTCTGCCGGATTCCATTGAACAAACAATGTTGACCAAGCATTTTTGGAGTTAAGGCAACGTTTCACCACACCGTGAGAGCTGCAAGACCCAGACCCATCACAGCCATTCATTGTCAAAGTGGATGCATCTGATGTCAGCATTGAAATCCACTGAGAAGTGGGACCAGGGGTTGTGGGGTACAGACAGTGAACATAGCAGACCTGCAGGACACTGGTGTGGACACCTCTCTCAGTGCTCTTCTGTGGATAGCCGACAGCACCCTTCTACCTTTCTTTCCCATTGCTTGACTCCAGCCAAGAGCAATTATGTTGTCGGAACTTCTGGTTGTCAAGGATGCTGTGGAGGAATGGCAACACTGGCTGGAGGGGACAGAGCATTCTTTTTCGTTTGGACAGATCACAACAACCTCTCCTACATTCAGGATGCAAAGAAACTCAATTCTTGTCAAGCTCGTTGGTCTCTCTTCTTCACCTGGTTTAATTTCATCCTCACCTATCATCCCAGCAGCAAGAATACCAGGGGAGATGCTTTCCCTGGCAGTTCAACGGGTCCGAGGACAATGCTGATCAACAGCCCATCCTTCCTTCCTCACATATTGCTGCTCTGGTGATCTGGGGAATAGAGGCAAAGGTGAGGGCCACCGAACAGTCGGTCCCAGGCCCAGGTGGGGTTCCACCTAACCAGCTTTTTTTGTCCTTGCTATGGTGTGCTCCAAAGTGTTGGAATGAGGATGCTCGTCCTGCCTGGCTGGTCCCAGGAATTTATCAAGACATAATTTTGGAGGCCACCTATGTTCCAGGATGTCCACAATTTCATGTCTGCCTGTGCCCACCTGCGCTCAAGACATCACGTCAGTGTCCTGCAGGTCTGTTAGGGTCGCTGCCTGTACCCCACAACACCTGGTCCCACCTGGTCCTCACCACTGGGCTGCCCCTGTATAATGGAGACACCAACATTTTGGTTGTTGTGGATCGATTCTCCAAGGCTGCCCACTTCATTGCCCTCCCATAGCTTCCATAGGCTCGTGAGACTGCCACACACTTGGTTCAACGTGTGTTCAGGCTCCACAGCTTTTTTCAAGACATAATGTCTGATCGTGGACCACAGTACACTTCCCGCTTCTGGAAGGCTTTCTGCTGTCTTGGTGGAGCCACAGCCAGCCTCTCGTCTGGCTTCCATCCCCAATCTGATGGCCAGACTGAAAGAGTGAACCAGGATTTGGAGACAGCCCTGCATTGCCTTGCCTCTTCAAACCCCACATCCTGGACAGAGATCATCCACAATAACCTCCAGTTGTCATCCATGGGTGTGTCCCCCTTTGAGTGTCAGAAGGGATTCCAGCCACCACTCTTCCCTGATCAGACTGCTGTAGGCGTTCCTGCTGCTGAACAGCTGATCCAGCGTTGCTAGCACACCTGGAGACGAGCTGGGGATCTGCTGATGTGCTTTCAGAAGCAACACGCCCGGCAGGCTGATTGGCTTCACTGACAGATAAGGCTTTTCAAGAGGAAGTCTGGTTGGCATCAAGGGATCTTCCCCTGAAAGTCGAATGCTGCAAATTGACCCCAACAGTTGTAGCAGAAAAGGCTGTCAACAAGGTCTCGCATAGATTACATCCACCAGCATCACTGCAGATCCTACCAATGTTCCATGTTTCCCAGCTCAAGCTGGTTACTTCCTCTCCCGTGGCTCCAGTCACCAAACCGGCCCCTTCTCCTCACTTGGTGGATAGTTCTCTGGTTTATACAGTGCAACACCTCCTGGCATCTTGCCGGGTGCAGGGCAAGGTCCTGTACCTTGTGGACTGGGGAGGGTATTGTCTTGAAGAACATTCTTGGGGACCAGCAAAGGTAATCTCAGACAAGTCTCTCATCCGGAGCTTCTAGCGGGCACAGGTCTGTGGTGTCTCAGGAGGTGTGCTTAGGGAAGTGGGGCCTGTCACAGCCACTGACTCTGCTACAGTGTCCAGGTGTGAATATGCACATTTCAGCTAATTAATGTTTCGTTAAGGTGGTATTTAACCCCCTTTATTTCATTGTAGCTCTTGAAGACTTGAGCGTTACACTGCCTGCTTACATTCGGTCTTATCTGAGAAAATGGACTATTGAGATGAGCAGTATTTGTTTTATATTTAGATATTCCTTTCAGCTGCGATGTTGGCATCTAGCTTTCCATTTGAGAGTTTTAGTTAACAGCCCTGTTTGGCCCAGCGTTTATTGTTTTCCTTTCCCTTAAAATCCTGTTCGCCTTAACATCTGTGGTCTTTCTCACTGCACTTGGGCCATACCCAAATGCTGTGACTCAATGAGCACTGCCACAAGAAGGCAGCATACATCAGCGGAGTCCCCCTCTATCCAGGTAATCTCTTTTCTTGCTGTTGCCGGTGGGAAGAAGATACAAAAGCCTTATATCCAACACCACCGGGTTCAGGAACAATTATTACTCATCAATCATCCGGCTCCTGAATCAGCCTGGAGAACTTCACTCATCTCAACACTGAACTCACTTTCATGGACTCTACAACTCATGTTCTCAATTTATTACTAATTTATTCATTATTGTTATTTTCGTATTTACAGTTTGTCTTTGCACATTGGTTGTTTATCCATCACTGTGTATTGTTCTTCATTGATTCTGTTGTGTTTCTTTGTATCCACTGTGACAGAAGATGAGCCTCAGGGTAGTATATGGTCTGATAAACATACTTTAGTACTAAATTTAATTTGAACTTTGAACTTAAAAATGTACAGTGCAAATCACTGTTCAAGGATTCATGGACTGTTCGGAAATCTGCTGACATGGGAATAAACCATTCCCAAAACATTGACTATGTCTTTTCTACCCTGATGGTGGAAATGGGGAGAGGTATGTTTCAGGTGGTAAGGGTCTTCATGATGGGTGTTGCCTCCTTGAGGCCCTGCATCTTGAAAATGTCCTCAATGGTGGACAGCTTGTACCTGTGAGGGAAGTGACTCAGTCTTCATCACTCTGTAACCTCTTTTGACCTTGTGCATTGGAGCCTCCACACCAGGCGGTGATGCAACCAGTCAGACTGCCCTCCACTGTACATCTGTAGAAACTTGCTGGACACTTTGATGACACCAAATCTACTCAAACTCCCGATGAAGTTTAAATGCTGGCATGCCTTCTTTGTGATTGGATCAATGTTTTGGGCCCAGGATAGATCCTCTGCGATGTTGATGCAGAGACTCTTTCTACCACTAGCCCTTCAAAGACGATTGGTGAGTGTTCTCCCATCCTCCCCTTCCTGAATTTCATAATAAATCCTTTGGTCATGCTGATGTTGAGTGCAAGGTTGCTGCGGCAGTATCACTCAACCAGCTCCTGAACACCTCCTCATTACCATCCGAGATTCAGCAAACACCAATGTGCATTAGTGCATTAGTATTTGAGTTGTACTTAGCTACAGAGTGAGTGCAGAGAGGGTAGAGCAGTAGGCTCTTGTCCTTGAAGTTCACCCATGTTGATTGCCAGCAAGAAGGTAGATTTATTTCCAATATGCACAGATTGTAGTCTCCCAATGAGGAAGACAAGAATCCGGTTGCAGAAGGAGATGCAGAGAGGCCCACGACAGCTGTTGCCATATTCATCCCGATAATATGCTTTCTATTGTGGATTGATAAAAATTGGTGACAGTCAAAGTGGATATTCCATTTTTTTTTAGTCTCCTCAGGAAAAAGAGTTACTGAAGAGCTTCTTGGTCCTGACATCGGTATTGTTGGACCAGGACAGGCAAATAGTGATGTTCACTCTTAAGAACTTAAAGTTCTCAACCCTCTTGAACTCAGTACTATTACTGTAGACCGGGGTATGTGCATTGGCTCTCTTCCTGAATTCAAAGACAAGCTCTTTTGTTTTGCTGAGGTTATTGACATGACACCACGTCTCTCAGCTCTCTATACCCTTCCTGTACTCTGACATGCATTATTTGAGATAGGGTCCACTATGGTGCATCAGAGTAGGGTGATGAAGATGTAGTTCATGGGGCACCAGTGTTGATGATAGCTACAGCTCAGGTTTTGCTGCCTATCCTTACTGACTGCGGTCTGTTGGTCAGAAAGTCACAAGTGTGAAAAAGGGAGGTGTTAAATCCATGTTTTTGGAGTTTGGAGATGTGTCTGCTTTGAATTATAACATTGAAGATGGAGCTGTAGTCAATATGGGATGGGACTTAGAAGGGACTTATTTGCAGCCAACAGGCTGAGTATCAAAACATTAGGGATGCAGAATCAGAAAGGATAGCAAATATAGTGCTCAAAGTGTTGTATCTAAATGTGCACAATATAAGAAATAAGGTGGATGATCTTGTTGCACTATTACAGATTGTCAGGTATGATGTTGTGACCATCACTGAATCGTGGCTGAAGGATGGTTGTAGTTGGGAGCTGAATGTCCAAGGTTACACGCTATATCAGAGGTAGTGGGGGTGGTGTGGCTCTACTGGTAAAGAATGGGATCAAATCAGTAGAAAGATGTGACATAGGATCGGAAGATGTTGAATACTTGTGGGTTGAGTTAAGAAACTGCAAGGGTAAAAGGACATTGATGGCAATTATATACAGGCCTCCCAACAGTGGCTGGGAGGTGGACCACAGACTACAACAGTAAATAGAAAAGGCGAGTCAAAAGGTCAATGTTGTGGTAGTTGTGGGAAAGTTTAACGTGCAGGTTGATTGGGCAAATCAGGTTGGTAATGGATCTCAAGCCAGTGAGTTTGTTGAATGCCTAAGAGATGGCTTTTTAGAGCAGTTTGCCATTGAGCCTACTAGGGGATCAGCTATACTGGATTGGGTGCTATGTAATGAACTGGAGGCAATTAGGGAGTTTAAGGTAAAAGAACCCTTAGAAGCCCGTGATCACAATATGATTGAGTTCAACTTTAAATTTGATAGGGAGAAAGTAAAGTCAGATGTGGCAGTATTTCAGTGGAGTAAGGGAAATTACAGTGGTATGAGAGAGGAGTTGGCCAAAGAAAATTGGAAGGAGCTGCTGGCAGGGGTGTCAGCAGAGCAGCAAAGCTGTGGGTTTCTGGGGAAAATGAGGAAGGTGCAGGACGTATGTATTCCAAAACTGAAGAAATAGTCAAATGGTAAAATAGTACAACCATGGCTGACAAGGGAAGTCAAAGCATCGTAAAAGCAAAAGAAAGGGCATACAATAAAGCAAAAATTAGTGGGAAGATAGAGGATTAGGAAGTTTTAAAAAATGTACAGACAGCAACTAAAAAATCCTTAGAAGAGAAAACATGAAATATGAAAGCAAGCTAGCAATTAATATCAAAGTGGATAGTAAAAGTTTTTTCAAGTATGTTAAAAATGAAAGAGAAATGAGTGTGGACATAGGACTGCTAGAAAATGAGGCAGGAGAAATAATAACGAGGGACAAGGAGATGGATGATGAACTAAATGAGTATTTTTTATCAGTCTTCACTCTGGAAGCCACTAGCAGTATGCCTGATGTTGTAGAATGTGAAGGAAGACAAGTGGGTGCAGTTAATATTCCAAGAGAGAGGTGCTCAAAAAGCTAAAAGACCTAAAGGTACATAAGTCACCCGGATCAGATGAACTGCAGCCTTGGGTACTGAAAGAGGTAACATTAGAGATTGTGGTGGCATTAGAAAGGATCTTTCAAAAATCATTGGACTGTGGCATGGTGCCAGAGTGCTGGAAAATTGCAAATGAGACCCCACTCTTTAAGAAAGGAGGAAGGCAGCAGAAAGGAAATTATAGACCAGTAAGCCAGATCTTAGTGGTTGGGAAAATGTTAGAGTCAATTGTTAAGGATGAAATGATGGAGTACTTGGAGACACAGGACAAGATAGTATAAAATCAGCATGGTATCCTTCAGGAAACATCCTGCCTGACGAACCTGTTGGAATTCTTTGAGGAAATTACAAGTAGGATAAATAAAGGGGCTGCAGTGAATGTTGTATACTTGGGCTTTCAGAAGGTCTTTGATAAGGTACCACACATGAGGCTGCTTACCAAGCTAAGAGCCCATGGTATTACAGGAAAGTTACTAACATGGTTCGAACAGTGGCTGATTGGTAGGAGGTAGCGAGTGGGAATAAAAAGATCCTTTCCTGGTTGGCTGCCAGTGACTACTGGTGTTCCACAGGGGTCGGTGTTGGGACCACTTCTTTTTAAGCTATATATAAATGATTTAGATGATGGAATAGATGGCTTTGCTGCTAAGTTTGCAGATGATACAATGATTGGTGGAGGGGCAGGTAGTGCTGAGGAAATAGGTAGGATGCAGAAGGACTTAGACAGATTAGGAGAATGGGCAAGAAACTGGCAAATGAAATACAATGTTGGAAAATGCATGGTTATGCACTTTGGTAGTGGAAATAAATGTGTAGACCATTTTATAAACAGGGAGAAAATCCAAAATTCTGAGATGCATAGGGACTTGGTAGTCCTTGTGCAGAACACCCTAAAGGTTATCTTGCAGGTCAAGTCGGTGTTGAGGAAGGCAAATGCCAAGTTGGCATTCATTTCAGGAGGTCTAGAATACAAAAGCTGAGGCTTTATAAGGTACTGTTGAGGACTCGCCTTGAGTATTGTGAATAGTTTTGGGGCCCTCATCTTAGAAAAGATGGGCTGGCACTGGAAAGCATCCAGAGGTGGTTCACAAGGTGATTCCAGGAATGAAAGTGTTATTACATGAGGAACATTTTATGGCTCTGGGTCTGTATTCGCTGGAATTCAGAAGGATGATGGAAGATCTCATTGAAACTTTTTGAATGTTGAAAGGACTAGATAGAGTGGATCTGAAAAGGATATTTCTCATGATGGGAGAGTCTAGCACAAGAGGGCACAGCCTCAGGATAGAGGGGTGTCCTTTCAAAACAGAGATGTGGAGAAATTTCTTTAGCCAATTGGTGGTGAATTTGTGGAATTTGTTGCCACATGCAGCTGTGGAGGCCAGGTTGTTGGATGTATTTAAGGCCGAGATTAATAGGTTCTTGATTAGACATAGCATCAAAGGTTACGGAGAGAAGGCCGGGGACTGAGGTTCAGGAGGAAAGAAGAAAAAGGAACAGTCATGATTGAATGGCGGAGCAGACTTGATGGGCCAGATGGCCTAATTCTGCTCCTATGTCTTATGGTCTTATGGTCTATTAAACAATAGTCTAATGTAGATGTCTTTATTGTTTACTTGTTCCAAACTGGAGAGTGGGGTCAGGGAGATGGCATCAGTAATGACGCCTATTTTGGCGGTGGATGAATTGCAATGGGTTGAGTTTGTCTGGGAAGCTGGAGTTAATTTATGCCACGACCTACCTCTAAAAAGTAGTCATCATTGTAGATGTCGGAGCCACTTCACAGTAGTCATTAATGCATGTTACCCTGTTTTCCATTACAGTGTGACATGATGTGCTGTAGACCTGCTGTGATAGTAGGGAAATTGCAAGAGATTCAGGTCCTTGTTCAGTTATGAACTAATTCAAGCCATAACCAACCTCTTGAAACATTTTGTTACAATAGATATGAGAGGTCCAGTGATATTTATTGAGGCAGATCGCTGTTCTTTTCTTGATCACTGGAATGCTTGCTACCATTTGAAGCAAGGTCCACATTATTAGAAAGTACTTATCCCTTCTTAGATGTTTTATTTGTCGAAAGACTATTCAGGTGTTGAATGATTGATTCAAATTCAGATGTACAGATCCCCCCAGGTTGCACACAGCTAACTAATGCACCGCCTGAACAAATAAATGAGTATTTTCCTTCATTTTCAGTCAAAGACTGCAGACTATATATAAAGACTGCAGACTTTGATTTGATAAAATGAGTTCCATTTATAGGTCTTCACCAGATTATGGCAGGGTCTGTTCCTAAAAAGGAGACAGTTGGGGTGGATTTGCTGGCTGATGCAGGGCTGCAGGCATCTTCTGCTACCTTTGAACTTTGTTACTGGTCATATTTCTGACTTGTAAACTATCTGGGTTATGAACAGTTTGCAGGACCAAACCCCTGCCATAACCTGGGGAAGACCTGGGAACGGAACTCATTTTATCAACTCTGTCTTCAGCCTTTTCTATATATATATATATACACACATATATCTTTTTGACTTTGGTTACAATTATGTTGGCTAGACTTGACTGAAATTCAGAGTAAAACTCATAGCTTGGTCAGATTAAACAGCTCTCCCGATCTCCTCCTTCACATGAGAGTAATAACCTTCGAGTCAACCTTGTGTGCAGCGTTAATGAATCGATTATGACAAAACTCCGCTCTGTGTTGATAGTAATGACATTGACAAATGTGGTTTGGGGTGTGAAGATCACAGTACATGTTTAATAATTAGAATAGGCCAGGATAGATAAGAATACAGCCTTTCCAGTTATGGACAGCACTATCTAACTTTTATCAGTAATAAGCAAGATCACTTAAATATTTTAACTGATTTCAGCAGCAGCCAGTCTTAAAAAGCTATAAACCTCTCCATTAGTCAGTAATTTAATGAACCATCTATTCTATATTATTCTCTATGACAGAGAAATACTTGGAAGCCACAGCAATTGGGCCAAAAGATAATGATCATCAGCCAATAATTGAACAGAGAAGAGCCAGATTAGTGTGGGGTTTATTCCTGCCAATGTGTTGCAAAGCGGAGGGCAGAAAGAGATGGAGTGCCAGATGCTGATGTTTCTTACTTCCTGTGGCAAACTGGATGAAGTACAAACATCCTGAGCTGGGGGGTGAATTGTAATCCACATCTGCCCCCTCAGCTTTATGCCAGTCACATATGTTTTGACCTCATCTTTTAAATCTTGATTGAGAGGGTACTTTTTAATCAGCAAGAACTTAATTGTTTTGCATTTGGTTTTCCTGCATATAGCCACTGAGATCTTAAATTGGTTGAAATTTCCTGTTCAATCCTCTCCACCATTTTTTCATCTTGACTTTGAGCAATTGTGCTTAAATCTACATTTATTAATCTCAGTGGTAAGAGGCCAGCATGGGGAATAGAAGAAGGTGGGGGAGGGGGGGAAGGGAAGGAATTTTTTTTTACCAGAAGGAGAAATCAATATTCATGCCATCAAGCTGGAGACCACCCAAATGGAATATAAGATGTTGCTCCTCCACCCTGGTGGTGGCCTCGTCTCAGCACAAGAGGAGGCCATGGACTGACATTTTGGAATGTGAATAGAATTGGAATTAAAATGTTTGGCTACTGGGAGGCTTGCTTTAGGTGGATTGAGCAGAGGTGCTCAACTTTTTGATAGAAGCATTTGCAATAGTAGATATATTTGTCAATGGTGAGGGAATAGTCTTTGCTAAACCATTCCATCAACAGTCTGGAGAAAAGTGTATTGTCTAAGTTAAACTATGTTCCATAGTTTAATTGTGCTGTAACAATATAATGCAAAACTCACCAGTGGTCCTCATTGTATCCCAGATGCAAAACCGGTCTCTCGTTCTTCCACTTTGTTCACAAACATATGGATATTTTTGCATGTGGTGCTCCTGCAAAGTACTTCCATCCCTTGCAGCCATCTCAAGGCCCATATATTTTTAGCAGTGTCCTGGTATCATGGAAAGGCATCCCTTAGCCCTGAGCTCTTGATATCAATTAATACACGAATGGCTCAACTGGTGTGCAGAATTTCAAGACCAATGATCACTAACTACATGGCAACAATGCAAATGTATCATTAAAACATATATTTTGTATTTTAAGCGGGTTTGTGATTGATTATCATATCTGAGCTGTACCAGTTACTTTGTGTATTGTTTAGCCATGGTTTGGTGTGCAGTTGGGTATGAATAAATTCCTAAATAAGACCAAAAGTCCATAAGGTATAGGTGCAGATTTAGGCTATTTGCCCCATTGGGTCTTCTCCGCCATTTCATCAAGACTGAACTAGTTTACCTCTCAGCCCCAGTCTCCTGCCTTCTCCCCATATCTTTTCATGCCCTGACTAATCAAGAATCTACCAACCTCTGCCTTAAATATACCCTCTGACTTGGTTTTCACGGCCACCTGTGGCAATGAATTCCACAGATTCACCAACTCCCTGGCTGAAGTAAAAGGACACCCCTCTGTTCTGAGGCTGTGTCTTCTGGGCTTAGGCTCCATTACCATTGGAAACATCCTCTCTATATCTACCTTATCAAGGCCCTTCAACCTTCGAATAGGTTTCAGTGAGGTAACCTCTCATTCTCTCATCATTCAGCATTAAATAAATGCAAATTACCCCTCAGCAAAATTTGAAAATAGAAGTTCACAAAGTGATTTATTTTAAGACAACAGTTTGTTTTAACCTTTTTTTAAAAAAAATCCTCTTCTCTTATATGGACTCGGAGGATTGAGGATGATTTACTTCTGTAGGTCCCGAGGTAATTGATGAGGCCACCAATCAGACAGAAAGTGTGTAATTGGGTTTGGTGAGTAGTGTGTGAAATGATATCCTCCTTCCCCCATTGTCACAAAGTGTGATTCTGTATGACCTTTCCCTATTTAAGCTTGTTTCCATTTTACGTTTGCTTCATGACAGTATGCAAGCATGCTGCTAAACAACTATTTCACCTCAGAGCCAATTGCAAAGCAGACCAATGCCCAGCAAAACCATATCACTATCAAAATATGTTCTTCAGTGTTTCTGGATGAATGTTACACCACATTTTCAACAAATGTATGGTAAGAATGCAGCTGATCAACAGAACTGAAGTGAACATGTCAATTTTAATATCTTGAGTGTCAAAAACCAAGGTCATACATTTTCAGTAGTCAAACTGCATTGCACTGACAATGCTTGTATTTGTTTGAAGTAAATTGTCAAATTGGAAGCAATCTCAAGTTTAAGTCCATTTGGGTTTTCTCAGCTGACATCATTTTGCTGAAATTTATTCTACAAAGGCATCTGTGCATAGTGATTTCCACAAACCCTGAGAATCTGCTATAGTTTCAGTCAGTTTATCTGGCTCTCATTTTGTTATATTTCCATGACTGACATCTAGCACTACTCACAATATTAGTGTCGAACTCTGTGCATGAACCACAAGTACCTCAGGTAATGCAATGGAATTTATGCAGACAAAAGACATAGGGACACTGTTATAGCAAGGTACAGTGTTAGCATCAGGGACTAATCAGAGGAGCTACCAGAATACCTCTATCTAACCATCATGCTCAGGTTATTAACTCCACTTCAGTGTTATTGTCACTTTCCCTGTTTTGATGGTAACTGTCAGATGACATGTTTGTTCAGGATATGCAGAAGACAAGCCAATGCAGCCAGCAGAAGTGTGTGTGTGTGTGTGTGTGTGTGTGAAGGGCACACTCTAGGTGGGATTTTACAGTCTGTTAGTTACATGGGTTATGACCAAAGTAAAAAACGGGTACAGTCACTTAGCACCTTGGTGCAAGGGTTTCTATTAAGGGCATCAAAAATCAAAGTTAGAAAAATTAACAAAAATAGCAAAAAGAAAACTGCCAATATTTATAAAAAGATACCTATCAGAAAACACAATAATATCTTCATACTTTGTCTGGTGTGAACTCTAGGCAGCCCTGATCTCTCCCTTTTTATTGATGATCTGCTCCTTTTTATTAGGAACCAGGACATACCATCTTTCCTTACCCTACAAAGTTAACTTTAGACTACACAGGAATTAGAATATAATGCACACCAAAAATGGTGTTGCAATCATATTACAAAATAAACCGAAGTATCTACTTTAAATCAACCTTAAGTACAGTATGCAAACAACATATACACATTTACACAGCCCCATTACTGAAGAAATGGAATGTTCTGCCATGAATGGTTGGAAAGGCACCATAAAGCATCAGCTCGGTTTATGACCCATTATGAAGATATATCAGGAAGGCACTGAAGTCTGTACACTCAGTGCAATGACCGCAGAATGACGAGGCAATGTTTGTGTGGGCAAATGCATGTGTGTAAGGAGTGCGTTTACCAAGTGCTCTCTGTCACACAGTCCAATGGATCAAATTTCCTGATTCGTAACATTGTGAATCATAGACAACTCAATTCTCTCTTGAGTCTACAATTCCCTCAAGGTGCAAATTCTCAGCATTGCCAGCCGATCTCAGGCTTGCAGACCAGCTTTTGCTCTTGCAACAAAGGACAAAGGTTCAATGTTAAATGATCTGAAATTATTCATCAAAGAGTACAAGATCTTTGATTTTACTTCTAATGTTACTTTTATAAAAGGGCTGGAAATAGTGCCGATCAGTTCATTTATTGTGCAGGTAAGCACTTGGTCATTTTATTGACAAATAAGTAAAAGTATCCAGTTAAAATTAATGACATTACCAGCACTCAGCCTTAGGAGCACCTTTCCCAAGCAGAGATGATTGATGATTGGTTATTGATTTTGGTTTGCTGGAAGTTTAACTGCTGGTCAATCCCATTCATTTATTCTCTCTTGTTTGTGCAGTGCTGCAGCTGCATCCATCACTAAGTACAGCAGCATATACAATGCCCATAACTCCATAAATCAAAGCAATTACACAGATTCACTCTGAAAACTTGCCTTAGTGCAATTAATCAATTAATTAATAAAATGCCTGCAACATCAGTTTTATTTTAATTGGTCCATTTAGATTCTGTGTGTTGTGCTTCAATAACTGCTCGGGTTAGTTGGGCTTTAACCATATTGCAATGTAGAGATCAAACATACTATATGTACAAGAGAATAATTGGACACTGTAGTACTTTGTGCATTGTTAATTGTCCTGTATTGTTTTAATATTCGATATTTATTTGAAGTCACTCACAAAGCCATATCATTATTCATTGTACTTAATGTTTCCAAACTAGATTCACAAATTGGTTTGTGACTCCTATCACTAAAACCACAAGTTCCCAATTCCATACCTTGAACTTCTTTAACAATCCAAATGCATATTAGCTCACATTATAATCACACATATAATCTCACCTCACATATAATAATGATGATCAGAATGTTTCAGACTCTGGTTTAAGGTGCAAAGCTTACTGAAGTTAAATATTTACAAAGCCATAAAAAACCTCAGTACAATTATATTTGAAGATCATCATGGACCAGGATCAAACTACCACTCGATACCATTTATACCAATATGAAGCCAAATATGAGATAACTTCCTCAAAAGGGACTACAACCTTGTCGTGGTTTGGATACTCACGTGCCTTAATGACCTGGAGAGCTATGTTGGCTGGAGTCAGGGCTTTACGCTTTGGTTTTATTTAAGGTCACCCATGCCAAGCAGGTTAAAGACCTCCAGGTTTAAAATTGTTACAGAAACAGCAATGAAGAATCCTTCGGCATCTGACTGAGATAGTATTCCCGAGACTCCATGCAGGCCTTGCACGATTGAGGGTAGTAAAAACTGAGAGGAAGTTACTAACATGATAAAGGAAGCCCTGAATGCTACCAGAGATGGAGGACCTTCCTTGCTGCTGTAAACACCAGCGGCATAACAAGGCGTAAAAAAAAATGAGATCACTTAAGATATAGCAGAAGATTTAATCCCACTCAGGTGCAGGAACTGAAATCTGAGACTACCTACTTCTTTATGCTACATAGATATGTAGTTTGTTAGTACTAATGAATTATTATGTATATAATAAGAAAGGCAGTAACCGGTTATACATTTTTGTATGTATACATTATCTATTAATGTATATATCTATGTATGCTAAATTATGCTGAAATAATAATAATGATATTGATGTGCTATACATTCCCTTAGTTACTGTTCATTTATGAAGTGTTTTATAAAATTACTTTCCTTAACTACGTACTAATCTTAGCTGTACAAATAACAAATAGCAAAACACCTTTAAAGGTTCTCAGAAAGCATTTAATTGGAGTAAAGGGAATTATGAGGCTATCAAGCAGGAAATTGGAAGCTTAAATTGGGAACAGATGTTTTCAGGGAAAAGTATGAAGAAATGTGGCAAATGTTTGGGGAATATTTGTGTGGAGTTCTGCATAGGTACGTTCCAATGAGACAGGCAAGTTATGGTAGGGTACAGGAACCGTCGTGTACAAAGGCTGTAATAAATCTAGTCAACAAGAAAAGAAAAGCTTACAAAAGGTTCAGAGAGCTAGGTAATGTTAAAGATCTAGAAGATTATAAGGCTAATATGAAGGAGCTTAAGAAGGAAATTAGGAGAGCCAGAAGGGGCTATGAGAAGGCCATGGCAGGCAGGATTAAGGAAAACCGCAAGGAATTCCAGAAGTATGTGAAGAGCAAGAGGATAAGACATGAAAGAATAGGACCTATCAAGTGTGACAGTGGGAAAATATGTATGGAACCGGATGAAATAGCAGAGGTACTTAATGAATACTTTACTTTAGTATTCACAATGGAAAAGGATCTTGGTGATTGTAGTGATGACTTGCAGCACACTGAAAAGCTTGAGCATGTAGATATTAAGAAAGAGGATGTGCTGGGGCTTTTGGAAAGCATCAAGTTGGATAAGTCGCCGGGACTGGAGGAGATATACCCCAGGCTACTGTGGGAGGCAGAAGGGGAGATTGCTGAGCCTCTGGCGATGATCTTTGCATCATCAATGGGGATGGGAGAGGTTCCAGAGGATTGGAGGGTAGCAAATGTTGTTCCTTTATTCAAGAAAGGGAGTAGAGATAGCCCAGGAAATTATAGACCAGTGAGTCTTATCTCAGTGTTTGGTAAGTTGATGGAGAAGATCCTGAGAGGCAGGATTTATGAAAATTTGGAGAGGTATAATATGATTAGGAATAGTCAGGATGGCTTTGTCGAGGGCAGTTCATGCCTTAGAAACCTGATTGAATTTTTTGAGGATGTGACTAAACACATTGATGAATGAAGAGCAGTAGATGTAGTGTATATGGATTTCAGCAAGGCATTTGATAAGGTACCCCATGCAAGGCTTATTGAGAAAGTAAGGAGGCAGGGATCCAAGGGGACATTACTTTGTGGATCCAGAACTGGCTTGCCCACAGAAGACAAAGAGTGGTTGTAGATGGATCATATTCTGCATGGAGTTCGGTCACCAGTGGAGTACCTCAGGGATCTGTTCTGGGACCCCTACTCTTCGTGATTTTTATATGTGACCTGGATGGGGAACTGGAGGAATGGGTAAGTTTGCTGATGACACAAAGGTTGGAGGTGTTGTGGATAGTGTGGAGGGCTGTCAGAAGTTACAGCGGGACATTGATAGGATGCAAAACTGGGCTGAGAAGTAGCAGATGGAAATCAACCCAGATAAGTGTGAAGTGGTTTGTTTTGGTAGGTCAAATATCATGGCAGAACATAGTATTAATGGTAAGACTCTTGGCAGTGTGGAGGATCAGAGGGATTTTGGGGTACGAGTCCATAGGACGCTCAAAGCAGCTGCGCAGTTTGACTCTGTGGTTAAAAAGGCGTATAGTGTATTGGCCTTCATCAATCGTGGAATTGAATTTAGGAGCTGAGAGGTAATGTTGCAGCTATATAGGACCCTGGTCAGACTCCACTTGGAGTACTGTGCTCAGTTCTGATCGCCTCACTACAGGAAGGATGTGGAAGCCATAGAAAGGGTGCAGAGGAGATTTACCAAGATGTTGCCTGGATTGGGGAGCATTCCTTATGAGAATAAGTTGAGTGAACTTGGCCTTTTCTCCTTGGAGTGATGGAGGATGAGAGGTGACCTGATAGGGGTGTATAAGATGATGAGAGGCATTGGTCATGTGGATAGTCAGAGGCTTTTTCCCAGGGCTGAAATGGTTGCCACAAGTGGACACAGGTTTAAGGTGCTGGGGAGTAGGTTCAGAGGAGATGTCAGGGTTAAGTTTTTTACTCAGAGAGTGGTGAGTGTGTGGAATGGGCTGCCGGCAACGGTGGTGGAGGTGGATACGATAGAGTCTTTTAAAAGACTTTTGGATAGGTACATGGAGCTTAGAAAAATAGAGGGCTATAGGTAAGCCTAGTAATTTCTTTGGTAGGGACATGTTTGGCACAACTTTGTGGGCCGAAAGGCCTGTATTGTGCTGTAGGTTTTCTCCGTTTCTATGTTTCTCATATGAAAGCATCTACGCCTATTAAAAGGAGCAGGATTGTCAAAAAAACAACTTCCTTAGTTTGAAACCCTTGGCTTTTTTTCCCCACAATCTTCACTCATCAAAATTGTGTTTTTGTAATTTGGATACAAAGGTATCAGGGGTTTTCCATCTATTGGAATAGGTGTTTTAAAGTATAATGTCAAAGCTAAATATGAAAGATTTGACTTCAGAATTTATTTTAAATGATAGAAGAACAATCATCACCAAAAGTATATTTAAGCGGATGATTAAACAACATTGAACTTGCAGAATAATAATCATCGTCTTCAATGGTTTCTGCACCATATTACTTCCAAGGTCTTCAGAAAATAATGCAAGTATCTCCATCCGTTCTTTAGCCATCCCATATCTCATTAAAATGAGTAATTTTAACATGGTACTGTGTGGCAGTTCACTAATGAGCATCCGCATGAATCATAAATGAGGGTAATGCCAACCACAGTCATTATATTTCTTCACATCGACAATTGACTGGTAATAAACGGAAAGGAAAACTGATACAATTGAATCATATAGGAAGGCCATCACATTAAAATCTAATTTAGAGGTGCTTCAATTAATATGGTAGTTTAGAGAGCAGGATCATTTTACACTAAAAACCCATAAAATGTGATGGCAATGAGAACATTTAATTCAGTCTGCAGACGATCTACAATGGATAAGCAGGATCAAGGGACAAAGTATTTAAAGTTAGAACTCCATCAAGAATTAGGAGTATTATTGACTTGTAATAGTCTTGCTAAGTGTCTAAGAATAAGCAGTTTGTCTGTGAATTTCACATACACCTTAATGCACACTAAAACTCAGCTCTGTGTGTTGGGGTTCCTGGAACGTTTAATTGCATCTATCACGAAGGTCATATGCAAGCACTAGTTCCACCATGTTCTATAATGTGTAAATACTTAGATATTTACTCATAAAGTAATGCAATAACAGAACTGGCTGGATCAATATAAATGTAAATTATGGTGGCTAATATGATTGATGTCTCTTGAAGCATCCCGGAAGGCATCAAATGCAACAGGGTTGAAGGTTGGCAAACTATGTTCACAAAACGGCTTCCCTCCTGCTACTTTTCTTAGTTAATTATTGATTTCAGGGAAAATGACATGACTCTTCACACACACTTCAAAGAAAGCATAGTTTGGTGGCTTGCCTTGAACCTACCAATTTGCCATGGTGAGATTCAGAGTCATGTATCCGGATCTCTCATTCAAGTAGACGTGCAATAAATGAACCACTTTGCCACCATCTCCTCCAAGAGGACCACAACCTCGTCATTGGGTTTGGAGGCTTGTGTGCCTCCATGGCCCAGAAAGCTACGCTGGCTAGAGTCATGTCCTTGTGCTTTGGCTCTTGGTAGGGTCACCCATGCCAAACAGGTCAAAGGGTAGAGGCCAGGCTAAGAGTGGTACACTGGTCCTCCAGGTTTGGGGGATCAGATCAGGGTTAACAACCTGACTGGTCAAAAAAATTGCTAGAGAAACAGCAATGAAGAATCCTTCTTTATCTGTGTGCGATTGAATGACAGAAATGGAGGACCTTCATGCTGCCCTAAACACCAGCGGTGTAATGAAAAGTAAGTAAGTAAAACTACCATCTCTACTACTTTTTAAGCTATAACTAAAGGGTACTTCATATTTTAACTATATTGCTTCATCAAAATAGAAAAAAATGCTTGCTTTTATCTCAAGTGCTGAACACATAAATGAGGAAAAAAATAGTGTTTCAGTTGCCCAGGGCTTTTGTTAGATATCGACATTTTGTTTATTTTATGTGCTTTAAGTTTTTTTTTATGGCTATAGAAAATCCAGAACCAAAAGATAAAGCCCTAAAATTACAGTGTCAAGTTTACAGAATGATCAGGAAACATAACCATCAGTGCAAACTACTGCAGTAATTGGATTTTTTAAAATATATCTGAAAACAATGGATATTGCCCCATTTAAAGCCTTTCACTAATGACTTTATTTTCCATGAGATTTAAGGGACATTATAAAAATGCTTCTAGATGATCTGGGGGTACAAATCGGGAATATTCTGACTGAATTGTGGGAGGAGTTGGAATTCAGAAAGGGGATAGAGAGCCTTGTGACATATGTCATGCAACAACATTTCCATCAAAAACAAAATAGCTTGTCATTGACTTCAGGAAGGCAAACAGTGCTCATGATCCTGTTCGCATCAACAGTGCTGAGATTAGGAGATTAAGAGCTTCATGTTCTCAGGTGTGAGCATCAAAACAATAACCTGCCCCGGTCCAAGCACATTGACCAAGTGGCCCAAGAGCACTAGGGCCTCATTGGATGTCAAGACACAAGGCTTGATCAGTAAATTTGCAGGTAACGTGAAATTAGGAGATGTTGTTGTGAGTGAAAGAGTTCATTGTAGATTACAAGGGGATCTTGATCAGTTAGAGAAGTGGCTCAAGGAGTAGCAAATAGATTTCAATATAAGTAAGTGGGAGGCATTTTGGAAAATCAAATTGGTATAGGGTTTATAGGATAGGTACATGGAGGGTGGGGCTTAGAAGTATATGGGCAAAATGTAGGGACTTAGTACTAGCTGTGTGGACACTATGGTCGACATGGCCTCATTGGGCCAAGGGGCCTGTATCAGTGCCGTATTGTTATGATTCTACGACTCTACTTCCTCAAGGGGAGAAAGAAATCTGTCATGTACTCTTTGACCCTCACCAATTCCTAAAGATGCAGCACAGAAATCATCCTGTCGGATGCTATCTTGATATGGCAACTTAACAAAAATATGTATGTATGTCTATTAAGTTGCCTATGACTACAAGAAATTGCACAGATTTCTGGACATATTTCAGCATGTCACAGAATCCAGCCTCCCCTTCATTGACCCTGCTTATGCCCCTTACTGCCTTGGTAAAGTAGTCGAAGTATTCAAAGACCCCACCCACTCTGCATATGCTCTCTTCTCCCCACCACTCCGTTGGACCAATATGATTAGATGGATTCTTGAGATCACAATCTACATTTATAATGGCCCTTACAGCTTAATATCAGCCTGCACTGCTCTTGCTCTGTAACTGTAACGCAATATTCTGCTTTCTATTAGTGTTTTTTTTCCCAGTACCACCTCAAATGAAATGATCTGTGTGAATGGCAGGCAAAACAACATTGTTCACAATGGCTCAGTACATGTAACAATGATAAACCAATTTACCACCTTAAAGGCTTGAGGGACTGAAAGGCTCTTTTTTGTACCACTAGCTGTAAGTAGGTAAATCAAAGCACAATGTTCTTATTTACTTAAATAAAGCTGGCTTGGTTTTATCTGTATTTTAGAGGAATGCCGTACATCCTGGATTGTTCTTTCTACTCTGTTCTGTCTCCATCTGATGTAGCACCTTTAAGAATCGTATTTGAAATTTGTGAATAATGTATTTTTCCACTTACACAGATTGTGATCTGAAAATAGTCCTGAATATATGTCCTTCACATCACATTCAATCACATCTGTAGCTATAATTGTCAAATATAGGAAAATATCTCAGGATGGATGAGTAGGTTTCCTCCCCACTTAACTTTGATATACACAGCTTAGCTGCACAACAGAATACATTAAAATAATTTATAGCACTTTTTAATGGACATATATAGTATCCTACCCACTATAACAGCGAAACTTCTTCTCTGTCATTGTGACTGTTGAATATTTCCAGCTTTGTATATGAATGTATGTGTGTGTGTGTGTGTGTTTGTGTGTTATACAGTGACAGTCGTATTAGAATAGCTTTAACTGGTTCAATAAAATTTTATTAGCCAATGAATTTCAATACTCTCTATGTTGTAATGTTTTATTGAAATAGTAAGAATCTGTCATTGAAATGTAATTATTTGTTTTTCCACAACACTGAAAATTTACAAATGGGTCATTTCTACTTCATGATCTTTCCACCAGTATTTTACAACGTTTACTGCCATTATTATTGATCTGCAGCATTAATTCAGGTCTCTTCAAGTAGCATTGCAGCTACAGCTTTAGATTTCTTTTTCCTTTGAGCATTTTCTCGGAAGTTTTTCTCAACACTCTTGCAAGCAAGAATTAGAAAATGCATCTATCTTTTTTTCAGTCTGCTGAACATTGAAATTGAGAGTAGGATAGGTTTTAACAGCTAAAATCTTTCACAAAATCATGAAAAATCAAAGGCCAAATCATGTTATATTTTTAGAACCCCTGTGAAAAGCAAAAATCTGGGACTTGTTGGTAATTTTACTCCATCATTGCATTCCCAATGGGGTTTCTATAGAGACCAGAATTACCACTGGGAATTACCACTTGCATCTTGTGACTTGGTCAGACCAGGAGCAGGATTTCAATGAGAAGATCCAGCATTTTATTCAAAGTACATTGATTAGCAAAGTATATATGCAATATACAACTCTTGAGTTTTATATACCCCACAGACAGCCATGAGGCAAAGACAAACCAGGGAACCAATTCAAAGAAAAAAAAAGCAAATCACGCAAATGGCAACAAAAAAGGATCAGTGAGATGGAGTTGAGTGTAGGCCCATGCCCTGTATCCAGATTTCCTGCCCTCCATTCTGCCCGCTTTGCCCGTAGCCTCATGGTATCCTCTTGGAGACAGCAAAGCACCAGATCACCCAATCGACCCGAGAACAGACTGTCAGAATGTAGATAACAGGCTCCAACAGGAGTAGAACCACATCTGAAATGAAAAGAAGTGAAAGAGTTGCTCCGTCTTCATGTTGTTGCTGTTCATAACTTTTCCTAATGCTCTAACGTTACTTGAAACCCTACGCAACAACTCATCTGGTCTGCAATATCCACCCCGCTCAGAACAAAAGGATTAGCTACAGGTAATCTCTTTGAATCGCACCAACACTTAAGCCCTGCGGCGTAGGTAACCATGTATCTTAATCACTTTCCCGGACAATGGTTTAATACAGGCTTAAACACAAACCCACTTAATCAACTCTTAGTGCAATAACACAGCATCCAATGAACTGAATCCCAGGATGATACCCACACATTGAAACTCCCTTTTTACTGGGTATCTCTAACAATGGCTCATTAGCCCCTCGCTAACAGCCTTCGGACTCCGCAGCGAGAAACTCACTTTGTACATTGCTGGCATTGTAATATCTATGTTGTAGTGTGCCAAATCCATGAGGTTGGCATGTCTCACCCACCCAAATCCTGGTTTGTGTGAATGCTGTGGGACTTACTGCCCCTGCAATAGCCCATCGGCGTGAAATAACAGATCACACACTGCATACAAAGTATACTTATAAACATTAACTTAACCAATGAGTTGGTAAAGAAAAGAAAGAAAAAAAACAAAAAAGGCCCATTATAATTAAATAGCCAAGTGTGCACAGTTTGAAGCTCAAATCTTCCAAAAGCCATATTCACTGATCCTTGGTAGACCTCTGCACCTTGGCTCCATCGAATCACATTTTCTCACCAGATCAAATCCTACCACTGGTCCTCTCCAGCATCTTCTCTCTTTATCTCCTGTCAAACAAAAAACCAAGATCAACCTTAGTGTTCTTCACAAAACCTCTTCATTCATCCTAATTGGATGACACATATCCCAAAGCCTCTCTTATCTTAATGTTAACCCAAACAGGCTGAAAGCAGAACAGGCTGTTCTTACAAAACTGCTAAAATAAAATATCTACAGCATTAAAAATATGAACTAGGGCATTACATATGGTTTTTGGAAGTATTGCCAGGATCCTGAAGAAATACCGGATTCGTACCATACACAAATCCGTAAGGAAGCTCAAATCACGACTTATGGAGGTCAAAGATGACCTGGGACTCAGGTCAACTGGCGTTTACAAGATTCCCTGTGAGTGAGGAGTAGTGTTTATCAGTCAGACAGGATGCACAGCGGAAACCTGCATCAAGGAATACAGGCAGTGTATCCATTTGGGTTACCCAGAAAAAACGACGGTAGCAGAACACTGCATTTTCAAAGGCCATACGATTGACTTCGATGGCACAAAAACTACTGTGCCACATCAATGGCTTTTGGGACTACCTGGTAAAGGAAGCCATTGGAATAAAACTAGAGGAAAAGAATTTTAACAAATATGAAGGTCTCACTTTAAGTAAAAACTGGAATTCGATTATAAGCAAAGTGAAAGAGTGGAAACCTGATTGGATGAGAACTAACCAATTAGGAGGAACAGACTACAAAGGTAAAATACCACCGGACAAGCCATGCCCAGACATAATCCCTGATGAAGATGGCAGAGTTTGTCATGGAAACATTGGTTATAATTGATACCTGTACCTGGCTGGAACCCCGAGAAGAGTTTAGTATTAACAACTGTTTTGGAGTGTAGAACATAAAACTTTGAGCATAGAGGATTAGAGGACAGTACAGACCCTTTGGCCCATGAATGTTGTGCCAATCTTTTAACTTACTCTAAGGTCAATCTAACTTTTCCCTTTCACATAGCTCTTTATTCTCCTATCATCCATGTCTTTTGTCTCACAGAGGCAGCAAAATCTGGACTATTTGCTTCCTGAGATATGAATTGAGTCTCTTCTCTTTAACTTGTTACAGTTCTATCTTGTTTCTCTGGGCCAGGAGTCACTGATCAAATTGGACTACATCCAATAGCATTCTGCACCTGGAGAGAGCCCACTGACCGTCATAGACAAGAAAACTTGGATGGAAATAAAAAGATTCCTCAAATGCACATTGGAAAAGGCAGAGAGAAACGTAGGTAGCCATAGATGGCTGGTACGAAGAGTTGGGCAGCAATTGCCCCAGCGACAGCTGGTGCAGAAAGTCCAAAAGGCATCTATGTAGGCTTTTGTTTTATTCTCTTGGCAATTTTACGCACAAGGTAAAATAGATGTGTAACATAAAAGAAAGCCAAAATGGAATAGAGCCGTAAGTAAATCAAAAATAAAAGCAAAGCCTGCTGGAAAATGACCATGTAGCATCTATGAAGAGAAGTTCAAAGTAAATTTTTTTATCAAAGTACATAGTACAAGATGGCACTCGTGATGTATTTTATCAGTGACAAAATACAAAAAAAAGGAAAACTATGAGATACCTTATTAATAACACTAAGAATAATGATCACCACTAACATTGGAGAGGAGTGCAGAGGCAAGACTCAACGAGCTTAAATGGAGGCAAAGGAGGGAAAGAGGAAAGTCCTGATGTCTGATCAACTTAAGTGCTAGGCCAGACAGGAAAGGTCAGGTATAGGCTGAATGGTGGTAGCAGGTTCAGGCCCCAGAGCTGTCCGAGAGCGAGGAACGACCTGATGTTTGAACGATTTAAGTGCCAGGCCAGACTGAAAAGGTCAGGGTGTCAGGAGCAGAGAGGAGGGACAGGTTGGCTCTGCCTGATTCTGCTCACTGTTTCATAATGTTTACTCAGCTCTGTGCTGAAATGGGGCTGTGGTCTGCTCTGGCTGCAGTGATGCCTGACTTTTGTAAAGCTTCAGTTCTGAATGCTATTTGCTTACTTTTTTGCTTGTACAATTATTTCTCACTCTGCACACTGGGTATTTGACGGTCTTTATTGAATGAGTTTTTTAACAGCACAATGAGCATGTTACTCTAAAACATAAATGCTGTCAGACGTACACATGGTTTCACATGAAGCTAACTTGTGCAAAAAAATAGTCTTTTCAATAAGATATTGGAAGCTAGCCGGGTACTTTACCTAACAAAATAATTTGCAAGGCAGATCGGAGCAGAGTGATACATGAGGTTTCTAATTATATTTGTTAGTATTATAGTCTCATTAAACTTGGGGACATATAAAATGACTGATAAAATACTGTCTTACTCATGTTGGGGTCAGGCTCATCTGAAGTCACCACCGGGATCTCAGCTAATGTGAAGGGCGGTCAGTTTTCAAAGTCCAAGGTGACAACCTTCATGTAACATCAAGTCAACCAGACCAGTACCCAGACTCACAGTCAATCAATCCATCGAAGCCAAGGCACAGGCTGTGGGCTTTGACCATATTTCCTGAGGACAATACTTCTTGGTTTAGGATGCTGGTGAGTATTGATAGCTCAGGTTGAGGTGTTTGATGTTGTGGTGTTCGCCAAGCTAGCAATTAATTTGCAGAAGTCTCATCGGCAGTCGAGGTGACATCCTCAGGGCACAGTCATTGGTATTTCTATCAGGGGAGTGTTCGCACTTATACAGCATAGGCCCTCATTCTCTTGCCTCATTTACAGGAATACCATCGGGAGATACGGAGACACGATCCATTATTGCTGATGTCGGTACATGAAGACCAGGGACACCACTTTAACGGGGACACCGCAGAGGTGCTGCTGCAAGCAAACAACAAGCAGGCAAGAGAATTTTTAGAAGTGTGGTTCTCTTCTGATAACTCTGTAAGCAAGTATATTGTGGCGAGCATTTGGTCCATAATGACAGACGGGGAAGTTCTTTAACTCAACAACAGTTTTTTTGTGATAGACACAAACAGACCAGGTACCATGACCCAGAGAGTGAACCGAACCAGTCTCACACAGATGGGGGAAGTGACCATCCCACACCCCGGTTACAGTCAGGGTGACCCACAAATACACAAATGAATAACTGTGTCACCCAATCTAAAATGTAACGATAAACAAACTGGATCTTCCCACCATAATCCCACAAAAGCATTTCAACACAAGAACAATAAACAGTACTGGTTATTAGCAATGCAGGAGCGGGCTGTCGACTACGCCCCCACCCAGAAAGTCACACTGCCCCCACCCAAGGATTCAGCCGTCCCCTGCAACCCCAGAGTCCGTAGCAAGGTCCAAAAGTTCTGGTGGGTCTCGACACTGCCACCTAGTTGTGTGATGCTAGAGGCAGGGCACTCGAGTGTCATTTCCTTCCTTCAGCCTCGCTGGGTTTGTGGTGGCCAAGGGCTGACACGGTGCCAGCTGGTCCCGGTGTAGCACAACTGCCTTCCACCGTTCAGGCAACCGCATCCGATATACCACATCGGAGCTGCGGTCAAGCACCTCTCCCAGCCCCTTCCAGTGGCTTCCAAGCCTGGGGAATAGTCCCTTCTTCCGGGAGGGGCAGTAGACACTTACTGGGGCCCCCTGGCACTCAGCACACACAGTGGATCATTCACAGAATATTATTCATTGACGCATAGTCACATTTTGTTACCTTTCATGGAGAAAGAAATACAGAAGCTCCTGCGGCTACATCATGAAGAAATTTCCACTGTATCTTGGTGAGTGATGCATTTTGCAATATTTGGTGTGTGTGTGTGTGTGTGTGTGTGTGTGTGTGTGTAAATATCATAAAGCTTTTTGGTTCATCGTGTTCAGATTCAAATTCTGTTAATAACTCACATGAAGAACAGAAATGTATTAAAGCAAATGATTGTAAAAATTTCTATAAATAACAGAAGTCTAGCAAGAGCAAAAGGATTAACAACCATCTCCTGGCTTAAGACTGACAGTTGAAACAAAAAAAAGCATCACACATGCGATCTATTAAGGGAAGATGTATTCAATTCAGGTGATAATCGTTTACAGGTATTTGTATTTAATAATTAAGTAGCGGTAATCAATCAGTTATATTAATGGTCAGTTACATTTTTATTCTCAGCCTCCAGGATTTAGGGGATTCATTTTTTTTTGACTCTCTGGAGAAAATTGCTTGTGAGAAACTTGACAAAAATCTTTGAAAATATAAGCCGTGGATATATTTAATATAAGCAGCTTCAAGAGCCTGGTGTGAAAGTACAGCGTTATGTTGATAACATTTTAATGAAATAAATCAGAACATCATTGTTTTATGTGCCAATGACTAGCAATTTCAGGCATTTCAAAAAGCCACTTGACTATAAAATGAGGAGAAATGTGATGTGAATGCTCACAGATGGTTCTGGGGAAAACACGTCGGGAGAGCCAGATGCACTTTCGTTCATCCAACTTTTATGAATGTTTAAGATGAATGATAATTTTTCAAACAGTTTCTTTTACTATTAGGAACTGAGTTCAAAGTCAAAGACAAAGTTGAATTTATTGTCAGATGAACACGTGCAAATACACTCCGTGTACCTCCTGTACCTGTTAAAGTGGCCATTGAGTGTATATTCATGGTCTTCTGCTGCTGTAGCCCATCCACTTCAAGGTTTGAGGTGCTGTGTGTTCATAGGTGATCTTCTGCACACCTCTGTTGTAATGCCTAGTTAGTCGAGTTACTGTTGCCTTCCTATTAGATTGAACCAGTCTGGACCTCTCTCATTAACAAGGTGATTTCTCACACAGAACTACCACTCACTGGATGCTTTCTGTTTATCACACCATTTTCTGTAAACTCTACTGATTTATGCATGATAATCCCAGGAGATAAGCAGTTTCTCAAACCTGTTAATTCTCAAGTCATTCCATGGTCAAAGTGACTTAAACCATCTCTCTTCCCCATTCTGATGTTTGGTCTGAACAACAACTGAACATGTTGAACATGTTTGCATGCTTTTTATGCAGTGAATTCCAGCCATGTATTTGATACTTGCATTAATGAGCTGGGGTACTAGTGTACCTAATAAAATGGCCACTGAGTGCATGAGCAAATACAGTGAAAAACATACTTTCAATAGTACCACAGCTGGCAGTGTACTTTCATAACATTCTTATATGAGATAGGCAGAAGCCTGCATTGTCTGTGGGATTCTAATGAAACTTTGGATTGCTACTGGAGTATGCACCATGACCTGTGGAATCACCTTGAATTGGACACCGAGGAACCAAACAATCAGGAGTTACTGCAGGATATTTAAGATACACAGTGATTGATTATAGTGCACCTCTGAACTCAAAATATTTCCCCGCACTTCCAGTTCTCTCTAGTCTTCCTCTCTTCTACACTCCAAAAATGCCAGGATCACTAGTTAACTCAATTGCAGGAATCATAGAG
Organism: Mobula birostris; assembly: GCF_030028105.1. Classification (NCBI taxonomy): domain Eukaryota; kingdom Metazoa; phylum Chordata; class Chondrichthyes; order Myliobatiformes; family Myliobatidae; genus Mobula; species Mobula birostris. Next base: position 152,234,026 of record NC_092374.1, read on the forward strand.
ATTTTGGCAATTCAAACAAAACAAAAGATTTATTACAGAAATTAACCAGAAAAGCTAACAATAACACAGGCAAACTACTCAGAATCTTGAAGAACTGAAATCACTCACAGTACACAGAAGAACTCGATCAGTGTTTCACCAGACGAAGTTCCACAACAACCAAGCAAAGAAGTGAAGTACACCCTGCAGAATGTAGACATTCAGAACTAACCAGACAGCCACAGTGTCCAGACAAAACAGTAACCCCCAACTGCAAAGCAAGACACTGAAAATCCTCTGTTAATTCAATTACCCCAATTGAATAAAAGTGATAAATTCAAAGAGAGTTTAACAATCCCCGTGATACCAAATGAGACCCCTGTAAAACAAGGTGAAGACCCAGAGCCAGTGCAAAGACAAACTATTAGACACAAACGGTAAACAATTCAAGGAACACTATATACCCGCAAGGTGACACTCAGAAAATACAATCCACATACTAGCTGACAAAATAATCTTTTTCTGTTTTTTAAAAAAACATCTAGTTGTGACAAAAAATTAATAACTCACTTTCTGTTCAACTCTAACTAGAGTCTCCAGAATTTCCTCCCATTACCCAACTAGTTTAACTCAGCCCTACTCTTCCCCTTTAAACCTGTTGATTTCTGTTCAGTTAGTCTAATCAATGTAAACAAGGAACATGCATCAGGGCTACTTGGACTATCTACTGGACAGAGCCCCAGTTATGTAAAATGGAAACAAGGATTAAGAGATTATTGCTTTCCATGACCTAACCAGTTTACGAGAAGGGGATTCAATGAGTGTTTGAAAGTCTGTGCTTGTTACAACATGTCAGTTGTGGAACAATCACCTCTTGATGAAGTCAAACAGAAATGGTTCATTTAGATATGGTGCTCACTTATTTAGAAATGATTTAGATTTATTACGCAAACTCCCAATGCAAAGCCATGGAAGTAGAATTTACTTCAGATTTTGTTTTTAATTTTGTAGCTAAGGAAGGCCAAGTTGTTTTATCATTTCTGTACAAACAAAATGTTTTCCGAGAACAATAACTTGCAAACCAAACCCAAGAATATCTATTTCAGCTTATCTAGTGAAATAGGATTTGCAAAAAACCTTCCGGGGACAAGTGTTCATAATATCATAGAATTTTGCGTACTGTTTAAAAGAGATGAACTTAAGTCCAAGAATAAAGTTTCAAACAAAATGGATATGAAAGATAAATTGTCTGAGGCAGACTGAAAAAAATTAAATATGACAGTATATGGAAGATATGATCGCAGATTACCAGCGGCAGCAGCTCATTTTGAAGAAAAATATTTTATAATTCTTAAAGAATTGAGTAATAAAGAAGTGTTCCACCCACAACTATCTAAATGAAAAAATATTGTGCTATAAGAGAAAAAGACAAAATTACAAATAATTGTAGTAGTTCTCAGCACTACGAGAATTCTAGACACCAGCAAAAAGACTTCTAAAACTTAAAACCAAGAGAAATGTAGTTTAGTGATAGCCTAGCATGAACCAAAAAAAAAGACAAATTGTAGGAGCTTCTGAAATCACATCAAAAAGATGATAGCAAAATAAAACATGATCTCTTAGAAGGTAGAAGAAATAGTAAAAATAGTTACATTTAAGAAACACAAGAATATTGCTCGGACTGGAGGACCTGGTTTATGAGGAAAGATTGAATAGGTTAGGACATTTTTTCTTGGAACATAGAAAACTGAGAGGAGGTTTGATAGAGTTATACAAAACTACGAGGTGTATAGATCGGGTAAATGCAAGCAGCCTTTTTCCACTGAGGTTGGGTGAGACTACAACCAGAGGTCATGGGTTACGTGTGAAAGGCAAGAAGTTTAAGGGGACCATGAGGGCTGTGAGAGTATGGATTCTGCTGCCTGTGCAAGTGGTGCATGCAGGCTTGATTTCAACGTTTAAGGGAAGTTTGGATACGTACATGGATAGTAAGGGTATGAAGTCCAGGTGGAGGTCGATGGGAGTACGCAGCTTAAATGATTCATCATGGACTAGATTGGCCCAAGGGCTTGTTTCTGTGCTGTACTTTTCTATGTCTCTCTGACTTTATGATAACAGATGAGGCAGCGTTTGAGGGAAGAGAGACAGATCTAAATCTAATGTTTTAGTTTAAAACCCCTTTATTAGTACGAATTCGGGCAAATGCAAATGACAGACACATTAACCAAGTATGTACTTTACGTGCTTTCTTAAATACCCTGTGAGCCAGTGAGCATCTAGATGCAGGATTTGGACAGAAAATATTGATATTTCCTTTCCTCCCACAGATTCTGCTTGATCCACTAAGTTCCACCAGCAAACTGTTTTTGCTCCAGATTTGCAGTGTCCATTTTAAGTGCCTTCACTATACAAGTGATTAAATGCATACCAAAAGAATAGGTAATAAAGGAGCAATACAGAAGAATTTTAAATAATAATCATTATTATTTAATCATAAAGAGAATGCTCTTGGGTAACTATAGAATTAAGGATGAACATATAGAACAAAGGTTCCAACCTATGGTCCGTGGACCCCTTACTTAATGGTATTGGTCTGTGGCATAAAAAGGTTGCAAAGCACTGTTATAAAATCAAGATTATGAAAGGAAAATCATGGAGATGGAGTGAAAGAGTAAAGACTACAGCAAGTGGAGGATACAGCCCAATTCACCACAGCAAATCCCTCTCAACATTGAGTACGTTTACATGGAGCAATGCCACAAGGAAGCAGCATCCATCAGCAAACACGCCTCTTCTCAGTTCTTCTGTCAGGCAGTAGGTACAGAAGCCTTAGGATCTACACCACCAAGTTCAGGAACAGTTATCACCCTACAACCATCAGGCTTCTGAACCGACATGGACAGCTTCATTCATTATCTTTCTGAGCTGTTCCTATGATCTACAGTTTCACTTTCAAGGACTCTACAACTTATGTGCCCAGTATTTTTATTAATTTATTTTCACTGATTGTCTTCTTTTGCACATTGGCAGTTTGTCAGTCTACTCTGTTTATATCTAAAGTTTGAAGTTCAAAGTTCGAAGCTAATTGTTTATCAAAGTTTGTATAGGTTACCATATACTACTCTGAGATTCATTTTCTTGCAGGCATTCACAGTAGAAAAAGAAATACAATAGAATCATTGAAAAATTGCACACAAAGAGTGACCTACAAATACAAAACATATAATAATAAGAAAAAAATAAGATAAATAAATAATATTGAGAAGATGAGTTATAGAATTCTTGAAAGTGAGTCCATAGGTTTGGAATCAGTTCAGTTTTGAGGTGAGTGAAGTTATCCATGCTGGTTCAGAAGTCTGAAGGTTGAAGGGTAACTATTCCTGAACAAGATGGTGTGGGACATTTGACTCCTGTACCTCCTTCACACAGCAGCAAGAACAGAACGTAACCTCAATGGTGGGGGTCTTTGATAATGAATGCCTCTTTCTTGTGGCAGCACTCCTTGGAGTTGTGCTCAATGGTGGGGAGGGCTTTCCCTATGATAGACTGGGCTATATCTATTACTTTTTGTCAGTATTGCCATTCAAGGGCATTGCTGTTTCCATACCAGGCTGTGATGCAACCAGTCAGGATAACTCTACTGTGCATCTGTGTAAACTTCTAAGAAAGTAGAGACACGGCCAAGTCTCCTTTGTGATAGCACTTATGCTCTGGTCCCAGAACACAGTATATCCTCTGAAATGATAGTGTCAAGTGATTTGGTATTACTGATCCTCTCCACCTCCAATCCCCTAATGAGGAATGGCTCATGGATCTCTGGTTTCTTCCTCTTGTAAGCAATAATCAGCTCTTTGATTTTGCTGACATTAAGCAAGAGGTTGTTGTGGCAACATTCACCCAGATCTCCAATCTCCCTCAAAAAGTCTATTGCATTTTTTTTCTTACCCTGTAAATGCCTTCAAGAAAAATCATCTCTAAGTTGTACATGGTAACATATACTGTACATATCTTAATAGTAAATTTACTTTGAACATTATGGCACTTCATTGAGATCACATCAGGAGCACAGGATGAAGTTTTTGTCTCTGAATCTCAGAAAGGATGTACTAGCCTTGCAGTAATAATTCATGAGTTTGATTTGTGGAATGAAGTGATTGTTATCTGAGGAAAGATGGTGTGGAATGAGACTATACTCATGTGTTTTGGAAGTTTGCAAAGTGATCACAATGAAATATATATCATTAAGAGGGGCTTTACAGCACTGATATGTTGAGGATATTTTTCATGCTGCGATTAACAAGAATCAGACGGGATTGTCCTTGGATTACTGTTTAGCAATTTCCTGTTTTAGCAATATGAACCTTTAGAGTTTTCCCTCTCAGGTAGCTGTGGATGCTAAGTTTTTTATATATTCAAGTCTAAGACAGATCTAAGACAGGCAGCTGTGAATGTCAGGTCAGTGGATATATTTAAAGCAGAGGTTAATGGATTCTTGATTAGTCAGGGCATAGTGGGATATGGGGAGAATGCAGGAGATTGAGGCTGAGAGGGAAATTAGATCAGCCGTGATGAAATGGCAGAGCAGACTCAAAGGCCAAATGGCCTAATTCCTTCCTATATCCTACAGTCTTATGGTTTTATTTTTGGACCAGAACAGAATGAAGAGTGATGGGGATTAGACAGGAAAATAGAACTGTCAGCAGTGGAAAGGATGAGCAGAATCAAGTTCCTGTGTGTCAACGTCTCAGGGGATCTAGTCTAGTCTTGGCACATTGATGCAATCATGAAGAATGCCCAGCAGTAGTTCCACATTGTTATGAAATTTGCTATGTCCAAAGACTGTTTACAAATTTCTGTTGATGTGCAATGGAGAGCATTCTGACTGGTTGTATTACAACCTTGCAGGGAGCCTCTAATGAACACGATCATAAGACTGAGAAGAGTTATAAACTCAACCTGTCAGGATGCTGGAGCAGGGACACAATCGTAGACCAAGCACTGTTCACACTGTGATATTTATTGAGTAACAAATCCAGAAGGGCAACAAAGTCAGCGTCAAAGTTCAGGCAGAGATCAAAAAATCCAGAGAAATCCAAAAATCGGAAAAAGGAAATAGGTAGAGCCAAAAACCAGAACAATCACGATAAACAGGCAAAATCAGGGTCAGCATACAGGCAGGGTCGATATTCAGAAGGACAGAGTTTAGATATGAATGCTGGAAAAGGCTCAGGAAAACTCATTGGCACAATCTGGCAAAACACAGGTGAAAACACGGGACTAAAGTACACTGAGCAATAAACAGAGAGGCAGATGATAGGTGGAGCACAGTGAGACACAGGTGGAGCAATACAGGTAATAATGGGAAACAGGTGAGGGGTGATACAGGGGCCAGAGTAGAGCAGGAGCGGGGACAGGAGCACATGGGGCATGAAAACAAACAAGAGCACATGGCAATACAAAAACACAGAATGACGGCTAGGGGAAAACACACAAAAAGACAGAGTTCAACTGGTGGTACTGACACAGCCAGTTCCATCATGGACACAGCCTTCTCCACCATCAAGGATACCTTCAAGAGGTGGTAAATCAAGAGGGCAGCATCCAACGTTAAGAAACCTCACCATTCAGGACATGGCATCTTCTCATCAGGAAGGAGATACTGGAGTCTAAAGACACACATTCAACAATTTGGAATCAGCTTCTTCCCCTCCACCATCAGATTTCTGAATGATCTATGAACCTATGGTCTGCTTTGTTACTTTTTTTTGCACTATGTACTTATTTTAGTCATTTGTAAATTTTTATGTCTTTGCACTATCCTGCTGCCACAAAGCAACTAATTTCGCATCTTATGTCAGTGATAATAAATCTGACTCCAATTTTGCTGTGGCTGCAAAAATCTGATTTTCATGTTATCTATATCCTGTGCAACCTCCAGGTTCGGGGGTTCAGCTCAGAACTAACAACCTTGAGTGTTACAACAAAATTGTTACAGAAACAGCAATAAAAAACTCTCCTACATCTGTGTGCAACGGTATTCCCGAGTCTCCACCTGGGACTTGCATGACTGACAGTAGTGAAACCTGACAGGAAGCTACTGACGTGATGAAGGAAGCCCTGAGCACAACCAGAGATGGAGTACCTTCATTGCAGTGGTGTAACGGGCAGTAAGTAATATGCGGTGCACATATGCTAATGACAACAGTAAACTTCATCTTACTGAATGGCAGAGAAAATCCAATGGTGTATATAGAAATTGATTTGAAAGTTTTGCAAAAGTTTCTTGAAGCAGAGTAACAAAGCTTCTGGTTTGATACAGACAAAAATGACAGTTAACTGTTCACTAGGTTTATATGATCTCCGATTTCTACACTCCTGTTAAATAGAAAATCTGAAAAATATCATAAAGATGTGTTCACTGTTGTTTCCCCTATTGAAAGTTCTACTTTCTGATATAAATATAAGAACTGGAATGAAATCTGGCTGTAGCACAATGGGAGTTCTTCATTATCACCTCTGGGGGAGAACAAAACTTTACCTTATAAACACACAGGGCATCAATTAAGAGGTTGGAACTTCACTGATCTTTTCTTTTCATATATTGTGTTTCACAGCCCAGGGGTCACAAAGCTAACACGATTGTATGCCGTATTCACACTGGATCTGTTATTGGTGAACATAGCACAATTCAGATGTGAAACTAGGGGTAAATCCAATCATCCCTTGACTATATCCAACCATTGATTGTTGCTTTAAAGGACTCATTATATTTCTAAGGAATACAAGACTTACTTTCAGGGAGTATTTCTGCAAGCTTTGCCAATTTCATTATAAAAAAGAGAAGCAAGCAATTTTCAGACAAAGAGATGGAGAATACTGAGGTGTTACAGAGTGTTGATAAAACGAGCTATAGCATTGCATTAACTACAAACACCTAATCAAAGTTAGCTTTTCTTGGATTTCTGCTGATCTGTTTTTACATTAATTTGCCAAATCTACTTAAATAGACTTTGCAGCACCATTATTATACTACCTACATTACAGGACACATGCTTTATTGACAGAAATAATGCATGTTTTACACTTCTTGCAAATGAATGATGGTCGTGATGCAATGCTGAACTAATTACCTCAATATGCTATTGATTTTCAAATTCTTATTATGAGAATTGTACATAGTCATCATGTGTTGAACAATAGTTTATTTCATAAAATGTGCTGCTTACAAGATACCACCAGCTATGTCTTTTGTTACAATATTGGACATAAAGAGGCACTGATTCAATCAACATTATTAAGGATGTGCCTGCCGTCAGCTGCCTAAACAGACTGGTGTCTCATACTTTATATTATAATGTGTTTAACAACAACAAAGTTTATGTTTTAGTTTAACCACCTTCTGGCAGTGACTTTCTCAAAAGAGCACAAAAAAACAGAGCTCATGCAATACTGCACAGATCTTTGAAAGTGGAGATGATCAGAAATTTGTCAGGAGTAAAAATATTGTTTGATTACTATTGGAATAGAACTATCAATGAGTTCAAAGTGCATTGAATGGCAAAGCACAGAGTTTCAGACTAAACTCAAATAAGTGATTGACTGGGCACATTGCTCAGGGCCGTGTTGGATGGACACACACAAAAAAGGAATGGGAGAGATATTTCACTAATTATTAGTTTGCTGCCTGTAATGACAGAACTTAGTCATGATGAAGGATTTGTAAAGCCAGTGTGGGGCTTGTTTGGGGGTGGCCTCAACTGTTGTTTCTGCCCCTATGGTGGATCATTGGAATTACAGGCTTGACTACTGGGAACCATTAATTTGCAGGACTTGGAACTCAGGAACATTGTCTAAAATTTGTTTTCTTATGTAACTATGTTATTTTTTCTTTCTTGTTACTTTGAATGCCTGCGTATGCTTTTGCACTTTGGCCCCAGAGGAATGGCTATATCCACGTATGGTTTGAATGACAATAAAACTTGATTTAATTTGATTTGATTTGAAGACCATGATCACCCACGTCATATGACATAGGAAATGATGATAATGATGATTGTTAAGTGGCCTTCTAATAACTACTTTCCTTTTAGGATAATTTTGCTTTTGGAGAACTTCCTTCTCAAAAGATTTCTAAACAGTGTGTTTCAAACTGCACAGTTAATTAATATATAATTATAATTCACCTGCATTTTCAAGGGTGTTGATTGCATGCAGAAATATCACAAATGGAAAGTAGATTATTACAATAGAAGCTAATGTGGGATACTGTATGATACCTTGGTTTTCCTCATCAGCATTTCACAGGGTGTGAATTTTAAAGAAAGCAGAATCAGAATGTGTTTGGGTGGCAGGGTGGAGATACATCTCTACCAAAGGAGGTATAAGCATTCCTTCCCTCCGCTAGCCTGCAGGTCACCCTTAGACATGGTATAGCACCTGTTTAGCCTCTTGATCAGGGTCATGTGCAGCCATGGAAGCTGGTGGTGGATGGTTGTATGAGCAGCCAGTGCATATCTCAAACCCTGGTTACGCGATCACTGACGGCAGGCAACTCGTCTCTGAAGAGTACTGTTAATGGCTGGGGTCACCTGTCTTGTAAAGACACTGCCCAGAAGAAGGCAATGGTAAATCACTTCTATAGAAAAAATTGCCAAGAAAAATTATGCTTATGGGATCTGGATCACCTATGTCATATAACACAGCATATAATGATGTGAAATTTGCTGTTGTGTAGTAGCAGTACTGGTCAAAGACATAAAATTCACTTTCAATTACGTACAAGTAAATAGTGCAAAATAAAAGTAATAAGGAGATGGTGTTCATGACTTCATGAACAACTCAGATGAATGTTTACAGATGGGAAGAAGTTGTTCCTAAATAGTTAAGTGTGATGTGAGCTTTCAAGCTTTTGTACCTTGTCCCCATGGTAATGAGAAGCCGACATATCCTGAATGGTGGAGATCTTCAGTGACGTATCTCATTTTCTTTCAGAAAATTATTTACAAACTGCAATCGATGCTCTGTCAGCCAATGAGCTGCTAAGAACACAGTATCTATTACCTTTCTTTGGTGCTTGTTCTCAGTAGTAGAACCCTCACTGGATGAAGATACAGGAACATTTATCCCAATAGCCTTTTTGTTCCTAATATAAGGGTCATTTTTTTTTAATATTAAAGTTCAAAGTAAATTTTATAATCAATGTGCATATATGTCATCATATACAATCTTGAAATTCATTTTCCTGTGGGCATACTCAGCAAACCTATACAATAGTAACTATAACAGGATCAATGAAAGATCAACTGGAGTGCAGAAGACAACAAACTATGTAGATACAAATGTAGATAATTAGTAATAAATGATGACAACTTGAAATAACAAGATAAAGAGTCCTTAAAGCAAGATCATTGGCTGTGAGAACATTTCAGTGTTATTTATCTCTTAAAATTATTAGAAAGTTGAATCTTTTGCCCAGAACTTGCTGTTATTTCCATGCCTTCATGCTATAAATCATGCATATAAGCAGTTTATTTTATGTTTTAACATAATTTTGATCATTTCTTGTCGAAATCCTGTGTATTGTCAAATGGAACTGGGCACTCAAAGTAGAATTTAAACAATCTGCTGTTTCTTAGAATATCATTAATACATGTGATATAAGCCTTTCCCTTAGCTGAAGTTGGAAAATAATCTGCAGACTGCTAACTTTGTTCAAAATTCCCTTTAGAACAAGCCTGTAGCTAGCCAATCAGAAGGTTTGAATTAAGAAGTCCCCATTGGCACATCAATACATAGCTGCCTGTCTAAGTTTTAAATATTTTGCATATTTCTTAACATCATTGCTGGGTCTCACAACACATGTTATAGCTATAAAGAGCAGGCATACATACTGAGATCCTGTGATCTCTGCAAGGGAATCATTGTTCACAATATTTTGTGCCCACTCAGGGATAGGACTGGAACTACAATTCAGTGGCAGTACAGTGGAAATGACAGTGGCCACTTACAATGCATTTTCTCTCACCCAATATTCACCTCATTTCCACAGTAACTATTCCTGCAGTTGCTCTGGTTCTTCAATGCTTTGACACACTTCCCTTGGTTCCCAGCGGCACAAACATGGCAGCTGTGATATCTCAAGCCAGCTGCCATCGTGAATCATGCCAGTCATGTCTTAATGCAGCAATTAATTTGTAAAGGTAGGCTTTTCCAGTTCTTTGGATTTTTGGATGTGTTAGTATCAAATGCAAAACCTCTCCAAATAATACGCTTTGTGAGTTTGTCAGAAGCCCTTGGAAGCTATTACAGGTCACAATGCTATAAATTAAATAATCAGTTCAGCATAAATTTCCATTGAAATAATACTTGTGTTCCTTCCAAGTTAGCAATAAGATGATGAGAACCTTAAGGATTCATGTCACAATTGCAAAGCATCAATGAGGTGTAAATGACACAAGAATCAATTGGCTCTTCTTTCTATCCAAAAAAAAGATAGTAAAACTTTGTTTTAGAAGATAGTTCAATGACAGATGGAGACATTGATATATTAGTACCACTAAACATAGCAGCATTCGCAATATTTAAATCACTGAAGAGATCCACTCAGGATATTGCTGGAATGTAAAGTATCATTTTAGACAGAAACGGGCAGTTGTCTCGCAATCATTCATGGAGAAGTAAGGCATTTTCAATTCCCATTGGGAGAAAATATCAACACATCTTTAACTTTGTTCATGCAGTCATTCTCATTCATTTCAATCTTTTTGCTATTCACACCGCTTTTGAAAGAAAAACAACAGTTGACTATTCATTGCCCATCATAATCTAAAGCATCTTGAATTCCCTTCAGGGCACAATATCAACATTTCACTAATTTTCATCATGCACTCAATCTCATTTAAAATTCATCATTTTCAATTCTTTTTTTCACACTGAGGTCCATAAATAGTGAATGGTAGCAATGGGTATACAGACTGATAATTCTAGAGGTGAATGGCTACCTGAATAGTATAGGATGTGATTAAGCTAGAGAGGGAGCAGAAAAAAATCCACAGAATGTTGCCCAGAACTGGGGACTATTGAGTTAATCGGAGAGACGGGATATGCTGGGGCTGTTTCCCTGGAACAAAGGAAACTGAGGGATGAACTTACAGCAGTTTGTAAAATTATGAGATCAAGTTTTACAAACTGCTGTAAGTTCATCCCTCAATCGCAAGACTCTGCAGAGAGTGGTGCAGACAGCCCAGCGCATCTGTAGATGTGAACTTAGAGACCTCGGCCTTTACCCTACCTTGTGTAGGATATTATTCAGGACATTTACAAAGACAGGTGTGTAAAAAGGGTCCAAAGGATCATTGGGGACCTGAGACACCCCAACCCCAAACTGTTCCAACTGCTACCATCCAGGAAACAGTACCACAGCATAAAAGCAAGGACCAACAGGCTCTGGGACAGCTTCTTCCACCAGGCCACCAGAATGATAAATTCATGCTGATACAACTGTATTTCTATGTTACATTGACAGTCCTGTTGTAGGTACTATAAATTACTATAAATTGCACATTGCACATTTCAACAGAGACCTAACATAAAGATTTTTACTCCTCATGTATATGAAGGATGTGAGTAATAAAGTCAATTCAATTTGATTCTTTTAACAAGATGTTGGAGGAACTCAGCAGGTCAGGCAGCATCCACAGAGGTAAATGGATATTTGATGTTTTGTGTCGAAACCCTTCATCTGAGTCGAGTACTGCTGAGTTCCTGCAGTTGCTCATTCATTGCTCTTGATTTCAGCATCAACAGTCTCTTCTATCTTCATTTTTCTGCTCAACTGCAAAGTTTCTTCATAGTACATCGACTGTGAAGATGTTTTCCTCCTCTCTTCAACAGGAATAGTGTGAAATCTTGTCTCACTTGTTCCTGCTGTGTGTTCTCTGTGGCTCTCCTGCTTTTTCACTGGACTCTTACCCACAGCCATTTGTCCTTCCTCAATATTTGCCTTTGTCGCTCAGTCTATTGAAGGGTCTCAATCTAGAAACATTGACCACCCACCTCCTTCCATAGATGCTGCCTAACATGCTGAGTTCTTTTAGCTTCTAGTTTGTTACTCCAGATTCCAGCTTCAGATTTTTTACCTAAGGCTGGCCGATAATCTACACATTTGAACTTCATGGATCTTTCTTTGCACTTAATGTCCTAACAAAACACAGTGTCCTAACATTATTGGAGGGTGTGTATTTACACTGCACAGTCCTTCACCACTCCCCATCTCCTTTTCCCTCTCCCACCTTATCTCCTTGCCAGACCATTGTCTCCCTTTGGTGCTCCTACCCACTTTTCTTTCTTCCAGGTCTTTTGTTCTCTCCTATCGGACTCCCCCTTCTCCAGCCCTGTATCCCTTTCACCAATCAACTTCCCAGCTCTTTACTTCATCCCTCCCCCTCCTGCTTTCACCTTTCACCTGGTGTTTCTTTTTCCCATTGCCCACCTTTTAAATCTACTCCTCATCTTTTTCCCTCCAGTCCAGCCTAAGAGTCTCGGCCTGAAACATTGACTCTACTTTTATCCATGCTGGAAATTCAAGCAACACACACAAAATGCTGGAGGAAATCAGCAGGCCAGTCCATAGGTGCTGACTGGCCTGCTGATTTCCTCCAGCATTTTGTGTGTGTTGCTTGGATTTCCAGCATCTGCAGACCTCCTCTTGTCTGGATTGAAATTTGATGAGTTTTCTGGCTATATTTGTGCTTTTCGCACAATGACTTTCCCAGTCTATGAATTCAGCACACATAATATAGAAAGATTAAAGTTCTTCAACTCAATAAGCACCAAACCCTGTACATTATCAATGTTTCTATTTTTTTTGCTTGTTTTCAGCACAATCAGATATTGTGCAGAAATTATTAAGGCAAATTTGGAATTACTATGACTCGTAGGCCTGATTCCATGCAGTGGACATACTCTAGAAAGACTTAGTAGCTATTGATGGTAGATATGAGAGTCATGGCTTTTCTGGTAGTTTGCGATACTTTAAGGCTAGCCCTGTCTCTTGTCTCAAGTGATTTAAGCAGTGAAGACCAGACAGTGATCTTCTACAATCATGGACTTGGCAGAAATAGTTTCAGAAATACTGCATCATGTGGGATATAAAGAGAATGAAGATGGTAGCTTTATCATTAAGTACAATACCTGTATCAAAGCCTGGTCCGTTGATCTGACATCTGTTCTTGATTCCTCATCTAACAGCTGGTAATCAAGAAATTAAATAAAATGGACAATAAGCTATTGTCTCCATTCATGGCTATACAATTATCAGTTTTCCCTACAACTAAAATTCTATCAATGACTCCAGAAAGAAAAGAAAAATCTACCATCCTTCCCTGGTGAGTGAGACTACAAAAATGTTTTGCTGCAATGGGGAAATAAGAACTGGGTAATAAACGCTGGGATTTCTGATACTGTAGAAGCAGTGTGCATGAAAGAGCAGAAAATAACAGTCCTAGGAGGATCCCACTGAGACAAGCTTGCTAACAATTTCACTGATTCCACAGACTGCATTTCAACAGTAGAATGTACACCATGAGCAAAAATCAGTAAGTGCACAAACACATAAGAGATACTTGAGAGGGAATTAGAAACATGAGTAACAATGGATGCTGGAATCTGCAGCAGCATGGAAAGTGCTGGAGGAGCTCAGTCCAGATGAAGTTTTTAAACCGAAAGATTGTCCATTTCCCTCTCAAGAAGTTGCTCAATTCATTGAGCTCCTGCGGCATTTGTTATGTTGCTTGAAATGAGTAAGTTCTATTTTAATTTGTTTCAATAATTTCAGAGAACTTTCTTGGGACAGATTCATTAAATGAGCCAGTGGAATTCTGGCAACTTACTTGGTTGTTTTCGTAGATAACCACAATTATGAAAAAATGACATGGTGCTTCCTTGCATTGTCCAAATCCCTCCCATTTGTAGATTTTCTCAATAAATTGTAATTGATGATAGCAACTGGAGGAATTCTCTTTGTACGGCAGAACCATTCACTAGAATGCTTAAATTAATCTTTAATAAAACATAAGGATTTTGATGTTCCTCATCCTAATTGCTGAGTTCTGTTTTTCAAATACCATGATTTGTGAATGATTGAACTGTGATCATAGAGGGTAATTTTGACTACAGTGGTTGAGAGAAGCAGTTCATCACGTTCATCCTTTGCGGGATAAGTGGGGATGAGCAATAAGTAGTAGCAATGGGTTAGAAAAGAACATTTCCAACTGATTATTACAACATCTTCCAAGGAGAGCACCATAAAAAAACCTTGAACTGTGACCAAGCCTAAAAGAGAATAGTGGATAGCATTCTGATGCACTGAATCTGTTTGAAGACACCTCCGTGACATTTTTTGTTGTAAAACTTTAAAAGAGCATGAACCTAACATCCCTATGTGCCTAAAAACTAGTATTATGCTGATCTTGCTCTGTCATGTCTCTCTATTTACTCATCCATGGCCAACAAAACATTACAAATCTGCCTTGCTTTGCAACTGTGCTTGAAAGTGTCTCTTGCAGTGCCAAAAAGAGTGTGCAAAGGTGAAGTCAGGAGTGTGGAACAAGAAAACCAGCAGTACAAAAGATGCATATTAGAATGTACAGTACAGCACAGTATATCAGACTCTTGAATAGAAGGGGATAACTATAATCAGCTGCCCCATCATTGAAACGTTCCTGCAGCTAATGATCTCACTTTAGCGACTCTTTATCTCATTATCTCATGGTCTCATCATTTATTGCTATTTATTTATTTTTGCCTTTGCACAGTTTGTGTCTTCTGGACTCTGGTTGACCTTTCATTGATCTTGTTGTATTTACTATTCTATAGATTTGCTGAGTATGCCCACAGGAAAAGGAATTTCAGGGTTGCATATAGTAACACATATGTACTTTGATAATAAAATTTACTTTTTCAACACTTCTGAACTTTTTATGTAAGCTGAAACATTGTAACTATAAGAAAGAAAACAACTAATAACAAATCTTTTTTATTGAAGATGGTGATTCTATTCAAATGCTAAGTGCTAAAACAAAGAGATTGTATTTGAAATACTCAATGAGTTAATGTAGCAGATTGTAGAAAATGTCTACTTAATAAATAACCAAATTTATTTTTAAGAATTTACAGAATTCCTATTTGGAGAAATCGGAATTATGATCATGATTTATCACTGTTGAACTGATTAATTTGAGGGTAAATTTGTTCTTCACATTATTTAGCTTAATTAGTAGTTAAATTCTGCGATAAATTAAATGCATCAGCGATCCTTTGAGAAGGTGAGGATCAAACAGAAATCTAGGTTTTAGAGGACATTTCAAGCACACTGACATGTGGTTAGGACCGAAATGACAATTTTCCATCAGCTTGATCCAGCCCATTGTGTCAGGTTGAATCAATGATCTTTTAACAACATGCAGTATCTTAAATCTTTGTAATCTGGTGCATCTCAAACTCAGTTCATCATTGTTATGATAGGCACCCGACTGTGCCAACTTCCAGGGCTTAGATAATCAAACTCTCTGGAATATGTATAGCTGGCTTTAAAATAATCAAGCTCACCCTGCTAATTGGTGGCCATGTTTTATTTAAAGAGGATCTGAACTGAGTTCTGGTGCTCAGTCATCAGCTCAACTTTGGATTCTTGTCTAGCAACTAGCTTGGAATCATATCCTCATTTCAGTCTCAAATCTAGTCTCAGATACTCCAGCACTTGGGTCCTAACTATCCTCGCCTAGGTCTCTCTTCACAATTATTTCATCTGCCAGTAATTATTTACAATTACATGCATTACAACATGCAGATGGATGCGTAGGGCTGAGTAATTGTAAGTTTTTCCAGAACTTCCTGACAAATCTTTCCCACGCATTGCCTTTGAGTACTGTGCAATGCAAAAATTATAGCTGTATGGGAATGATTCATTTATGACAGGTGCAAATTTATCTTAGTTAATTCATAAGATAATCATTGTGTCTTTTAATATGTCTGAATTATGGTTGAACTTTGTGAGATCTGGGTAGTTCATAATGCTGCTGTCACTCCTGACAAAATTATATTCACCTGCATGCATTTAGCAGGCATGAGTTAAAATTTATGTCCTAAGGAGCTGCTAAGAGTACTACTGAATATTGCTTATGGCAGAGTAGCATCAATGTGTTTTAAAGGTTTAACATTGATGTAAATCTAACTTCGTCTCTATTTTTGTGGACTTAATTTTAATGGAATCAAGGACATTAAGTTTATGATTTTCAAAGCCACATCTGACATGAGTCATATGGACTCTGAAGTGAAACAAAATTAGTTCCCAATTTTTTTTTCCTCACTTTCATCTCACTTTCCAACATTACATGAAGTCTTTCCTTCAAGATGATCAAAACACATTATTCATAGTGAACATCTATCATTACAAAGGGACTTTGATAAGATGGAAAGTTTCTTCTAAGTCTGTCAGTTCAGCTTCGGAGAGCTAAGATGAAGTCTCATCCTTTTAATTTATCCTTTGGTTATTTGCAAATATAAAATTTTCAGTTTAGCAATAAAAAGTCAAAACGTGCAAAAATATAATTCATCTAGGAGTGCTTAAGAGTTAGTAAATGTGACAAGGGTATTTTAAAATTTTCTTCATCATGATCAGTAGAATAATAATATCAGTTAGAGTCCAAGAATTCTGCTGAAAAAGAAAAACAGTAAATCAAGGTGTTCTCATTTGCAAAGAACAACTTTGATTCCATCACTTTTTCTAATCCCTTCTATGTATTACAAATTTGTCTTTGTATCTCATAGTTTTTTGCCAAAAGACGTGGGCTGTCTTCTGAGGTAATGCATTTAATTTCCATTAAATAGAAGACTTCCAATGACTTTGCAGGAAGGCAATACTGATTTAAGCAGAAGTCATTTCACAATAATTAGAATAGGTTCATATTTGGCAGCATATAATGTGGAAACATAAGTTGATGGTGAGATGAGAAAAAAAACAAAGCCTTATTAGCAACTGTGGTTGATGCATAAAAAGGATTGTTATGTACATTGAAGGGGGATACAGCGCTAGAAGAGAGAATACATTGCATGTTTCACTTTCTCCAATAAGTCACACTTTATTTCCACATTGTCTTATCTTCTTGTTCCACAGAACTCATTTCTTCCTATTTTAAATTTATTCTTTCTATTCATGCCCCATTGGGAATTTATGTTTTAAGCTGGAATATTTGTTAAAATTAAAGCATGCAGACTGCTTTCGATATTTAGATAACTCTGCTTCCTGCTTCAATTAAATAGAGGAACAGACAATAGAGTTGCACCATTAAATTAGATTAATGTTGATAGAATCAGGAGGTGCTGTTTCAAGAAAGCAACAATCATTATTAATGATTCCATGCTTCTGGCTCATGCCATCTTTTTACAACTACAATTGAGCAGGAAGTATGGAAGCCTGAAGTCCCACAGCAAGTAGTTCAAGTGCAGCTTTATCTTTCAACCATTTGGTCTTGAACCGACAGGCAAAACTATGACCACTTTGATCACTTTGCACTGAAATAGACTTTGTGTTCTGATTCTGTATATTTTGAAGTAAAAATATGTATAATTCATGTCTGATTTACATTTTTATTTTTAAATGCTACATATATGATGTATTGTGCCTGTGATGCATTCGAGTTTGGCTTTGAAGAAAAAATATGATAAAATGCTACCTGAGAAAGGTTGCAATTTATTGGTTTAAATTTATTGATGTACTAACTTTATTTGAGGTGAATCTGATGGGATTGATGTGTATGTTATTTTATGTGTCTTATTAATATACGAGGGGTGACTGATAAGTTTGTGGCCTAAGGTAGAAGGAGTCAACTTCAGAAAACCTAGCACATTTATTTTTCAACATAGTCCCTTCCTACATTTACACACTTAGTCCAGTGGTCGTGGAGCATATGGATCTTGGACCTCCAGAAAGTGCCACAGATGAGTGATTGATAAGTTTGTGGCCTAAGGTAGAAGGAGATGAGCTAATAACTCATCTCCTTCTACCTTAGGCCACAAACTTATCAATCACCCCTCGTACTTAAAATGTGTGATTTTCTTTGAAAACAGATCTCCAACTAACAACCTTATAATTTTTTAATATCACAAATTTGCTAGTTTTCCCCTACTGAATGACAAAAATGCAAAAGCTTAAACATCAAAACAATGCAGGTGTCATGAAGCCAAACTAACAATAGTAAGTTGTCTAATAGTCTTCAAACTTTCAGCAGATTCTGCCTGACCCATTCAATGATTCTTCCAGTTTCTGTTTTTATTTTTGGAATGTAATGTTAGATTCCCAAAACAGTTTGAAGTTTAAGAAATAGTTATGGAATATTTGCATAGTAATATCTCTGTAGGTAATTTCTGAGTTTTCTTGTGAAGAAAGAGTTCTGAATATCCAATTGTATGTTGGAAGCAATCCCCCAATAAAGACGCAAACAACAGGAATTCTGCAGATGCTGGAAATTCAAGCAACACACATCAAAGTTGCTGGTGAACGCAACAGGCCAGGCAGCATCTCTAGGAAGAGGTGCAGTTGACGTTTCAGTCCTGACGAAGGGTTTCGGCCTGAAACGTCGACTGCACCTCTTCCTAGAGATGCTGCCTGGCCTGCTGCGTTCACCAGCAACTTTGATGTGTGTTCCCCCAATAAAGATTTTTTTTTAATTATCAAAGTCAAACAGTTATTGACAACAATAAAGATTAAATATCACAGTGTATTTATGGCCATTCTTAAAGACAAGAAATTCTGCAGATGCTAGAAATTCAGAGCTACGCACACAAAATACTGGAGGAAATCAGCTGGTCAGGGAACAGAACAATAAACAGACACTGTTTCAGGTTGAGATCTTTCATTAGTACTCCAGTCCAAAATGAATATTCAAAATGGGACTGACTGAGAAAGTAAGCACAAATACCTCCGGGGCAAGTATATAATGTGACATCACAAATTAAATTTATTTACAAAAAACTCACAGGCAGAGAGCAAACATTTATTTTCTGCCAATAAAACCACTTTAAATATTTTCAACATTTGTATTATGCAGTGAGGTGGAATTGAGAGCATTTTGTCTTTGTGTGTGAGAGGTGAGTTTTACTATTGATTGAGGACAAAGACGGTTCCTCCAACTATCTGTCCCTGCCACCCCCCACCCCCGCCGCTGCCGTTATTCCTTCGGAGTTCTTGGTAACATAAACTTCTCTCCTTATTGACTGAATAAGTAATCAAATATGTTGCTCTCAAGAAACTCCTCTACAACCATCACACCCCTGAAAGTTTCTGCTGCCTCCAAGTCCAACAGTCCCAGAAAGAGCTCAGGACCTTGCCTGCTTTTGAAGGCCTCATCAGCCAGAGGACTCCTTCCTCCACTCTACCCCCTCTAATTTCTTGCCTATTAGCAATCTGAGTATGTTGAAATGCCTCAGCTAAGCTTGGTGAATTTCCACCAACGTTTGTTCAACTTCACAAAGGCCAAAAGTTCAGAAGCCTATCAGAAATGATTGAGACATTGAAATGAAGCACATTAGAAACATGATAAAGATAAAAATAGCAGTCAGGGCGGTCTCTGGTAATGTAAGTCCACCATTCGTGAATACTGTCCATTAGGTGATTTATCTATAAGTCAAAAACATTCATTTCCTACATCTTCTCAGACTGCATCACTCCACATACACTTACTATTATTTTTTGTTTTCGTTGAATAATCACCCTAATACTACCCATAATTAAAATTATGGAATATACGTGTATTCAATCTTTGATGAATATCAGGAAGAATTATACTATTTTCATAACATATATTAGCTTGAAATAAGTTATATCATAACAGCTTTCATTTCAAATTTAGTTCAACTGATGTTAAAAATTGCCTTCATGTAGTTCCTGCGAGTGGGTTTGTTCAGGACCACTGTTGCTTGCAGCTCAGAACATCTAAAGATACACCAATGTTAAGTGTGGAGTCTGTATCTATGGATACAATGGATATGTGTTGCTCACCACTGTTGTGTATTTAATATTTTGGTAATAAGACCCCACAATGCCCCAGGTCTACATGGTCTCCCCAAGTTGCTGGAATATGTGGCAGAGATTCCAAATTGCCACATCTTTACCAGCACCAACTTGCCCTTGACGGAGGTTGCCTTATGTGGGGATTGAGAGTTGTTGTACCATCCAAGCTGAGAGCTGAAATGCTGGAGCAGCTACATGTTGGTCATCTACAGAAAGTGTTGGCTTGCTGTTCTGTCTGGTGACCTAGGGTAGATCAGCAGATCAAACAGCTTGCCATGCACTGTTCGGGATGCAAACGTGTCCAGAAGATGCCAAAAGCAGCACCTCTCCATCCCTGGGAATGGCCTGGCAGAGGATTCATGTGGATTTTTCTGGACTATTCATGGGCAGAAATCTCTTGATAGTAATGGATGCTGCTATGAAGTGGCTAGAAGTGTTCCCAATAATATACAGTACAGCTTCGATGATGATGATGATGACAGCTTCGCACACTGTTAATGTGTTAAGAAACCCCCTCGCTTGGAATGCTGTTGCAGAACACTTAGTCAGTGACAATGGAACAGAGTTTCTGGAGGAACAGATTAAATAATTAATGTAATAGGCATATTACATCTGCGTCGTACCACTCAGTTACAAATGATTTGGCGGAAAGGTTTGTCCCAAGTCTACAGAATGGACTATGAGTAATGACAGCAGGACACACTACACCAACACTGAATCACAAGCTTGGCAGTTTCCTCCTTGCATTTTGTACTGCAGCACATTCCACAACCAACAACTCACCAGCTTTGCTGTACCTGGGTCTTCGCTTGCACGCATCCTTGGATCTCCTCAAACCCAATCTCAAAAGGCGTATGCAGGCCGAACAGTTGAGACAAATTGAGCGCTCCTTAAACAAGGAGGTTTGATGCTTCACTCATGGACAAACACTCCTGCAAGGGATGACAGAGGTGATCAAAAATGGATACTTAGAAAGATTAAGGACAGAACTGGACCACTGTCCTACACAATCAAGATTGTGTAACATTCCGTTATATTGGCTCGTGTATGTCTAGGGGAAATCCAGCCCAGCACCCGCCTCAACACTCCCCACAGGGTTGGTGGCCACCCGAATCAATCACAAACATCAATCATCAGCCAGCACACCCAGCAAATTTTAACAAATACACTTTATAGATATTACTAATTCTATGACATTAATATACATTTGATACAGAGAGGAAAGTAATGAAAAAAAGGCGACAACACTTATCAAAGTCCAAAGTCCAAGTTCTTCGCGCGCTACCGTTGGAGCTCAATTCGACTTCAGACGACCACCCGAATTCCGTCGACTCATGGCTCGGGACCACCCTTAGTGATCAACCGGAGCCTCTCCGCACATCCGCGGTTCTCCTCGTCTCTCCTCCGACTCCCCGCCAAAACTCAGTCCACAGTCATATCATACAGCATGGCATCCGAAAACAAAACGATACATAACCACCCATTGGCTAATAGAACCCTGCTATCTCAAAAGTAAAACAAACTGCTAGCGCAAACTCTCTTCAGCGTTAAAGCACAACAAAGCCGCATTCCCCAGATTAACATAACAAAGTCGCCATTTTAAATGTAACAAAAGAAAGACCCCGTACACTCTCCCCCCACCACAAAAAGTCATGCCCTCATGACGTTAACAGAGTTCAGCAGTGCTCCTTGTAAAACACAAAACCCAACCCAGGTGCATAAAGCAGTGACATAACTTTGCAGGGCAGTAGAGATCACACCTTACTCTCCCGGCGCTATATAAGTGAGTCTTTCCAGGGGATGCCTACTCCTCTGAGGCCTCTGTACTTCCTCTGTGGACTCTCCCTGTTCAGACACCCCAGTTGAACCCTCGGGCCTATCTGTCGGACCTTCCCCTTCACCGGGATCCCTCTGCCCCGGTGAGCCCTCTGGCTCGGGTTCTGCCTCCACCCCCTCCTCCTCCAATCCCGGCTGTAATACAGGCGGCTCTGCAACACCCTCCCTCGGTTCCCCTGACTCAGTGATGGAAGGGCCAGGAGTCTCTTCTCCCGGCACCGGGGAATCAGCGAACGGAAGCAGGTACCACACATCCGAATCATCATCTTCCGATGACGTACCCCTTCTCGAGGTGGGGACCGGCCCCGTTTTCTTCGCAGTGGGCTCTTCCCTCACCCCGCGCCCTTGCAGAGTCCTCGTAATAGGAGTAAACTCCCATTCGGGCTCTGGGTCCATCTTCACCTCTCGACCCAGAGGCAACAGGTGGTTCCGATGGAGTACCTTGACAGGCCCCTGCCCGCCCTCAGGTCTCACCCGGTAAACCGGGAGATTCGGCATCTGACTCTCCACCACATATGGGGTGGCTGCCCAACGGTCCACCAACTTGTGCTTACCCTGTAGTCCTAAATTCCGGATAAGGATTCGGTCTCCCGGCAATAGCTGGACGAACTTTACCTTCTGATCCTACCTCCTTTTATTCCGCTGGTTCTGCTTGGTGGCTGCCGCCTCAGCCAACTCATACGCCCTTTTCAACTCTCTCCTCATATCGGACATGTACTTCAGACATGGCTTCGAAGGTATTTCCCCCACTGTGTCCCAAAACACAGATCAATGGGCAACCTTGCTTCCCGTCCGAACATCAGATAGTAGGGCGAGTACCCCGTAGCATCATTGCGAGCACAATTGTAACAATGAACCAAATGGGTGATGTGCCGACTCCACTTACTCTTCTGTCCAATCTCCAAGGTGCCGAGCATGTCCAGCAGGGTCTGGTTAAACCTCTCGGGTTGAGGATCACCCTGCGGGTGATAGGGGGTGGTTCTGGACTTTTCAATCCCAAGCATATTCAGCAATTCATGGATAAGCCTGCTCTCGAAGTCCCGTCCCTGATCACTGTGGATCCACCGGGGAAGGCCATAATGAACAAAGTACTTCTCCCATAACACCTTCGCCACTGTAGTCGCTTTCTGTTCCTTAGTAGGAAAAGCCTGCGCATATCTAGTGTAGTGATCCGTGAGGACCAAGACATTCGCGGTATTGCTGGTGTCCGGCTCAATAGACAGGAAATCCATACGCACCAGGTCCAGGGGTCCCGCACTCTGCAAGTGGGATAACGGAGCCGCCTGCGCAGGCAAGGTCTTCCTCCTGACGCAATGGCTACAGGTCTTACAGTATTCTTCCACCTCCACCCTCATCCGGGGCCAGTAAAACCGGTCCTTGACTAATCCATAGGTCTTCTCTACCCCTAAGTGCCCGGAATCATCATGTAGAGCCTGAAGCACAGCCTTTCGATACTTCTCAGGCATGACCAGCTGCCAGCGCCGGGGGTCGTCCGGAGGCGACGTGACCCGGTACAGGATGTGGTTCTTCAGCTTCAACCGGGGCCACTCCAGTAGTAGAGGAACGGAGGCATGTTTCGCCTTCTCCACCTGCCCCATATCACCCTGGCTAACCGCGTACCAGATAGTTGCAATGCTTGGGTCATCACGCTGAGCCGCCTTTACTTCCTGGGGACTCAACTCCGGCAGCTGCCTGTTCCTCAGAGCAGTCACATTACAGTAAACAGTGGGCAGCGCGCCACCGTCAGCCCCCAGTTGATCTACTGCCCGATCCGTTCCCATCTGTTCTCCTACTTCCCCGTCGCTCCCAACTTGACACATGGCCTTTACTCCCTGGGCGGGGACACTCTTCCACTCCTCGGCCGTGCCCGACTCGTCGTGCGCCCAACGAGACAGGGCATCTGCATCGATGTTCCGACTCCCCAGGCGGTATTTCAGGCTGAACTCATAGGCAGACAAGGCTGCTAGCCACCGGTGCCCAGTTGCATCCAGCTTCGCCAAGGTCAGAATATAAGTGAGGGGGTTGTTATCAGTTCTCACCTCAAACTGGGCCCCATATAGGTAGTCACTCAACTTGTCCACCACCGCCCATTTCAACGCCAAGAACTCCAGCTTGTGAGTGGGATAGTTTCTCTCAGATGGCGACAAACTCCGACTGACAAATGCCACCAGCCTCAATCCGTTTCCCTGTTCCTGGTACAGAACAGCCCCCAGACCGTCGTGACTGGCATCAGTGTGTAGAACATACGGCTTCCGGGGATCAGCAAATGCCAACACTGGGGCCTGCGTCAGCGCCCTTTTTAGAGATTGGAACGCCTCCTCACATTGAGCATCCCACCTCAATCCAAAAGGCCCCCCCGGGTTCAAGTATCCTCCTACCTCCGACCCTCGGTCCCCCTTCCTCTTCCTCCCCACAGGTGGATAGCCACACAGCAGCTGGTTCAATGGATGACTCATTTTCACATATCCTTTCACGAACTGCCGGTAATATCCGCAAAACCCCAAAAACGAGCATAAGGCGCTCACCTTCTGAGGTCTCGACCAGGTGGTGACTGCGGCTATCTTACCCGAATCGGTGGCCACTCCATTTCGTGAGATTATGTGTCCGACATAACTGACTGACGTCTTGCAGAACTGACATTTATCCGGGGAAAGTTTTAATCCTTCCTCCTTCAGCCGACTCAGCACCTTCAGCAGCCGCTCCTCATGTACCTCCAACGTAGATCCGAACACTATCAGGTCGTCCAGGTACACCAATACCTCCAGCAGGTTCATGTCCCCCACTGTCTGCTCCATGAGCTGCTGGAAAGTGGCTGGTGCCCCCGAGATGCCTTGGGGCATTCGTTCGAACTGGAAAAACCCCAGGGGACAGATAAAGGCTGTCTTCTCCTTATCAGTCTCGCTCATTGGAATCTGGTAATACCCACTCCGCAAATCCAATACACTGAACCACTGTGCACCACTCAGACAGGCCCAGGCATCTTCCACCCTCGGGACTGTATATTGGTCGGGAACAGTGCGGCGGTTCAGGGTCCTATAGCCCACGCACATGCGTACCTTCCCATTTTTCTTCCTTGCCACCACTATGGGGGACGCATATGGGCTTCAGGACTCCGCAATAATCCCTGCATCTTTCAACTGCCGCAAATGCTGCCGCACATCCTCCACATCCGCTGGGGCCAACCGCCGCGACCTCTCCCTAAACGGGGTGTCATTTGTTACCCGAATGGTGTGCCGAGTGCTCTTGGAAAACCCTACATCAAACTCGCCCTGAGAAAAGACATCCCCTAACTTCAGCATCTTCTCCACCAGCCTGCTCTTATACTCCGGCGGTACAGGGGAGTTTTCAAAATTAAAGGCCTCCTAGGTCAGCCGCCCCGGTTTCCCAATAGTTTCCCTCCAGTGGGCTTCACGGGGGCGCTGGACATCACTGTCACCGGGAACAAGTGCGCGAGGGACATCCCGCGCTTAAAGGTGATCTCCCTCTCCGTTATGTTCCTTACCATCACCCCCATCCGCCGTGCCTGTACAGCTGAGGGCCTCTGCAATTCAGGTCTCACTAGTGCCCCAGCCGGGAACCGGGACTCCCTTTCCAGGTCGTCAGGGGCGTCTACTAGCAGGGCTTCGCCCGGCGGTAATCCGGGGAATCTGGGGGTCCCCATCACTAGTGCCGCCTCCCCTGGCCGTATCACCTTAGGCCTCGCCTGAGTGCACCACACCGTCCCTCGTTTGCACTCAGGATCCAGCTCCTGGGGGTCACTCACTCCTTCGTACACCACTCGGAACACGGGGTGGACCAAGAAGGTCTCCAGAAAGTTGTCCCCCCCCTTCTTCTTACAGGCTCCCAACAGCTGTCGCACCAGAGGGGAGTTAGTCCCCACCAACAGGGCAGCACCACTGGTCTCCACCGGGTCCGGACAAACCAACACCAGCGTCTCAAAGGCTTCCGATACTCCCACATCTCCTTCCGAAAATTCCAATCTCACTGACAAGTATCCATCGTACGGGTAATCACCATCACTTATGCCCCAAATCTCCAATGCGTTAAACGGAGTTACTGCCAAATGTTTCAGATATTTGTTGTAGAACGACCGGTACAGTAAGGTAACCTGCGACCCGGTGTCAAGGATGGCTTTCGCAAAGATTCCCTCTATCCGTAGGGACACGCTGGAACCGGGTCCCACCAGTCCATCAGGAATTTGTGCTTGTTCTTTCTGGGATTCCATAGTGGTTTTCTGGGAACGTGTTCCTCCCGAGACTCCAGTCCATTCCCTCACTGAACCTCTCCTAAGTTTCCCGACACCTCTCCCTTCTTGGTGGCCCGGGGGCCCTCCCGCCTCGGCGCATCTCGTCTCTCACAATCCTTCCGCAAGTGGCCAGCTTCCCCACAGCGGTAGCACGCCCCCGGCCACTCACATTCCCGGTGGAAATGCCCCTTTCTCCCACAGTTATAGCACCCACTACTCGCCGCCTCTCTCCTCCCGATACGACCCCCCGGAGACCCCTTGGATTTCTCTGGTCTCACCCCGATTACCACCTCCTGAACCGCTGAAGACCGTCCCTGAGGGTCCGAGCCCCCTGGTCGGCCCAAAGCACACTCCTCGGCCCGTACCTCTCGGATCAACTGTCCGAATGATGGAGAGGGGCTCCGCTTATATGACTGCCGTACACTCCAAGCCACCCTGTCATCCTCCCGGGAACCGCCACATATCTGGCTCATCCTTAACTCTGCCACTTCATTCTCCCTCACTACCCCTCGTCACAGCAACCCCGTAAGCTTTCTTTCCAGCCTGAAAGCATAGTCAGAGAGCTTTTCCCCTCTTCTCTGCCCCATCCGTTGAAACTCCGCTAAATGCCGCCAGGGATCTCCTGACAGTCCAAACACTTCCTCCAAAGCGTTCAAACACTCCGACAGGGAAGCCAAGGGATGTGCCGCTCTCAGATCGCGGACCACCCGGGCCGCCCCACCCCTTAAGCTTTCCACCAATCGCTGTCTCTTTTCCTCATCCGACACTGGCCACACCTCTAACAATTGGGATGTATCCACAACCCAGGTATCATAGTCATCCTCCCCTTCCAGGGTGGGCTTGGCTCCCGAGAAAATTCTCAGCTTCGGGCGGGGCCCCTCAACCCTTCTCGCCAGGGAGGTAATGGCAGCCGTTAACTCGGCAGTCTCATCAAGTCCATGGGGGTGGGGCCTGGCCAAACCTTCCCACTCCACACCTCCACCTCTTGCTACGGGCACCCGGCCGGGGGCCTCATCCAGCTCCTCCTCCTCTGGCACCTCCCCACTTGCATCCTCGGGGAGAGTGTGGAGACCCCCACGGCCCCGCCTCCCCCGGGGCATGGACTGTCGCTGGTAGTTCTAAAGTCATGACGTCGGCACTCGTCCGCACCAACATCCAGCTAGCCTCCAGTTCTTTCCCACCCCTTCTAGCTACAAGTTCTACCTGCCCGATTCCTTTAAGCAAGCTCAATCCTTGCACCAGTACCTGTGCCGGAATGCAATAATCGACCCCGCTTACCACACACGCATGATTCACCAGTACCTCCTCCAATTCACACCACCTTACAATCTTATCTCGATCCATCTTCACACCACTTACCACAACAACAAGTACAACTTTCCCGAAAAGTCCAAATCCAGGACGGTAGCCCCCACTTGTAACGTTCCATTATATTGGCTCGTGTATGTCTAGGGGAAATCCAGCCCAGCACCCGCCTCAACACTCCCCACAGGGTTGGTGGCCGCCCGAATCAATCACAACATCAATCATCAGCCAGCACACCCAGTAAATTTTAACAAATACACTTGATAGATATTACTAATTCTATGACATTAATATACATTTGATACAGAGAGGAAAGTAATGAAAAAAAAGGCGACAACACTTATCAAAGTCCAAAGTCCAAGTTCTTCGCACGCTACCGTTGGAGCTCAATTCGACATCAGACGACCACCCGAATTCCGTCGACTCACGGTTCGGGACCACCCTGAGTGATCGACCGGAGCCTCTCCGCACGTCCGTGGTTCTCGTCTCTCCTCCGACTCCCCGCCAAAACTCAGTCCACAGTCATATCATACAGCATGGTATCCGAAAACAAAACGATACATAACCACCCATTGGCTAATAAAACCCTGCTATCTCAAAAGTAAAACAAACTGCTAGCGCAAACTCTCTTCAGCGTTAAAGTACAACAAAGCCGCATTCCCCAGATTAACATAACAAAGTCGCCATTTTAAATGTAACAAAAGAAAGACCCCGTACGATTGTATCTGATATCATCTGGAGATGAATCATCAATCAGTTGAGGACAGCAGAGTCAATTGATAGAGAATCAAGCTGTCCAGAACTGTCAGAAAAACTTCCTGCAGTCCCAGAGTCAACTCCTACAACCAGCACGGAGGAGGCCCCAGAACCTGAGATTGTTTCACAGATGCAAGTCTCACCTTTCAAGCAGAGTCATTCCCCTTGACAGGAAAGTCATTATCCCACAAGAGTGAAAAACCCTCCACAGCAATTAAATCTAAGCCTGAATGGGACAATTTATAATTTACTATAATGTGGATGTCTAGATAGTAGTTGTACTATATAATATATTGTATACTATACTGTATATATAAATAGAAGGTGAGATGCATTCTGCATTGAGTTGGTGTTTATGGTTAAGCAGGGAGGAGTGTTGTCTATTTAATATTTCAGTAGTATTTCAGTAATATTATTAGTATATTGCTTGATTAAGCATTCATTGTTGTTTAAATAACTCATTGTGGGTTATATGTAAAAGTATGTAAATGATGCAAGTCATCACACCACTATATCATATGTGCACGCCTCAAATAAAGTAGAAAAACAAACTAAGACCCATTCTCCTGGGCTCCCATTCTTTTCTTGCATTTAGTTTTATGTTTTGAAGTTACACAACATAAACACTACCCAAATGAAATTGGAGGTTGATGAATATTAATTAGAAACCTCCACTCATTCAGGGGAACACTGCCTTCTTTCTGAAATCATGGTGAGATGCTATGATAGCATCCAACAAAAAGCATACAACAAAGCAAAAATTAGTGGGAAGTTAGAGGACTGGGGAGTTTTTAAAAACCTACAGGGAACAGCTAAAAAAATTATTAGAGGGGAAAAGATGAAATAGGAAAGCAAGCTAGCAAATAATATCAAAGTGGCTCGTAAAAGTTTTTCAAATATGTTAAAAATAAAAGAGAAATGAGAGTGGATATAGGACCGCTAGAAAATGAGGCTGGAGAAATAATAACGGGGGACAAGGAGATGGCTGATGAACTAAATGAGAATTTTGCATCAGTCCTCACTGTGGAAGACACCAGCAGTATGCCTGATGTTGTAGTGTGTGAAAGAAGAGAAATGGGTGCAGTTACTGTTACAAGAGAGAAGGTGCTCAAAAAGCTGAAATACCTAAAGGTACATAAGTCACATGGACCAGAGGAATTGCATCCTCGGGTTCTGAAAGAGGTAGAGTTAGAGATTGTGGTGGCATTAGAAATGATCTTTCAAAAATCATTGGATTCTGGCATGGTGCCAGAGGACTGGAAAATTGCAAATGTCATTCCACTCTTTAAGAAAGGAGGAAGGCAGCAGGAAGGAAATAATGGACCAGTTAGCCTGACTTCAGTGGTTGGGAAAATGTTAGAGTCAATTGTTAGGATGAGGTGATGGAGTACTTGGTGACACAGGACAAGATTGTACAAAGCCAGCATAGTTTTCTTCAGGAAAAATCCTACCAGACGAACCTGTTGGAATTCTTTGAGGAGATTACAAGTAGGACAGATAAAGGGGATGCAGTGGTTCTTGTATATTTGGACTTTCAGAAGGCCTTTGACAAGATGCCACACATGAGGCTGCTTACCAAGTTAAGAGCCCATGGCATAACAGGAAAGTTACTAACATGGTTAAAGCATTGGCTGATTGGTGGGAGGCAGTGAGTGGGAATAAAAGGATCCTTTTCCGGTTGGCTGCCAGTGACTAGTGGTGTTCCACAGGGGTCGGTGTTGGGATCACTTCTTTTTAATCTGTACATAAATGATTTAGATGATGGAATAGATGGCTTTGTTGCCAAATTTGCAGATGATACGAAGATTGGTGGAGGGTCAGGTAGTGTTGAGGAAACAGGTAGGATGCAGAAGGATTTAGACAGTTTAGGAGAATGGGCAAGAAAGTGGCAAATGAAATACAATGGTGGAAAATGCATGGTCATTCACTTTGGTAGTAGAAATAGATGTGTGGACTATTTTCTAAATGGGGAGAAAATCTAAAAATCTGAGATGCAAAGGGACTTAGGAGTCCTTGTGCAGAGCACCCTAAAGGTTAACTTGCAGGTTGAGTTGGTGGTGAGAAAGGCAAATGCCATGTTAGCATTCATTTCAAGAAGCCTAGAATACAAGAGCAAGGATGTAATGCTAAAGTTTTATAAGGCACTGGTGAGGCCTCACCTTGAGTATTATGAACAGTTTTTGGCCCCACATCTTAGAAAAGATGTGCTGGCATTGGAGAGGGTCCAAAGGAGGTTCAACATGATGATTCCAGGAATGAAAGTGTGATCATATGAGGAACGCTTAATAGCTCTGTATCTGTATTCTTGGTGTTCAGAAGGATAAGGGAGGATCTCATTGAAACCTTTTGAATGTTGAAAGGCATAGACAGAGTAGATGTGGAAAGGATGTTTCCCATGGTGGGAGAGTCTGGGACAGCCTCAGGATCGAGGAGCGCCCTTTCAAAATAGAGATGCGCAGAAATTTCTTTAGTCAAAGGATGGTGAATTTGTGGTATTCAATGCAGGCTAGGTCATTGGGTGTATTTAAGGCAGAGATTGATATGTTCTTGGTTGGACATGGCATCAAAGGTTACAGGGAGAAGGCTGGGAACTAGGGTTGAGGAGGAGAAAAAAGGATCAGCCACGATTGAATAGCAGAGCAGACTCGATGGGCCAGAAGGCCTATTTCTGCTCCTATGTCTTATGGTCTTCTGTTCTTATGCTGTACTCTTGTCATTAACTCTGCGTCAAATCCTATGTTGCTACATTGTCTTTCTACTGGACAAACAGCAGGTTTACACACATTGATCAAACATCAAGAGAAGTCCTGGTATATGTTTTGTAAAGTAAAAATGCAATGCTTATTCTGGAATGTTAAACTGTCTAACCGTCACACAATTGTGGCAGGATGTGAGACAAGTACCTATTTGTAGG
Organism: Mobula birostris; assembly: GCF_030028105.1. NCBI lineage: Eukaryota > Metazoa > Chordata > Chondrichthyes > Myliobatiformes > Myliobatidae > Mobula > Mobula birostris. The sequence continues at coordinate 152,265,130 of NC_092374.1, forward strand.
TACAAATGATTGTGTTTTATTGCTGGCCCATCATAGTTTACAGCCTAAGAGAAAACTGCTGTACTGTATAGGTTTAAAATTAGCTTTGCTGACAGCTCAGCAATTTGATGCAGTTAGCTGATTAGCTGAGCTATGTGGAGCATGAAGATCTCTGGTTTGACGTTAGGATATGCTGAGTGAGCTGACACAAGGAGATGGAAGCTTCACAATTGGTAAAGCAGTGGTAAATTAGGAAGAGAATGTCTCCAGATCTCACTGATGACACAATGAAAGTGAATGCCCTTGGAAGAATCACAAGCTCCACTTCTTGAAAGGCAACGTAGCAACTGAAAATTGCCATCTTGACTGACCACCTGGGACAAAGTAATAGAATGCAGTTTATATTTGTAAATCTTCAGCCCAGTGAGCTGTCACTTGCTTCAAGAGGGAAAGAGAAAATTAACAAAGAAAAGGACTGTTACCAGCCAGTGACAGGCATATCTCTACTAACATATAAGTTTCAAATTTCCTTAGTTGTCCAAAAGACTGCCAAGGAAAATTTCAGGGTAAAATTCTTACGGATGTCATGACTGTCCCCATTCGTCTTTCCAGCACTCCTAAAATTTGTGATTAAATTATTGAACAAAGAACAAATAGAGAGACTGTGAGAGAATTATCCATCATAACTATGCAGTTTAATTTTGATACAAAGTCCATCAGATGTTGCATTGATAAACTATCCTTCACCTCTGGTCCTGCACTGGTTTCTCTGATATTGTCATGATGTGCATTTATCATCCCCTCTGTTGGACTGCACTATTTCCCATTGCGGATGTAGCAACTTCCTGAGCATCTGCAACTAAATACATATCATAGTCTTGGATTCACTTCAAGGAGTATTCCTAGCGGCCTCATTGTGGCCAGCTGGAACATTGTAGATCCATGACTAATTAATTCATTGCCTTGAGATAGATGGATAAATAGAGATCACAGCCTCAGTTCAGCACAGAGATGAGTAAACCTCACAGCAGAGTAAGCTGAACCCACCTGTCCCTCGCCTCTGGTGCTGACACGCTGACCATTTCAATCTGGGCCAGTGCTTAGATTCTCCAAGCCTCCTGTCGTTCCTTGTTCTTAGACACAGACCCTGCCATTTTGGTGTGCTCTCGGGCCAGAGCTCTGCCACTTCGATTTGACCCACACCCAATATTTCCAATTCATCCAGGTGCTTAAATCGATCAAACCCTGGGTCGTTCCTTACTTTTGGACTTGGGCCCCGCTGCTTCGCTGCACTCTCAGGCCTGGGCTCCGCTGCTTCAATTCAGCAGTACCTGTCCTTTCCAATTCAGCTTGATGCTTAAATCAATCAAATCTCAGGCCTGGGCCCGATGTCCCGCTGCCTTGACTTTGCCTCACCTCTACTCATATTGCCTCAGTTCTTCCCCATTGAATTGCCTCTATCCATTCCAGCAATGGCCAAATATTGACTCATTCCCCACTCTCAGACCAGGGCCTTGCCTCCTTGATTCAGCCCGTACAAATCACCTTATCTCAGAATTGTCCTTGAGTCCTTCCAGGTACACTGAGCTTAACTGGCACTACAACCCTAGCCTGTGTCTGGCCCCACACATTTCATTTCATCCAGTCCATAGATGACAAGCATCTTCCCATTTGCAGAGAACCTCTCTTTTCAGTCACTCATGACAGCATCCATTGTACTTTGAACATCTAAGCCACTTTGATTGTGGTTCCCTTGATCTTCTGTCTCACACTCTATCATATGCACATCCCTGACTGGCAATTGAATACTCTTTTGGAAAATTCAGTTACTTTGCATGTCATGTGCTAGCTATTCTCTTAATATGGACACCAGGATTTCATAATTGGGGTTCTTAAAATATGCATAATTGCAATGATCATGCATAATTGCAATGATCTAATAGTCTTAGCCATGTTAAGAAAATATCAAAACAACTTCCCTTTTCCTGGTTGCCAGTGAAAAAAGCAAAAATATTACCAGTTACTGGAACACCATGTGTCACCAGCAGCCAACAAGAAAAGGCTCCCTTTATTCCTACTTTTTACCTCCTGCTAATCAGCCACTGCTTTATCCATGCTAAAATCCTTCCTGTAATACCATAAGCTCATAGCTTGTTAAGCAGCCTCATGCATAGCACCTTGTCAAAGGCCTTCTGAAAATCCAATTACAAAACTTCATCCGATTCTCCTTTGTCTATCCTGCTTGTTATTTCTTCAAAGAATTCCAACAGGTTTGTCAGGCAAGATTTTCCCTTAAGGAATCCATGCTGACTACAGCCTGTTTTATCATGTTCCTCCAAGTACCCTGAGACCTCACCCTTACTAATTGACTTCAACATTTCCCAACTACTGAGGTCAGACTAATTGGCCTGTAGCTTCCTTTCTTCTGCCTCTCTTCCTTCTTGAATAGTGAAGTGACATTTGCAATTTTCCCATCTTCCGAAACCATTCCAAAATCTAGTGATTCTTGAAAGATCATTACTAATGCATCCACGATTTCTTCAGCCACCACTTTCAGAACCCTGGGGTGTACGCCATCTGGTCCAGGCGATTTACTTACCTTCAGACCTTTCAGTTTCCCAAGAACGTTCTCTCTAGTTATGCTAACTTCATATACTTCATGACCTGTGACACCTGGAACTGCTAGTGCCTTCTACCATGAGTCCGATATCCACTCTCATCTCTCTTTTACACTTTATGTATCCGAAGAAACGTTTTAGTAACTTCTTTAATGTTATTGGCTAGCTTACTTTGTGTCACAACCACGGATTCGGTAACACAGTAGATACGGCAATTGTGCTTGTGAATTTGCACATGTCAGGTAATTATTATTTAATCGTGATAGTATTTGACTCCATTCTTGTCATCATAGTGCTTGTTGAGACTTGGACAGAGCATAGTAAAGCTTCGCTGCTGTCTTGCATTTGGCCTTCCTTGAGAAATTGGACTTTCAAAATCAACGGACTTTGAAGACTAGCGGAAACACGAGGAAATCTGCAGATGCTGGAATTTCAAGCAACACACATAAAAGTTGCTGGTGAATGCAGCAGGCCAGGCAGCATCTATTGGAAGAGGTACAGTCGAAGTTTCGGGCCAAGACCCTTCATCAGGACTAACTGAAAGAAGAGCTAGTAAGAGATTTGAAAGTGGGAGGGGGAGCGGGAGATCCGAAATGATAGGAGAAGACAGGAGGGGGAGGGATGGAGCCAAGAGCTGGACAGTTGATTGGCACAAGGGATCCTCCCGCCACCCCACTAGGAATAGGGTTCCCACTTGTCGTCACTTACCACCCCACCAGTCTCCGGGTCCAACATATTATTCTCCGTAACTTCTGCCACCTCCAACAGGATCCCACCACTAAGCACATCTTTCCCTCCCCTCCTCTCTGCTTTCCGCAGGGATCGCTCCCTACGCGACTCCTTTGTCCATTCATTCCAACCCCCCCCCCAACCCTCCCCACCAATCTCCCTCCTGGCACTTATCCTTGTAAGCGGAACAAGTGCTACACATGCCCTTACACTTCCTCCCTCACCACCAATCAGGGCCCGAGACAGTCCTTCCAGCTGAGGAGACACTTCACCTGTGAGTTGGCGGGGTGATATACTGAGTCGGCGGGGTGATATACTGCGTCCGGTGCTCCCGATGCTTCTATATATTGGCGAGACTCGACACAGACTGGGAGATCGTTTCACTGAACACCTACGCTCTGTCCGCCAGAGAAAGCAGGATCTCCCAGTGGCCACACTTTTTAATTCCACATCCCATTCCCATTCTGACATGTCTATCCACGGCCTCCTCTACTGTAAAGATGAAGCCACACACAGGTTGGAGGAACAACACCTTATATTCTGTCTGGGTAGCCTCCAACCTAATGGCATGAATATTGACTTCTCAAACTTCCGATAATGCCCCCCCACCAATACCCCATCCGTTATTTATTTATCTACACACATTCTTTTTCTCTCTCTCCTTTTTCTCCCTCTGTCCCTCTCACTATACTCCTTGCCCATCCTCTGGGCTTTCCCCCTCTCCCCTTTTCTTTCTCCCTAGGCCTCCTGTCCCACGATCCTCTCATATCCCTTTTGCCCATCACTTGTCCAGGTCTTGGCTCCATCCCTCCCCCTCCAGTCTTCTCCTATCATTTCAGATCTCCTGCTCCCCCTCCCACTTTCAAATCTTTTACTAACTCTTCTTTTAGTTAGTCCTGACGAAGGGTCTCGGCCCAAAACCTCGACTGTACCTTTTCCAATAGATGCTGCCTGGTCTACTGCATTCACCAGCAACTTTTATGTGTGTTGCTTGAAGACTAGCGGTATTCATTTAATGTACAAGAATATAAAATTTAAAAATATTTTCATTTTTGCGCATTTTGGGTCACTTTAGGAAAAGTCGTCAAGTTTCGGCTAAAAAATGGCATTTAGGGTGTTTTTACTGCTGTCAAATGTCAAAACGGGTCAAATTTGATCCGAATAGTATGTAAGGGTAAAATGCCACAGATCTAGTCTTCAGCAGACGACATACCTCCTGGTTCATCCACGCCTTTTGGTTTGGGAATGTACGGTAAATCTTTGTAGGCACACACTCATCCACACAGGCTTTAATGAAGTCCGTAGCATCTGCAGCATACTCATCCAGATTCGATGATGAATCCCTGTATACAGTCCAGTCAACCGATTCAAAGCAGTCCTGCAGGCAGTCCTGTGGGTCCCTTGTCCACAACCTCTTGGTCCTCACTACTGGTGCTGCAGTCTTCCGCTTATGCCTATACACAGGGAGTAGAAGTACAGCCAGATGATCAGACTTCCCAAAGTGAGGATGTGGAATAGCACAGCAGGCATCCTTGATGGTGGTGTAACAGTGGTCCACTGTATTGTTTCTTCTGGTATTGCAAGTGATCTGTTGTTGGTAATTGCTTAGTGTTTTTTTTTCAGACTGGCCTGGTTAAAATCCCCCAAAACAATGGTGAAGGCATTAGGGTGTGCTGCTTTGTACATGCTGATCCCGTTGCTTAGATCACCTAAAGTCTGATTGACATTGGCCTGAGGTGGAATGATCAAAATGATCCCGGGAATCTCCCATGGTTGCAAAAATAGATGGCACTTAACTGCAAGATATTGTAGCAGAATTGGGACAGCACTGATATATTTGTGCACCAAAAAGAGTTGATCATGAGGCATACTCCTCCACCTCTGCTTTTGAGAGACTCTATAGATCTCTTCTGATGGTGTATACTAAATCCGTAGATCTGAATCGCTGCATCCGGTACAGAAGGGGTTAACCAAGATTCCATGAAACAAAGTGCACATGTGGTTCTAATGTCCCTCTGGTTCAGTACCCTAGCTCTAAGATCATCGATTTTATTCACCAGTGACTGCACATTTGTCAGCAAGATAGTTGTTGTTGGGAGTTTAATATCCTATTGCCTTAAATGCAAACCCGCCTCGTGCACAAAAAAAAACAAATTGCGCAAACTGCAACAAGAAAGAATGGGCAAAAGCGCACAGTATAAAAAACGTAAATCCAAGTGAACTACAATCCAATCCATAAATTGCAGGACAGAACTGCATTTGCAGAAGAATATTATTTTTTCTCATTCCTGTTCCCTGCCTGACAGTCAGATGACCTTAGGTCAGAATTCAGAAATTTGGGACTGTTGGTAGGCTGGAGATCAAGGATGGTTATGGAATGTGAGCTATTGGTCACAGTAATCAGTAGAAGAATTGCCAAAAATATCATTATCATGCTTGAGGAAGTGAGCTTCCTTCTGCTTACCAACAAAAAGTTTAGTAAACCTCATCTGACTTCCGTAGCTGTCTGCAACAGCTTTCATCTCACTCCATGAGCAACCTTTCTGATGGCCAATTAATTACGCAATATGAAATGTAGCACTGTGGGATCCTTATATTAAATATGTTATCTAAATACTATCCCTATTCAAGGTGGGACACTATCTTGCATGCTACCTGTCAGTGACATAAGTACATCAGAACATAAGAGCAGGAGAAGGTCACTCAGCCTCTCAACCCTACCCTGCTATTCAATATGATAATAGTTAATCTTCCTCTGTGCCAGCACCACACATCTCTAATTCCTCAGTCTTTGAGTTCCCTAGTAATCCAGTCTCACTATCCTCTAGGGTAGAGAACTCTGGTGATTCACTGCTGTCTATGAGATGTTCCTATGCACCTCACTTTTAATTGACTACACACTAATCTTGTAAATATATGCCCTCGTACGAGATTCACTCACTTGATAAAATGCCCTGAAAGGATATTGTATGTTTCAATAAGATTGCACCATATACTTTTAAATTCCAAAGAATATTAATCTTCTTTTTTGCTCTCATGAGAGGACAACTCTGTCTTCCCAGGAAGTAGTCTAGAAGAACCTCTTTTGAACTTCCTCTAATGCCAGTATACTTTTTTTTAAAAAACAGAGGAACAAAACTGTGTACTCCAGGAATGACCTCACCTGTATCCTGTACAATACTTTCCTATTTCTAAGCTCTAATACACTTTCAATAAATGATGTCTATTTGTCTTCCTAACCACTTACTACCATTTTCTGCTTGCTATTAGTGATTCATGCAGAAGAATGCTTATCTCCTTCTCTACTTCATGCATCTGCAATCTTCCCCCATAAAAATATCAGGGAATGAATTGGAGTTGCTTCTCACATAAATGACTATGTGATATCTTTTTCATCTCCGTTGACCTGTTGCAGAATGGTAATTGGGGGTTGTGGGGCAAAACACAATCTAATTTTACTAAAAAAAGTAAAAATAAGTTAAAATGAATAAATAAAATAGAAGACAACACAAAATATAAATATTCATAGAGGTATACAGAATTAATTTGAAGATTTTAATGTTGCAAACACACACTGAAAGTATCTATCCAGTTGTTAAAAAGAAATGTTGTCAAGGTCATTGAAGTGATGTCAGAAAAAGCTGACTTCACGACTACACTTTGGCAAAAGGATAGATAATTAATACCACAGAAAATGAAGTTACAGAAAGCAGTAGTGATCTGCTTCCTTGGATGGGTGTTAGTTAAATCCGAAGTGTCATCACACTGTGGGTTTTAATATATTTGAAGAATGGATTTCTTTAAGATTATATCATTCTAATTCTTTTTAACAATGAGGTGTCATTGAAATGGCATTGAAAACTGATGGTCTATCACCAGGAAGGCCAAATGCAAGCAGAAGCTTGGAAATACCACCCCCTACAGGTTGTCCTCCATTATACACCATTTGCTTCACCATCACTGCACCAAAGGTCTTTTGTTGCCCTCCGCACCAACACTGTAAAAGTGCCTTCACTAGAAACATCGCATCCCAGGGCGGGTACTCAGGATGTGCGTGATACAACTGGCAGGTGTGTTAACAGACATTTTTAATCGCTCCCTCTCCCAATGTACAGTGCCCTCCTGCTTCAAATTATCTACCATTATTCCAGTACCTAAGAAGACCAAGGTAACATGTCTAAATGACTGGTGTCCTGACGCATTCACATCAATAATAAGCAAATGCTTTGATGGCTGGTCAAGGACTACATCTGTAGAATGGTACCACACAAACTGGACCCCCTACAATTCACCTACCGACACAACCAGTCAACAGATGACACAATAGCCACAGCTCTATACACCGTCCTTACACATCTGGAGAAGGATGCTTGTGTGAGAATGCTGTTCTTGGACTTCAGTACAGCATTCAACACCATAATTCCCTCCCGGCTCGACAAGAAGCTCAGAGACCTCACCAAATCTCAAATAATAATGAGGCAGCCTACAGAGAAGAAGTCATCACCCTGACACAGTGGTGTCAAGAAAACAACATCTCCCTCAATATTGCAAAAAGAAAGAAGCTGGTTGTGGACTACAGGCGGAATGGAAACAGGCTAGTCCCTATTGACATCAATTATCTGAGGTTGAATGGGTGAACAGCTTTAAGTTCCTTGGCAAGAACATCACCGAGGAGCTTACGTGGTCTGTACATATCGGCTGTGTGGTGAAAAAGACACAACAGTGTCTATTTCACCTCATCTGGTTGAAGGAGTTTTGTGTGGGCCCCCAAATCCTAAGAACTTTCTATAGGGGCACAATTGAGAGTTTCCTGACTAGCTGCATCACTGCCTGGTATGGGAACTGTACCTCTCTCAATCGCAGGGCACTGTAGAGAATGGTGCTGACAGCCCAGCGCATCTGTACATGTGAACTTCCCCTATTCATGACATTTACAAATAAAGGTGTGAAAAAAGGGCCCGAAGGATCATTGGAGACCCGAGCCACCCCAACCACAAACTGTTCCGGCTGCTACCATCCAGGAAATGGTACTGCAGCATAAATGCCAGGTCCAATAGGCTCTGGGACAGCTCCCTCCACCAGGCCATCAGACTGGTTAACTCATGCTGACACAACTGTATTTCTATGATATATTGACTATCCTGTTGTACATACTATTTATTATAAATTACTATAAATTGCACCTTGCACATTTAGATGGAGACGTAACATAAAGATTTTTACTCCTCATGCATTTGAAGGATGTAAGTAATAAAGTCAATTCAATTCAATTCAAAACTGTGAGTTGCAGTAAGTATATATATAATAGTTGCTTTAAAAAAGTAGTGCAAAAATAAAAACTAAAAACTTATGAGTTAGTGTTCAAGGGTTCAATGTCCACTCAGAAATTGGATGGCAGAAGGAAGAATCTGTTCCTGATTCGCTGAGTGTGGGCCTTCAGGCTTCTATATCTCCTTCATGATGGTAATAATGAGAAGGGGGCATGTCTTGGGTGGTGGGATTCTGTAATGAAGGAAACCATCTTTTTGAGGCTCCATTCCTTCAAGATGTCTTGGAAGATAGTGCCCATGATGGAAGGAAAAAAAAAGGAAATTGCCTTTTAAACTCACGAGAGAGCATAGACCATCAACTTTTTGCTGTTGATGTTTCTGTAGCAGGCAATTTCTTTTTTACGAGTTGCCTGCTCTACGCTCAACCAAGCACGGATGGAAAGCGTGCCTGAGGAGCCAGCTGGGGTCGAACTCCGGAGCCTTCGCTCCAAAGTTCGGTGCTGATGCCACTACACCACCAGCTGGCCCAATTGCCCATGATGGAGCTGACTAATATTACAACTTCCTGCAACTTACTTCGATCCTGTGCGTGCCAGATGGTGATGCACCCAGTTAGAAAGCTCTCCATGGTATACTGTATCTGTAGAAATTTGTGAGTGTTCAGAACTGCCAGAAAACTATTGAATATATAAAAGGCCTGGAGACTCCAATGCATTAGAAACTGCCGGTGTTTAACTGCTCCAGCTTTCAGCATATACATTTTTGTTTCTTATATCCTTGTAATGATGTCAACCAGTCTGTTCTTTTCTTAAACAGTATTGCTGGATATTTGAGTATCTGATATGCTCTGCATATTTCTGTGGATATATCTGTGTTGCAACTGATTGAATTTTCAGTTTTGGAAAATAGAGAAAGGGATTGCTATGTTAACTAATTTTTCATTAATTAGACATACCTAGGTGTCAAAATGGTTGCTGTGATGCTTCTAGTGGGGTAGTGTAGTGGGTAGTGCTTGTCGCTCTCACTTCCAGCTTCCACCGCTTGTCAGCAGTCTTGTAAAAAGGAGAGCTGAATGTGTACATCTCTCCCTGCCAGTACACAGCCTGTCCAACAGCAAGCCCCATGTAGTGCCTCCTCGCTGGGGACACACAGAAACCGGACACCTTTCGGACTCAGGGTGGGCTACAGAGGATGGGGAGGAGGTCTAGCCCCTGCACACATTGCACGCAGGCCCACCAGCATATGGATATGCCCTGGTGCTCGTGAACCAGATCCCCAGCTATGGGTAAATAGCCCCAATGCCTTGTGGGCAGCCTCAGGAGAAACAAAGGCTACAGGAGTAAACCCGTACAGGAAATCTAGAGTGGAGCCCCTAAGGCAGCTGGACATAATTGAACGTCTTTCCGGCAGCTCCTGCAGCCAAGCTTGGTGCCAAACATATTACTTCATAAGCTTTCCTTTGGGCTATACTGGTGAGGCCAAGAGGGAGATCTTGATGACTGAGCATCTCAGGATCTCTATACCTTCCACCCAGTAATGATGATCATCATCACCTATCGTCCTTCAAGACAGATGGATGCCAGCGAGACATACCTAATATAATCCCCACTGTCAACATATAATGTATTCTTATAATATTTTCAGAGCATAAATTATAGGATCTTTCCATTAGCTACCACAGAATCTTAAAGTGCTTGATAGTTGAGAACATGAATCTCATGTAATTCTTTCTTCTGATTGCAATGTACTTCTATTTGGAAAAACACAATCCATTTTTAACCCTCTATCTCCCAAAATCATTTGGGTGGTAAACTTGTAAATTATGGCAGAGTTCATTTGTTTTTATCTTCATCTATAAATTTGCTGATGATACAACCACTGTTGGTAGAATCTCAGGTGGTGATGAGAGGGAGTACAAGAGTGATATGCCAACTAGTGGAGTGGTGCCACAGCAACAACCTGGCACTCAACGTCCGTAAGACGAAAGAGCTGATTGTGGACTTCAGAAAGGCTAAGATGAAGGAACACATACCAATCCTCATAGAGGGATCAGAAATGGAGAGAGTGAACAGCTTCAAGTTCCTTGGTGTCAAGATCTCTGAGGATCTAACCTGATCCCAATATATTGATGCAGTTATTAAGAAGGCAAGACAGCGCTATACTGTACTTCATTAGGAGTCTGAAGAGATTTGGTATGACAACAAATACACTCAAAAACTTCTACAGATGTACCGTGGAGAGCATTCTGACAGGCTGCATCTCTGTCTGATATGGGGGGGCAGGGGCACATGGGGACTACTGCACAGGACCGAAAGAAGCTGCAGAGGATTGTAAATTTAGTCGGCTCCATCTTGGATGGTAGACTACAAAGTACCCAGGACATCTTTAAGGAGCGGTGTCTCAGAAAGGCAGCTTCCATTAAGGACCTCCAGCACCCGGGGCATGCCCTTTTCTCACTGTTACCATCAGGTAGGAGGTACAGAAGTCTGAAGGTATACACTCAGCGATTCAGGAACAGTTTCTACCCCTCTGCCATCTGATTCCTAAATGGCCATTGAATCCTTGCACCCTACCTCACTTTTTTAACAGACAGTATTTCTGTTTATTGCACAATTTTTAATCTATTCAAGATACATATACTGTAATTGATTTATTTATTTATTTATTATTATTATTTTGCTTTTTTTCTTCTATATTATGCATGTATTGAACTGCTGCTGCTAAGTTAACGAATTTCAAGTCACATGCTGGTGATAATATTCTGAGTAGTGTGGAAGAAATATAATTTTTTATATATCCTTTTTCCAAATATTTTCTATGTTAGTGTGTGCTTTCATATTTATTATTGCCATGTTTTGTTAATTTTATTGAATTGAATTGACTTTATTTCTTACATCCTTCACATACATGGAGTAAAAATGTTTATGTTAAGTCTCCGTCTGAATGTGCAATGTCCAAACTATAGTAATTTGTAATAAATAGTATCGTCACATACCCTGTGATGGGTTAAAGAACCAGCAGAGATGGAAAACACTTTGGAGTCCGTTATTACTATTAACTAATAATACTTATTAGTAACTATGCAATACAGTAACATAAATGCAGATAAATCAAACAGGTTAGCAATGATTATATATAAGTGTGGAATATATATGAAAACCAAGCTTTTTCAAGTCTACGATGATGATGAGTAAAGTTCAGTTCAGTTTGTGGTATTGAGTTGAGTAGTGATGGAGAGAGATTTGAGTCTTCAGGTGAGCTGACGCCGTCAATCTTCCCGTTGTCCTCCAAAATCCTTTAAAAGTCACCGACTGTGACCACAACAAAGGGGACCGTTCTTCTGTGGTGGAGCTATCAACCCATGCGAGGGTTGAACACACGAACAACTCCCCACCGGTCACTTCCTTTTCACACTGCCAAGAGCCACTGATCGATCCTCCAAAACCCACTTTTTCTGTGGGCACAACAAAGCTCATTCAGTGTCCAAAATCATCTGTCTCAGGTTTAACATCTGACCTTCTATTTATCTGACCGTACTGAGTACCAACTGTCTCTCAAATAACTCCTCCCTTCTCTGACAGTGTAAGAATGTACAACCAGGCAATGTCCTTGGAGAAAGTATAAACAACCTTTGAGAAGTCTTCGTCTCTCTCTCTCTTTTCAAAAGCACAGTTCATAGAGGTAATTCAGGACCCTGTCACAGTATGTACAGTAGGATATATAACAGAACAGTCAACAAGTTTTAGTTTTATAATTGCTTTTGATTTTCACTTTGTTGAAATCCTCTAGTTAAAGGGGAACAGGATTTCTCCATTTCCATGGCTTTTCATTTGATGACAATGCTTTTCACACCAGTGGCTTCCAATGTGATTTCCTTTTATTCTCTTCATCAGTTATGCCTGTTCCATTTCCCACACTTCTGATCTTACTCCTTCTCATCTAAACATAATGAGGATAAAGTTTCCACCTAACCCACCAGTATTTCCATCAATGATCACCTTCTGAAATTTGTAACACAATACTACTAGCAGACACATGTTCTTGTCCCTGCCTTTGCCTATTGCTAAGAGACTAATCTTTCATAACTCTCTGGTTCAGTCTTCTATTTTCATGAGTGCCCATTTCCCTTCCATGCAAAGAGGTACGATATCTGCCTCTTTACATTGTCTGTTTCCTGCATCATACATAAACAATTCAACAGTATTTTTCTTCAGTTTAGTGAATTACACTCTTGTTCAAAATATGCTCTCCCCTGCAGTGGACCAACAAAATGCAGTTTGGTTGATCACTTTGCAGAACACTTTGGCTCGGTCCAAAAGAACACACTAAGTTTCCAGTCACCTGTCAGCTGAATTCAGTACCCCACTTTAACAGTTTTCTTTTGGCCTTTGACCTCATCAGGAAACACCACTTGAACTTCTTGCCTTGAAGCATTTACAGCCCTCATGACTCAGCACTGAATTCAACAATTGCAAATAATCAGTTGTTACCCAGCCAGTACCGGTGTAGTAATTTATTTTATCTACATCTACTCTGAACATTTATTTACCACTCTCTTTCAGCCACCACTTGTTTCATTTAATCTCTCTTCGTGTCACACATTTTCCTTGTGTTCTCTCCAACCTTCCCCTCTTGTAAGGCATCTGAAGTCTTCCTTTCTTTCTTTTACTGGTTCTGATGAAAGGTTGTTGATCTAAAGCAGTAACCATGACTTTTTTTTTGTATTATTTATTTAATTGGGTTCTCTTTATCTAGCTTTAGGACTTGTGTGAAGATCTCATCACATTTTAGGTCATATTTATGCAGAAATAGAGAAAATTCTACAAGGTTCACAAACTTTCTAGGACCACTGTACATCTAAAATCTTATGGCATTGAATAGTTGGTCATTAGTCAAAAGCACTTATTTTTGTTTTACACTTTCAGTGATCTTATCCAATTATTTCAAAATCCAATTAATACTTCATGTTATACAAATCATCGTTTGACCACAGTAGGTTTTCTAAGTCAGATGAGGAGCTTATTTGGTTTTAAATCGTTTTATTTTTACCTAATTAATTTACTTTCTTTTTATGTTCATCTTTTCAGTTTTTCATTCAGGTGGTAAACAAGTAAATATAGGCAGCAGGAAACTGACAGCGATTATTTCCAAAAGTGTTCGATGCTCAGTAAACATTGCTCGGGACTCGTAACAGTGCAATGGTCCCCTGAGTGTACAGTTCTAAAAGCTGAAAAATCTGTGAGTCATTGGAGAAACAACACTGGAATTGGTATTGATACCGTTCATAAGTGAAAGATAGGTCCTTGCCTAGTCCAATTTAATCCCTTACGCAAAACAAAATGGTCATAACTTTCAAATATTCCCAGGTGATTAGAGTAAAATGGAGCTTACTTGGCTTTGCAATGAACTATGGCTGTTGGCTGCTCCAGCGCAGTGATATTGGCTTTGTGCCTTTCATAAAACTTCAGTTCTGAATGCTACTTGCTTACTTTGATTGTTTGCATGCATTTTTCTTTCTCTCTGTGCATTGGGCATTTGATGGTCTTTTTTTTAATATGTTCTTTTGAGGTTTCTTTGTTTTGTGGTTGCCTGTAAGGAGATGGAGCTCAAGGTTGTATAATGTATGCGTACTTGGATCATAAATGAAATTTGAACTTTGAACTTTAAAACCTAAAAAATAGCCATTACATCCTGAGTAACTAGCAATACCTATACTGTTGATATTCAGTCAAATTGCATATTAATTAAATCAATTGTTTTTCAAAGTATAAATACAGAAACATTTACTTATTTTTCTACAGTTTTATCAATACCATTAAAACAGCAGAGTTGTAGAACACCTTCAAAATTCATTTGCTAGTTCTTTGTTCAAGTCAGACATGAGTAGTGATCTGTTTCTTGAATAAGGTGTCAGCAACTTGCTTGAAGCAATTCAACATAGTTGACTGATCACTGCACAATTATCAAACTGTGGCTGAAAGAAGCCAATGTCATAGATGTTAACAGTTCTGTCAGTTTCATTGCAACTGGCAAATTGATTGTAATTACAGATTGACCATCTTATTAATACTTTGATTCCGAACAAATTTCTGTTCAAAAGTCTGCTGAACCACAAATCCTTAGTATGCCTGGTTTCTGTGATAGTTTTTAAAAGGCTGGCTCTGAAGTCAAGCATATTCTCCATTTGTTAATTTTTACTTCAGGTGCTGACTCTTGGTGGGAAAACACATTAAACACTTGTGATTCCTGGTGTAATGTATTTCAAATAACTGCTGGATATATATAGTTCTGTGTTCTAGGGAATTAAGCAATATACAGTATTCTACAAACGTAAGTTGTAAGTAAGGATCAGTGATATCCATGTGGAATAACTTCCCTTTGTAACTTTATGGACTGTTCAATCAAATGCTACAAGTTCAGATCACTGATTTATTAGCAGACAGCAGCAATGGGCAGCTGATAGTAGAGAGGACTTGGCCTGAAGCTGTGATGTTGCCGGTTTACAAACACCAGGAGAACATAAGAACATAAGAAATAGGAGCAGGAGTAGGCCATCTGGCCTGTTGAGCCTTCTCCGCCATTCAATAAGAATATGGCTGATCTGGCTGTGGACTCATCTCCACCTACTTGCCTTTTCCCCATAACCCTTAATTCCCCTACTATGCAAAAATCTATCCAACTTTGTCTTAAATATATTTACTGAGGTAGCCTCCATTGCTTCACTGGGCAGAGAATTCCACAGATTCACCACTCCCTGGGAAAAGCAGTTCCTTCTCATCTCTGTCCTAAATCTACTCTCCACAGTCTTGAGGCTATGTCTCCCTGTTCTAGTGTCACCTATAAATGGAAACAACTTTCCTCCCTCTATCTTACCCATCCCTTTCATAATTTTATACCTGTATGACATCTCCATGCATTCTTTTGAATTTCAGTGAGTACAGTCCCAGGCAACTCAATCTCTCCTCATAGTCTAACCCTCTCATCTCTGGAATCAATCTGGTGAACTTCCTCTGCACTGCCTTCAAAGCCAGTATATCATTCCTCAAGTAATGAGACCAGAACTCCATATAGTACTCCAGGTGCGGCCTCACCAGTAGCCTGTACAGTTGCAGCATAACTTCCCTGCTCTTAAATTCAATCCCTCTATCAATGAGGGCCAACATCCAATTTGCCTTCTTGATAGCCTGCTGCATCTGCAAGCCAATCTCTTGTGATTCATGCACAAACACTCCCAAGTCCCTCTGCACAGCAGCATGCTGCAATTTTTATGATTTACATAATAATCTGTTGTTCCATTTTTCCTTCCAAAGTGGATGGTTTTGCATTTGCTAACATCATATTACATCTGCCAGACCCTTACCCATTCACTTAACCTATCTATATCTCTCCGCAGACTCTCCATACCTACTGCACAATTTGCTTTTCCACTCAATTTAGAGCGGTGTCAAAGCCTGTCCACTCCATTTTGGGTGGTGTGGCGTGAGGGTCCAGACTGAAGTCAGTGCTGCCCCCGGTGTTCGCTCGGCAGAAGACAAGCTGTATTGTGGTCGGCTGCAGATTTCTGTTGCATTCATGGACTCAGGGTCTGAACTTTTTTGTGTGGCTGTATTTTACAAATATCTTAAATGTGCTTGCAATCTTTTATTTGCTATGTATGCTTTGTAATGTGTATGACTATTGGTACTGCATTTTGCACCTTGGCCCAAAGTAACGCTATCTCTTTTGTCTGTATTCATGGTTAGTCCTGTGAAGTTGAAATGGCAATTACACTTGAATTGAATTGAATTGAATTGAATACAGTCGCAATGTGATCTCCAATAATTGTATTTCCTCTTTAAGGGATTTCATCATTTGTAGTCTCTTGTGTCTACACTTTTATTTGTTTTACTTTCCATTTAGTTTGATAAAATCCGAATAATGCCATTAGCAGTAAGTTGCATTTTAAAAGCTTTCAGGAATAATCCAAAAAAAACTGTTCTATCATGTTCCATCATGATCTTGTATGTAAATTCAAATGCATAGGAACTTAATTTTCACCTAGCGAAGTGGGTTTAGCACAATACATCACAGGCACATCCCTCCCTATCATCAGTAGTACCAACAGGAGGGATTGCCTCAAGAAGGCAACATCTGTCATTGAAGATCCACACCACATGACATTTTCTCACGGCTATCACTGGGCAGCAAGCACAGATACCTCGAGCTCTACAGCACCATTTTCAAGAATATTGGCTTCTCTGCAATCGTTCAGTTCTTGAATCAAAGTGGATACTCTCTCAATTTGGCAACACTATGACCACTTCAAGCACTTCACACTTGTTTTTGTTCTACTTCTTCACACTTTTGGAAAAATTGTATACAATTTGTGTTTAATTTAGATTATTTTTGTGAACTTTACTTACCTAATTCTACCTGTAATCTTGCTGCAAGACAATTTTTCATTCAACCTGTGTATACATGTACTTGTTAATGTGATCTACTTGAAATGCCAAACCAGTTTGTGTTATACAGGTCAGTTACTTTAGGTTAAATTATCATTCCCATTCCATTCCAACCAACCTTACTACAACAATCCCATTCCAACCTTACTCCTTCCGAAACTGCCAACGGAACATCAACTGTCTTGACTTCACCGCATCTTGTTCCCATTCCAACCTTACTCCTTCCGAATGCTCTGCTCTCCACTCCCTCCGCACTAATCCTAACCTTACTATTAAACCCGCCGATAGGGGGGATGCTGTTGTAGTCTGGCGTACTGACCTCTACCTTGCCGAGGCACAGCGACAACTCGCGGATACCTCCGATTATTTACCCCTTGGTCATGACCCCACTAAGGAGCACCAGGCCATTGTCTCTCACAGCATCACCGACTTTATCCGCTCAGGGGACCTCCCATCCACTGCTACCAACCTTATAGTTCCCACACCTCGCACTCCCCGTTTCTACCTCCTACCCAAGATCCACAAACCTGCCTGTCCTGGCATACCTATTGTCTCAGCTTGCTCCTGCCCCACCGAACTCGTTTCTGCATACCTCGACATGGTTTTATACCCCCTTGTTCAATCCCTTCCTATGTTCATGACACTTCTCACGCTCTTAAACTTTTCGGTGATTTTAAGTTCCCTGGCCTCCACCGCTTTATTTTCACCATGGATGTCCAGTCCCTATATACTTCCATCCTCCATCAGGAAGGTCTTAATGCTCTCCACTACTTTTTGGATTCCAGACCTAATCAGTTCCCCTCTACCACCACTCTGCTTCGTCCAGCGGAATTAGTCCTTACTCTTAATAATTTCTCCTTTGGCTCCTCCCACTTCCTCCAAACTGAAGGTGTAGCTATGGGCACCCGTATGGGTCCTAGCTATGCCTGCCTTTTTGTTGGCTTTGTGGAACAATCTATGTTCCAAATCCATTCTGGCATCTGTCCCCCACTTTTCCTTCACTACATCGACGATTGCATTGGCACTGCTTCCTGCACACATGCTGAGCTCGTTGACTTCATTAACTTTGCCTCCAACTTTCACCCTGCCCTCAAGTTTACCTGGTCTGTTTCCGACACTTCCCTCCCCTTTCTAGATCTTTCTATCTCTATTTCTGGAGACAGCTTATCTACTGATGTCTACCATAAGCCTATTGACCCTCACAGCTATCTGGGCTATTCCTCTTCTCACCCTGTCTCTTGCAAAAATGCCATCCCCTTCTCACAATTCCTCCATCTCTGCTGCATCTGCTCTCAGGATGAGGCTTTTCATTCCAGGACGAGGAAGCTGGCCTCCTTTTTTAAAGAAAGGGGCTTCCCTTCCTCCACCATCAACTCTGCTCTCAAACGCATCTCCCCCATTTCACACACATCTGCTCTCACTCCATCCTCCCGTCATCCCACTAGGAATAGGGTTCCCCTGCTCCTCACCTACCACCCCACCAGCCTCTGGGTCCAACATATTATTCTCCATAACTTCCGCCACCTCCAACGGGATCCCACCACTAAGCACATCTTTCCCTCCCCCCTGTAGGGAGTGATCCCTGCGGACTCCTTTGTCCATTTGTCCCCCCAATCCCTCCCCACTGATCTCCCTGCTGGCACTTATCCTTGTAAGCGGGACAAGTGCTACTCATGCCCTTACACTTCCTCCCTTACCACCATTCAGAGCCCCAGACAGTCCTTCCAGGTGAGGCGACACTTCACCTGTGAGTCGGCTGGGGTGATATACTGCGTCCGGTGCTCCCGATGTGGCCTTCTATATATTGGTGAGACCCGACGCAGACTAGGAGATCGTTTTGCTGAACACCTACGCTCTGTCTGCCAGAGAAAGCAGGATCTCCCAGTGGCCACACCTTTTAATTCCACATCCCATTCCTATTCTGATATGTCTATCCACGGCCTCCTCTATTGTAAAGATGAAGCCACACTCAGGTTGGAGGAACAACACCTTATATTCCGTCTGGGTAGCCTCCAGCCTTATGGCATGAACATTGGCTTCTCTAACTTCCGCTAATGCCCCACCTCCCCCTCGTACCCCATCCATTATTTATTTATATACACACATTCTTTCTCTCTATCTCCTTTTTCTCCCTCTGTTCCTCTGACTATACTCCTTGCCCATCCTCTGCGTCACCCCCCCCCCCCTTTTCCTTCTCCCTGGGCCTGTCCTATGATCCTCTCATATCCCTTTTGCCAATCACCTGTCCAGTTCTTGGCTCCATCCCTCCCCCTCCTGTCTTCTCCTATCATTTTGGATCTCCCCCTCCCCCTCCCACTTTCAAATCTCTTACTAGCTCTTCCTTCAGTTAGTCCTGATGAAGGGTCTCGGCCAGAAATGTCGACTGTATCTCTTCCTAGAGATGCTGCCTGGCCTGCTGCATTCACCAGCAACTTTGATGTGTGTTGCTTAGGTTAAATTATCTTATTAGTTGTTCTACCTCTGTTAATAGCCTTCATTTGTCAATTTAGCCTCCTCACAGTGTGCTAGTGTCTTGGCTCTTATTTCTTGGGAGTGATAGCAAAATGTGGCAGGCAATCCCCATTCTCCATCCAGAGATGCAACATGGTTTGATATTAACGTCCTTGTGTAATCTATGTACCTGCCTGACAGAAAACAGCAACAGAATTTTTAGTTTATAAGAGATACGTTCTTTGTTTGCAAGCTGCAGTTTAGTTATAATGACAAGAAATCCTGCCCCAGGATTCTAATTCCATTGGATCAACAGCTCTGTTTATTTTCTCTCTGATTTTGTTTTCTTTTATACAATTTTTGCAGTCCTCAGCAGTAACCCAATGACATGAGAAATTTGAGAACATGCTGCTTTTATTGCAAAACAAAAGAACATTTGCTCTTGCATTACAGTTTTGGATTTAATTGCATTGGCAGTGATAGCACAGAAGGGTTTATTTACCAGATCTAGTTCTACAAATGAAGCTTCATACACTGATAATGCAGCACCCTCAGAATTCAAATGGTTCTGATTATTATCAGAGAATGTATACAGTATACAACCTGGAATACTTGACAATCATGAAAAACAGAACCCCAAAGAATGAATGGCAGAAAAACATTTGAGCCCCAAAGCCCCCTCTCCTCCCTCCCCCACACAAGCAGCAGCAAGCATCAATACATCAATCTCCCCCTCCCCCACCCATTTCAACAAAAAGCATCAGCGCTCACCACCCACCAAGCAACAGCAAAGCTCCCAAATAGAGGCCATGGTCTGCTGTCAACAAAAACTATTGTTTACCTAATAGTTCGACATGCCACATACTCTCCCTCGCTCTCTCTCACTAGCAAGGGAGAGATATCCCCATTTTCACAGTGAAGGGGGAGGCTGCCAGTCACTGTCTGCCACGTTGATTCTCTGACTCGCGAATCGGCAGTAAACTCTCCCATCAACAAGAGAGAGAAAGAGAAAGAGAGAGGGTGCTTCACTACAGAGACCCCTGTCCACACATCCGCTGCAGCAAAACCCTGACGTTCCATCTCCCACGACGCCTCAGTCAGCAGCACCGACCTGCAATTGGCCATCCACAGACACCACCCTGGATGCCCTATCTTCAAAGTTGCACCTGGAGAATGTCAGAAAACAGTAGGCTGGCGAGTTTTTTGGAACGGGAACTCCTCTGCCATACGAAAAAAGCCGCTGTTTGATTGCCATTTGCAGATCCGGACTTCAATAGAACCCCAGACACCTTGGAAAGGGATAAAAGAGAGATTGAAGAGAGGAATTTAAGTTATTTTTGCAGATGAGCTTGAGGAGGGAGTCACTCAGCACCACCACAACTCTGCACAGAATTCTACAGTCTATTTGATATTACTTCTATAAATAGTCCAATACACTTTTAATTCCATTTTTTAGATGTTTCGTAGAAAATAATGAATTCACCACTGAACCAAGTGACTGCAACAGGAGCATGGGAACTATAAGCTTTAAAAGGAATGTGGGAATGGGACAGCAATAAGCTTCCAAGGTGGAATGGGAATTGAAGCCCCTGAACATTTAAAGAGCAGGATAAGAAAATGTCTCCCATTTGCTTTTAAATTGTGCAATAAACAGGGGCCTGTGAGCAAGATGCCAGACTAGAATCTTAATATACTGCAATTATATTTTACCTTTACCTATGCCATATTTCATAATATTTGAGTAATACTGTAAATATATTGTTTGAGTAAACATTCTTGTTTGTATAAATAATTAATCATGGATTATATGTAAAAAGAAATGACTAACATACGTTATCATGCCACCATGACATACATGAGTGCCTCAAATAAAATAAAGCCAAAACAACTTGCACACATTTCCTTTCAATTAGTTTTATGTTTTGGAGTTACAAAACGAAATAGTGGCTGTGAGGAAGTTTTAAACGAACCGGAAACAACCACCTACAGTACCTATTGAAATGCAGTGAGATGTTTGAGTTAAAAAAAATAGCAGCATTTTTTTATGCAAGAGGAGAATACCGTCAAGTAAAAAAAGGCAGAGAACTGACCAAAATTCATGAGTTCATAAATAGTGAGTAGCAGATGATGATAACCTCAAATAAACAAAATGCAGAAATGGCTGGCTACTTCAGAAAGCTAGACACATTTGATCGCACAAGAGATAACTGAATATTGCATAGTGAGTAAATTGAGTAGTATTTTGAAGCAAATGAAACAGCCAATGAAAAGCGAGTGCCAGTTTTGCTAAGTGCATTGGGTTTAAAGGCATATTGTCTGCTTAGATGTTTAACTGCTCCAAACAAACAAGCCAATTGGCTTTACTGATATTGTGAAAGAAATGCAGGAACATTTAGAACCAAAACTACTGTTGATTGCAGAATGCTGTAGGTTTCATATACAGAACCAAAAGGAAGGGGAATCCATTTCAGCATATGTGATTGAATGAAAGAGATTGTCTGAGCATTGTCCGTTCTGTGATCGGCTTAACAATGCACAGAGAGATGGTTTAATTGATGAAATCTTACAGGAAACATTAAAAGCATAGATCTTAACAGAAGCATAATCTATATTTAAAAGAGAAGTTGACATAGCTGTATCAATAGAAACAGCAGACAGAGACACAATTGAGTTGCCATCAGGAATGAAAGTGAGTGTAAACAAAATTACAACTGCTAAACAGAAACTTGCCTGGCTGAACAAACTGAGCTAACATTGTGGCAGATGCCCACGTGCACCTGCCCCGTGCAGGTATGAAGGTCAAACTTGCAGTAAATGCAACAAAGTAGAACAAATATATAAAGAGCACGTGGGACTGACAAAACTAAGTGGACTGCACAGAGAAGAGAAAAAGTTAAAAAGTCAAGTTGTATTTTCAAAAAGAGCACTAATCTCCATCCTGTTGATGAAAAATCTAATAATTATGGGAGTAACACAGGACTGAATAACCTTGAGATTTACAATGTGAAAATTAACAGACAAGCAAAATGGCTTATACCAAAAGTGAACTACAGATTATTTAAAATGGAATTGGGCACTGGCTCAGCTGTTTCAGTCATTCCAAAAAATGGGTTTGAATGGCATTTCAAACATACTGAAGCCTGCAGAAATCCAGCTAAGAACTTATACTGGAGAAAAGATAACTCCTGTGGGGATGACACCCATAACAGAAAAAGACAACAATCAACAAGCCACATTGGGCTTGTATGTGGTAAAAACAGGAGGGCCAGCATTGTGGGGCTGTTATAGGTTGAGACAACTACAACTTGAATGGAGATCCATCCAGCATTTTCATGTCACATCCCCTGCAATAGAGTCAACTGAAAGTGAAGCAAAGAACGTACTGGATGATGCCACAACCGTGTTCAAGGATGGCATTGGAAAACTCATCAAGGGCAAAATAGTGTTAGGTGAAAATGCCACACCAATATTTTGTAAATCCTGTTTGGTTCCTTATACCATCTGTGATAAAGTGGATAGTGAGCTAGATCACACTGAGGCTGAAGAAATTCTTTCCAAGTTTGAGTGGAGCCCATGAACAAAACCAGGTAGCCAAGAGAAATGGGTCTGTCAGAATCTGTGGTGATTTTAAGGTCAACATCAATCAAATGCTGAAAATAGATCAATACCCTTCTTCCAGGATAAAGAACATCTTTGCAAACCTTTCTGGAGAGAAACACTTCAGCAAAGTGAACTTAGCTGAGGACTACCTACAGACAGAGATGGAAGGAGAGTTCAAAGAGTTTTTCACTATAAACACTCACAAAGGACTTTATCATTATAATAGGCTTATTTTTGGACTCTGCCAGAAAGCTATTGACCAGGTGCTGCAAGGTTGCCCAGGCACTCAGTGTTATCTGGCTGATATAATTGTTACTGGTGAGGATGACAAGGAATATCTCCAAAACATCAAGAAAGTGTTAAAAAGACTAGAATATTATGGGCACAGAGTACAACGCAACAAGTGTGAATTCTTTAAACTAAATATAACTTACTGTGGTCACAAGGTTTAGACAAGTGTGTTGTGAAAATTCAAGCAGTGGTGGTTGCCCCAAGTCAAAAGGACATGTCACAGTTGCAGTCCTTTTTAAGATTGGTCAATTAACAGGTTCCTTGCAAACCTGGCTACTGTACTCCACCCCTTGAACTCATTATGACAGATTGGGAAGAAATGGCAATAGATAAAGCAGTGTGAGCTGACTTTCAAAAAGGTTAATAAAATGGTGACACTGTACTCACATGTTATAATCCATACTGTCCAGTGAAGCATGCTTGTGATGCCTCACCTCCTGGTATAGGTTCAGTCATGTCACATCTTATACAAGATGGAAGTGAACACCCCATGTCCCTTCCAACATCTCTGCACAGAAAAATTACACACAGTTTGACAGGGAAGCCTTGAGTTTGGTTTGGGGTGTAAACCATTTCAACAATTTCCTGTATGGGAGAGAGTTAACACTCATTACTGATCATCAACCACTAGTGTCTATTTTCAGTCCAAAGAAGAGTGTTCCACAAACAGCAGCAGCACAAATGCAGAAGTGAACTGTATTTTTTGGAGTACACAATTAAAAGATCATATTCAAGAGGATGAATAATGATAGAAATGCTCATGTCTTGTACCATTTACCCTCAGAAAAGGAAATATCTGAAGAATTTACAAAAGAGGACAGATCTCTGTGCATATTCCCCCTAATGCAAATCGAAGGTCTCGACAAAGATGATACAAAGGGAAACAAAAAAAGATCCCACCCAGTCTCAGGTCTACATGGCCACTCAAAATGCCTGGAATGTGCAGCATAAATCCCAGTTCTTCCTCTTTGCTGGGATGAACTTGCCCTTGACAGAGGTTGACTTATGTGGGGATTGAGAGTTGCTACACCATCCAAGTTGAGACCTAAAGTGTTCGAGGAGCTATATGCTGGTCATCTACAGCAGATATGGTCAAAATAAAAGAGTTGGATCAAAGTTCTCCCTTGTGGCCTCCGATAAACCAGCAGATGAAGCAGTTTGCCATGCACTTTTCGGGATGCCAACATATTTAGTGTATGCCAAGAACAGCACCTCACCATCCTGCATTGCCCTGGCAGAGGATTTATGTGGATTTTGCCGGACCATTCACTGATACAAGTTTCTTGGTGGTAGTGGGTGCAGCTACAAAGTGGCCAGAAGTATTCCCTATAGCTTCAAGTACAGTCTCACACGCTGTTCATGTGTTGAGAAGACTTTTCTCAAGGACTGGTGTTCCAGAATATTTGTTCAGTGACCATGGACCACAGTTTGTGGTGGAACAGTTTCAGTCATCCCTAAAAAATAAATTGAATAAGATATATTACAACTGCACCCAGCATAACAGCCAGCTAAGAATGGTTTGCTGAAAAGTTTGTCCAGAGTCCAAAGAATGCACTGTGAGCAATGCCAGCTGAACACATTACACATACTGATTCAGAAGCTCTCCAATTTCCTCCTTGCATATTGAAATGCAGCATACTCCACAACCAACATTTCGCCAGCTATGCTGTTCCTGGGTCATTCCCTGTGCTCAGGCTTGGATCTCCACAAACCTATTCTCAGAGGGAATATGCAGGACAAACAGCAGAGGAAAATTGAGGACTCCTCAAACAAGAATGTTCAATGTTTCATTCCTGGATAAGCAGCCCTGACAGGGGTCTACAGAGGTGATTAAAAGTGGGTACCGGGAAAGATTAAGGCCAGAACTGGATCACTTTCCTACGCAGTGGAGATTGTGTCTGATATCATCTGAAGACAACACGTTGATCAGTTGAGGACAGCAGAGTTAATTGATCGAGAAGAAAGGTATCCAGAGCTGTCAGAACCACTTCTTACAGTCTCAGAGTCAACTAAGGAACCACTACGGAGATGGCCCCAGCACCTGAGATTGTTTCACTACAAGTCTCACCTACCAAGCAGAGTGACCACCCTTGTCAGGAAAAACATTATCTCAGAAGAATAAGAAATACTCCACTGTGATTAAATCTCTAGGCCTCAATGGTGCAATTGAAAATTTACTATGCTATGGATGACTATAAGCGTTGAGATGCATTCTGTACTGAGTTGGAGCTTATAGCTCAGCAGGGAGTAGTGTTGTGTATTTGATATTTCAGTAAAATTTGAAGAATATTGCAAATATATTGTTGACTAAGCATTCTTGTTCATATAAATAAATTAATTATGGACTATATATAAAAGTATGTGAATGGCATATGCCATCACACCTCCAGATCAAATGTGCATGCCTCGCTTAAAATAAAAATAAAACTCCTTACATGCATCTCCCATCTCCCTCTTTTTCCTTTCAATTAGTTTTATGTTTTGGAGTTACAAAATATAACAATTTTGATTTAAAAATCCATGCAATTTTCTTCTAAATTATGACAAAAACTTGT
Source organism: Mobula birostris (assembly GCF_030028105.1). NCBI lineage: Eukaryota > Metazoa > Chordata > Chondrichthyes > Myliobatiformes > Myliobatidae > Mobula > Mobula birostris. The sequence continues at coordinate 152,291,064 of NC_092374.1, forward strand.
GCTCAAGTGCTGCTCTTTATCTAGTAAATTCTTCCATGTGAGATGAAAAAAAATGTAATGTCTGTACACAAGTGGAAGTGGCAAATAGCAAGAGAAAAGCTGAATTGAAGGAAAAGTGTGACCATGAAAAATATACAACGGGAAGCTGCAAACAAATACAAGAAGAATAAGAGAGAAAGTGAATATAAAAGAGCAGGGATGAGAACAAAGATAAATAAAACAACATCACAGATACATGTCACATATTTTATTCAACCTTTATTTGCTAGAAGGTATTAATTGGGCTTTCTTATGATCCAAACAGATTTTTAATGAACTATATCAAAATCATTTTTTCCCAAAATAATCCCCTTGATTAAATAGCCTATTGTTGTTGGCGCTGGACATGTTAAATACAAATAAACCATTTCACTGTATGCTTTGATGTACTGTATGAACTCAGTTGTCACTCCATTAAATATCTCCTGACCCTAATTGAGTGTTTTGAATGTGCGGCCACAGTGGCTTCTGCTGCTGTAGCCCATCCACATCAAGGTTCAATGTGTTGTGCATTCAGAGATGTTCTTCAGGGCACCACTGTTATAACAAATGATTATTTAAGGTACTCTCCCCCTCCTGTCAGCTTGTTGTATTGATTTTCACACTATTATTTTTAATCTCCAGAGAAGGGGTTCCCAATCTTTTCCATGGACCTATTCCACTAACTGAAAGGTCTGTAGACCCCAGGTTGGGAACCTTTGCTTTAGAGACTGTTGTGTGTGAAATTTTCAGGCAATCAGCAGTTTCTGAGATAGTCAAGTCACCTCCTCTGACATCAACATCCATTCCACGGTCAAAGTCATTTTGATCATATTGCTTCCCCATTCTGATACTTAGTATGAAGAACAACTGAATCTCTATGTTTTAATACATTCGGCTGCTGCCATATAATTGGCTAATTATATATTTGCATTAACGAGCAGTACACAGATGTACTTAATAAAGTGGCCACTGTACGTATGTGATAAAGAAATCTGAAGCTAATTGTGGTAAGTAAAGACTAAAAGGCAAGCTTCACCTCCTTTTCATTTTATACTGTTCTTGGGTTCTTGAAACAAGTTTGATTTTAAGTTATTTAAATTCAATTGATCTATATATCAAATAACCTTCTCATACAATTTCAAAGGAGGAGGAAGATGAAGATGTGTTAAGTGAGTTGTTGCCAGGTTACCACTGTCTACAAGAAACAGTGATCATTCCAGCAGTGAGTACATGATTAAGTTTACCTACATTTATAAGGCCTGCAGCAGTACAGCAAGGGGTCCCAAGTTGGGGTCCACAGACCCCTCAGTTAATGGTAGGAGTCCATGGCATAAAAAGCAGTTTGGGAACCCCTGCAGAACAGTAAAGATAACTTAATAACCACAGACAGAAATTGCCTAAGCCTGAGATACTCAAGCACGTCTTGAGGCACTGGCAGGTTCTATAAGCAAGAGCAAAAGAATAATTTGAGAGAGGAGGGAGATCCAGATGGGACTGACATGCATTTACTGTAATTTAACTACCTTGTTTCTGTCAACCCTGTCTACATGACTGAAACTCACAGAAAGTACAGCTCTTCCTTTAGTTTGAGATTGAGTTTAATAAAACTATCTATTTCTCTTGTTCTCTTGAAAATAGCTCTTATGAAAAATATCAGTCATCGCCTTACAAAAAAGAATGATGGAGAAGAACACAAATGTCTGCAACCCCTGATATAGGTTCAGCAAAAAGTATAATAATCTGACAAGAATTGAACACCCACATGCCTCTGACTCACTGATTACTATTCTGGATCATATGAACGTAAGTTTGCAAGTACAGAACATGAAGTGCTAATGATTCACAACTTATCCTCAGAATGGGGATAGCATCAAATCCAAAGATTGTGACTTTCTTGGAGCACTCTGTTGCACAGTAATAAAAATTTAAAAAGAAATCATCATAACAGGCAGTCAAAAATAGTATTCTGCTGCTCTTTGCTATTTTAATCAGCACACCTAAATCCCACTTAATGAAGCAATAAGCCTTTGGATATTGATGTGGCCATCGTTGGCAAATACCATAAGTCTTAAGAGTCGTACATTCATAAATATAACCTTCAGCCCACTGAGCCCACACCAGCCACCTGCAAAAATCCTACATTACAGTTAATTCCATTTTATTCTGATAGGCCTGATACAAGTTTATGAGATTAAGAGAGGCATAGATAGAATAGACAGCCGGCATCTTTTCCCACAGTTGAAATGTCTAATACTGTGTTTAAGGTGAGAGTGGGTAATTTCAAATGAGATGTACTGTGCAAGTTTTTACACAAAGACTGGTGGGTGTCTGCAAAATGCACTGGCAAGGGTGGTAGTGGAGGCAAATACAATGAAAGAATTTAGAAGTTTCCTAGACGGGCACATCGGTACGCAGAGAATGAAAAGTATAGGCTTTCTTTGAAGATCAACACTTTTCAGCTCCTGAGATCACAAGAATGGCATCATCTTGAATTTAGCCATCTGGTGCTTTAGACCTGATAAGATCAACTGTAGTGGTAAGGTCAAGGGGAAGATTCCAAGGATCCAACCAAGACCTCAAAGGTTGAGCTCTCAGAAGATGATGATAAATCGCAACAGCACAGAAGGCCGAGGAAGGTAGAAGCTGTGATGGATTCCCAGTCATCTTGCATTCCATGCCACTGAACTCTAAACTCTGACCCTGATCTGTCTAGGACCGTGTGGTGACTTCCCGTGTATCCGCCTCCCCATGTTAAACAAAGTCTCGCACAGGCGTTTTGCATTAAGGGAATCCACCCTAACTTAGGAGAACATCATATTCGACTTGAGTGATGAATCCTACTACCATGAGCAATGTATAGGCAGAAGCACTCAGCTTAATTAAGCATTTAATTTCTAGTTTAATTAATTCAATACAACATCATGGTCAAAGGTACAGTTCCGGTGCGAAGGTTTGAAACTAATTTGAATATTGTCATATTGTTGACCTGAGCAATTACATTGTTAAGTTTGCCGATGACAGAACAGTGATGGGGACCATCACCAACAATAATGAGACAGCCTGCAGGGAGGAGGTAGAAGAGCTCAAGGCCTGGTGTCAGGCAAATAAACTCTTCCTTAATGTCAACAAGAGAAAGCAGGTGGTTATCGACCTCAGGAATGATCACACCACTCACCCATTCCCCCTTTACATCAGTGGCACAGCAGTGTACACTGCAAACAGTTTCAAACTCCTGGGAGTGCATATTACACACTTCTCATGGTCCCAGAACACATCCTACAGAGTCAAGAATGCTTATCAATGTCTCTACTTTCTGAGGAGGGTGAGAGAGCTGAACTTTGCACATCCATACTCACATCATTCTGTAGATGTGTAGTAGAGAGCATCCTGACAAGCTGCATCACTGCTTGGTTTTGAAACTGCACTGCGATGGGCAGGAGAGTTCTATAACAGGTAGCCAAAAATGACCAACACATCACCGACATTAGCCTATCCAAGATTAAGGATATATATCCAGAAGCATGCTGGTAAAAGAACCTGTAACATGATGAAGGATTTTCCCACCACCCACCCACCCCCCCAGCCCTACTCATGGACTGTTTGTCCCACTCTCATCAGAGAAGAGGCTATGTAGCCTCCATGCCCCGAATATCAGACTCGAAAACAGTTCCCTTCTTCAAGCAGTAAGGTTGATAAACATCTCCACCCACTAACTCCACTACTAGTTTATTATTTCCTGTGACCATATGTACAGCCTAATGTCACTTTATGAACATACAACCAACCTATGTATACAAGTTCTCTCGCATATTGAACGTTCAAATTTCAAAGTAAAATTATCAAAGTACATATATGTCACCATATACAACCCTGAGATTTATTTTTCTGCAGGCATCCTCAGATTTATAGAATAGTAACTCTAACAGGATCAATGAAAGATCAACCAGAGTGCAGAAGACAGCAAGCTGTGTAAATGAAAATATAAATAAATAGCAATAAATAACGAGAACATGAGAAAACAAGATATTGAGTCATTAAAGTGAGATCATTGGTTGTGGGAACATCTCAGTGGAAAGGCAAATGAGTGTAGTTATCCCCTTTAGTTGAAGAGCCTAATTGTTGAGGAGTAGTAACCTTTCTTGAACCTGGTGGTGCGTCCTGGAGACCTTCTACCTGATGACAGTAACAAGAAGAGAGAATGGCCCAGGACATTGAATAATAAATAAGTCAAGCAGCATATGTGAACAGAGAAGTGTTTCTTCCTCCATAGAAGCTGCTTGTTCTGCTTAATAGTTCAAGTATTTTAGATTTGGATTTTATGAATAACTATGTGGTTTCCTACATATGTGACATTTCTATTGACAATATTGTACCAGTCAATTCATTCAATGGAACATAAATCTGACCTTAAAATAATCAACTGTATAACATTCTCAATTTACTTACACTACAGAGACTATTGAAGAAGCTTAGAAACCACAATTAATCACTGAAACAGTTATAACTTCTCTAGATAAAATGCAGCATATTTCCAGAAAAAAATATCACAAGTATAACTCTCTTCCATTTTGTTTCATTAATACGCAACCTCTGAGTCATTTAGAACAGTCTGTTCTCCAGGTTTGACTGACAGCTGAATTACCCAGTCATCTTTCTGACTGGGAATGAGTGTTGCTGTCGTATGTTTAGTTACTTGATCAGGTGGATGTTTAAAAATATCATGACATTTGCTAAAGAGGATCAAGATGTTTTTCAATGTCTTTGCAAATAACCTTCCCTTCTCCAAATGCAGTGAACACACAGATTAACTGGTCACCAAATTGCCTGCTAAACAGCACAATCTGTACTTCAAGTAAATCATAATGTAAAATACATCGACATGTTGCAAAAATATTTTGTGTAAAACCTGTTCTTTTATGTACCGAAGTAACTTTCAGTTTTTAAACCTTCCTCAGGTTTTTATATAGAAGATTCAAGATGGTTCATTGTAATTTCCTGTACACAAGTGTAAAGAGAATGAAATAATTGTTAATCTGGATCAAATGCAGCACAAAACACAGGAAATAAAGAACACTATAATTATAAAAAAACACAATAAATACAAAACTAATTGATCAACATACACAAAATGCTGGAGAAACTCAGCAGGCCAGGCAGCATCTGTGGAAAACTGATCAGTCTGTTTGGATTGGCAAAAACATCTCCTCCATAATCTCCATCAACACTGGTGAACCACAGGTCTGTGTGATTAGCCCCCTGCTCTATTCATTTTACACCTACAGTTCCAACACCATATTCAAAGTTGCTGATGACATCACTGTCGTGGACTGTATCAAAGGTGGTGATGAATCAGCATACAGGAGAAAGTTTAAAATTCTGGCTGAGTGATGTCATAACACAACCTCTCACTCAGTGTCTGCAGGTCCACAAATGATAGTAGACTTCAGAGGGAAACTAGAGGTTCATGAGCCAGTCCTCACTGGAGGACCGGAGGTGGAAAGGATCAGTAATTTTAAATTCTTGGGTGTCACTAACTCAGAGGACCTGTCCTTGACCCATCAAATAAATGTAATTGCAAAGAAAGCACAGCACTGCTTTTACTTCCTTTGCAGTCTGTGGAGATTAGGCATGACATCAAAAACCCTGATCAAACTTCTACAGGTGTGTGGTGAAAAATGTACTGACTGGCTGCATTACGGCCTGGTATGAGAACACCAATGCCTTTGAACAAAATATCCTACATAAGGTAATGGATTCGAGTCAGCACCTCACATGTAAAGCCCTCCCAGACGTTGAGCACATCTATATGAAATGTTGTAGGAAAGCAGCTTCCATCATCAAAGATCCTCACTACCCAGGCCATGCTCTTTTCTCATTGCTGCCATCAGGTAGAAGGTAAAAGAGCCTCAGGACTCACACCACCAGGTTCAAGAATAGCTACTGCCCCTCAACCATCAGGCTCTTGAACAAAAGAGGATAATTACACTCACGTATTGAGATGTACCACAATCAATAATCTCACTTTAAGGACTCTTTATCTTTTCATTTCATGTTCTCATCATTTTGTGTGTCAAATGGTTGATGTGATGCTTCTAGTGTGGTAGTGCAGTGGGTAGTGCTTGTCATTCTCACTTTCAGCTTCCACCACAGGCCAGCAGTCTCATGAAATGGACAGCTGAATACAGAAGTATCTCCCTGCCAGTACATAGCCTCTCCAACAGCAAGCCTCAAAATACTGCCTCCTCACTAGAAACTGAGGTTCTTTCAGACTCAGGCCGAGCTACAGAGGACGGGATGGAGGTCTGGCCCCTGCATATATAGCACGCAGTCCCACTGGTGTGTGGACACACCCTGGTGCTCGTGAACCAGGTCCCCAGCTATGGGTGAATAGTCCCACTGCCTTGTGGCAACTTTGGGAGGGATAAAGGCTATGGGAATAAACACCAACAGAACATCCGGAGTGGAACCCTGAAGGCCACTGGTCATTATTGAACATCCTTCTGGCAGCTCCTGCAGCCAAGCTGGTGCCAAATGTATTGCATCACTTTCCTTTGGACTACACCAGTGAGGCCGAGAGGAGAGATCTTGATGACTAGGCAGCCCAGGCTCTCCATACCTTCTCCCCAGACTTCTGCCCTGGGGAGGTCACTCTAGTGCTGCTATCCATTGTCCTTCGAGACAGCATCAGCAGCATCATCATCATCATGCTCTCATTATTTCTTGCCACTTACTTATATTTGCAGTTTGTTGTCTTCTATGCTCTACTTGCTCTTTCATTGATTCTGTGTATAGTTACTATTCTATAGATTTGCTGAGTATGCCTACAGGAAAAATAATCTCAGGGTTGTATATGGTGACATCTATGTACTTTGATAATAAATTTTACTTTGAACTTTGACCAAACATATAGTCATAGACTAATGCAGCATGAAACCAGCCCTTCAGCTCAGATCATATGTGCTGACCAAGATGTGCATCCGTACCACTCCCACTTGCTTGCATGTGGTCCATATCCTTCTATTCCTTTCTTATCTAATTATCTGTACAAATTATTCCTGCCTGTGCAAAATCGTACAGCAGCTTGTTTCAAATATCTACTGCCCTCTGTATGAAAACCTGCCCCCAGATCTTTTTTTAAATATTTCCCCTCTAAACTTTTCCCCTTTAAACTTGTATCCTTAAGCTTCATTCTCCTCTACCCTTGAAATAGAAAGAATTCTCCTCTATTTAAGGCCCTCATAATTATATAAGTATCTGTCCTGAAGAAGGGTCTTGGCCTGAAACATTGACCATTTATTAATTTCCATGGTTGCTGCCTGGCCTGCTGACTTCCTCCAGCATTTTGTGTGTGTTGCTTTGGATTTCCAGCTATTGCAGAATTTCTTGTCTATAAATATCTGTAAGGTCAGCCCTCAGTCTCCATTACTCCAGTAAGAACAATCCCTATCTATCCAATCTCTCTGTATCCTGTGTTCTCGGCAATAATTCTAGCGAATTCTGTATTTTCTGTTAGCAGTGCAACATTTTTTCTAATGAGTAGTGACAAAAAACTGCATAAAATATTCCAAGTGTTATCTAACCAATTTATTTACAGCTGCATCGTGATATGCTGACTTTTATACTCAGTACCCATCCCTATGAACTCAGTCAAACTAACCGCCTTCTTCATTGTCTTGTCACACTGTGTTAGCATTTTCAAGGAGCTAAGAACTTGGACTTCATGGTCACTCTGTAAATTAACCTTTATAAATATTAATCAACCCAAAATACATTACCTTACACTTATCTGGATAAAATTGCAGCTTCCACTGCCTAACTTTTCCACTACTTGATGTCCCTCTGAAACTTACAATAACCAACTTCTGCACTGTGATAATCAATGAACTCCCATATCAGGCCACTGGTGTTCTCATCCAAACCAAAGATTCAAAATATTTTTATTATCAAAGTATGTCCGCAGTACCGAACCGCAAGATTTGCCTTCCTCGTAGACAGCCGCAAAACAAAGAAAACCCAAGAAAACAATGGAGACTACCGTATAGCCTACATTACAATAAGGGACTACTTTATGTCGTAGTAACACATCGTTGCATGCGCTATTAGGTGCATATTGTTCTGTATCTGCCTACCAATTTTGGATTATGCCAGTAAAAAACCATGAAACTTAGCTCCCCTGTCCAGCGTTTTTATTAATAGCATTGTTGTGTAACCAGGCCACATACACCATAAATTGACGATGAGGTTAATGAACCTACATCATCATGACTGGTTAGCCTAACGTCGGTGGTGGGGAAACTGCTGGAGTCAGTTATCAAGGATGTGATAACAGCACACTTGGACAGCGGTGAAATGATCGGACAAAGTCAGCATGGATTTGTGAAAGGAAAATCATGTCTGACGAATCTCATAGAATTTTTTGAGGATGTAACTAGTAGAGTGGATAGGGGAGAACCAGTGGATGTGGTATATTTGGATTTTCAAAAGGCTTTTGACAAGGTCCCACACAGGAGATTAGTGTGCAAACTTAAAGCACACGGTATTGGGGGTAAGGTATTGGTGTGGGTGGAGAATTGGTTAGCAGACAGGAAGCAGAGAGTGGGAATAAACTGGACCTTTTCAGAATGGCAGGCGGTGACTAGTGGGGTACTGCAAGGCTCAGTGCTGGGACCCCAGTTGTTTACAATATATATTAATGACTTGGATGAGGGAATTAAATGCAGCATCTCCAAGTTTGCGGATGACACGAAGCTGGGTGGCAGTGTTAGCTGTGAGGAGGATGCTAAGAGGATGCAGGGTGACTTGGATAGGTTGGGCGAGTGGGCAAATTCATGGCAGATGCAATTTAATGTGGATAAATGTGAAGTTATCCACTTTGGTGGCAAAAATAGGAAAACAGATTATTATCTGAATGGTGGCCGATTAGGAAAAGGGGAGGTGCAACGAGACCTGGGTGTCATTATACACCAGTCATTGAAAGTGGGCATGCAGGTACAGCAGGCGGTGAAAAAGGCGAATGGTATGCTGGCATTTATAGCGAGAGGATTCGAGTACAGGAGCAGGGAGGTACTACTGCAGTTGTACAAGGCCTTGGTGAGACCACACCTGGAGTATTGTGTGCAGTTTTGGTCCCCTAATCTCAGGAAAGACATCCTTGCCATAGAGGGAGTACAAAGAAGGTTCACCAGATTGATTCCTGGGATGGCAGGACTTTCATATGAAGAAAGACTGGATGAACTGGGCTTGTACTCGTTGGAATTTAGAAGATTGAGGGGGGGATCTGATTAAAACGTATAAGATCCTAAAGGGATTGGACAGGCTAGATGCAGGAAGATTGTTCCCGATGTTGGGGAAGTCCAGAACGAGGGGCCACAGTTTGAGGATAGAGGAGAAGCCTTTTAGGACCGAGATTAGGAAAAACTTCTTCACACAGAGAGTGGTGAATCTGTGGAATTCTCTGCCACAGGAAACAGTTGAGGCCAGTTCATTGGCTATATTTAAGAGGGAGTTAGATATGGCCCTTGTGGCTACGGGGGTCAGGGGGTATGGAGGGAAGGCTGGGGCGGGGTTCTGAGTTGGATGATCAGCCATGATCATAATAAATGGCGGTGCAGGCTCGAAGGGCCAAATGGCCTACTCCTGCACCTATTTTCTATGTTTCTATGTTTCTATATCAGAACGCCGTGTTTTAATTGATAACAACACTCGGAGGAAGAGCGCAAGGAATGAGCCAAGGAGCGGGAGAAGGAGGCAGAGTGTGGCCGCGAGTCTGCAAGGAAGCGGGGCACAGCCGGGGTTGGAAATGTCAGGAGACCAAGAGACACAGACGGAGCCGCAGCACGTCTAGGCGATACCATAGCCAGCGCTGACCCCCAGGGGCTGAGGGTCTGCCTGCCCCAGAATAGACAACAGACAAATAGACAATAGGTGCAGGAGTAGGCCATTCAGCCCTTCGAGCCAGCACCGCCATTCACTGTGATCATGGCTGATCATCCACAATCAGTATCCAGTTCCTGCCTTATCCCCATAGCCTTTAATTCCGCTATCTTTAAGAGCTCTATCCATCTCTTTCTTGAAAGCATCCAGAGACTTGGCCTCCACTGCCGTCTGGGGCAGAGCATTCCACATATCCACCATTCTCTGGGTGAAAAAATTTTTCCTCAACTTCGTTCTAAATGGCCTACCCCTTATTCTTAAACTATGGCCTCTGGTTCTGGACTCACCCATCAGCAGGAACATGCTTCTTGCCTCCAGCATGTCCAATCCCTTAATAGTCTTATATGTTTCAATAAGATCCCCTCTCAGCCTTCTAAATTCCAGAGTATACAAGCCCAGTCGCTCCAATCTTTCGACATATGACAGTCCCGCCATCCCGGGAATTAACCTTGTGAACCTACGCTGCACTCCCTCAGAAGGGAGATAACAAGGAGCGCACACACATCTGTACGTGTGTGCCGAGTTCAGTTTCTGCCAGTAAAGAACCATGAACCTTAGCTCCCATCTCCAGCGTTTTTATTAATAGCATTGTTGTGTAACCAGGCCACATACACAATAAATTGACGATGAGGTTAATGAACCTACATCATATCTGAACGCCGTGTTTTAATTGATAACAACACTCGGAGGAAGAGCGCAAGGAACGAGCCAAGGAGCAGGAGAAGGAGGCAGAGCGTGGCCGCGAGTCTGAAAGGAAGCGGGAGCACAGCCGGGGTCGGAAATGTCAGGAGACCAAGAGACACAGACGGAGCCGCAGCACATCCAGGCGAGGCCATAGCCAGCGCTGACCCCCAGGGGCTGAGGGTCTGCCTGCCCCAAAATAGACAACAGACAAATAGACAATAGGTGCAGGAGTAGGCCATTCAGCCCTTCGAGTCAGCACTGCCATTCACTGTGATCATGGCTGATCATCCACAATCAGTATCCAGTTCCTGCCTTATCCCCATAACCTTTGATTGCGCTATCTTTAAGAGCTCTATCCATCTCTTTCTTGAAAGCATCCAGAGACTTGGCCTCCACTGCCATCTGGGGCAGAGCATTCCACATATCCTCCATTCTCTGGGTGAAAAAATTTTTCCTCAATTCTGTTCTAAATGGCCTACCCCTAATTCTTAAACTGTGGCCTCTAGTTCTGGACTCACCCATCAGTGGGAACATGCTTTCTGCCTCCAGCATGTCCAATCCCTTAATAATCTTATATATTTCAATAAGATCCCCTCTCAACCTTCTAAATTCCAGAGTATACAAGCCCAGTCGCTCCAATCTTTCGACATATGACAGTCCCGCCATTCTGGGAATTAACCTTGTAAACCTACGCTGCACTCCCTTGGAAGGAAGATAACAAGGAGTGACACACACATCTAGATGGAGTGGACTTGTGGTGCTAGCATAAAAGACGCGTGAGTCAAATAGAAAACAAGGGAAAAACGGGGCTAAATCAACATTGGAACTATTACAGCATCTAATAGTGGCATTGAAGATTGGGCAACTTACATTGAGAGAGTGGAGTGATGAAAAGAAAGCCAGCGTCTAACTCAGTACTATAGGAGCAAAAACATACTAGCTGCTACGGAGCTTGTTAATCCTTGAAAAGCCAGCTGACAAAACATTCAAGCAAATAGTAGACACTCTCTAACAGCATTTAAACCCCAAACCATTGGTCATTGCTGAAAGATTTAAATTTCACAAATGGAATCAGAGCAAAAATGAAAACATTTTCGAATATTGTGCTGAATTGCACAAATTATTAGAACATTGTCAATTTGGAGCTGGTCTATCGGACTCATTGAGGGACAGGTTAGTGTGTGGCATGCACTGTGAAACCACACAGAAGAAGCTCCTGGGTGAAAACGACCTTACATTAGAGAAGGCGCTGAACATTGCAATATCAATGGAAACAGTAGCACAGGGTGCTTCAGAGATACAACAAAAATCTCTGGAATATGCTATGAATAAAATATCACTGAACAGAAATGAAGGAAAGAAATGTTACCGTTGTGGGAACATGTCCATAAGACCAGAAAACAAAGGAGCAGAAGTCGGCCATTTGGCCCGTCGAGTCTGCTCCGCCATTTTATCATGAGCTGATCCATTCTCCCATTTAGTCCCATTCCCCCGCTTTCTCACCATAACCTTTGATGCCCTGGCTGCTCAGATACCTATCAATCTCTGCCTTAAATACACCCAATGACTTGGCCTCCACTGCTGCCCATGGCAACAAATTCCATAGATTCACCACCCTCTGACTAAAAAAATTTCTTCGCATTCCTGTTCTGAATGGGCGCCCTTCAATCCTTAAGTCATGCCCTCTCGTACTAGACTCCCCCATCATGGGAAACAACTTTGCCACATCCACTCTGTCCATGCCTTTCAACATTGGAGATGTTTCTATGAGGTGCCCCCTCATTCTTCTAAACTCCAAGGAATACAGTCCAAGAGCGGACAAACGTTCCTCATATGTTAACCCTCTCATTCCCGGAATCATTCTAGTGAATCTTCTCTGTACCCTCTTCTTCACTACTGATTCAACGTGGAGGTTAACCTTAAGGGTATCCCGTACAAGGCCTACCAAGTCCCATTGCATCTCAGAACTTTGAATTCTTTCCTCATTTAAATAATAGTCTGCCCGTTTATTACTTCTGCCAAAGTGCATAACCATACACTTTCCAACATTGTACTTCATTTGCCACTTCTTTGCCCATTCTTCCAATCTATCCAAGTCTCTCTGCAGACTCTCCGTTTCCTCAGCACTACCGGCCCCTCCACCTATCTTTGTATTGTTAGCAAACTTAGCCACAAAGCCATCTATTCCATAATCCAAATCGTTGATGTACAATGTAAAAAGAAGCGGTCCCAACACTGATCCCTGTGGAACACCACTGGTAACCGGCAGCCAACCAGAATAGGATCCCTTTATTCCCACTCTCTGTTTCCTGCCAATCAGCCAACGCTCTATCCACGTATGTAACTTCCCTGTAATTCTGTGGGCTCTTATCTTGTTAAGTAGCCTCAGGTGTGGCACCTTGTCAAAGGCCTTCTGAAAATCCAAATATACAACATCCACTGCATCTCCCTTGTCTAGTCTACTGGTAATTTCCTCAAAAAATTGTAATAGGTTTGTCAGGCAGAATTATCCTTTAAGGAATCCATGCTGAATTCTGCCTATCTTGTCATATGCCTCCAGATACTCTGTAACCTCATCCCTGACAGTCGACTCCAACAACTTCCCAACCACCGATGTCAAGCTAACAGGTCTATAATTTCCTTTTTGCTTCCTTGCCCCCTTCTTAAATAGCGGAGTGAAATTTGTAACCTTCCAGTCCTCCGGAACCATGCCAGAATCTATCGACTTTTAAAAGATCACCGTCAATGCCTCCGCAATCTCCACAGCTACTTCCTTCAGAACACGTGGGTGCATTCCATCTGGTCGAGGAGGTTTATCTCCCTTTAGACTATTCAGCTTCCTGAGTACTTTCTCTGTTGTAATTGTGACTGCGCACACTTCTCTTCCCTGCCACCCTTGAGTGTCCAGTATACTGCCGATGTCTTCCTCAATGAAGACTGATGCAAATACTTGTTCAGTTCCTCCGCCGTCTCCTTACCTCCCATTACAATTTCTCCAGCATCATTTTCTATCGGTCCAGTATCTACTCTCACCTGTCTTTTACTCTTTATATACTTGAAAAAGCTTTCAGTATTCTCTTTGATATTATTTGCTAGCTTCCTTTCATAGTTAACCTTTTCTTTCTTAATGCCCTTCTTAGTTTCCTTTTGTAAGGTTTTAAAAACTTCCCAATCCTCTGTCTTCCCACTAATTTTTGCTTCCTTGTATGCCCTTTCCTTTGCTTTAACTTTGGCTTTGACTTCTCTTGTCAACCACGGTTGCATCCTTTTTCCATTCTTTCTTCTTTTTTGGAATATAGCTGTCTTGCACCTTCCTCACTTCTCGCATAAGCTCCAGCCACTGCTGCTCTGCCGTCTTTCCCGCCAGTGTCCCTTTCTAGTCAACTTTGGCCAGTTCCTCTCTCATGCCACTGTAATTTCCTTTACTCCACTGAAATACCGACACATCAAATTTCGGCTCCTCTTTTTCAAATTTCACAGTGAACTCAATCATGTTATGATCACTGCCTCCTAAGGGTTCCTTCACCTCAATCTCTTTAATCACCTCTGGTTCATTACACAATACCCAATCCAGTACAGCCGATCCCTAGTGGGCTCAACAACAAGCTATTCTAAAAAGCCATCTCGCAGACATTCTACAAATTCTCTCTCTTGAGATTCAGTGCCGACCTGATTTTCCCAAACCACTCACATGTTAAAATCCCCCACAATTATCATAACACCGCCCTTCTGACAAGCCTTTTCTATTTCCTGTTGTAATTTGTAGTCCACATCCCTGCAGCTGTTTGGAGGCCTATAAATAACTGCCATCAGGGTCCTTTTACCCTTGCGATTTCTTAGCTCAACCCATAAAGATTCTGCACCTTTCGATCCTATATCACCTTTCTAATGATTTAATATCATTTCTTACCAATAAAGCCACGCCTCCCCCTCTGCCTACCTTCCTATCCTTCCGATACACCGTGTATCCTTAGACATTCAGCTCCCAGAGACATGCATCCTTCAGCCACGTCTCAGTGATGGCCACAATATCATACCCACCAATCTGTAGCTGTACGACAAGATCATCCACCTTATTCTTTATGCTGTGTACATTTAAGTATAATACCTTAAGACCAGTTTTTGGTACTTTTCGCTTTGATTTCACTGCAACTTTATTGCACTGCAACTCATCCCAATGGCTACAAATTTGCCCCATCACCTGCCTGTCTTTCCTGACATCTTTACTGCTCACTATCTTAGATTTATTTCTGTTTTCCCCTTCCTCAGCTCTGTATTTCCGGTTCCCATCCCCCTGCCAAATTAGTTTAAATCCTCCCTAACAGCTCTATTAAACTTTCCCGCTAGGATATTGGTCCCCTTCGGGTTCAGGTGTAACCTGTCCTTTTTGAAAAGGTCATACTTCCCCCAGAAGAGATCCCAATTATCCAAGAATCTGAAGCCCTGCCCCCTGCACCAGTCTCTCAGCCACGCATTCATCTGCCTGATCCTACTATTCTTGCCCTCGCTAGCACGTGGCACAGGTAGTAATCTCGAGATTACTACCCTGGAGGTCCTGCTTCTCAGCTTCCTTCCTAACTCCTGGAAATCTCTCTTCAGGACCTCCTCCTTTGTCCTATCTATGTCATTGGTACCGACATGTACCAAGACAACTGGCTGCTCACCCTCCCCCTTCAGAATATTCAGGACCCAATCCGAGACATCCCGTACTCTGGCACCTGGGAGGCAACGTACCATGCGGGTATCTCTATCAGGCTCACAGAATCTCCTGTCCAATCTCCTGACTATAGAATCTCCTACGACTACCGCATTCCTCTTCTCCCTCCTTCTCTCCTGCACAACAGCGCCAGGCTCAGTGCCAGAGACCCGGTCACCGTGGGCGTCCCCTGTCAGGTCATCCCCCTCAACAGCATCCAGAACAAGATACTTGTTGCTGAGGGGGACAGCCACAGGTGTGTTCTCCACTATCCGAGCATTTCCCTTCCCTCTCTTGACAGTGACACAGTTTTCTGACCCCTGTAGCCTAGGGATGACTACCTCCCTGTAGTTCCTATCTATCACCTCTTCACTTTCCCTGATGAGCAGTAGGTCATCAAGCTTCAGCTCCAGATCCCTAACACGGTCTCTGAGGAGCTGCATCTCGGTGCACCTGGCGCAGATGTGGCCATCAGGGAGGTTGGAGATCTCCCAGGATTCCCACATCAGATACCCTGAACAAAGCACTAACCCTGCAGGCATGCTATCTAATTCTACAGGAATGAAACAGGAAAAATAAGTCTACTCACCCACTTTCTCGCCAAACGGATGAACTTTTTAAACCGTTAGTTCATACCGTTAACTGTGCGAGCCCTGCTGTTCCCGTCTGTCTGGGCCAATTCACAGAGGGGGGGAAGGGGGGGAGAGAAAAAAAGAGTTGGTGCTTCGCTCTTGCCTCTTCCCGTTACCGCCAAAGCCCTACACTCTGCTCCCACTTACTCCGCTGCCCGCTCCGACAGCTGCCCGCTGTATAGGGTGGTCTCCTTTTTAAACTCTCCATGCTGTCCTGTTGATGTCACGTGCCTGTGCAGTCTCATCCTTCTTGCACTCGAAGGAGCTTTAAAAAAAAAACTGCCTTCTTTCAGAATTCAGCTCCCACGACGCTCTGTAGTCCCGATGTCGCATGACCCTAATAACTGTTGGTCTAAAGACAAAGAATGCAGAAACTGTGGCAAACAGGGCCACATTGGCAGAGTATGCAAAGCTAGTCAACAGCAGAAAAAGAACAATACAGAGAAACAAGAAACCCCAGAAAGGAAAACACAACAATGTACACAAAATGGAAGAAAGCAGTTCTGATGAAAACAACTCAGACAAAAGTGAATTGTCTTGTCTGCAACTTCACAGTGTGAAAGAGACAGATGATCGAACAGTAATATGGATCACTTCACAAGGGGCAGGTGTGAGACTGAAAATGGAGTTGGATACAGGCTCAACTTTAACAGTGATCTCTGTACACAACTACAAATGACAGGTTTCTCACATACCTCTGAAACGAACTAAACTACTGCTAAAGGCTTACACAGGACAGAAAGTGCATCCCAAAGGTAAAATTAAAGTGACAGTGACCTACGGAGACAAAACACAGCAGCTGAACCTCTAAGTACTGAAAAATGGTGGCCCACCATTGCTGGGACATGCATAGATCAGGAAAATCCAGCTGGATTGGCACACCATCAAGGCACCAGATGTGTCAACAAAGGAGGGCAGATCAGCGGGGAAGATGTCCGCAGCTCTCCTCTCACCCATTGTCAACTATTACAATGACGAGGAGAAGCTAGACAGCGTCAACGATGAGGACGAATGCAGTATCCGTGGCTGCGACTCGGATGAAGATACAGAGGATGCAAGGGAGACAGGTATTGCCAATAAGCTGGATGATGAAGACTACCTGGATGTAAAAGAGCAGATGTACCAGGAGAAATTGACATCTCTCAAAAGACAGCTACAGCAATTACAGGAAGGCACTTTTCAGGAGTATCAGAAAAGGATGAAGAAACTAGGTCAACAATACAAGGAAGGAATACGAAATGCAGAGCTTTTTCTGCAACTGGAGACAGAACAAGTGGAAAGGAATTATATTAAAGAGAAGAAAGCAGCAGTGAAGGAATTTGAAGATAAAAAGATTGAGTTAGAAGAAAAGAAAAAGGATGATTGAGAATGAGAGGCTAACAATGGAACTCACAGGAGTTTCTATGGAGGTAAAGCCAATAATGATGAGGAAATTAAGGAGGAGACCTAATGACCCTGTTAAATTACAGACAAAAGACAAAAACCTGCACCTGTGCAGTTAAGTTACTTGTTAACAGATGAACAGATAACAGAAGATCTGCAAACTCTCAATAAGCTTAAATCTCCAAAAAGACCAGCATCACTGTCTTCTCCTGAGCATCTTCCCAGCATTCCTGCTGAATCACTAGCACAAAGATATGAAGCACGAATAGAAGATGGAAAGTTATATTATGATAAAAGATGGTATTATAAAGGTCAGGCTATCTATTTTGAATCTAAGGAGAATACAAAGATTGGCTGTGTAATTAGATCAGTTGAATCAAATGAGATAAGGGTAAGGAAGACAAGTGATAGCACAAAGATGCGTATATATATCTAAGACAGCTGCACAGAGGAGTCTTCATTATACGGGGCCGACCTGCTGCCTAGAACTCTTAGCAAGTTGGAGGCGCACATCTTCTTAACTCCTTAAGCTCAAAGGTCAACTTTTGTATGACTTTTATATGGAAATCTGTATTAAAACAAATAAGTTTATTGACAGACGTTACCTGGAGAGGCAGAAAAGACCCCCCCGCCCAGAGACTTGAGTTATAAATGGGTCTTAGACCAAAAGTAAAAAAAGGCTTGTTATAATTTGATATTATTATGTTACTTTGTTATAATTTGATATTATTAAGCTGCTAAGTAAACAAATGGTAGGTGCTTGTATGTTAAGGGTAAACATACTTGTTTAGCATAGTGCCCCAGTAAAAAAAAAGTTGTTGCACTATTAAAATAAAAGGAGAGGGTGTATCGTATAGCCTACATTATAATAAGGGACTACTTTATATCGTAGTAACACTTCATTGCATGCGCTATTAGGCACGTATTGTTCTGTACCTGTATGCCGAGTTTAGATTATGCACTTCTCTATGATTGCAGCTGTGGTCCCAGAATATGAAGGACCTCTGTCTGCCACAAACATCGTTCCTTGGTGAATCTAGAACAGTTACAAGGAAACATTTTTGTGTGTAGAAATTCTGGCTGTAAGACCCTTCCCCCTCTCCCTCCTTCTGGATGTGATAAGTTAAAAACAAAATACTGTATTATTTCAAATTTGGAAAGATACACTCATTGGCCATTCATTAGCTACCTCATGTACCTAATAAAGTGGCCATTGACTGTACGTCGTGGTCTTCTGTTGCCATCCAATTCAAAGTTTGATGTGTTGTGCATTCCAGGTTGCTCTTCAACACCACACTGTTGTAATGTGCTGGTTATTTGAGTCGCCATCACCTTACTGTCAGGTTGAACCAGTACGGCAATTCTCCTCTGATCTCTCTCATGAACAAGGTGCTTTCACCCACAGAACTGCCATTTGTGGATGGTTTTCTATTTCTCACATCATGCTCTGTAAACTCTAGAAATTATTTTAGGTGATAGTGACAGGAGATCATCAGTTTCTGAGATTCTCAGACCACTCCAGCTGACCCCAACAGTCATTCCACAGGCAAAGCCACTTACATCACATTTCACCCCCATTCTGATGTTTGGTCTGAACAATAACTAAACTTCTTGACCATGCCTGCTTACCATTATACATTGAGTTGCTGCCGCATGTTTGGCTGATTAGGTGTTTACATTAACGAGCAGGTGTGACCACTGAGTTTATGCTTTTTTTTTATTTTGGGTTAAAAACAGCAGATCAGGCAACATGTATGCAGTGAGAGAGAGACAGAATAAATATCTCATCAGATGGAATATTGTTGACTGTAAACTTTAACTGTGTTTGATTTATTGCCTCTGTCCTTCTGTTCTCTTTCTCATATACCATGCAGGACAGTTATCAAAGCCCCAGATCCTAGAATACCAAAGTTTATCAGAAACTTAGATTATACACTCCACAATTCTTCCTTCCTTACTGGTGGAGTACTGATTCTGATTACTCTTTAAGAAAGGAGGAAGCTCAGCAGAATGGAAATTATAGAGCAGTTATCCTGACCTCAGTAGCTGGGAAGATGTTAGAGTCAATTGTTAAGGACGAGGTGATGAAGTACTTGGTAACACAGGACAAGATAGTACAAAGTCAGCATGGTTTCCTTCAAGGAAAATCCTGCCTGACGAACCTGATGGAATTCTTTGAGGAGATTACAAATAGGATAGATAAAGGGGATACGGTGGATGTTGTATAATTGGACTTTCAGAAGGCCTTTGACAAGGTGCCACACATGAGGCTGCTTACCAAGTTAAGAGCCCATGGTATTACAGGAAAGTTACTAACATGGTTAGAGCATTGGTTGATTGGAATGAGGTAGTGAGTGGAAATAAAAGGATCCTTTTCTGCTTGGCTGCCAGTGACTAGTGGTGTTCTGCAGGGGTCAGTGTTGGGACTACTTTTTTATTCTGTGTATAAATGATTTAGATGATGGAGTAGATGGCTTTGTTGCCAAGTTTGCAGATGATACAAAGAATGTTGGAGGGGCAGGTAGAATTGAGGAAACAGGTAGGATGCAGAAGGTCTTTGACAGATTAGGAGAATGCGCAAGAAAGTGGCAAATGAAATACAACGTTTGAAAATGCATGGTCATCCATTTTGGTAGTAGAAATAAATGTGCAGACTATTTTTTAAACAGGGAGAAAATCCAGGAATCTGAGATGCAAAGGGACTTAGGAGTCCTTGTACAGAACACCCTAAAGACTAACTTGCAGGCTGAGTTGGTGGTGAGGAAGGCAAATGCCTTGTTAGCATTCATTTCAAGAGGTCTAGAATACGAGAACAAGGATGTGATGCTGAGGCTTTATAAGGCACTGGTGAGGCCTCACCTTGAGTATTGTGATCAGTTTTTAGCTCCTCATCTTAGAAAAGATGTGCTGGTATTGGAGATGGTCCAGAGGAGGTTCACAAGGATGATTCCAGGAATGAAAGTGTTATCATACGAGGAATATTTGATGGCTCTGGGTCTGTACTCACTGGAATTCAGAAAGATGAGGGGGAATCTCATTGAAACATTTAAAAATGTTGCAAGACCTAGACAGAGTAGATATGGAAAGGATGTTTCCCATGGTGGGAGAGTCTAGGACAAGAGGGCACAGCCTCAGGATAGAGGGGCGCCTTTTCAAAACAGAGATGCAGAGAAACTTCTTTAGCCAAAGGGTGGTGAATTTGTGGAATTTGATACCACATGCAGCTGTGCAGGCCAGGTCATTGGGTGTACTTATGGCAGAGATTGATAGGTTCTTGATTTGACGTGGCATCAGAGCTTTGTCATCTTCAGAAGATTTTGGATGACTCTGCCATAGTTGGATGCATCAGCAAGGGAGATGAGGCTGAGTACAGGGCTACGGTAGGAAACTTTGTCACATGGTGTGAGCAGAATTATCTGCAGCTTAATGTGAAAAAGACTAAGGAGCTAGTGGTAGACCTGAGGAGAGCTAAGGTACCGGTGACCCCTGTTTCCATCCAGGGGGTCAGTGTGGACATGATGGAGGATTACAAATACCTGGGGATACAAATTGACAATAAACTGGACTGGTCAAAGAACACTGAGGCTGTCTACAAGAAGGGTCAGAGCTGTCTCTATTTCCTGAGGAGACTGAGCTCCTTTAACATCTGTCGGACGATGCTGAGGATGTTCTACGAGTCTGTGGTGGCCACTGCTATCATGTTTGCTGTTGTGTGCTGGGGCAGCAGACTGAGGGTAGCAGACACCAACAGAATCAACAAACCCATTTGTAAGGCCAGTGATGTTGTGGGGATGGAACTGGACTCTCTCACGGTGGTGTCTGAAAAGAGGATGCTGTCCAAGTTGCATGCCATCTTGGTCAATGTCTCCCATCCACTACATAATGTACTGGGTGGGCACAGGAGTACATTCAGCCAGAGACTCATTCCACCAAGATGCAGCACTGAGCGTCATAGGAAGTCATTCCTGCCTGTGGCCATCAAACTTTACAACTCCTCCCTTAGAAGGGCAAACATCCTGAGACAATAGGCTGGTCCTGGACTTATTTCATAATCTACTTGCATAATTTACATATTACTATTTAACTATTTATGGTTCTATTCCTATATTATTTATGGAGCAACTGTAACAAAAACCAATTTCCCCCAGGATTAATAAAAGTATGACTATGACTATCAAAGGTTACAGGGAGAAGGATGAGAACTGGGGGTGGAAGAGAAAAAAAAGCGTCAGCCATGATTGAATGGCGGAGCAGATTCAATGGGCCAGATGGCCTAATTCTGCTCCTATCTCTTATGGTTTTATGGTCTTCTTTGGAAGATGTGGCAAAGTCTACAGAGAAGAAGGAATACCTCTTAAAAACAACATTCCTGAAAAGCAGTCACAGACAAACCAGAAAGTAGTTGATGATCTCTTTGAATAGGGCAGTGAGCCTTGTTTTCCAAGCATGCTATGTGCTTGGGCTCTGTATAGACATTAACACATAGCATGAGGTGAAAGTCCAATTTGGTAGCACTGGCATGAAATCAAAGATTGAAGTCATGAGCTTCCTCTTCTGCAAATATTACAGCCTCATATATTATCACTTGAGGCAATATGCCTGACAGCTCGTGTTCATAAATATGCACATATATCACCAAAGACAATCAAAACAAGTCTGTAGCCATAGCCTTCAAATAATGAATGTTACTGAGCTGCATTCCATTGGCTGAGAGGCTGAGTAGCAAAGTAGCAATGGATAAAACCACTCAAATTAACATGCACAGAGACATCAGCTAGTAAAGGCATTTTAAAAAAATAAAAGTGACGTGCGTTCTTCTCTAAAGAGAGAGAACAAAATCAAAGCAAGTACTGTTCATTCAGAGATGTTGCAGAGTTATCACAATATGTTGGGTTTTCTTAGTGTTAAAATGCAGATCATAAGCTTATAAGCAGACCAAAATGCAAAGCATTAGTGCAGACTATTATCTAAATTGGGAGCGTGTTCAAACGTCAAAGGCACAGAGGGACTTAAGAGTCCTCATGCAAGACTCCCAGAATGTTGATTTACAGATTGAGTCTGGGGTAAAGAAGGCAAATGTAATGTTGGCATTTATTTCAAGGGGAATAGAATATAAAAACAAGGAGCTAATGCTGAGGCTTTATAAGACACTAGTCAGGCTGCACTTGGAGTAGTGTCAACACTTTTGGGCCCCATATCTCAGGAAGAATGTATTGTCATAGGAGAGAGTTCAGTGGAGGTTTACGAAGATGATTTTGGGAATGAAGGGGTTAACATATGAGGAGCATTTAGCAACTTTGGGCCTGTATACACTGGAGTTTAGTTGTATGCGGGGGTTCTCACTGAAACCTAAGGAATGTTGAAAGGACTAGATCCGGTGGATGTGGAGTGGATGTTTCCTGTGGTGGTATCCAGAACTAGAGGGCACATTCTCAAAATTGATGGGCAACCTCACAGAACAGTGGTAAGGAGGAATTTCTTTAACCAGAGTAGTGAATTTGTGGAATGTTCTGCCCCAGACTGCAGTGGAGGCCAAGACCATGGGTGTACTTAAAGTGGAAGTTGATAGTTTCCTGATTGGTTAGGGCATCGAAGGATATGGCGAGAAGGCAGGTGTAGGTGTTTGAGTGGGATCCAGGATCAGCCATGATGGAATGATGAAGCAGACTCGATGGGCTGAATGGCTCAGTCTTCTCCTATGTCTTATACCAGAAGCAAGAGAGAACCAAGATCATTTATTGTGGGAGGTGACTCTCAACTGACACTGAAGCATAATACCTTGTTGCAACGGTCTACCAAGTGACACATGTGATATTGTTTTTTAAACTGTCTTAAAAGAATAAACATAAT
Source organism: Mobula birostris (assembly GCF_030028105.1). Classification (NCBI taxonomy): domain Eukaryota; kingdom Metazoa; phylum Chordata; class Chondrichthyes; order Myliobatiformes; family Myliobatidae; genus Mobula; species Mobula birostris. The sequence goes on from NC_092374.1 coordinate 152,314,263, forward strand.
TTACATGTACACTGGATTTGCACTTTGTAAATTTAATAAAAAGTCAATTTCAAAGAAAATTTTACACTATTGTCAAACAATCAAGCCATTAAATTACCAACACTACTCTGACCAAGTTTACATTCCTCCAGCCACAACATGTATATTACAGTCATCCAGCGCAGAGAGGGGAGTTGGTGGATCAGTCAGAGGATCTCCTCGACAGTTTGCTCCTGGACCTGGCCAAGGTGGCCATTCAAGAATCTAGGTGGAAAGTAATCATGGGTTCTGCCCAAGCACAAGGCTTCTGCCTGCTCCTCTTCCAGGGTTATGTCTGCTCCTATGTCATTTGCAAAGCAGGACACAGTACAGACAGGTACAATAGAGGACCAGTGACCACCGCAGGGGCTTGAGAGCATTCATCTTGAATAGAGATGACCATGTTAGAATTTGAAACTGCAAGTAGTTTGTATCGTGAAGTATGGAAAATTGTATTACTGTGATCCCATAATCACTGAAGAAAGCAGCTCTAGAAAAGTGGAAAAGCATGCAAATGGAAGGTTAGAGAAAAGGTTTGGTGTCTGGAAATATTTCTCCATCTCCTTTGAGAAATGACGAGAATCAGGAGCTGCTCCCCTAGCAGTGACAACAATGTTCTTGATGTTTCCTGTAGACAATTCAACATACATTCTGACTTCATAACTCACAGGGTTGTTGGTCTCACTCAGTCACTAGCAATGTAATGTCGATTTTTTTTTAATGCATTGGTCACTTAAGTTTCTTTACTGGCATCACAGCAGCAAAGTTCCTATCACAAAGCAATGATTATTCCATTCATTGCCCTGTCATACTCCCTTCAGGAGCAGAACACCACATCTAAACTTCTCTTATGAAAAAATGAGAAATGATCCCACTGGGTTCAGTGAAAATTTTGGGAGTTGCTATATTGCATGCTCAGTTCCACAAATTTCCAGTGTTTATTTCACTTGTGAATATTGCAGGACATTTCATGGAACCAATTACTGAATAGACTATATTACAACTTTAGAAATAAATATCAAGAACTAATTCAATATTCCCAGCAAAACTACTGCTCAGGTCATTATTCTCTCTCATGAAGCAGAAGTAACCAGATTTGCCTGACATAATCTGTAAGATTATGCCTCCAATTAGAATGAATTCCCTGTACGTTTGTTTTCATGAGTGTTGAGAATACTCTGATTGCCAGAAGCTCTCAACTGTTAACTTCTCTCATTTAAAACTGGCCCATACGTTTGGCTCAAAAATTTGCAAGCACAGGGACAAAAGGTGTATAAGAGGACTTGAGCAGAACTGCAAGTTCTCCTAGAAGAAATGCTGACCCATATGCCCGAGGCAGCTGAAGTAAACAGCAGGATTGAAAGCCCTGATGCCAAGCCAATGTTAAAATAAAATCTTGCAAAACAAGAGAAGAGTCAAATGCACAATAATTGCAGAGGATAAAGCAATAATCAAAATGCAGACCAAGCTTTATTCTTAGAATCATTTTTCAAAGTGTAAATGCTGTTGTCAAGGCCTGCAGTTTTTGTCCATGCTTAAATGTCCTTGAGAAGGTAGTAGACGGGTGTCTTCCTATTCTGTGGAAGTTCTTCTGGTGAAGGTATGTTCGTGGTGCTATTGGATAATGAGTTCCAGAATTTAGACTCATTGACCATCAAGGAAGAACATTTTGGTATGTCACCAAAGAATATTGCAAATTTCTACAAGTGTACTATGGAGAGCATTCTGACTGGTTGCATTAGCATCTGGCATGGAGGTTCCAATGTGCAGGATCTAGAAAAGCCTCAGAGAGTTTGGAGCTTGATGATCTTCGTGAAATTCAAACCAGACAACAGTGAGCAAACAATCAACAATACCTTACAACACCTATTTGATAAGATTTTAATTGCTTTCTCATGCTTTTTGAGGAGAAGGCATCTTTGGGTAACTTACCACATCATTGAGTAAGTGCGTGTATTGTAAATGCACTGAATCAGCATGGCTTGAGGCAAGGCTCGATCTGCAGAACAAGCCTTCATTAATACATTTGGGATGTTTTCTGGCCTCTTCTCAGCCTTTGCAGTACTCAATGTTCAATACTCTTGCCTTTTTTTCAATTGTTGAAAAAGAGTGATGATTCCCATCTTGGAGTCCATGGATCTTTGGTTAATGGTATGGGTAATTTCCATTAAGAACCGTGATCCCCATCCTGCGGTTGGAACCCCTTGGTTAATGGTAAGGCTAATTGGCATAATAAAGATAGGGATCCCCTAAATCAGAGTAAATCAAATTGCCTGAAAAGTTTTTTTTTGTTATGGTAGGGGATATCAGTAGAAAACTGTAATGGACAGTTACAGTTGAACATGACTGCACATGCTTCAGCTTTACTGGGTTTGACCATGCTGGGTCCTATCATTATAGAACATAAGGCTGTTTTTGGAAACTACTCCTCCCATTTCCCATTAGATCAACACACATCAAAGTTGCTGGTGAACGCAGCAAGCCAGGCAGCATCTGTAGGAAGAGGTGCAGTCGACGTTTCTGGCCGAGACCCTTCGTCAGGACTAACTGAAGGAAGAGTGAGTAAGGGATTTGAAAGTTGGAGGGGGAGGGGGAGATCCAAAATGATAGGAGAAGACAGGAGGGGGAGGGATGGAGCCAAGAGCTGGACAGGTGATTGGCAAAAGGGATACGAGAGGATCATGGGACAGGAGGTCCGGGAAGAAAGATGGGGGGGGGGGTGACCCAGAGGATGGGCAAGAGGTATATTCAGAGGGACAGAGGGAGAAAAAGGAGAGTGAGAGAAAGAATGTGTGCATAAAATAAGTAACAGATGGGGTACGAGGGGGAGGTGGGGCCTTAGCGGAAGTTAGAGAAGTCGATGTTCATGCCATCAGGTTGGAGGCTACCCAGACGGAATATAAGGTGTTGTTCTTCCAACCTGAGTGTGGCTTCACCTTTACAGAAGAGGAGGCCGTGGATAGACATGTCAGAATGGGAATGGGATGTGGAATTAAAATGTGTGGCCACTGGGAGATCCTGCTTTCTCTGGCGGACAGAGCATAGATGTTCAGCAAAGCGGTCTCCCAGTCTGCGTCGGGTCTCGCCAATATATAAAAGGCCACATCGGGAGCACCGGACACAGTATATCACCCCAGCCGACTCACAGGTGAAGTGTTGCCTCACCTGGAAGGACTGTTTGGGGCCCTGAATGGTCGTAAGGGAGGAAGTGTAAGGGCATGTGTAGCACTTGTTCCGCTTACACGGATAAGTGCCAGGAGGGAGATCAGTGGGGAGGGATGGGAGGGACGAAAGGACAAGGGAGTTGTGTAGGGAGCGATCCCTGCGGAATGCAGGGGGGGGGAGGGAAAGATGTGCTTAGTGGTGGGATCCCTTTGGAGGTGGCGGAAGTTACGGAGAATAATATGTTGGACCCAGAGGCTGGTGGGGTGGTAGGTGAGGACCAGGGGAACCCTATTCCTAGTGGGGTGGCGGGAGGATGGAGTGAGAGCAGATGTACGTGAAATGGGGGAGATGCGTTTAAGAGCAGAGTTGATAGTGGAGGAAGGGAAGCCTCTTTCTTTAAAAAAGGAAGACATCTCCCTCGTCCTAGAATGAAAAGCCTCATCCTGAGAGCAGATGTGGCGGAAACGGAGGAATTGCGAGAAGGGGATGGCGTTTTTGCAAAAGACAGAGTGAGAAGAGGAATAGTCCAGATAGCTGTGAGAGTCAGTAGGCTTATAGTAGACATCAGTGGATAAGCTGTCTCCAGAGGCAGAGACAGAAAGATCTAGAAAGGGGAGGGAGGTGTCAGAAATGGACCAGGTAAGCTTGAGGGCAGGGTGAAAGTTGCAGGCAAAGTTAATAAAGTCAACGAGTTCTGCATGCGTGCAGGAAGCAGCGCCAATGCAGTCGTCGGTGTAGGGAAGGAAAAGTGGGGGACAGGTACCAGAATAGGAATACCTGCACGCATGCAGAACTCGTTGACTTTATTAACTTTGCCTCCAACGTTCACCCTGCCCTCAAGTTTACCTGGTCCATTTCCGACACCTCCCTCCCCTTTCTAGATCTTTCTGTCTCTGTCTCTGAAGACAGCTTATCCACTGATGTCTACTATAAGCCTACTGACTCTCACAGCTATCTGGACTATTCCTCTTCTCACCCTGTCTCTTGCAAAAATGCCATCCCCTTCTCGCAATTCCTCCGTCTCCGCCGCATCTGCTCTCAGGATGAGGCTTTTCATTCTAGGACGAGGGAGATGTCTTCCTTTTTTAAAGAAAGAGGCTTCCCTTCCCCCACTATCAACTCTGCTCTTAAACGCATCTCCCCCATTTCACGTACATCTGCTCTCACTCCATCCTCCCGCCACCCCACTAGGAATAGGGTTCCCCTGGTCCTTACCTACCACCTCATCAGCCTCCGGGTCCAACATATTATTCTCCGTAACTTCCGCCACCTCCAACGGGATCCCACCACTAAGCACATCTTTCCTTCCCCCCCCTCTCTCTGCATTCCGCAAGGATCGCTCCCTACGCAACTCCCTTGTCCATTCGTCCCCCCCATCCCTCCCCACTGATCTCCCTCCTGGCACTTATCCGTGTAAGCGGAACAAGTGCTACACATGCCCTTACACTTCCTCCCTTACCACCATTCAGGGCCCCAAACAGTCCTTCCAGGTGAGGCAACACTTCACCTGTGAGTCAACTGCGGTGATATACTGCGTCCGGTGCTCCCGATGTGGCTTTTATATATTGGCGAGACCCGACGCAGACTGGGAAACCGCTTTGCTGAACATCTATGCTCTGTCTGCCAGAGAAAGCAGGATCTCCCAGTGGCCACACATTTTAATTCCACATCCCATTCCCATTCTGACATGTCTATCCATGGCCTCCTCTACTGTAAAGATGAAGCCACACTCAGGTTGGAAGAACAACACCTTATATTCCGTCTGGGTAGCCTCCAACCTGATGGCATGAACATCGACTTCTCTAACTTCCGCTAAGGCCCCACCTCCCCCTCGTACCCCATCTGTTACTTATTTTATGCACACATTCTTTCTCTCACTCTCCTTTTTCTCCCTCTGTCCCTCTGAATGTACCTCTTGCCCATCCTCTGGGTCCCCCCCCCCTTGTCTTTCTTCCCGGACCTCCTGTCCCATGATCCTCTCATATCCCCTTTTGCCTATCACCTGTCCAGCTCTTGGCTCTATCCCTACCCCTCCTGTCTTTTCCTATCATTTTGGATCCCCCCCTCCCCCTCCAACTTTCAAATCCCTTACTTACTCTTCCTTCAGTTAGTCCTGATGAAGGGTCTCGGTCTGAAATGTCGACTGCACCTCTTCCTACAGATGCTGCCTGGCCTGCTGCATTCACCAGCAACTTTGATGTGTGTTGCTTGAATTTCCAGCATCTGCAGAATTCCTGTTGTTTCCTCCCATTAGATGTTTCATTGTCTCTAACAATTCATAACTTGATATGGCAAGTTATGAACTTTGAATCCATCCACTGATGGTTGGATTGTGTCGCTATTATACCAATGCCAAAAGAAAATCAGTTTAATAGCCAACAAGAGGAGATCTCACTAAGAGCGTATTATCTTTCATAGCAGAATGACTCGGTGGTGACCATCTCCCAGGGTGATGCCACAATTTAGTCCCAGACTACCTGCCACAATGATAGGCGTTATGAAATTATTTTCCAGAGACCAAGCCATTATGTTCTTGTAAAATAATGTTAAAGAAATGAATATGAGTAGTGCAATTCACAGATTAAAACTGCTTAAAATAGCTTCAAATTAGGAAGAGGCAGGTAGAAAGGCCTCACAAATACATAAAAGTTTTGACCTCAACAATGGGACAAATTGGCCACTTACCTACTTCAGCATTTGCAGAAAGCGATAATACACTCTTACTTTACAACCAATTTTCTTTTCATAAAAAATAGCTTGACCTTCTAAATATTTTTAGTACATTGCAGCCCTGTTTGCAGACAGAATATGGCCAAAAAATCTTGAGCTATCCAAACACAGAGGAGAAAAATGGGATTTTTTATAGCAGCTGAAATGATCAAACATAATCTAAAGCATCTATTTGGTGATGCTGTGATGCATTTAGGATAATATTTGAATTGAGTGCATTTTAACATCCAAGCATGATCTGAATCAATATTGCTAATGCAGCTGAGCTGGTAAATAGAGAAGCTGTTATCATAAATAAATCCAATGCTGTGATGAAATAGATAGTGGAACAGCAATAGATGACTTCAAGAGGCCTGTGTGTTCAATACCAAGAACTGAAGTAGAGTATGAGTTGGAGACGTTTGAATCTCATTACATTTATCACAAAAAGAGAAAATTTGCAGACTCTGGAAATGAAGCAATGCTCACAAAATGCCAAGACCCTTTATCAGGACTGGAAACAAAAAGATGAGGAATCAGAGTATCAGTGTTTCAGAGTCCGAAACAGTTACTCTACTCGTTCCTTCTAAATCAAACCATCTCATTTGACAGGAATGTGATTAACAACATTCCAAAACAGCCCGTTGACGACTTCCTGTGCAAAATACCAACACCTGAAGAAGCCAAGGAAGCCATCAAAACCTTGAAAAGCAACAAGACCGCTGGACTCAATGGAATATCTGCTCCAAATATCTGGACCTGCCTCTCAGTTTTTTTGCACTACCTTACTTTCACTTTTCTGTTTTCTATTTATGATTTATCATTTAAATTTTTAATATTTACTATCGATTTGTACTCCAGGGAGCACGAAGAGCAGAATCAAATATCACTGTGATGATTGTACGCTCTAGTATCAATTGTCTGGCAACAATAAAGTATAAAGTATAATACCAGCCGAGGTCTACAAAATTGGAGGTAACCTGCTTCATTACCAACTGCATCAACTTCTCATCAAGAACTGGATAAATGAAGACGTACCAGCAGACTTTAGAGACTCAGCAATCGTTACCATCTACAAAAGGAAAGGCGATCGATCCGAATGTGGAAGCTATCATGGAATTTCCCTGTTAGCAACAGCAGGAAAGATCCTCACCCGCATCATGAGCAACTGGCTCAAGCCTTTAGCTGAGAAGAGCCTTCCAGAGACACAAGGCGGTTTTAGACCATCACGTGGAGCAATCAACATAATCTTCACAATGCAACAACTACAAGAAAACTGTCATGAACAACTTCAACCTTTGTACATGGCATTCATCGACCTCACCAAAGTCTTTGACTCTGTATCAAGGGAACTCCTATGGGATGTCCTGTGGATGCCCTGAAAAGTACATTCGAATCCTGAGACTCCTCCACGGTGGCATGCTTGTCACAGTCATGGTCAGCAACAGTAACTGTGAGCCTTTTCAAGTTAGATCAGGAGTAAAACAGAGATGCGTGATTGCCCCAACTTTGTTCACCATCTTCATTATGACAATCATCTACATCATCAAGGATGACCTACCCCCAGGAACCAAAATTGTCGACTAAACAGATGGCAGACTCTTCAATGTTGCCCGTCTCAAGTCCGAAAACTAGACATCCATGAGTTCCCTCCTCGAGTTCCAATGCACAGACGACAACAGTGTTGCAGCTCTCTCAGAAAACCACCTTCAACCGTGCATACACGAAACTTGAACTTACCATCAATTCCAAGAAGACGCAGATCATCCACCAACCGTCACCAACCAAGACAAATCGGATAGTGCATCAATTCAACTTGGCAAAACAACTCTGGAAAATGTGGACCACTTTCCGTATGTTGGAAGTCACCTCTCCTCCAGTGTCGACCTTAATGATGAGATCCAACATCGTCTTAAGTGTGCTGGAACATCTCTGAACAAGAGTCTTTCATGATTGTGACATCCGAACAGACACCACAATGTTAGTGTACAAAGCAGTGGTGATCCCAATGCTCCTTTATGCATCAGAAACCTGGACAACATAGCGACAACGTCTGAAGACACTTGAAAAGTTCCATCAACGCTGTCTTCAAAACATCTTAAATATCAGCTGGGAAGATAGAAGAACCAACGTCAGTGTGCTAATTAAGCAAAAACAACACATTGAAGCCTACATCATCAAGAACCAACTAAGATAGAGCTGTTTTTTTGTTCGGAAGAAAGACAAACATCGACCGAAACAAATCTTCTACTCCCAACTTAAAGAAGGCAAACGTAAAAGAGGCGGACAACAGAAGAGATCCAAAGACATCTTAAAAGCCAATAAGAAGAAATGTAACATCGACATCAACAATTGTGAAACCAATGCCAAGAACAGTAAACTTTGGCAAGTCATCATTCGAGAAGGAACAGCAACTTTCGAAACCAACAGATGTGCAGAATTAGAAGAAAAGATAAGACGATGGAAAGAGAGGCAGCAACAACCAAAGCCCTATCTGCCATCTGGAACTACCTATCCTGAATGTGGAAGAACTTTCAAAGACAAGATTGGACTCATAAGCCACTTGAGAGCCCATAAATAGATCAACGGAATGAAGACCATCATCCTGGACCTCAAGGGATAGCCACGACGACCACCACCATAGATGCTGCCTGGCCTGCAGAGTTCTTTCAGCATTTTGTGTGTGTTGTTCATTACACTACTGAACCTTCAGCCCTGATTTTGTGCTATGATAAGACTGCTCTGTACTTTAATAAGACTGGAATTCTGAAATTCAGAAACACAAGTGTATCATTTAAACATAAAAAAGTGAACAAAAATTTGAAACCAAATCTTTGAGAAAAGCTTTCATGAAATAAGATTTTGTAAAGTTGTTTAAAAGTTAACTTGCTCTTTTCCATTAAATGTTCAGATATCTGTGCTCTGAAAATTATAGCTATGACTTTAAAAATTGGTCAGGGTAACCGAGTACATCTCCAAATTACAAGCAGTTAAATGACATGGGTAGCATTGTCCATGGGTAAAGCTCTCCTCACCATTGAGCATATCTACATGGAGTGTTGTCACAGGAAAGCAGCATCTATTATTAGGGACCCCTACCACCCAGGTCATGCTCTCCTCAGCCTGCTGCTGTCAGGAAGAAGGCACGGAAGTCTCAGTATTCACACCACCATGTTCAGGAACAATTAGCACTCAGGCTGTGGAACCAAAGGGGATAACTTAACTCAATTTTACTTGCCGTATCACTGAAATGACCCCACAGTCTATGGATTCAATTTCAAGAACTCTATCTCATGTTCTTAATTTATTATTATTTCTTTCTTTTTGTATTTGCACAGTTTATTGTCTTTTGCATATTGGTTGTCCACTCAGTTGATATGGTCTTTTACTGATTCTGTTATGATTATTGCATTTGTTGAGTATGCCCGCAAGAAAATTAAGCTCATGATTGTAAATGGTGACATATATGTATTTTGATAATAAACTTACATTGAACTACCATCAGAGTTCCTGGTTATTGAGATTTTATGAGTCTGTGGCTTTAACATCTGTAATATTAAGAAAATGGACAGATTCAGGGTATCCTTCAGAAAAATAGCAATGAATTTACCTGGAAATTCACTGTGACAACATCTGTAGAACACAGCACATGTTGCTGAAGCAGGCTTAGATGAACTGGCGATCTACCTCATCATTCATTATGTTTCCGTTCCCTGTAGCTTGAGAACAGAATTTTTGACAGCTGAGGGCCTGTCAGAACTACTGCAAATCCTTTCTCCTTCTTATGCAGCCCTAACTATTGATAGTAACTCAAGATTTATGGGATCTGAGGTGAATGCTAATCAAATGTGGGAAATGCAGACACTTCCATCAATGGGGCAGGAGGAGGCTGATAGTGCGGGCAACTGGGTAGTTTCTGAGGCTGTTCATTCCTTCTTTCCGTTACACAGGATCTCTATGTGCTCTTGCTGCAAATTCTTGAGGTTCACAACACCATATCCTGCTGGTTTCTCCTCTTTGAATGGACATGGACCGGAGATCCCCAGAAATTTATAAGGGAACGCACATATCCATGGAAACTTCGACCACAATCTTGAATCCTTTCCAAGGACGCACATCTCTGATTGTCAATCTTATATTATCTGGCATTCCTAATAGCCAATGTGACTTTCAATGAAAATATTTAATTATTTCAGGAGTGGAAAGACCTGGTGGTTCACATAAATAAGTCATCGATTATGGAAGGAAAGTTTGGCAATACATTTTACTTAAGAAAGTAAGTAGTCTGTATCAAATTTTATCTAGAGAAAAAATTAAACATTTTTAAATTATGGGGAATTGTATTCAAGGGCCCTGTAAGCACTTCAGCAGTTTTATCAGAATTCAATTGCCAAGAATTCCAATAATCATTTTTGTGATTTTGGAAGGATTCTGGGTTTGTTCAAGATAGAAAAACATTTTAGGAAGGATATTAGGTCATTGAATGGAATGACATTCTGTTTTAAAATTCTGTTGGGAATGAAAAACATAACTTATGTTTCATGTCCAAAAATGTTGGGATTGATCACCATTAATCAAAGAAGCTTTGACAGGTATATTGAGAATGATGAAAAGCTTACAAAAGAGGACATAAGATTAAAGTAATACTAAAGCAGACAGAAGGAGATGAGCTATTTTTCTTTCAGCATGTTTAATGCTCTGGAGTGGTATGCATGAAAGTATAAAGGAAGTGGAGATAATAACCACTTTCTAAAGGACAATGGTTGCATACTTGAAAAGGGAGACATTTATAGAGCTTTGGGGAAAGATGAAGGAATTGGGAATAATTGGGCCTTGCTTTTCATGAGCCAGCACAACCGCGGGTAAGTTATTTTGTCACAATACTTAGCATCTCAAAATGTTGAAAATAGTCATGATATTTTTGGAGATGGTGGAGAAGTGGGATGCTGCCTGTATTAGGGGACTGCAAGGTGAGGGTGGACAAACTTTTATTGCATTATCTGGAATGTTGAAGGCTGAAGCGAGACCTGTTGGAGATTTATAAGATTATGAGAGGCGTACAGAGAGAGGAGACAGAGATGGCATGCACTTTAGAGGGGTAAGTTCAAGGAAGATATGTTTGGCAAGTTTTTTTTACATAAAGTAGTGGGTATCTGTGATAGTGATGGAAGCAAATACAATAGAGATGTTTAAGAGCCTCTTGGACAGGCTCATGAATGTACAGACAATGGAGAGATATGGGCATTATGTAGGAAGAAGGGATTAGTATAGTTAAGTGTTTAATTACTAGTTTGATTAGTTTGGCATACGTTGTAGGATGAAGTATCTGTTCCAGTGATGCACTGATCTATGTTCTGTTTTTATTCTTACTTTTTTTATGGTAACTGAATAGAGCTAACAGCATGTGAAATGGATTTTGGAGAGGGTTTAAATATAGAGTATAAAAATACCTCCTTGACACATAGACAATATCAGGAACTAGACTGTGGCAGATTTGGGCTTCATGTCATAAGCTGTCCACACTCTCCGCTGACTTGAGAAGAAATTTTCCATTTGCTAAGAGTGAACCCTGTAATGGCATTTCTGGTGGGTGAAGCTGGCTTGATTCCAGTGGCAAACCATACTTGAAAAGGGAGACGTGTAATGTTATCACATGAGTAGAATGCAAGGTGGGAATAAGGAAACCAAAACAAGTTGCAGCCAGAAAAGGAAGAAGGATATTTGAGCGACTGGATAAACTATGTACCCTCTCGTACTTGTCTCATAGTGTGAGCAGCATGTAATGCCTCTCCTGCATTTAACATCTCCCAGACCTCATCGTGTATGTGGCTCCTCATTTGATCTCTAAAAGAAATGTGAGTGAATGTGCTGGTGCAGCTCTTGTAGCAAAGATTTGGAGGCGCAAAAAAAGGCAGAACAATCTAAAGAATGGGATGATCACTGCAACAATTGGCCTTTCATTGGAGTTAATAAGCGGACATTAAAGTTTGTCGATAAGAAAGTGGAAAGGAGGGTTTGATGGGTACCTGAGAGAAAGGTCACAGGAAAATATAAGGGAATGGGACTAACAGGATTTTCTTCGTGTCAACTGAGACTTGAAGGACTGAATAATTTTCTTCTCGATCACAGGAAAATCTGAGATGTACTGTATAACAAAAGGATCCTTGCTGAAGTTCAAAAATCAGTCATAAATCCACAATCTGATCAATCACCTCTGGGAAAAGGGTAAATATACAAAAGGACCTCAAGAATGCTTTATGCATGATGATCTTCAGGAAGGAAACAAGTCCAATTGTTGTAACTATAGAGGGGTTTCTCTGCTCTGTATCACAGGGAACTTCATCACCAGGATTCTCCTCATCTGCATCCTCATAATAGCCAAAAATACTCTGCAAATGAGTGTGCTTCCATCTATCTACAGGCACAGTTGACATGAACTTCACCACACAACAGCTCCAAGAAAAATGCAGAGAGCAGCAACAGCGATTTTGTTTCTATCGATTGGATGGACACTGGAAATTAATCTCGCAACAGAAGTGCATCTCCACATTACTTTTGCTCCACAATGGCACTCATTCAAACCAATATGTTAACAAAACTAGTCTCAATGAAGATTTCTGACAAAGGCATACTACTGTGTCACAACATATTTCTCAATATTTCTTACTGTAAAGTTTTTACACATCTTTGACAAAATTTCTTCTGTTGTGAAGTTAATTTTCATAATCAATGGAGAACTGTTTGATCTATGGTGACTACACAACAACCGAGGCCATTAGGACTGAAGTCATGCACCAACGCGTAGTTGACTTGTTCACTGAAGCATGCAAATTTTACATTTCTAACCCTAACCATAACCCTAACCTAACCTTGCTCTGCTTAACCACACTGCCCTCTGGCAGCGAGGGTTCCTATAAAGAACCTGGCAAACGTGGTCCACTTGGCGATCCACCTTTAAGAAGATGACATCAGTGGTGAAATAGATCATTACCGTCAGAGCATTGAAAATGCCTTTGGCCAATTAAGGAAAAGGTATTTGAAGATCAACATTTTAGACTTGGCAACAAACTTGTGCATTACTAGACAACAACAATTTCTGCCCTTCTACTTCTACATACCTCCTGAGACATGGAGCACAGTAATAGAGAAACACAGGAGGTGGAAACAAACCACTCATGTTTTCCTCCCAACATCAGAGTCCGCTAACAGCTCAATAGACCTAGGATTAATGCTTTAGTTATTCTTAGTCAACACCATTGTGCAGTGCACATTGTCCCCATTTCTAGCCGCAGATTATTAAAGCAGACAGTCAGATCTGAGCTCCATTCTAGGAATCGGTTGCCAAGCAGAGAGTGAACAATGGTGTTCTTATAGCTTTCTTGAAAGAATGCAACACCATTGGCTCCTGGGAATCAAATTTCATGACCATTCCAAATGGAGGAGCATTTGGAATGGAATTGAGAACCTGAATACCATTCATCAGGAGCAAACAGAAGCCCTGAGTAAGCAGAAGAAATAGATCACCTCAGAAACTACCAAGCTTCCAGCTCATCAGGCAGCCCTATTTATCTATGGATGCCACAGCTGGATCAACAGAATTCACAAATTGATGTGAAAGTAAGGTATCCTGTGTCCCAGTAGAGAAGTCTTTCCTGACTCACTCACAGTCGTTTTACTCTATTTAAATTAATGATGAGACCTCGTCAAGCGAAAAAGAAACTCTTACATGTACTTCTGCTGGGGAAATGATGTAATCTTGCAATTTTGGGATATATTTGAAAAACATCACTAGTAACCCATTCACATCAACTTTGGGATCTTTGTGATTACCTACAAAGTTTGACATTCACAGTTACACAGAAAATAAAATGGCAGTTCCATGAGTAAATGTCGAAATAAGCTGCAAAATTCAAGCCCTTAGCATTTATTGGACAAATGTATTTAGTTTTCTATAGCTATTATGGAACACATTGTTTTCTATAATATGTATTGTGTTTGGAAAACAAGTAATATAATGCACTGGGATGGGAACCTTATGAAACAATTGAACTAAAATTTGAGAAAAGAAGTAAATCTTCGTGATCTTTAGGTAGAAAGCCCCAGATACTATCAAGGTTCTTTTCTTGCTTGTATACTGCCAATGTTGGGAGGGTCCACGCAACAGTGACTGGGAGAGGGACCACAGATTACAACGGGAAATAGAAAAGGCTTGTCAAAAGGGCAATGTTATGGTAGTCATGGGAGACCTTAACATGCAGGTTGATTGGGAAAATCAGGTTGTTAATGGATCTCAAGAGAGTGAGTTTGTTGAATGCCTAAGAGATGGCTTTTCAGAGCAATTTGTCGTTGAGCCTACTAGGGGATCAGCTATACTGGATTAGTTGTCATGTAATGAACTGGAGGCCGTTAGGGGACTTAAGGTAAAAGAACACTTAGGAACCAGTGATCACATTATGATTGAGTTCAATTTGAAATTTGATAGGGAGAAAGTAAAGTCTGATGCAGCAGTATCTCAGTGGAGTAAGGGAAATTACAGTGGTATTCAGTGGTAGGGATGTCAGCAGACCAGCAATGCCGTGGGTTTCTGGGCAAAATGAGGAAGGTGCAGGACATGTGTATTCCAAAAATGAAGAAATACTCAAAAGGTAAAATAGCACAACCATGGTTGCCAAGGGAAGTCAAAGCTATTGTAAAAGCAAAAGAAAGGGCATACAACAAAGCAAAAATTAATGGGAAGATAGAGGATTGGGAAGTTTTTAAAAACCTACAGAGAACAACTAAAAAAAAACATTAGAAGGAAAAAGATGAAATATGAAAGCAAGCTAGCAAATAAGGTCAAAGTGGATAGTAAAAGTTTTTTTTCCAAGTATGTTAAAAATAAAAGAGAAATGAGAATCGATATAGGACCGCTAGAAAATGAGGCTGGAGAAATAATAAGGGGGGACAAGGAGATGGCTGATGAACTAAAACAGTATCTTGCATCAGCCTTCACTGTGGAAGACACCAGCAGTATGCCTGGTGTTGTAGTGTCTGAATGAAGAGAAATGGGTGCAGTTACTGTTACAAGAGAGAAGGTGCTCAAAAAGCTGGAAGATCTAAAGGTACAAAAGTCACACGGACAAGAGGAACTGCACCCTAGGGTTCTGAAAGAGGTAGCTTTAGAGATTGTGGTGGGATTGGAAATGATCTTTCAAAAATCATTGGACTCTGGCATGGTGTCAGAGGACTGGAAAATTGCAAATGTTGATTTGCAAAGGGGATGGGACCCGGAGAGATAGAGCAGTGAAAGAAGTGCATGGAGTAAAGCCAGATCTAACATATAGAGGGGCTTTGAGGAAAGAGAAACAGAATTAAGGGTGTAAAGGTAGTAAGGTAGAAGGGCTAAAGTGCGTGTACTTCAATGCAAGAAGCATCAGGAACAAAGGTGATGAACTGAGAGCTTGGATACATACATGGAATTATGATGTGGTGGCCATTACAGAGACTTGGCTGGCACCAGGGCAGGAATGGATTCTCAATATTCCTGGATTTCAGTGCTTTAAAAGGGATAGAGAGGGCAGAAAAAGGGGAGGAGGGGTGGCATTACTGGTCAGGGATACTATTACAGCCACAGAAAGGGTGGGTAATGTAGCAGGATCTTCTTTCGAGTCAGTATTGGTGGAAGTCAGGAACAGGAAGGGAGCAGTTACTCTATTGGGATGATGTTTTAGCAGGGAAATGTACTATGGAAATGTGGTCGATGTTTAGAAATCTCTTTCAGGATCTTAGGGATAAATTTGTCCCAGTGAGGAAGATAAAGAATGGTAGGGTGAAGGAACCATGGGTGAGAAGTGAAGTGGAAAATCTAGTCAGGTGGAAGAAGGCAGCATACATGAGGTTTAGGAAGCAAGAATCAGATGGGTCTACTGAGGAATATAGGGTAGCAAGAAAGGAGCTTAAGAAGGGGCTGAAGAGAGCAAAAAGGGGGCATGAGAAGGCCTTGGCAAGTAGGGTAAAGGAAAACCCCAAGACATTCTTCAATTATGTGAAGAACAAAAGGATGACAGGAGTGATGGTAGGACCGATTAGAGATAAAGGTGGGAAGATGTGCCTGGAGGCTGTGGAAGTGAGTGAGGTCCTCAATGAATACTTCTCTTCAGTATTCACCAATGAGAAGGAACTTGATGACCATGAGGAAGGACAATATGAGTGAGGTTGATGTTCTGGAGCATGTTGATATTAAGGGAAAGGAGGTGTTGGAGTTGTTAAAATACATTAGGACGGATAAGTCTGCAGGGCCTAACAGAATATTCCTCAGGCTGCTCCACAAGACGAGGGAAGAGATTGCTGAGCCTCTGGCTAGGATTAGGATCTTTATGTCCTCATTTTCCATGGGAATGGTACTGGAGGATTGTAGGGAGGCAAATGTTGTCCCCTTGTTCGAAAAAGGTAGTAGGGATAGTCCGGGTAATTATAGACCAGTGAGCCTTACGTCTGTGGTGGGAAAGCTGTTGGAAAAGATTCTCAAGAGATAGGATCTATGGGCATTTGGAGAATCATGGTCTGATCAGGGACAGTCAGCATGGCTTTGTGAAGGGCAGATCGTGTCTAACAAGCCTGATAGAGTTCTTTGAGGAGGTGACCAGGCATATAGTTGAGGGTAGTGCAGTGGATGTGATCTACATGGATTTTAGAAAGGCATTTGACAAGGTTCCACACAGTAGGCTTATTCAGGAAGTCAGAAGGCATGGGATCGAGGGAAGTTTGGCCAGGTGGATTCAGAATTGGCTCGCCTGCAGAAGGCAGAGGGTCGTGGTGGAAGGAGTACATTCAGATTAGAGGCTTGTGACCAGTGGTGGTGTCTGACAAGGATCAGTTCTAGGGCCTCTACTTTTCGTGATTTTTATTAACGACCTGAATGTGGGGGTAGAAGAGTGGGTTGGCAAGTTTGCAGATGACACAAAGGTTGGCGGTGTTGTAGATAGTGTAGAGGATTGTTGAAGATCGCAGAGAGACATTGATAGGATGCAGAAGTGGGCTGAAAAGTGGTAGATGGAGTTCAACCCGGAGAAGTGTGAGGTGGTACACTTTGGAAGGACAAACTCCAAGGCAGAGTACAAAGTAAATGGCAGGATACTTGGTAGTGTGGAGGAGCAGAGGGATCTGGGGGTACATGTCCACAGATCCCTGAAAGTTGCCTCACAGGTTGATAGAGTAGTTAAGAAAGCTTATGGGGTGTTAGCTTTCATTAGTCGAGGGATAGAGTTTAATAGTCACGAGGTAATGATGCAGCTCTATAAAACTCTGGTTAGGCCACACTTGGAGTACTGTGTCCAGTTCTGGTCACCTCACTATAGGAAGGATGTGGAAGCATTGGAAAGGGTACAGAGGAGGTTTGCCAGGATGCTGCCTGGTTTAGAGAGTATGCATTATGATCAGAGATTAAAGGAGCTAGGGTTTTACTCTTTGGAGAGAAGGAGGATGAGAGGAGACATGATAGAGGTGTACAAGATATTAAGAGGAATAGACAGTGTGGATAGCCAGCACCTCTTCCCCAGGGCACCACTGCTCAATACAAGAGGACATGACTTTAAGGTAAGGGGTGGGAAGTTGAAGGGGGATATTAGAGGAATGTTTTTTACTCAGAGAGTGGTTGGTGCATGGAATGCACTGGCTGAGTCCGTGGTGGAGGCAGATACACTAGTGAAATTTAAGAAACTGCTGGACAGGAATATGGAGGAATTTAAGGTGGGGGGTTATATGGGAGGCAGGGTTTGAGGGTCGGCAGAACATTGTGGGCCGAAGGGCCTGTACTGTGCTGTACTATTCTATGTTCTATGTTACCCCACTCTTTTAGAAAGGAGGAAGGCAGCAGAAAGGAAATTATAGACCAGCTGGCCTTACTGGGAAGAAGGTGGTTGGGAACATGTTAGAGTCAATTTTTAAGGACAAGATTAACAATAAAGTGACACAGGACAAGATAGTACAAAGTCAGCATCGTTTCCTTTGGGGGAACTCCAGCCTTACGAACTTGTTGGAATTCTTTGAGGCAATTACAAGTAGGATAGATAAAGGGGATGTAGTGGATATTGTATATTTGGACTTTCAGAAGGCCTTTGACCAGATGCCACACATGAGGCTGCTTACCAGGTTAAGATCCCACAGTATTACAGGAAAGTTACTAACATGGTTAGAGCAATGGCTGGTAGGAGGCAGTGAGTGGGAATAAAAGGATCCTTTTCTGGTTGGCTACCAGTGACTAGTGGTGTTCCGCAGGGGTTGGCGTTGGGACCACCTCTTTTTATGCTACATATAAATGATTTAGATGATGGAATAGATGGCTTTGTTGCCAAGTTTGCAGATGATACGAAGATTGGTGGAGGGTCAGGTAGTGTTGAGGAAACAGATAGGATGCAGAAGGATTTAGGCAGATTAGCAGAATGGGCAAGAAAGTGGCAAATGAAATACAATGTTGGAAAATGCATGGTCATGCACTTTGGTAGTAGAAATAAATATGCAGATTATTTTCTGAACGGGGAGAAAATCTAAAAATCTGAGATGCAAAGGAAGTCCTTGTGCAGAAGGCCCTAAAGGTTAACTTGCAGGTTGAGTCAGTGGTGAGGAAGGCAAATGTCATGTTGGCATTCATTTCAAGTCGTCTAGAATACAAATGCAAGGATGTGTTGCTGAGGCTTTATAAGTCACTAGTGAGTTCCAGCTTGAGTGTTGTGAACAGTTTTGGGCCCCTCATCTTACAAAAGATGTGCTGGCATTGGAGCAGGTCCAGAGAAGGTTCACAAGGATGATTCCAGGAATGAAAAGATTATCATATGAGGACCGTTTGATGGCTCTGGGTCTGTACTCCCTGAAATTCATGAGGATGAAGGGGGATCTCATTGAAACCTTTCGAATGTTGAAAGGTCTGGACAGAGTGGATGTAGAAAGGATTATTATGATTATGAGGACATGCAGTCCCCTTTTATTGTCATTTAGTAATGCATGCATTAAGAAATGATAAAAATGTTTTTTTCTAGAATGATATCACAAAAACACATGACAAGCCGACTTAAAAACTAACAAAAACCACATAATTATAACATATAGTTACAACAGTGCAAAGCAATACCGTAATTTGATAAGAACAGACCATGGCACAGTAAAAGTCTCAGAGTCTCTCAAAGTCCCATCATCTCACGCAGACGGTAAACCCCCAGCGCCGCCAACTTGCCGATGCAGCATCCCGGAAGCATTCGACCACAGTCCAACTCCGAGTCCGTCCGAAAAACTCCGACCACCTATTTGACACCGAGCACCGAACACCGTCTCTGCCAAGTGTTTCGACCCGGCCCCGAACAGGCGATATGCAAAGCTGAGGATCTGGGGCCTTCGTCTCCGGAGATTCTCGATCACACAGTAGCAGCGGCAGTGAAGCAGGCATTTCAGAAGTTGCTCCAAATGTTCCTCTGTGCTGTCACGGCTGTCCCCATCAAATCTGGATTGATGCACGGCACCCCTAGTTACACATATTGATATTTATTCGGAACGGTCACGCGCACTACGTCGCACCGCCATCTTCTCCTCCCTGTTTCCTATGGTGGGAGAGTCTATGACAGGAGGCCACAGCCTCAGGATAGAGGGGCACCCTTACAAAACAGAGATGCAGAGAAATTTCTTTAGCCAAAGGGTGGTGAATTTGTGGAATTTGATACCACATGCAGCTGTGGAGGCCAGGTCATTGAGTGTACTTGAGGCAGAGATTGATAGGTTCTTGATTGGACTTGCACCAAAGGTTATGGAGAGAAGGCTGGGAACTGGGGCTGAGGGGGAGAAGGCTGGGAACTGGGGCTGAGGAGGAGAAGAATAAAGGATCAGACATGTTTGAAAGGCAGAGTAGACTCGATGGGCTAGATGGCCTAATTCTGCTTCTATGTCCTATGGTCTTTTGGTGTCAAAATAAAGATAGCAGCATGAGTAAAGGATAGATATTATTTTTATTAAAATAGATTTGGAAAATTTATAACATCCTTGGATATGGAATCCCAAAAGTAAAAAGGAAAAATATCTACATTACAGAGAACATATATAGTACAGCTCTGTAACAGGTCCTTTGGCCCAGTATGTTGTGCCAAATAATCTAAATAGTAAGTAAAAAACCTCCAAAAACTAATGTTTATATCTTTCTCATATTTATGTGCATATTCATATTAGAATATTTTCACTCAGCATTAATAGTTCAAATGTATAATATCATTTCAGAATACTTGAGCCAATTCTGTGCTTTTAATGGCCAAATAATAATTCCAAAGTTGTCTGCATTGTTAATAGGAAACAAAATAAAACTTTATCATTTATGGAATCAAAATTTTTTGTAAGAAATCAGAAGGGAAAACCACAACTTCGACAAATGGTCACCCAGATCAGATTTCTAGATTGTATTAAAGAAGAATATGCAGGTTTCCCCCAATATCCTGTGCCTAGATTAGCAACATTAAAAGTACTAGTTGTTGCTCATTTTGATTTAAATGTAACTCTTCTTGCTATACCCAAAATTGGGATTGTATTTCCAACATTAGAGCAGTGAACACTTGAAAAATACATCATCAATTTTAAGCAACACACACAAAAAATGCTGGTGAACGCAGCAGGCCAGGCAGCATCTAGAGGAAGAGGTACAGTCGACATTTCGGGTCGGGACCCTTGATTGGGACCTTCTGTTAGTCCTGACAAAGGGTCCCGGCCCAAAACATTGACTGTACCTCTTCCTATAGAAGCTGCCTGGCCTGCTGCGTTCACCAGCATTTTTTGTGTGTGTTGCTTGAATTTCCAAAATCTGTAGATTTCCTCCTGGCTGCGTCATCAATTTTAAGATGCTTTAGGACAGCGGTCCCCAACTACCGGGCTGCTGACCGGTACCGGGCCGCACAGCATGTGCTACCGGGCCGCGAGGAAACGATATGATTTGGCGATATGAGTCAGCTGCACCTTTCCTCATTCCCTGTCACGGTCACTGTTGAGCTTGAACGCGCACGAGGTCATTACGCACGTGTCATCCATGGCAGCGCAGGAAGGAGATCAACTCCTCGAGCTCGCAAATGACGGCAGGCTGAAATGACATAACATCTCTGCCGGCATTCTGGATCAAAGTCAAAGCTGAATATCCTGAGATAGCCACGAAAGCACTGAAAACTTTGCTTCCATTTCCAACGTATCTCTGCAATGAATGCAACGAAAACTAAATCGCGGAATAGACTGGACATAAGGAACCCCCTTCGAGTATCGCTGTCTCCCATCGCCCCTCGATAGGACTGACTTGTTGCAGGGAAACAAGCCCAGGGCTCCCACTGATTCAGCGATATTGGTGTGTTACAATTATTTTATATGTTCATACGGGGAAAATATGTGCTGTGTGTTTAATATCTTAAAATGTTATGATACTATTGACTTATAAGTGACCTATATAACTGTATAGTAATTACAGCACAGAAACAAGCAATCTCGGCCCTTCTAGTCCATGCCGAACGCTACTCCCACCTAGTCCTGCCAACCTGCACTCAGTCCATAACCCTCCATTCCTTTCTTGTCCATATTGCTATCCAATTTTTCTTTAAATGATAATATCGAACCTGCCTATACCACTTCTACTGGAAGTTCGTTCAACACTTACTTCAAGCTCCCCTGATAATTGACTTATCACTATATTCATGCGAGGAAAATATGTGCTGTGTGTTTAATATTAAATTCGTTAGATAAACCCTTTTAGAAACGAAATTGAGTGTATTAGCCACTTATCACCTATATTCCAGTCGTGATTAACAACCACCCCCAACCCCCCACTCGAACAAAATCGCCAAAAACGATTTATGGGGGTGGGGATGGGGGGGGGGGTCAGCAGATCACACATGCGCACTTGTGCCCGCGCAAGGCTTCATGGTCATTGTAGTCTTTCTCGGGGCAAACACAACGTATTTGACTGCAACTCTTGTCCGTTGGCAACCCTACACTCCCCCCCCCCCACCCCTGTCAGCCGGTCCGCAAGAATATTGTCAATATTAAACCAGTCCGCAGTGCAAAAAAGGTTGGGGACCCCTGCTTTAGGATATGCAGATTTTTTTGCAAATTCCTATGATATTACAATTGTTTATTTTCTGTGCAGATTGTACAAAATAATAAAGTTGTTAGAAAGGGTCTTCGATTAATATTCTCTTGGGAGGAAAGACTGGTGAAAGAGCATAGCAATAATTTTAATGACTATGTGCCTTTAGGAAAATTGGAACACATTTTCTGACAGTAAAGTCCTTGAGAACTGCACAGAAAAATACAGTGTTATTTCAATTCCATGGATTCAAAAGAGGAGTCTTCTCTGTGAAATTCTTCAAAACTTTTCAGGTAAGTTTATCTACAAATGAGATTTTTAAAAAAGACAGTCAGAGGGGGAATTGCAATAATCATCACTTCCACTTAAATTATTAGTTTTTGGTGCTAGAAATAATCTCAGAGATCTGCCTCCTTGTTCTGCAATGAGATTAGTCAACTATTGTAATTGCAGGATCAAGTACTGAAGTATTAGCTGAGAGCTTTGATGAAGGCTGTTGTTACCAGACTAGCTCTGCAGAAGATGGGGAACAAATTGCTGGAATAAACCTACTGATTATTGTCCTTACTAATCTACCTTTGACAGGTGCATCTGTCAATAATGGTATTGATGTCAAGAATTGCAAGAACATGATAAGGTGTAGAGAGTAGCCCAATACATCCCCAGTACATCTCCTAACCATTGATAGTATGACATGAGATGCTACCTCAAGGAGGCAACAACCATCATCAATGATTCCCAACATCTGGGCCATACCATCCTCTTACAGCTAACAGCAGGAGCTGTAACGTCCAGAGTCTACAAAATGTACTGCAGTTACATACGCAGATGTCTCTGACAGCATCTGTCCAACCCAATAATGCTACCAAAAAATGGACAAAGACAGCAAGCAAATGATAACATCACCACCCCTGGGTTTTCCTACAAATCACATATTACCTATCTTGGAAATATTTAATTAGTCTTTCATTGTCACTGGTTACAAACCCTGAAACTCTGTGAGTGCCTTCTCCAGGAGGATCCCAATGGCCCAAGAGGTCAGAGAATCATGTTCTCAAGAGTATTTATGAACGGGCATTAAATACAGGCCCTGACAATGACAGTCCAGATCCATAATCAATAAATAATAAATGTATCTCAATAAATTAAAATATACATCTTAGCTTACATTAACTGTCAAAAGCAAAAAGTGAAACTTACCTGATACTCACTGCAGAATTATCATTGTAGTTGCAAAAGGTTTGCAAGAAATACACTTCTGTTTGAATGAAATTTTTTTTGGCACGTTACATAACAGTAAGCAATCATTAAGTTACTTGCACCCATGCTCATCATACGTAGCAGGAAAAGCTGCTTCAAAAGGAGTAGGATAAATTATTTAATAGGATTGTGTTGAACACATTACTGTGGAGAGTAGACCAAGCATCACAAAACAGAAATGAAAACTAAACAATAAAAATTACAATGATCTGTAGGTGGCACATTGGTACAGCTCCGGTTAACTTGTTTCAGACCTGATCTCTGGTACTACCTGTCTGGATTTGAACTTTCTTCCTGCACTTCCTTCCTTTCTTGGGAATATTGGAAGAAATTCAATCCAAATCTTCACACATTCCAAAAATATGCTGGTTGATAGCATGGTTGACTGCTGTATGTAGTCCCTAGTGTAGGTGGTTGGAAGAAGAATTGAGGAGCCTTGAGGGACATGTGAAATAGATTAGAAAACAGGTATATAAATGAGGGAATGGCTTGTTCATTAAACCAGCATGGACTTAACGTACAAGCTGCTTCCTTCTTAGTTTTAAGAAAACATAAATACATAAAATCTCATGTATAGGGGGCAGCCAAAAAAGATGTGAAGTTGTAGCCAGATGTTTTGATATTTAATTCATGTAAAATAGAATGGAAAGGCGCATGAGGTGCACAATGATGCCAGAGTTACAGATCTATTCTTAAATGTTCCACTCTTTAAAATCTATGACTGTAAGAATCCCTTGCACCTTCTTCATCCACTGCACTTCCTCTGTAACACTTTATTCTCCATTTTGTTATTGCTTTCCCTCATTCTGACTCACTGCACTATTCCAGTTGAAGTGCTCTTACAACCAATGATCTCACTTTAAGGACTCCTTATCTCATTTCCTCATGTTCTCATTATTTATTGTGATTTATTCATATTTGTATTTGCACAGTTTGTTGTCTTCTGCATTCTGACTGATCTTTCATGGCTCCTGGTATAGCTACTGTTCTATAGATTTGCTGAGTATGCCCACAGGATAATAAATCTCAGGGTTGTGTATGGAGATGTGTATGTATTTTGACAATAAAATTTACTTTGAACTGTGAAATGATCTGTATGGATGGAATGGAGAAGTTTTTCAGTCTACCTTGGTACACGTGACAGTAGTAAACTAATTAACCAATTTACCACCTTAATACAAATAAACTAAAAGAATGATTAGCAGGAAAAAGCTACTTCTCATTTTTTATGAAATAAGGATGATACAGTTGACATGCTTTGGTTAATGGAAGCAGAGACTTCGACATACATCATTGTCTGCTGTTAACTTTCACAGATCTGCTAGGTACTTGGATGTAATGGGCCATTTCAGGTATTAACAGCACAGGAAAGCCAGCAAAAGAGCTTTACTTCAGCATGAAGGAAATATATAAAAAATATAGATAGGATAGTGACAGTTGATAAATCACAACAGAATGGCTAACAAGGAGAGAAGAGGCTGACCTAAAGAACCGTAGACAATGTCAGAAGGGATCAGACAGAAGAATTTTAAAGAAACAGCTTTGTTAAAGGACATGTGAAGGAAACAGGAAGAGTAAAGAGGATCAGTAATGAAATGGAAAATAAAGGTAGCCCACAACATTCGGAAGTATATAGCTTGACTAATATTTATGGTGCTCCAAGAAATAATTTAAATTGTGATTTTAAGTTATCTATGGATAACTAAATGTAAATGTTATAAATTTTCCTTCCTGAGGTACTGCTTTGGAGACAAGGAGTTTATTATCTGGAAGATTCTTTCTTAGAGGTCATCAGACTTCATAGAATTGACATAGGCACAATGCTGCATGTGGGGGAATAAATAAGTGTACTTCAAAATTTATTCATAATTTGAACATGTAATAATGACAGGGGAAAGTAACAGTTGGAATTGTATATATCAATAAGGTTAAAATGTGAAATAGAGAACTCTGGAAATAAACAGCAAGCCGGGGAAAGAAATTTTCAGTTTCTTGAAATGCTGATTAGCATGACAATATTGTCAGCATGTTAAATGCATAATTTAGATTTCCCACTCTGCCTTTCTTGTTTCACTACCTAGTAAAATAGCAGCTGTCCCTCCTTTGACTATCAAGTCATATATAGTCATCTTAGCAGACATGCTTATACTTATAGTGTTATGAAACTCTCAGCCTACCAGTGACTGATTGTCTAATCTACTGTTAAAAATAAGTCTCTATTATTTCATTTTACTCTCAGCCACCTGGGACAGAAACTAAGTAAGCTTCTAGAAAGGGATAGAAGGTTTATAACAAATAGAGTGTATTTCCATTGAAACATTTAGATCATCACCAGCCGTATTTCTTCCTCATCAAGGACCCCGACTCTTCTCGCTGCTGCCATCAGGAAGGAGGTACAGGAACCTTAGGGCCCACATTACCAGGTTCAGGAACAGTTTCTTCCCTTTGAACATCAAGCTCTAGAAGCATTGTGGATAACTTCATCCAGCTTAACACTGAACTGATTCCATAAACTATGAACTCACTTTCAGGGACTCCACAACTCATGTCCTCAATATTATCTGTTTATTTATTTGTTTATTTATTTTTCAGCTCAAGCTGGTAAAACCTGAAGTACAAGCATAACCAAACACTTATTTATCAATTGCTAGAAACTTTCAGACTATTCTAGTGGTGATTAGCATTGTAGCTTTCTGAAGCTTTATATAGATATTGCTAATTGTTTAATGCTATTGTGTAGTGTTTTTGGGAAGATACCAGTTGTAGATATTACTATTGGGACAATGTATACCTTGTTCATGGTCTACAGTTATTATTGCTATCATTGTCTTTGAATAGTTTGTCTTATTTTGCACCTTGGTTGATTTTCAGTCTTTATGTGTAGTTTCACATTAGTTATATTGTATTGTACGAACTCCAAGGCAGAGTACAAAGTAAATGGTAGGATACTTGGTAGTGTGGAGGAGCAGAGGGATCTGGGGGTACATGTCCACAGATCCCTGAAAGTTGCCTCACAGGTAGATAGGGAAGTTAACAAAGCTTATGGGGTGTTAGCCTTGATAAGTCGAGGGACAGAGTTTAAGAGTCGCGATGTAATGATGCAGCTCTATAAAACTCTGGTTAGGTTGCACTTGGAGTACTGTGTCGCCTCACTATAGGAAGGATGCAGAAGCATTAGAAAGGGTTCAAAGGAGATTTACCAGGATGCTGCCTGGTTTAGAGAGTATCAATTACAATCAGAGATTAAGAGAGCTAGGGCTTTACTCTTTGGAGAGAAGGAGGATGAGAGAAGACATGATAAAGATATACAAGATATTAAGAGGAACAGATAGAGTAGACAGCCAGCGCCTCTTCCTCAGGGCACCACTGCTCAATACAAGAGGACATGGCTTTAAGGTAAGGGGTGGGAAGTTGAAGGGGGATATTAGAGGAATGTTTTTTACTCAGAGAGTGGTTGGTGCGTGGAATGCACTGCTTGAGTCAGTGGTGGAGGCAGATACACTAGTGAAATTTAAGAGAATACTAGACAGGTATATGGAGGAATTTAATGTGGGGGGTTATATGGGAGGCAGGGTTTAAGGGTCGGCACAACAATGTGGGCCAAAGAGCCTGTACTGTGCTGTACTATTTTATGTTCTATTTCTTTTTTCTACTGTGAATGCCTGCAAGATCATTAATCTCAAGGTACTATATGGTGACATATGTGTACTTTGACAATTAATGCTCACTGACCCTGATTAAAATTCTGTTCATTTCTCTTTGTCTTATCTTTCCTTATTTTGCTCTGTTCTGTACCTTCTCCACTTCTTGACCTTCATTCATGTGTTCCAATGCATTATTTATTTTAGAATGCAAGGACCATATCAATCCCTTAGCAACATGTCAGCAGTAAACATATTAAAATTAGCAATTTAAATTGTGCAGCTTTTCTCTACCAGTAAATTCTGTTTATTAAATTGGAAAAAGCCAGTGGCAATATTTAAGATGAAGTAAAAAAACAAAAATTTCTCAATGCTTTTCATATTAAAAAATGAGCACTTGTGTAAAAAAACTTTTATTTTCTTGCAAATCAAATTTCATAACAAACACAATGTCACATACAATATCTGGCTGTTGATGTCAAAGGAGTATGAAAAACTAAGTCTGATTCACTGCATGGGCAGTCTACTGTTAGGACATATTAGAAAGATAATTAAAAGGGGTTCCACAGGAGACTAATGAATAGGCACTGAATAATCATTCAGACCTTTGGGTGTTGGAAATTAGTGCATGAAGACTCTAAGTAATATGCTGAGTTCCTACTGTTATTTCTGCCTCAGGCAAATTATAGATACCAGCTACTTCACTAATACTTTCTGAGAGGGGATGGGGGAAATCAAGCTTCTGAGCCAGCTGCTGAAAGGGAGCCACATTCATACACCACTGACAAGTAAAGAAGATTTTATCTTGCTGTTAAGATGCCACTCCAAAATA
This sequence comes from Mobula birostris, assembly GCF_030028105.1. Taxonomy (NCBI): domain Eukaryota; kingdom Metazoa; phylum Chordata; class Chondrichthyes; order Myliobatiformes; family Myliobatidae; genus Mobula; species Mobula birostris. The sequence continues at coordinate 152,341,960 of NC_092374.1, forward strand.
GAGATGCCTTGTGTAATGATGTAAAGATCCCTGCTCACCAAATCACTGCAAAATACCTAGACAGCATGCAAAGCTGCCAGCCTGCTAAGGAGGTTGCTTTTGACGATTTCTTCTATTTCAAAAACGATTAAGCAGAAATTAAATACATTTTCAAGATGCTTAGAACATTGATTTAAGAAAATGAAGGCATTTTAAACAATTATACTCATTAAGAAAAATGCATAATTCCTTAATGTGAATAGTTGTTTAGAATGTAACAATTATACACATTAAGGAAAGTGCATATTTTGGTTATTAAAATATGAATTGCCTTATTCTAACCCTTTTCCTTTGCATCCATAACTGTCAAAACAAATGGGTTTGTTGTAACTAGGCAGAATGTAGGTGCTGATGCATCAAATAGAATGTGGAAGATGATGCAACCATTAGCATTGCTGGTTACGGCTTAAGGGAAATGCAGCAGAGCTTCACTAATGAGTTTAGGATTCCCAGTTGACACAATAGCAGCCCGATAGCATAGCGACTAGTGCAACATGTTACAGCACCAGCTATGAGAGCAGGGTTCAACATCAGCTGCTGTCTGTAAGGAATTTGCATATTCTCTGGCTTCTCCAGTTTCCTCCCACATTTCAAAGACACACGAGTTAGAGTTAGGAAGTTGTGGGCATGTTACTTATTTTCAGAATGGAATAGGGCCTTCCTGCCCTTCAAATGTGCCACCCTGCAATCCCCCAATTTAATCCTAGCCTAATCATGGGACAATTTACAATGACCGATTAATCTATCAACCGGTACATCTTTGGACTGTGGGAGGAAACCAGAGTGGCCCACGCTGTCACAGGGAGAATATACAAGTAGTGGCAGGAATTGAACTCTGGTTGCTGGTACTGTAAGGCACTGTGCGTACCACGATGCTACCGTAACACCCCTATGTTGCACCTTAAACATCTCGCAGCTACCACTGGGCAGGAGGTGCAGAAGCCTGAAGTCTCTCCACACCAGTTCAAGAACAGCTACTTTGTTTCGTAAACCAACTGGCACAACTCTAGTCACTGAAACTTTGTAACACTTATGATCACGTTGATCAATTGGCACTATAATGGAATTTGGGGTTTTTTTTGTACTAATTCTACTCTTAGCTTTGAAGCAGGTTTTATAAAACTTAGATGCATTGCTGCTATTCAAGAGTTTTTGTCTATCCCTTTTGCAAACCGCATCCCATCACCTCTCTGAGACTAACCCTTCTCACACATACCTTCCTATCATCTAAGTGAGCTTCATTACCTGTCCTTGACCTGGAGGTGATGACTTTTACAGCACAGTTGGCAAATAGCATGTTGATTGGACTTGGCTAATGGAATGCGTCTCCCATATGACAGCATTATGAGTCCAACTCCACTAACCAGGTATATCCACCTATCCATATATTACAACATGAAACTTTTAACTCAAACTATATACCTTCATACCATATTCTAGAATATACTTAAATCATTAAAAACACAATGTCTTTTTCAGACCGTTTACTTACAGACCCTGCCAGCTGCAATTTCAATTGTATTCAGTGCACAAAATCATAAGCCCAATTATCTCTAATAGATTTTGATAAAATCAATCAATGTATAGATTTCATTCATCATACAATCCTTCAGGGTTGCATTCATCACAAGGCTATTTGATCAAATTATTTCCCTCTATTTTAGTGATACTATTAGCTCTCATGCACTCTTCTCTTCCAATTTTATTTCAACTGTTCACCAACAGCACAGCTTTGAATTTCATGAGCATCACTCTTATTTAAGAGCTGACATCTTTAAATTTCTCAACTTATAATCTCCATCATAAGGAGATCTTCATCTCCATTTGTTGAATTGCTGAAAGTAATTTTATGAATCAAGTAAGCAAGCAATTGAGTCATAAAGCAATTTGCAAATGATGAACTGGCTTTTCATTTCAATTATTTCCTGCATTATATCATATTTCTATGGTTGTGTTGTTCACATGAAGCATTGTAGATCCTTTCTCAGTCAAATTATTTAATTCTCCATTTGCCTGTTAATTTTAAGGGAGTGTTTTAAATGTATGTTTCTTCCCTGTAAAATACGTAAATAGCAGTGGATTATTGATTGAGTAATTTCAAAGCCAATTTTATGCACAAGAAATTTAACCTCTAAGTAGGTGCCAGTACATCCATCCACAGTACACAGGAATGTGTCTGAATGTGCAAGCTGGTGATTTCCCATATGATTTCTGCATTATAATGACATATATAATCACATGACATTGTGTAATATAAGAACACACTCTAATGGTCATTTCATAGTCAAGGTCAAAGTCAAATTTATTGTATATACACAAGTACATCTATGTACATTTTGGTGCGACCCAGTCATACCAACCCTAAATGTACAGACTTTGAGTAAGGTGGTTTTCTCACTGCTGAGTCCATTGGCTTGTTAGTGAAGGGCTAACGAGCCACATTTCTAGACACGCCCAGTAAAAAGGGGTTTCATAACATCACTTTGTAGCTTAAAAAAAATACATGTCATCAATGGTTGCGGTACTAACCAATTTAAATAGGAGAAGAAATAATAATCAAACATTCCCTATCATATTTTGTTAACTAGATGTCTTGCTGCAAGAGATTATTTGGTATTCATAATTAAATTTTGTTAATTCTGTCACAATCTATATTTAATTCAACCACACTTTTACCTTTTAGTTCTATCAACCTGAACTGTCGAAAAAGTTATACCAGATTTATGAGTATATTTTTGTTCTGCTCAATTTTTCAGTTAAGAAATATGCACAAAAATGCCATTACTGTGCACTGTTTAAAACAATTCAAAATGATTGAATTTATATCATCTTCTGCTTTTATTCTGAAGGACTGGCATCCTATTGAAAATTGCTAGCCTCCATCAATCTGTAAGTTTGCAGCAATAAAAGTGTCAGCAAAGATGCGGCATGGAAATACGGTGCAAATAAGAACCAATTTCAGACTCCATGAAGGTGTTTCTGATGTTGGAAAAGATTGATTCAACCATTCACTGTATATCTTCCCTCATTTTTATTTCCGTCAAATGCTATGGACTGTGGGACGATCCCAGTTGTACAAACAAATATTTGCAACTTGTGATATTTCCCCTAATCCCCTGAATTTGCTGGTTGACTTTCACATTAATCAGAAGATGGCAATAAATTTCCAGCTAGATCTGGACTATTAAACCTTCAGAAGCAGTCAAGTACCTGAGTTGGGAATACAATAAAAGCAAATGCCATTGGAACTCTGATCTAGCCTAATGTTGCTTCTCAGTTTAATTCAAAATGTTCTTCTCTGTCCTCTACAATAGATAAACTCCAACCATCAATTCAACTTTTATCATCATCTCCTTCCTCACTGATGATTGTTTATTGTATGTAGAAATTTGAATTGCAAGGTGTTGCCTTTCATAGTTCAAAGTAACTTAAATTTAATTTAACTTAAAGTATCTCCCATTTGAGACTATTTCCCTGTCAAAACAGTCTGAGCTTCTCTTGTTGTGATTCCCCCCTGCAATCAGCATCAGGAACAAGAGTGATGATAACATTGCCCATGCATTGCTCCTATCATGGTCATGCAGCAGAAAATGGACCATGGTCACACTGCAGCTTCCCATCATTGGTCATGGTTTTAAATGAGAACATTTGCAAGGTAAGGAAGCTGCCTAGCTTTCCTCTTTCCACCCCACCAGCCTACTTGTCAACAATACTTCCCAGTCGCCAACTCACACCTTTAAGCATTTAGTATACCTCTTACCACTCACAGCCACTATTCAAAGATTCGAAGTACATTTATATCAAATTATATATATAGTATACAACTCTGGGATTCATCTTCCTACATTCAACCATGAAACAAAGGAAACCTTAGAATCCATTCGAAGAAAGACTTTAAACCCCCAACATGCAAAAAAAGAGCAAATCATGAAACAGCAAAAAAGAGTGAAAAACACTGAGTATGAAATATCAAACCACAAATCATCCAACCAGTCCAAGCATGTTCAGTTCAGCTCAGCTCAGGTGAATCTCACTCTGTGTTATTCAACTTCAGGTCGCAGAGCCAGCCGCCCCAATAAAAATCACACAAAATAGCAACAAAAAAAGCAGAAACACATCATAACATGAACTACTACAGAGTCCAATCTACAAACAGAGCTGATAAAACCTTTCCCAAGACCCATCCTCCGGCAACATTGAGAGGGAGAGAGAGACAGACCATTCAAATGCAGGGACCTTCCTTCGGGAGCAGTAAGTGAGAGGTTGATAGATGGCGCTGAACACTTGCTTACCTCTACCCTCACCCTGAAGTCTTCATTGAAAACCACTGATTAATTTGCTGAGGCTGCCCAATGTGCCTGCCCCATTGAAACCCTACCCCACTCTCGATCCCACTGATGGAACATGTCACTTGCCCACTTCCTCACCACAAACAGACTGTCACCATCTCAAACAGAAGACTGATTTTAACCCCACATTCTCCTTGCCCATTCCTTTCTGATCAATTAGAATCCCATGCTAGATCTCCACGAATGGCAAAAGATCTTGGCTTAAGGTCCTCCTTCCCCATATATCTCTGCTGCCAGTCAGGACGTGACAGACCTCCTGAACCAGATTTTTGGAGGAGATCTAGATGGCACATTTTTGTATGTGCTCAAGTGAAACATGCAGATCCTTGCAACTAACTTTTGATGCAATATAAATACTAACAAAAACTTCAGAAGGTATTAATATATTTCATATATGTATCTCCCTATTTTCCTATGTTATTTTCACAGTCCTAATTAAATATTTTGCAGATAAAATGCTCTCAATCTCATTTTGTATTCCATTTATATAAATTTCTCTAAATATGTTTCTTTACTTATTATCTTCTGCCCTGCCTTCCTTCACTCAATTAAAGCCAGAAGTTATTCTCTAATTAATATTCTTACTTAAACCTCCTGTAATGTTGCATCCCTTTTTGCTATTAGCATTTTTACAAAATCCAAATTATTACTGTCATTCACCTACTCTGATTTGCCTGTCAAGTGCTCAATGCTATGAAATCCATTGGGTAGTGCTTTGAGGTGCTAGATAAATGCATGTTGTTATTCTTGGAGCTGAATTCAGTGGTAAATGATATGCACACATTCTTAGCGTCTAAATAACCCAGCAGTTTGTGATGAGAAAGTGACAACGTGAATAGTGAATCACCACCTATTGTTGGAAGATTTGAACTGCTTCTTCATTAGCCACAGGAAAAAGCAGCTCACCTTCAAATTCGCTGCGAGTCCCAAAAGAGGTCTTTCATTTTGCACTTTAACTACCAATTAAGCAGAAATTCACAGTTGGCATATAACAGAATAAGGACACTTTTAATAAAATGTTTATATTCCTGAAATGCCATTCAAATTATCTCTCCAGAATGCATAGCAATAAACCTTTATTTTAAATATAAGTATTTGAAGCATTTCACTCCTTTTAATTGTTTTTCTTCTCCATCTCTTTTGCTCAATCATAGCCACGTCTTTCCCTTTCTTTCCCTTTATGTTATCGTCAGCACCTAACTTGATTGCAGTTCACTCTGCTCCCTTTCACGTTGTTCTCTTTTCCTTTCTCAGCCAATAAATCTTACTGAAGAAAGATGCAGTTAGTCCTATTCCCAGATGTTTTTATACCTTCAACAACTTTGGGCAAAAGTCCATTGAAATACCAATCAAAGGAACAATGAGTAAAGGGGAAAGGAGCGAAATGTTACAGAAAGTAAAGATAAAGATTAAAGATTAGCTTTATTAGTCACGTGTACATCAAAACATTGAAACATATGTGTCATTTGCTGGGGGCTGGGGGCAGCCTATAATTGTTTGCATGCTTCTCGCACCAACATACCTACAATTTACTAACCCCTACGTTTTTGGAATGTAGGAAGAAACAGAAGCACATAGAGAAAACCCATTGGAAAGCCATATACACGCTTTACAGACAGTGGCAGGAACTGAAGCCCAATTGCTGGCGTTATAAGGCATTACACTAACAGACACACTACCATTCTGCGATTACAAAAATAACAAAAAAAAGTACTACACTTTCAATCACTTTTGAACAAAAGTCTGGGAATTTTTTTTTTAAAACAGGAAGGTTGAGAAGACCAGGTCGTATAATGTCGACCAGAAAGACAAGAATGAGTGGAACCGTCAGGTGATGTAACACAGGCCAACATTTTTTATGAGCAAATTAACCAATGGGAAAAATAGAATCTCTTCAGAACAGATTAAAAAGCCATCAGTGAGGATTTTATGGCATTAAGCTAAGTCTAGGAGATTAGTTTGAAGTAGAAGTAAGCAGTTTTTGGTGAAAGAGACTTAAATTCAGACTAGATTTAGAAATAGCATAGGAGAGGTGTAAATATAATGACTCAGGATATTGCAGCCTGAAAATACATTGCAGAGACAATACATGGCATAGTTGCAATCAGAGAGATTGCCATATATGAATCAGAATCAGAATCAGGTTTATCATCACTGACACGTGTCATCTCAGCTAGCTGAGATTCTCACTGACATCTTCAACATCTCCCTGAGCAGCGCACTCGGTTCCTACATGCTTCAAGGCCACCACCATCGTCCCCGTGTCGAAGTCCTCAGTGTCCTGCCTCAATGACTACCGTCCCGTCACACTCATATGTACCATCGTGAAGCGTTTCGAGAGGCTCATCATGAGGCACATTGAGACCCTGCTGCCCCCCTCACTGGACCCCTGCAGTTCACATACCGTCCCAACCGTTCAACTGATGATGCCATTGCCATCACCCTCCACCTGGCCCTAACCCACCTGGACAAAATAGACACGTACGTTCGAATGCTGTTCATAGACTTCAGTTCAGCATTCGACGCAATCATTCCTCAGAAACTGATTGAAAAGCTGAGCCTATTGGGCCTGGACACCTCCCTCTGCAACCTGATCGTAGACTTCTTGACTGGGAGACCTCAGTCAGTCCGGATTGGAAGCAGCATCTCCAACACCATCACACTGAGCACGGGGGCCTCCCAGGGCTGTGTGCCCAGCCCACTGCTGTTCACTCTGCTGACCCACATCTGGGCTGCAACACACAGCTCAACCCACATCATGAAGTGGTGGGTCTCATCAGCAAGAACGACGAGTCAGCATACAGAGAGGAGGTGCAGTGGATAATGGACTGATGCAGAGCCAACAACCTGTCTCTGAACGTGAACAAAACAAGAGTGATGGTTGTTAACTTCAAGAGGACACGGAATGACCACTCTCCACTGAAAATGGACGACTCCTCCGTACAGGTCATTAAGAGCACCAAATTTCACCTGGAGAAATTTGTGGAGAATCTCACCTGGTCCCTCAACACCAGCTCCATGGCAAAGAAAGCCCAACAGCGTCTCTACTTTCTGCAAAGGCTGAGAAAAGTAAATGGGAGGTCAGATGATACAGATCTCAGGACACATGATCTGGACACTGAACGAGCATTATTGTGCCCACAGGAAAAGTGGGTTTTGGAGGATCGATCAAGCGGATCGATTCCAAATTGCTATTCCATCAGTGAAGAAGGGGTTGACTGGTGGGGAGTTGTCTGTGTGTCCACCCTTGCCGGGGTGATAGCTCCACCACAGGAAGACAGGTCCCCCTGGTTAAAGTCACAGTCAGAGACTTGTAAAGGATTTCGAAGGACGACGAGAAGATCGACGGCATCAGCTCACCTGAAGACTCAACTCACTCTCTCTCTCTCCATCACTACTCAACTAAATACCACTAACTGAACTGAACTTTACTCAACATCGTAAGACTGTATCTTTTTACCCCTAGACTTAACAAAGCTTGGTTTTCTCATACATATATATTCCACACTTACTTTTATATATAATCATTGCTAACCTGTTTGATTTATTTACATTTATATTTCTGTATTGCGTAGTTACTAATAAATAGTAGTAGTTTATAGCAATACGAGACTCCAAAGTGTTTTCCATCTCTGCTGGTTTTTTATCCCCGTCACGGGGTCCGTGACATAAATTGGTCCGTGACATCCTCACCACATTCTACAGAGGTTGTATTGAGAGCATCCTGAGCAGCTGCATCACTGCCTGGTTCGGAAATTGCACCATCTCGGATCGCAAGACCCTGCAGCAGATAGTGAGGTCAGCTGAGAGGATCATCGAGAATCTCTCTTCCTGCCATTACAGACATTTACACCACACTGTGCATCCGTAAAGCAAACAGCATTATGAAGGACCCCACGCACCCCTCATATGAAATCTTCTCCCTCCTGCCATCTGGCAAAAGGCACCAAAGTATTCTGGCTCTCACAACCAGACTATGTAATAGTTTCTTCCCCCAAGCCATCAGACTCCCCAATACCCAGAGCCTGGACTGACACCAACCTACTGCCCTCTACTATGTATATTGTCTTGTTTATTATTTATTGTAATGCCTGCACTGTTTTGTGTACTTTATGCAGTCCTGGGTAGATCTGTAGTCTAGTGTATTTTTGTGTTGTTTTATGTAGTTCAGTGTAGTTTTTGTATTGTTCATGTAGCACCATGGTCCTGAAAAACGTTGTCTCGCTTTTACTGTGTACTGTACCAGCAGTTATGGTCGAAATGACAAAAAGTGACGTGACTTGACTTGAAACTTATTAACCTAGCAGCAGCAGATCAATGCAATACATAATGTAGGAAAAGAGGAAAAAAAATAACAAAACAATAACTAAATCAATTACAGTATATGTATATTGAATAAATTAAAAATCGTGCAAAAAACAGAAATTATATATACTTAAAAAGTGAGGTAGTATTCACGAATTCAATGTCCATTTAGGAATCGGATGACAGAGGGGAAGAAGTTGTTCCTGAATCGCTGAGTGTGTGCCTTCAGGATTCTGTATCTCCTACCTGATAGTAACAGTGAGAAAAGAGCATGCCCTGGGTGCAGGAAGTCCTTAATAATGGACGCTGCCTTTCTGAGACACCATTCCTTGAAGTAGTCCTGGGTACTTTGTAGGTTAGTACCCAAGATGGAGCCGACTAAATTTACAACCTTCTGCAGCTTCATTCAGTCCTGTGCAGTAGCACCCCCATACCAGATGGTGATGCAGCCTGTCAGAATGCTCTCCACAGTACATCTTTAGAAGTTTTTGAGTGTATTTGTTGGCATGCCAAATCTCTTCAAGCTCCTAATGAAGTATAGTCACTGTCTTGTCTTCTTTATAACTGCATTGATATGTTGGGACCAGGTTAGATCCTCAGAGACCTTGACACCCAGGAACTTGAAACTGCTCACTCTCTCCATTTCTGATCCCTCGATGAGGATAGGCATGTGTTCCTTCATCTTATGCTTCCTGATGTCCACTATCAGCTCTTTCGTCTTACTGACTTTGAGTGCCGGGTTGTTGCTGAGGCACCATTCCACTAGTTGGCGTATCTCACTCCTGTAGCTCTCTCGTCATTTCATGAGATTCTACCAACAATAGTTGTATCATCAGTAAATTTATAGATGGTATTTGAGCTATGCCTAACCACACATTCATGAGTATAGAGAAAGTAAAGCAGTGGGCTAAGCACACACCCCTGAGGTGCATCAGTATTGATCATCAGTGTGGAAGAAATGTTATCACCAGTCAGCATAGATTGTGGTCTTCCAGTTAAGAAGTCGAGGATCCAATTGCAGAGAGAGGTACAGAGGCCCATGTTCTGTAACTTCTCAATCAGGATTGTGGGAATGATGGTGTTGAATGCTGAGCTCTTGTCGATGAACAGCATCCTGACATAGGTGTTTGTCCAGGTGGTCTAAGGTCGTGTGAAGAGCCATTGAGATAGCATCTGCCATTGACCTATTGTGGCGATAGGCAAATTGCAATGGGCCCAGGTCCTTGCTGAGGCAAGAGTTCAGTCTAATCATGACCAACCTCTCTAAGCATTTCATCACTATAGATGTGAGTGCTACCAGTTGATAGTCATTAAGGCAGCTCACATTATTTTTCTTATGCACTAGTGTAATTGTCGCCTTTTTGAAGCTATTGGGAATTTCCAAACATAGCAGTGAGAGGTTGAAAGTTTCCTTGAATACTCCCGCCAGTTGATTGGCACGAGTTTTCAGAGCCTTACCAGGTACTCCATTGAGACCTTCGCCTTCCAAGGGTTCACCCTCTTTAAAGACAGCCTAACATCGGCCTCTGTGATAGAGATCACAGGGTCACCAGGTGCAGCAGTGATCTTCACGGCTAGAGTTGTATTCTCCCTTTCAAAGCAGGCATAGAAGATGTTGAGTTTATCTGGTAGTGAAGCATCACTGCCATTCATGATTTGGGTTTTGCTTTGTAGGAAGTAATGTCCTGCAAACCCTGCCAGAGTTGTCATACATCTGATGTCTCCTCCAGCTTCATTCCAAATTGTCTCTTCGTCCTTGAATCAGCTTATGACTTTGTCATGGTCACGACAGCACCATGATAGAAATGGAGATGCTGTGAAGAGATGCAGGCTGGCAGTTGCAGAGTTGATGTGCATAAACTTCATTTCAAAGCTTTGTGTAGAAAAATGAATTGTAGATCAGGAATACATTGAAAAAAAAGTTGTATATCTATTTTTAAGATCGATTGTTAAGATAAGATTTATTTGTGACATTTACATCTAAACAACAATACGTACAGTGAAATGTACATTTGTGTCAATGACCAACACAATTGTGTATATGCTGGGGGCAACCTGCAAGAGCTTACAGCGCCAATAACTTTTTGACTCTTACTAATCAATACGTCTTTGGAATGTTGGAGGGGACCAGAGCACCTGGAGGAAACCCACATGGTCAAAGGGAAAATTTACAAACGCCTTACAGACTGTAGAAGAAATAAAACCCCAACTGATGGTGCTGTAAAGTTTACGCTAGCTGCTATTCTACTGAGCTGACAGTGAATTTGCAATTCATAGCAGAGCCATGAAGAAAAGAAACATTTAAAACTTTAGCAATCAAAACATCATAAAGCAATGTCAATTGGTCTAAAGTTTGATCTGTATCCTTTTGAGTTTAAGTTGTTGGAGGAGTGCAATCCAACAGGTTGACACAATTCAGGAGAAAAAGTTCAATTTCCAGTTTATTGTAAATTTAACTGGACACATGTATACTGCCAAAAGAAACAATGTTTTTACAGACCAAAGTGCACAACACAGTACATACAACTCACGTACTTAACATATAAAGTAATATTACCACAAGAAAATTAACAAATAATAATATTTACAAGGTAAGCTAAAAAGTAAACAGTGTAATGCTACCGGTGCTTCATGCGTGATGGCAGAAAGTTCAGTAGTCTTACGGCCTGGGGGAAGAAACTATTTTCCATCCTAACAGTTCTTGTTTAATGCTACTATACCCTCTGCCTGATGGTAGGTGTGTTATTATGTGTGTGCATAATGAAGAACTTCAGTTTCCAGTGTACAATGCAGGCAGTTCACATGGAACCAGAAGTAACACTGGGGAATGACAGAGAGTCAGAGTCTCTCTCTCTCTCTGTCCTCCAACGTCCCGAGAAAAACATGTTTGAGCTAAATCCATGACTGAAACTATTCTGTAAATCCATAAATAAAATAGTCCTAGCGTTTTTACTCAACAAGTTTGTCTTTGGGAAAGTATAAACATAACAGTAAGGGGTCAAGGAGATTGTTGGACAAATGGGAGGGATCATTAACAATGCTAAAGACCCTGTGTACACAGTGCTCCAGGTAAGTATCTCTGATGGGTAGAAGACCCCTATAATCCTCTAAGCAGTCCTCAAGATCCTTTGTATGGAGTTGCAGTCAGATGCCTTGTAATTCCCATTCCAGACAGTCATGCATCTGTTCAGGACACTCTCAATTGATTAGAAATGTTGAGCAGGGGGAGGTATCCTCATTTGCCTCTGGGAGTGGAGACATTGCTTTCTTGACCAAAGAGGTAGGTGTTGAGGTACTAGGGGACATCCTCCATTTATGTGCACTCCCAGAAACCTGGTGCTCCTAACTCTCTTTACAGAGTGAGGAATAGTCAGCCTGCACCTTCCTAGAGTTCACCATCCTCTCTTTGTTCTTATCCCCATTGAAACTCAATTTGTTGTGCTCACACCATTCTACCAGCAGCTTTAGCTCCTCTCTGTATGCTGCCTCATCATGATTGTTGATGAAGTCAGTCACTGTGGTACCACCCATGAACTTGATGATGTGGTTTGAACTGGATTTAGCAGTGTAGTCATGCATCAGTGGTGAGCCGATCATACAGCCCTGGGGAGCACCAATGCTCAGCATGATGGAGATAGAGACGTTTCTACCGACATGGACTAACTGTGGCTTTTTTGTCAAGAAGTCCAGAGTCAAATTACATAGAGAGGTGTCAAGACCCAATGAGGACAGCTTACCCACCAGCTTCTGAGGGACGATCATATTAAATATTGAGCTGAAGATGACAAACAACACCATGACATGCAAGACACAGTATGGGGTGGAGTGCAGAGGCTATGGCGTCAGTTATGGGCTGATTCGAGCAATAAGCAGACTGGAAAGGATCCTGTGTTGTAGGAAGATGGGAATTAATGTGATCTCAAAGCACTTCCTAATTGTTGAGGTCATTGCTATTGGACGGTAGTCATTGAGACAGGTTACTATCACTCTCTTGGGCACTGGGATGATGGTGGCCACCATGAGGCCTGAAGGGACTGTGGATTGTTCCAGAGAGATGCCGAAGATGTCTGTTAAAAGCTCTGTTAAATGGGCTGTGCAACTGACACAGGTTCAAACAAAAACATTACTTGGCAGCCCTTTCACATTTGGGTTAAAAATATGCATCTGCAGCTCTCTAAGGGGGGGGGGTGCATTGCTCAGACTAACAATCTGTATCATCTAAAAAGTCAGGAGCAGCAGGAAGAATCCATCTACTGTAGATTCTCTGCCGGTTTGGCTGGAAATGTACACTCACTGGTCTCATTATTAGTTAAACCTGTACACCCACTTGTTAATGCAAATATCTAATCAGCCATGCATGTGGCAGCAACTCAACGCATTAAAGCATACAAATATGGTCAAGCGATTCAGTTGTTGCTCAGACCATCAGAATAGAGAAGAAATGTGATCTAAATGACTTTGACCATGGAATAAATTGTTAGTACCAGTTATAATTGGGGTGGTTTGAGTATCTCAGAAACTACTGATCTCTTGGAATATTCACACACAACAGTCTCTATAGTTTGCAAATAACGGTGTCAAAAACAACAAAGAAACTTCCAGTGAGCGGCAGTTCTGTGGCGGAAGATGCTTTGCTAACGAGAGTGACCAGTCTGGTTCAAGCTGACAGGAAGATGATGGTAAATCAAATAACCACACATTACAACGACGGTGTACAGAAGAACATCTCTAAACATGCAACACGTTGAACTTTCTGGGGCTACAGCAACAGAAGACCACAAACATACACTCAGTGGCCCCTTGTTTAGGTCCCGGAGTTACTTAATAAAGTGGCCACTGAGAGTATTATTATTCATCTAATCTTACTTACATTTATTCTTTGACATGTGACATTCTAAATCTATAAATATTCTTAATATTACATTTCTTTTTCCATGTTCGCTCTAGAAATTTGTGGCAATTGTAATAGTTGAATTCAGGCCTGAGTCCATGTAAAAAAAAGCCATAATGTGAATTGGAAATCTAGTAGTCATTGATTGACTAGTAATTTATTTAAACATTGTTGCAAAAGAAAGGAAATTTCTGGCATTTAGGGCAGAAGTGAAGGTCCTCCATCTCAGGTAATGTTCAGGGGACCACAAACTTCTCATTGGATTTGGAGGCTTGTGTGCTTCAATGACCTAGAGAGCTATGCTGGCTGGAGCCAGGGCTTTGTGTTTTGGCTCTTAGTAGGCTCACCTACAAACAGGTCAAAGGATAGAGGCCAGACTAAATGGGATCCACGGGTCCTCCAGATTTGGGGTTTTAGCTCAGGGCTAACAACTCTGAATCGTTAAGCAAAATTGTTACGGAAACTGCAATGAAGGACCCTTCAAATCCAGACATCCCACCCTGCAAAAACTCATTTCAGGGAGGTAGCAGCATCAATTTGCGGGGGACTTCCAGGAGAGGTGGGATGTCAGCAATAGAGTAGCTCCTTAGCAGCTAGCCAGCTAGTTTAAATAACATTAGCTATGCTAATGAACGAATGACACCTGTTAAACTCACCTCAACATGTCTTTTACAGTCTTAACCCACCATGGGCAATAGAAAAGTCATTGTTGCAAACAGTGCTGCGAGCAACACTATCATTATTTTGACCCCTATTAGGCAAGGGTACACTTTAATGTAGTCTGGGGTGATGTACGTTTTATTTTTTTTTGGAACACTCTGCAATGGCGCGCTTTTGCTCGTGCGCGCTCTCTCGTGGTCGCTTGCACGCTCACTCTCTCTCGCTTTCTGGCTCTCTCGCTCGCTCTCGCGCTCTCTCACTTGCTCTCGTGGTCGCTCTCACGCTCTATCTTTTCTTTTGCTCGTTCTCAAAAAAATTGATTTCCATGATATTGTATATAACTTGCGGGCATCAGGGAGCCACTATTAATATGCGGGAGACTCCCAGAAGTTCCGGAAGAGGTGGGATGCCTGCAAGTCTGAGTGTGAAAGTATTTTCAAAGGAAAAAAGAATTTAAACACCATTGCTTTCTGCCTGCTAGCTGCTGTTATAGCTTTAAATACCCTAGAATCGCAAAACCTTTTATTAGTCTCATCCAGCTTGTTTTGATTGCAGTTAAAATGCCAAGTTAATTTCTGTATTGCTGTTTAATATCTAATGCTGCAAGTTTCCTCCCTTGCACTTTGGACTTTTAGCTACAAGTTCACTTGCTAATCATCATACATCCAATATAGTTGTCTTTATGCTTCTCAGAGAGCTGGTACAATGGTCAAATTAAGCTACATATTTTGAGATTGTGCTTAACAGCACAACATTATGTCCAAGTAAATTGTAAGGCTTTATTGGTTATTGTCATGAGCATCCATTTTTGTGAACCTAATGGGTCATAATTTGCTGAATCGAGGCAATAAATTGCATCCCACATTTATCAGATGTTTCCTTGGTTTTATTTTAAATTACAGCAGTATTTTTGTTACAAATTGCCGAAAGTATGAGTTGACAAAATTGGACTGATGGTAAATGGACTCTGGACCAGAGGGAGTAGAGTGAACGGCTGTGCATTTTCTACATTAGTCATGTTGATGGTGAAATTAACAGAATTAGGACTGCATAAAAACTGAAAATTTTAGTGGATAAAGTCAGTGTCAGCTCAGTGATAGAGGGAGAAAAAGAGATGGAAAAAAAGCTTTTATAAGAAGAATAAATATTCAATGAATACATGTTTGTAATTGACAACATGAATAATAGCTTGAAATAATTAGATTAAGCTACACACCAGTAGTAATTAATTTTCATTGGCAGTAATTTTGATGACCAGAATTAAACAGGTATAATATTGTTATAAATTGCACAGAGGTGGAAGTGAGCTTTCTGTATAAATGACCATTGTGTTGATTCCCCTCTACCAGAAGACATGGGAATGTCCTTTTTGTTCCACTGCCTATTTTATGTGTCAAACGTACAAGGGACACAACATTATTGGTTCATTCCTGAACTCTAGTGCTGTCTGCATGGAGATTGCACATTCTCCCTATACTCTATTTCTTATTGATTATGGAAAATCTAGATCATGCTCAGCCACAAGGTATTACCAGCCCGTTTCAATCCCAAGGCCTCCAAGATGACCACAAACTTATCGTTGTTTGGAGGCTTGAATGCCTCAATAACCCAGAGAGCTATGTTGGCTGGAGTCAGGGCTTTATGTTTTGTCTCTTGGTAGGGTCAAAGGGTACAGGCCAGGCTAAGAGTGGTCCACTGGTCCTCGAGGTAGGGAAGTTCAACTCAGAGCTAGCAACCTTTACTGGTAAAAAAAATCTCTTACAGAAACAGCAATAAAGAATCATTCTGCATCTGAGTAACTAAGAGCAGACAGAGATGGAGGTCCTTCATTGCTGTCTTAAGTGCTTGTGGCATAATGGGCAATAAGCAAGTTATGCTTAAGAGGGATCTCCTGGGACTGTCTCCCAAAATGAGGTTGAAATGGAGAGATTACTTTAAAAATAATGACCAATTATCGATGGGTCAATGTATTACGTACTTTTGCTGCCTGTCTAACAAAAGCCTACTGTATATGTGAGAAGTGAGGATTTTAATATCTCTTAAAGGGAGTAAATTATTGTGACATTTTCATAGCTTCATTTCTTTATGGCACACTAAGAGGCCATTTCTATCCATAAAGTATACAGCACAGGATCAAGCTCTTCAGCCCGCTGAGTCTCGCACTGACTATCAAACACCCAGCTACATAAATCCAATATTAATCCTCTTTTATTATTCTCCTATTTCCATCCACTCTACCTTACCCCATATTCTACCATTCACTCATATACTTAGAGCAGTTTACAATAGACAATTAACCTGCCAATTCACAAGTATGGTATGTCACCAAAAACGCTCTCAAATTTCAACAGATGCACTATGGAGAGTATTCTAATTGGCTGCATCACTCTCTGGTATGGGGGGATTGGGCAGACGGGGGGTGGGGGGAGAGAACTACACAGGATCAAAATAATCTGCAGAAAGTTGTAACCAAATTCAGCTCCATCATGGGCTCTAGCCTCCCCAGCCTCCAGGACATATTCAAGGAGCGATGCTTCAAGAAGTTAACATCCATCATGAAAGACCCCCATCACCCAGGACATGCGCTCTTCTCATTGCTACCATCAGGGAGAAGGCACCCTCAGGAACAGTTTCTTCCCCTCTGCTATTTGATTTCTGAATGGACATTGAATCCACGATCACTACCTCACTTTTTTTTTGCACAGCTATATTATATATACAGAATACATATTGTTATTCACAGTTTTTCATTACTATTATGTATTGCATTGTACAGCTGTGGCAAAAACAACAAATTTCACGACATATGCCAGTGGTATTAAACCTAATTCTGAGTAATATTTGGAGATATGGGGGATGTGAAAGCAAACCAGAGTGCCCAGAGGAAGCCTTTCACAATTACAAGGAGTACATACAGAGCAAACAATTTAATAGCTTGATTAATAAGTATGGTCTTTCATGACTCAATTTTGATTTAAAACATCTATGAATAACTAAGTGTAAATTTTATAACTTTACATTCCTGTGGTAAAGCTTCTGAGACAAGAAGTTCATTATCTGAAATTCAGGCCTAGAGGTCACCAAACCTCATAGAAATTTTAAGGACATTATGTTGCATGTTGGAACAATTAATTTGTAAAACTGGAACTGTGAGTTCAGCAAAACTATCTACTCTGCCACTGTGCTCTCCGTTAATTTTTCTAGTAACGTCTTCTCCACAAATTCCCATTGGCTCCTCACAGGTTCTAATGCCCAATGACCAGAGAACCTCCCAGCATGCATTTCGGATGTGAGCAGAGGTAAACATGAGACAGGAGAGAGAACATGTAAACTCCCCATATTTAGCATCTGAGGTCAGGGGTGAATGCCGGTGGATGCAGCAATGTGATAACAGCTGGTCTTGCTAGGTCACTGGTTCACCCTCTGAAGAAAGGATTTTGCAACTGTTTTGGGTGACTTTTTTTATATTTGGAATTCCTGTTAGCACAAAATTACATTACCAAAAACAGGTATAATCCAATTTCTAGGCAAATGTAAGCAAACACTTGAACAGACTTCACTTTGCTATTGTTTTTACTTAATTGAAGTTTAGTTGCATTGCAAATAAAGACATAAATATGATTCAATCCAATTTTAGACAATGGTTTATATGACAGTTGAGCTGCAATATTATAACCTATGTTTGTTATCCACCCCTAGGCGGCAGATCTGAAATGCATGTGGAAATCAACTTCAAAACGGAACAGCGCAAACAGTATTGATTGGTAAATAATGCACTCCATTGTATATGGAGTTCTCACACATTCTGCATAGTTAGCTATTAATGAGAAAAAGTTTTTTGACTTCCATCTCAGTTAATTAATATAACTGTTATCTGGGTACTAACATGTCCTTCTTCCCGAGTCTAATTAAAAACGATGAAAACTCGGTTAAAAACAGGATGGTGCAATGTTACAATTAGTATTTATGCAGATTGTGACAAAACAGGAGTAAGTTTACAGAGGCCTTAAAAGGAAATGTCAAGCATAATTAATGGCATAATTCACAGACTGCAGAATATGCCCCTTTACAACATTTAGAGATCTTACTGGGAACTGAAACTATCTTGGACTGAAGTCATGTTGTCTGCCCTGTCATTGTAAGTAAGATTACCTTGAAAAGATACGTGACCATGAAAGTAGCATATATACTGTTGCATACCTGTAGCTGGATATAGAATGCCAAATATCCCATCAGGCTTTGGGAATTCTCTCTGACTAGCAAGAGATACAGGGAACTATATTACAAATTGCGCATTCAAGGAAAGCCATATGGTCAACAGCTGGTCAGTAAATGTGAGAAAACAGAATAGTGAATAAGAACATTCTGGGAATTGACCCCCTGCACAAGACTTATAATTAAGGAACAAAATAGCTGAGGTATGTAGATGTGAAAATCATCCAAAAGTAATTTGGAGGGGTTAAAAGAAACAAACACTTGCGTGAATAAGGGAGCGCAGAGATGACCAATGAACCTTCAGCACTGTGTGAGAGAATGAGCAATTAGATGTTACCAGAAGAGAAAAAAATCTGTCCAGTCTGTGGTCATCAAAATCACTGTAAATGAGCAAGTCAGGCAACACCTGTAGGTATGAAGGCAAACTAGTGGTGAATATCAAAAATGGCTAATCAGAGTTTCTTTAAATATATATGTTCAGTGACCACTTTATTCGGTACCTCCTGTACCTAATAAGGTAACCAATGAGTATACGTTCATGGCCTTCTGCTACTGTAACCCATCCACTTCAAGGTTCAACATGTTGCACATTCAGGCATGCTCTTATACACGTTATTGTTGTAACATGTGATTATCTGAGTTGCTGTCACCTTCCAGTCATACTGAATCAGTCTGGCCATTCTTAATGTTCAAAGTACATTTAACCTCTACCCTCTCTCATTAGCAATGCATTTTCACTCACAGAAGTGCTGCTCACTGTATGATTGTTTTTGCACTATATCTGTAAACTTTTGATACTGTTGTGTGTGAAAATCCCTGAAGATCAGCAGTTTTTTATGTTTCATACATAAAAAGCCAATTCACCAGTATGGAAACTAATATGGAAGACTAATGAAATGTTGGCCCTTATTTCAAGAGGGTTTGAGGACAAAAATAAGAAACTCTTACTGAAATAATTCAAAGCACTACTGAAACTATATCTGCAGCACCAAGGCATAAGAACAGAAATAGGTTATTCGGCCCATTGAATCAGTTCTGCATTCAATCATAGCTGACTTACTTCCCTCTTAACCTTATTCTCCTGCCTTCTCTCCATAACCATTAAAATGAAGAACCTATTAACCTCTGCTTTAAATATATCCAATGACTTGGCCTCCACAGTTGACTGTGGCAATAAATTCCAAGAGTCACCACCCACTGGCTAAAGAACTTACTCCTCACCTCTGTTTGAAAGGGATGTCCTTCTGTTCTGGCCTGTGTCCTTTTGTCTATATGTACTCAAATTGCAACCCCTATTTCTTCAACCACATGGCAAGAATAGAAACATTTCCTTGTCTACTTCCAGTGATCTAGATTCATTCCAGTTAGATGTTTTGATGTTAGATGCCAATTTATCATCTAGCTACACATAAAAACTTTTAACCTTATGCTTGAACAGACACTCACCAATTCCAGGTGTTCCTTAATAACTTATCTGTTGTCAATTATCATTTGTGGAAAAATAAATCCATATTTCTTCCATCTTGAAGGTGTCTGTCTTTCTTAACTTCACTGGTGAAGGGTCCAGTGCTAATCTTGAACTTCCCCTTCATCCTACCCTTCTTTGTGAGAAGAATAATTTCTGATGAAGGATCGACTATTAATTCATTTCAATTGATGCTGTCTAAACTGCTGAGTTCCTCCAGCATTTTGTGTTTGTTGTTTTGAATTTCCAGCATCTGCAGATTAAAATCATGAAGAGCCTGAAAGATCACTCGCTTTTCTGTACTAACTTTGTGATGTGTAATGTCTCTTCTTCTCGATTGTGCCTCAGGCACCTTATCAAAGAGTGCAACTGGATTATTTTTGGCTAGCTAATTTACTGAGCATTCAAACGTCTTTGTGAATTCACAAGTCAAAACAATTAACAATCTGTTCCCTTCTTCCTAAACAGATTGCTAATGGAAACTGATCATCAAAAAAAAACATGCAGAATAATTTGAAGAGTTGTATTTTTTTTCTATACTTAAAAATACTTGTGACCTGGATCGATCTGGGAGACCATATTAGTGCAGTTCAAGATCACAGGTAGATAAAGATTATATGAATCATAAATTTTGGGTCTTACAGATATATTCTTGTGCACAAGAATTGTATGTCTGAAGTTTCATGAAGCTTGAAACTTGTAGTTTGATCTCCAGCCCCGGAAGCTTTTAAATTAGACGTATGTAAGGATTTTTACTCCTCATGTATGTGAAGGATGTAAGAAATAAAGTCAATTCAATTCAATTCAATTCCCATTTCGAGTAGCAAGACTGTTAGGGGCACATTTACACTCAAGTAGAAGGAATATACAGTATTTAACACTGGACACCACACTTCTCTGGTTGCAGTTGATGTTTTGTAGTGTTCAGGATGGGTATCTAGGAGAGGAATTATCACTCTTGAAATCCTTCACGAGGGTAAAAAGACTTATTTTGGATATGGAAAATTCTTGGGTCCCAAGCTTCATTTTGTTGAGATGCTCTTTGTAAGCAGTTAAGATTGAAACAGTCTATTCAAATTGTACCAGAGCACACAAAAGGCCTACTCCCATGTTTTAAGACTTGTGCATTTTCAGCTAGAATATCCCATCAACAGCTTAAACAGCAAATTCTTCAGGAAAGCACGCTAACTGCACAGAATTGTGCATGTCATAATTACAAAATCTACTTAACTTTAATAGAATTTTATCTTATTCATAAATTTTACATTTAAGCCATTTTAAATTTGATTTGTTTAATTTAATGGTTTTGAATGTTGGAGATACTTAGAAGTATTCATACTCCTTGACAGCTTCTATTAGCAGGTTAAGATCACATAAGGAAATCTTACATCTCTTTTCCAGCTTTCCCTGACCCTTGGATTCCTACAAACTCCTCCTTCCCCTATATGCTTTATGCCATTGTTAGGGATTCAGGAGTTATGGAATCATATGAATTATGCCAGGTATTCAATCAATGACAATCCATGTTTCTGCTCTTGATGCAAATTGTGTAAATTGCAAATGATAATCAATCTGAAGTTAGAAGGACAGCATTGTAAACAAACAGTACTGTCTACACAGTACAAGTTACTGGTCTACAGCAGGAAATTGGCTGACAAATATAGTTTAATGTGACCATGGGACATCAACCAAATGTAAAAAAAAAGGGGGCATGTTAATTGGCTTACATCAAACCATGCTACACTGGATAATTTATATTGTACCACTGTGACTAGCTCAAGGATGCTTCCAAACTGATTTTGGCACTTAGTACATGAAACATGGTCATGGATACGTATATTTACCATAAATAATCAGGATATTTGTGTACTCAGCTAATCATCCCTCACAATACGTGTCAAGAATAAAAACAACAGGAATTCTGCAGATGCTGGAAATTCAAGCAACACACATAAAAGTTGCTGGTGAACGCAGCAGGCCAGGCAGCACCTCTTCCTAGAGATGCTGCCTGGCCTGCTGCGTTCACCAGCAACTTCTATGTGTGTTATGTGTCAAGAATATCTGGGTTCTCTGTCCTCAGAAATCTTTAGATCATCCATATGAATTACTTTGTCCCATAAAGGTGTTTGAATATTCAGAGGTAAATATGCACAATTCAATGGACTCAAAATATCAAAGTAACTTATGCCATTGTAGCAATTCAAGTTATATAGATCAACTTGTGGTTATTTTTTTATCTTTGAGTTCATTGAGACTCTACTGAGTTTCCTGCTTGTTGTGATGAATAAAGATTTTTTTTGTATCTACCAGGGTCAGCATCTCCTCATTGACTTATATCAGTAGTTACAACAGTATTCAATACCCTGCTGTCACATTAGGGTTTCAATATTTAGTAACTGGATATCTTTGGGCAGCACATTGACTCCAATAGATCCAGGAAATATTATTTCATACTAACAATGTTGGTCGGTAGCCCAGAACACGTAGGGCACTATAAGCAGCAAATTTGATCTATTATGCCTCTCGCAGCCACAGAACATTTCAAAGCACTTTGTGACTGAGTTAGTAGTTTGAAAATCATTGTGGCAAATGAACCAAGACACAAATCACTCTCATTAAGGTCTTACTAATCTGTTTCCACAATGTTGTTTGAAGGATAAATGTTAACCAGGCGTTCAGCAGACTCAACGTCTGTAGAACAAAAGAACAGATTGTGGACTTCAGAAAGGAAAAGATGAGGGAACACACACCAGTCCTCATAGAAGGATCAGAAATGGAGAGAGTGAGCAATTTCAAAGTTCTGGGATGTCAATATCTCTGAGGACCTAAACTGGACGCAATATATCAATGCAGCTATAAAGACGGCAAGACAGTGGCTATATTTCTTTAGGCGTTTGAGGGGATTTGGTATGACACCAAAAACACTTGCAGGTTTCTACAGATGTACTGTGGAGAGCATTCTAACTGGCTATATCACCATCTGGTATAGGGGGTAGGGTGCTACTGCACAGGATCAAATGAAGTTGAAGAAAGTTATAAAATTAGTTATCTCCATCAGGGCCATTAGCCTCCATTGTATCCAAGACATCTTCAAGGAGTGATGCCTCAGAAAAGCAGCGTCTATCATTAAGGACCCCTATCACCTAGGACATGCCCTCTTCTCATTGCTACCATCAGGAAGAAAGTACAGAGCCTAAAGGCACATACCCAATGATTCAGGAAGAGCTTCTTGCCCTCTGATTCCTGAATGGACGAGGAACCGATAAACACCACTTCACTATTTTTTAAATTGCTATTTTTTGAACTACTTATTTAATTTAACCAGTGGGGGGGGGGGATGTGTGTGTGTGTGTATTAGTGCAGTACGATATTGCATGCAAGTGTCGGCAGGGATCATGTGCTTGTCTCAGAGAATGGGACTTGAATCCACAACCTTTCACTCAATGAGTGTATAATCACTGGGATATAGAAGGCTCAATGGAAACATAGAAACATAGAAAATAGGTGCAGGAGTAGGCCATTCGGCCCTTCGAGCCTGCACCACCATTCAGTATGATCATGGCTGATCATCCAACTCAGAACCCTGTACCTGCCTTCTCTCCATACCCACTGATCCCTTTAGCCACAAGGACCATATCTAACTCCCTCTTAAATATAGCCAATGAACTGGCCTCAACTGTTTCCTGTGGCAGAGAATTCCACAGATTCACCACTGTCTGTGTGAAGAAGTTTTTCTTCATCTCGGTCCTAAAAGGAGTCCCCTTTATCTTCAAACTGTGACCCCTCATTCTGGACTTCCCAACATCGGGAACAATCTCCATACATCTAGCCTGTCCAATCCCTTAAGAATTGTATATGTTTCAATAAGATCACCCTTCAATCTTCTAAATTCCAGAGAGTATAAGCCTAGTCGATCCAGTCTTTCATCATATGAAAGTCCTGCCATCCCAGGAATCAATCTGGTGAACCTTCTTTGTACTTCCTCTATGGCAAGAATGCCTTTCCTCAGATTAGGGGACCAAAACTGCACACAATACTCCAGGTGTAGTCTCACCAAGGCCTTGTACAACTGCAGTAGAAACTCCCTGCTCCTGTACTCGACTCCTCTTGCTATGAATGCCAGCATACCATTCGCCTTTTTCACCGCCTGCTGTACCTGCATGCCCACTTTCAATGACTGGTGTATAATGACACCCAGGGCTCGTTGCACCTCCCCTTTTCCTAATCGACCACCATTCAGATAATAATCTGTTTTCCTGTTTTTGCCACAAAAGTGGATAACCTCACATTTATCCACATTAAATTGCATCTGCCATGAATTTGCCCACTCACCTAACCTATCCAAGTCACCCTGCATCCTCTTAGCATCTTCCTCACAGCTAACACTGCCGCCCAGCTTCGTGTCATCCGCAAACTTGGAGATGCTGCATTTAATTCCCTCATCTATGTCATTAATATATATTGTAAACAACTGGGGTCCCAGCACTGAGCCTTGCAGTACCCCACTAGTCACTGCCTGCCATTCTGAAAAGGTCCCATTTATTCCCACTCTTTGCTTCCTGTCTTCTAACCAATTCTCTATCCATATCAATACCATCTTCCCAAAACCGTGTCCTTTAAGTTTGCACACTAATCTCCTGTGTGGGACCTTGTCAAAAGCCTTTTGAAAATCCAAATATATCACATCCACTGGTTCTCCCCTATCCACTCTACTAGTTACATCCTCAAAAAATTCTATGAGATTCATCAGATATGATTTTCCTTTCACAAATCCATGCTGACTTTGTCCAGTGATTTCACCACTTTCCAAATGTGCTGTTATCACATCTTTGATAACTGATTCTAGCATTTTCCCACCACCGATGTCAGGCTTACCGGTCTATAATTCCCCGGTTTCTCTCTCCCTCCTTTTTTAAAAAGCAGGGTTACATTAGCCACCCTCCAATCCTCAGGAACTAATCCAGAATCTAATGAGTTTTGAAAAATTATCACTAATGCATCCACTATTTCTTGGGCCACTTCCTTAAGCTCTCTGGGATGCAGACCATCTGGCCCTGGGGACTTATCTGCCTTTAATCCCTTCAATTTACCTAACACCACTTCCCTACTAACATGTGTTTCCCTCAGTTCCTCCATCTCACTAGACCCTCGGTCCCCTACTATTTCTGGAAGATTATTTATGTCCTCCTTAGTGAAGCCAGAACCAATGTAGTTATTCAATTGGTCTGCCATATCCTTGTTCCCCATGATCAATTCACCTGTTTCTGACTGTAAGGGACCTACATTTGTCTTAACCAATCTTCTCCTTTTCACATATCTATAAAAGCTTTTACAGTCAGTTTTTATGTTCCCTGCCAGCTTTCTCTCATAATCTTTTTTCTCTTTCCTAATTAAGCCCTTCGTCCTCCTCTGCTGGACTCTGAATTTCTCCCAGTCCTCAGGTGTGCCGCCTTTTCTGGCTAATTTGTACGTTTCTTCTTCGTTATTGATACTATCCCTAATTTCCCTTGTCAGCCACGGGTGCACTACCTTCCCTGGCTTATTCTTTTGCCAAACTGGGATGAACAATTGTTGTAGTTCATCCATGTGTTCTTTAAATGCTTTCCATTGCATATCCACCATCAACTCTTTAAGTATCATTTGCCTGTCTATCTTAGCTAATTCACATCTCATACCTTCAAAGTTACCCTTCTTTAAGTTCAGAACCTTTGTTTCTGAATTAACTATGTCACTCTCCATCTCAATGAAGAATTCCACCATATTATGGTCACTCTTACCCAAGGGGCCTCGTACGACAAGATTGCTAACTAACCCTTCCTCATTGCTCAATACCCAGTCTAGAATGGCCTGCTCTCTAGTTGGTTCCTCGACATGTTGGTTCAGAAAACCATCCTGCATATATTCCAAGAAATCCTCTTCCTCAGCACCCTTACCAATTTGGTAAATTGCAGCGAGTTATTCTATGAATGATCCTCTACTTGTTTCAAGCTGCCAGTTGTTTCATTCATCTTCCCAGAAGTCTCAGCCATTTCCTTTATTAAGCAAACAGGAAAAACATTTCCCCTGCAAATTAGTTAAGGAAAGGAACAAAAAGAACATAAAGTATGAGTTTACAGTTTTATTATGCTTAATACACAAGTGAGAATTATGTTTATATGTTGATCAATTCTATTGCATTATAAAGTCATATTCCAGGTTAATATAAATTGATCGGGTGGATTTAGGCTATAACAGGACCTATTTATAATACTCAGTTCTTCACAGATGGCAAAGTAATTGTTTCTTTTCATTTCTTAATGTATTGATTTTTGCAATGTTTTCTTCTTCTGCATCCACATGAAATCATCAAGGTAACTATTTTGTATTGGTTGCACAAATGCAATTTTTCCTCTGCTGTAGTGGCAACAGATGGCTGGATTTGCCACTTGTGTTTTCCAGTATCAAAACTATTTCTACATCAAGCTTCATCACTTAAGGAATAAACAGAATAATTTGCTGCAACTCGCAGGCCCTGGGTTTGTTAGACAATAGCAGCAGTTTTCAATATGAACAAACCCCGACACAGATGTCCTGAGCAAACAGAACAAAGTTGGACACCTAATCATCCAACAACCCGCACTGCTAGATTCCCTTTGAGGAATAGGCACTTGCAATCTGGTGTCAAGTCAGATGGCACAGGATTTGTGGACTTACTGAATAGGGATTGTAGGATTGCATTGAAAGGAGGTTTTATTTAATGTTTTTAAATTAGTTACCTTCACCTTTGTGTTCTTAATTGACTCCCTTAACTTCAAAATGTTTAAAGTATTTTAATTTTAATTTTTTCCTCATGACAAAGAAGATTATTCAGCTGATTGAGTCAATGCCAGCTCATGGAGAAAATTAATTCCTCAACTTATTTCCTGCTCTTCCACTTATTTCCCCATAGCCGACTTCAATATGTCCTAAATGCTTTGTGAATGTCATATGTTCAGCAATATTTAATTCACTTATGACATTAACAGTCAGTTAAGCTGGGGGAGGGGGTTTGCCAGCTCTCAATGCTGTTGGGGGAGGTTCATGGGCAGGTTGCCTTTGTGCACTGTTTGAACCCTTTGAACCAGTTAGACAAGGTCACTAACAAGAGGTCTTCTGCATCATGGTCATTTTCAGTAATTATGGGTGTATAAGAGCATGGCTGGTGGTTCTAGGTGATATGCTTAATGTGTATGCTGTACTTACTCTTATTTGAAAAGCCAATAAAGTATTAAAATTAATTATCCTTTCCCCCTCTCCCCAAAGATTCTAAACTGGTAACATCAACAATCCCACAATTAATTTATCATCTCACTGTTTTTATCAAACTGATATCAAGTATCACCTTGATTGCGAACAAGTTAGATACAGATGTAAGAAACAGCATTCACAGTATATTTGCATTAATACTCTATAATGGTTATCTTGCTTATAAAGTTGGCTTAAACCGTATGGTACACGAAGATCTCAGCAGTTTTCTTGATAAAGTAAGTCTCCTCTCTGGAGACTGGAGTCCCAGTTCTGCCGCTCTTCTTAACTGCGATAAGCACATTCAGATAGTGAATTCCCAAAGCGCCCTGATGTCAATCTGTGCATGACATGTTTGTTCTCCTGCATTATAACTTAAGCCTGACACTGTTTCTGGACTCTAATACAATACTGAACAATGAGGTCTAATATTACTGAAAGCCCCCGGTTTCCTTGGCTGCATAAGTCCAGGGAAGATACTCTCTGGTCCCACCAAACTCATGAGATTGAGACAGCTCTCCCACTCCAAATCCCGGTTTGTGTGGATGTTGTGTAATTTGCTATCCTGTTACAAATTAGTGCCACAAAATAACAGACCGTACATTGCATACAATTAAAGGAATTATAGTTATGAATCTTAACTAAAGGGTTAGTAAAGAAAAACAAAAAGAAAAGGGTCCACTTTAATTAAACAGTCAAATGTGCACAAGTTGGAGCTCATCTTGAACTTCTCTATCACTCACTCACTGGGCCCTTGGTCTGTGTGAATGCCCACACCACCTTCCGAACATCGCTCACAATCCATCACAAACAAACAGGTCTCCCGCTGGGTCGAATCTTATGACCGGTTCTCCCCAGCCTCTTCTCTCTCCATCACACACTGAACAAAAGACCCAAGACCAACCTTAGTGTCCCTCACCAAAAACCTTCCTCCAGTTCCACCATTCTAATTGGATGATAATTCCTCATTATCCCTTATCTCCAACAATAACCTAGACAGGCTGAAAGCAGAACAGACTGCTCTTAGAGAACTGCTAAATGAAATATATACAGCATAGCAGTAAAGATGTGAACCAGGGCTTTACTCTCCCCCCCACCACAAATAGTCATGTCCTCATGACTTTGAAATAATTTGTCATCCTGTCATTAATAACATCACTTACAAAGGAATTTTCTGATGTCAGAACCTTCAATCCATTTGTAAATGGAAGTGACGTATCTCTTAGGGGATAGTTGCAACACTCTGTTCCCTGGTGCTACATAGGCCAACCTCTCTGGGGTCTCCTGACTCATTGAGACCTTCTTACCCCATCATCTACTTCTTCAGTTTCAGACACTCCTTGGGATACTTCTGGTCTACATGGCGAGGCCTCCCCCGGTCTATTTCTTGTACCTTCTGGGAACTCAGACTCCTCGGCTACCTGACCGAGCTCTGCTTCATTCACAGGTTCTTCAGAGCACAGACCCCCTTCATAGTCCATAGCCCACCCACTGCTAGTCCCCCTGATTTCACCTGCCTCAGCATGAGTAAGGTTGGGAATCTCTTC
Source organism: Mobula birostris (assembly GCF_030028105.1). Classification (NCBI taxonomy): domain Eukaryota; kingdom Metazoa; phylum Chordata; class Chondrichthyes; order Myliobatiformes; family Myliobatidae; genus Mobula; species Mobula birostris. The sequence continues at coordinate 152,370,694 of NC_092374.1, forward strand.
CTCAATCAGTGGGGAGTTAGCAAAAGGCAACATATACCACACCCCCATTTCCTCATCTTCTGAGTTCACATCCCATTCAGGGACGGGGGCCGGTCTAATCCTTCCTGCTGCTGGTCCTTCAGTCTCCCCACTGCAGAGTCCTCTCACTGGGTGAGGGTCCAGGTCAGGCTCTGGGTCTACACGTACCTCTTGTCCCAGAGGCAGAAGGTGATTCTGATGGAGAATCTTGACAGGCCCATTCCCATTCTCTGGTTTCACCCGGAAAACTGGTAGGTTTGGCATCTGACTCTCCAGTAAATAGGGCATAGCCGCCCAATGGTCAGCCGACTTATGCTTCCCAAGTAACCCCAAATTCTTTATGAGGACTCGGTCTCCAGGCATGATTTGGGAGAACCAAACTTTTTGATCATACCTCCTCTTATTTCCTTGATTCTCTTTAGTAGCCAAGACTTCAGCTAATTCATAAGCCTTTTTTAATTCCCTTCTCATATCAGACATGTACATCAGCTAAGTCTTCTGTGCTAGATTTTCCTTGCAAGTCCCAAAACAGAGGCCAATTGGCAACCTCACCTCATGCCCAAACATCAGATAATACGGTGAGTACTCAGTAGCTTCATTCTGTGTACAGTTGTAGCAGTGGACTAGATGTCCAATATGTTGACTCCACTTGTTCTTTTTGCTGATTTCCAAGACTCTGTGCATGTCTAGCAAGGTCCGATTGAACTTCTGGGTTGGGGATCATCTGGAGGGTAATAAGGTGTAGTCCTCGACTTGAATTGAATTGAATAGAATTGACTTGGCCTTATTACTTACATCCTTCATATACATGAGGAGTAAAAAATCTTTAGGTTGCATCTCTGTCTAAATGTGCTATGTGCATATAGTGTTCTCGTGTAGTGTGACTAAACACCAAGTTAAATCGGAGTCAATGAAGACAGTGTCGTAGTAAGGTTAACCATTTACTGTTCACTCTTCCACATTAATGTCGTATGGTGAAAATTGTTGATAATACAGCGTCTGTTTGCACTCTCTTTTAGCGAGTGTCTCCGGCCGCCCTGAGTAGCGGGCGAGGGGGTCCCGTCAAACCGCCATCGGGCTCGAGCCCACCACGCGTTTGAAATTGAAAAGTCAGCACGCGCGCCACCCAAACCGCCGCTTCCTTTAACAGAAACCGCGTTAATATTTTTACTGCAAATACATTCTTATGAACTTACGGCGTTGCTTCTATCATGTTTCTTTGTGGGTAGAAACAGAGCTCTTCACGATCATGCTACACACATGGCCCCCACCTTCTCACCTTCCCCAACCGGAGGTTACATAGAAGACGCGGCAAAACCGGAAGTGACGTCTTCACACGTCGGGCTATACCATAAACAATGAATTTACCTTTGTTATACTGTAACATAATTATCAGCCTTTAACTAGAAAACAGTTACAAACAAATCATTTAAAGCATAGACCCAACAACGTCAAATAAATGCCTTAAGGGCTACAGAGTGCAATTTATCGTAACATAATAAATAGTATGTTCAGCAATATAACAGAAATACATTTGTGTCGGCATGAACTAAGCAGTCTGATGGCCTGGTGGAAGCAGCTGTCCTGGAGACTGTTGGTCCTGGCTTTTATGCTGTGGTGCCGTTTCCCAGATGGTGACCGCTGGAACAGTTTGTGGTTGGGGTGACTGGGGTCGCCAATAATCCTTCAGGCCCTTTTTACACACCTGTCTTTGTAAATGCCCTGAATAGTGGGAAGTTCACTTCTACAGATGTGCCGGGCTGTCTGCACGACTCTCTGAAGGGTCCTTTGATTGAAGGAAGTACAGTTCCCATACCAGGCAGTGATGCAGCCAGTCAGGATGCTCTCAATTGTGACCCTGTAGAAAGTGCTTAGGATTTGGGGGCCCATACCAAACTTCTTCATCCGTCTGATATGAAAGAGGCGCTGGTGTGCCTTCTTCACCACACAGCCGTTATGTACAGATCACATGAGATCCTCGGTGATGTTTATGCCAAGGAACTTAAAGCTGTTCAACCTCTCAACCCCAGATCCACTGATGTCAATAGGGGTTAGACTGTCTCCATTCCCCCTGTAGTCCACATTCAGCTCCTTTGTCTTTCCGACATTGAGGAAGAGGTTGTTTTCTTAACACCATTGTGTCAGGGTGATGACTTCTCTGTAGACTGCCTCATTATTATTTGAGATTAAGCCAATCAGTGTAGTGTTGTCAGCAAATTTAATTAGCAGATTGGAGCTGTGGGTGCTGACACAGTCCTGGAGATACAGAGAGTAAAGGAAGGGGCCTAGGAGGGTCAGAAGGCCAGAGGTGAGGGAGCCCACTCTTACCACCTGCTGGCAATCTGACAGGAAGTCCAGGATCCAGCTACACAACACAGGGTGAAGGCTGAGGTCTCTGAGCTTCCTGTCGGCCCCGCAGTCTGCAAGTGGAACAATGGAGTGGCCCTCATAGGCAGCGTCTTCAGTAAAAATGTGAACCAGGGCATTATATTACCAACAGGAGTTTATAGCTTGGTCGGTGAGTAAACTGAATGATTGTAAATCATTATTCTGGTGCTTTGAAGCATACTGTATTCTCCTTTTTGAACCTCATTTGATTAATGCTTCTCTAAAATAGTCTTTTGAATGATTGTTTTATTGGCAGGAGAATTACTCAGTGGAATTACCACCACTGATTGCTGCTGCCTCATTATCCTTTCATTGAATTACCAGTTTCTAGTCAACTTAAAGTTAAATACCTCATGACATATATAAACAAACTATTCTATTCCACACTCCAGTTTGCTTTATATTGGTTTACTATAGTCATGTTCACTGAGATCAGAGAAAAGCTTTACATGAATACCATCTACGCAGATCATTCCATTTGTTAGTACATAAGAGTAATGAAAGGTTCAAAGATTCAAAGTATATTTGTTATCAAAGTATGCATGCAGTATACAACCCTGAGATTTGTCTTACCCAAAGATAGCCATGAAACATAGAAAACCATGGAACCTATTTAAAGAAGATCATCAACTCTCCCACCCGCGAACAAAAAAAAAACACACAAACGGCAACCAAGAAAAAACAAGCGAGAATCAGAGTACGAAACGCAAAATTGAAAGAGTCCAGGCAAAATTCAGTTCAGTTCAAGGCGCCCAAATTCAAGGATAATTCATTAATGGATGCATGGATGAGAGGTATATGGAGGCTGTAGTCCAGGTGCAGGTAGTTGGGAAAGGTAACAGTGATCTCATTTCTTGAACTGCTGCAGCCCTTTGAGATGTAGGTATACCCACATTGCTGTTAAGACTAATTCAGCCAATTCAAAAGAACATGGATTACCTAAAACCTCTTCCTCAGAGCCACTGCACTTTATTGAGAAGAATGGAATCACTGGCGTAGGTTCAGCAGATTTTCCAGCATAACTTCAAAAGTCCATTCACCTCTGTGGACTTCACTGAGTCCATCAGCAGTATTCAGCTGACCACACAGCATTCTTACTGAAAATGTGGGCCATTATATTGTGAACACAAACAGCATGATGCTGAAATGCACTGTATATAACTGAGCCCAGGATGAGTCTGTGAAGATATGTCTCTAACAAAGGAGGTGTAAAGCACTCCTTCCCTCCTCTAGCCTGCAGTTCACCCTTGGGCAAGGTGTAGCCCCCAATCAGGGTCACGTGAAGTCATGGGAGCAAGTGGTGGATGGTCGTATGAACAGCTGGTGCATATCACAAGATCTGGTTATAAAACCTCTGACGCCAGGCAGGCAATCTCTGAAGAGTATTGACAATGGCTGGGGTTACCTGTCTTGTAAAGAATTTGCCAAAAGGGAGGCAATGGCAAACCACATCTGTAGAAAAATTTGCCAAGAACAATTATGCTCTTCGAAAGACCACGATCACCGACGTCATACGACACGGCACATAATGATGGCGATGATGATAACATGAGCTCAAGTTACAACAATGTCAGCTTTAGTTTGATTAATGGGCTTGGTTGCTGGCCAGTGGTTCCATCGAGAACTATCCTGATGTGTGCATATTTAAAGTGAATGAAATAATTCTGAGCTGAAAACATAAGAGAATTTGTAGATGCTGGAAATCCAAAATAAGACATACAAAATGCTGGAGAAACTCAGCAGGTCAGGCAGAATCCATAAAGATGAATAAACAGTTGATATTTTGGGCCAAGACCCTTCATTGGGACCTTTTATTTCTTTCCATAGATGCTGCCTGACCTGCTGAGTTCCTCCCGCATTTTGTGTTTTTTATGTGTAATTGCAGTTTTATATAAAAAAAAATCAGCATGGACAGGGTAGGATGAAGGGCCTCATTCTGTGCTACCTGACTTTATAACTCCATCATTTCTGACACTGAGCTAACTTTGGTAGTCATCAATGGATCTGAGGTTGAGAGGGTAAACAGCTTTAAGTTCCTCGACATCCATATTACCAAGGATCTCACATGGTCTGTACACACTGGCTGTGTGGTGAAAAATGTACAACAGGTGCCTCTTTCACTTCAGGCGGTTGAGGAAGTTTGGTATGGGTACCCAAATCCTCAGAACTTTCTACGGGGTCACAATTGAGAGCATCCTGACTGGCTGCTTCACTGCCTGGTATGCCGGCTGGTGGTGCAATGTCATCAGCGCTGGATTCCGGAGCGAAGGCTCCTGAGTTCGAATCCAAGGCAGGTCACCCCCGGGCACACTTTTCATCCGTGCCGGGTTGAGCATTGAGCTAGCCACTCGGCCTCATAAAAGAAAAAGGGTCAAGTCAGGAACGTTCATATCGTGACCCAGTTAATCCGAAAGGAGACCAATCCTGACACCACGCACCAGACAAGAATGACTGACTGCCTGGTGTGACATGCAAAAAAAAACTGCCTGGTATGGGAACTGTACCTCCCTCAATCGCTGGATCCTGCAGAGAGTGATGCGGACAGACCATTGCATCCGTAATTGTGAACTTCTCATGATTCAGGACATTCACAAAGACACGAGTGAACAAAGGGCCGGAAGGATCATTTGGGACCCGAGTCATCCCAACCACAATCTATTCCATATTGCACATTTAGACGGAGACGTAATGTGAAGATTTTTACTCCTCATGTACGTCAAGGATGTAAGAAATAAAGTCAATTCAATTAAATTCAGTCTATGTGGCTAATAGGGAAGAATTTATTTGGAATTAGCAGAGATATAGATTTATTGCCTGCCTGAATTTAATCTTCCTTAGGTCAGAGATTAATTAGTTCATGTGTCACATACCTTGTAACTTCTCAACCTTTGACATATTTAGGCATAGCATTAATAACACTGGACATCAAAGATTTTGCTTTCTGAATACTTACAGGTGTATCTTATGGATTTTGGGCTGCTGCTCATGAAAATCAACATGCAGTTTCTCTATCACGCTCTATTTTTAAAAAATCATCGATACTTATTTCAGTTCATAATTCAAACCAGAATAACTGATGCCAAGACTAAGGGAAGCATTTCCGTAAATCAAACAGGTTATCAATGGCAGGCGATTTGAAGAATTTCTATTGGGACCAGAGGAAATCACATGGAAGGCATTCAAGGATGTTGCTGAAAAATTTCTTGGCAACGACAGAACACCAAACTACGTGCAGCTGGTTAACAGTGTGCTTCCAGCCGAAAAAGCATGAAGTGCAACATGTCACTAAAATTTGATTTTCTGCATTCCCATTTAGACAACTTTCCTGCAAATCTTGGCACTGTTGGTGATGACCATGATGAAAGGTTTCACCAGGAGATAGCAGTCATGTAGGAATGGTTTCAGGGCAACTGGAATCCATCAGTACTACCTGATTATTCTTGGGCACAAACGAGAACTATAGCAAAGTGTCAATGTCATCATGCAATTAAGTGCATTGTATTTAATGAAAATTAATTTCCAGTTTCTTCTAATTCCTATGTGATACAAGTAGTGTGAAGCTATATTTGTGTTTAACTTCAAGTGGTCTATCATAACCAAAAAAAAATTGTGATGAAGCAATGCTCAAAAAATTTGTTGTCCAGTGTAATAGCTACAAATTATTGATAGCTCATTGATATAAACCATAGATTTCCACAAAAAAATGAAGTGAGCTATTTTATGCTTAATGAAACCCATAACTCATCTTATTGAACTCCAAAACCCAAAAGCTCACTGAAAATCCTTACATAACAACATCATCATGTCAGACCAGCCTCTTAAAGTGAAACCCCACCTCAACATTTGTGAATTATGTACAATTCCCCAATTATTTTACCCTGCATAGACTCCCCCAGAACTCACTAAAACTGGCATTGTGAGCCTGTTTGGAGCTTGGAAAAGCCACCTGGCTCAGGTCCTGTTTTCCATGGGTGGAGGAACAGCAGGTACCTCTAGCTCAACCAGAGGTGTGTTGACACGCCCATGGTCACATTGTGACACCAGGGGCGTGGCAATGGAATACTCTAAATCTTGGTGGGCCGGTTGAAGGTGACCAACCAAAGTATGTTCAGGTTTACCCGTCTTATCTGTGATAAAAGTCTTTTTTTCCCTGTTCCAAAGCACAGAATGGGCTATCATAACGGGGCCTAAGGGGATGTTGGTGTGTATCATGCCAGCCAAAAACAAACAGTGGAATGTAGGTCAACAGGAACCCAAGAGTGCTGTGCACCATGATGGGGGGGGGGGGGCGGCGGGGGAGTAGGAATAGGTGAAAAGTAAGTAAGTTCACTAAGGAGGGTGGACGACTGTTGAGAGGCCGACGAGGTAATCATGGGGTCAGGAATGAAATCACCTGGGATTCGTAATGTCAGCCCATATACCAACTAATCTGTGAATGCCTGCAAGTCTTCTCTTGGAGCAGTTCTGAACCTCAGCAGGACCCACAGAAGATGATCATGCCAATACTCATCAGTCGGGGAAGCCCACAGAGCAGCCTTTAAGGAGTGGTAAACCATTAGTGTGGGCAACTGAGCTGCAGGTGATACGCCGTGGTGTGATGTAGCCTCACGCCGAGGTTCTGGGCCGTCATAGCCCAGTGGTCTAAAATGAACTGGGGACTGCGGTCAGAGAAGATATCAGATGGGGTGCCAATCTGAGCAACCCAGGTGCTGATGAACACCCAAACCAGATCTGCAGCAGCTGTCATCAATGCTAGAGGAATGACCTCTGTCCACTTGGTGGTACAGTCCACCATGGTAAGAAGGTGCGTGAAACCGCAGGATAGAGGAAGAAGACCAACAATTTCCACATTGACATGGTTAAACCATCACTCAAGGACCTCAAGGGGTGCTGATGGCCCCTGAATATGACAGTTAATTTTTGCCCACTGGCACTCCACACAAGCTGCAGTCCAAATACACACGTCCTTTCTGAGGCCGTGCCAAACAAACTTCAGTGCAACCATTTTCTGTGAGGCCTTCTGGCCCGGATGTGAGAGGTCATGTATGGAGTCAAAAGCAGTCCATCTCCAGTCTGCAGCCATGATGGGGTAAGGGTGATTGGTTGAGACGTAGCACAGGAGAGAAACCCCAGCTTCCATGAACTTAATGTCAGCCAAATGCAGGCCTGTGACTGTTGTTCAGTAAGCCTGGTGCTCTTGATGAGGGGATATTGCCTTTATATAGGGGGTTAGAAATTTACCATACCTAAAAACTCCTGTAGTTTTTATGTATGCGGGGCAGTGGGAAATCCATAATAGCTGCTACTTTTGATGGGAGAGGTTTTGCACCTTCTGCAGAGATGCGATGGATAAGAAAGTTAATGATTGACAACCTAGACTGTCATTTAGCAGGGTTTATAATCAACCCATGTTGGCTTAAGTGCTCATAAAGTGTGCAAAGGTGAGATATGTGTTCAATTTTGGATGCGCTGGCAACAAGTATGTCATCCAGATGAACAGAAAGAAAATCTAAGTCTTTTAATACAGAGTCATCAGCTGTTGGAAAGTCTGTGCTGTATTTTTCAGTCCAAATGGCATGTGCAGAAACTCAAAAAGGCCAAACGGGGCTATCACAGCTGTTTTGGAAATGTCCTCAGAGCACAAAGGCACCTGATGGTAGCCCCTAACTAGATCGTCTTTGGAAAAGATTATCTTTCCGGCTCAACATGCCAAAAGGTCTTGGATGTTTGGCACAGTGTAATGACTGGAGGAGGTGGCTTCGCTAAGGCATCGGTAATCACTACATGGGCAGCAACCACCATCAGACTTATGGACAATATGGAGGAGTGAAGCCCAGGTGCTATTCAACTGGTGTACAATGTCAAGTCTTTCCATGTTGGCAGACTCAGCGTTTGTGTCTGCCAGTTTCTCTGGGTCCAGTCTACACGCACAGTCACGGACCGGCGGTCCAGTTGCAGAAATGTGGTGTTCGACCCCCATATTTTGCCACTGCGGTGGAGAATGTGGGCTTGGTGATGTCTGGGAATTCTCCCAGCATTCGAGTAAATGCGCATGCGGTGGTGCATGTGCTTGACAAAGCCATTATGGGGAAGTTACTGGGGGACCAGGATAACAACCCAAAGTCCTTTACATCCACAAGCCGGCAGTTCTTGAGAATGACTAACAGTCTTAGGGCACATAGGAAATCTGCACTGAGCAGAAGTCTTGCCACTTCAGCCAGGACAAAGTCACCCACTGAAGCCGAGTGTCACCTATCGAGTCCTGTACATCTGGATCCTGCAGCCATTGGCAGCCTCCAGCAAAGTTTCATTGCTCTTTACCTTCCCATCAATAGGCAATGCTGGCAGAACACTCATCTGAGCACCCGTGTCATACAGGAAGCATCACGCTGAAAGGCTGTCTGTAATGTGTAGTAGACGACCCTAGCAGATGGAATCCACTGTGTTCACAGACCTCTGATGTCCCCATGTGCTGGCACTGTTGAAACTGCAAGACAGTTGCACTCCCTATCATTCCTACCAAAATGAGCTTGGGAAAAGCACTGGCCCGGCATTGCCTGTTTTCCAGCTGCGAATGTCCTCCTGTTGAGGGTTTTGCTGACCAGGCCTCTTGAGGTAGAGAAAGGGGGGGGGAATGATGCACCACTACCTGTACGAGTGGAGACAATTAGCCATTTTAGAAAGCTCCCTATAGTCTATCATGGTGCATTTGGGACAGCTGTGCAAACTTGATCAGGCATTTGCTGCATGAAGAGTTCTTTAAAAACAAATTAAGGTTGGTGATTTCCCTGGAGAGACAGCATGTGGTCCACTAGCTCAGACAGCTTAGCGTCGCTGAGGCCGGGCAAGGACAGCAACTGTTTGATGCGCTCAGATTCTGATAGTCGGTGTTTGTGAATTATGAATGTTTCTCCTAATTATATTACCCAACAAAACAGATCAGGATTGCATCACCTACATCGTGAATTGATGACTTATATTGAACTGGTGCTGTTTTTGACTGTTTAGAGCAAAGCTTAATTTTTATTTAATTTTCTACAAACAATCCACAATTATGTAAGTACAAAGCCCACAATTAATTACATTTTATAAGATATGTAGAAAATGTTCCATTATCAGAGAATGATGCTTGGTAACTGTGACAATGAAGGGAAATGAATGACTGAGTCAAGTGCTAAATGTGAACAATGGATAGTGAGATGGTAATACTTAGAGGAAAAATATCTATGGTGAAATAAAGATCTGAAGTGATGCAAAGAGGGACAGTATTGGAAATGGGGACACATGGTGGAATAGAAAAGTGGAATAGCCTATCAGGGAAAGGTGTGCGGCCATGGACATCAAATGAGATGCAAATTACTTTGTTCAAGTTTGGTATGTTCAAGACATTAAGCAAATTGAATACATGCAATTCTGTAACGGGCCAATAGATGCAAAAGATGGTATTGGTATTGATATTGATATGAATTTATTATTGAGATGTGTACCAAGGTGCAGGGAAAAGCTTGTCTTGCAAACTATTCTTACAAATCAAAACTTTGCATGGTGCATTGGGATGGAACAAGGCAAAACAACAACAATGCAGGTTAAAGTGTAAAAGCTACCAAAAAAGTGCAGTACAGGTAAGTGATAAAGTGCAAGACTGAAGTGAGGTAGATTGTGAGGTCAAGAATCCATATTATTGTACAAGAGGTCCATTCAATAGTCTGATAACAACAGTAGGATAAAACTGTCCTTGATTATGCTGCCTGCTTTACCGAGGCAACAGGTGGGTTTAGACAAGATAAAATTAATGGAGACTGAGGATTGTGGAGGTGACTAAAAGCAGAAATGTCATTTGGAAATAACGAGGGTTCAACAGAGGTAAGTGTTCCACATTCTTGCTGCCAAGAAACTTGCCCGTTATAAATGTACTCTTCCAGTACAGAACTTTCTGCAGTTGGTGTTTACTTCTGAAATGCAAAGAAAAGAGTCTCAGCAAGATTTTCCATTGAATATTTAGTAATCTCTGCTTGAGAAACATTCCCACTGAATTTTTCCCAGGGACATAGCAGAATTTCTGCTTGATGTTTACTTTAGAAGAGTCTCTATTTCATTTCTAACTGAAATTAGACATGTGGAGTGAAATCAACTTTAAGGAAACTTCATTACTAAGAAATCAAACAACTTGAATGAATTTTTGAATATGGATCTGAATGTACTTAGCATTAAACAATGGTGTCTGAGAAATCAAGCTACCTACTTAATTAACTTATGAAATAAATTGTTCTTTATATACATAAGCTTAAATATAGTATATCAAATAATAAAGCATCTCCAAATATGGAAAACTAGACAAATCTACACTGCACGCTGTCAGAGCAGTGCTGCCAGGATAATCAAGGACACGACCCACCCAGCCAACACACTTTTCATCTCCCTTCCCTCCGGGAGAAGGCTCAGGAGCTTGAAGACTCGTATGGCCAGATTTGGGAACAGCTTCTTTCCAACTGTGATAAGACTGCTGAACGGATCCTGACCCAGATCTGGGCTGTACCCTCGAAATATCCGGACCTGCCTCTCGGTTTTTTTTGCACTACCTTACTTTCCATTTTACCATTTTCTATTTATGATTTATAATTTAAATTTTTAATATTTACTCATTTTTACTGTTTTTAATATTTAGTATTTGTAATCCAGGGAGCGGGAAGTGCAGAATCAAATATCGCTGTGATGATTGTATGTTCTAGTATCAATTGTTTGGTGACAATAAAGTATAAAGTATAACGTATAAATTTACTTAAGTTCATTTTTCCTCATGATTAGATACAGAATAAATATTATTTTATATGTTTGAAGACACCAATAAGAATTATTTGTAATTCTGCTGTTCAAGAACTTAGAAGAATTAAGCTCAACTCTTACCAAACATACATTACTGTCCATTAAACAACGATGTCAAATGCACTGGAGGATCCATTCTTGCTTGTGTTCTGTGCTCATTATAAAAGACACTGCTCACATACCAAACAGCTTGAGTTACTTAACTTATTGTTTTATGTCAACCATAACAACAATGTTTTAAAGCCAATCATCCTTGACAAATCAATATATGCAGTTCGTGCAAGTGGCATTCTGGAATGTTCCACTTGAACTCATCACGAAGCAAACAGAACCCTTTGAATTACAGACATCAGTGGTTCTAAAATGTAATTAGCATAAGCTCATCAAAGAATCTCACGTGGGTTGTTATACATTTTCAGTGTCAAAGAAGAACATAAAGGTAACAAGATCTTGAGTTGTATGTTAAGATCAGTTAAGTCATCTCCATTAACCAGTGAGCACTGGGTCACTGTTTTAGATTTGTTATTAAGCTGCGCAGCCACACGTGTAGTCAGTACTTGGAATGGAGATCACCAGGTGTAATAATATTGCTGCCTAGGGGGAAAAAAAATGATCCAACCAACAGACTAAAATCATTGCAGTCGCCAGACAACATCCATTTACCAATTAGCTTCCCTTTCCTTAGCGATCTCAGTGTGCTTCAGATTTATATTTATCAAAGGGAATTTAAATTGTAAGTATGCATGTTGTCTTTCAGAGTAATAAGTTCGAATCAGGTGGTTCAAATCATGCTCAAGGTAACCTGCCTTAACAGCTATCGCCCAGTGGCCCGGACATCTATTAGCATAATGTGCTTTGAGAGGCTGGTCATAGGACACATTAATTCCAGTCTCCACCCACAGCAATTAGGGACAACATGATCATGTAGCCATTAGCATAATGCTTTTACAGCACCAGGAGACCCATGTTCAATTCTGCCACTGTCTGTTGTCTGTAAGGAGCTTATGTTTTCTCACCATGGTTTCCTGGGTTTCCTTCAGGTGCTCCAATTTCCTCAGACATTCTAAAGGGTTAGTAGATCAATTGGTTACATGGTGGAATGGCTTATTAGTCCAGAAGGGCCACTTACTGGATTCAGCAGTATCTCTAAATTTTTAAAAAATGCCTGCCCTGAACAGGTCTATAGCAGACGCCATCTCCCTGGCCCTACTCTTACCTCTGGAGCAGTAAAAAAGTAAAAACACTCACATTAGACTATGTGACTACAGTCCACCTTCATTTCAATAATTCCAAGCAAACTCAGCAAGCTCCAACACTTAGGAATCAACAACACCCTCTGCAGCTGGATCCCCACCATCCTGACCAACAGATTGCAATCAGAAGAGATAGACAGCCACACCTTTATCATGATTATTCCCACTGCTAGTGCTCCACAACGTTAAATCCTCAGCCCCCTATTCTATTCCCTGTACACTCATGGTTATGTGGCCAGATTCTGCTTTAACTCTGCGTATGCATTTGATACCATGACAGTGGGCAGTATCTGAAATAACAATAACTTGGAGTACATGAAGACAAGACCTTAGAAACATGGTGTCAAAACAACAATGTTTTTCTCAATGTCCAGGGACTCTGTCTATACTTCTCGCTGTCTCAGCAAAGCAGCCATCAAACTCTGCACTTACTCCAGATCATTTGCAACTCCTGTGCATATTTAACTAATGCTTTTTTGAAAGAAATGGATTGTGAGATTTCACAGACAGTAGAAATGCATAAATGTAGGTTTTTGGGCTACAAGTATAAACTTAAGAAGTTAAAAAGCTTAAAAGTTAAAGACTTTAAAAATACTTGAAAAGAATGACACGGTTGAAATCTTCAAACTTAACGTAGATTATGGTACTGAAGTCCTATGGATTTTCATGGGGAATTTCCAAATTTCTTGCTTCCTTTCAGAGCTTGGTGGATGTTGGGTGTCTTGGGTCTGGGAAGTAGGGGAAGGGAAGAGAAGGAAAGATCTCTGCAGAGCAGAGGTAAACTAGGAACCTACCTAGCATTCTGGTTACATTGGTATTCTGAATGATGGAACTGTATAGGCGTCTTTGAGTAAGGCACTACAATAGCATAGCGGTTAATGTAACCCTATTATAGCTTGTGGCATCAGAGTTCGGATTTCAATTCTAGTATCCTCTTTAAGAAAATTTGTATATTCTTCTTGTGTGTGTGTGTGTGTGTGTGTGTTTCATCTGGGTGCTCTGGATTCCTCCCACAGTTCAAAGGTGTACTGGCTAGTGGGTTAATAAATCATTATGAATTGTTCTGTGATTAGGCTGTGGGCTAACTTGGTGGATTGCTGGGCAGTACAGCTGGTGGGCCATAAAGACCTGTTCTATGTGTATCTCTTTATAAATAAATACCCAGTAACTTGATAAACATATAACTAAGGTTGGAAGCAGAGAACTGGTAAATCTCTCCCCATTGTAAAACAGTAAGTCTTCATTAACAGGATATTGATCAGTTGGGCATTTATTTTGCAAGTTTCATGGTGAATTTAGGACTAGAAAAAGTGTATGAAGCATAATCCCAGCACAGATCCTAAAATGAAACCAAGTAATGTTGTTAAAATTTGGTAATTGTGTTTTATTTTTAATTTAGGCTTATAGTGATTAAATAAAATCTCAAGCATTGAGGATCGATTGTTAGAATTGCTTTGGGTACCGAAAGTGACCATTAGGACATGAATTTAAATATCAAATAGTAATAAACAATTACACTTTGCAGAAAAGTGATGGAATCTAAAAGCTGGATATTGTTGTTAATGTACAAATTGGAACGATGTTAGGTAATGTACGAAGACCATGAGCAATAAATCATAATTAATCACTGGCCATTTGTATTTCTCCCATTAGCTTTGTAAAAACAATACTTAAACAAACATTTCATGGATGTATACATTTGCTCATTAAATTCCCATTTAACTCACCACAGAAATTACCCCTCTAAAAATGGTTATCGTTGTGGGTGGCTGCCAGTCATCCTCTTTGCCTAGATAGTGAACAGTTTGGAATCTCAGATTGTGAATTATTTGAAAACATTGATAAAAAAGAAGAAAAATATGTTTACTTCTTTTACATTTTATGTCCATTTTACTTCTCTTTAACTTTAATTAATTATTCTCTATTTTTCTTTCTGAACATGATTCCACATTTAATTTACCTGTTCTAATATACCTGTCTTTATTTCAATCTCAATAATGAAGCAAGGAGTTACAAAACAATAATACCATAAAATCATCAGTCATATGAACAGAGTCAAGCTATTTGGCTCATCAAGTCTATTCTGCCACATCATCATGGCTGATTTATTAGACCTCTCAACACCATTCTCCTGCCTTCTCCCCAAAATCTTTGAAACCTTTATTAATCAATAACCTATCAAACTCTTTTTGAAGTACACCCAGTGATGTAGCCTCCATGGCCATTTGTGGCAATGAATTCCACATATTCCTCACCCTCTGACTAAAGAAATTCCTCCTCATCTCTATTCTAAAGGGGTGTCTCTCTATTCTGAGGCTGTGTCCTAGACTCCACCATTACAAGAAACATCCTCTCCACATCTATTTGATCCAGTCCTTTCAATATTCAATAGGTTTCAATGAGATCTGTCCCTCATTTTCTAATTTCCATCGAGTACAGGCCCAGAGCTATTGAATGCTCAGTCTTATTAATCACAAAACTACCCTGGATCCCTTGTTGTTGTCCTTTAGCTCATGTTTCCAGCAGCTTGGATGTTAAGTTTTTAGTAAACAAAATCTCAGCACTGCAAATCACCGCTTCTGAACTTCAGAAAATGGAACTGAAATCTGAGACAGAATTACTGAGGTTCCCATATAGCTTAATTCATAGCCAACTATGTATGGACCAACTATCAACCATTGATCAATGTCTCAGTATTTGTCTCCATTCATGCTTTCTGTTATATCTTGTTTCACTTCTTTTATCTTTAATTTATCTTACATTACCAGAACAAAATGATTCATTTATTTTTGTATGAAAATCAACCATATTTTTTCTAATATTCATTGGTGGCTGATATTTCAAATTAATATGACTGTCTGAAAGACATTTCGTGACACCCTGAGGGGAGAAAAAAAGATGTTAGTTCTTATTTTGTCATCCCTTTACTTGGTTTTAATATGTCACTTCAAGGTGAAAAGTTGTTTTTTCTTCGTACATTCCCTTGATCACATCTGTCATTTGGCACAGGAAAATTTGTCCCACACTTTCGACGTTCAAAGTACATTTCTTATCAAATTATCTGTATATCATACAGCCTTGAGAATTGTCTCCTTACAGGCAGCCACAAAACAAAGAACCCCCAAAATAACACATTAAGAGAAAGACCATCAAACACCCACTGCACAGAGAGGAAAAAAATCGTGCAAACAATAAAGTAAGCAAATAGTATTCAGAGCTGAAGTTTTATGAAAGACACAAGGCCAGACATCACTTGCATCTAAAGCAGGCCACAGCCTCAGTCCATCGTAGAGCTAAATAAATGTGGGGCCACAGATGCGAAGCCAGACATCACTGCTACCAGACCAGGCCACTGTCTCTGTTCAGTGCAGAGCTAAATGTACGTCACAAATCAGTGAGCAGAACCAAACTGAATCGGCCCATCCCTCACTTCCAGTCCCAACAAACTGACCTTTTCAGTCTCACCAGATTCTTAACTCAACTAAACATTGGGTCGTTTTCGCTCTCGGACTGCTCTAGGGCCTGGAACTCACCACCACGATTTGGCTCATACCTGTCCTTTCTAATTGGGTCTGAAATTTAAACTGATCAGACATCGCGACTTTCCTCGCTCCCACCTCTCCTTGCCTTCACCTTCACCTCTGTCACCACCTCCTCCTCCTCTAGTCTCCGCTTGCCTAGCCTCACCTCTGCATTCCTCTCTATTGTTAGCATTGTTCAACCTTCACAACAAATTCAATGAGTAAGTCAAGTACTTAACTGCAGTATATTTCAATGAATAATCATACCTGCAGGTACACTAAGATGATTTAACAAATAACAGTTATTATGTTCAGAATTCAGTAAAATACATTACTGAAGCAGGTCATTACATCCAGCTTGTTCAAGTTAGACTTTGAACATGGATTTGATATTGAATATAAACCATTGATATTGAGCATAAAAGAAAATCTTTTCAATTTGGAGGAGAGGGGATTCAACCCTTTTACAGGCCTCTTTGTGTAATGGAAAATGTAAAAACTGTTATAGAAACATAGAAACACGAAAACCTACAGCACAATAGCACAATACAGGCCCTTTGGCTCACAAAGCTGTGCCGAACATGTCCTTACCTTAGAAATTACCTAGAGTTATCCGTTGTCCTCTATTTTTCTAAGCTCAATGTAACTATACGGGAGATTCTTAAAAGACCCTATCGTATCTGCCTCCATCACCATTGCCAGCAGCCCATTCCATGCACTCACCACTCTCTGCGTGAAAAACTTACCCCTGACATCTCCTCTGTATCTACCTCCAAGCACCTTAGAACTGTGCCTTCTCATGCTAGCCTTTGCAGCCCTGGGAAAAAGCCTCTGACTACCCACACAATCAATGCCTCTCATCATCTTATACACCTCTATCAGGTCACCTCTCATCCTCCATCGATCCAAGGAGAAAAGGCCAAGTTCACTTAACCTATTCTCATAAGGTATGATCCCCAATCCAGGCAACATCCTTGTAAGTCTCCTCTTCACACTTCCTATGGTTTCGACATCCTTCTTATAGTGAGGCGACCAGAACTCAGCATAGTACTCCAAGTGGGGTCTGACCACAGTCCTATATAGCTGCAACATTACCTCTCAGCTCTTAAACTCAATCCTATGATTAATGAAGGCCAATGCACCGTATGCCTTCTTAACCACAGAGTTAACCTGCGCAGCAGCTTTGAGTGTCCTATGGACTTGGACCTCAAGGTCTCTCTGATCCTCCACACTGCCAAGAGTCTTACCATTAATACTATATTCTGCCATCATATTTGACCTACCAAAATGAACCACTTCACACTTTCCTGGATTGAACTCCATCTGCCACTTCGCCACCCAGTTTTGCATCATATTAATGTCCGGCTGTAAACTCTGACAGCCCTTTACACTATCCACAACACCCCCAACCTTTGTGTCATCAGCAAATTTACTAACCCATCCCTCCACTTCCTCATCCAGGTCATATATAAAAATCATGAAGAGTAGGGGTCCCAGAACAGATCCCTGAGGCACACCACTTGTCACTGACCACCATGTAGAATATGACCTGTCTACAACCACACTTTGTCTTCTGTGGCAAGCCAGTTCTGGATCCACAAAGCAATGCCCCCTTGGATCCCATGCCTCCTTACTTTCTCAATAAGCCTTATCAAATGCCATATACACTACATCTACAGCTCTACCTTCATCAATGTGTTTAGTCACATCAGGCTCGTAAGGCACGACCTGCCTTTGGCAGAGCCATGCTGACTATTCCTAATCAATTTATGCCTCTCTAGATGTTGATAAATCCTGCCTCTCAGTATCTTATCCATCAACTTACCAACCACTGAGATAAGATTCACTGGTCTATAATTTCCTGGGCTATCTCTGCTCCCTTTCTTGAATAAGGGAACATCATCTGCAACCCTCCAATCCGCCAGAACCTCTCCCATCCCCATTGATGATGCAAAGATCACCTGGTGCTGATGTGGCCGTCCAAGAGGCTGGGAGTCTCCAGGACTTCCCACATCTGACACCGAGCACAGAACATTGGCCTCACACACATACTTCCTTTCTCTATTCTACACAGATAACGTACCTCGCCTCGACCCGTTAACGCTGAAGTCCCGTTGAGCCATAGCCTTCCTATTCTGTTGCCCGCTCCTTCTATGCCCACTCTATAAAGCTGTCTCCTCTTAAACTCTTCTCACTGTTCTACCTGTCTGACGTCCTTGTGCTTGCGCAGTCGTGACCCAATCAAACCGCTGATGAAATTATAGTATAGAAATAAGATATTTAACCAAATAAATCTTTGATTTATTTGTTCAGAAGTGCCACGCGGCATGAGTATACTCTGCTGCCTGCAATCCACAATCCTTCGATATTCATATTTTCCAGGCATGCACGGAGGGACTTTAAAACGTTGTTGAGGAGGATTGTAAATTTTGACTATTGCTCACATTGTAAATAGTTCTGATGATTTTTTGTTGTTATTTCATATCTATTAACTTGTGCTGCATCTGACATTATTTACTTCATGTAAAGCCCTACACATAGATTCTGACCATACTTTTTCCTTTCAAAATGCATAGTCAAACATGTTTCTACATTGAACTCATCATCCTTGGCTAATCATCCTTCATGGCAGGACATCCAACATTCCTCTTCCACAACCATGATCAAATATTGTGTCCCAACTGCACCTCCGCTCTAAATCAGAGACAACTTGTGAATAACTTGAGGACTATTGCCCACATAGACTAAATACCACTGCTCCACTTTCACCTGGAATATTTTTCTTAAATGCTCAGATCTGATAAACCTTGTTTTTTACACTAACATTTCTATATCATGATTACATGTAATATTGTTTTTTTGCATCTCTTCAGTTTGAAGACCTCATTCACTACACTTAGTTCATCAACTTAATGCATTAGAACTTACCGTAAAGGGTTACACTTACCTATAAATACATAGGGCACCAATTGCAGGCAGCACAGTTGAGCATTCCAATCCACAGTAAGTTCCTCATCTGGAAAATGCAAGGAAATAGCATCTCACAGCAAGCAAATAGCATTTTCATATCTTACATCACAGAAAGAAGAACTAAACTCACCATAAGAAGTTGGGTGTGTCTACAGTATTTACGTCTAACTGCTCATTCTAATGGTTTGAGAATGATATTTTTTACTGCAGAAATAGCTCTCTGATGCTGAATCAACTTTTACTAGAGTTGAGTTATATTTCCAGTTTAATTTAGTCTTTGAATATGGATTGGGTTTATAAGTACAGTATCTGAACTATTAACCCATTAACATTGAATTTGAAACAGAAACTTTTAGGGTGCGTGAATACATGCACTATTCAAGATGGTAAAATTGTCACAGTATTGAAATATGGTAGCCAATTTATCATGCTTTTTGATTTTTTTTAAAGTGCCACTTAGTATATGTATACTCTCATGCCTACTCTGTATGTTCCTTTAATATTCATATTTCCTGATTCTCCTTTAAAAGTAAAAACAAAACATTGTTGCAGAGAATTCTCCATTCCAAACACCATTTTGAAGATAATTATAGGATCTACTTAAATGTTTGGTGTTTGTTTTTCATACTTACACCTTGTGTTAAAATCTAGACTTAGATTTTTACTGTGGTCACAGATTGACTTGGGTTTCCATGCAACTGTGAGCCATTGCTGAGAGATTCCAAACATGCTGAGAGATGATTACAAGTGATTTCTTCATGGCCATCCAACATGGGAATCCAGTGTTGTCCAGTGGAAGAGCACCAACCATCTGTGACCCTCCAGCGGGTTAGGGCTGGCATTGATCCAATGGTTATTTCAATAAGATAGATTGACCTAGAGGGAAATAGGTGCATGTCAGTGCGCAATGTTTTGAGTTCATGTATATAACTCAAGTGTGTCCAACTTCAATAGTTTGTCATGATGTGTTTTAGATTTTCTTTTCATAAATGTTATAATATTTCTAAAAATACAATCCTCAGTTTGATTGTTAATTGTATTTCAATGTTTTTAGATATGTATAAATGTTGCAGGCATTCACAAGCATTTAAAGCACTTCAATGGGTGTGACTTGTTGAAATCCTGTCAATCTGTTACATCTTGGCCGGTGGCTCACTGACATCAGAAAATTCTGTCAAATGCCACTAATTTCTCATTTTTGAAACTACTTAATTTTCTCCTCAAGATTGTAATTCCCTAGCCCTGATAACAACTGAAAGAATACACTGTTCAATATTTATGTTGCATTTATATCCTTTATTACACCATTGTTTTCTAAAACTTTACATGATTTTTCATCTACAGTTGTATTAAAGTCTTCCATGTTCAGTAATGTTTCCTTAATTTTGAGGCTATGCTTCCGGATATTAAACTAAGGATTGTACTTAAGCTTTTAACGCTTTATTATCTTGAGAAATCACTTAGATTACCTGCAAGTTTGCACAAAACTGTTCTTCTGCTCCAATAAGATCTTAGATATATGCTCCCATTGAATATTCCTTTCAAAATACAGAACTAACAATTTGGCCAATCATTAATCATTCCACAATACCCATATTCTCAAATTTCCTATGCCAGAATCCTCATCAAATATTATATTCCACCGGTGTCTCCACTCTGTATTAGAGCCAATTTATCGAGACTATTCTTTACATAAAGAAAATAGAGCTACACAGAATCACTTGGATTCTCCTTGTCAAATGCTCAAATTAGATCAGCCTTTTATTATTCACATGAATAAACAAAACATCAATTTCAGGAAGTGCAGATGCACACAAGAGAGCAGATGCACGTGATATCTGGACCTCGTCTTTCTATATTCGTTCTAATTGCTCCTTGTAATGTTATGACAAGTCTTTTTTTGCTGCCAAGTAAAATCTCTGGCACCAAATCAACTTTGTCAAATGTTAGATCCCACTTCATTAGCTATAATTATTGTTGGCAAATGCAAGTGCATGAATTTATTTGTTCGATCCCTTCTGGCACAATATGTGAAACATGCATGCTATTCACGAGAAGCACACACACCTTTGAACTTCAGAGTTTACTTACAGATTGGAGCAGAAGACCAAAGATTCAAATTGTTCTTGACACTGACCTTGGGGTATGCACAGTGATGTCAACGGTTGTGTCGTCAGCAAATTTATAGGTGGTGTTTCAGCTGTGCCTAACCATACAGTCGTTGGTGTAGAGAGAGTAGAGCAGTAAGCAAAGCACATTTTCTTGAGGTTTGTCAGTAAGTGCAAGAATTTATTTCTGATCTCCACTGACTCTGGTTTCATGATAAGAAAATCAAGTATCTAGCCGCAGGAACTGTTTCTTGCTGTTAGAGCGCATTCTGGAGATAAAGTATACAGTAAAAATTTCAAATCTCTTACTAACTCTTCTTTCAGTTAGTCCTGACGAAGGGTCTCGGCCCGAAACGTCGACTGTACCTCTTCCTAGAGATGCTGCCTAGCCTGCTGCGTTTACCAGCAACTTTTATGTGTGTTGCTTGATATTCCAGTATCTGCAGATTTCCTCATGTTTGCACAGCAAAAATTAACCTCACCAGCAACCAATCTTCAGATTTGAATGTAGATGCAGATTAAATTTAAAACGCAGCTCAGAACAATTAGACCTCAGATGCCAGCATAGGCATGAATGCGGCCTGGAGTCAGAGGGGATGAGCATTCGTTTCGGGTGTCTGGAGTGTGGGTGCGAAGAAGGAGGTGTGAAAATTATATGTAATTCAAAGGAAGCATTGTAGATACATTGTAAATATTGAATTCTCTTGCAGTTACGTTTGATCTTTAGCATGCAGAAATGTCGTGTAATATTGGATTGAGCGGGCTTCTTCTAAGAGTGTCTCAATATACTTCCAGGGCACCTGGGGGTGACTCATGTAGCAGCAGGACTCTCAATGGATATGATTAAGTATTCTCATTTCAGCCTGATACAGCTGAAAAGCACATTTGCTTCCAAGGTCAGTACAGTCAACAGAGATGCCTCAATGTGTTTAAATGAACAATCGCTGCTTAAAACTGACAGAAACAATACTGAATGTGGATGGATATTCACACAAGTGTAGTTTTATTCCCCCTTTCAAAGTGTGCATAAAAGGTGTTTACCTCATCTGGGAGTGAAGCACCACACCATTCATGATGTTAGGTTTTGCCTTGCAGGAAGTAATGGCCTACAAACTCTGCTGGAGCTGATGTGCATCCAATTCTGTCTTGAACTTCAACTAGAATTTTGTTTTTGCTTTTAAAATTGCCTTCTGTAGGTCGTACCTGGACTTCCAGACCAGAAGTCTTGAATGCCACAGATCTAGCCCTCAGAAGACCACGAATCCCCTGGTTCACCCATGGCATTCGGTTTGGGTATGTCCAGTATGTTTGTGAAGGCACACACTCATCCACACAGGCCTTGATGAAGCCAGTGACAACTGTGGCATATTCATTCAGATCCGTGAAGGAATCCCTGAATATTGTCCAGTCCACCCACTCAAAAGCAGATCCGTAAACACTCTTCCACCTTCCTTCACCATACCTTGTTGGTCCTCACCACTGGTGCTGTGATCTTCATCCTCTGCCTATATGCTGGGAGTAATGGTACAATCAGTTGATCAGATTTTCCAAAGTGCGAGTGTAGAATGACATGGTAAGCAGTCTTGATGGTAATATAACTGTGGTCAAGTGCTACTCCTCTGATTTCACAGGTGGTAGCTGTTCAGAGACTTCTTCAAGCTGGCCTGTTTGAAATCCCCTGCACAGGGAAGGCATCAGGGTGTGTTGCTTCATTACTGCTGTTCAGAATGCTCAGCTCCTAGAATGACGGCAGAAAACTCCCTCAGCGGGTAATGTGGATAACACTTGACTGCTAGATGTTCCAGGTCGGGTGAGCAGGACTGAGACAGAACCATCACACTGTGCACCATGATAACTTTTATCAGTTCTGGTTATGGAAAGCTTTTCAGAAACAATCTTCGTATTTACTACACAGGAAAATAGAATATTTTCTTGTCTCAAGAAGCATAACGTGTGATTGAAATAGTCTGTATATAGCAATGTTGGTAGACAATACTATACTTTGTTGTTAACAGGAGATTCAAGATTGTTCAACGTGATTTCCACTGCACAAGTGTAACAGAGAAATAATTGTTACTCTGGGTCTGATGCAGCACAAAACACTCAATGGCACAAAGAACACGATAGTAAAAAATGTGATAAATGTAAAGACTTAAGATGGTTTATAAACTTAGATGGAGCGTATGCTAAAGTGATGCTAGGTACAGGAGTGTCTGTATATAACGTGACTGATAGGAAGTGATAAAGTACTGCTAGTGGTGGGGGGAGAATTTAATCAGCTTTACTGCTGGTGGAAAGTTTTTGAGATTGGTGGTCCTGGTGTCGATGTTATGTAGCCTCCTCCTTGATGGGAGTGGGATGAGCAGGATGGGTAAGATCCTTCATGATGTTACTGGCCCTTTTCTAGTACTTTTCTGAACATATTTGACGTACGCTAACATTAAGGATACATACAGCTCCTCTCCCCTCCCCCCACTGGGAAGGTCAGAATACAACTTGGTGCATCTAAAACCCTGCTACGTGCCTCTGGTGAAGAGTAAACCTACAACCTTGAGGACAGTGAGGAAATGGTCGGAAGAGGCTTATGAGGTGCTCTAGGGTTGTTTTGAGGTGACAGACTGGCAGGCACTCTGTGAGCCACATAGAGAGGATATTGATGGGCTCACAGAATGCATCACTGATTACATTAACTTCTGTGTGGACTGCAATGTTCCGACAAGAACTGTCCTTTGTTATTCAAATAGCAGGCCATGGGAGACAAAGGACTTTAAGGACATCCTGAATGCTAAAGAGAGGGCATTTAGAGATGGAAATAGGGAGGAGCTGAGGGCAATACAGAGGGACCTGAAAGCCAGGATCAGGGAGGCTAAAGACAGGTACAGGAGGAAGCTTGAGTGGAAACTCCAGCAGAAAAACATGAGAGAGGTCTGGAGGGGGATGAGGACCATCACTGGGTTTCGGCAAACTAGCAACAGAGGAGCTGAAGGCAGTGTGGACGGGGCCAACAGAGTTGACATTGTGACCCCTGCCCATCCCCCACATGAGCCATCTGTTGTCAGCCCCCAACCAACACATATTCCACTCTCCCCTCCTACCCCTCCTCACAGTCCCCCACCCTGCTCTCATGACTATACCCTTCCCCCACATGAAACCACCACGGTGGACTTCACGGCTGAACAGGTGAAAAGACAGCTGAAACATCTCAACCCAAGCAAGGCTGCAGGACCGGATGGTGTTAGTACCAGGATGCTCAAAGCCTGTGCCCCTCAGCTATGTGGAGTACTTTGCCATGTATTCAACATGAGCCTGAGGTTCCGGAGGGTTCCTGTACTGTGGAAGACGTCCTACCTCGTCCCTGTGCCAAAGACGCCGCGCCCCAGCGGCCTCAATGACTACAGACCGGTGGCATTGACCTCCCACATCATGAAGACCCTGGAGAGACATGTTCTGGAGCTGCTCTGGCCTATGGTCAGGCCACACTTAGATCCCCTCCAGTTTGCCTACCAGCCCCGACTAGGAGTTGAGGATGCCATCGTCTACCTGCTGAACTGTGTCTACGCCCAACTGGACAAGCCAGTGAGCACTGTGAGGGTCATGTTTTTTGACTTCTCCAGTGTGTTCAACACCATCCGCCCTGCTCTGCGGGGGGAGAAGCTGACAGCGATGCAGGTGGATGCTTCCCTGGTATCATGGATTCTTGATTACCTGACTGGCAGACCACAGTACGTGTGCTTGCAACACTGTGTGTCCGACAGAGTGATCAGCAGCACTGGGGCTCCACAGGGGACTGTCTTGTCTCCCTTTCTCTTCACCAGTTACACCTCGGACTTCAACTACTGCACAGAGTCTTGTCATCTTCAGAAGTTCTCGGATGACTCTGCTATAGTTGGATGCATCAGCAAGGGAGATGAGGCTGAGTACAAGGCTACGGTAGGAAACTTTGTCACATGGTGTGAGCAGAATTATCTGCAGCTTAATGTGAAAAAGACTAAGGAGCTGGTGGTAGACCTGAGGAGAGCTAAGGGACCGGTGACCCCTGTTTCCATCCGGGGGTCAGTGTGGACATGGTGGAGGATTACAAATACCTGGGGATACGAATTGACAATAAACTGGTCTGGTCTAAGAACACTGAGGCTGTCTACAAGAAGGGTCAGAGCTGTCTCTATTTGCTGAGGAGACTGAGGTGCTTTAACATTTGCCGGACAATGCTGAGGATGTTCTACGAGTCTGTCGTAGTCAGTGTGACCATGTTTGCTGTTGTGTGCTGGGGCAGCAGGCTGAGGGTAGCAGACACCAACAGAATCAACAAACTCATTCGTAAGGCTTGTGATGTTGTAGGGATGGAACTGGACTCTCTCATGGTGGTGTCTGAAAAGAGGATACTGTCTAAGTTGCATGCCATCTTGGTCAATGTCTCCCATCCACTACATAATGTACTGGGTGGGCACAGGAGTACATTCAGCCAGAGACTCATTCCTCCGAGATGCGGCACAGAGCATCATAGGAAGTCATTCCTGCCTGTGGCCATCAAACTTTACAACTCCTCCCTTGGAGGGTCAGACACCCTGAGCCGATAGGCTGGTCCTGGACTTACTTCCTGGCATAATTTACATATTACTATTTAACTATTTATGGTTCTATTACTATTTATTATTTATGGTGCAACTGTAACGAAAACCAATTTCCTCCACGATCAATAAAGTATGACTATGACTATGACTATATGCTCTTCATGGCGGAGGGGCTGGTGCCGGTGATGCATTAAGCAGTGCTGACTACCCATTGCAGAGCCTTCCTGTCCACTGCAGTGCAGTTTTTGTACTATGTAATGATGCAGCATATTAGGATGCTCTCCACTGTGCGTTTGTAGACTAATGTGAGTAGTGTTGAGTGTAGTCCAGCTCTCTTTAGTCTCCTCAGAAAGTAGAGGCATTGGTGAGCTTGGTGAAGCTTAGCTGAGTTGATAACACTACTTGTATGCTTGTACTTTTAGTCCATTATGCATTATTCCTACACGTTGACATAAGACAGGAATTTTATGTGAATGTTGTACAGAATAATGTCCATACAGTGCGGGTAAATAAATACAAGCCTGCACTCAATAGCCACTTTATTTGGTACCTCCTGTACCTAATAAAGTGACTACTGATTGTATGTTAGTTGTCTTCTGCTGCTGTAGCCCATCCACTTCAAGGTTCAACATGTCCGAACCAGAATCAGAATCATGTTGTGCAATCAGAGGTGCTCTCCTGCACAACACTGTTGTAACAGATAGTTATTGGAGATACTGTCACCTCCCTGCCTGATTGAACCAGTTTGAACATTCTCCTTTGATTTCTTTCATTAACAAGACATTTTTGCCCACAGAACTGCTGTTCAGTGGATGTTTTTCTTTGTTTTTTTTCTTTTGCTCCATTCTCTGTATTCTCTTGAGACTGTTGTGTGTGAAAATCCCAGGAAATCAGCAGTTTCTGATATTCTCAAACCACTCCATCTGACACCAACAAACTTTCCACAGTTAAAGTCACTTAGATCACATTTCTTCCCTATTTTGATGTTTGGTCTGAATATCTGAACATCTTGATCATGTCTGCATGCTTTTATGCATTGAGTTGCCTCCACATGATTGGCTGATTGGATATTTGCATTAACGAGCAGGCATACAGGTGTACCTAATAAAGTGACACTGAGTGTATATTTTTAATATTTTGAGAAAAACGTAATATTCATTTTCAGCAGAAAATAAAATATCACGATGGAGAAATATAAAAGATGTGTAATGATGTAACTGGACAGCTGACTATTGTATGCTTACATCACTTGTCAAAAATGCACACTGGAAAAATATTAAATTTTTGTCTTGTTTTGGTTAAAGTCTGTCCCGAGCCTTTAAATGATATTCAGAAAAGGTGCAGATTCATTAGAAACACGGGGTGTAAGACTGAAAAAAAGATTAAAATGTTTATTGCCAATCAACTGTATCTTCACTTGATTTCACTCATATCTATTCAATCACTACTTTTTACAGAACTATTTATTTTCTTCCCTTGAACGGTCATCTTCTGTAATCCAAGGTCATACTTCTGCTCTTAGACTTCTCCTTACCTGCATTCTGCTTTTTGGTGATAATAGTTACAAAGTTCTTCCGTCAACTCCAACAGGATCCCACCCCCAAGCATATCTTCAACTCCCAGCCCCGCACTTTCCGTTTTCCACAGTGATCGCTCCCCAGGCGACTCCCTTGTCCTTTCAACCCTCTCCACTGATCTTCCTCCTGGTACTTAACCTTGCAAGTGAGACAAGTGACATACTTGCTCCTACACCTCCTACATAGCAGTTCATGGCTCCAAACAGTGCTTCCAGATGGAGGCGGCACTTCACCTATGGGTCTGCAGGGGTCATCTGCTGTATCCGGTGCTCCTGGTGTGGCCTCCTGTATATCGGTGAGACCCGATGTAGATTAGGAGACTGTTCCTCCAAGCACCTGTGCTGCATAACCTACTGAGTATTTTTGGGGTGCTAGTGCTTTGTCGTGCTTGAATTTATCTCATGTTCCCAAGTCTGATACAGAATAAGATTATCAGCTGGAAAAAGGAAAAGAACCAGGATGTGGTCAATGCTTCCTGGAAAAAATGTAAAATTTCCCCATCAGCTCCCAGGAATTCCTGTCTCATAGCTGCTCAAACGGAGAAGAACATTCAAAGTTCAAAGCACATTTATTATCAAAGTATGTATACATTATACAACCTGCAGATTCATTGCCTTACAGGCAGCCATAAAACAAAAAAAACCACAAAAGAATCCATAAAAAATTACCGTCAAACACCCAAAATGCAGAGAAAAAAAAACACATGGTGGAAACAATAAAAATAAGCAAATGACTTTAGAATGAAAGTGAGTCCACAATCATAAAACCCAGAGCAGACCACAGTCTCAGCCCCAGTTCAATGTAGAACTGAGTAAATGTCATGGAGCATTTGGGATGGCAATGAGAGCCAGAGGTCCATGTGACAGTTTAGATGGCAGGAGGATAATGCTGCATCCCAAACTATTCACCTGCTTGTCCTTGCAGGCACTCCCTGCTCCCCCTGCAGAATAGTCTGCATTTGCGATAATGGCATTATCATGTTGTCTTAGAAACCACAGAATTATAGTGGAAACGTGTCATTCTCAATCCCAATTGACTACCTAAGAAAAATAAGAAATCTCACCGGATATATTCTAAACAGTCTAAATATATAATAAATGCTGAATTATGGAAAGTAAACTTATTAAAGCACGTCAAAGGAATGTGTCTCTAGAGCCAAGTGGTGGTTTTATTTAATCCACAAAAAGCTTCTGGAACAATGATTAAACTTAAGCATAATAGTTGAATAGAGTTGACAGTTAGCAATTAAACAAGATTAACATATGAGTAATGTCTGTAACTTCAGTTGATTCCAACAAAAGCATCCTAAACACTAACAGGGAGGTGACAGTGTGAAGTTTGTCAGCATTGTTGGATAAAAGAATAATGGGCAACAGCGCCCTCTACTGATATTCATGCTGGAGCCCTTTCTCCCAATGAGGGAAATGCATGGAGAAGGGTGATTAACTCAAAAACAGATAATTAGCTGTGAAAAAGCAGAATATTTGTGCATTTTAGTTATGACACAGCCATAAAATCATGTTATAATCTGACAGAGAAAAACGTTTTGAAAACCTATCCAGTAAGTGTACTTAGTGAGGAACTCTACCACAAAAGTGTTTAATTAGTTGCTTTGGAACATTTTGAGTTTTTGATAATTGTGACATCAAAGTAGGTACTTTTCCTGTCTTTTTTTTAAATTTGTGTGTTGGTACCAGAAGGGAAAGCAAGATGATCATCATAAAAATTCCAACAGATTTTATAAATCTCTCGCTATCATTATGTCAGGTTCACATGTAAGTGAGTCTTATTCCAGCCCTCTACCCACAACAAAATATTTTTTTGCAAAACCATGTTGCAAAACGATCAGTCATGCTTACAAGTAATGAGTAACTTCAAGTTCCGTTCACTCACTGAGAACAATATGTAACAGGCTTTACTGGATGCAGGTGGCTGTAGATCTAAAATAAGATTGCTCCTGGAATAGTTCACCAACTCAATGAAACCAGACATAATTCACTTAACCGGAGGTGATGTATAACTGAAATTCCAGAAAGGTTTGGTTTGAGTAATGTAAGTAATTGCTGTAAACCTTTTTTTTTAATCTTGGAGCAATCAGCCTTCAAACTGAAGCATTGTGAGAAATTTGGGCTGGCATGTTGCATTTTGCAGAACAGTAACTGTAATAAAAGCGGTGAGTATAGAAGACACCCAGCAACACCAACAGGGATATAAAAAAGGTTCATTGAATAGTTCTGACCAAAGATTACTATAAACACCATTAAACTGACTTTTCTCTTTTCCAAAACTTGAAAGCATTTTATAAGTGGCCAACATTATTTCATCAACTGGAACCGCACTTCCACAATCTCTTTATAATTTATACTTCATTGTCGCCAAACAATTGGTACTAGAACGTACAATCATCACAGCAATATTTGATTCTGCGCTTCCCACTCCCTGGATTACAAATATTAAATATTAAAAATATTTAAAATAGTAAAAATTGGTAAATATTAAAATTTTAAATTATAAATCATAAATAAAAAATAGAAAAATGGAAATTATACAGGCAATAAACAAGTTCAATATGATCCTGAGGGAAAACTGCATTTCATATATTAAGCAATATTTGTTGATGCATTTGAATTGACTAGGAGAAGGGTCCCCAACCTTTTTCGTACATATTTTCATATTGATAATATTCTTGCGGACCGGCCGACCGGGGGTTGGGGGGTGGGTAGGGTTGCCAACATACAAGAGTAGCAGTCAAATACGTTGGGTTTACCCTGGGTAAGACTACAATGACCATGAAGCCTTGCGCGGGCACCAGTGCCGATTACTTAAAAATTGTTTTTGCCAATTCTGTTGGCGGCGGCGGGGGGGGGGGGGTGTGTTAATCACGACTGGAATATAGGTGATAAGTGGCTAATACGCTCAATTTCGTTTCTAAAAGGGTTTATCTAACGAATTTAATAATAAACACACAGTGCTTATTTTCCTCGCATGAATATAGCGATAAGTCAATTATCAGGGGAGGACAGGGGGGGCTTCCAGTAGAAGTGGTAGAGGCAGGTTCGATATTATCATTTAAAGAAAAATTGGATGGGTATATGGACAGGAAAGGAATGGAGGGTTATGGGCTGAGTGCAGGTCGGTGGGATTAGGTGAGAATAAGAGTTCGGCACGGACTAGAAGGGCAGAGATCGCCTGTTTCCATACCATAATTGTTACATGGTTATATAAGTCACTTATAATATCTTCATAACATTTTAAGTAACGTTTGGATATCAAACACACAGCGCATATTTTCCCTGTATGAACATATAAAATCATTGCAACGCACCAATATCGCTGAATCAGTGGGAGCCCTGGGCTTGTTTCCCTGCAACAGGATGGTCCCATCGAGGGGTGATGGGAGACAGCGATACTCGAAGGGGGTTCCTTATGTCCAGTCTATTCCACAATTTGGTTTTCGTTGCATTCATTGCAGAGATATGTTGGAAATGGAAGCAACATTTTCAGTGCTTTCGTGGCTATCTCAGGATACTCGGCCTTGACTTTGATCCAGAATGCTGGCAGAGATGTTATGTCAAACATACTTTTCAGCCCGCTGTCATTTGCAAGCTCGAGGAGCTGATCTCCTTCCCGCACTGACATGGATGACATGTGTGTAATGACCTCGCGTGTGTTCAAGCTCAACAGTGTGTGACAGGGAATGAGGAAAGGTGCAGCTGACTCCTATCGCCAAATCATATCGTTTCCTTGCGGCCCGGTGGTTGGGGACCGCTGGACTAGGAATATGAACAAATTTAAAGGTTAACATTAAGAAGAGCTAGCTCCTCCTCAGTCACACTCCAGTTGATAGAATTAACCTTGTAGCTAAGAATTTTGACAGGGAGTTGAAAGATAAGCCTGGAAAGAACAAATATGAATCTAATTCACTTCTGGCCATTCCCATAAAAATGTTACAGCCCTTTCCACCTTGGCAACCCTCCCGCCAAGTACACGGAATGATAGAAATTGACAGTATAGCTTAAGTTTAGTTTGTTAATTCAGTCTGTCGCTTCATTTGGTCCTCTTCTGTCTTCCAGATCTGTTACCAATGAATTTGAATGTCTAAGATTTGATTATTTACCTATTTTCATGTCAGAGTAGTATTTTTTTTTTCTGTGGGTAAATCAAAAGCTTGCATAATGTTGAAAATCTCTGAAAGGTTAACCCAAAATTCTCAGATACAACTTCAAAGAATCCAAATAACCTCCACAGAAACATTCTAGTTAACATAAAACCAAAACAGAAACACTCAACAGATTAAGTCACATCTGTGGAAAGTGCAACAGGATATGGGATTCTTCACCTGAACAGATCATAAGCACAAATCCCATCTGAAACAATAACTGTTTCTGTTTTTCACACATGCTGCCTGAATTGTTGAATGTTTCTAGCATTTTCTTCTTCTATTACACATTTTGCGGCATCTGCAGTTTATACCCTTTTCAGCATTTGATTTTGATTCTGATAACCCTCCTTTGTACTCTTTCTACCAGTGCCTCTACTTCCTCAGGAGATTAAGGAAACTCAGCATATCCCCAATGACCCTCACTGATTTTATAGATGCTTCATAGAAAATATACAATCCAAGTGCATCACGGTTTAGTATAGCATCTGCCCTGCTCAAGACAGGAAAAAATTGCAGAGTTGTTGGCTTACCTCAGCACCTCATGAAAGGGAGACTCTCCTCCTTGGACTCAGTCGATACTTTTTGGTTCCTTGGCAAAGAGGTCAACATAATCAAACACCTCTCCCATCTGAGTCATTCCTTCTTCTTCCCATCCCATTGGTCAGGAGATTTAAGTCTTAACACTCATCCCACCAAGCTTAAAGACAGCTGCTTTATTAAGACTATCAAATTTGTGTGATACAATAATGGATGATTTATCCGGGAGCCACCACACCTCCTCACTGGTAAAGAAGGGACAACACTGTTTATATTTCCAGAGGAGATTGAGGCGTGCAAAGATTCCCACCCCCATTCCAACAATTTTCTGCAGGAGCACCATCAACAGTGTCCTGTCTAACTACATTATTGTGTGGTACACAAACTGCAAGGCATTAGACCACAAGACCCTAAAACTGCTGAGAAGATCACAGGGTCTCCCTTCCCCTTATTTGTGACATTTACGGGGAGCGTTGCAGATGAAGGGCCTGAAGCATTTTTGAGGATTCCCAGTAAACATCCCATAATCTCTGGCCCACTACCGTTAGGAAGGAAGTATGGAAGCTTCAGGACTAGGACTGTCAGACTGGGAAACAACTGCTCCCCTCAGGCTGTGAGACTAATAAATATCTTATCACCACTGAGATCTTGACACTAGGACAGCAAGCTGTTTCCTGTTTATTGCCACCTGTACTACACATGACATGCATTTTGAATTACACTTAACTAACTTATTGATGACTATATTTTGGTTTACGTGCTGTGTGTGATATATGTTTTTTGGGTACATCATGGATTGAGAAACATTGTTTCATTTGGTTGTATCTATGGACAGTCAGATGACAATAAACTTGAACTTGAATGAATGGACTCCTGATGTCACAATCTATTGTGTCATGGCATTGCATCTTGTGTCTGCCTGTGCTGCAGTTTCTCTGGAACTGCAGCACTCTACTCTGCATTCTGTTACTGATTTTCCCTTTGTACTACCTCAATGTATTGATGTGATGACAAGTGTATGGATGGTGTACAAAACCAAGATTTTCTGATACGTGTGACAATAATAAACAAATAAACACTTTGATATATTTCTGAAATTGTGCTGCCCAGAATTATCCACGTATTCGAGCTCAGACCTAACAAATTCAGTCTTTGCTTTTATATTCTTCTTTCTTGATATATCTCTGAGACTGATCAGGATATTGCAGCAAATCTCACTTTTGGAATGGGTTCAACAGTCAGAAGCCTATAAGCACATTATTTGATGCTGCAGCTTTTGTGATGACTTCTACATGCAGCCATCAAACAATTTTTGTCTGTTGATGCAGATCACGGCAAATGCTATCACTAAATCCTGTCTGGAGCTGTTTTTGCAAAACCCTTGGGATTGGTGTTGATGTCTGGACATGTTTTGAAGGTTGCCATTGAATGGCTGTTCAGACAGCTCTTCTTTTGCTAGTTTTCAGTTTCAAGTACAGTACATCTTTTGGAAGATGATGGTTTTCCATTATGATAACATATAAGGACTGTCAACGTGCTTTCAGTAAAACTTCATCAATGCCTGTTTCTTTTATCGCTTTCAAGGATCTTCATTCTGTCCTGTGAGTAAAGATGTATCAATTATCTATGACCATGATTGTTCTTGGCAACTTTTTCTACAGAAGTGGTTTGCCATTGCCGCTTTCTGGGCAGTGACTTCACAGGACGGGTGACCCTAGACGTTATCAATACTCTTAAGAGATTGTCTGCCTGGCATCAGTGGTTACATAATCAGGACTTGTGATACACACCAGCTGCTCATATGACAATCCACCACCTGCTCCCATAACATCACATGACCCTGATCCAGATGCCACACTTTGCCCAAGGGTGACCTACAGGCTAGCAAAGGGAAGGAGTGACTTGCACCTTCTTTGGTGGAGACATATCTCCAAGCCACCACCTACAAGATTAATTAGAGATTGATAATAAGCCTTGGCATTGCCAGTAACATCCACATCTTGCGAAATGAATACATTTACTGTTTGGTTGCATCTCAGCCTGGTGCGGAGGCTCTAATGCACAGAACTGCAAGAGGCAACAGATGGATATAGACTCAGCCAGTTCCATCATGGCAAAACAACCTTGATCAACATCACAGGGACAGTGCTTCAAGAAGGTGACATCTAGCACTAAGGGCCCTCACAGTGAGGGCATGTGCTTTTCTCAAGACCACCACCGCAGAGGCACACTCAAAGAGCAGCATCTTCCCCTCATCCATCGATTTATAAATAGTTCATGAATCCTCCTTATTCCTTTCTTTTGCACTTTTTATTTATTTTGTCATTTAAAGTAATTTTTCTGACTTTGCATTGTACTGCAGCCACAAAACAACAGATTTCACAACATATAAGTCAGTGATGAAAAACTTGATTTTGATCCTGAAAGAGATTTTTATTACAATCATAACAGCACAGTTCAGTGTGTGCCAAAATGTAAGTAAAGATATTCACTGTTAAGCAGACTGACATGTGGTTTTCTATGTGTGAATTTATTTTATAACAACATCGTATTACAACGTCATTCAATCATTAGAGGAGTTGATAATAACAGAATCATAACTTCTCCAAAAGGAAGTCAAAAGGGTCAATAGATTCTGGATTCTGGAGCAAGAGATAAAATGCTTGAGGAAATTCAGCAGATTGCTTGTTTCTTCTAAAGAAGACTTTCTCAAAAAGGAATATTAACCTTTCAACCACCACACTTTATGTCTTTAAGATAGGTTTACTTTTCAAGGAAATTGTTGTAAAGAGCTCTGACTTGACTTGCACATGACCTTTACAATGGTTCATCCAACCCAATACTGGGACAAACAAGTTCCATTCAATACGATTCAATTTTGTTATTCAACCAAACAAGAATACCCATGAATACAGCCAAACAAGACTGTGTTACTCTGGGGCCAAAGTCCAAAACATTACAGACATACAGCACAAAGCACATATAGCAAGCACATAAAGATATCAGTAAGATACATCCACACAATAAAAAAAAGTCCAGACACAAGCCATGAATGCTGCAGTAATCTGCATTCAACCACAATACATTTTGTCTTCTGCCAACCAAACACTGGGGGGCAGCACCAGCTCCAGCCTGGACACTGTGCCACACTGCCCCCAGTGGAGTGCAACAGGTCCAACACCTCTCTCCTGGTGGCTGTGAATAGGTGACACCGCATCTTGAGGCCCAGTCCTCACACATACAAGGTAGCAAGCACATATAGGATATCAGCAAAATTACAACCACACAATATATATATAGCCCAGACACTGATTCCATGAATGCCACACAAACCTGCAGATGTAATGTAAGTATAGGACGCACACAGTAGAATATTCCTTATTATTTTTACAAGTGTATTCATTTCATTCCTCAACCAAAAATTCTGAAAGGTTAGTAGAATAGATTGGGAATAGTTGTGGAAAGACCAACAAAGACATTCAAGTATTTTCACATGCTCCTCCACGTAGTGAACCAATGATCTCCATTCTTGAAATATTATCTCATTTTCAATTAAGTGCAGAGTGACTCAGTGTTTGTTATATTGATTTACATGGTAAAGTTATTGAATTTTTATTTCTTGTTCCAAGGGTGAGAGTGATAAATGCCAATCTCTGATCCTAAACAAAGAACCCTTTGAAAGTAATGCAGTCAAACATTTCTTCTGGGAAATAATCCAAAACTATTTTGACCATTGTGGTAGGCCAGGGTTTGTTATAATATTAAGGAAGCTTTTAGCAGAATCAAATACAAGGTTTAAATATCCGAACTGCCCTCACTCTTTCTGAGCCATGGTTTCTCCTCGACTGATGTTAATGAAGCCTGCAGCTGAATCTCATCTATTTCTCATGCTCTGATCTTATTCTCTCTTCTTCGGGACAGACCAAGCTGACCAAGGATAGAGTTCTTCTAGTTCACCTCACCAGCATCTCATTTAACAGCATTCACCACAACTTCCATCACCTTCAAAAAGATTCCACCACCAGCCACAGTTTTCCCTCTCGTCCCCTTTCAGGATTTGTTCCCTTTGTGACTCTCTGGCCCACTATTTAATTTCCAAGAACCCATCTCCTTATGGCAATTTCCTTTGCAATGGGAAAGTAACATTATTTTTTTTATTTCTTTACTTTCCACCATGAACACTACCTCACCATTTTTCCCCTCTTTTTCTATTATTTATATATTGTATTGAGATACAGTGGCCCTTCTAGCCCTTCAAACTGTGCCACCCAGCAACCCACCGAAGTATTTAACCCTCGCCTAATCACGGAACAATTTACAAGTAACCTATCAACCGGCGGGAGTACCCACAGAAAAGCCACGTGGTCACAGGGAGAACATACAATCTCATCACGGGCAGTAGTGTGAACTGAACCCGGGTTGCTTGTACTGTAAAGTGTTGCTCTAACCACTATGCCACTGTATGTCTTATTGTAACACTGTAACCTTTATATGTTGCACTGTTCTGCTACCACAAAACAATA
Source organism: Mobula birostris (assembly GCF_030028105.1). Classification (NCBI taxonomy): domain Eukaryota; kingdom Metazoa; phylum Chordata; class Chondrichthyes; order Myliobatiformes; family Myliobatidae; genus Mobula; species Mobula birostris. Next base: position 152,407,145 of record NC_092374.1, read on the forward strand.
AACTTCATAGCCTACGTCATTGATAACAAGCCTTATTCTAGTAGGTTTAAATTGGTGTTGGTGGGTGTGGAGGTGAGTGGACGGGAGATAGAGTGGTGCTTAATGTTGGACTCAAACTCAGCAGATTGAATGGCATATTTCCTCGCAGTATTCCTCTGTGATTCCATTGAGGTGGTGCGGTCCAGGCTCCCAAGAGTACCAAAGTGACTGAAGCCTAGGTTTGGACAACAATTTATGCACCAGGCCAGATTGAAAAGGTCAGAGCACCGGGGCCTGAGGCAAGGGTTAGGCCAGTACTGCTCGCTGCTGAACTACGGGTCTGCGGGCAGTCTCTCCTTCTGGACTTCAGTTCAGAATGGTATTTGCTTTTGTTCATTGCTTGCATGATTTTTTTCTTCTCTCTGTACATTGGGTGTACGACTATCTATTTTTTAATGAATTCCTTCTGGGTTTCTTTGTTTCGTGGCTGCCTGTTAGGAGAGGAATCTGAAGGTTGTATAATTAGTACATACTTGGATAATAAATGACCTTTGAACTTCGACTCAAACATTGTGTTGTGTTATTCTAATGCTGCTAAAACTGAAGCTGAGGCTGACAAGTGACCATGTTGGTTGAATGAAATTGTAAATGGCTTACAATGGTGCCATTCAGAGTGATCTTTATAAAAAAGCTTTTAGTTTAAGAGTGTCTATGATAAGGTGGTTCACTGACACACCAATCAGACAGAGGATGTTAATGGATTAAATGAGCTGTGGCATTCAGCTACATTAGATAGGAAGATTCTTTTAAGCTAAATTACAGTGATGATGAGAAAACTTCCAGGGAAATCTAAATGAGTAAATTGTAAGCTTCTGCAGCAGTAGGAATTTATGTTAGGATACAGAAAGACTTTAAAGCTGTAGTTTGCAGAGTAAGGTCATAGATATTTTCAATTTTCTTTCCAAGGAGCCGAGCGGTGTTCAGGTTAGTTACCATGTCAACCCACTTTGTGTTATTCACAGAAGATGGCAGTTCCCTTTCCTCTTCCTTTAGAAATAATATTAATTGTTCTGTACAAAAAAAAATGACTAATCTCCTGCTGGTTAAACATTTTGCCCATTTGTTCTCCTGTTACTGATAAAAATCACAATATAATTCCCTTTTAACCTGCTTTTGGTCTTTAAGTCTAGTAACAGAATTTGCTTTCCTTCCCATCAGAAATTAAACATAATCATAAGTGTCTTTCTATGATAGCATATCATTCCTATTATGTACGCTTTCTTGTATTGGTCAAGTTGGCACAAGTTTGTAAAATCTATGGTGTGTTCACTGAAAAAAATTGTATGAGCTTTTCTTTTGGTCGCAGTAATATTTCAGTGTACACATGCCAGAATGAGTGAGTAGTGGTAATTAATAATGTGTCAGAATTATAGCTGAAACCAAATGATTAAAACCTTTCACGATGACAGGGAATCTCCCAGTACTGTCCACTTTTGGATCTTGACTGAAAAAAGTGGCCATAAGCAAATAAATCTTCTAGACTGCATATGCAATGTAACTGAAGCACAGTAGTCTGTGCTCGAAGAAGAAATGGAAATTTTGAAGGAAAGTAGTTATGTGATAATTTTAATTGGTGTGTGCTTGCATGTTTGCTGATTAAGGGAAGAAAATTACTTTTGCAACATTACAAAAAGTGAAAAATTGTGTTGTGGTTGGTTTCAAAACATGTACTTTGAAATCTTCAAAACTACAAATCTGCAACATTTAAGATTTGATAAGTATAATGTGAGACAGGAAAGCTTCTCTAATTTAGCAGTGTTTATAGTTGGGGCATAACAACTGTTCTTCAGTATATTAAATGTTTTTCAGTTCTCATTTGAGTTCATCTGATAATCTTGTTAGGAAACAAAAGCCCTGAGGCAAGCATCACAAAAGAACTGTTAGCAATGATCTGTTCATTCACCCTAATGATTGAAAGTTTATAAGCTTACCCTCTGCAATTTTAGAAATAAAAGGAAGCCTTCTATTTATAAAAGTATAAAATAGAATGCATTCCATGTCCTTTAAAAGACCATAAGACCATAAAACATAGGAGGAAATTTAGGCCATTGGCCCATTTGCCATTTAATCATGGCTGATCCTTTTCTCCACTCCTCAGCCCCGCCCTCTGGCCTTCTCCCCGTAACCTTTGATGCCATGTCCAATCAAGGACCTAGCTTTCTTTCTTTTTAAATCTTTTTATTAAATTAATCCACAAAAAGTAAACCATGTTGACACTAAAACACTGTTGCAATATAAATTTGCAAGAGAAGAGGGAGTTGTATGACGTGTATAGGAAGCAGGGAGTAAATAAGGTGCTTGAGGAGTATAAGAAGTGCAAGAAAATACTTAAGAAAGAGATCAGGAGGGCTAAAAGAAGACATGAGGTTGCCTTGGCAGTCAAAGTGAGGGATAATCCAAAGAGTTTTTACAGGTATATTAAGTGCAAAAGGATTGTAAGGGATAAAATTGGTCCTCTTGAAGATCAGAGTGGTCGGCTATGTGCGGAACCAAAGGAAATGGGGGAGATCTTAAACAGGTTTTTTGCGTCTGTGTTTACTAAGGAAACTGACATGAAGTCTATGGAATTAAGGGAAACAAGTAGTGAGATCGTGGAAACTGTACAGATCGAAAAGGGGGAGGTCCTTGCTGTCTTGAGGAAAATTAAAGTGGATAAATCCCTGGGACCTGACAGGGTGTTCCCTCGGACCTTGAAGGAGACTAGTGCTGAAATTGCAGGGGCCCTGGCTGAAATATTTAAAATGTCGCTGTCTACAGGTGAGGTGCCGGAGGATTGGAGAGTGGCTCATGTTGTTCCGTTGTTTAAAAAAGGATCGAAAAGTAATCTGGGAAATTATAGGCCGGTAAATTTAACGTCGGTAGTAGGTAAGTTATTGGAGGGAGTACTAAGAGACAGAATCTACAAGCATTTGGATAGACTGGGACTTATTAGGGAGAGTCAACATGGCTTTGTGCGTGGTAGGTCATGTTTGACTAATCTATTGGAGTTTTTCGAGGAGGTTACCAGGAAAGTGGATGAAGGGAAGGCAGTGGATATTGTCTACATGGACTTCAGTAAGGCCTTTGACAAGGTCCCGCATGGGAGGTTAGTTAGGAAAATTCAGTCATTACGTATACATGGAGAGGTGGTAAATTGGATTAGACATTGGCTCGATGGAAGAAGCCAGAGAGTGGTGGTAGAGAATTGCTTCTCTGAGTGGAGGCCTGTGACTAGTGGTGTGCCACAGGGATCAGTGCTGGGTCCATTGTTATTTGTCGTCTATATCAATGATCTGGATGATAATGTGGTAAATTGGATCAGCAAGTTTGCTGATGATACAAAGACTGGAGGTGTAGTAGACAGTGAGGAAGGTTTTCAGAGCCTACAGAGGGACGTGGACCAGCTGGAAAAATGGGCTAAAAAATGGCAGATGGAGTTTAATACTGACAAGTGTGAGGTATTGCATGTTGGAAGGACAAACCAACGTAGAACATACAGGGTTAATGGTAAGGCACTGAGGAGTGCAGTGGAACAGAGGGATCTGGGAATACAGATACAAAATTCCCTAAAAGTAGCGTCACAGGTAGATAGGGTCATAAAGAAAGCTTTTGGTACATTGGCCTTTATTCATCAAAGTATTGAGTATAAGAGCTGGAATGTTATGATGAGGTTGTATAAGGCATTGGTGAGGCCGAATCTGGAGTATTGTGTTCAGTTTTGGTCACCAAATTACAGGAAGGATATAAATAAGGTTGAAAGAGTGCAGAGAAGGTTTACAAGGATGTTGCCGGGACTTGAGAAACTCAGTTACAGAGAAAGGTTGAATAGGTTGGGACTTTATTCCCTGCAGCGTAGAAGAATGAGGGGAGATTTGATCGAGGTATATAAAATTATGATGGGTATAGATAGAGTGAATGTAAGCAGGCTTTTTCCACTGAGGCAAGGGGAGAAAAAAAACAGAGGACATGGGTTTAGGGTGAGGGGGAAAAAGTTTAAAGGGAACATTATGGGGGGGGGCTTCTTCACACAGAGAGTGGTGGGAGTATGGAATGAGTTGCCAGACAAGGTGGTAAATGCGGGTTCTTTTTTAACATTTAAGAATAAATTGGACAGATACATGGATGGGAGGTGTATGGAGGGATATGGTCCGTGTGCAGGTCAGTGGGACTAGGCAGAAAATAGTTCGGCACAGCCAAGAAGGGCCAAAAGGCCTGTTTCTGTGCTGTAGTTTCTATGGTTTCTATATTAATACACAAAAAAATTAGTACAAACAGTGCAGTTTAGATATAAAATAACAAGGTAACATAATAGTATACTAATTTTCCATACATAACAGTCAAGAGAAGAAAAAAAAACAAAAATCCCCAAAAAAACCCCACTGTGCAACTAATCTAAAAAGCAAAGCAAAACAATGGGCTAACTAGGTAACAAGTAGACTTAAACAACTTAAAACAATCACATCCTCAAACCCAACCTCCATTAAAAACAGTTAAAAAAGCAAGAAGAGAAATCAAGGACCTATCAAGCTCTGCTTTAAATATACCCAACAACCCGACCTCCTCAGCTGTCTGTGGTAACAAATTCCACAAATTCATCACCGTCTGGCCGAAGAAATTTCTCCGCATCTCTGTTTTTAATAGAAAATCACAGCACAGGAACACGCCCTTTGGCCCTCAGTGTTGTCCCAGACTAAGTAAGCAAATGACACCTAATTAAACAAATTCCTTTTGCCTGCGCATTCTCAACAGAGCTGAGTACCTCTTAAAGACCTCTATCACATCTGCCTCCACCATCAATCCTGGCAGCACATTCCAGGCAACCACCACAGTCTATCTAAAAAAAACTCCCACACATTTCCTTTGAACTTTCACTTTCTCCTTTGAAAAGGTTTGGCGCAGACTATGTGGGTTGAAGGGCCTGTTTCTGTGACTCTATGGCTCACTTTAAATGCATACCCTTTAGTATTAGACATTTCAAAGATACCAGATGTGTGGTCTATCCATGTCTCGCATAATTTTATATACTTCTATTATGTTCCCTCTCAGCCTCAGCTGTTCCAGAGATAACATCTTTAGTTTGTCCAACCTTCCCTTGTAGCACATACAGTATCCTGAAGAGGAGCTACTAATGAAGCAATCATAGTAGAATTTTTAAACAGAAGAGATTCTTCACACAGACTGTCACAGTGTACACTGGCCATATCGGAACCCAAGTGTGGAGGAAAGACCGATGTAGAGATGTTGATCAAGGTTTACTCATAATAATTCCAAATGAACATAGGTGGCTCAGCCGAGAGACACTGTGATAAGTAACATTCTCAAAACTTGGACCCCGCAATGAGTGCTAATCAGCCATCCACTTAAATAATACAAGTAACACAGAGTCTCCGAGCCTATCTCACTCACCAAGCCCAAAGAGAAATCAACAGAAGAATGCATCACAAAGAGAAAAGCACGAGGAAATCTAAGTGATTATCAACTCTCATTACACAACATTTAACCAATATAGGTGCTCTAAAAACCTCAGGGCTTAACGCTCTCCAGTGCACCACACAGGCCCGAAGAGTTTATTACAGAAACGAAATGCGTTAGGAACTCCGGTGAGGCAGCATCTATGGAAAGGATGAGTCTACGTTTCGGGCCAAGAAACTTCGTCAGGACGACAAAGGAAGGGGGAAGAAGAAGTCAGAATAAGAAGGTGGGGAGGCAGGAGAAAGAGAACAAGCTAGAAGGGGATAACTGAAACCAGGTGAGGGGGAAGGTAATTGGGTGGGAGAGCAGGATAAAGTGAGAATCTGGGAGGTGATAGATCCAAAAGGTAAAGGCTGAAGAGTAAGGAATCTGATAGGGAAGGACAGTGGACCATGAGAGAACAGGAAAGAAGCAGAGCACCAGGAGGAGGTGATGGGCAGGTGAGGAGAAGAGAAGGGGTAAGAGAAGGGGAATGTGGAATGCAAAAAAAAGAGAAGGGAGAGATCACTGAAGACTAGAGAAATTGATATTCTTGCCATCTGATTGGAGGCTACCCAGACAGGATATGAAATATTAATCTTCCAACCTAGTTTTGTGGATGTAGATGAGACCATGGACCGACGTATTGGAATGAGAATGAAGATTGGAATTAAAATAGTTGGCTGTTGTGGATGGAACGAAGAACATGACAAAATGGTCCCTCAATCTATGTCGCGTCTCACCGATGTAGAAGAGGCCATATTAGGGACACTGGATGCAGTAGATGACGCTGAGAGACTCACAGGTGAAGTGTTGCCCCACCTGGAAGGTGATTGTGAGTGAGGAGATGAATGGGTAGGTAGTATTCTCTTATTTTTCACTTATTTTCCAGTCAAACCAAAGGCTATAATCTTAGGGAGATACATGAGTGGTAGTGATGCTTGTTGTGTTATTTTTTAAGTTTATACCTCCAAATGTAACAGCCATGAATGTAGAAATATTTTGCACCATTTCTTTCTTTGTATACGTTGTTATTATGAATAATGTCTATCTTTGAAATAAAATGAAGGGCATAGGATTGAACTATGTCCCAGACCCAGATGTTTGTTTAAGTGCTGAACTTCCCAAGACCTTGGTTGAACTACATCTTCATAGGAGAATTTTTTAAGCCATCCTGTCACCATGGTTCAGATATGGCCCAAGTGCAGAGTGAAGCAGGTCGATAGTTCGCAGACTTTAATACGAGCAGTGTTAAAGGGAAAATAAAACAATAAACGTCAGGCCAAAACAGGTCCGTTAACTAAAACTCTCAAAGGAAAACGAAGCCTACACTGTGGCTGAAAAGAACATCTAAATATTAAATGAATACCACTAGTCTTCAGAGTCAGTTGATTTGAAAGTCCAATATCTCAGGGAAGGCCGAATACAAAACAGCAACAAAGTGTTGCTATGCTCTGTCCAAGTCTCGACAAGCACTACGACAACAAGTATGGAGCTAAATACTATCACGATTAAATGATAATTACCTGACACGGGCAAATTCACAAGTGCAATTGCTGTATCTACTGCGCTGCCGAATCCGTGGTTGTGACACATCAAATGCAGCCTTTAACCAATCATCCAGGGACATGGCTCTCCCCTTGCTCCAGTCAAGAAAGATCTGATGCATCCAGCGTAATGCTACTTAGGCTGTCATCTTTTTTTATTCAGGGTCTTGCCATTTCTGATTTCTGATCCCAAGTTACTCCAAGGATTCTTCAGAGGTTAATGTGGGAGATATTCAGTCTTCCCACTTGCTTGGCTTACCTGATCCAGCTGTGAATATAAGACAATGTCCATAAAATATAGGAGCAGAATTAGGCCCATCAAGCCAGCTCCACCATTCAATTGTGGCTCATTTACTTTCCTTCTCAACCCCATTCTGTTTTTTTTCTGTAGCCTTTGATGTCTTTACTAATCAAAAACTTATCAACCTCCGCTTTAAATATGCCCAATGACTTGTCGTTCACAGTCCTCAGTGCCAATAAACTCCATAGATTCACCATCCGCTGGTTAACGAAATTCCTCCTCACCTCTGTTCTAAAAGGACAGCCATCTATTCTGAAGTTGTGTCCTCCGGTCATAAAGTCTCCCACTATTGGAAACAACTTCTTCACATAATCTGTATCTAGGCCTTTCAATATTCAGTGTGTTTCAATAAGATCTCCCTTCATTCTTCCAATTAAGTCCTCTGAGAAACAGATTTCTTACTTTTCAGTTTTAACAACTTGATGTCTTGGGAAGCATAAATATATAATGTTAAATAAAATGATCTAAACAAATAATTATTCAATTTGAGTGCAATTTACATGTAATTAGATAAGAGTGACCCATATTTCACTGATTAATGAGGACTGATTAAGTTATGTCTCACTAAATGTGATAGAATTCTTCAGGTAAAGTTACTTTACTTCAGACCTTGTTGAAAATGTGAGTACCATTGAAGTTAATGAACAAAGTCCAATCTTATATTCTTAACCTTGTCTATCTAGTTAACTAGATTAAAATCTGTGGTGAAGAAATATTTTTATTTGGAAAGATTGTAACTATATCTTTTAGAATTCAATAGATGAGAGATGATCTTACTGATGATTCTGTTGCACCTTGTCAGGCTGGATGCTCTGAGGACAATGTAAATCCAGGAGGACAAAGGGCTGACTATTAGAGACCAAAATAAGGATGGATTTCTTCTCTGAGAAAGGTGCATTTTTTAAGAATTCTCTAACCTAGGGTATTATGGACCCTCAGTTCTGATGTTTATTCCAGCTAAGATTGATTTTTGAGATACAGAAAAATTTAGGGTTATGAGGATCAGGCAGGAAAGTGAATTTGAAGATCAGGCATGACTTTAATGATGGCAAGCAGTAATCCAGCATTTAATTCTTGTGTTCTGAGTTATCAATTAAATCAAAGAATTTAGAACTGAGAAAGGTTCATAATAAAAAGATTGAAAAAGAACTGAGAAAGGTTCTACAACATAAAGAACAGAATAGTGAATTGCATTCAAATTATATATAAAAAGAGAAATTTTAAAAAGGAACAAGCTTTAGAGGGATAATTAAATAATTACCATACATAGAGTTAACATTTATAAAATTCCTATCAATATCCCACTAGAAAACATAAAATAATATGACCAGTTTAAACAGTGAACCCTCTCATCAAAGACTCCCAGCGTCAAGGACCATAGTCTCTTCTCACCACTATTACTAGGCAGGAGGTACAGAAGCCTAAGGTCTCACACCATCGGATTCAGGAACATTTATTACCCTATAACCATTAGGCTCCAAAACCAGCGTGAATGACTTCACTCACTTCCACTCCAAAATGATTCTATGGTCTACAGAATCACTGTCAAGGACACTTTACAACTCATGTTCTCAGTATTATTTTTTGTTTGCACATTCTGTCTTCTTTTGCACATTGGTTGTTTGTTAGTCTTGGTCTGTTAATGTATAGTTTCTCATTGTAAAATTCTATTCTTTTTCCTATAAATGCCTGCAAGAAAATGAATCTCAAGGTGGAATATAGTAACATATACAGACTTTGATAATGAAGTCCAGCTTGAAATCTACTTTAACTTTTGAACTCTAAGCAAGAGTGGGCTGATTGGCATTGCCTTACCAATTATCACACTGTAAAATTCTTCCTAATTATAGGAGTTAGCTTTTAGTGACAAGTGTAATAATCAATTAATGTGTAACTCCATCAGGTTCTTAAAATTAAGGGGATGCAACCAATCAGATATTGTTGCTGACAAAGCAAATAGCTGGGTAAATCAATTACAAACCTAGGGAATTTGCAAATTACAAGATATTCCTAAATTCCTGAATTTGCTGACCAACTCATGAATTAAAAATAGTTTGCATCTTTAACACTATATTATTTCTCATAACAGGATCCATGTCATCAGTAGTCACTGTGACACTTATGTTTTTGTAAACTCAGTAGTCACTTTATTGGCTACATCCTGTACCTAATAAAGTGGCCACTGTCTGAAATAATGCATGGCTATTTGAGTTACTGTCGCCCTCCTGTTAGCTCGAACCAATGACCATTTTCCTCCAACCTCTCTCATTAACAAGGCATCTTTGTCCACAGCACTACCACGCACCATTTTTTTCTTGTCGCTTTTGTACAGAGACTGTTGTGTATGAAAATCCCAGGCGATCAGCAGTTTCTGAGATACTCAAATCACCTCATTGGGCACCAACAATCCTTCTACAGTCAAAGTCTCTCAGATCGCATTTCTACCCCATTCTGATGTCTGGTCTGAACAACTGAACCTATTGATTATGTCTGCATGCTTTTAAGCATTGGGTTGCTGCCACACGATTGGCTGATTAGATACTTACGTTAATTAGCAGGTATACAGGTGTACCTAAAAAAATGGCCACAGAATGTATAATGCTATGATTAAAATATTGTTCAAATAGTGATTGTGCAAGTAAACCCAGAGACTTGTACATGTTTGATTCATGTTCTATAACAAGAAGGTTGAAGTGCCTTTTGAGCACAAGGTTTATAGTCTAAGTCCTATATATTCTGTATGATTTAATCATGTTAGGGTGTTGGATGCACTAAATTTACACTGGGAAGTATATTCTTAGATCATTAATGCTAAATGTCCAATATAGCAGTGCTTGCCTATCATTCTCTAGGTCTAAAATTCAATTCAATTCCACTGAAATTAAATTTCAAGATCAGAGCACATTGTACAAACACTGCACTAGCATGAGCTCAGTTAACAGATTGTGACTTGTTCATTCACCAGTTTCACTATGATGACACTGAGTGATCCAAACACTGACGTTTTATTGAATGTACTTGATCCAGAGAGGTTGCCCTTGTGGAAGTTGAATTTTGTGGAGATGTAAAAGGACCAAAAACTGGTTTAGATTACAATGAAAATCTCAATGAATGGAATAGAGTGTACTTCAGAATTAGAATCAGAATCATATAAGTCTTTAATGAATACTATAGAGAGAGTGTAGAGGAGATTTACAAAGATGTTGCCTGGATTGGAAAGCATGCCTTATGAGAACAGGTTGAGGGAACTTGGCTTTTTCTCCTTGGAGCAACGGAGGATGAGAAATGACCAGATAAAGGTGAATAAGATGATAAGAGGCATTCATTGTGTGGATAGCCAGAGATTTTTCCCCAGGGCTGAAATGGCTAACATGAGGAGGCATAGTTTTAAGGTGCTTGGAAGTAGGTATGGGGGGATGCCTGAGGTAAATTTTTCACACAGAGTGGTGGGTGCATGAAATGCACTGCCAATGATGCTGGTAGAGGCAAATACAATAGGATTTTTTAAGAGACTCTTAGATAGGTACATGAAGCTTAGAAAAATAGAGGGCTTTGCGGTAGAGAATTTCTAGGCAGTTTCTAGGCATGGTCGGCATAACATTGTAGGCCGAAGGGCCTGTAATGTGCTGTAGATTTCTGTGTTCTCTGTTCTATGTTCATGAAATTTGTTGTTTTGTGGAACAGTACAGTAAATTACTATAAGTTATGAAATAAATAAATAGTGCAAAAGATGACTAACATGGACATGTTTATGGACCATTCAGACATCTGACGGTGGATAAGAAGCTATCCCTAAAACATTGAGTTTGGGTCTCAGGCTCCTGCACCTCCTCCCTGATGGTAATAGTGTCCTTAATAATGAGGGCATGTTCCAGATGCTCAGTGCCCTTAATAATAGATGAGGCCTTCTTGAAATATTGACTCTTGAAGATATCTTTGATGACAGGGAGGGATATGCCATATTAGAACATACTGAGTTTACAAACCTCTGCACTTTCTTGGGATGCTGTGCTTTGGGAGCTTGTTGCCAAGTTGTGTTGTAACCAATCAGAATGATTTCCACTGTGCATTTATAGAAATTTCCAAAAGTCTTTGTATTGGCTCAGAAAAATAATTGCACATAAACTAGCATTTTGTTAAAATGTTTGAACCAATGGTTGTGATTTTTTTTCTCACAATTTATAATGAATGAAGTCCTAGGGTTGTAGTGATACTTACTGTATAATTAATATCCATTAGGGAAAACATAATATGAAACAGTTCGCTTTGAATCATTGGTTTCAAGGTGATCTTTGACCACTTATTTACACTGTTTCTAAATTAATATTTCTTCATCATAGCACCCAATCACTTAAAGCATCTACACAAAGCAACATATACCAACAAAGACCCCCACCATTACTGTTGGGCCCTCTTTTTATGCTACCATCAGGGAGGATGGATAGAAGGCTGAAGTCCCACATCATCAGAAACGACTACCTCCCAATAACCATCAGGTTCTGAAACTGATCTACACAACCCTATACCTATTTTAGCAATGGAATACTAGGGGCACCCTCTGTTCTGCCCTTTGGGCAATTGATTTATGTTTGTTTTTTTTTCAATGTGATTAAACACATTCAGCTTTTATTTTGAAATGAGTAGTTTCAGATCTGTATTAGGTCACTTCCTATGTAGTCAGGAAATAGTAAGTAGGAAAACACATTGGCTGACAGAAGTGCAGATGTTTATTTTAGGAGCTAAAGCCACTTCTATCTAAGGCCATCCTGTCATCTCCCCAGCAGAAGTGTTTCTTGTAAGTTGATGTTATATTTTTTAGAAGCTATGATAAAGGTATCAACAAGATTTTGCTGAAATATAATATTATTTTTAGTTCATTAAATACTAATCCAGATGCTAATGGTTTACACTTACATTTACTTGTAGGAAAGTTAAGTAAGCTCTTACTTATCTGTGCATATTTACTGGTGAGAATGGAACAATGTGGTGATGGTACTGTATTTTGTTACTCTTCAGTTTCACTCTTTATTCACTACGCCATGCCATTGGGTCCTGACTCTCATGTCATTTTTGAATGGAGTTTGACTGACTGTCTACTAGATGTAACAGCACCTCAGCACCCTGGAAGGGCTGTACACCCATCACCCACTTGCTCTGCCATGGACTTGTCCCTGACTTTTTTTCTCACTAATGTTTTTCAGTTATTTTCTTCTCTTCGTTGCCTTGTATAATTTATCAACTGTAATTTTTTATACTCTGTGTGTTCTCTGAACTTCCCTGCTTGTAATGTTGCTGTAAGCAAATTTTTCATTGTACCTAGACCTCAGCACGTTGGTGCACATGTCAATAAACTCAACTTGCCGTTCGCTTCATCTCCTACACACAAGGGATAATCTTCAGTGACCAATTAATATTCTAATTGGCACAACTTAGGGCTTTGAGAGGAAACTGGACCACTTGGAGTAAGCTTACATGGTCACCAAGATAATGTGCACCGTAAACACAAAATAATCTGCAGATGCTGGGGTCAAAGCAACACTCACAACACGCTGGAGGAACTCAGCAGGTCGGGCAGCATCCGTGGAAAAGATCGGTTGACGTTTCCGGCCGGAACCCTTCCATGGATGCTGCCCGACCTACTGAGTTCCTCCAGCGTGTTGTGAAGATAATGTGCACACTGCCTTCAGAGAATAACTGAAATCAGCATTAAACTCAGGTTTCTGGTGTCATAAATAGAGGCGAGACTGGCTACATCACTGTACCAATGTGCAAAGTTTGTGGACGTATGTGTAAAACTTATGTTAAATTGTCCTCAGGCTGCCTTAATCTTGTCTTTCAGGATCTTGCTTGAATTTGGGTATAGTTCTGTGGATCTTTAACCTAAGTAGCTACGTATTGTACTTGAGCCCGGAGAGTAGACTGGTTGATATTGAATATATTAGAGTGTCTGTAAGATTGGCTTGATTCTGTTCTTATCTTGACCCCACACATAGTCTCTTTTTCAAGAGGATTCACTGGATTCCCAATGAAAAGCAGTTGTCCCAATTCAAGAAGAAAGGAGTTGGCTGGATTGTTCTTACAGAAATTAGTACAGACATGATGGACCAGATGACTTTCTTCAGCTTTTTTTTTACAGAAAGTCTGTGATTCATCCTCTTTACAACAGACTTGAAAGAGTGTCAGCTAACACATCTTTTTTATGATCTTTGCCACATGAAATTCTGCAGCTGCTGGAAATCTTAAGCAAGGTGCCAGAGGAAGTTATGCAGCGTCTATAGAGGGGAATAAATAGTCAGTGTGTTTCAGGCCTACCCCTTTCTTCAGAGGAAGAAGACAGAAAAGGAAGATCGGGGGAAGGGGAAGGAGTACAAGATTGATGAGACCAGGTGAGGGGGAAGGTGGGAAAGGGGAGGGAGATAACGTGAGAAGTTGGAAGGTGGAAAACGTAAAGGGCTGAAGAAGGAGAAATATGATAGGAGAGGACAGAGGACTATGGAATAAAGGGATGGGGATGGGGAACCAAAGGGAGGTCATGAGGGCAGGGAAGAAGTGTATGAATGAGAGGACTCTTAGAAAGGGGGTAAACAAAAAGGGGCTGGGGGAAACAGAGGACAGTGGTTACTGGAAGTTAGAGAAATTGATGTTCATCCTAACAGATTGAGACTACCCAGACAGAAAATGAGGTACAGTTCCCTCCTTAAAAACTCAAGATTAGCAGATAACAGTTCCTTTGCTACATATCAGATTGAAACATCGAAGGCACAGCAATCATTGAAGATTCTCTCATCCTTAGACAGCCAGAAGTACCCAGACTTTAATTTATACTATTTGCTTTTATCAGGATACTCTCACATTTTTCACACTCTCCACAGTACATCTAGTTTTAGTTACTGCATACGCTCCAGCATCAATATTATCTTATTTGTTGGAAAAATGGTAGGAATTGCTGTCCTCCTGATCAGTCACTAAGACAGTAGCTTCATTCATTATTTCTTCAAGGTTGATCTGATCAGCACTTTCTCCTTAAATTTCGATATCCATGGTAACCTTTTCACACCAGGAGTCACATTAAATAGCCCTCCAGTAACAATTTACTGAGCTTTTGAATGCAGTTAATTCCTTCATGTGCTTTTCTATGTTGCTCATCTATTTATTTTATAAAGCGATGCATTAGACACATGCTGCATCTGTCATGCAGCTTAATCTATAATTGTTTGTGAGCTTGAGCCAACATAATTCGTTTTCTCATGATCATTTTTAAAGCTGGTACATTGCTCCATCTAGTCAATATCCCTCGAGGTCCTGAATAGAAAGTTCTCATCTTTTTCCATCCCAACCAGAAGATATAAGAGATATCCGCATGGTTGTATGTCACAGAGACCCTGTCCAAAACCAAGCCCAAAATTATTCAAGCTATCTCATACCAATGTATGAAGCATCAGTATTCTAATTTTCGGTAGCATCTGACTGGGTTGGCCTCAATCAGTTCTACACTATAGACATGAAATGTTTATGATCAGCAAGCTGAAAACAGATTTGCATTATCTCATTGTATCACTGATGCACGGGAGATATTCCTATGTTACGCAGATGAACAATAGACCAAATTTCAATGCATTTCTTCAAGGTAAATTGCATTAAACATTCAAGCAAAAAGTTGAAGTTTACATGGGTAAGCAGAAGATGCACATACGATTACTTGTGTGCATCAGATCTTACAGCACAGAGTTCTTCTGTTTAATGAATTCCGAAAACTCATTAAATATGATATCAGATGTTCTTTGTTCAGTTTCATTCTAACAGTAATGTTAGCATGTGCAGGTAGTGCTTGAATCACTGTTACAAATCAGTGATTTTATGAGGCACAGGCAATGAATGTTGCATTAACTAAACTCCATTTAGTTCCCATGCTGTTTTTATTGCCCCTCTACTGATTCAGCTATCATTCCCTTGTTAAGGAATAATAAGTAAGTCATTTACATACTGATTGATGAATAAAGGTAAGATAAATTTGCTCTTGCCAATATTGTTGAAAATTTTGTTTCTGAAAAAAATTGAGCACACATAAAGCAATCTCAAATGATGAGGTGATTTATTGAAGTCATAATAGCTTTATCAAATGATGAACGTTATCTTCTGAGTGATTTATTATTGTTTCTGAAAGGGACATTTTTCATCTGCCTTGGGATGACAAAAAGTACTTATGTCTTAATACAGATTTGCTTTAATTTAATAGTATAAAAATCCAGAAATGGCTGTTGCAAAATTTTGGTCACATGCTTCCCTCTGGACATTTGAAGAACCTTACTATAAGTCATCATGCAAATCAGTCTTGATTACTCAAAGATGGTAGAAGCCATATGAAGAGTCTTGAATTGAAACGTTAATTGACCATTTCACAATGAGTTACTCTGGCAGCTCTTTTCTTGCTCTAGACATTTACTTGTTGCAATCTCTTATATCTCCATGGTCGCCATTCAGGAATAGAAATTCGTTGATGATGTACAAAATACAAGCATGGACCAGGCAATTTATAATCGAAGATGGACACACAAAACCATCTGATGCTGGAATCTGGAGTAACCCAGAGATGAAGGATGTCAAACTGAAAAGGCAACTGTGCATTTTCCTCAAAAATTTGGAGGAACTGAGCAGGTCAGGCAGCATCACCTGAAGAATCTCAGACTGAAATGTCAACTGTTTATTCACTTTCATACATACAGCCTGAAATGCTGAGTTCCTCCAGCATTTTGTGTGTGTAACTTTGGATTTTCAGCATCTGCAGGCTTTCTCATGTCTGTGCATTTTCTTCCATTGGTTCTTCCTGACATTCTGAGTTACTCCAGCTTTATGCGTGTTGTTAACCAATTATCCAATATGATGAGTGCCATGTATGTAGGCATCTTGCTCCCAATTGTGGTACTGTGCTGGACTGGCCCATGTTATCTGTTCTATGTTTGATAAATTAGTAAAGACTACTGTTCAAAGTTTGAAGTTTTTTCATTATCAAAATATGTATATGTTATACAACTTACAGATTTGTCTCCTTACAGGCAGCCACTAAACAAAGAACCCATTTTCAAAAAGACCGTCAAACACCCAATGTGCAGAGAAAACACGTCCATGCATTTATTTTTAGTAGGCTTGAATACTGTAATGGCGTTTTTCACAGCACTCTGTAAAAAATCCCTCAGACAGCTGCAGCTCATTCAGAATGCTGCTGATACAGTCCTCACTAGGACCAAGAAAGTAGAACACATCACTCCATTTCCCAGATCACGACGCTGGCTTCCTGTCCATCAGAGGATCGGCTTTAAAATATTACTACTGGTTTATAAAGCACTGAATGGTCTAGGGTCAAAATATAACTCAGATCTCTTGCTGCATTATGAACCTTCCCCCAGCTCTCAGGTTGCCTGGGATGGGTCTGCTTACTGTCCCCAGGGTCAAAGCTAAACATGGTGAAGCAGCTTTTAGTTGCTATGCTCAACCTATCTGGAATAACCTTCCAGAGGATCTGAAGTCTGCCCCAACTTCAAGCTTTTAAAAACGGAAGCCTAAAACCTTTCTTTTCACTGTAGCTTTTAATTAGAATCTTTTTCTATGTAAGCCACTTTGAACTGTCTTGTGTTTGAAAAGTACTGTACAAATAAACTTGCTTGCTTGCTCCATTGGCTCTTCCTGACACTTTGAGCTACTCCAGCTTTAAGCGTATTTCTAACCAATTATCCAATATGAGAAGTGCCACATATGTAGGCATCCTACTCCCAATTGTGGTACAGTGCTGCATGTTCTCTGTTCTATGTTGGAAGATTAATGAAGACTGCTGTTCAAAGTTCAAAGTGCATTTATTATCGAAGTATGTATATGTTATACAACCTTGCGATTTGCCTCCTCTTCGGCAGCCACAAAACAAAGAAACCCAAAAGAACCCACTTAAAAAAAAGGAGACCGTCAAACACCTAATTTACAGAGAGAGAAAAAAAATAATGCAGACAATAAATGTAAGCAAATTATCATTCAGAACTGAAGTCCATGAAAGTGTCCACCCACAGACCCTCAGTTCAGTGCAGAGCCGAGTAACGTTGCAGAGCAGCAAGCTGAACCGGCCCGTTCCTCGCCTCAGGCCCTGACACCTTTGTAATCTGGCCCTGAGCTTAAATCGTTGTCCAGGCATTGGGTTCACTCACTTCAATATGCTCTGGAGCCTGGACCTAATCGCCTCGATTTGGCCTGTACCCAACCCTTACAATTTTGCCTGGAGCTTAAATCGATTGATACTTGGCACTATCCTTGCTTCCAGCGATGGGCCCACTGCCTCGCATCCACTGCTTTGCCTTGGTCTTGCAGCATCAAATTGCCACCAAGTCCAATGGGAAGTTAAAGGGTATTGTTTGTGGTGATTGTTTACCAGATAAAGTGTGATTAACGAAATATGTTTCATTGGCCACCAGCAAGTAGATGCTGATCTTCTTCAGCACCATCTTAAACTGATTGGTATCAAGACAGATATCAAGACCAAATGAATGAAACAGGCCTATAAATTAAAAAAAAAGTACCACCACAGCCTGTGGTCTCTTTTCCAAATTTCGTAAGATCATGACTCTAGCCGGTGCTGTATAAACAGTGGTCAGTGCATTTTATTGTTTGGTTCAGTTGAAAGGTTCTTGCCTCTGAATCATAACACCTACCAAGCTGGTCAATAATTAAGTAGTCAGGCTGTCATTCTATACATGCACATTGCAGAAGGCACTGCTAGAAGTCCTGTTATTTTGGATGAGATTTTCAATCATTTCATGTTATTAAATAAAACCAGCATTATTTTGGACATGAACAGGGAGCTGTCCTTGGTGTGCTATCCAATAATGAATTAACTATAATAAAAGAGGTATTCTGGTCACGTGGGAGCTCAATATACACAATTGGCTTATTCATATTTTTCTGCATTATAGCAATGATTTTACCTCTTAATAGGCATCCGTTAGTCTCATGAGACCATGGATCTGTGCCTTGGAATGTTTCCAGGACGCAGACAAGGGCAAGGTTGTATGGAAGACCAGAAGTTGTCCATGCAAGTCTCCCCTCTCCATGCCACCGATGTTGTCCAAGGGAAGGGCATTAGGACCCATACAGCTTGGCACTGGTGTCGTCGCAGAGCAATGAGTGGCTAAGTGCCCTGCTCAAGAACACACATGCTGCCTCAGCCAAGGCTTGAACTAGCAACCTTCAAATCGCTAGACGAACGCCTTAACCACCTGGCCACGCGCCAACACGATTGTACTCCAGAAGTTATTAAGTGGGTACAAAATGTTCTCTGACATATTGAAAAGCAGTGATAAAGCTGTCTAAGTTTTTTTTTCACTATCAAACCAAAAGTTCCTCAAGGTACTCTCGAGGTTGTCTTTGGTTAGCACAATGTTTTACAGGACCAGTGAACTGGGTTCAGTAGCCCGCCGGCGCCTGTAAGGAGCTTGTGCGTTTCCCCCATGACTGAGTGGGTTTCCTCCCACAGTCCAAAGACATACCGGTTAATTAGTTATTGCAACTTGTCCCGTGATTAGGCAAGGGTTAAATTGGGGGTTGCTGGGCGGCGCAACTCAAAAGGCCGGAAGGGCCTACTTCGTGCTGAATCTCAATTAATAAATAAAGGTCCAAAGGTTCAAAGGTCCAATTTAATGTCAGAGAAATGTATACAATATACATCCCAAAATGCTTTTTTCCCACAAACATCCATGAAAACAGAGAAGTGCCCCAAAGAATGAATGTCAGTTAAACGTGAGAACTCTAAAGTCCCTCCCTTCCACGCATAAGCAGCAGCGAGCAACAAACCCCACTCCCCCCACTGGCAAAAAAAAGCAATCATCTGGTCCACTGCCGAACACAAACATGAGCTAGGCGATAGCAGAGACACAGACTTGCAGTTACCCTGAAGACTTAGCATTTCATCCCACATTCCACAAACCACAAGTTCTCTCTCTCCTTTATAAGGGAAAGTGAGTTGTCCTCCATTTTTACAGTGAGTGGGAGACGTAACAACAACCCACTGGTTTACGATGCTAAAAGTCCATTTTGTCCCTTTTTACAAGCTCAGTGCTTGAAGATCGCAAGATCTCGGGTCTTCGGACCCACAGTGAAAGATTTTCCTGCCTCCCCGATGACACAAGAGTCTCCTGACATGACACTGACCCTCGATCTGCCTGTCTCTAGAACCCCGAGATCTTAGGCTTCCAAATACAAACGAGACTCTCAGGCCGAACCCTTGGCATATCCCATAACGGCCAGTCATGAAACCCCAAGAATGGGTCCCATTTCCACAAAGAACCGAAGTCCGCATGTAACTCCAGGTCAGGGTCTTCAAAAAAACCCTGAAAGGGAAAAATAAAGATATTAACAATGGAAATAGAGCTGTTTCCAAAGGTGCAAGCAAAGGAGTCGCCATTTTGCGCTACCTTAACTCTGCCTCCACAATAAATAAACTCTTATTTTCATAAGCTTACTGTGGAGCTTCCTTACATATCCTATTCCCTTAGTGTTTTCTACTCCCTCCCAATCTCAAAAAATTTCATCCTGAATTCATCATGCTTTATCTTCACTACCTCCTAGGATTCTATTCATTGTATCAACTTCCATTTAAGGCAAGGATCTTTATTCTTCCTGCAGCCATCAACTTCGTTATTAGTTCACCAAGGTAACGCCAGGGCAATTACATTATTTGGATGGGATCCACTATTAGCCTCATTAGGATACAGAAAGAAGCCATTCTTTCATTTGGCCTTTTACCTCCTGAATATAGAAAGAAAGGTGAAGAGGCAGGCAGCATTTAGGAAGCAGGGAGTCTGGACAGACTAGGAGAATGGGCAAACAAGTGGCATATGTAATACTGTGTAGGGAAATGTATAGTCATGAAGTTTGATAAAAGGAATAAAGGTGTAGACTATTTTCTAAACAGGAGCGAATTTAGAAAACAGGCGCAAAGAGTCTTGGGAGTCCTAGTGTAGGATTCCCTGAAGGTTAATTTGCAGATTAGATTAGATTAGATTGAGTTGTTGGCAAGGAAGGCAAATGCAATGTTGACATTAATTTCAAGAGAACTAGAATATCAAAGTAAGAATGTAATGCTGAGGGTTTATAAGGCAATGGTTAGACCATACATGGAGTACCATGAGGAATTTTGATCCCCATATATAAGAAAAGATGTTCTGGCACTGGAGAAGTCTTAGAGGAGGTTTATGAGAATGATCCCAGGAATGAAAGGGTTAATGTAGGAGAAGCCTTTGATGGCTCTGAGCCTATACTTTCTAGAGTTTAGCAAAATGAGGGGGATCTCATTGAAACTAACTAAATATTGGATGACCTGAATAGAATGGACGTGGAGAGGATGTTTCCTATAGTTGGAGATTCTGGGACCAGAGGCCACAGCCTCTGAATAGAAGGACATCCCTTTAGATCAGAGAGGAGGAGGAATTTCTTTAGCCAGAGTATGGTAAATCTGTGGGATTTACTGCCATAGGCAACTGTGGAGGCCAAGTCATTGGGTATATTTAAAGCACAGATTGATATTTTCTTGATTGGTAGGGCATAAAAGGTTACAAAGAGAAGGCAGGAAAAATGGGATTAAGAAGGAATATAAATCTGTCATGATGGAATAGCTGAGCAGACTGAATGGGCCAAATGGACTGATTCTCTTCCATGTCTTATGTTCATTTGGTTATATGGCAATTCTCCACGCTGACAGCACCTATGGGGTCAGGGTCAAATGCATTAGCCGGTGCATCACTATAGTCCCCTTAAGAGCCTAGTATCACCATCTGCCTCATCATCTGCTTGCAAGTGTTACATAGTCCTAACCAATGACATTCTTCAATAAAACAAGAAATTCATCGGATTCAAGTAGAAAAGCTGGAAAATTTATATATCACTGAATTGCTGATCTCTTCTCCATTTCCTCTGCCCATTCTAGTGCAGCAGCAAAGGGAAGTGAGCCACTTAAGTTTCAAAAAAATCCATGGAGATGTGCTGAGAGTTATATTATCGTGTCATATGCTCCATTATTTCTGTTTCATCGGCCCTGGTTCATCCTCATGCATGTGTATATGTCAAACATCCAGGGTTTCTGACATGGGCTAAAAGCAAAAGAGAAATTGAAGAATAAAGACTCGATTTTGATACCATTCATTTAAGCTTTTCCATTTAATTAAAGTTTATGATAGCAAAGCAGTTGCTGGGCAGGGAAGCAATTTTGTTTTTTTTTAAAACCACTCTCTCATCATCCCTCTATGCTGATTACACTCAGTTCGGATGCATGGTCTCGATTTGAAACATTGTCAATTCCTTTCACCCCACAGATGTTGCTCAGCTCACTGAGTTTCACCCGTGGTTTGCGTTTTCGTTGCAGATTACAGCATCTGCAGTCTCTTGTGACTGCTGTATTTTTTTTTGTTGGTCTATTTCTGGAAAATCCAGTAATACATAGAAATGCCAAGATTCAAAGTCTTTTGTATCAACACAAGGACTTTGGAAATTTCGTCTGCACAAAATAAGCAGAGGAAATGGGTCTGTGAGAGGGAGAGGTTGTTTGACAAAAAGACTCATGAGGGGACTGGGGGAGGGTGGGGATAATAAGGTTAAGGGTGAGGAGTACCTATGGGGAGTAGCTGTAGGAGACTGGTGACAGATATAGAGTAGAGATAATCAAGGCAGTGCTTGTTGTGAAGTGGAGGATGGTGTTCACAGTGTGCTATAGGGCAATTGTTAGGCAAGAGATGGTTAATTATGGTGAGTGTAGGAAAGTGAGGAGGTGATTAGAATTATAGAACCATATGTCACAGAAATTGGCCCTCAACCACCTCATCGATGATGACTGTAATGTATGTCCAGGCTATTCATATATGCCTCCATTCGGCAATATAAATATCTATTGATAGAGAACCTAAAGAAAACAATAAAACAAGTCACAAAGCTGATCTTACTGGAGTTGTATTTCCAGCTTGCTTGCATAGGCTTAGTTTAAGTGACATAGAATCAGGTTACACAACTGCTATAAAAGCCTCCTTCTGTTTATGTAGCCTGGGGGCCCATAGACCATACTTGTGCCAGTTACAATCCCAGGCAGGATACTTGTTATGGAGCAGCTGCCTTCTCACCATTATCCCTTCAGACTATACCCTGTTCAAGTTTGTTGAATGAAGATCAGTAACGTGATGCTCAGATGGTATCAGAGTTTTGTGCATGTTTATTGGGAGCTTCTTAGCATCTATACTGACAGGTTATTTCTAGAGGAGCAGCATCTGCAAAAATGTCATTTTATGAAACCACCACAATTGCTACGGGCTACAATGAAAGTGAAGTTACGAACATCTTGCAGTGTCAGTGGCTGTTAAGGTCACAATTCCTATTAGCTTCTGTTCTCCAAGACACATAATTGAAGGCAATCCTTTTAGAGACTGAATCACTGACCTAAACGGAGAAAGCAAAAGCAGCTTGTAACTTGTGTGGAATGGTATCTGAAATGACAAATTCCCCCAGGGATCAATGCTGATCACAATTGAATGTATTGTATGCATAAATAATACAGAGTTTGGCATAAAATTAAGGGCATTTAATTTGTATATGGTATCAAATTAGGGAATGAAATCTTCCGAGAATGGGAGAGCAAAACACTAAACACAAAGAGATGTGAATGAATTAACAAAGGTGGGTTGCTCTGTGACAAATTCTAATTAACTTCGTAAAAGAGAAAGTTTTCTTTGTAAGGTCAGAAAGTGGTCTCATATTGTTTTGGGTAAAAAAGTTGACATTAAACTCTTATGAATCATTACAAAAATAATACAATGTTCAATACCTTATGAATAATGCCCTATCTAATTTAAAATACTATCCATTCTGCTCTTCAGCTACCTTGTTACAAGATAGGAACTGTATTGTGCTACAAGGTAAGGCTTATCCCAGAGAATTCTTTCTTTATGCTTTGATTTAATCTCCACACTGGGGGATCATATGAATAAGGAAAACTTCACTACAGATGCAATGAGATATGATGTTGGTGACAAGTCCTTTCTTTGAGAAAAAAAGTGAAGTTCCAATAATTCACTTCATTATGTTTTGCCATGTGTCAAATGCATTTATCTAGCCATTTCTTTGGCTGTTACATCGCGAGACGTTGAGAACATGTACCTGGAGAATATCTGTTTGTTGGTGACAGGTAACATTTATTACGGAAGTGGCAGAAATAGATTTCCTATTAAGTGTGCTTGAAAATTGCCTCTCCTCTATATGAACTTCAATGGTGTCAACATCATCAAATCCTTTTAGTGTGTACAACCTATAGTCACTATTGATCAGAATCCTAACTATTGGCCACATAAATGTTGTTTTATGATTCAAAGCCTGGGTTTACTATTATAAGTGACCCCCCTCCTGACTTCATGAAAGCTCTCAATCATGTACATGGCATATCAGGATTGTGATGAAATAACCTTCCACTTGATAGGCTCCGTACTCCACCAGTGGTACCACATGGCTGCTACACGTACTGTACTTCTGCAATATGTCACATGTCCTTGATCAGCACTTCTCAACCCCACAAACTTGAAGCAATTGAAAGACAAGGGAATAAAACAACAAAACACCTCTTCAACGTTTACACCATTAGACCTGGAAGTGCATCACTATTTCTTCATTGTTACTTGGCCAAACCTTTGACCTTCTACAGTTTGGCACAATGAGTCTTTTCCATGAGGACAGCAGAATTTCAAGGAGCTCGTTCTCCACCCACCATCTCAAAGACTATAAGAAAAGGGCTCTAGATGCTGGCCTTAGCTGTGATGACCACTTCCTGGAAATTATATTTAAAAATATACTCCAGATAATTATTAGTAGTTTAGCAGAGTGAAATTCCACCATATACATGGATAATCTAGTATATTGTAGAAGATTAATATCCTTGGCCTTTCAAGAAGTTGTTTGTGCCCAATATGACATGCCGAAATGTACACATTGGATCAAGCATACCACATCTACTCACTCAGGTACCAATATAACTAACTCCATTACATCCTCCTACTTCTGCTGACATTGAACGAAAACCTAATCTTGCCTTCAGATTTCATAGCTTTTCCAGTGGGATATGTGTTGGATTAGATTATGATCAAAAGTCAAAAGTTGAATTTATTGTCATATTCACAAGTACATGTACGCATTGGTACAATGAATCATGCATCATGTAAGCAGCATTCTCAAGAAAGCATAAATTAAATAATTTTTACAAGAACAAACACGATTAAGACAAAATAAAACAAAAATAGAATGAACATTACAATTAAATTATGAATGGCGAGCCTTCCATTGAAGTCTTTCATATAGTTGATTGGTAGTTTGCATGCTTGAGGACACTATGCAATTATCCGTCAAGATTTAAAGATCTACAGCAAACTGAAGTGGCAGGCAGTATTGTATAATTCATAATCAATGATAGGAGTTCAGTGCTGTCAAAATGTGTTGAGTGAATTTCAGAGACAGGGAGCTCACAGGTAGGTAAGCATGGATCACAGAGTATTGAGCCTAAAGGAAGATGTTCAGGAGCAAAGCAGTAGCAAGTCCAGGAAGACAAGGATGTTACACCTTCTAGAAATCACCATTCTAAACAGCATTGTGCCAATGAAACATACAACAAGGTTTGGAAACTCCAATATAATCTTCTATTTGGTGTCAGTGATAGGATGTTCCAGCGCTAATCCATGCCTCTCCTTTCCAAAGCTCTTCCTTTCCATTCATCTACATCCAGCTTTAACTACCAGCAAAGCTTATCTTAGTGAGTTATGATCACTTCTGTGAGGAAATAGCAAGCAAGTGCAGCTCATCAGGAACTCATTGCAATTCTCTTTCCTTTATTCCTCAGATAACTCACTGTCTGAGCACTGACCATCAATCAGTGTGTCTTTCACAAACACTAACTCAGGAACATTCATCATGAGTGAACTGGAGATCAAGCCTGACAGGATCACAATGGGAGACACACAAAATGTGTGCAGACAGAAACTGCTGTTGATAGAAGATGGATGGAATTTTTTTGCACTGTGTTGCTTGTGGTAACTGATGCCTAACTATTTTCAAAGCACAGCAGTTTGGTGAAAAACCTAGAATCATTGTATAAGCACTGCTGGAGTCCCTGATATCGACCTGGGAACCTGCATCAATTTTAAACAGGATTTCCATGGGTGAACCAAGAAATATACTGTGCTCCAAATGCTCTCAGAGAGTTTGAAGCATCTATTTCTAGACGATCTTAGACTCCAAATGGGCCAGCTGGTGGTGTAGTGGCATCAATACTGGGCTTCAAGACAGATGGTCCTGAGTTCAAGCCCAGCAGGGTCCCAACCTAGGCAGCAGCAGCATCTGTGTGGCAGAAAGGCCTGGCAATCTACTTCTATATCTTGCCTTTGGACCCGATGGACTATGAGGTCACAAAGAGTTGGACTCGACTTAACAACTGAACAACAACGAAAGACTCCAAATAATTGTACGGTCATGGTATGCATGCCAGCATATACAACTCGGGAGTGCCATAACCCATATTGCTCCATCCATTGAACTCCCTTTAAAATCAACTGTTTTCTCCTTTCTTAAGTAAATGAAGCAGCTATCATCATGGGGTCCTTTATCATTCTATTTCATGAAGTTATTCTGACTGATCTCAAACCTTACTGTGAATTCTCCAGATTGCCACAACATATTGACTCCACAGGTACACCAAGAATGCCCTTTAGACTGCCCTCGATGAAGTGTTGTAACATCAATTAGACAGTCAGCCAAACTTCGTTCAAAAATGACCTGTGAGTCACGGTATAGCCTCCTGCTCCTTGTTTTTATTGCAGACTCGATGGCATGGCATAGTGAATAAGGAGTGAAGCTGAAAACAAACAAAATACAATGCAATTACCACATTATTCCATTCACACAAGTAAATATACACAGATAAGTAAGAACTTTGTTACATTTCCTGTAGGTATAAATTATAAGATTCCAACAAGTAAATACTAAAGGTAAGTAGTGTGCATAAACTATTAGCATCTAGGTTACTGTCTAATAAACTCAAAAATTTGATTTCAGCAAAATCTTATTGATGCATTTAGAATAGCTTCTAAACAATATACTTCAACTTTCAAGTAATGTTTCCGCTGGGGAAACAACAAGATAACTTTAGAAACTTCTTTCACTCCTAACATAAACCTCTGGCCTACAGCCTTCCAATGTGCTTTTCTACTTGCTACGTCCTGACTGCACAGGAAGTGACCTAAGATAGATCTACACTTCTTATTAAAATAAAAGTTGAATGTGCCTAATCATATCAAAAAATGTAAATGAATGGCATGAAGAGCAGAACCCCTTCTTTCGTGCTTTCCAGCATACGCACAGTCAGTGTTTTGGTGTTTGTTCGCTACATTGGCTTTGTCAAAAGCCATTCCTGTAACTGAAGAACCCATGATGACTCATCAGTCTAGCAGGAGAACTGCTCCTCATAAAGCAAATGGGCACTAGAAACCTGTTTCTGATGACAAACAAGCAGATAATGAGAGGTCATGATTCAGGAAAGGTTTAAGGGGATGTAGGCCTAATCTCAACACTAGCTCAGGAAGGCATCTTCGCCAGCATGGATGGATGGGGCTGAAGGGATTTATGGCTCTAAACCTTGTCTAGTTCATTTGCAGATTACAGTCAGCAAGGGAATATACTGTATCAGAATTTAGAGGATTTTGCATAATCAACATTGTTGATACTTTTCCAGTGCCTTGATATAGTTGCTATAGGTAGCCTAGGTCTTATAAACTTGTGTGGTAGATCACATGCTTTGTGCCACATCTGAGGTCTTGGTCTTCAAATACCACTTTCCTCACCCAACCAAAGGTTATGTTGAAGATGATTCCTTTGTTGATTCCTGCCTTTGCCAGGAAGTGACCTTGAGTTACAGGAAGAGAGCAATGCAGTGCAGCCAGGGCATGGTAGCAGAGGATCTCTATCTTACAAGTGTTGAGTGTAAGGATTATCCTCTTAGATACTTCAATAACCGAATTCATGGTGGCTTGCAAGTAAATGCAAATGCAAGCATTGTGTGCATAGCGCAGCTCGACTACTGAGGCTTGGATGATCCGGATAACAGGCTGAACAATTTTGTATTAGTTCTGAAGATTATTCCATTCCCATGAAAGCTGAGAGGAAGAACTATAGTAAGAAAGATTGAGAAAAAAATGTTAGAATGATGATTTGTGGAATTGAGTCGGCTGTGAAACTATTGATTGGTACCATGGAGCAATGTAAGTTGGAGGTGAATTTCTGTGGGCAGCCAAATTTGAGGGGCATGCATACAGTCCACCCCTGTTGATGGAGTCAAAGGTTTTTGTGATATTAAAAATAGGTCATGTGTATAAATCTAAGAAAAATATAGGCAGCACATTTAAAACTATTATCCCTACACCCTTTGGCAACCTAGAGCTTCAAATCTTGTTCAAACACAAATGGTTCAGGTAACCTAAGACTATGATTGAGCATCTGACATGGAAACTCTGTCAGTGTCATGTCATTTTGTTAGAGTCCTTTCCCCTCTGTATCATGGGTCCACAGTGGTCATTCTAATACTTGCTTCAGCATTGAGAATCAAACAATTTACTTGAGAAATCAAGATTTCATGTGACAAGCAAATCTTCTAAAATTCATTGTCTTTTGAAAATGATGTAAGGGATTTCATTAACTATAGTTGCATCACAGGCACATTGGTGTTGATTTACTTAAGATGGCTTTTTCTGTCTGCAGCTTAATAAACTACAGCTCAATTAAGATTATAGTGTTATTTTCATAAGCCATGAGTTTATGAATAGTGTTGATGAATTTAGCCTAACTTGTAAGAAAAAGTGGAAGGGAGAAATGATCATCTAGATGATAGAATATATGAATGATAAATTTGATGTTAGCCATGCTATTTACTTTATTTATTGCAATTAATTTGAAAATAGAATGTTGTATGGCTGTGAAACAGAATAACTAAACATATTCCAGGAACAAATTGATCTAGAAATTAAGCTGTGCTGTATTCCATTTTGGGGAATAAGTGTTCTCCTGGGCTTACAATATAGTAGGCAGATAGTTTATATATGTAACATAGGAGCATAATAAACAGTAGGCCAAGATGCTTTTCTGGAAATTTCAGATTTGATTCATCTTTCCTCTTAATTCTTCTCCATGTACACCTATTGTTAAGCAACACATTGTGCTGTTATATCGTAGCTGACTCAATCACTATTATTGTCATCCGGTTTCTTCTGAACTCCACCCTACCACAGACCAGACTTTTTTGTTTTCTAATTAATTCCCCACTCCCTTCCTTTCTATGCAACTTGTTTTATCTTAAATTTTACTAGTTCTAATGAAAGGTCATGGGCATGAATCACTTGCTCCCTTCCAGCCCTGAAGCATACTGAGCAGAAAAATATGAACAAGTGAAATCTGATCAGAGTTTCAAATGAAACTGTGCAGCTGATAATAAAGTGGAACAATATAATGAAGAGAATGATCGAGGGAGATCAGTCAAACCCGACAACTGGACTAACAGCAAGGCTGGTGATCCTATACAGTTTATGCAAATTATAGTTCCTTCAGTCTAAGTGAAGATTCATAGTTAGATTCAAATATTCAAAAGTTGTGGCAGAGAAACTTGTTAAGCAGCTCTGTTAGTAATGCATACATATTGTGCGACTTCTATATACAAATTCAGAAGCAGAGCTGAATATTTTTAATGTTGTTTATATCCAGGTACTTAGAATATTTTACTGCTGTTTATATACAGACACACAATATTTTATTGTTTATATACAGACACTTTGGAAGGTCAAATTTAAAAGGAAAGTATACAATGAATGGCAAGACCCTAAGGAGTATTGATATAGAGAGGGATCTTGGGGTCCAAGTAAAATTGGGACAGCATGGTAGCATAGTGGTAGGCACAACGCATTGCAGTAGTGGTGACCTGGGTTCAATTCCTGCTGCTGCCTGTAAGGAGTTTGTACGTTCTCCCCGTGACCGGGTGAGTTTCCTCCTTGTGCTCTGGTTTCCTCCCACATTCTAAGACATACCAGTTGGTAGGTTAATTGGTCATTGTAAATTGTGATTAGGGTAGGATTATATCGGGGGATTGCTGGGTGACATGACTTAAAGGGCCAGAAGGGCCAACTCTATGCTGTATGTCAATAAATAAATAAATAAATTACTCCTTGAAGAGAAAATTCTCTATCTACATGGGGATACAGTGGTAGGGAAGGTGTATGACATGCTTATCTTGATTAGTTAGGACTTTGAGTATAAACGAAGTGAGGTAATGCTGCAGCTTTATAAGACTTTGATTAGTTTACATCAGCGGTGTTGAGTCTGAGCCAGAATCAGAACAGGATTTACTATCACTGATGTATGTTGTATAATTAGTGGTTTTGTGGAACAGTACAGAGTAGTAGGTTCCAGGGGATCATGGGTTTGCGTCTCTGGTGGACTATGTCCTCTCCAGGGCACAAGCCTGTGTGGGAAGATTTGAAGAACCGGTTGTTGCCCGTGCAGAAGGTTCCCCCTCTCCACGTCACTGATGTAGTCCAAAGGAAGGACAAGTGCCGATACAGCTTGGCACCAGTGTCGTTGCAGAGGTTGCCAGAGTGAAGTTGTAAACAACATCAAACTGCCTCATGGACACCAACTTCGGTCTCTTTCTCTGGGTTTACTCCTGAAACCTGTCCCATGGGTGGGTATAGCCATAAAGCAGGGGAGGTTTAAAATAAGAGTGTTCCTTTTCCTAGGTGGGCTGCCTTCCAAGGCTGACGAGCCCCAGCTGCCTGAAGCAACTGGTTTTGAGGCACCAGAGGTCGGCCTTTGCCCCTTTTCTTGTCAGTAGAAACAGTTCCACCGGGTCTAGTAGCTAAGCCACATGTGAAGGCAAAGAGTTGGGCTTGGTTGTTAGAGGCTGTTAGAGTTGCACGCCATTTGGAGCACTTGAAAGGTAGTGGGAACTTATCCCCACTACCACCCTGTCTATGACAACCTTAGTAACAATGAGTATATGTAACCATGGTCCTGGGTATGACTCTAAACTGCAACTGGTGATGAGGCTCTGATTGGGGACTTTCAGAGCTTTGGGGAAAGTGGAGTTACCCCTTATTCATTCATTGCTCTGACCCAGAACAGTAGCACCTGCAAAGGTTCCTGCTCAGGATACGAGCAAAGGCCGATAGCAGATCCGGCAGGTTCAGTAACTGAACTTATGACAGAGAAGGCGGATGAGCTAGGACCTCAAATGACAATGGCTATAGTACAGGCGGATGAACATTTGGGAAGAGAAATGACGACTTCTTCAGTTCGCCCAACGGAAGACAGTAGCAATCCACCGTTGTTGGATACTAGGTTTCCTAGAATATATTTGCTAAGAAAACCATGATCAAACTCACAAAATGTATTGTACAACAACAGTGTCAAGAGGATCTTCAAGACAATTCTGAAGATGCTTCTCTCGGTAGGGTTGATTCTGGGAAGCAGGGGATCCCCGACCGTCATCAAGCCACCGCTCATAAAATTCAAGTAACACAAAAGAAAGTTATTGCCACTTGGAATGTGAGAACCCTATATCAAGCAGGAAGATTGAACAATGTGATAAATGAAATGGAAAGACTAAAGGTAAACATCATGGGAATTAGCTGGATCATGTCAGAATAGAAATGAGACACTAATTTATTCTTGTGGAATGTCCCGTACTAATGGAGTAGGAACTCTTATGGATGAAAACATGGCAAAAATTGTTTTAAGACATTGGACAATATCAGAAAGAGTGCTCCTTGTTAGATTCAGAGGACAACCATTTGATTTAGCAGTTATACAGGTATATGCACCAACAACAGATGGAACAAATGAGGATATAGATAAATTATATTAGGGGCTTGAACAAGCAAAGAATGGATGCAAATCTCAAGATATCGTTATTGTCATGGGAGATCTAAATACGAAAGTAGAACAAGGTGCTGATGGAAATACCATAGGAAAATTTGGACTAGGGGAAAGAAATGAAAGAGGCGAGAAATGGGTAGAATGGTGCAAGATGAATAATCAGGTCATTATGAATACCTACTTTAAAAACCATCCAAGACACTTGTGGACCTGGAAAAATCCAGGTGATGACACTAGAAATCAAACTGACTTTATTACTATACACCAAAGATTTAGAAACTCAGTGACTCAATGCAAAACATATCCAGGTGCAGACTGTATGAGGGGTGATTGATAAGTTTGTGGTCTAAGGTAGAAGGAGTCAATTTTAGAAAACCTAGCACATTTATTTTTCCTACATTTACACACTTAGTCCAGCAGTCGTGGAGCATACGGATCCCTTCTTTGTAGAAGTGGTCCACAGCAGGGGTGATTGATAAGTTTGTGGCCTAAAGCAGAAGGAGATAAGGAGAAACTTCAAACTTTCCGCATTTTCAGTCGAGATGAACTGCACGTGCATGTAACGAGAGCTATATAACTCACCTCCTTCTACCTTTGGCCACTGTTATGTACCCCTAGGGGTTATTTTTTTATGGACTATACCTTTAAAAAGAGAGAGAGAGTTGTTCAACACAAGCATCTTGTTATTAAGAGACAGCGAGAGAGGCGAAGACTGCTTTCAGATGGTGTTATGGTTTCTCTGTAGCGTGTTTACACTTCTGCAAGGACACTGGCAGCTTCTGTGTTCGTACAGAGAGAGAAGGGAGGAGCTGCTTGATGAACAGCTGATGTTCGGCACGGTGAGATAAATAGAAGGTCAGATGATAGACTGACAGACACATGGTTTTGGACACTGGATGAGCTTTGTTGTGCCCACAGAAGGGTGGATTTTTGGAGGGTAGTTCAGGAGGATCGATCAGTGGCTCTCGCAGTGTGGAAAAGGGTGTGACCAGTGGGAAGTTATTCGTGTGTCCAAACCTAGCCTGGGTTGATAACTCCAACACAGAAGACGGTCTCATCTTTGTGGTGATATTCGGTGACTTTAAAGGAAGAGAAGAGAGGAGAGGAAGGTTTGAAACAGAAGAAACCTAGTGACAAAGATGTCACTGTTTGGACTCTCTCTCTCTAAGTAGCCCGTAAGAGTGAGTTGGAGTTCCATTCGAACACGAAGGTGTGACTGTCACGTAGTTAATTCACAAGAATGGGTTCTCTGGAGTACCTTTGTGAATACCTCTTGTGTGTTACCCGTTACCCTTGTCTGGGTGTGGTAGTTCACTGAAGAAAGGCACCCCTGTGGCAAATCACTGTTGGAGTTATTTTGTATGTTGTGGAACTGGATCAGTGGCTATCACGTTGTGTGTTTGGGGTTGGTTCCCTTGAAGAGGGTCCGCTTAGTGATAAGCTACTGTTAGTGCTAATCCATATGCGGATTCTGTTTGAGTATCCTGTGGCCACCACTTTGGAATGACCCAGAGCTGAATTCGGGTGTTATACCACTTGTGTTGAAAGGATATTCGTTGAAGATAACTGTCAATGATATTTTGTGTGTGGAGTGGAACAACTTTGGAGATAAAACCTACTACTATTGTTATTTTGTATTGCTGTCGTGGAATCTGTGGAACATCGACGTAATTGCCTTCTCTCGACATTTACCCTGGATTACAAATATCTCTCTCCATCACTACTCAACTCAATACCACAAACTGAACTGAACTTTACTCATCATCGTAAGACTATCTATTTACCCCTGGACTTGAAGCTTGGTTTTCATATATTTCCACACTTATACATATCTAATAATTGCTAACTTGTTTTATATATCTGATTTTATATTACTGTATTGCATAGTTACTAATAAATAGTATTAGTGAATAGCAATACCAGACTCCAAAGTGTTTTCTATTTCTGCTGGTTCTTTAACCCTTCATGGGGTACGTGACACCACAAACTTATCAATCACCCCTGCTGTGAACCACTTCTACAAAGAAGGGATCCACATGCTCCACGACCGCTGGACTAAGTGTGTACATGTAGGAGGGGACTATGTTGAAAAATAAATGTGCTAGGTTTTCTAAAATTAATTCCTTCTAGCTTACGTCACGAACTTATCAATCACCCCTCATAATAGTGACCATAACCCAGTAATAGGTCATGTCGAAGTAAAACTTAAAGAAACTAAAGAAGCAAAAACCTGAACAATCCCTTGACTACTCACAATTAATAAAAGAAGAAAACTTAAGACAAAAATTTACAATTGAAGTAAGAAGTAGATTTCAAAGTCTAGAAATAGAATCTGTTGAAGATGATAGTAATCATGTAGAAATAAAGTTTAACTCTCTGAAGGATGCCTTGGTAGAATCAGCAAAGTCAGTGATTCCTAAAAAAGAAAAAAGCACAAATAATAAATGGATGACAGATGAAATCAAAAATCTAATGGAAGAAAGGAGACTGAAGAAAGCAAATCCTATAGAATATGTCCTTAGATAAAAAGATAAAAGCTTATGTCAAAAAGCCAAAGAAGAATGGTTAAACCAGGAATGTGAGCAACTAAAAAGAATCCCTATTACTGATCCAAGAAGTTTACATCAACAAATCAAGAATATCACTGGTAAAAAACTCTTCTGTTCCTCAGGTGAATGTTTGAAAGCAAAGGACGGTACCATTATCATGGAAAAAGATGAGGTTATGAACAGATGCACTGAGTATATTCAGGAATTGTTTGAAGACAATTGAGGTGAAAAACCAGAAATTAAGGAGAACATTGAAGGTCCAAGTATTTTAAAATCTGAAGTTCGTAATGCAATAAATAAGATGAAGAAAGGAAAGGCAGCAGGTCCTGATGAATTTGTAATAGAACAAATTATTGCCCTTGAAGATTATGGAATTGAAAAACTTACTGATTTAATCAATGACATTTATGAGACTGGAATAATACCAGAAGAGGTGAAAAAAAAAATCAGTATTTATCAGTCTTCCTAAGAAATCTGGAGCAATAGAATATGAATTACATAGGACTATAAGTCATTATCATCAAGATACTTCTAAGAATTTTGATGATAAGAGCTAAAAGTAAGATACAAGCTGAAATAGGTAAAGAACAATGTGGTTTTGTGAAAGACAAAGGTACAAGAAACATGGTATTGATGTTAAGGATACTATCAGAACGAGCTATTCAAGTGCAAAAAGATTTGTTTGCTTATCGACTACACAAAAACATTTGATAAAGTGAAGCACAATAAGTTATTTGAAATATTACAGGAAACTCTAGATCTAGATTCGAAAGACCTCCGCCTAATCAGAAATTTGTACTGGGAACAAACTGCTGCTGTAAGAATAGATGGAGAAGTGAGTCAGTTTATGAAAATCAAGAGAGGCGTTAGACAAGGGTGTGTTTTCTCCCCTGATTTGTTTAATGTGTAGAGTGAAACAATATTACAAAAAATAAGAGACATCTTGGGAAGCAAAGTTAGTGGTGAAAACATCAATAATTTCAGATATGTGGATGACACTATGTTAGTTGCAAGTACAGAGGAAGAACTACAAAACTTAATTGATATAGCTGTTGAAGAGAGTGTAAAAATGGGTCTATCCATCAATTGCAAAAAGACAGAATGTATGGTGATGTCCAAAAAGAAGGAGAATCCTATCTGCAGGCTGAAAGTAAACAGGGAAGACATAAAACAAGTAAAGAACTTTTGATACTTGGGAAGCTGGGTGACATCAGATGGCAGGTGAGACATGGACATCGAAAGAAGAATAGGGGTGGCAAAAAACACCTTTACGAGAATGAAGAGTATAATGACCAACACTAAACTATGCATGACAACCCACCTCAGAGTACTGAAATGTTACGTTTATCCAATTATGTTATATGGCTCAGAATATTGGACAGTATCTAGTAACATGAGGAAACGAATTGAAGCAGCAGAGATGTGGTTCTTGAGGAGGATGCAAAGAATATCATGAACAAAACGAATATCTAATGAGGATATCATGAACAGAGCAAGCACAAAGAGAGAAATAATGTGTGAGATCATGAAAAGGCAATGTAACTTCATTGGACATGTGATTAGGAAAGAGGAGTTAGAATGCACGGTAATTATGGGAAAAATTGAAGGGAAGAAAGCAAAAGGAATGCAAAGACAAATGATGATGGAGACAGCAGCCAGAGGACTGGAAATGAATACCAATGAATTGATCCACTTGACCCGAAACAGGAGTGTGTGGGCCATGGCAGTCAAAGCTCAAACTGGGCGTAGCACCTGATGATGATGATGATATATAACCAGAGTAATATATAAAAATTAATATAGGTTACAATAAGAATATGTTAAAAAATAAATAATGCAAAAAGAGAACACAATAGTGGAGTAATGTTTATGGTTCATGATCTGTTCAGAAATTTGATGGCAGAGAGGAAGAAGCTGATTTTAAAATGTTGAATGTGCATCTTCAGGCTCCTGTATCTCTTCCTTGATGGTAGTAATGAGAAGAGAGCATATCGTGGGTGTTGAAGGACCTTCATGATCGACACCACCTTCCTGAGGGATCAGCTTTTGAAGACATCAGCAATGTTGGTGAGGCTAGTGCCTATGACTGAGCTAGCTGAGACTACAACTGTCTGCAGCTTTTTCCCATCCTGTTCATTGGAGCCTTCATACCAGAGAGTGATGCAACCAGTCTAAATGCTCCTCATGGTACAGTACATTTATAGAAATTTGCTACAGTTTTTGGTAACATACCAAACCTCCTCAAACTTTGTGTGTCTTTATGATTACACGAAGAACAGGAAGGTTTGAAGAGGGTGCAGAAGAGGTCCACAACATGCCATGTGGGTTAAAAGGTATTAGTTATGCTTGTCAATAGTATACTTGTGCAAACTTGGATTGGTTTCTTCGGAGCATCAGAGGCTGAAAGGCAACCCAATAAAAATTTATAGAATTATGAGATGTATGGCTAGGGTAGATAATTAGAGTTTTTATTCCAGATTGGAAGTATGCAATACCAGATGTCTTAGATTTAAGGTGAGAGGGGGAATGTTTAAAGGAGATGTATGAAGCATTTTTTAATACTGAAATTAGTAGGTGCTATGAATGGACTGCTAAGGGATTTGGTGGAAACTGATACAATAACAAATTTTCGAAGAATGGAGAGATACAACCCATGTGTAGACAGACGGGATTAGATTAAATCAGCATTATCAGCTGGAGCACCTATAGCTGGATCGTACTCTTCTTTATTAAATGCTCATTATACTGCAGTGTTGTTCTGCATTTTTAATAAGGTACATGTTTCAACCCATTATCTTAATTCTCCATAACTGAAATTTCTTTGCCTTATTTTGCACTTTTTTCATTATGATAACAATGAGTTAAACTTAGTGATCTCTCTTTTTATCAATATTGTATGGCAATAATTAATATCAACCTCTACAGTACTGAAGAATAATGTGGCATCATTCCTTCAGTTTTTATCCTTGGATCTTAACAGTGGATGTATATATAGTTTTCACTTTTCCTCCAAGGGCCTTAAACAAGCACTCGTTCTCTCTGATTCTTTTTGTATCTGATTTCAAGTCACCCATCCTAATATACATTTCTCATTCTTTGCACTGTTAACTTTAAAAGTCTTAATTCTGATTGCTTAATAAGATGCTCTATTGTTTACCCTCTGCAGTCAGGACCTTGATATCCTCCTTCACAGTTTGCTATGCAAGCCCCCTCAAAACCCAAGAACACCAAAGCTCTAACTAATAGAATCATAGAAAAGTACAGCTCAGAGAAAGGCCCTTCAGTCACCTACTCCATATTGAACCTTTTAAACCACCTACCCCCATCGACCTCCACCCTGACCAAAGCCCATCATATCCCTGCCATCCATGTAGCTATCCAAAATTCTCTTAAATTTTGAAATCAAGCTTGTATGGACCACTGGCAGCTCATTCCACACTCCCATGACCCTCTAAACAAAGAAGTTTCTCCTCACGTTCCACTTAAATTTTTCAATTTTCACCTTTAACCCACCCTTAATGTTAGACACTGTTAAATGACATAGTCAATAATTCCCCTTTTAAAAAAAAAGTCATGAAAGTATCTTATGTGATAAAAACATTTTGTTTTCATTTTAAACATTTATACAGCATTCGTTGTTTTTGGAGATGCAAGTGATTGTATATGCTGGAATTCAGAGCAACAAACAATTCAGTAGAAGAGTTCTGCAAGCCAGGCATCTGTGAGAGGAAATTAGTAATTGACTTTTCAAGTTAAAACCTGGCATCAAGGCCATGCAACTCAATGATCCTTTTTTTTTCCGAGACGCTGCTTGACGCACTGAGTTTCTCCAGCAGATTGTGTGTTATTGTATTACTTTTGGTTTAATTGTCATAAATGTCAAGCAGCAAATATCCAAAGTAACACATACAAAACGCTGGAGAAACTCAGCAGGTCAGGCACCATCTATGGAGAAGAATGAAGAGATGACATTTCAGGCTGAGACTCTACATCAGGACTAGAAAGGAAGGACGAAGAAGCCAGAGTAAGAATGTGGGGATAGGGGAAGGGGTAAAAGCTAAAAGATGATAGGTGAAGTCAGAAAGATAGAGAGGTGGGGAGGAAGGATGAAGTGAGAAGCTGGGAGGTGATAGGTGGAAAAGGTAAGGGGCTGAAGAAGAAGGAATCTGATGGAAGAGAAGAGTAGACCATGAGAGAAAGGGAAGAAGGAGGGGCACCGGGGGAAGTGGTAGGCAATAAGGTCCCATACTGAAGGTTGGTTAGGAAGATTCAATCGTTAGGTATTAATATTGAAGTAGTAAAATGGATTCAGCAGTGGCTGAATGGGAGATGCCAGAGAGTAGTGGTGGATAACTGTTTGTCAGTTTGGAGGCCAGTGACTAGTGGTGTATCTCAGGGATTTGTACTGGGTCCAATGTTATTTGTCATATACATTAATGATCTGGATGATTGGGTGGTAAATTGGATGAGTAAGTATGCAGATGATACTAAGATAGATGGAGTTGTGGATAATGAAGTCGGTTTTCAAAGCTTGCAGAGAGATTTAGGCCAGTCAGTAGAGTGGGCTGAAAGATGGCAGATGGAGTTTAATGCTGATAAATGTGAGATGGTACATTTTGGTAGGACTAATCAAAATAGGACATACATGGTAAATGGTAGGGCATTGAAGAATGCAGTAGAACAGAGGGATCTAGGAATAATGGTGCATAGTTTCCTGAAGGTGGAATCTCATGTGGATAGGGTAGTGAAGAAAGCTTTTGGTATGCTGGCCTTCATAAATCAGAGCATTGAGTATAGGAGTTGGGATGTAATGTTGAAATTGTACAAGGCATTGGTGAGGCCAAATTTGGAGTATTGTGTACAGTTTTGGTCATCGAATTATAGGAAAGATGTCAACAAAATAGAGAGAGTACAGAAAAGACTTACTAGAATGTTACCTGGGTTTCATCATCTAAGTTACAGAGAAAGGTTGAACAAGTTGGGTCTTTACTCTTTGGAACGTAGAAGGTTGAGGGGGGCTTGATAGAGGGATTTAGAATTATGAGGGGGATAAAAAAACATAGAAAATAGGTGCAGGAGTAGGCCATTCAGCCCTTCGAGCCTGCACTGCCATTCAGTATGATCATGGCTGATCATCCAACTCAGAATCCTGTACCTGCCTTCTCTCCATACTCCCTGATCCCTTTAGCCACAAGGGCCATATCTAACTCCGCTCTTAAATATAGCCAATGAACTGGCCTCAACTGTTTCCTGTGGCAGAGAATTCCACAGATTCACCACTTTCTGTGTGAAGAAGTTTTTCCTCATCTCGGTCCTAAAAGGCTTCCTCTTTATCCTTAAACTGTGACCCCTCGTTCTGGACTTCCCCAATATCGGGAACAATCTTCCTGCATCTAGTCTGTCCAATCCCTTTAGAATTTTATACGTTTCAATAAGATCCCCCCTCAATTTTCTAAATTCCAGCAAGTATAAGCCTAGTCGATCCAATCTTTCTTCATATGAAAGTCCTGCCATCCCAGGAATCAATCTGGTGAACCTTCTTTGTACTCCCTCTATGGCAAGAATGTCTTTCCTCAGATTAGAGGACCAAAACTGCACACAATACTCCAGGTGTGGTCTCACCAAGGCCTTGTACAACTGCAGTAGTACCTCCCTGCTCCTGTACTCGAAGCCTCTTGCTATGAATGCCAGCATACCATTCGCCTTTTTCACCACCTGCTCTACCTGCATGCCCACTTTCAATGACTGGTGTACAATGACACCCAGGTCTCGTTGCACCTCCCCTTTTTCTAATCGGCCAACATTCAGATAATAATCTGTTTTCCTGTTCTTGCCACCAAAGTGGATAACCTCACATTTATCCACATTAAATTGCATCTGCCATGAATTTGCCCACTCACCTAACCTATCTAAGTCACCCTGCATCCTCTTAGCATCTTCCTCACAGCTAACACTGCCGCCACGCTTCGTGTCATCCACAAACTTGCAGATGCTGCATTTAATTCCCTGGTCTAAGTCATTAATATATATTGTAAACAACT
Source organism: Mobula birostris (assembly GCF_030028105.1). Taxonomy (NCBI): domain Eukaryota; kingdom Metazoa; phylum Chordata; class Chondrichthyes; order Myliobatiformes; family Myliobatidae; genus Mobula; species Mobula birostris. The sequence continues at coordinate 152,447,019 of NC_092374.1, forward strand.
GGGGTCCCATCACTGGAGCCTTGTGATACCCCACTAGTCACTGCCTGCCATTCTGAAAAGGTCCCGTTTATTCCCACTCTTTGCTTCCTGTCTGCCAATTAATTCTCTATCCACATCAATACCTTACCCCCAATTCCGTGTCCTTTAAGTTTGCACACTAATCTCCTGTGTGGGACCTTGTCAAAAGCCTTTTGAAAATCCAAATATACCACATCCACTGGTTCTCCCTTATCCACTCTACTAGTTACATCCTCAAAAAATTCTATGAGATTCGTCAGACATGATTTTCCTTTCACAAATCCATGCTGACTTTGTCCGACGATTTCACCATTTTCCATATATAGTTAGATAGAGTTGATGTGGATAGGCTTTTTCCATTGAGAGTGGGGGAGATTCAAACAAGAAGACATGAGTTGAGAGTTAAAGGGCAAATGTTTAGAGGTAACATGAGGGGGAACTTCTTTACTCAGAGAGTGGCAGCTGTGTGGAATGAGCTTCCAGCAGAAGTGGTTGAGGCAGGTTCGATGTTGTCATTTAAATTTAAATTGGACAACTATGTGAACAGGAAAGGAATGGAGGGTTATGGGGTGAGTGCAAGTCAGTGGGACTAGGTGAGAGTAAGAGTTCGGCACGGACTAGAAGGGCCAAGATGGCCTGTTTCCGTGCTGTAATTGTTATATGGTTATAAGGAGAAGAGAAAAGTGAGAGCTGGAGTGGAAAATTGAAGAAGGGAGAAAGAGGAGGGAAAACTTTACCAGGTGAGAGAAATTGGTGTTTACTTCATCAAGTTGGAGGCTAACCAGATAGAGTATGAAATGTTGCTCCTCTAACGTGAAATTAGCTTCACCTTGGCAGTTGAGGAGGCCATGGACTAACATGTCAGAATGCGAATGGGTATTGGAATTAAAATGGTTGGCCATCAAGAAATCCTGCTTGTTGTGGATGGAGTGAAAGTACTCGACTGTGCTCATGGAAGGACGTACAAATTTACAGAGGATGCCAGAATTGAATTCCAAACTCCAGAGTGCTTGAATCTGTAATGGCATTGTGCACCACTACCATGGTGCCTCATGGTAACTGACAAGACACCTTTGAATATTCAAGCATGATTGCTGGAACAAGGTATTTCATCTGGATGGTATTATGCAGATTAATGGACTTGGTAACTGGACAGAAGATACTGATTGTAAGTAAGAACGTTAACTATTTATTTACAAATAAACTGTGAAACACTCAAATAATCATGTCAAACAAGTACTTATCTAAGCTCCTCCATTACAAAATCTACAACACTAAACATTCGGTAACACTTCTAACATGAACGGTTACTTCGTTAAGTCCCAAGTTACAACACCAAACGTTCAAGCAGGTACTTATCTAAGTGTGCACCTGAGCCCTTCTATCTGCAGCACACTTTCTCAATGGTTCCTGAGCCCTGTTTGAAACCCAGTCTGAAGGAGAGCCCCAAGTGAAAGTGGACGGAGTTTAAAATTCCTTCCTCATAATCAATATTAAAAACACATTTTCAAACTACTTCATCAATTTTATTTCAAGAATAATCTATAATTGATTCTGTTTCTATTTCAGTTTTTATGCCATAATAATCTTTCTCATTAAAATAACTCTTAAAAAACAGTATTTTTTTCTTCATTAAGCTAGTGAATAAATAACGCTGCAATCCCCTACTATGTGAATTAATGTGAATTGTTATGAATTACAATGCTCAAGGGAAATACATCTGAAATTATATATATAGAGATATATAAAATATATACATAATTAAAATGCATGCATGTACATGCAGAATGATATTAATTGTATAAAATTACAGTTTCCTAAAGCCTTTCTTTATTAAAATTAACACATCTCAAATTTTCTTGAAGAACACATAGAGTTTGTAGTGTTATTTTTCTTTCTAGACAACTTTGAATATTAGATTAGATTAGATTATGAGGACAATCAGTCCTTGTTTATTGTCATTTAGAAATGCATGCATTAAAAAATGACACCATGTTCCTCCAGAATGATATCACAGAAACACAAGACAAACCAAGACTAAAACTGACGAAACCACATAATTATAACATATAGTTACAACAGTGCAAAGCAATACTGTAATTTGATAAAGAGCAGACCATGGGCATGGTAAAAAAATTCTCAAAGTTCCAATATCCTCATCATCTCACGCAGGCGGCAGAAGGGAGAAATTCTCCTCGCCATGAACCTCCAAGCGCCGCAAAATTGCCGATGCCGCACCATTGGAAGCACCCGACCACGGCAGACTCTGAGTCCGTCCGAAAACTTCGAGCCTCCAACCAGCCCTCTGACACCAAGCACTGAGCACCATCCTCTGCCAAGCGCTTTAACCCCGCCCTGGCCGCCGAGCAACAAGCAAAGCCGAGGACTCGAGGCCTTTCCCTCCGGAGATACTGGATTACACAGTAGCAGCGGCAGCAAAGCAGGCATTTCAGAAGTTTCACCAGATGCTCCTCCGTGCTCTCACATCTGTCTCCATCAAATCAGGATTGTGCACGGCACCCGACTTGACAGATAACAGATATTCACCACCAGAGTGGCCACTGCGAGCTGCGTCGTGCTGCCATCTTCTCCTCCTACTGTTTAATATGGCAATTAAACAGTTCATTCTTGTTGATTAATAGATTGAATATCCTACATTCTGTTCCACGCAAGAACATCTCCATGCAAACAATATCAGTTTTATTTGTGAATTCTCTTCCTAGCTTTAAAATTCATGGCAGAACAGCTTTATCTAACTTTAACATTAGCGTTACTTCAGCAGTAAGAAGTAAGAATCTTTGATAATTTACGGTGAAAATTTGACTTAAACCATTACTAGTTCTTTTATATAGAACTACCCCACCCCAACACAAAGAAAATTAAACTCCTTATTTGAATCGGCCTCTTCCTCTCTACCCTTCTCTCTCTCTTCATCTCCTTCTCCTCTCCCCCTCTCTCTCTACCTCTCTATCAACATTTTTGTGCCTTTATTTTATGCAGGTACTAATCCTCCAGCAACTACCAGCTCATTTCTTACTTTTATCCTATATCCTATTCCAATTCTATCTTTACTTTTGCTGTAAACTTCATGTAACATTTCGAAAAATCTCACATTTTTATCTTGCACTTAAAGGAACAACTCTGAGCTAATAATTTAGTATGTAAGAGTTATCTGAAACAATTCCTCCCCTGTCAGAGTGATATCTGCAAATCACCCAGACATCTGACCTAGAATGATGTGGAATGGTGTTGGTTGGATACTCATGAGCAAGTGTTTAAATAAATTAAGGATACCGCTATGGCAGAGCCTGTGCTGCAATAGTTTGATAACAAGAAGGAGCTGATACTGCCAAAGATGGTTTTGGAGCAATGAACATCCTCTGGAAAAAGGTGATGATCCTTTCAGTGAAGGACTCCCATAACGTGCAAATTGGAAAAGCAACTACAAGCTCTGGTGACCACATACCACTGACTGCTTTGGTTTTTGTTGCTGCTTGTGGGATTCAAGCTACCCCATCCTAAATACCTGTCAAGCTCTGCATCAGAATAACAGCAGGGAAATTCCACTGCCTAATGCTGTGCCAGTCAGGTTGGCCTTTCAGTCTTTGTGCAGATGTCATATGATAATCTGCACACCTCCTTCATACCAAGTGACAAATCCCTGTAGGATCAAAAACCTGTATATTAATCTGAATTTGTGTAATTTACAATATTAATTTCTGCTGAGAGAAACTGCCTGAAAAACAAAATATAAAATTAATTTGCGTGATGGTTAGTGTGACACTATTACAGCTCGGGGCATTCTGGAGTTCAGAGTTCAATTCTAGTGCTGTCTATAAGGAGTTTGTATGTTCTCCCTTTGAACTGTGTGGGTTTCCTTTGAGTTGTCTGGTTTCCTCCCACCAGTCCAAAGACGTACCAATTAGTAGGTTAATTAGTCATTGTAAATTCTCCTATGAATCGACTAAAGTTAAAGAGGTGGGTTGCTGGGTGGTGAAGTTCATTGAGCTAGAAGGACCTGTTCTGTGCTGTATCTCTAAATAAAATAATAAATACATTTGTGGCACCATTAACAAAAATTTACACATTGTAATCTGTAACCCCCTGCTGATATATATAATGTAAATCTGTGGATAATAACAGAAAAGAATCATTAGAGGCTCAGGTTATATCTCCTTACATCTATCTTCCAGTACAGAGTAGCACTCCTAATTTTGGCTTTAAAAACAATGCACTGAAGGGATTAAATTTGACTCATTAAGAGAAATCCACAGTGATTCCCTTCCTGGGCTGCTGAGGTAATCAGCTTCAAATTAAGAAAGACCTTTCCTGATATTTCACAGTGAGTTTGTGCATCAAATTAACTTTTTACTATGGTTCATATCTTTCATTCATTTATGTCATCTGTTATCCCTCAAATCACCATGTAACAGGTGATTACCTTCAGAGAGACCCTAGCATTTTCTCCAAGCAATTTAACTTTTAGCCTATGGGTTATAAATGATAATTAATTACATTCTTATGCAGAAGCATCTAACATGTCAGAATAAGAATCTTTTTCTGGACCTATTGCGATTATTTTATAATGTGGTAATGGCTGCATATCATATTCCAATTCTAGAATTAATTCTATGAAGCAACTCTTTGGATGCAATATGCAATAGATGTCCAATGACAAATTATTCACTTAGAGCAGGGGTTCCCACCCTTTTTTGATTTTATAGACCAATACCATAAAGCAAGGTGTCCATAGACCCCCAGTTGGGAACCCCTGATTTAGCGAAAGAAACTGAGGATGATTTTTTTATGCTATATTCCCTAAATAGTTTTTAAAGTTATTTGCACAGTTTGTCTGACAATAGAAACACGTAAGTGGGATACAGAATGCAAAAGAAATGAAATTCAACATGAGTAACACCTCTTACTTTCTCTTTTACTATTTCTCTTTTGGTGTTAAATAAGAAGAAACAAATGATTTGGCCTATCAAATGGAAGTCTACCTGAATGAAAAGGTACATGGGTCAAATGAATCCCGCTTATAAATATCTGAAGTTTTCCACTTTAGTTAGCCCTTTGAAAAGGCATGAAAGGATGTTGAAAAATGCATGTTGAATACCAGATGAGTATTCCTCATTAGTGAAATATCTCTCAGTCTGATTGATAGCCTGGACTTCCATCATTTATTTTGAATATTTTGGGAGGCAAGACTGAACATTTGAGCTGATGATAAAATTTACTGGGACCAATAGTCTAAATTCTGAACAAGTAAGATTTAAGTATGATGCACAAGTATGAACTTGCTAACCATAGGAACAGAAGTAGGCCATACAGCTCTTTGAGATTACTCTGCTATTCAACATGATCTTGACTAATCTTATCTGGAGTCTCATAAAACATAGAACATAGAATCTACAGCACATTACAGGCCCTTCGACCCACAATGTTATGCCAACCATGTAACCTATTCAAGGGACTGCCTAGAATTTCCCTAGTGTATAACCTTCTATTTTTCTAAGCTCCATGTACTTGTCTAAGAAGCTCATAAAAGACCCTATTACATTTGCTTCCACCACTGGAAAATCACCAGATCACCATGATCCTTAACTCTACTGTTGTCCAATTAGCTATACCTTCAGCCTTTACAGATCTTTCAAGTAGAAAATTCCAAACATCCCCAATATTCTGAGAGAAGAAAATTCTCATTATGCTTTCCTTAAAAGTCTGGAGAATATTAAATATTTTCACAGACACTGCTTCTTAGATAGTGCAGTTGAATGAGTGGCTGAGGAGATGGTGCAGGGGGAAGGATTTCAAGTTTGTGTATCATTGGAACCTTTTCTGCAGCAGGGGTGACCTGTACAAGTATGACAAGTTGCACCTGAACTGCAGGGGATACGGTATCCTGGGAGGGGTTTGCTAATGCTATTGGGGAGGGTTTTAACTAGATTTGCAGGAGGGTGGGAACCAAAGTGAAGAGGCAGAGGATGGGGCGGCTGGTGCACAAATAGAGACAGCTTGTAGGAATTTTGTGAGGAAGGATAAGCAGATAATAGAGCAAAGATACACTCAGCCAGGTGGTTTGAGATCTGCCTATTTTAATGCAAGGAATAACATAAGCAAGGCGGATGAACTTAGAGTGTGGATCAATATGTGAAACTGTGATCTTGTGGCCATTACAGAGATTTGAATGTCTGAAGGACAAGAATGGCTGCTGTGTGTGTCAGGCTTTGTTTCAAAAAGGACAGGGAGGGAGGCAAAAGAGGTGGGGTAGTGGCTTTGCTAATCAGGGATAGTATCATGGCTGCAGAAAAGGAGGAATTCACGGAGAGATTGTCTATTGAGTCATTGTGGATGGAAGTCAGAAACAAGAAGGGGGCATAAACTCCACTGTTTTTTTTATAGATCAGCCCCCACCCCAGTAGTAACAGAGACATCGAGGAGCAGATAGGGAGGCAGATTCTGGAACGGTGCAATAATAATAACAGGGTTGCTGTGATGGGTGATCTTAACTTCCCTAATATTGACTGGCATCTCCACAGAGCAAGGGGGTTAGATGGGGTAGAGTTTGTTAGGTGTGTTCAGGAAGGTTTCCTGACATAATATATAGATAAGCCAACTAGAGGAGAGGCTGTATTTGATCTGATATTGGGAAATGAACCTGGTCAGGTGGCAGATCTCTTGGTGGGAGAGCATTTTGGAGGTAGTGATCATAACTCCATCCCCTTTTCCATAGTGCTGGAGAGGGTTAGGAGCAGACAATTTGGGAAAACATTTAATTGAGGTAGGGAGAATATGATGCTATTAGGCAGGAACTTAGGAACATAAATTGGGAGCAGATGTTCTCAGGGAAATGCATGGCACAATCATGGCAAATGTTCAGGGAATATTTGCATGGCATTCTACATAGGTATGTTCGAATGAAGCTGGGAAAGGATGGTAGGGTAAAAGAACCCTGGTGTATAAAGGATGTAGAAAATCTAGTTGAGAAGTAAAGAAAAGATTATGGAAGCTCAAGAAACTAGGTACTATTAGGGCTCCAGAAAATTGCAAGAAGGAGCCAGGAAGGAGTTCAAGAATGAATTAGGAGAGCTAGAAGGGGCTATGAGAAGGTCTTGGTGTGCAAGATTAAGGAAAACCCCCAAGGCATTCTACAAGTATGTGAAGAGCAAGTGGATAAGCCATGTGAGTAGAGGACCAATCAGGAGCGATAATGGGAACATGTGCATGGAGTTGGAGGAGGTAGCAAAGGTACTTTGCCTCAGTATTCACCAGTGAAAAGGAACATGGTAATTGTGGGGATGACTTACAGCGGACTGAAACGATTGAGTATATAGAAATTAAGAAAGTGGATGTGCTGGAGCTTTTGAAAGATATTAGGTTGGTAAAGTCACTGGGACCAGATGGGATATAACCCAGGCTACTGTGGGAAGTGAGCGAGGAGATTGCTGAGCCGCTGGCGATCACCATTGCATCATCAATGGAGATGGGAGAAGTACCAGAGGATTGAAAGGTTCAAAGGTTTTAAAGTTTCAAAGGTACACTTAATGCCAGAGAAATGTATACAATGAACATCCTGAAATTCTTTTTCTTCACAACAATCCATGAAAACAGAGGAGTGCCCCAAAGAATGAATGACAGTTAGAACCCCAAACCCCCCCCAGCTCCCCTCCACGCATAAGCAGCAGCAAAGCAATGACCCCCCCCACCAGCAAAAAAGCATCGACACCCCCCACCGAGCACTCAATTGTGCAGCAAAGCATCAATAAAGGCATTGACTTGCAGTACCCCAAAGGCTACTCATTCACCTGGTAATTCGACAAACCCCAGGCTCTCTGTCTCCCTAATAGGGGAAAATGAGATGGTCCCGTTTCTCAGTGAGAGGGGAGACATAACAAACAACTCGTTGATTTACTATGTTAAAAGTTGGTTGTGTTGCTTTTTCTGAGCTCTGTGCCCAAAGAACTTGGGTCTCTAGGCACATAGCCAGCAGCCAGCTAGCTGCTTTCGATATTCCATGTATTCTCACGACACACCAGTTTCCTGCAGAGGCATTGACCTTGAGTCCGCCCACCTCCAAAGCCACAAAATCTCTGAACCTTAAAGGTGTGCTAGCCTTCTAGGCCTTGTCCTCGGCATATACAACAGCAGGCACTGGGAGCGGGTCCTATTCGCACAAAGAACCAAAGTCAACGTGTAACTCCAGGTTGGGGTCTTCAAAAAAGCACTGAAAGGGAAAAATAGAGATATTAAAGTTAGGAATAGAGCTGTTTCCGAAGATGTACGTAAAAGAGTCGTCGTTAAGTGCCATCGTCCTCCTAAGCTCTACACATTGTTCCCTTGTTCAAGAAACGGAGTAGAGATAATCCAGTGAGTCTTATTTCAGTGGTGGGCAAGTTGTTGGAGAAGGTCCCGAGAGTCAGGACTTAAGAGCATTTGGAGAAACATAATCTGATTATGGATAGTCAGCATGGCTTTGTCAAGGGATGGCTTTATAAACCTGGGCGAATTCTTTGAGGATGTAGCAAAGCACACTGATGAAGATAGAGCAGTGGATGTAGTGTATGTGGTATTTGATAAGGTTCCCCATGTGAGGCTCATTCAGAAATTACTGAGGCATAAGATCCAAGGAGAACTAGCTTTGTAGATCCAGAATTGGCTTGCCCACGGTGGTTATAGATGATCCGTATTCTGCATGCTGGTGTTCCATAGGCATCTGTTCTTAGACCCCTCCTTTTTGTGATTTTTATAAATGACCCAGATGAGAAAGTAGAAGGGTGGGTTAGTAAGTCTGCTGATGGCAAAAAAGCTGGAGGTGTTGTGGATGATCTGGAGGCTTGTCAGAGGTTAGAGCGGGACATTGATAAGATGCAGAACTGGGCTGAGAAGTGGCAGATGGAGTTCAATCCAGATAAGTGTGAAGTGGTTTATTTTGCTTGGTCAAATTTGAAGGCAGAATATAATACTGAGGGTAAACCCTTGGCAGTGTGGAAGATCAGCGAGATCTTGGGGTCTGTGTCCATAGGACACTCAAAGCTGCTGCGCAGATTGACAGCATTGCTAAGAATGCGTATGGTGTGTTGGCCTTCATCAACCATGGGATTAAGTTCAAGAGCCATGAGGTAATGTTACAGCTATATATGACCTTAGTTAGACCCCACTTGGAGTACTGTGTTCAGTTCTGGTCACCTCACTACACGATATGGATACTATAGAGAGAGTGCGGAGGAGATTTGCAAGGATGTTGCTGGATTGGAGAGCATGTCTATGAGAATAGGTTGGGTGAACTTGGTCTTTTCTCTTTGGAGTGATGGAGGATGAGGGGTGACCTGATAGAGGTGTATAAGATGATGCGAGGCATTGATCGTGTGGATAGGCAGAGGCTTTTACTCAGGGATGAAATGGCTACATGAGGGGGCATAGTTTTAAGGTGCTTGGAAGCAGGTACTGAGGGGATGTCAGAGGTAGTTTTTCAGACAGAGAGAGGTGGATGTGTGGAATGCACTGCCAGTGATGGTGGTAGAGGCGGATACAATAGGGTCTTTTAAGAGACTCTTAAATAGGTATGTGGAGCTTAGAAAATAGGGGGCTATGCAGTAGGGAAATTCTAAGCAGTTTCTAGAGTAGGTTCATGGTGTAGATTTTGATATTCTATGTTCTATATTCTTTGACTCTTTCCAGCATCTTGTTTTTAATCAGTTTTAAGAGTTCCACCAATTGAGATAAAATGAAACATATCAGTTGATATCAGATGTTCAAATTGTGTGTTATTGAAGTTGCATAAGTGATGGTAGAACAGAATATACAAGGGAAACTTCACTGATTAATAACTGAAAATCATAGTGAACTACAGAACAATTCTTACACTGGAACACAAGAGCAAGCTATCATTATCGAGAAAGGGAAATAAACTAATAAAATGGGGAACACAAAACAAAATACTGGAAGAACTCAGCAGGCCAGGCAGCATCAATGGAAAAGAGTAAACAATTGACATTTCAGGCTGAGACACTTCATGAGTCCTGATGAAGGGTCTCGGTCAAAACATCGACTGTTTACTGTTTTCCATAGATGCTGCCTGGCCTTCTGAGTTCCTGGCGCACTTAGAGTGTGTTGTTTGGATTTCCAGCATCTACAGATTTTCTTTTGTTTCTGAAAGAAAGTGGGGAGAATCTTGAAAAATGCCATGACAAAGCTTGTGTAGCAAGGGCTCAGGTGAGAAAGGAAAACATTTATAGATTAAAATGCATCAGTATTATATTGGATTACCATAGTTCAAATCAACTTCTAGTCAAGAAAACTACTTCTAGTTGATACTTTTGAGGACCTTCGTACACATAACCTAATTTCTGAACTTGATGACATATTTTTCTAAAGTGAGATAAGATTAGGGAAGATATTTGCTAATCATTGATATATGAAGCATAAGGTAGTGCAGTGAATTATTTACGGAAATTTTTTCACATTCAGCTTGATTTACGGAAGAATTTTGGGAGAAGTGACAAAAATAGCATTATGTTTATTCACAGTGCTGCTCAAAACCATAGATAATGTTAGATTTTCCTTTAAGACCGTATGATATGAAGGCAGAATTAGACCATTCAGCTCATCAAATCTGCTCTGTCATTCAACCATGACTAATTTTTGTTGCACCTTCATGATCTTCAAACTGTAATTTAGCTTTCAAAATTTCACGATACTAGAGCTGAGAAATTATCTAGTTTTTCAGAATATAGTTACATTTCGTCAGTACAATGAAAATCTGATTGGAATCTCTTTGGGTATCAGCAAGGATTCTCTTCACGATTCACAAACAACATGTAATGTGTGTGGGTTTTATCAATGTAATTTTATTTCTAGATATAAATTCACAAGACGAAAAAAAAATGTTGTTCTATGACTCTATTCGTCCAGGTGTACTTTGATGGAACTATGCTGAAGAGTAGTTCAACATGGAATAGATGGGTTGAATGGCCTGTCTCTGTTCTAGAGTGTTCTATATCTCTAATACATTAAAATATATCTACATTATTGTTCCCATTGTTCTGATTGTATCAAAATAATTGAACCTAAATTCCTATTAGACACAAAAACAACAGAATAAAATTAATCCATTTTATTTTAATGCAGAACTTATGTGCCTATATAGTATGGTGAAGCAGTTCTAAGTGCATAATAAAGTTAACAAAATATCATTAGATTTTGTTACAATATTCTGCTATTTAAAGCAGAATTATTTGTGCAGCTGATTCACAAATGTGCTCTTTTTTCGTGACATTGAAACACACGAGATCTTTTGTCTGTATTGGACTTGACTTGCTGAAGGTCTGAATCCCTGCCCCTAGGCTTACATGCACTTACTGCATTTTATTTAAAAAGAAAACGACTGTGTGTTTTGTTATTACTCTTCTATTATCATGAAGACAAAGAGTTAAAACTGCTGGATCATCGGCAATGCAAGGGAACAGCATGCCCTGTTTGTAGCTCGTTAAGGAACTAATAAAATGTAAAATAAAACACAGCATGGCATTATTGAGCTAATTTTGCAAATATGCAACTCTTGTATTGATCCTTAGCATTTCATCATTTACCTTAATGAAAAGAAAATCGTGAAAAGTGATAATTTCATGATGCTGGTGGACTAGATTCCCTACCAGCAAGTGCTGCTGGAAAGTTAACCTTCATAACTTAAAGTCCATTTTGATTAAAAATTATTACCTCATTAAACAAATTAAGTTTTAAATTAATTTCACTTTACAAAGTTGCAAACTGTCTTACAGATCTCAAAAATAATTGGTTTTTCATCTGGTTACATGGGTCCTTCATTTGGTTCACCTGTTCATTAATGTGAATATCTAATAAGCCAATCAAGTGCAGCAACTCAATGCATAAAAACATGGAGACATGGTCATGAAGTCCAGTTGTTGTTTAGACCAAATATCAGAATGGGGAAGAAATGTGATTGTGAAATGACCGTTGGTGCCAGATGAGATGGTTTTAGTATCTCAGAAACTACTGATCTCTACACTTCAACCATCTGTACAGTTGACAAAGAATGGTGCAAAAGTAAAACAAAAAAATTCCAGTGTGTGGCAGTTCTGTAGGCAGAACTACCTCATTAATGAGAAATTAGAGGAGATTGGACAGATTGTTTCAAACTGAGAGTTACTCAAATAATCACACACTACCAGAGTTCTGTGTGCAAAAGAACTTCTCTGAGTGCACAATATGTCAAACCTTGAAGCGGAGGGGCTATAGCAGCAGGAGATCACAAACATACACACAGTGGGTATTTTATTAGGTACAAGGGATGCCTAATGAGGTGGCCACTGAGTACATATTAATCGTTGGCACTAGATGATGGATACGATTTCAAGCCTTCCTTCTCGGAGGAAATCAGGTAAGAAGATAAAATCCTCAGTAGGATTCACCAGAAATCTCTCAAACCTTATATTATTGTGTCATCCTTTCCCCAGCAAGGGAAGGATATGTGCTGGAGATTAGGGGACCCTCCATTTAAGTTTACAGTTGAATGGTTCCACTGTAAAATGATGATAAAGATTAATAGAGTAGATGGATGTCAAGGAGGTAGGTTGTATGGTTTAGCATTTGGTTTTCTAGTTGGACCAGGGAGTTTGTGTCCTGCTTCAGGGCTCAGCGCACTAATGCAGAGGTCCCAAACTTTTTTGTTCCATGGAGCCGAGCCGTTAATCAAGAGGTCCAGGTTGGGAATCCCTGCACAACTGAGATCTGGATAGTTTGACATCAGCAGGTGGCAGGGCCTCTGGCACTGAGTCAGACCCTGTGGTGAAGAAGGGTGGGATGGAGAAGAGGAGAGCTGTCGTCATTGGAGACTATAGTCAGAGGAGTAGACAGGAGATTTTGTGGATGTGAGAAGGACACCCACATAGTTTGTTGTCTCCCAGGTGCCAGGGTCGTGGAAGTCTCTGACCAGGTGCACGACATCCTGGTATGAGAGGGAAAGCAGCCAGAAGTCGTGATACATGTTGGTACCAATGACATAGGCAGGAAGAGGGATGAAGTCCTGAAGTGTGAGTTTCGGGAACTGGGCAGAAGGCTAAAGAACAGGACCTCAAAGGTGGTGTTCTCAGGATTGCTGCCAGTGCTATGTGACAGTGATGGTAAGAATTGGAGGAGATGGCAGTTGAATGCGTGGCTAAGGAGTTGGTGCAGGGAGCAGGGTTTTAGATTTTTGGATCATTGGGATCTCTTCTGGGGAAGGTGGGACCTGTACAGATTGGATGGGTTGCACCTGAACTCAAGGGGGAGCAATATCCTTGCAGGTAGGTTTGCTAGCATGGTTCGGGAGGGTTTAAACTAATTTGCAAGGGGGATGGGACCAGGAGTGATAGAGCAGTGTAAGAAGTGCATGGAGTAAAGCCAAATCTAACATACAGAGAGGCTTTGAGGAAAGAGGAGCAGAATAAAGGGTGTAAAGGTAGTAAGGCAGAATGGCTGAAGTGTGTGAACCTCAATGCAAGAAGCATCAAGAGCAAAGGTGATGAACTGAGAGCTTGGATACATGGAATTATGATGTAGAGGCCATTACAGAGACTTGGCTGGCACCAGGGCAGGAATGGATTCTCAATATTCCTGGATTTCAGTGCTTTAAAAGGGATAGAGAGGGAGGAAAAGGGGAGGAGGGGTGGCATTACTGGTTAGGGATACTATTACAGCTACAGAAAGGGTGGGTAATGTAGCAGGATCCTCTTTTGCGTCAGTATTGGTGGAAGTCAGGAACAGGAAGGGAGCAGTTACACTACTGGGTATTCTATAGCCCCCCCGGTAGCAGCAGAGACACAGAGGAGCAGATTGGGAGGCAGATTTTGGAAAGATGCAAAAATAACAGGGTTGTTATCATGGGTGACTTTAACTTCCCTAATATTGATTGGCACCTGATTAGTTCCAAGGGTTTAGATGGGGCAGAGTTTGTTAAGTGTGTCCAGGATGGATTCCTGTCACAGTATGTGGACAGGCCGACCAGAGGAATGCCATACTAGATCCAGTACTAGGTAATGAACCGGGTCAGGTCACTGATCTCTCAGTGGGTGAGCATCTGGGGGACAGTGACCACTGCTCCCTGGCCTTTAGCATTATCATGGAAAATGACAGAATCAGAGAGGACAGGAAAATTTTTAATTGAGGAAGGGCAAATTATGAGGCTATAAGGCTAGAACTTGCGGGTGTGAATTGGGATGATGTTTTTGCAGGGAAATGTACTATGGACACGTGGTCGATGTTTAGAGATCTCTTGCAGGATTTTAGGGATAAATTTGTCCTGGTGAGGAAGATAAAGAATGGTAGGGTGAAGGAACCATGGGTGACAAGTGAGGTGGAAAATCTAGTCAGGTGGAAGAAGGCAACATACTTGAGGTTCAGGAAGCAAGGATCAGATGGGTCTATTGAGGAATATAGGGAAGCAAGAAAGGAGCTTAAGAAGGGGCTGAGAAGAGCAAGAAGGGGGCATGAGAAGGCTTTGGCGAGTAGGGTAATGGAAAACCCCAAGGAATTCTTCAATTATGTGAAAAACAGAAGGATGACAGGAGTGAGGGTAGGACCGATTAGAGATAAAGGTGGGAAGATGTGGCTGGAGGCTGTGGAAGTGAGCAAGGTCCTCAATGAATACTTCTCTACGGTATTCACCAATGAGAGGGAACTTGATGACCATGAGGAAGGACAATATGAGTGAGGTTGATGTTCTGGAGCATGTTGATATTAAGAGAGAGGAGGTGTTGGAGTTGTTAAAATACATTAGGACGGATAAGTCCCCGGGGCCTGACGGAATATTCCCCAGGCTGCTCCATGAGGTGAGAGAAGAGATTGCTGAGCCTCTGGCTAGGATCTTTTTGTCCTCGTTCTCCACGGGAATGGTATCGGAGGATTGGAGGGAGGCGAATATTGTCCCCTTGTTCAAAAAAGGTAGTAGGGATAGTCCAGGTAATTATAGACCAGTGAGCCTTACGTCTGTGGTGGGAAAGCTGTTGGAAAAGATTCTCAGGATGTAGGATCTATGGGCATTTAGAGAATCATGGTCTGATCAGGGACGGTCAGTGTGGCTTTGTGAAGGGCAGATCGTGTCTAACAAGCCTGATAGAGTTCTTTGAGGAGGTGACTAGGCATATAGATGAGGGTAGTGCAGTGGATGTGATCTATATGGATTGTAATAAGGCATTTGACAAGGTTCCACATGGTAGGCCTATTCAGAAAGTCAGAAGGCATGGGATCCTGGGAAGTTTGGCCAGGTGGATTCAGAATTGGCTTGCCTGCAGAAGGCAGAGGGTAGTGGTGGAGGGAGTACATTCAGATTGGAGGATTGTGACTAGTGGTGTCCCACAAGGATCGGTTCTGGGACCTCTACTTTTTTTGATTTTTATTAACGACATGGATGTTGGGGTAGAAGGGTGGGTTGGCAAGTTTGCAGATGACACAAAGGTTTGTGGTGTTTTGGATAGTGTAGAGGATTGTCGAAGATTGCAGAGAGAGATTGATAGGATGCAGAAGTGGGCTGAGAAGTGGCAGATGGAGTTCAACCCGGAGAAGTGTGAGGTGGTACACTTTGGAAGGACAAATTCCAAGGCAGAGTACAAAGTAAATGGCAGGATACTTGGTAGTGTGGAGGAGCAGAAGGATCTGGTGGTACATGTCCACAGATCCCTGAAAGTTGCCTCACAGATGGATAGGGTAGTTAAGAAAGCTTATGGGGTGTTAGCTTTCATAAGTCGAGGGACAGAGTTTAAGAGTCGCGATGTAATGATGCAGCTCTATAAAGCTCTGGTTAGGCCACACTTGGAGTACTGTGTCCAGTTCTGGTCACCTCACTATAGGAAGGATGTGGAAGCATTGGAAAGGGTACAGAGGAGATTTACCAGGATGCTGCCTGGTTTAGAGAGTATGCATCATGATCAGAGATTAAGGGAGCTAGGGCTTTACTCTTTGGAGAGAAGGAGGATGCAAGGAGACATAACAGAGGTGTACAAGATAAGAAGAGGAATAGATAGTGGATAGCCAGCGCCTCTTCCCCAGGACACCACTGCTCAATCCAAGAGGACATGTCTTTAAGGTAAGAGGTGGGAAGTTGAAGGTGGATATTAAAGGAAGGTCTTTTACTCAGAGAGTGGTTGGTGCGTGGAATGTGCTGCCTGAGTCAGTGGTGGAGGCAGATACACTCGTGAAATTTAAGAGACTACTAGACAGGTATATGAAGGAATTTAAGGTAGGGTGTTATATGGGAGGCAGGGTTTGAGGGTCGGCACAACATTGTGGGCTGAAGGGCCTGTAATGTGCTGTATTATTCTATGTTCTATGTTCTTAAGCATAATATTCAGTGCCCACTGACACTGCCGACTTTGGGGTAAATGTATTTCAATGAGATCAAATGTGCCAAATTGTAACAAACTCAGGAAGTTAACAAGATTAATACCTGGTTTCATTGTGTGATCTGATAACTGACAGCGGAGAGGTAAGCAAATAGAACCAGAGAGGAGAGGATGGATTGCTGGGAAATAGTGTTTATAGTAGGTGGGTGAAACCAGGAAGGGGAGAAAGTGATGAGGCATGGGGATGAGTGGTGGGGTGAGGGGAGTTAACAAAAGTATGAGGACTGGAAGTGGAATGGGAGTTAACAAAAATAGAAGGACTGGAAGTGGAATGGGTACAAAAGAGAAAGAAGTGAGGGGAAGAAGCACAGGAGGTAAGGGTTCACCAAATTTGGAAAAGTCATTGTTCATACTGTTGGTCTACAGATATCCCAGGTGGTATCTGAGATGTTGTTGGTCTAGTTTGTGCCTCATGCTGGCAGTGAAGAAGACCAAGGACGAACAAGTCTGTGTGCAAATGAGAAGCTGCATCCTGAAGCTTAGTACGGCCAATGCAGAGAGAGTCCAGGTGCTCTGCAATATGGTCACCTAGATCTCTGATGCAGAGAAGGTCACATTGGAGCACCAAATGTATAGCTAGACTGGAGGAGGTGCATGATAAATGTTGCCTCACCTGAAATCTGAGCAATTCACTAGCAGGTCTTTGATTTGATTGTCATCAGAAGTACTCCCTTCAACACACACAGAATACTGGAGGAACTCAGCAGGCCAGGCAATGTCTATGGAAAAGCATAAACAGTTGATGGTTCAGGTGAGACCCTTTATCAGAAATACTCCCTTGTAGGTTTGTATTGTTTTATGTACAGTATACCATTGTGAGAGGCAATGTACGACACTACAGAAGTAGTGATGTGACCACATACGAATACTGTTAATAAACTGGCAATCGCTTCAGAACACCCAGCAAGTCCTCCTTGACATTCTCAACTTATTGTTCATTGCCCCAGTTAAGAGATCTTTGTTTTCTGTTAGTAACACTATCTGAACCTGACACACCAGATATCTTGTGAATTATAGGAACCATTCATCGGGTTTTCCATTCACAGTTATTCCTCAGTTCTTGATATGACAAAGCAATTTACATTCCTGCATTATTTCAGCACCCTTGGACAGTCTGCCACCGCAGTGAGAATACTACCCTTCTATCCCTTGCCTTTTGAAACTCTGGTTTGAACAGGCATCCTAACAAGATTTGCCAAGTTGGTTAATAATATACTTTTAAGTGAAACTCATACAAGTAGTGATTCTACACACTGAAGTCATCATTAATTAACCTGGATGAGAATATTAAAAGCTAATGCTTACTGTTGATGTATTACTAAAATCTATCTCTTTACTAGACTATATCTAAAAAAATACGTTACACTAGCATTAGTCATATTCACTAACATTCCCCAATAATATTGATAATTATGTTGATCTATAGAAAACTTTATATTTGTAGTCAAACAATGCCTGAATCAAAATCAAGTTTATTATTGGAATTTGTTGTTCTGAGGCAGTAGTGCAGTGCAAAGGCATAAAATTATTGTAAATTTCAAAATAAATGGTGCCAGAAAACCCACTTTTCAACTGAGATATGGTATGTACAGTCAATATTAATGAATTATTTGCTCATTTTCACAATTTAATGTAAAACAGAAATGTATCCCTTAAAATGGAAATTCTTGTATGTGACATACAGTTTTATCATGGAAGAATTTTGGGAAAAGCATGAAATGGGTGTCATGGATGTAACACTTACCAAATGAACTGGGGTTAGGAGGCCATTCAAAATCAGCTAGGGGCTTTACTAATTAGCTTATGGAATCAAGTATGTGTTCCAATGCTTCCCACAGTTCTGTTCAAAACCAAGAAAGATTGGGCAGCAGATAGATCTAAAGAGAGGGATAAGGTGAGTGCGAGTTGGGTGATTAAGGCCCAACAAAGTTCAGATAACTTCACAGAAATGTATTAACCTTCCATTGAATGACATCCACCAGTTCCTTTACATGCCAAAAATGAATCCCCTGTAAGCTTGAAAAGCTATGTGAAGCATGCAAATTGGGAGTTAGGTAACTTTTCTATAATATCTGAAGGGTGTTTTTAAGTATATACTATTTCTATCTCATAATGTAAAAAGCAGTTAACGACGCTCTGCACAGCACTTGCCAGAGGTGTCTGAATATCAAGTAAGTCAAGAACAAAGGAGATACTGCAGATGCTGGAAAGCTTGAGCAACACACACAAAACGTTGGAGAACTCAGTAAGTCAGGGAATATCTATGGAGTCAATGTTTTGGTGTGAGATCCTTCAGCAGGACTTTGGTCTCAGTCCAAAACATCAAATGTTTATTCCCTTCCAGGGATGCTACCTGACTTGCTGAGTTTCTCCGGCACTCTGTGTGTGTGTGTGTGTGTGTGTGTGTGTGTGTGTGTGTGTGTGTGTGTGTGTGTGTGTGTGTGTGTGTGTGTGTGTGTGTGTGTGTGTGTGTGTGTGTATTGATCAAGTAAGTCAATATAGCAACAAAAGTGCCTTGGTCCCCATGAGTGAGATAAACTATACAGAACAAACCCCTTCCTGCTCTTGTTAATGCTCAGAGATTTCATTCTACCGACTCTTTAAATAACTAAAGCTGGTAGAAAAGAAGATTATAGCAATAAACATAAAAAATGTTCTGCACAATTTACTCTGCTTCTGACTTTTATTCTGGTAAATGGCTGTAATTTTCCACATTATACAACAAGTAAAGTGTAATAATATTCCAATAAACCTACTTCTGCTTAAATATAAAGGAGCATAACACAAGTACTATTAGTTTGACGAGTTAGAAAATAGAAAATCTTGTAACTCTGCACATAGAATCTTAGTAAACTTTCTGACTATGAAATATTTAATAAAATGTTAACTTAATCCATACAAATAATGAAAAATGTATTTTAACGGTAAATTAATAAATCTTGCCGACAATGAATAAGAGAAAATTAAAGTGAATGCTAATAAATATATACAGAGAATTAAAGTACTATTCATTCCATGCATTTACTGTACTTACATATGGAGCACAGAAAAAGATTTTTTAACGTACTAGGTCCATGTCATTCAATTATTTCTCTAAACTAATCCCATTTACTTTCACTAGTTTCATAGACTTCTATGCCTTGGTGATTCAAGTTTTCATCGAGGCACTTAAGTCTTGTGAAATGACCTGCCTTCTCCACCAGCTGTGATAGTGAGTGCCATTTTCCAGCCACCTTCCGATCTCTCTCAGATCACTAATGAAATTCATAATGTGGGAAAACTGCCCCTTCAGAGAAACTGTAACCACATGTCTGGATGACTGCATCTTCAACAATGTGCAAGATGCCACACAAGACCATAGAAGCACCATCCGCAACGACACACTCATTCCATCACCAATACACGGTGGGAACTAACTCATAAAAATTCCTACCAAACTCATGGCCTTGACCACACAGGTTCAGGGTAGCAAAAGCATAGGAAGATCATCACCTAGAAGTTGCCCTCCAAGTCTCACACTGTCCTTTCTTGAAAATATATTGCCAATCCTTCACTGTAGTTGGATCAAAGTCCTGAAACACCTTCCTCAACAGCATTGCGGGTGTACCAACACATCAAGGACTGCAGCCTTTCAAACAGGTAGCTCACCACCACTCTCTAAAGGACAATTAAGGGTGGACATTTAAATCCAGGCTCAGCCTTTGAAGCTCACTACTGTTGAATAAAACAAATCTATTGTGTTTAATTGATGATGCTAGAATTTTTACACAGTGAGAATATAAGAGTGGAGACTTTGGAAACCTCTGACATAATTTGATGTAAACTTATTAATTATTTTAAAATGGGAAATACAAATTCATGTGCTCTTGTTTGTTTTCTGTATTTTCTATATTATCATTTATACAGAGCATCTCAACAACAATTTGCAAAAATGCAGCTAATTGACCATAAGATCATGAAAACATAGGAGCAGAATTAGGCCCCTCGGCACATGGAATGTCCTCCACCATTCTATCAAGACTAATTTATTATTCTTCTTAACCCTATTCTTCTGCCTTCTCCCCATATCCTTTGATGCCCTGACTAATTGAGAACTTATCAACCTCCAGTTTAAATATACTCAATGGCTTGGCCTCCACACCTGTCCATGGCAATGAGTTCCACAGATTCACCATTGCCTGGCTAAAAGAAAATTCCCCCTCATCTCTGTTTTAAATGGATGTCCCTCTGTTCTGAGGCTGTGCCATCTTGTTCTGGACTCACCCACTAGGGGAAGAATTCTCTCCACTTCTACTCTGTGTAGGCCTTTATATGTTTGATAAGTTTCACTGAGATCACCCGTCAGTCTTCCAAACTACAGTGAGCACAGGCACACAGCCATCAACGCTCCTCATATAATAACCCTTTTATTCTTAGAATCATTCTTGTGAACCTGATCTCCAGTGCCAGCATATCATTTCTTAGATAAGGGGCGAAAAACTATTCACAATACTCCACATATGGTCTGACCAATGCCTTATAAAGCCACAATATCACATCCTTGTTCTTATTGTCTAGTACTCTCAAAGTGAATGCAAATAATACATTTGCCTTCCTTACCACCAACTCAACCTGCAAGTTAACCTTTAGGGAATCCTGCACAACTCCCTTTGTACCAATGATTTAAAAAAAATTTCTTCCAGTTTACAAAATCATCTATGCTTTTATTCCTTCTACCAAAGTTCATGACCATACACTTCCCTTCCTATATTCCATCTGCTATTTCTTCTTTGCCCATTCATCTAGACTGTCTAAGTCCTTCTGCAGACTTTCTTCTTCCTCTACAAGACCTGCACTTTCACCTTTTTTCTCATCATCTGCAAACTTGGTCACAAAGCCAAGTTCATCACCCAGATCATTGACATACAATATATATACAAAAAAAAGGTCTCAACACTGACCCCTGGTAGGCAATCAGCTAATTTTCTATCCATTCCAGTACATTTCCCATAATACCATTCACTCTTATCATGTTAAGCAGCCTCATGTGTTAAAGGCCTTGTCAAAGGCCTTCTGAAAATCCAAATAAACAATATTCACTGACTCTCCTTTGTCTATCTTGTCTGTTAGTTTCTCAAAGAATTCCAACAGATTTGTCAGGCAAGGTTTTCCCTTAAGAAAAGCATGTTGACTTTGGCCTATTTTATCATGTGCCTCCAAATACACCAAAACTTCATCCTTAATAACATCTTCCATCCACTGAAATCAGGCTAACTGGCCTATAATTTCCTTCTGCTTCCCTCCCTTCTTAAAATGTACAGTGACATTTGTATCTTTTCAGTCCTTTGGAACCATTGCAGAATCTAGTGATTCTTGGAAGATCGTAACTAATGCCTCCACACTATTCAGCTACCTCCTTAGAACCCTGAGATGTAGTCCATCTGCTCCAGGTGACTTAACTACCTTCAGAGCTTTTAGCTTCTCCTTCAAAAAAGCAACTACATTCTCATTTGACTTTATGCTGTCTTTTACTTCTATTGTCAGCCACTTTTGCCATCTTCCTCTCTTTATAATAGTTCTTAATCTGTGGGATGTATCTATCCTGCATCTTCTATATAGTACAGAAACTCCAGTCATTGCTTTTTTGCCATTATCCCTGATAGTGTCCCCTTCCAATCAACTTTGGCTTGCTGCTTTCTCATACCTCTATAATTCTTTTAACTCCACGGTAATACTGATGCATCTGACTTTATCTTCTCCCTCACAAGCTGCGGGGTGATTTCTATCAGATTATGATCACTACGTCCTGCGGGGTCTTGTACCTTAGGCTCCCTATTTAAATCTGGTTCAATACACAACACCCAGCCCAGAGTTGCCTTTCCCCTAGAAGGCTGAACCATAGGCTGCTCTAAAAAGCCATCTCAGAGACGTTCTACAAATTCCTCTTATTGGGATCCAGCGCCAAACCAATTTCCCAAACTGCCTCCATATTGAAATCCTCCATGAGTATCATAACATTGACCTTATTACATACCTTTTATATCTCCCATTGTAATTTATAACCCACATCATGGCCTACTGTTCAGTGGCCTGCATATACTGTAACTCTCATCAGGGTCTTTTTACTCTTGCAGTTTCTTAACTCTATCCACAAGGATTCTACATCTTCCAGTCCTACAGGATGTCACCTCTTTCTCAGGATTTGATTACATTTTTTTTACCAACATAGCCACTCTAGCCCCTTTGCTTAACTACCGATCCTTCTGATAGAAGGTATATATTTGTATGTTAATCTTCCAACTGTAATCTTGTTTCAGCCCAGAATTAGTGATGCCCACAGTGCCATGCTTGCTAATCTCTAACTGTGCTACAAGATCATCTACCTTTTTGCATCTACTGTGCGCACTCAAATACTGTATCACTCCTCCAGTCCTGTATTCATCACCCTTTACAATTTTGCCCCCATGTTACACTTCAACTCTTCCCACTGACTGCAGTTTTGCCCTATCATCTGCCTATCCTTCCTCACAGTCTCACTACACGCTGCATCTACTTACATACCAACTGCCCCATCCTCGGCCCTATCATTGCAGTTCCCAACACCCTGCCAAATTAATTTAAACCCATTCCAACAGCTCTAGCTAGCAAACCGAACTGCAAGAGTGTTGACCACCCTCAGATTCCAGTTTAAGCTGTCCCATTTGTACAGATCATACCTTCCCCAGAAGAGATTCCAATGATCCAGAAATCTTAAACCCTGTCCCCTCCACCAGATCCTCAGCCATACGATCATATAATTGCTGCCCAGTATAGCACATGGTACTGGGAGTAATTCAGAGATTACTCTCTCAGAGGTCCTTCTCTTCAGCCTCCTCCCTGACTCTTTATACTTACCGCACAGGACCTCTTCCCCCTTTCTAACTATGACATTGGTGCCAATGTGTACAACGACCTCTGG
Source organism: Mobula birostris (assembly GCF_030028105.1). Lineage (NCBI taxonomy): Eukaryota > Metazoa > Chordata > Chondrichthyes > Myliobatiformes > Myliobatidae > Mobula > Mobula birostris. The sequence goes on from NC_092374.1 coordinate 152,470,368, forward strand.
CTGCTCACCTTTCTTCTTGAGATTCTTCTGTAGCAGTTCTGAGACACCCTGGACTCTATCACCAGGAGGCACCACACCATCCTGGCTTCACTTTCAAGGCTATAGAATTGGCTTTCTCTCACCTTACCTGTCAAGTTTCCTATCACTATAGTTCTGCCTGACTTTACAGTTCAGTGCTAAGCCTCAGGGCTGGTTCGGTGTCACTTCCAACCTTGCTCGGAATTGTTTCTTCGCTCTTGAAGTAGCCCTCCGTAAGTCAGACTTGGTTTTCTTGTACAGACCTGGGTCACCAGACTTAAATGGCACAGATCCAGCCTTCATCAGATGACAAACCTCCTGGTTCATCCACGGCTTTTGGTTTTGGAATGTACAGCAAGTTTTTGTAGGCACACATTCATCCACAGGAGTTTTTAATTAAATTGTTAACTACTGTGGCATACTCATCCAGATTCAAATATGAATCCCTGAATACAGTCCAGTCCTCTGATTCAAAGCAGTCCTGTAAGCTCTCCTGTGCCCCCCTTGACCATACCTTCTTGATCCTCACTGCTGGCGCTGCAGTCCTCCGTCTCTGCCTAGACTCAGGGAGTAGAAGTACAGTTAGGTGACCAGACTTCCCGAAGTGTGGTGTGGAATAGCACGGTAGGCATTCTTGATGTGGTGTAACAGTGGTCCAGTGTGTTGATTCCTCTGGTACTACAAGTGACTTGCTGATGGTAATTATTTCATACCTTTTTCTAGCTGGCCTGGTATAAAAATGATCGTGAAGGCATCAGGGTGTGCTGTTTTGTGCATGTTGAACCCATTGCTCAGATAATCTAGAGCCTGTTTGATATTGGCCTGAAGCAGTATGTAAACCACTACCAAAATAATCGCAGAAATCTCCCGCAGCAAAATGGACGGCACTTAATTGCGAGATATTCCAGGTCAAGTGAACAGAATTGAGACACCACAGATAGACTTATGCACCAAGAGAGGTTGTTCATGAGGCATACACCTTCACTTTTACTTTTGAGAGACTCAACAGACCTGTCCTGATGGTGTATATTGAAACTGTCAATCTGAGGCTCTGTCCACACTGGCCAGCATAAATCTGTAAGCGAAGCTTTTTCTCTTCATTTTGACTCTCCGTCCACACAGAAATGGCATGTTCCTCCCCCAAAAATGGAGATTTTCAGAAGTGCTCTCCAGAGTGAATAAATCTGAAAATGCCTAATATCCGGCGTAGTGTGTTCAGGGTAACCGGCTATTTTTAAAACCGCTGTCATGACGTGCCAGAACAAATGGTGGCGGCAGTGCGGCATTTCATTGTTTTCTTGAACGCAATTTCCAACACCACAACAACGATATTTGACAGTAGGTGTGTAGCAGCCTAATGTAACATTGTATGGAAATACAAGATAACACTGATGCAGACATGTTTTATACATTTAACAAAGATGCTTTACTAATGTATTGCTTGTGCAAACATTCAATAGATGCAATTGTCACTATTGCCCAGTAACTCGTTTTATTGCACATGTTAAATACAGCAAAATAATACACAAAGACATGGCAAAAGAAAAGGCAAACAAATGAGGTAACAGCAAATTTCACTTTTGCCCAGTAACAAGCCTTATTGCATTTAGTTGTAGCTGTCATCCCTTTCGTTGATGAAGAGACTATGGCTGTAGGAAATGTTTCTGGACAAATGCGCACCAAGTCTTTTGTTTGGCAATTTCCTTTTAAGTTTTCCTAGTCTGTAACTGGACAAACATGCAGCAAGTACACCGTTTCCTCTTTGTTTGTTTTCTGTGTGTCCTGCGCATGCCCGGTAGGAGGAGATTCGCCCAAATATCCGTTTTAATGCGGACAGAGGTATTTTTAAAAACGCCTAGTGTGGACACCTGTCATTTTTACATGAAACTGGCGTTTTCAAAATTATCCAGTCTAGTGTGGACTTAGCCTGAATCACTGTGCCTGGTATGGAAGAGGTTAACCAGGATTCCATGAACCAAAGGACGCAAATGGTCCTAAACACGAGGAAATCTGCAGATGCTGGAAATTCAGACAACACACACAAAAAATGCTGGTGAACGTAACAGACCAGGCAGCATCTGTAGGAAGAGGTACAGTCGACATTTCAGGCCGAGACCCTTCATCAGCACTAACTGAAAGAAGAGATAGTAAGAGATTTGAAAGTGGGAGGGGGAGGGGGAGATCTGAAATTATAGGAGAAGACAGGAGGAGGAGGGATGGAGCTAAGAGCTGGAAAGTTGATTGGAAAAAGGGATACCAGGCTGGAGAAGGGAGAGGATATTGGGATGGGAGGCCTAGGGAGAAAGAAAGGGGGAGGGGGGATGCCCAGAGGATGGGCAAGGAGTTACAGTGAGAGGGACAAAGGGAGAAAAAAGAGAGCAAAAAAAAGGGAAACGAAAGAAAAATAATAAATAAATAGATAAGGGATGGGGTACGAAGGGGAGGTGGGGCATTAACGGAAGTTAGAGTACTCAATGTTCATGCCATCAGGTTGGAGGCTACCCAGACGGAATATAAGGTGTTGTTCCTCCAACCTGAGTGTGGCTTCATCCTGACAGTACAGGAGGCCGTGGATAGACATATCATAATGGGAATGGGATGTGGAATTAAAATGTGTGGCCACTGGGAGACCCTGCTTTCTCTGGTGGGTAGAGCGTAGGTGTTCAGCGAAACGGTCTCCCAGCCTGCGTCGGGTCTCATCAATATAGAGAAAGCCGCATCGGGAGCACTGGATGCAGTATATCACACCAGCCGACTCATAGGTGAAGTGTTGCCTCACCTGGAAGGACTGTCTGGGGCCCTGAATGGTGGTGAGGGAGGAAGTGTAAGGGCATGTGTAGCTCTTGTTCTGCTTACAAGGGTTAAGTGCCAGGAGGGAGATCAGTAGGAAGGGATGGGGGGGGAGAAACGAATTGACAGGGGAGTTGCGTAGGGCGCGATCCCCGCAAAAAGCGGGGGGGGGGGAGGGAAAGATGTGCTTAGTGGTGGGATCCCACTGGAGGTGGCGGAAGTTACGGAGAATTATATGTTGGACCCGGAGGCTGGTGGGGTGGTAGGTTAAGACAAAGGGAACCCTATTCCCAGTGGAATGGCGAGAGGATGGGGTGAGAGCAGATGCGTGTGAAATGGGAGAGATGCGTTTGAGGGCAGAGTTGATGGTAGGGGAAGGGAAGCCCCTTTCTCTAAAAAAGGAGGACATCTCCTTCATCCTGGAATGAAATGGTCATAATGTCCCTTTGATACAGCACCCTAGCTCTGAGATCTTCAATTTTATTTACTGGAGACAGTACATTTACCAGGATGATAGATGGTATTAGGAGACTAAAACCTCTTTTTCTTAAACACACCTGTACACCCGGCCTGTAGCCACATTTTCTATATGGAATCCACTGAGAAGTATGGCCACAATTGGCATTGTTTCTGTCAGTTTTAAGCGGCAATAGACTATTCAGTTGCATTAAAACATATTTATTACCTGTACGGACCTTGGAAGCAGTTGTATCAGGCTGAAACAGGAATATTTAATTGTATCCATCGAGCTGTGCTGCCCTAGATTGCATTCTCAAGGCACCTCAGAAGGCATGTCAACTCTGGCAGGGTTTACAGGGCATGACTTTGTACAAAGTAAAACGCAATAGTGTGAATGGCAGTGATATTTTACTACCAGATAAGCTCAACACCACCTATGTCTGCTTTGAAAGGGAGAATGTAACTACAGCTGTGAAGATTCCTACTGCTCCCAGTGACCCTGTGATCTCAGTCTCAGAGGCCGATGTTAGGCTGTCTTTAAGGAGGGTGAACCTTTCCAAAGTGGCAGGTCCCAATGAAGTACCTGTTAAGGCTCTGAGAACTCGTAGCAACCAACTTGGCAGGAGTATTCAAAGATATTTTCAACCTCTCACTGATATGATTGGAAGTTCCCACCTGCTTCAAATAAGCTACAATTATACCAGTGCCCAAGAAGAGTAGTGTGAGTTGCCTTAATGACTGTCTTCCAGTAGCACTCACGTCTATGGTGATATGCTTTGAGAAGTTGGTCATGTCTAGAATGAACTCTTGACTCTGCAAGGACCTGGATCCATTGTAAGTTGCCTATCATCACAATAGGTCTATGGCAGATGCAATCTCAATGGCTGTTCACACGACCTTAGATCACCTGGACAGTACAAACACCTATGTCAGGATGCTGTTCATCGACTATAGCTCAGCAATTAATACTGTCATTGAGAAGTTGCAGAACCTGGGCCTCTACACCTCCCTCTGAAATTGGATCCTCCACTTTCTAACCAGAAGACCACAATCTGTGTGGATCAGTGATAATATATCCTCGTTGACAATCAACACTGGCGCACCTCAGGGGTGTGTGCTTAGCCCACTGCTCTACTTTCTCTATACCCATGACCATATGGCTAGGTAAAGCTCAAATACCATCTATAAATTTGCTGATGATACAACCATTGTTGGTAGAAGCTCAGGAGTGAGATATAGCAGTTAGTTGAGTAGTATCACAGCAACAATCTTGCACTCAATGTCAATAAGACAAAAGAGCTGATTGTGGACTTCAGGAAGGGTAAGGAAAGGGAACACAAACCAATCATTATAGAGGGGTCAGAAGTGGAGAAAGTGAGCAATTTCAAGTTCCTAGGTGTCAATATCTCTAAGGATCTAACTTGGTCCCAAGATATCAGTACAGCTATAAAGAAGCAAAGACAGCGGCCTTTGGAAATTGAAGAGATTTGGTTTGTCTCCTAAAGCACTTGAAAACATCTATAGCTGTAACGTGGAGAGCATTCTGTTAGGCTGCATCACTGTCTGGTATGGAGCTGCTACTGGACAGGACCGAAAGAAGCTGCAGAAAGTTATAAGATTAGTCAGCTCCATCTTAGGTACTAGCCTTTGTAGTATCCAAGACATCTACAAGGAGCGGTGCCTCAGAAAGGCAACACCCATTATTATGGACCTCCAGCCTCCAGGGCATGCCCTCTTCTCATTGTTACCATCAGGAAGGAGGTACAGAAGACTGAAGACACACACTCGATGATCCAGGAACAGCTTCTTCCCCTCTGCCATAAGAATTCTAAATGGACATTGAACCCATAAATGCTACCTCACTTTTTAAAAAAATATATATTATTTCTGTTTTTGTACTATTGCTAATCTATTTAATACGCATATATATACTTTTTAATTTATTTAATTATTTTTTTCTTTCTATATTATCAATCATTGCATTGTACTACTGCTGCTAAGTTAACAAATTTTACGGCAAATGCTGGTGATAATAAACATGATTCTGATTCTGGTCACAGTGCCACTGACCTTGCTGCTGCTGCTTTGCCTGCCCTGATAGGTCATTTCTCCAACAATATCCAAGGTAGTATATTTGTTGCTGAGGGAAATGGCCACAGGGGAATCCTGCACTGACAGCTTACTCTCCTTACCGCTCCTGGTGGTCACCCATCTACTATCTGAAGCCTACATTCTGTGTGTCACCAGCTCAGCAAAAGTTTCCCCAAAAAGAAGAAATTGTAAGAAAAAATAATTGATGCACGGTCCAAGTTTGATTAATAATTCTAATAAAATAATTCTTGGTGATTAGCAGGTGCTATTCAAAGGAGCCTGTCCTTTTGCTACATTTTTCTTACAATTGCCTCACCTCATCAACTATAATTTATTTGTGCTCATAGCCACAATAAATTCCTGTTACACTATTTTTTTTTGGTTTTGTAAGTAGTTTTAGCATGTGCATTCACTTCAATAAATACAATCTTGTCAAACATGCGGTAAAATTCTTTCATAACCAAAACAAGTCAATGTTCAGAGGTCAGGTAGAATTAGCGTGAAAGGAATTCTTCATACTTCACATGGAAAGATAACCAATTCCATATCCTAGTTGAGGAAATGCATGACAATGTGAATTAACGTTTAAAACAGATATGAACTAAGTGAACTGAGCTTCCTGTTCTCCTCTCTGAACCTCTTTGATGTGGTTACCTCAAGATTTAAAAATCTCAAAGAAAACAGTAACTGTGGTTTTGACCAACTTTAGATCAACTTCAAATATCTTTGAAAATATAATGCTGAAACCATTGCAGTATTAAAATTCATTCATCAGATCTTCATTATCAGCTCATCATGTTGCATTATTCAATTTGCCATGGATGTGTGTATTGTGCTCTAAGTCAGAGAGTCTGGAGTAGACAATTAGGAAGGAAGTTGCAGAGTTGATCAATCTCCTGTACAAATGGGTAATTTCTCTGAGGGACATGTCATATACCTGGCACCCTCATTTCACTGAGATTCACCTTGAACCCATCAGTGTACCCATTAATTAAACAGAAATAAGAACCACTGTTGCCTTAGTTAATCCAAACAGTGCTGTCAAACACTAAATTTCCCTTTCGTAGGATCTCCTGACAATATTTCCAATTATTTCACTTCATATAATGTAATTGAGAACATCACTGGCCAGTTAGCAGGCAAGACTGGGCAACAGGTAAAAGTGATGGATCACAATCATGTTTATGCAACTCACATATACAACAGAAATTTACCATTCCACCAATGTACATCTCAATCTTGTATGTCTGCAGATCATTACTTCTTTTTCTACCATTTCTGGTGCAGGTCCCTGAGCCATCAGCTTAGTCATCCTTCTGACTCTTTTCCACAGAAAGCAAAGGATTGCTCATTGATTAAAATACCAGATTATGTTATTTTCAATTATTTTCACGTGATTTGCTTACTAAAATGTTTATCAGCAAGCTTTCCTTGTAGAACAACCCCGGCGGTGTGGTTGCATAGTAGTCAGCACAACACTTTACAGTGCAGGTGACCCCAGTTCAATTCCCACCACTCCCCGTGAAGAGTTTTCACATTCTCCCCGTAACCACATAGGTTTTCCCCAGATGCTCCAGTTTCCTCCTACAATCCAAAGACGTGTCAGTTGGTAGGTTAATTGGTCTTTGTAAATTGTCCCCTGGCTAAGGTTAAATCGGGAGTTGCTGGCCGGTGTGGCTCGAAAGGCCGGAAGGGCCTATTCCATACTGTATCTCAATAAACCAAGTCATTTGGAGTTAGAGAGACCTTAAATGTGGCATGTTAGGAAACTCTGTACAATTGAGCAAACGAGATTGAGCTCTGTCAAATTACTGCCAATCCTTTTCACAGAGTTGGAGACAAGGCCATGAGAGTTGAAGCTGCCATTGAATCTAAGCACAGAATTCTTTTTGTTGCTTTGTATGTTCTCATATTTTACATCATATAACTTTTGGTAGTTTCTTGTAATGTCTCAGAATATTTATATTGTTTTCATTTATATTAATTCATACAGGATTTACTCAATCTTAAAAAAAAACTTCTAAATTTGCTGCACTGTGACCCTTAATTAGTTTTACCGACCTTGATTTGTTCAAGTCAAACTTAAAGAATAGGTTTGAGACACATAAACTCCAATATCAAAACCAACCTTGTGTTTTAGATAAGAGGACTTTATCTTGAAATTGCTGCACTGGAGTTCAAATTCAAAGGACTGCAGTTTCAGTATGATTATTTAGATACTGCTGCCTTGAGTTTCTAAAAGAAGAATTATTTTATTGGGAAGCGATCAAACGATATACTGCTGAAACATAGCAATTAATAGAAACATAGAAAACCTACAGCACAATACAGGCCCTTCAGCCCACAATGCTGTGCCGAACATGTCCTTACCTAGAAATTACTTAGGGTTACCAATAGCCCTCTAATTTTCTCAGCTCCATGTACCTGTCCAGAATTCTCTTAAAAGACCCTATCATATCCGCCTCCACCACTGTTGCCAGCAGTCCATTCCATGTACTCACCACTCTCTGCGTAAAAAAACTTATCCCTGACATCTCCTCTGTACCTGCTTCCAAGCACCTTAAAACTATGCCTTCCAATACTAGTCATTTCAGCCCTGGAAATAAAGCCTCTGACTATCCACAATGCCTCTCATCATCTTATACACCTCTATCAGATCACCTCTCATCCCCAGTTGCTCCAAGGAGAAAAGGTCGAGTTTGCTCAACCTGTTCTCATAAGGCATGCTCCCCAATCCAGGCAAATCCTTGAAAATCTCCTCTGCACCTTTTCTATGGTTTCCACATCCTTCCTGTAGTGAGGCAACAAGAACTGAGCACAGTACTCCAAGTTGGGTCTGACCAGGTTCCTATATTGTTGCAACATTATCTCTTGGCTCCTAAACTCATTGATGAAGGCCAATGCACAGTATGCTGCCATAACCACAGTGTCAAGCTGTGCAGCTGCTTTGAGTGTCCTATGGACTCGGACCCCAACATACCCTTGATCCTCCACACTGCCAAGAGTCTTACCATTAATACTATATTCTGCCGTCATATTTGATCTACCAAAACGAACCACCTCACGCTTATCTGGGTTGAACTCCATCTGCCATTTCAGCCCAGTTTTGCATCCTATCAATGTCCCACTGTAACTTCTGACAGCCCTCCACACTATCCACAACACCCCCAACCTTTGTGTCATCAGCAAATTTACTAACCCATCTCTCCACTTCCTCATCCAGGTCATTTATAAAAATCACGAAGAGTAGGGGTCCCAGAATAGATCCCTGAGGCACACCACTGGTCATCGACCTCCATGCAGAATATGACCTGTCTACAGTATAACCAATCTTTGCCTTCTGTGGGTAAGCCATTTCTGGATCCACAAAGCAATGTCCCCTTGGATCCCATTCCTCCTTACTTCCTCAATAAGCCTTGCTGAAATCTATATATACTACATCGACTGCTCTACCTTCATCAATATGTTTAGTCACATCCTCAAAAAATTCAATCAGGCTCGTAAGGCACGACCTGCCTTTGACAAAGCCATGCTGACTACTCTTAATCATATTATGCCTCACAAAATGTTCATAAATCCTGCCTCTCAGGATCTTCTCCATTAACTTACCAATGACTTCAGTCTCCTTATATCCTTAATCTTCCTTTGACTTGATGAAATATCAAACATTGAAACAAAAATCATCATTGTTGGGGTCTCTCTCCCAGTTTCCTACTGAGTAATAATGAAACATTTATTTCTGTAGGTGGGGTTACCTGATCCAATACAGTGTGTCTGAAACAGCTGCCCTTGCAAAGGAGTTCCATCTTAAAATGTCAAGTGTATTAAGGATACATGGATGGAATGTTCGTGCAGGATGGAGATATTGAGGGGTTGGTGACTGGGGGAATAATGTGGATAGTGAGGGAAATCAGTACTGATGTCAGGTATAAGCAATTTGCCTGATCATTTGGCCTTTAGGGAACATTGGCCTATCCAGTTGTTATGTTACTAACATATTACAAGAGATTTTCATCAGATGTGAAGTGCATTGTAAAACGTGCTGCTCAAACACTTCACATTCATTCCTTTTCCTAAATAAAATTCGACAGCACATTTTTATTAACATTACAAACTAAAGAAGATAAAATCCAAGTTTGTCACTTTGCCTGAATTCTATATGTGATATTATTCCTGCACAGGCAATTTGAACTTGTATTCTCATCCTTGGAATTTAGCTCCCAAGCCCAGGACATCTACCGACAGCAACAGCCAAGGCAGCATTCAAATAAGAATCACTTCAAATATCCCTCCAATTTACCCATCAACCAGATTTTAAAATATATTGTTAATTTTTTTTTATTATTAACATTGTGTCAGAACCTTGGAAGTCTCTGCCTAACACCACTGATGGTGTGATGCTGCAGGGGTAGAAGCAGTTCAAGATTCACCTACTCCCCCAATAATTAGACATGGACATCTCTTTCTACTATCTTGCATTTCTCAATATGATCATCTCTCGGATGATTTCATATGCATCTGATTGACACATTTTTCTCCAAATCTCAGATTTATAATCACCACATGCAGCTGTAGCCCTTAAATGTTCACACATTGGTGAAAACATGGCATCGTACTCAAAATGTGATCCAGTCAGGTGAATGTTCAATTTGATGATTATTTCCTCTGATTTGTGCTTCTACCTATTTTCACATCTTTGACTGGCTCTGACTTGTCTTCTGTTCCTTCTAGTTTCATCAACAAATCTGAACATTGTGCATTCTGTTTTGAGATCAAGTTGTTTGTCTAACGTAGGAAACAGTTGTAATACTAGACCCTGAAACCCCACACTATACTCTCCTCTCACCATGAAGCACAACCATTGTCTTAGTCCTTCCTCAAAATGAATAGCTATGGTTTGAGTTGCACTATTAGCCTTTGCACAGCAGGATACAAAATCATTTTTGAACTCAATTTTAATATTCAAGAGACTTTTAGACAGACATAGGAACAGGCAAGGATCAGGGTGGTATAGAGCATGTGCAAACAGATGGAAATGGTCTAAACTGTATCCATGTAGTGTTACATGTCAACGTTGTTTGGATTAACCGTAAGCGTCATTTAGGTGCGCCTGGACGAGGCATGGGGGGGGATGGTGTCATATAACATATGAGTGGAGGCTTCTTCGATTCAACTGGGGAGGTTTCAAGAAATTTCTGCAGCTAATTGATACAACGGACTGTGAGTTACCAGGGAGAGTGAAGAGTTGAAGAGTTCACTACAGCAGCAGGAGATCCCAATATTTCTCCGTGTCCAGAAGATTGTGATAATTTGGGGCACCCAGTGCATTTTGGATACATGACTGTCACCTTGTATGATCCATACTTGGATTTCTGGAGTATTCTGTGGCAACCGCTTTTTGTTAATCCATACATGGATTCCGGTGTGTTACGTGGTGACGACTTGTGTTAAGGAATATTCCGTGACTGTCGCCTTGTGATATCCCTACGTGGATTTTGGAACTTATGCATCACTTTGTTATCCCTGCGTGGACTCTAGTATTTAAGTGATGACCACTCGACTTCTAGAATCTTGTGTGACTGTCACCTTGTTATCCCTGTGTGGATCCAGTGTGTTACGTGATGATCACTTGTCCTCTGGAATTTTCCGTGATCGTCACCTTGTGTCATCTTAATGTGGATTTATGAACCCTTCCTCACAGACACCTGTACCTGTTCCTGTGGCAACAGACGAGATTTAAGGATGGTGTGTTGCCTCCCTGGTGTCAGGATCCAGGATGTCATGGACTGATTGCAGGGAATCCTCAAGAGTGAAGGTGAACATCTGGAAGTGGTAGTGCATGTCGGCACAAATGACGTGGAGAAGAAGAGGAAAGACATTCTACAATGTGACTTCAGAGAACTCGGAAGAAGGCTGAAAAGCAGGACTTCCAGGGTGGTTATCTCCGGTTTGCTTCCAGTTCCTCATGCTGGAGTGGGCAAGAACAGGGAGATAATGGATCTGAATGTGTGGCTGAGGAACTGGTGCAGGAAGCAAGGATTTACATTTTTGGACCACTGAAGTGTGTTTCGGGGTAAGGATGAATTGTACAAAAGGGACGGGTTGCACCTTAATAAGCGGGGCACCAGCATTCTGGCAGGCAGGTTTGCCTCTGCAACACGGGTATGTTTAAACTAAGTAGTGGGGGGGAGGGGACAAACTGGAAACATAAGGATGGAGATAAAGGGAAAGTGAGAATAAGAAAAGTTAAGAATGACAGCAGAATCAACAGAGCAGAAAGCTCAAGAAGGGATTGTACAGTATGGTCAAGTGAAATAGGAATTGCTATGGGAGGAGAGGGGAGTAATGAATTAAACGTATTGTATATGAATGTAGTGAGTATAAGAAATAAAGTCAATGAGTTTGAGGCACAGTTGGAAATTAGTAAGTATGATGTTGTGGGAATAACAGAGACATGGCTTCAAGTGGACAGGGCCTGGGAAATGAATATTCAAGGTATACGTCCTTTCGAACGGACAGACTGATGGGCAGAGGGGGTGGAGTGGCTCTGTTGATGAGGAATGATATTCAGTCCCTTGCGAGGGAGGACATAGAATCAGGAGACGTAGAGTCAGTATGGATAGAACTGAGAAATTCTAAGGGTAGAAAGACCCTAATGGGAGTTATCTACAGGCCCCCAAACAGTAGTCTGGATGTAACGTGTAAGTTGAATCAAGAGTTTAAATTGGCATGTTTCAAAGGTAATGCTACAGTTGTTATGGGGGACTTCAACATGCAGGTAGACTGGAGGAATCAGGTTGGTACTGGACCCCAAGAAAGGGAGTTTGTGGAGTCTCTCCGAGATGGATTCTTAGAACAGCTTGTACTGGAGCCTACCAGAGAGAACGCAATTCTAGATTTAGTGTTGTGCAATGAACCAGATTTGATCAGGAACCTCGAGGTAAAGGAGCCATAAGGAGCTAGTGAGCATAATATGATGTTTTTATCTACAATTTGAGAGGGAGAAGGGAAACTCGTGAGTGTCAGTATTACAGTTGAACAAAGGGAACTATGGTGCTATGAGGGAGGAGCTGGCCAAAGTTCAATGGAACAATACCCTAGCAGGGATGACAGTGGAACAGCAATGGCAAGTGTTTCTGGGAATAATGCGGAAGGTGCAGGATCAGTTCATTCCAAAGAGGAAGAAAGATCCTAAGGGGAGTAAGGGGAGGCTGTGGCTGACAAGGGAAGTAATGGACAGTATAAAAATAAAAGAGAAGAAGTATAACATAGCAAAGATGAGTGGGAAGCCAGAGGATTGGGAAACTTTTAAAGAGCAACAGAAGGTAACTAAAAAGGCAATACGCGGAGAAAAAATGAGGTACGAAGGTAAACTAGCCAAGAACATAAAGGAAGATAGTAAAAGCTTCTTTAGGTTTGTGAAAAGGGAAAAACCAAAACTGGGCCCTTGAAGACAGAAGTGGGTGAATTTATTATGGGGAATAAGGAAATGGCAGACGAGTTGAACAGGTAATTTGGATCTGTCTTCACTAGGGAAGACACAAACAATCTCCCAGATGTAATAGTGGCCAAAGGACCTAGGGTAATGGATGAATTGAAGAAAATTTATATTAGGCAGGAAATGGTGTTGGATAGGCTGTTGGGTCTGAAGGCTGATACGTCCCCAGGACCTGATGGTCTGCATCCCAGGGTACTTAAGGAGGTGGCTTTAGAAATCGTGGATGCATTGGTAATCATTTTCTAATGTTCTATAGATTCACAATCAGTTCCTGTGGATTGGAGGGTGGCTAATATTGTCCCTCTCTTCAAGAAGGGAGGAAGAGAGAAAACAGGGAATTATAGACCGGTTAGACTGACGTCGGTGGTGGGAAAGATACTGGAGTCAATTATTAAAGATGAAATTACGGCACATCTGGATAGCAGTAACAGGATTGGTCTGAGTCAGCATGGATTTACGAAGGGGAAATTGTGCTTGACTAATCTTCCAGAATTTTTTGAGGATGTAACTATGAAAATGGACAAGGGACAGCCAGTGGATGTAGTGTACCTGGACTTTCAGAAAGCCTTTGATAAAGTCCCACATAGGAGATTAGTGGGCAAAATTAGGGCACATGGTATTGGGGGCAGAGTACTGACATGGATTGAAAATTGGCTGGCTGACAGAAAACAAAGCGTAACGATTAACGGGTCCCTTTTGGAATGGCAGGCGGTGACCAGTGGGGTACTGCAGGGTTCAGTGCTGGGACCGCAGCTGTTTACAATATACATTAATGATTTAGATGAGGGAATTAAAAGTAACATTAGCAAATTTGCCAATGACACAAAGCTGGGTGGCAGTGTGAAATGTGAGGAGGATGTTATGAGACTGCAGGGTGACTTGGACAGGCTGGCTGAGTGGGCAGGTGCATGGCAGATGCAGCTTAATGTGGATAAATGTGAGGTTATCCACTTTGGTGGTAAGAACGGGAAGGCAGATTATTATCTAAATGGAGTCAAGTTAGGAAAAGGGGAAGCACAACGAGATCTAGGTGTTCTTGTACATCAGTCACTGAAAGCAAGCATGCAAGTACAGCAGGCAGTGAACAAAGCTAATGGCATGCTGGCCTTCATAATAAGGGAAATTGAGTATAAGAGCAAAGAGGTCCTTCTACAGCTATACAGGGCCCTGGTGAGACCACACCTGGAGTACTGTGTGCAGTTTTGGTCTCCAAATTTGAGGAAGGACATTCTTGCTATTGAGGGAGTGCAGCGTAGGTTAACAAGGTTAATTCCCGGGATGGCTGGACTGTCATATGTCGAAAGAGTGGAGAGACTGGGGTTGTATACACTGGAATTTAGAAGGCTGAGAGGGGATCTTATTGAAACATATAAGATTATTAAGGGATTGGACACGCTGGAGGCAGGAAGCATGTTCCTGCTGATGGGTGAGTCCAGAACCTGAGGCGACAGTTTAAGAATTAGGGGTAGGCCATTTAGAACGAAGTTGAGGAAAATCTTTTTCGCCCAGAGAGTGGTGGATATATGGAATGCTCTGCCCCAGAAGGCAGTGAAGGCCAAGTCTCTGGATGCTTTCAAAAAAGAGATGGATAGAGCTCTTAAAGATAGCGGAATCAAAGGTTATGGGGATAAGGCAGGAACTGGATACTGATTGCGGATGATCAGCCATGATCACAATGAATGGCGGTGCTGGTTCGAAGGGCTGAATGGCCTACTCCTGCACCTATTGTCTATTAATTCTGGAACCTTCTGGATTGCCATCATCGGACTCTGAGTAAGACTTGGGAAGAACTGTTTCCAGACCTCCATAGCTTGTGAGCTAAGATGCATTGCACTGTTAATTTTTGGTTAGGTGAGCAATTGTTTTAATTGTCTATATTTTTGTGTAGGGACTGAAAATATATTTGTTTAACATTAAAATCTGTGTCTGTGGTCTATTGCTGCTGGCGTGTAACAGTAGTTATAAAGAAGGCAAGACAGTGACTATACTTCTTTCGGAGTTTGAAGAGATTCAGTATGCCAACAAATACACTCAACAACTTCTGTAGATGTACTATGGAGAACATTCTGATAGGCTGCATCACTGTCTGGTAAGGGGGTACTAATGCACAGGACCGAAAGAAGCTGCAAAGGGTTGTAAATTTAGTCGGCTCCATCTTGGTTAGTAGCCTACAAAGTACCCAGGACATCTTCAAGGAGCGGTGTCTCAGAAAGGCAGCATTCATTATTAAGGACCTCCAGCAACCAGGACATGCCCTTTTCTCACTGTTACCATCAAGTAGGAGATACAGAAGCCTGAAGGCACACACTCAGTGATTCAGGAACAGCTTCTTCCCCTCTGCCATCTGTTTCCTAAATGGACATTGATTCCTTGGACACTACCTTACTTTTTAAATATATATTATTTCTGTTTTTTGCACAATTTTTAATCTATTTGATATACGTATACTGTAATTGATTTACTTTATTATTATTATTATTATTATTTTCTTCTATATTATGTGTTGCATTGAACTACTGCTGCTAGGTTAACAAATTTCACGACACATGCCAGTGATTATAAACCTGATTCTAATACTGATTCTATATTTGTGATTGGCAAGACTTTGTGGTCGAAAGGGTATGTAACCTGTTCTGGTCTATGTTCCTGGTCTTTTAATATATAGCTGGTCCTGACGAAGGGTTCCGGCCCGAAATGTTGACTGATCATTTCCACGGATGCTCCCCGACCTGCTGAGTTCCTCCAGCGTGTTGTGAGTGTTGCTTTGAACCCAGCATCTGCAGAGTATCTTGTGTTTAATATATAGCTGGTTTCTGTCCCATCAGTAGATTTGACTCTAGTGACACATCTTCCCCATTTACCATTTATCTTTCTTTCTTTACCATGCGTAAGTTATTTTGGGTTGATGCCTGAATTAAAGATGCAATAGAAAATGACTTATATTTAAAACAGTACTGGCTTAAGCACCTGTTGGAGAATAATTTCTCGGCACTGCAGAAATTATTTAGAATGAAATTCATGAGGTTAATTTTCAAGATATCGATTCATGTTCAGTCATGTATACGAATTTAAGGCAGAAGATTCATCCTACCAGCATCTACTGAGTACTTTAACTATAAACGTTCTGTGCAATCATGCTTGCTAAATTACTCCAGATTGCAATTTAAGGTAGTCAACTGCTTACAAGGTAAAGCTATGTCAATATGCATACCAATGTGTCAGTTAATTAGCAACATGGCCTTAAGGTGCTGAAGTACACAGTATCAAAAGTAAAATCAATATATCACTAAAAAGATAAAAATGATAAAAAGAACTTTACTGCTGTGATGTTTATAGATTGCCAGTTCAGCAGACCTAGATTGGAGTTGTCTCTGGTAGACTTGGGCACTCAGCGCAGGCATTCCCACAAGAAATCCCATTTTCTCAGTCAACAATTTCATATTGTATTTCATATAAGGGTGTCCTTATTCCTATTAAGAAAATATTTCTTAGAACTGCAGTTTGATTTCATTCTCTCTAATTATTAAACATTATTTTTGTTACTTTATAGACCTAAGCATTTACAAATAAATTCAGATTTCTTTCTACCTTTCAAAATAAGGTCATGCATTTCAAAATGAAATGATTATAAAAGATAATCTAACTCCATCAAGAAGATCTTTATTTCTAGTTTCCAGTCATTTGTAAATAGAAAAGAAAAATGCTTTTCTGATGATATTCAAACCTGCCATCTCTATATCAATACATTCATTCTCCGGCACTCAGAAGAATAAACTTGGATGCTGTTTAGGCCACTGGAGAATGATAAGGAAACCCTGGAGCTATATTTCTTGTAAAGCTGTATTTTAATTCAGGAATTCACTGGAGATATGGTTATTGAGTCATCCTGTATAAAAACATGCAATTCAGCAAGCAAGAATATGTTACAGAGATCAATTCATGACATTTGTAGCTCCTATGAAGATAATGTAATTCATCCCAGATCTGTGATGAACGTGATGAATGTTCAACTATCATTGTTCTGAAAATGTTGTATTTATTTGTTTGAATGTTGTTGTTTTCTTTGGCAGAATTGATCCTTACAAATGATTTACTGTCAGCAAAGTTCTCTCATTGAAAAAATTCCAATTCCATATCTAGAGCTACTTGAATATACTGTGGCAAGCATTCGGTCCATAGTGACAGATGAGTAAGCTCGTTAAACTCAACAACTACTTTTATTGTGACAAACCCAAAAACAAACCAGGTGCTGTGACCTGGGGAGAGAACAGTTCAGTCTCATACAGACAGGGGAGGTGATTATCACACACCCTGGTTACGGTCAGGGTGATCCATAAACACACATGTGAATAACTGTACAACCCAAGCCAAAATGTAACAATAAATGAACTTGAACATCTGACCATAATTCCACGAAAGCATTTTAAAACAAGAACAGTAAATAGCGCTGGTCATTAGGAATGCTGGGTCGGGCTGTCGACTATGCCCCTCCCGGAATGTCACAATACCATTGTTCTGACTTTACTGATTTGGATTGTTATTTTATTTCTAATTAAATAAAATAAACAAGTAAATCAACTAGACCTCACAGCTTACTTGTGGGTTCACAGCTGTTGTTGATTGCTCATTATTGCATTGTTAAGCAATTAGCTTTTCATCATTAGGACAGCCATTTTATATTACCTGTATATTCATTCATTTGTTCAAAGCACTGGTTTAAGTCTTAGGAGTTTCAATCAATATTTGAATCTGCCTTTTGTTCAAATGCCAGGAAGTACTGTCTTTTACAGCAGCTCCTTGTGTTCAGTAACCTTCAACTGCAGCTACGCCGGGACTGGAGTTACCTATCTGTCCAGCTTAAGAAAATGGGGAAAACTCTTGAATGAGGGCAGAATAACCATGCTCAAGATATCGAATACAGATGAATCAGAATCAGGTTTATTAACATCGGCATGTGACGTGAAATTAGCAGCAGTTCAATACAATACATAATCTAGCAGAGAGAAAAAAATAAATGAAATTAAAAAAAAATAAACAAGTAAATCAATTATGTAACACACATCAAAGTTGCTGGTGAACTTTGATGTGTGTTGCTTGAATTTCCAGCATCTGCAGAATTCCTGTTGTTTGCGTTTTTAAAAATCAATTGTGTATATTGACTAGATTAATAAACATGCAAAAACAAAAATACTGTATATTTAAAAAAGTGAGGTAGTGTCCAAAGATTCAACGTTCATTTAGGAATTGGATGGCAGAGGGGAAGAAGCTGTTCCTGAATCACTGAATGTGTGCATTCAGGCTTCTGTATCTCCTACCTGATGGTAATAGTGAGAAAAGGGCATGCCCTGGGTGCTGGAGATCCTTAATGATGGATGCTGCCTTTCTGAGACACCGCTCCCTAAAGGTATCCTGGGTACTTTGTAGGCTAGTACCCAAGATGGAGCTGACTAGATTTACAACCTTCCACAGCTTCTTTTGGTCCTGTGCAGTAGCCCCTCCATAACAGACAGTGATGTAGCCTGTCAGAATGCTCTCCGTGGTATATCTATAGAAGTCTTTGAGAGTACTTGTTGACATGCCAAATCTCTTCAAACTCCTAATGAAGTATAGCCACTGTCTTGCCTTTATTATGACTACATCAATATATTGAGACCAGGTTAGATCCTCAGAGATCATGACACACAGGAACTTGAAGCTGCTTATTCGCTCCACCTCTGATCCCTCTGTGAGGATTGGTATGTGTTCCTTCATCTTACCCTTCCTGAAGTCCACAATCAGCTCTTTCATCTTACTGACGCTGAGTGCCAGGTTGTTGCTGCAGCACCACTCCACTAGTTGGTATATCTCACTCCTGTACGCCCTCTCGTCAACACCTGTGATTCTACCACCAATGGTTGTAATGTCCGCAGGTTTATAGATGGTATTTTAGCTAGGCCAAGACAAGCAGTCATGTGTTCATAGAGAGTAGAGCAGTGGGCTAAGCACACACCCCTGAGATGTGCCAGTGTTGATTGTCAGAGAGGAGGATTGTGGTCTTCTGGTTAGGAAGTCGAGGATCCAATTGCAGAGGGAGGTACAGAGGCCCAGGTTCTGCAACTTCTCAATCAGGATTCTGGGAATGATGTTATTAAATGCTGAGCTATAGTCAATGAACAGCATCCTGCCATAGGCGTTTGTGTTGCCCAAATGGTCTAAAGCCCTTGTGGAGAGCCATTGAGATTGCGGGAGCCATTGAGATTGCGGCTGCCATTGACCTATTGTGGTGATAAGCAAATTGCAATGGGTCCAGGTCCTTGCTGAGTCAAGGGTTCAGTCCAGTCATGACCAATCTCTCAAAGCATTTCAACTCTGTCGATGTGAGTGCTACTGGGTGATAGTCATTCAGGCAGCCCACATTATTCTTCTTAGGCACCAGTATAATTGTTGCCTTTTTGAAGCAAGTGGGAACTTCCGCCCATAAAAGTGAGAGGTTGAAAATGTCCTTGAATACTTTCGCAGTTGGTTGGCACAGGTTTTCAGAGCCTTACCAGGTACTCCATTGGGACCTTCCACCTTTCGAGGGTTCACTCTGTTTAAAAACAGCATAACATCGGCCTCTGAGATGGAGATCCCGGGGTCATCAGGTGCAGCAGGGATCTTCACAGCTGTAGTTGTGTTCTTCCTTTCAATGTGTGCATAGAAAGTGTTGAGTTTATCTGGTTGCTTCCATTCATGCTATTGGATTTTGCTTTACAGGAATTAATGTCTTGCAGACCCTGCCAGAGTTGCCGTGCATCTGATGTCACCTCCAACCTAATTTGAAATTGTCTCTTCACCCTTGAAATAGCCCTCTGCAAATCATACCTGGTTTTCTGGTACAGGCCTGGATCACCAAACTTGTGTAGCCCCCCTGGCCAACCTCAGGGTCGCTCGGCTCGCTGTTGCCTAGGGAAACAGCCCTCGGCCACGCCAAACTGGGTAATTAGTTTGTGTGGATGCTGTGTGATGTACCCCACCCCGCCCAAATAACACACAATACACCAGATACGATTAAACGATTTACAGTTTATAGATATTACTGGAACTATATAATTAATAGAGAATAAAATATAAAAGGAAAATAAAAGGTGCCACAATTATCAAAGTTCAACAGCTTCGTGCACAAACAGTTGGAGCTCGGGACCCTTCTTCTTCACCCTGCGACCCCTCGGACCATCTCAACCGGCCGCCTGGGACCAACAACGGTGGTCGACCAGACGCTCCACACAAGTCCGTCTCCGTCTCTTCTCCTCGCCGAACATCCTGCTCAGGGCCCGACCCCGTTAGTGGACTCACAGCACCTGGTCCATCCTCTGTCTCTCTCTCTCCCGCCTTCTGCCCCAAAACCCTGCGCATACAATGTTTTACAGACACACCAAAAGCATAACAACTATCGCAATTGGTTCATTTGTCCTCTTATCAATAGATAATCCAAAACAAACTGCTAGCAGGAAGGACTTTCCCAGCAGTTAACATAACAAAGAAGCCCTTTCAATTATAACATAACAAAGAAGCCATCTTAATTAGACTACGCAGTGACAAAAAAAAGAAACCCCTTACACTTGAATGCCACAGATCTAGCTTTCAGCAGATGACGTACCTCCTAGTTCATCCATGGCTTTTGGTTTGGGAATGCACAGTAAGTCATTGTGGGCACACACTCATCCACACAGGTTTTAGTGAAGTCAGTACCAACTGCCGCATACTCATCCAGGTTCGACGATGAATCCCTGAATACAGTCCAATCCACTGATTCAAAGCGGTCCTGTAGGCGCTCTTGTGCTTCCCTTGTTCATACCTTCTTGGTCCTCACTGGTCTGCTGCAGTCTTCAATCTCTGCCTGTACTCAGGGAGAAGAGAACATCTGGGTGATCAGAGTTCCTGAAGTGGGGGCGTGCAATAGCAGGGTAGGCATTCTTGATGGTAGTGCAGCAATGGTCCACTGTGTTGTTTCCTCTGGTATTGCGAGTGATCGGCGACTTAAGTTGCACCATAAATTGGTATTGGAAAACATAATTTGGCAATACAGAGATAATCTAATATTTACAATACAGGGTCCAGCATACCAGTTCACGAAGCAGTGCTATTGTCTCACAGGTCCTATGATCTAGACTGCAACAACATATCTGGTGCTGTCTGAGTGGACTTTGTATGTTCTCTCTGTACTTCCACATGTTTCATGCTGGTTGCTTGTAAGAGAGATCGGGTTGCAGAGAAACATGGGGAAGAATGACATGGAAAAGATTTTTCCAAAAGCCCCATGACTGTGATGGGCTAAATTGCTACATTTATGGTATAAGGAAATAGATGAAATTGTCCTCCAGCCAGTATGAAAGCCAAACTTTTTTTGGTAACTGCACAGTTAGTTTGTGAGTTGTTGAAGGTATCCTTGAATATCTTGGAATTGGCCCATCACCATGGGCTATATGCATTCCTTCTTTGCCAAAACAAGCCATGACTTTGTAATTAGAGAGATAATTGTCATTCAGAAATATCATCAGTTGCCCATTGCCCAATAAGTTTCTTAAAATTTTACAAAGTTTTCACCAATGTTTTCAGTTATTGAATCAACCAAGTAAACCCTAACCATGACAGTTTCAAAGATTCAAAATACATTTAATATCAAAGAGTGTATAATTTATGCAACCGTGAGATTTGTCTGTTTACAGGCAGCCACAAAGTAAGAAACCTGAAAGAACCCAATTAAAGAAAATGAAGACAAACACATAATGTGCAAAGAAAGAGGAAAAAAAAACACAAATCATGCAAACAATAAAAGCAAGCAACAGCATTCCGAACCATATTGTGTCCTTAGATCTGAATCACCGAAGCAGCCTGGAGTAGGCCCAAAGTCTTGGTCTCAGTTCATCATATCAGCAGGATAAATTGCCACAAAGCTCTTGGACACGAAGCATGGCAGCCTGGGCGGTCCCACAGCCTCAGTGCAAAATCAACCCAACCCTCATCACTGGTCACAATACCCTGCCTTTCAATCTGCCTGGGCCAGCGCTTTGAATTGTCCAAACAGCAGATCATGCCTCACATTAGGAAATGGGTCTTACTGCAGTAAAACACTCCGGGCCTAAACCACACTGCCCAGTGATTTGCTTTGGGCCTAGATTATGGCACGCAGCCCAAAGCCATTCTCAATTTCTCCAAATCAGCTCAGGGTTCAAAACGACCCATCCTTGCATCTGAGTTAGTTGGATGGGCATTAAAACTTCTCTGCCTCTCCTCCTCTTCCTTTCAGACTTGCTCTCTCCAACTCAATCCGCGTCAATTTGCAAAACACCTGCACAGTTCATCCCTCAAATTCTCTTCACCTTTACTCACCTCTTCATTGTTTCTGGTGATAGTTTACTACAATTTAGATCAGAAAAGGTGTTATTAATAATGCTTTAGACAAATTTTGTGCCTTTCGAACTTCCAGTAAGCTGTTGCTCGCCTTCAGTAACGGCATCTTAAACCAGAAGCAACACTTGGTATCAAAATGAATTTAGTTGTTTTTTTCTTCCTCTTGTGTTCTTCCTAATAAAAATGTTTTACGTTTGTATAATTTATGACTAATTTAATTTTTCTGCTGCAAACAAGCTTCTGTTTGGACTTGTGCATATGATAACTTGCTCAGCGTTGAGTTTGACGACATTCTCTGTTTATCTTTCATATTTCAGACTCAGCATGTTCTTTTGCTTTATTTTCACAGTCATTATATATTTTTTCTCCATCTTCATATTTTAACAGGGAACCAATTATTTGAAGATAACATTGGGATGTTTGTTAGGAATTTATTATTGTAAAGAGAAGGTTGGTTTATCTGCATCAACAGATAGTGATCTACAGCTACGAAAAGGAGAAATTTGGGGTGACCTGATCTACAGCTACGGAAAGGAGAAATTTGGAGTGAAGGAATAAGTCAGCAGGAAAATATGCCTCCTCTCCCCAAATCCTGTTGTCTCCAGGAAATCCAACGACTTGTTAAAGAAAGAAGTGGCCTGAGGAAGTTGTGGAAAAAAGCAACAGCAGAAGTAAGGGAGGGCATCAACCTCCTTCAAGAGGACCTAAAACAGAGGCCCTTGAAGTTGCGCAAAGCAGAAAATTTAAGGAAACAACGCAAAAAGAAGGAAAAAGCAAGAACAGACTTCTACAGAGATCCCTTTAAATATGTGAAAGGCATTTTCACAAAAGTGAAAAGCGGATACTTGAAAGTATCAAAAGAGGAGGTTGAAAGACACCTCAGAATCATTCACAATGATGAGCTAAAAGACGAACTGATACTTGTCCCAGCTGACATCCCACCAATCTCACCCCCACAACATCAATTTAACATCAGCCCTCCATAGCTGAGCGAGGTGAAAGAGGCAGTGAAGAAGGCAAGGTCGGCATCAGCACCAGGCCCTAACCATGTTCCGTATTGTGTCTACAAGAACACCCTAGATTTTCTGAAATTCCTTTGGAAAAACATAAGGGTTGTGTGGGAAAAGCAAGTTATCCCCAAAGCCTGGAGAAGAGCGGGGGGAGTTCTGATCACAAAAGAAAAGAATTTGTCCACCATCGAGCAGTTTCGCCAAATAAACCTTCTGAACATAGAGGGCAAGATATTTTTCAGCATGTTGACGCAAAGACTTACAAAGTATCTGAAACAGAACCATTTCATTGATACGTCAATCCAAAAGGCTGGCATAGCAGGCTTCTCGGGATGACTTGAACATACCAGCGTCATATGGTATCAAATCCAGATGGCTAAGAAAGAAAGAAAATATCTGCATGTCTTGTTCCTCGACCTGGCCAACGCCTATGAATCAGTTCCTCATTCCCTACTGTGGACTGCTTTTGAATTCTTTCAGGTGCCTGCAACAACAACAAATGTGGTAAAACACTACTTCCAGGATCTGCAAGTTTGTCTTACAACATCAGACTTCACCACAGCGTGGCAACCACTGGAAGTAGGCATCATGGCGGGGTGCACCATCTCCCCATTGGCCTTCACTATGGCAATGGAGCTCATTATCAGAGCCTCAAAATGGGTTGCGGGAGGAAAATGGCTACAGTTTGATCAACGGTTACAGCAGATACGAGCCTATATGGACGATATAACAATACTGACAACAACTGTCCCCTGCACCAAGAGACTTCTGGAAAAGCTTCAGCAAAACATCACACGGGCGAGGATGAAGAATAAGCCCAGCAAGTGCAGAAGCATCTCCATTGTCAAAGGTCAAGTCACGGATAAGTGATTTCATATTGACGGAATACCTGTCCCAACTGTTTCAGAAATGCCAGTGAAGAGCTTGGGCCGATGGTATGATGCTAAGCTCAAGGACACTGAGCAGTTTAAACAACTAAAACAGGATACCATCATGTACATAGCTCGCATCAACAAGACCTGGCTGCCAGGAAAACTCAAGCTGTGGTGCTTCCAGTTCGGCATACTCCCAAGACTCATGTGGCCTTCAACAGTGTATGAAATCTCCATCAGCAAGGTTGAAAAGCTCGAAAGAATGATCAGCACACATGTAAAACAGTGGCTTTGACTTCCACGATGCTGAAGCCCTGTTGGACTGTACGGGAACGGCAAATTGGAATTACCAATTGCAAGTCTTGTGGAAGAATTCTAATGCACCAAAGCAAGGTTGGTCATGACCCTCACTGAATCTGAAGATATTGTTATTCGAACAGTAGCCCCCCTGTGTGGCAATGGAGAGGAAGTGGACCCCATTTGAAGCTGTTTAGAGTGCTAAGTCTGCTCTTCACTTCAGGGATGTGGTTGGCCAAGTCCAACATGGGAGAGCCGGGCTCGGGCTTGTCCCAAAGGCTCCTCAATGGCACAAGGCAACATCAGTGCAGAAGAGACGGCTCGTGGTGAAGGAGTTGAGAAGACAGGAGGAGGCAGAGCGAAATGCCAGGGCTGTCTCAATGGCCAAGCAGGGCTAATGCACTAATTGGGAGAGCCTGGAAAAGAGGAAACTTAGGTGGTGTGACATCTGGGAGATGGAGGGATCTTAGCTAAGTTTTGTCATCAGAGCCACTTATGACCTCTTACTCACACCCCAGAACCTGAACCAGTGGTGGGGAGAAGACCCAGCTTGCTTTCTTTGTCAAGCACCTGGATCACTAAGGCACATTTTAACAGGATGCACCATGAGCCTCACCCAGGGGTGGTACACTTGGCGGCATAACCAAGTTCTCAGACAGCTGGCATTAATCTTGGAACAGAGGTGAATCGCCACAAATGCTCTCCCACAAACATTGGCAGGAAATGTCCACATCACATGATTTGTACCAGCAGGCCAACCTCCAGAGCACCATATAACATCAAAAGATGTAAACATCCTGCAAGTTGCTCGGGATTGGAAAATGGATGTGGATTTGAGAAAAAAGCTTGTGTTTCCCCCAGACATTGCGGCTACAACGCTCCGGCCAGACATGGTCCTGTGGTCCACAACAGCCAAGCTGGCATTTGTTGTGGAATTGACAGTGCCATGGGAAGATGGTGTCGAAGAAGCTTATGAGAGGGAAAAGACCAAGTACTCTGAACTGGCAACTGAAGTTGCTCAGAATGGCTGGAAGACCAAGATTTTCCGTGTAGAAGTGGGATGCAAGGGATTCGTTGCTACATCTACGACCAGTCTATTGAGGAAGATGGGACAAGCAATTAAGTCCTTGTCAAACGCAGCAGAAGAAAGCAGCGATTGGATTTGGATTAAAAGGAAAGACAACAACTGGGCTGCAAGATGAAGACAGGAGGGTATGGAACTGAGGGGGGTGTATCTGGGATGCCAAGTAGCACCGTTGATCCCTCTGGAGACGTCGTGGGCTTATCAATGAAACATCAAAGAAGGAGGGTGCCCACCTGATGACCTTGATGATGTACCTACCCTCCCTCCTTGTCACCACTCCAAGCCCACTGCCAACATTGAGAGTGCCAATTTACTATAGGGATTGAAACATCAAGTCCTAGTAGCTCTACTGTAGGTTCATGGAGACATATTCTTTAGAAAAAAGAATAGCACATCCATTTCCTGCTGTCAGAATTTACTTGAATAAGACAAACCCATGTTCCAAGTTAGGTATTTGGAATAGTTATTTTGAGAAAGATTTGAAGTGTTTATTTTGAATACCAATGAACAAACTAAACCAAAGGTTGCACTAGTGAGAACTTAACAACTAGAATTTTAAAACTTGAGTAGTAATAGTGGTCACACTATCAAGAATGAGTTGAAGTTTTAATTATTTGAGTGAAGAGTGAACATGATCACTCATAAAACTTCTTCCTGCAAAGGGTTACATCAGGCCTTGTCTTGATAAGTTAATTGAATATTTTCTCTTGTGAAATGTGAAACTAGTTGAAAGAATGAGGGACAGACAACAAACACAAGAAATTCTGCAGATGCTGGACATCCTTTATACTTTACACCTTATTGTTGCCAAACAATTGATACTAGAACGTACAATCATCACAGCGATATTTGATTCTGCGCTTCCCACTCCCTGGATTACAAATATTAAATATTAAAAATAGTAAAATTTAGCAAATATTAAAAAATTATATTATAAATCATAAATAGAAAATAGAAAAATGGGAAGTAAGGTAGTTCAAAAAAACCGAGAGACAGGTCCGGATATTTGGAGGGTACGGCCCAGATCCGGGTCAGGATCCGTTCAGCAGTCTTATCACAGTTGGAAAGAAGCTGTTCCCAAATCTGGCCGTATGAGTCTTCAAGCTCCTTAGCCTTCTCCCGGAGAGGAGAGGGACGAAAAGTGTGTTTGCTGGGTGGATCGTGTCCTTGATTATCCTGGCAGCACTGCTCCGACAGCGTGCGGTGTAAAGTGAGTCCACGGCTGGAAGATTGGTTTGTGTGATGTGCTGCGCCGTGTTCACGATCTTCTGCAGCTTCTTTTGGTCTTGGACAGGACAACTTCCATACCAGGTTGTGATGCACCCTAGAAGAATGCTTTCTATGGTGCATCTATAAAAATTTGTAAGGGTTTTAGGGGACAGGCCAAATTTCTTTAGTTTTCTCAGGAAGCAAAGGCGCTGGTGGGCCTTCTTGGCACTGAACTCTGCTTGGTTGGACCAAGTCAGGTCATTTGTGATATTGACCCCGAGTTACTTAAAGCTTTTGACCTGTTCCACTTGCGCACCACCGATGTAAATTGGGTCGTGCGGTCCGCTACTCCTTCTGAAGTCAACAACCAATTCCTTCGTCTTGCTGACGTTGAGGGATAAGATATTGTCTTCACACTATGCCACCAGGTTCTTAATTTCCTCTCTGTACTCAAACTCATCATTACCTGAGATACAGCCTACAATTGCTGTGTCATCAGCAAACTTATATATTGAGTTCGATGGAAACTTGGCTACACAATCATGGGTGTACAGTGAGTACAGCAGGGGGCTGAGTACACAGTCTTGTGGAGCACTGGTGCTCAGAGTGATTGTAGAGGAGAGCTTGTCCCCTATTTTTACAGCCTGGGGCCTGTCTGTGAGGACGTTGAAGATCCAGCTGCAGATCTGAGTGCTAAGGCCCAGGTTCCAGAGCTTAGGAATCAGTTTATTTGGAATGATGGTATTAAAGGCAGAGCTGTAGTCAATGAAAAGGAGCCTTACGTATGTGAATTTGTTCTCCAGGTGTTCTAAGGAGGAATGTAGGGCCAGAGAGATGGCACCTGACATTGACCTGTTGCTCCGGTAGGCGAATTGCAAAGCGTCGAGGTTGACCGGACATTTTGAGTAATTCTTGTTTACGGACAAAATATTTCTCCAGAATGATTTTTTGATTTTTTTTTCAGTTTTAATCACTTAAACATGAAAATATAATCAAGCCCAATGAGGTTCTCATTTATATCAGTGTCATGTCATGTTAATAAAAGGCGCTTCACTGGTTGAGGTCGGCCATGGATGTTGTATCTTAGCTGTCTGACCAGCACGCACCAGTATGAAATGAAGAGAAGACTATTGCCCATGCAGCAGGCTCCCTCTCTCCACACAGCTGATGCAGCAGGCTCCCTCTCTCCACACAGCTGATGAATGACAGAGGCTGATCCGCACCAGCAGCATTGCAGGAGTTTCCAGTCAGCATTGAACTCAATGTAGGGACCCCAGCTGCCTTAAGAACTTCAGCTCTGGATTCTTATCCCCCAGGATTTACTCCCAAAGCCTTCTGCATAATAGAATAAAGCCATAAGGCAGCAGATGCTTTAAATCAGAGTTTTATTTCTCCTAGCTGAGCTGCCAACCTGGCTGAGGAGCACCATCTGCTCAGCTGTATTGGTAGTAACACCTGGTTAAACTGTATGAGCTGCTCGTCAAAGAAGAATGACTGAAGCACAAATTCTGCATTCTTTATACATCACAACAGAAGGGCAAAGGAAGTTAACATTCGATGAAAAAATTATGCTGTTGATGTCATGTAGAAGTTGGTATAATTAGAGTATCAAATACATTAATGGTCCTACAAATAGCAGAGAATAAAGAATGCTTTACAAAATGAATATAATGACAGCTTAACCAGAACCAATGACTTATGCATTAGTGAATATTTCAATGCCCCTTATGCTGGAAAAGGGGATTTCAAATTAATTAAAAGACTTGGCTTTTGATTTATGCTTTGATCTTCAATCTGATCTTAAATGCTACATAAAGCTTTTAAATCAGCATGTTAGCTTTATATTTTTTATAGTGAAGGTGGCATTGCTTTGCTAAACATTTAATTATTATCTTACAACAGGCTGCAAGCTGTAAAAGTGTAGAACGTTGTACTTTCTTTTGTTTAGTGATTCAAAATAAAGATTTTATATGGTTAGGTTTCCTTGCACATCCTGCGTAATATAGCATTATCGTCATCTCGTTTTAAGGAATGGGTTTATGGCTTCATTACAGTTAAGCAACTGTTCACTTACCAGTTTTCTTTGGACGCTTTGGTTTGGTTGCAGTGCATTTCTTCTGGAACAGATTGCTGGCCACCTTAAGATTACAGGCAGGTTGTGGTTGGACCACTCTGTTCCTCCCACTATGGGAGTCTTAGGCTTAGAGTCCAAGTCCCAGCCCTGTTCATTACAGTACAGAGAGATTAGCTGCACCTTCAGACAAACTATAACAAATAGTGCGTGTCAACATGCTCATGGTGGTTACTGTAAATAAGAGACTTTGGAAATGATAATCAATGCAAGAAAATTTGATATATATTAAGGGGAAGTTAGGGGAACACATATCAATCTTCACTGAGGATTCAATATTGGAAAGGGTGAACAGCTTCAACTTCCTGGATGTCAACATCTCAACATATTGTTATAAACTCAAAGGAGGCACACGAGTGACTATACTTCATTTGAAGTTTGAGGAGATTTTTTATGTCACTGAAGACTCGTGCAGATTCCTACAGCTCTGCTGTGAAAAGCATTCTGACCGATTGCAGCACCACCTGGTTTTAATTCTCTAACCCTTGTAGACCCATCCAGCTCCATCATGATCACTAGATTTTCCAACAACAATAATAACTTCAAAAAGTATTGCCCCAAGAAAGTGGAATCCATCTTTAAGGATCCTCACCATCCAGACCATACTCTCCTCTCATTATTACAATCACGGAGGAGTTTCAGGAGCATGAAGACCCACACTCAGCATTCCAAGAATAGCATCTTCCCCACCACCATCAGTTTTCTGAACAGTCCATGGGCCCATGAACACTACTTCAATGCTCCTGATGCATCTTTCTCTACATTGGTGAGATCTGTCCTAAATTGGGAGACCACTTCATCAAGGGCCATTGTTCCATCCAACAGAAGTGGAATTTTAATTCTGATTCCCAGTCCAACGTGTTGATCCATGGCCTCCACTTGAACCAAGATGAGGCCAACCTCAGAATTGAGGTGCAACAGTTTATATTTCATCTGGGTAGCCTTTACCTGATGGTATGATTTCTCCTTCCCGTAAAAAAGGCCTCGCTCTCTCCTATTCTTCCATTCCCCACTCTGACCTTTTAGTTTTTCTCACCTGCCTATCATGACCCCCTTGCCCCCTCCTCCTTCCCTTTCTCATATGATCCCCTCTCCTCTCTGAACAGATTCCTTCTTATCCATCCCTTTATCTTTCCAACTCACTTGGCTTCCCCTATCTCCTTCCAGCTATTCACCTTCCCTTCTCTCCATATTTTTATTCTGGCATCTTTCCCATTCTTTTTCAGTCTTGAAGAAGAGTCTCAGCCTGAAATGTTGACAATTTATTCATTTCAATAGATATTGCCTGACGTGCTGAGTTCCTCCAGAATTTTGTGTGCATTACCTCACGATTTTGCTGTCTTTTTGCTATATTTATTAATTTGTATTTCTTATGGTGACATAGAAAGTAGTTATTTTACAGTATGGCACTGTATTGCTGCTCCAAAACAAATTTCACAACATTTATCAGTGATAATAAACCGGTTTCTGATTCTGATTCAAATGTAACCAGGAGACCGTTGAATATCATTTGTTAAAATGCACTTATGTATTCACCTTGGTAATGCTAAAATAGCTGCCTGTGCCTTTAAGAGAAAATGGTGATGTCATTTTGCAAGGGTGGAGCAGAACGAAAAGTTGCCATGTTCTAGAAAGGACAACGTTCAAATGTTTTTCCCAGGTTTGGTGAGGAAAGGTGAATAATATTTGATAATATCCATGTAAGTTCATTTATACTTATTTGTAAATCTAGAATATCAGTAATTTGACGTGTTTTACATGTGGATGCTTTAAATTTTCGTGAGTAAATTGATCAGTGCTGGATAGCGTGATTGTGAAGTTCCATAATTAGTTTACTAGGTTAGTTTTGTTAGTAATTCAACTACAAGGCAATATATTGTAGAAGTTTATTTGTCTTTCTTTATTTGTTTCATGACCGACTGTAAATGTAACAGAGTAATGTGAATGTGTTAATCCCTGTTCACGTAGCGTGAGCAAGGAGAACTCATTTCAAGGTCTAGCCTATGTGTGTTTGGAAGTTAAGCACGTGTGTTCCAAATGTAAGTATATCTCTTAATTGAGATGAGATGTATTTATGCATATTTCTGATGTTGTGTATAAGGTACAGGGTTGGTGGGATTCTAACGTTGTTTGTATTGATTTTTTAAGATTTGCCACTACCGTATTGGTTCTGTATATTTTGTTTTAGATATTTTCATACTGTATATGTAACAAGGGAGTGGTTTGAAGTTAAACTGAGATTGCAAAAGCGGGAAATGTTTTAATTTATTTTGTCATTTTTATTTTGATAGCCTTTCCTGCAATAAGACATCTAAAACAGATAAAGAAATTTAAGACCTGAAACAGTATTTGTTGTCCTGCGTTTGTATTTTTTCCCAAGCTACAAAACAAAGACTAAATTAACTTCACAAAATTTTATAAACAAATGAATAATGCTTTACAAGCATAGAGAAAGCTACATGTATTATTTTTCTAGCATCAGTGTCATCTCATTGATTTCATTGGGGAATTTGCATCAGGTCTAACTTAGTGTAGGTGCAGCAAAGAAGTTTCCCAACCTGAGTGCTGGGAAGTCCATGTCTGTTCATACCACCCCTGCCTGGAAGGACTGTTGAGGGCTCTGGATGGTAGTGAGGGAGGAGGTGTAGGGAAAGGTGTAGCACTTGTTGCGCTTGCAAGGATAAGTACTATGAGGGAGATCACTGGGGAGGATGAATGGACAAGGGAGTCGCATAGGGAGTGAACCCTACGGAAAGCAGAAAGTGCGGGGGGGGGGAGGGAAAGATGTGCTTGGTGATAGAATCCTGTTGGAGGAGGTGGAAAATTATGTGCTGGACGTGGAGGCTGGTGGAGTGGTTGGTGGAGCTGGTAGGTGGAGTAGTGGCTGGTGGAGAAGAACCCTATCCCTGGTGGGATGGTGGGAGGATGGGATAAGAGCAGACGTGCATGAAATGGAAGAGATCGAGCTGAGGGCAGCATTGATGGTGGAGGAAAGGAAGCCCCTTTCTTTGAAAAAGGAGGACATCTAACCAATCCTTCCTGGTGAGGCAACACCTCACCTGTGAGTCTGTTGGAGTCATTTACTGTGTTCGGTGCTCCCAATGTGGCCCGATGTAGATTGGGAGACTGCTTCACCAAGCATCTATATTCCATTTGTCAGAACAAGCAGGATCTCACAGTGGCCACCTATATTAATTCCATTTCCTATTCCCATTCTGATATGTCCACCCATGGCCTCCTCCACAGTTGTGATGAGGCCACACTTACGTTGGTGGAACAGCACCTTATATTCTGTTTGGGTAGCCTCCAACCTGATGGCATGAACAGCTACTTCTCAGACTTCAGGTAATGCCTCCCAACCCCACAACCCTCTCCATTTCGCATCCTCTTCTCCCTCTCTCACCTAATCTCCTTGCCCGCCCATCACCGCACTCTGGGGTTCCTCTCCCCTTTCTCTTTCTTTCAAAACTTTTTGTCTCTTTCAACAACCAACTTCTCAGCTCTTTACTTCATCCCTCTCCCTATAGGATTTGCCTGTCACCTGGTGGATCTCCGTCCCCTCACCCCACCTTTTAAGTCATTTCCTCGGCTTTTTTTCTCCAGTTCTGCCAAAAAGTTTCAGCCCAAAATGTTACCTCTGCTCTTCCTAGGTGCTACCTGGTCTGGTGAGTTCCTCCAGCATTTTGTGTGTGTTACTCGGATTTCCAGATCTGCAGATTTGCTCTCGTCTGGACTGATGTTTTATGGTCTTATGATCTTATGCGTTAGGAATTTGCTGTGGTGCATTAGCGTGACATTCAGCAAAAAAACAACATTCAACACTTATGTACGGGGTCTTTCTTTTCGGGAGGAGAGAGAAGGCGGAAGAGCGAGACAGAGGATGGACAAGATGCTGTGAATCCGCTAACAGGGTCGGACCCCGAGCTGGACATTCGGCGAGGAGACGGAAACGGACTCGTGTGGAGCATCTGATCGACCACCGTTGTTGGTCCCAGGCGGCCGGTCGAGGTGGTCGGAGGGGGTCGCAGGGTGAAGAAGAAGGTCCTTGAGCTCCAATGGTTTTTGTGCACGAAGTGATTGAACTTTGATAAGTGTTGGCGCCTTTTATTTTCCTTTTATATTTTATTCTCTTTTAATTATATAGTTCCAGTAATATCTATAAACTGTATATCATTTAACTGCATCTGGTGTATTGTCTGTTATTTGGGCGGGGTGGGGTGCCTCACACAGCATCCACACAAACGAATTGCCCAGTTTGCCGGGGCCGAGGCTGTTTCCCTAGACGACAGCAAGCCGAGCAAACCTGAGGGTGGCCCGGGGGGGCTACTTTTATAAAGAATAAGAATTAGATAAGAAATAAAGTTCGAGTTTAAAGTACAGATATGGAATAAACTGCATAATTATATAATTACTAGCATATCAACTTACGTTGGTGATCTCGATGCTCTTGGATAATTCCAGAGTTACTGATCAAGTTGCTTTGAAATTGCCGGAGTTTTGGGAGCCAAAAAATGCCGTTGCTTGATTTGTAGAAGCTGAGGCCCAGTTCATGCTGCAAGTAATCAATGCTGACAACTGTAAATTCTACTATGTGGCAGCTTTGCTTGGAAAATCCATGCTGTGAGAGTGGTGAGTCTACTCGAACACATGCCTGAACACAAGTACTGATTGTTGAAAGCTCACCTTTTACAGACTTTTGGACTATCAGAGTCTGAGTGCATCAATTGCTCTCCTTGCATGTCCTTGGGAATGTGAAGCCGTCGGAGCTAATGGACCACATGCTACCTCTCCTGAAAAATCACCATCCTTGTTTTATTTTTAAGGAACTCTTTATGCAGCAAATGCCTGATCAAGCCCTTGTTAATGCACCCACGAAGGATTATAGGGAGCTTGATAAAATGGCTGATAATCTACACTTAGCCAGGCAGCAGTATATCATTCCTCCTCCTTCCCCGACCTCAATAAGCTTGGTCAGTAAGGCCTCCAGAATAAGGACACCCACAGCTGGGCTTGTGTTTTTAACCAAACTCATTTTGTACGAATGCTAGGAAGAGCCGAATACTGTGCAGCTTCGACGGTGCCAGCGCATCAGGACATCAGAGGTCTGTGAATACCATGGGTTCCAGTTGTTCATTACAGACGCATTTTCAGGACAATGTTTCCTGTGTGACACGGGTGATGCTGTCAGCATCACGTATTGGCAAGAAGGCAAAGAGTGACAAAACCTCACTGGAGGTCACCAATGGTGGCAGGATCCAGACCTACAGGACATGATAGGTGACACTCTACTTCAGTGGGTGACATTACACATGGGACTTTGTTGTGGCTAATATGGCCTGACCTCTGCTTGGCACAGACTACCTGTGTGCCTAAGGACTATTCCTGATGTACTCCACAATGAAGACTGACACAAAATACTTATAGGGTTCATTCGCCATTTCTTTGTCCCCCATTACAACTTCTGCAACGTCATTTTCCAGTGATCCAATATCCACTCTCACCCCTTTTTTAGTCTTTATATATCCATAACAAAAAGCTTCAGTATCCTCTTTAATATTATAGGCTAGCTTACCTTCACATTACATCTTTTCTCAACTTATTGTTTGTTTAATTGCTTGCCGTTGGTTTTTAAAAGCTTCCTGCTGTTTTGTTGCTATCTTGTATGCCTTCTCTGTTGCTTTTATGCTGTCTTGGACTTCCTTTGTTTTACAAAAATCACCTCTAGTAATAATGACCAGGGAGGCAAAGAGAATCTGTAATTACCAACAAATATCTTCATTGTCTTAACAAAAGAGCAAAGGAACTTCCACAACCAAATTCCTGTCTGCACACCTACTAAGTATTCCCTGACTTTCCATTAACAGTCATAGAATCAGAAAATGCCAGTTAAAAAGGGGTTTCTGCTGGTGTCCACATGTTCCTCGTAGTCCCATTTTGAATTATCACATGTCTATGGGCTGATCTGCAATGGTTGTTTTCTGCTTGC
The DNA here is from genome assembly GCF_030028105.1 of Mobula birostris. Lineage (NCBI taxonomy): Eukaryota > Metazoa > Chordata > Chondrichthyes > Myliobatiformes > Myliobatidae > Mobula > Mobula birostris. Next base: position 152,505,185 of record NC_092374.1, read on the forward strand.
TGAAGAGTCATCACTGCAGCACACTCGAAGTGTCTGCTTCTGTACTCATTCCCTACCATTTCAAATATTACATTCCAGTATCTTTGGCTGTAGGTCATTAGTCTGACCTTTAACACCTTTTTATTGGCTCTGCTCCATGCCAGCATCCATTTATTTCCCTCTTCCCAGCAAGTGATATTTGGTATTTTATGACTCTTTGTTCTCAATCAGCAATCAGCAATCAAAGATCCGAACAGCCACAAACCTACATGTTATATCCAACCAAAGAACAGCACTCTCACAAATAACCTCTCATGGTAAATGATTCCAAGTTCAGCAGATTACCTGAAGCATCATTGTGTCTACTTTAAAATACAGATCAAGCCAAGTAATTTTACTTAGCAAATGGAAAACACAGAGTCTCTTCCTAAAATGGCAGCCTCCGCCCCTTCCCTTATGGCAAGAACAAAGACAATTGGTCTGTCTTCTTCCACTGTCCTCAAATCATTCAAATTCCCTGATTTTCAGACTGTATTTCTTTCTGGCCAACACTTGCTAATCATGTCTGTCTTATCACTCTTTAGAATACTTATTATTTTTTGCAGTGTATACATCCAGCATCTTCCAAATTGCTCCCCAAATCTCCAACCATTACTGCTCTGCCATCAACACCTGCTAGTATCCTCTTCCAATAAACTTTGGGCAGCTCCTCTCTCATGCCTCTGTCACACCTTTTACTCCACTGATACATCTGATTTTTCCTTCCTGCTGGGTGAATTCTATCATATCATGATCACTATCTCAGAATGGTTCCTTTCTCTTAAGCTCTATAATCAATTCTGGTTCATAACATAACACCCAATCCAGAATTGCATTTTCCCTAGTGGACTCTATCACAAGCAGCTTTAAAAAGCCAACTTGTAGGCATCGTACAAGTACTTCCTCTTGGGGTCTAGCACCAACATGTTTTGTCAATCTACCTGCATACTAAAATACTCCATGGCTATTGTAGCATTTCCCTTAGAAACATAGAAACATAGAAAACCTACAGCACAATACAGGCCCTTTGGCCCACAAAACTGTGCCAAACATGTCCCGACCTTAGAAATTACTAGGGTTACCCATAGCCCTCTATTTTTCTAAGCTCCATGCACCTATCCAAAAGTCTCTTAAAAGACCCTATGGTATCCACCTCCACCACCATTGACGGCAGCCCATTCCATGCACTCATCACTCTCTGCGTAAAAAAAATTACCCCTGACATCTCCTCTGTACCTATTGCCAAGCACCTTAAACCTGTGCCCTCTTGTTGCAGCCATTTCAGCCCTGGGAAAAAGCCTCTGACTATCCACACGATCAATGCCTCTCATCATCATATACACCTCTGTCAGGTCACCTCTCATCTTCCATTGCTCCAAGAAGAAAAGGCCGAGTTTGCTCAACTTGTTTTCTTAAGGCATTCTCCCCAATTTAGGCAACATCGTTGTAAATCTCGTCTGCACCCTCTTTACGGTTTCCAAATCCTTCCTGCAGTGAGGTGACCAGAACTGAGCACAGAACTCGAAGTGGGATCTGGCCAGGGTCCTATATAGATGCAATATTACCTCTTGGCTCCTAAATTCAAATCCATGATTAATGAAGGCCAATACACCATACGCTTTCTTAACCACAGAGTCAACCCGTGCAGCTGCTTTAAGTGTCCTATGGAATCGGACCCAAGATCCCTCTGATCCTCCACACTGCCAAGAGTCTTATCATTATTACTATATTCTGTCATTGTACTTGACCTACCAAAATGAACCATTTCACACTTATCTGGGTTGAACTCCATCTGTCACTTCTCAGCGCAGTTTTGCATCCTATCAATGTCCCGCTGTAACCACTGACAGCCCTTCACACTATCCACAACACCCCCAACCTTTGTGTCATCAGCAAACATACGAACCCATCCCTCTACTTGCTCATCCAGGTCATTTATAAAAATCACTGAGAGTAAGGGTCCCAGAACAGATCCCAGAGGCACATCACTGGTCACCGACCTCCATGCAGAATATGACCCGTCTACAACCACTCTTTGCCTTCTGTGGGCAAACCAGTTCTGGATCCACAAAGCAATGTGCCATTGAATCCCATGCCTCCTTACTTTCTCAATAGCCTTGCACGAGGCACCTTATCAAATGCCTTGCTGAAATCCATATACACTACATCTACTGCTCTTCCTGCCCTTGACAAAGCCATGCTGTCTATTCCTAATCATATTATACCTCTCCAAATGTTCATAAATCGTGCCTCTCAGGATCTTCTCCATCAACTTACCAACCACTGAAGTAAGACTCACTGGTCTATAATTTCCTGGGCTATTTCTACTCCCTTTCTTGAATAAGGGAACAACATTCGCCGCTCTGAACCTCTGTTGTCCCCATTGATGATGCAAAGATCATTGCCAGAAGCTCAACAATCTCCTCCCTCACCTCCCACAGTATCCTGGGGTACATCTCATCTGGTCCTGGCGACTTATCCAACTTGCTGCTTTCCAAAAGCTCCAGCACATCCTCTTTCTTAATATTTACACGCTCAAGCTTTTCAGTCTGCTGCATGTCATCACTACAATCACCAAGACCCTTTTCCATAGTGAATACTGAAATAAAGTACCTCTGCTGTTTCTTCCGGTTCCATACGCACTTTCCCACCGTCACACTTGGTAGGGTCTAATCTTTCACTCCTTATCCTTTTGCTCTTCACATTCTTGTAGAGTACCTTGGGGTTTTCCTTAATCCTGCCCACCAAGGACGTCTCATGGCCCCTTCTGTCTCTCCTAATTTCCTTCTTCAGCTCCTTCCTGTTAGCCTTATAATCTTTTAGATCCCTAACATTACCTAACTCTCTGACCCTTTCGTAAGCTTTTCTTTTCTTCTTGACTAGATTTAGTATAGCCTTTGTACCCCACGGTTCCTGTACCCTACCATAACATCCCTGCCTCATTGAAACGTACCCATGCAGAACTCCACACAAAAATATTCCCTGAACATTTGCCACATTTCTTCCATACCTTTCCCTGAGAACATCCACTCCCAATTTAAGCTTCCAAGTTCCTGCCTGATGGCCTCATAATTCCCCTAACTCCAATAAACGCTTTTCTAACTGGTCTGTTCCTATCCCTCTCCAATGCTATTGTAAAGGATATAGAATTATGATCACTATCACCAAAATGCTCTCCCACTGAGAGATCTGGCACCTGACCAGGTTCATTTCCCAATACCAAATCAAGTACAGTCTCTCCTCTTGTAGGCTTATCCACATGTTGTGTCAAGAAACCTTCCTGAACACACCTAACAAACTCCACCCCATCTAAACCCCTTGCCCTAGGGAGATGCCAATCGATATTTGGGAAATTAACATCTCCCACCACAATAGCTCTGTTATTATTACACCTTATAACATACTTTTTCTATATCACATCCTGGATTCTGTTTGGAGGGTTAAATATAACTCCCATCAGGGTCTTTTTACCCTTGCAGTCTCTTATCTCAAGGAGTCTCCGTCTCCTGAACCCATGTCTCCTTTTTCTAAAGAATTGATTTTATTTTCAACCAACAGAGTTAGAGTCCTAAACTGGAGCAGGGCTAATTTTGGGGAATTATGCAGAATCTGGCAGAGGTTGATCGGGTGAACCTACTTGAAGGGAAAGGAGAAAATGGCAAGTGGGAAGCTTTAAGTAGTGAGATAGCATGTGTCCAGGAACACTATGTTTCTGTTCGAGTAAAGGGTTATCCTTACAAGTTAAGGGGCCCTTGGCTGATGAGAGATGTTGAGGTTCAAGTCAAGGAAAAGAAAGAAGCATACATTGGGTTTAGGAGGTTGTGATCAAGTGAACCCCTTGATGACTATAAAATGATTAACAATGTTCTTAAGAGAGAAATCTGGAGGGCAAAGAGAAGGCATGTAATAGATCTGGCAGGTAAGGTTAAGGAAAATCCCAAGACAGTCTATAGCTATATTGAGTGAAATGGTAGCTAGGGAGATAGTAGGTCTTTTGGAAATAAGCAGAACTACCTATGACTTGAGCTACTAGATTGCAGCTACAGGATGTTCAGTACCAATGGAACTTTTAATAAATATTTCTTCCTGGTACTTACTGAGGAGAAAATCATGTTTGGTCAAGAGATAAGGGAATCAAATAGAGATGTTTTGGAGATATTCATAAAACCAGAGAAGGGCTATTTTCAGACATACGGTGCATTAAGATGGAAAAATTCCCAATGCCTGAACTGAGTACATCCTTGAACATTGTTGGAGGCTGGAGAGGAAATTGTGGAAGCTTTGAGGAGATATTTGCTTCCTTTTTAGCCACTGGTGAAGTTTACGAAAAGTGGAAGGAGGCTAATATTGTTCTGTTCATCAAGGGTAGCAAGGATAAGCCAGGGAACGACAGTCCACTCAGCCTAACACCCTCTAGTGGTGAAGTTACTCGAGGATATTCTGAGGAACAGGATCTACAAGCACTTGGGTAGATAGAGTGTAATGAGGAGGGGTAAGCATAGCTTTGTGCTTAGAAAGTCACATTTCTTTCTCTTTGAAGAAGTAACCAAATAGATAGATGAGATAGGACAGCATATGTTGTCTATTTGGACTGTAGCAAGGCCTTCAAAAGGTCCTGCATGATAGGCTGGTTTGCAAGATTAAGTCCCACAGAATTCAGGAAGAAATATGAGAATTCAGAATTGGCTCAGGGGTAGGAAGCAGAGGGTGATGGTTGAGGTTATTTCTTGGAAAGGAGACCAGTGACTAGTGATGTGGCACAGACTTTGGGGTTAGGACCCTTGCTGTTCATTATTTTTATAAATAATTTGGATGTGAATACTTTGGCCAGTCAGTAAATTGATGGATGACACAAAATTAGAAGGTGCTATTGATAGTAATGAGGTTTATCTTAGATTACAGGGGATCCTTGATCAGTTAGGGAATGGAAAATGGATTTCAATACAGATAAGTTTAAATCAAACCCATGTGGGACTTATGAATAGTAGAACACTAGGGAGTGTAATGGAATAGAGGGACTTGGGGATACAAGTGCACAGTTCTTTGAAAGTGGCGTCACAGGAAGGCAGGGTAGTGAAAAAGGCATTTAGCACACTGGTCGTCATCAGTCAGGGCATAGAGTAAAGGAGTTGGAACATTATGTTGCATTGTTTAAGTCACTGGTGAAGCTGCACTTGGAGTACTTTCTTCACCCTGTTATAGGAAAGATGTTGTTAAAATGGAAAGAGTGCAGAAAAGATTTACATGGGCATTGACCAGGACTAGAGGTCCTGCATTAGAGGGAAAGTCTGGCCCGGGTAGGTCTTTGTTCATAGGAGAATGAGGGGTGAACTTATAGAAATGTTTAAAATTATGGGAGACATCTATAGATAAGGTCTTTTCCCCAGGGGAGGGAAGGCCAAATATAGAATGTGTGGAAAGAAGGGGAAGACTAAAAAGGGACTCGAAGGGTTTTTTTCTTTATGCAGAGAGTGATGAGTATAATGAATGAGTGGCCAGAATAGGTGGTTGAGGCAGGTGCAATAACATCACCTAAGAAGCTCTTGCGGAGGTACAGTACATGGAGGGGCGAGCGTAGAGTAGGATTGGCAGACCATAGGAAATTGGGACCAGCTGACCACTATGATTGGCATAGACTTGTAGGGCCGACGGATCTGGTTTGTGCCATATTGCTCTGTGACTCTTATGATACTTTGATTCTACAATTTCAATGGCTATTCAAAGATTCAAATACATTTATTAGCAAAGTATGCATAAATTATAAAACCTTGAGATTTGCCTTCTCCCAGGCAGTCACAAAGCAAGAAGCCCAAAAGAACCCAATTAAATAAAGAAAGACCTACCCCAATGCGCAGAGAAAGAGAACAAATACACAAATCATGCAGCCAATAGAAGCAAGCAACAACATTTGGAATCAAATTGAGTCCATAGATCCGAACCCCTGGAGCAGCTGGAGTAGGCCCAAAGCCTTGGTCTCAGTTCATCATAAAGTGGGGCAAATCACCACAAAGCTCGCAGACACAGAGCACAGCAAATGGAGTTCTATAGCTATAATTGCTGACTTAACTTTAGCATTTTGAACATAGACAGGAAACTTAACAGTATTACATACTTACAATAGGAGCACCTCCTATTAAGAACACCTTTGAATATTCAATTGCTAGCAGCTTGTCTAAGAGCTTCTAAGTACAAACTCCAGACACCCAAGATATATCCCGTTTGTTACCATATCGAAGGATGGCTCCCTGAATATACAACTAGCCAGAATATTAAGTGATAAACAAACCTGTCCTAAACTGTGTATATGGAGGCAGGGTTATGCCTTTAAAGATGTGTTAATACTAGATATGGCCACTTAATGCCTTCCCTGATCTAATCCTGAAGTTTTAACGTGAACATCTATTGCCCATCCCTGCACAGCTTTAATGGTACACGGTCACAATATCCCACATCCAACAACTAGTTTTGATAAAGGCATCATCTAACATTAAATTATGAACAGGATTTTATTTCCTGAGGACTGCTTCTCATTTTAATTAACATCTGCTGCCATAATTACATAATTCCAGAATTATCCCTAACAAGAGTAACCTCATTTCTAAATAGTACGTGAAGTACTTTACAGTAAATCTCTTGATCAACTATTGCCATCTTTCATGCACTTACTGAGCAGGCTTATTTTTTTTGATTTGGGGTTCAACTTCTGGCTGCTGATTAATGCATATTTTATTTTAATATGTGTTCACTGTGAAATTCAGCAGGCCAGGAACCATCTATGCAAAGAAGTAAACCATCAATGTTTCTGGCGGAGACCCTTCATCAGGACTGACAGCACTTAAGGGCTGTTCTGATGAAGGGTCTCGGCCCCATTACCAGTGGACTGTTTATCCTTTTTCGTAAATGCTGCCTGGCCTGCTGAGTTCCTCCAGCATTCTGTGTACATTACTTTGATTTCCAGCACATGCAGACTTTCTGTTGTTTGTGAAATACAGATGTTTTGTTTACAATAATTTGGACAGTCACTCAACTGAGATCTGCCAATATGTTTTTAGATGCTTCATTTTCCTTTTAACTTGTGAAGAGGCTGTCATTATAATCTCTGGTCTTGCATATTAATGAATTATATCATTCTCATCAGGTGTCTTAAATTTTTCCAGTGTTCTCTTGCCTTTGTTGCTAAGGAAGAAGTGCAGAGTTAAACTCAACACCTCCCTCTGGTTGTTTCAATGACCTCAAGAACTACCCTAGGGCAAGTTTACCACACAATGAATAATGAAATTGTAACAATTTTTACTTATGAACGCAATGAATGCGTATGCCATGCTGCTGCATTTACGAAATAGAATAAATTCTCTCAGCATGGCACTTTGATAAATTTGAACTTGTTGAACAGTGTTTTAGGAACCATAAAAGTGCTTGAGTTATAAGATTGATGAATCTTCTTTTTTATTTTGGGTTGCTTATGGCACTGCTTCCAAAATCATAGTGTACTCAAAATTCTGGTGCGCTGAATGATGGTGAAGTTATGCTTTTGAAGGTGCTCTTCAAGTTGACCACCATTTTTGTATTATGTTAGATTTTATAGCCAATGCATTATTCTGAAGTAATGGAAAGGAATAAGTGAGTTTTCTGTGTATTGTATATGGTGCATCTCAATCTTCCTCGTATGGAAGTCAGAGAAAACTAAGAAATAATGGAAAGCAATTATACCTCTGATGCATTTTCAAGACTATTTATTGAAAAAGTGTTGAAACATAACATACTCCTAAAATGTGAAATCAACGGTTCAGTAATTTATGTTGCACCTATGACTCACATGGCATGGATAATTAGCAAAATTTTTAATGAAAATTAGAATATATTAGGCCAGGAAAAGACATGTTTGCTTCAGATCAAAATATCTTTCTTTGTGTTCTTTTTCTGGATAACTACTGAACTTAAACTGTCTTCATGACCTCAAAACTAATGAAACAAAATCACAGAAGATTATTTTTTCATCTTGATATGTTACATTACAGAAATGGTCTTCCTTTGATCATTGTTACCCTGTCCCAGTGATAGCTCCCCTGTCTTAGATGCAGAAGGTTTCGACTTCAAAACCCATTCCTAAGATCTGAGCACATAATCTATATTGACATTTCAGTGCAGTCCAGACGACTTCATCGTTACAAAATGCTGTCTTTCAGTTGAGACATTAGTTTAATAAGGTCATGTCTGCCTGCCAAAGTGGATTTAAAAGATGTATGCCTAAAAATTACCCCTCCTCTGTTGGACCAACATGCTGCATGTTAGTAGCTGCATAATTTGTGCAGTTTCTAAAATTTGATTTGGAAGCTTATTAGAATTCATAAACTAATATACAGTGTGTTCAGTGCTTCTATCTCAGCATGGTTTTCCTAATGGCTCTTAGTTCAGGAAGGAATATGGAAGTCTCCTAACATGCTTTCCTTCAAACATCAAGACCAAAACAGATTAACTGTCTATTTACCTCACAATTATATGCACACCCAACCAAGTTTAACTTTAGCTTCATATATGCTAAAAAAAAAGTCTGTACAGCATTTATACATGTAGATTGTTTGTATCCTCCTAGAAATTTGCCCTTTGATCTATTTTTGTGTTGCTGCATTTCTGACTACCAGGCATTCACCTTCTTCCTCCAAATCAATATACATTGACCAATGTTATAGACCAGCACTTAGATCATTGTACAGTACAGCACAATACAGACCCTTTAGCCTACTGAAATGCATTTCCCTCAGTGCATCTGTTCCCAATTAACATTCCTGATTTCCTACTTAATAGCATCATAACTCACCCCCCACCCCCCAAATTAAATGCTTTTCCAGACTGTCTGCTCCTATCCCTGTCTAAGGTTATGTTAAAGGTCAGGGAGCTGTGGTTACTGTCCTTGAAATGCTCACCCACAGAGAGATCAGTCATCTGGACAGATTGATCTCCTAGTACCAGATCACTAGGGGTTCTCCTTTAGTTGGCATGTTCACATATTGTGTCAAGAATCCTTCTTGGACAGCCCTAACATATTCCACCCCATCTAAACCTTTGTACTAAGGTTCACATGTATTAAAGTACAGAGAAAATATTTTTTTGCATGCCATCCATACATATAATTTTATCCCATAAGTACATTGAGGTAATAGAAAGGGAAAACAAAAACAGAAGGCAGGATTGAGTGTTACAGTTACAAATACAATGCAGTGCAGGCAGATAATAAATTACAAGGCAATGATCTACCTGACTGTGAGGTCAAGATTATTTAAGTAGTCTTATAACAGCTGGATAGAATTTGTCCTGGAGCCTGGTGGTACATGTTCTTAGGCTTATGTATCTCCCTCATCCTGGAAGGAGCGGGAGGTGGGAGAAAAGACAATGTTTAGTGAAGGGTAGAGTCTTTGATGATATTCACTGCGTTACTGAGTAGCGAGAAGTGGAGACAGAGCCAATGGACGTGACATGCTGAGCTGTACCTGCACTTTCACAAAACCAAAATACACCTGGATAAGATGTTTCTAATGGTACATCTATAAAAACTGCAAAGGGTCGATGGGGACATCCTGAAATTGTTTAGCCTCCTGAGAAAGTAAAGGTGCTGGTGAGCTTTCTTGGCTATGACTTCTAAAAGTTTGGATCAAGACAAAGTACAATCACTGTTTACTCCCAGCATCTTGAAATTCCCAATTAACTCCACCTGACATAAACAGGACCATGGGTACTGCATCATAAGACCATAAGACAAAGGAGCAGAAGTAGACCATTCGGCCCATCGAGTCTGCTCCGCCATTTTATCATGAGCTGATCCATTTTATCCTATTTAGTCCCACTGCCGCGCCTTTTCACCATAACCTTTGATGCCCTGGCTACTCAGATACCTATCAATCTCTGCCTTAAATACACCCAATGACTTGGCCTCCACTGCTGCCTGTGGCAAAAAATTCCATAGATTCACCACCCTCTGACTAAAAAAATTTCTTCGCATTTCTGTTCTGAAAGGGCGCCCTTCAACCCTGAAGTCATGCCCTCTCGTACTAGACTCCCCCATCATGGGAAACAACTTTGCCACATCCACTCTGTCTATGCCTTTTAACATTCGAAATGTTTCTATGAGGTCTCCCCTCATTCTTCTAAACTCCAAGGAATACAGTCCAAGAGCGGACAAACGTTCCTCATATGTTAACGCTCTCATTCCCGGAATCATTCTAGTGAATCTTCTCTGTACTCTCTCCAACGTCAGCACACCCTTTCTTAAATAAGGAGACCAAAACTGCCCACAGTACTCCAAGTGAGGTCTCACCAGTGCCTTATAGAGCCTCAACATCACATCCCTGCTCCTATACTCTATTCCTCTAGAAATGAATGCCAACATTGCATTCGCCTTCTTCACTACTGACTCAACCTGGAGGTTAACTTTAAGGGAATCCTGTACGAGGACTCCCAAGTCCCGTTGCATCTCAGAACTTTGAATTCTTTCCCCATTTAAATAATAGTCTGCCCGTTTATTTTTTCTGCCAAAGTGCATAACCATACACTTTCCAACATTGTACTTCATTTGCCACCTCTCTGCCCATTCTTCCAATCTATCCAAGTCTCTCTGCAGACTCTCCGTTTCCTCAGCACTACCAGCCCCTCCACCTATCTTCATATCGTCAGCAAACTTAGCCACAAAGCCATCTATTCCATAATCCAAATCATTGATGTACAATGTAAAAAGAAGCGGCCTCAACACTGATCCCTGTGGAAAACCACTGGTAACCGGCAGCCAACCAGAATAGGATCCCTTTATTCCCACTCTCTGTTTCCTGCCAATCAGCCAATGCTCTATCCATGTATGTAACTTTCCTGTAATTCCATGGGCTCTTATCTTGTTAAGTAGCCTCATGTGCGGCACCTTGTCAAAGGCCTTCTGAAAATCCAAATATACAACATCCACTACATCTCCCTTGTCTAGCCTACTGGTAATTTCCTCAAAAAATTGTAATAGGTTTGTCAGGCAGGATTTTCCTTTAAGGAATCCATGCTGAGTTCTGCCTATCTTGTCATATGCCTCCAGGTACTCTGTAACCTCATCCTTGACAATCGACTCCAACAACTTTCCAACCACCGACGTCAAGCTAACAGGTCTATAATTTCCTTTTTGCTTCCTTGCCCCCTTCTTAAATAGCAGAGTGACATTTGCAATCTTCCAGTCTTCCGGAACCATGCCAGAATCTATCGACTTTTGAAAGATCATCGCTAATGTCTCCGCAATCTCCACAGCTACTTCCTTCAGAACACAAGGGTACATTCCATCTGGTCCAGGAGATTTATCGACCTTTAGCCTATTCAGCTTCCTGAGTACTTTCTCTGTCGTAATTGTGACTGCGCACACTCTCTTCCCTGCCACCCTTGAGTGTCCGGTATACTGCTGATGTCTTCCTCCTAAAATATTTGATAAGGTGACTCAAAAAAAGGTCAAGAAAACAAGGACCTATAAGACCGTACAACAAAGATTTTGCTTCCTGAATACTTTTTGGTATGTCTTATGAATTTTGGGCTGCTGAATATGAAAATCACCATGAAATTTCCCTACCACACACAATTTTTTTGAAATTACCTATATTTGTTATTTCAATTTATAATTCAAGTCAGGATATCTGATGCCAAGATCAAGGAAGGCATTTTTGTTGGTTCACAAATCAAGCAGGTTATCAATGACAAGCAATTCAAAGTACATGTAGTGGGACTGGAGAAAATCACATGGAAGACACTCAAAGATGTTGTTGAACATTTTCTTGGCAATTACAGAGCACCAAACTATGTGCAACAAGTTGACAACATGCTTCAAGCATACAAAACCATTAAGTGCAGCATGTCAATAAAGATTCATTTTCTGCATTCCTATTTAGACTTCTTGATGCTGTCAGTAATGAGCATGGTGAAAGGTTTCACTAGGACATTGTGGTCATGGAGAAACAGTGCCAGGCCAACCGGAATCCATCAATACTGGCTAACTATTGTTGGACATTTAAGTAAGAAGCCTCACCACTGAGGACAAACAAAAATCATCAACAAAACATTTTTAGCTTTGTTGAACTATTGCAAAGTTATGCTATGTTATGCAATTAAACACGTTATATTCAAAAAAACTTTTTAATTTGGTTTCTCCAAATTCCTACGTGATAAAAGTAGTTCGACATTATATTTGTGTTCAGCTTCAAGATGTCTATCACAAATAAAAAAAAATTCTGAGGAAGCAACACTTTAAGAAAAAAAATGTTGTCTGAGGAGGCAACAGATTAAAACTAGTGAGAGGATATATTAACAGACAGGGAGCAGTAAGTAGGAATAAAGAATCATTTTACACTCCAACCCTTGAAATAAGGGAGAACTTTCCACTAATGATCCCTATTACTTGCTACACTTCTTTGCTAGCTTTTTTTCCTCTTTCATGTTCAAGCATCCTGAAATGCTGTTGCATTGCAGCTTTCTGTAACTTTCACCCATTTAAATAATATTCCCTTCTTTCATTCTTCATTCCAAAATGAACTCCTTACAATTCCCAACATGGTACTCCATTTGCTTACTTTTTAGCCCAGTTACCGAAACTCTAACATCCCAAAGCCATGACAGAAAGTTGCTTTGCTCCTTGTAAATCACTCCTTACTTAAGGGTAATGGCAGAAAAGAATCAATGGTTTATAAATTACTCAGTTCAACATTAATGGCAAAAAAGGATAAATTGCAGGACAGCGAAAATGGGAATGGAAAATCTCCAACTTATCTAAGTTTAATTTTACATCAGACTTCAAGTGAACCATAAGAACATTTGCTATTTTATTTTATATTTAATGGTAGTAATTTCCTATCCTGTGGATTGCATGAATGAACCATATTCTGCATTAGAAAGGCTCTAGAAATAAAATTAAAAACTATTGCATTAATAAGAGTAATTTAACATTAGCCTGACATAATTCCAAGTTATTGGCTTGCCAGTACATATGGGTGGTGATGATGGAATGTTAGTGTATTTATCAGATGAAGAGGAAGAAGATGAGGATACCAAGGCTCAAGTTGCCATAAAATTCTAATTTGTTTTTGCCCATGAATATCTGTAAAGCAGGTTTTTAGTACTTGTAGCAAGATATAGGATCTTTATGATCCTGTGAATCTGCCTGTAAGGTGAAGGGATTAGGGACCCTCCCCACAAGGCACTGTAGGCTACCCTCCAAGTGTCTGATGCTCCAGCCAGATTTCTCACCATGAACATTGCTGACAGTCAGTCAGTTTGGCTAGCTTCAGTGACCTATTGAGTCTTCAATTGATGCTTTCTTTAAGAAAGCTGAAATTTCATATGGCCACCAACAACAACTAGGTGGTCCTTTTCACACACCAAGCATCATTCACTGATGATAAGACCAGGGAAATGAGGTGACATTATTTATCTTGCAGGTGCACATTCTACTGATAATAATTCATCAATATTTGGGACCATGTCCAATTACTAAACAATGTTTGATCCTGATACTTTTGTGATCCAAAGGTCCAAAGGTCTTCGGAACATAGAAAAGTGAGAGGAGATTTGCTAGAGCTGCACAAAATTATGAGGGATATAGATAGAGTAAATCTAAGCAGGCTTTTTCCATTGAGGTTTGGTGGGACTACAACAAGAGTTCATGAGCTAAGGGTTAAAGGCAAAAACTTTAGGGGGGATATGAGAGGAAACTTCTTCACTCAGGGGGTCATGAGAGCGTGGAATGAGCTGCCAGCACAAGTGGTGCATGTGAGCTCGATTTCAATGTTTAAGAGGTTTGGATAGATACATGGATGGTAGGGGTATGGGGGGCTATGGTTCCAGTGCAGGTCAATGGGAGTGGGCAGATTAAGTGGTTTGGCATGGACTAGATGGCCGAAGGGCCTGTTTCTTTGTGGTACTTTTCTATGACTCTAGGTCAAGAATGAGGCATAAAGCAAATTGCTTATGACCATTTTGTTAAATGCTGCTAGAGTAGAAAGCAAGTAAGAAAGAGGAGCTAAGAGAACAAAAAAAAGAGAAAGGAAAAAACTAGTCATGGCCATCTTATTCTCAGACTAGAAATAACAAAAATTACAGTGATAGCAATTAGCATATGAAATAGCCAGGTTCAAGTAGTGTGACACCTGTCACTGTAAACTAAGAAGTTTCTAAAGAAATACAAATGCAACTGTACCATTAATTACTGGAAAGTTCACTGAACAATTACATATATATAGGTGATTATATAAAACACAAGCAAGCAGAGGAAAGTTAAGCTACAAGAAAAATAAGAAATCTAAACTCCAATCCAACAACAAGCTTGCTGATATACCATTGTGCTCTTGCCTTAAGTAAGTTTATCAGGCACTCAAAATGTACCCTTTTTCAGCCTAGCTTCACAGTGTAGGTCAGATCCAGAACTTTTTGGACAGCTGCTCAACATCGAGAGTGGTTATTTAGCATCGTGCCCACAACAGCAAAGAAGAAATTCACATTAAACCATATTGATCAGAATGGCATCAATGGGCAGGAGGATGCATTGAGAGACTAAAAGTTCAAGCCAGTGAAGTTCAGAATCATTCAGCAATGAGAAATTCTCTCAGGATGCCAAGTGAAGTTTATTTTAAAGCATTACACCATTTGGCTCTTTCAAAGTGCGCAGTCGGCCAGAACGAATGAAATACAAGTACTACACTTCACTTAACTCACAACTGGATTTGATCAAAGCAGCATCACAGTTTCCTGCACAAGCAATTGCTTTTCATTCATCCTCTCACTTTCATAAGGCTGGGGGAGGTTTGCAGTGGAGCCTGCCAAAAGATGAGAAACTTTGAACAGATTGCTCAGCTCACCATGAGATCCTGCACATATGTCTCAGGCTTTTAGGAGACCTGCCACCAGAGATAGGCATAGAAACATAGAAAACCTACAGCACAATACAGGCCCTTCAGCCCACAAAGTTGCGCCAAACATGTCCCTACCTTAGAAATTAGTAGGGTTACCCATAGCCCTCTATTTTTCTAAACTCCATGTACTTATCCAAAAGTCTCTTAAAAAACCCTATCGTATCCGCCTCCACCACTGTTGCCAGCAGTCCATTCCATGCACTCACCACTCTCTGCGTAAAAAAATAACTTCTGACATCTCCTCTGTACCTGCTCCCAAGCACCTTAAACCTGTGCCCTCTTGTGGCAGCCAAATCAGCCCTGGAAAAAAGCCTCTGACTATCCACATGATCAATGCCTCTCATCATCTTACACACCACTATCAGGTCACCTCTCATTCTCTGTTGCTCCAAGGAGAAAAGGCCGAGTTCACTCAACCTATTCTCATAAGGCATGCTCCCCAATCCAGGCAACACCCTTGTAAATCTCCTCTGCACCCTTTCTATGGTTTCCACATCCTTCCTGTAGTGAGGCGACCAGAAATGAGCACAGAACCCCAAGTGGGGTCTGGCCAGGGTCCTACAGAGCTGCAACGTTATCTCTCAGCTCCTAAATTCAATTCCATGATTGATGAAGGCCAATGCACCATATGCCTTCTTAACCACAGAGTCAACCTACGCAGCAGCTTTGAGCGTCCTATGGACTCGGACTCAAGATCCCTCTGATCCTCCATACTGCTGAGTGTCTTATCATTAATACTATATTCTGCCATCATATTTGACCTACCAAAATGAACCACTTCACACTTATCTGGGTTGAACTCCATCTGCCACTTCTCAGCCCAGTTTTGCATCCTATCAATGTCCCGCTGTAACCTCTGACAGCCCTCCACACTATCCACAACACCCCTTTGTGTCATCAGCAAACATACTAACCCATCCCTCTACTTCCTCATTCTGGTCATTTATAAAAATCACTAAGAGTAAGGGCCCCAGAATAGATCCCTGAGGCACACCACTGGTCACCGACCTCCATGCAGAATATGACCCACCTACAACCACACTTTGCTTTTTGTGAGCAAGCCAGTTCTGGATCCACAAAGCAATGTCCCCTTGGGTCCCATGCCTCCTTACTTTCTCAATAAACCTTGCATGGGGTATCTTATCAAATGCCTTGCTGAAATCCATATACACTACATCTACTGCTCTTCCTTCATCAATGTGTTTAGTCACATCCTCAAAAAATCCAATCAGGCTCGTAAGGCACGACCTGCCCTTGACAAAGCCATGCTGACTATTCCTAATCATATTATGCCTCTCCAAATGTTCATAAATCCTACCTCTCAGGATCTTCTCCATAATAAGGTTTGTAAGAGCAAGTTATAAGGGCCATGGTATGGTCTTCAACTTGTATTTGAGGCAAAATTACACAGCAGCTCATGCATAAGTCAAAGCTTTCATAATCATAAGGTCCATCACAATGAACCTCGAGATGTTAAGTAGAAGTTGTCACTCCCTGTCCAATGGCAACTGAGGCTTTCTTAAGGCAAGTGCAGATAATGCTTGACACTCACAACCTTTTTGCAGAGGGATGGCTGCAGAGCAGACACACCAGCATTGACTTAACTCTAAACGGTGAGGTATGTTACTTGTCGAATATTCTTTTCTTTTTTTTTCAATCTTTTTATTAATTTCAAAATATAGAAACAAAACATAGCAATAATACAGATAATATGAGATGTATTGTTACATTTAAAAAAAGAGTAATTGCAAAACCAAATAGTGGAAATTACCAAAACTCCTATACATGTAGAACTGATCACGGATAATATAAAGCAAAAAAAAAGGAAAAAGACAAAAAAAAGAAAAAAAAAACCCATCCCAAAAGAAAACAAAAACAACTAAACTAAACTAAAAGACTTGGGCAAAACTAACAACTTAAAAATGGAAAAGAAGAAAACCTCAGCGTCGACGCCTCCATTCCCCTCCAACAACAGTACAGAGAAATAAAACCAGTTTGGAAATGATCAAATTACATCAAATGAAAATGCTGAATAAATGGCCTCCAAATTTTTTCAAGCTTAATAGAAGGGTCATAAACTGCACTTCTAATTTTCTCCAAATTCAGACACACCATAGTTTGTGAAAACCAATGAAATACTGTAGGAGGGTTGATCTCTTTCCAATTCAACAAGATGGACCTTCTAGCTATTAAAGTAAGAAATGCAATCATCCTTCGTGATGAAGAGGTTAAATTATTTGAGTCTATCATTGGTAATCCAAAGATAGCAGTAATTGGATGAGGTTGTAAGTCTAGATTTAGGACCGTTGAAATAATATCAAAAATATCTTTCCAATATTTCTCCAACAGGGGACATGACCAAAACATGTGAGTTAAAGAAGCAATCTCAGACTGGCATCTGTCACATATTGGATTAATATAAGAGTAATAACGAGATAGTTTATCTTTGGACATATGAGCCCTGTGAACTACTTTAAACTGTATCAACTTATGCTTAGCACATACAGAGGATGAATTCACCAACTGAAGAATTTTTTCCTATTTTTCAGTCGGTATTTTTATCTCAAGTTCTCTTTCCCAGTCAGCTTTAATTTTATTAGAGGCATCAGGACATAAATTCATAATTATATTATATACAATTGCTATTACACCTTTCTGAGAAAGATTTAAGTCTAAGATTTTTTCCAAAATGTCCATTGGATATGGGTGTGGAAAATTAGGAGAGACAGTAATTAAAAAGTTCCTAATCTGTAAATATCTAAAAAAGTGAGATCTGGGTAAGTTATATTTATTAGAGAGTTGATCAAAAGACATAAAACAGTTATCCAAGAATAAATCGCGAAAAGATATTATACCTTTGGTTTTCCAATCAAAGTAAGCTTGATCCATCATGGAAGGTTGAAAAAGAAAATTTGATATAATGGGACTTGCTAGAATGAATTGATTAAACCCAAAAAATCTTCGGAATTGAAACCATATACGTAAAGTATGTTTAACTATTGGGTTATTCATTTGTTTATATGATTTAAAAGAAGTAAAAGGAAGTAAAGTTCCTAAGACCGAACTTAAGGAAAACCCTTGTAATGAATTAGATTCAAGATTTACCCAATGAGGGTTTAAAGATGCGTCCAAATCTTGTAGCCAAAATTTTAAATATCGAATATTAATTGCCCAATAACAGAATCTAAAATTTGGGAGGGCAAGTCCCCCCTCCTTCTTGGATTTCTGTAAATATCTTTTACCTAACCTAGGATTTTTATTCTGCCAAATATATGAGGAAATTTTTGAATCCACGTTATCAAAAAAAGATTTTGGGATAAAAATTGGAACCGATTGAAATATATACAAAAATTTAGGCAAAATGATCATCTTAATAGCATTAATCCGACCAATCAAAGACAAAGAGATTGGGGACCATTTGGTAAATAAAAGTTTAATCTGATCAATTAAAGGTAAAAAATTAGCTTTAAATAAATCTTTATATTTTTTGGTAATTGTTATCCCTAAGTATATAAATGAATCAGTAACCAATTTAAATGGTAAACCTCCATAAATAGGTACATGCTTATTTAAAGGGAATAATTCACTCTTACTAAGATTCAATTTGTAACCAGAAAAGTTACTAAATTGAGCTAACAGATCTAAGATAGCAGGAATTGACTTCTCCGGGTTAGAGATATATAACAACAAATCATCTGCATATAATGATAGTTTATGTATTTCATTTCCACGGGTAATACTTGTCGAATACTCAAACTCATTTAGATGTTGGTAGCAACACTCGCAAAATGCTGGAAGAACTGAGCAGCTCATGCAGCATCTATGGAAAGGAGACTGCAGAAAAAAGATGAGAAGTCAGAGTAAGAAGGTAGAAGGAGGGGAGGAAAAAATACAAGGTTGTAGGTGATAGGAGAAACCAGAGTAGGGGGAGGGCTGAAGGAAAGAGCTGGGAAGTCGATTGGTGCATGAGATAAGGGGCTGTAGAAGGGGGAATCTGATAGGAGAGGACAGAAAGGGTGGTAGGTGAAGACAAGAGGAACTTATCCTTGTTGTGGTGGCAGGAGGTTGGGTCAGGACAGACATGTGTGAAATGGAAGAGATGCGGCATTGATGGTGAAGGAAAGGGAGTCTCTTTCTTTGAAGAAGGAGAACAGCTCCTTAGTTCCTCATTTACCACCACACCAGCCTTTGCATCCAGCACATAATTCTCCATAACATCCGCCATCTTCAATGGGATCCCACCACCAAGCACATGGTTCCTTCACCCTCCCACTTTCTTCATTCCGCAGGGATCACTCCCTACACAACTCCTTTGTCCATTCATCCTTCCCCACTGATCTCCTTCCTGGCATTTATCCTTGCAAGTGGAGCAGGTGCTACACCTTCTCCCTCACTAGCATTCAAGGCCCAAAAGAATCCTTCCAGGTGAGGCAACATTTCACCTGTAAGTCTGTTGGGGTCATCTACTGTATCCAGTGCCTCCATTGTGGCCTCCTGTATATCAGAGAGGACCAATATAGACTGGGAGACTGTTTTGCTCCGTCTACCCAAAAAAGTGGGATTTCCCATTGGCCACTCATTTTAATACTACTTCCCATTCTGATATGTCAGTCCATAGCATCCTCTACTGCCGTGATAAGGCCACACTCAAGCTGGAAGAGCAACACCTCATATTCCATCTGGGCAGCCTCCAATGCCTGACATTGATTTCTTGAACTTCCAGTAATGGCTTTCCCCTCTCCCTCATCCTTCTCCATTCCCATTTCCCTCTCTCACCTTTTCTACTTATCTGCTCATCACCTTCTGAGGGTGCTCCTCCTCCTTCCCTTTCTTCCATGGCCTTCTGTCCTCTCCTATCAGATTTCTCCTTCTCCAGCCCTTTATCTCTTTCACCAATCGACTTCCCAGCTCTTTATTTCATTCTTCCCCCTCTCCTGATTTCACCTATGACCTACTACCTTGTATTTCTTCCTCCCCTCCTCCATTTTCTTACTCTGACTCTCATCGTTTATCTCCAGTCCTGATGAAGGGTGTGGGCCTGATATGTGGACTGTTTGCTCTTTTCCATTGATGTTGCCTGGCCTGCTGAGTTCCTCCAGCATTTTGTGTGTGTTTAAAAACGCAAACACGAGGAATTGTGCAGATGCTGGAAATTCAAGCAACACACATCAAAGTTGCTGGTGAACGCAGCAGGCCAGGCAGCATCTCTAGGAAGAGGTACAGTCGACGTTTCAAGCCGAGACCCTTCGTCAGGACTAACTGAAGGAAGAGCTAGTAACATTCTTTGATGTGTGTTGTTTTGTGTGTATTGCTTGGATTTACAGCATCTGCGGATTTTCTTTTGTTTGTAGATGTTGGTAGTATCATTTAAAATAAAGTAACATTAAATACTATATAAATGAAAAACCATGACTTTTTAGGTAAAATTATACATTTTTGTTCCTTTTTGCATTCAAAAGACTTAATATACATCTCTCCTTAGCACAAATTGGTGCAATATGGTGAACTGAAAGGCCTGCTTCTCTGTTCTATCACTCAGTCAATCAGTAACTCCAGCAGCTTTACTGGTCAAGTATGGCATAAAAACTCCCAATCACAATTACTCATTGCATGCCTTAATCTGAGGTTATTTCTCAACTGAGGTCCTAAGGAAAGATCTTCTGCTGGTGAGCTGTCTCATGCCATTTGGAAGAGTAGTCTTCGATAGTTGGGGGGAGGCACAGGTGAGAGGATATTTTGGGAGATGTCTTTGTTCCTAAACCTGGATGTGAGGCAGCACAGTACACACGTGTGCAAAAATTTGCTGGTCCTTAAATTGGTCCACTATTGCTTCAACCACCAGGCATGGAGGTGACCATGCAAAGAGACTCAGAATGATCCCAGTCATCGTCCTTAGCTTAATCCTTTGTGGAAGTTCAAGTATGTGGATCTCTCGGGATGCAGCTGAGTGTCGGCAGTAGATTCCTTGCAATGTACACCACCCTAAACTTTCCTTAAGCCTGGTGTAACTTGTCAGATACCGATCTCTAAACCAATCTGCTCTCCTCTCATGATGCTATTCTCTGAGGTGGGATTGTAGGAAATGCAGGAATGCTCTGTAGTTATTATCATCACCACCCCCATTCCTTCCCTCTTCCTCTCCCTCCTACCTCCTACTGTTCTGAATGATGTGCTCTGGGGAATAAAACAGAGTGCTCACTCGAGAAGGCTAAATTGATGGCTATGGCTTATAGATTCCATTTCTGGCAATGAAGCAGGAAAGGTACCTACTGCTGTTCAAATCAAAGGGCCGTATGATAGATTGCTGATGAGCAAGCTTAACAAATTCTGTATGGTCTCTGCTCAAGATGTGGTTTGCTGCTCAATGACCCACCTGCTTTGAGGAAGAGGATTGTTTTCTCAAATCCCTTGCAGTGTGGGTAATCACATTCCTTATTACCTGCAACGCTAACCTAAATGGAGGAGATGGACCCCATCTTTGGGAGAATATCCTTCATGTGAAGGTGAGAGGAGTTGTAGAATGGTACCTGAGTAGTGTGGATAATGTATCTGTATATTTGTTCTGGTGTCAAAACGGCTGTTGTGTCTAGTGTGCTAGTGTAATGGGTAGTGCTTGTCGCTCTCACTTTCAGCTTCCACCATTGGCTAGCTATCTTGCAAAAAGGAGAGCTAAATGTGTATGTCTCTCCCTGCCAGTACATGGACTCTCTAACAGCAAGCCCCATGTAGAGCCTCCTCACTGGCAGCACACAGAAACTGAACTCCTTTCAGACTCAAATTGAACTACAGAGGATGGGGAGGAGGTCTGGCCTCTGCACGCATAGCACACAGGCCCACTGGTGTGTGGACAGTCCTTGGAGCTCATGAACCAGATCCCCAGCTCTGGGTAAATAGCCCCACTGTCTTGTGGGCAGCCTCGGGAAAGGCGACGCCTACAGGAGTAAACCCAGACAGCAAATCCAGAATGGAGCCCGTAAGCTGGCTGGACGTCATTGAACATCCTTCTGGCAGCTCCTGCAGCCAAGCTGGTGCCAAACATATTGCTTCATAAACTTTCCTTTGGACTACACTGGTGAGGTCGAGAGGGGAAAATTAATGACTATGTAACTCAGGATCTCCATACCTTCTGCGCAGGCTTGTGATGACGATGATCATCACCCATCGTCCTTCTAGACAAACAGGTGCCTATCAATCAACACACCATCAGCCGTATATGTTCTTCACAGCTTTGTGTGTGTGTGTGTGTGTGTGCATATACGTACTGAGTCTTTATATGTTTTTACATCTGCGTCAGTGTGATTAAGTACACCTGTGCCAATGTTTGTCTGTGTGCACGTGGGTATGTGTATGAGAAGGTGCACGTACAGTACATGAGAGTATGTGAGGTCTAAGTGCATGCTACGTATGAGTCTGTGTGTTTTTGTGCATGTGCGCACCTGCACGTGGTGAATGTATTCGAGTCAGTGTGTGTGAGAGAGTCTTATGAGTGTGCATGTGTGTTTGTGTGTTTTAGTGAGTCTTTATACTTGAGTGCATCTGTGTCAGCGTGACTGTATGTAAAAATAGTCTTGGATGCATTCATATTGACATATCATTTGAGATCATGAAATTGTGTGACGTTGCTCCACTGTTGGGATTTTTATCTTAGAAGCTGATCATCTCAGGCACCTACCAAATGATGGTCAAGAGAGGTTTATCTCCATGTGTAGTGTCAGCATGCATGACAGCTTGTAAGTTGCATGCAAAGTGAACTTGGGCAACCCTCTTGCTGAGCTTCTAATAAAAAGTTGCATTTAGTTCATTGCAAGCCTTGCTGTTAGTTCAGTTGTAAATTATGGTATGAGATAAAGACTGTGGACAGGTTGAACGGGTACCACATTTAATTCTACTGTGCATTTACACAAACAGTTTGAAGCTATCATTTGACTGACAATCAATATCTACTATATGCAAAACAATATCAGTTTTCTGATGAGCATATATTTTCCTATGTTGGTCAGATGGACAGAGGGCCTAATAATGATGCCATATAATGCATAAATATGAAATACAGGGATGTCTTGAATAAATTACAATCTTATAGTAAGTCTGTTAGAGGCCCCTGTGACTAGTAACTAATTTTTTTAGATGGACCAGCAGTATCTCAGGTTCACCTTAGGATAAACTATACTGACAAGCTATAAAATGAATATTGATAACATGATTAGCATATTTCTAATTATTGAGATGAATATTCATACATTCATTCTCATCCATTCAGATGTGCAAACGTTGCCTTTAAGAGTATTAGAAATAATGTTGTTATATTGTCCTTGCTTTCAACTAGAAATTTTTTGTCCTTTCATCTTTTTACTGTTGTTGCCATGGAGGCAGCTATATGAGGTTATGCTCTCTTAGTTTGTTCTCTGAATCAATCATCCCAAATGCAGTCTTTTACTTCAAATAAAAAATATCAAATCTTAAAAATATCTTTTTGTTTCTGGTTTATTGATTGCCAATGTATGCATAGTCAGAAATTGGACTGAGAAAAATCAGAATCAATTAAATTTTATTTATTTTCTGGAACGTCATTGGAAAGAAATGATTGTTGTTGTTGGCTATCATCCAATGCTCCTTTATCGTTCGTATCACTGTCCTGAAAGGCATTCATATTTTACATAATTAAAATTACTTCACATATCTGATCTTGTGAAAGTCAATTTTATAAAAGTGTCATAAAAATTACTTAATTTTGCTTTGATAGATATGCAAATACTTCAGAGGAGTAGCATGTATTTCTGGGATTACTGAGTGTCAATATAAGTAACTTTAATATTCATGGGATAATGGAATGACGTAGTTCAAATGGAGTGTGTACCTGTGCTGGCCCTTTGAAAGGGTTATCCACTCAACCTCACTTTTTGAGCCTTTTGTCATAGTGGTCTTTTGTGTATTTTCTTTTCCTTTGCGGGTGTATATACTAATCACTATTGAAAGTTTCTATTACATTTGTTTCCACAAATCTTTCAGATGCTGAGTTCCAGATCAGAGTTCATTGCATAAAAATGAATTCCGCTCTAGTTATTTCCATCCCAATTAAAATCAACTTGGCCTACTCTGAGTTTCCTTTGGGATACTCAGATATCACACATTTTAGACCATTCAGAGATAAAATGAAGTGACTGCCACTTGGATCTCATTAACGTAAGAAATAGCAGCAGACCAGCTAGACATTGTAACAAAATATTTAATAGTGGGAAAGTGCTGGACAAAGGTTTGATAATGGAATAAGCAAAATGTTCATCCCATAGATAATGGAACTTAATCCTCAGGCCAATTTCAGGCAGGAACTGGAGGGGCTAAGCTCTGTAATCAACAGACATGAAAACAGCACACCCTGATGCCTTCCCAATCATTGTGGGGAATTTCAACCTGGCCAGCTTGAAGAGGTCTCTGAACAGCTACCACCAATATATCACCTGTGGAGCCAGAGGAGCCTGCACATTTGACCATTGTTATATCACCATCATGAATGCTTACTGTGCCATCCCAAGTCCACACTTTGGAAAGTCCGATCACTTGGAGGTACTTCTACTCCCAGCGTATAGGTAGAGACTAAAGACTGCAGCACCAGTCATGAGGGCTAAGAAGGTATAGTCAATTTCTCACTGCTGCAGTTGGAGGTTCCCATCTGCTCAGAAAAAGGCGACAATCATAGCAGTGCCCAAGAGCAGAGCAAGCTGCCTCAATTACTGTTGACCAGTGGCTTCATATCTACTGTGATAAAGTTCTTTGAGAGATTGGTCATAGGTAGAATCAACTCCTGCCTAAACAATGACCTGGACCCACTGCAATTTACCTATCACCACAATAGGTCTACAGTGCATGCAATTTCACTGGATCTCCGAACAGCCTTGGATCACCTGGGCAAAAGTGATACGTATCAAGCTCCTGATTATTGACTACAGGTCAGCAATCAATGGCATTAGACCCTCAGAGCTAATCAAAAAGTTCCAGAATCTGGGCTCCCATACCTTCCTCTGCAACTGGATCCTTGACTTCCTCACCAAGAGATCCGAAATAACGGCTCCCGTTCATGACAATCAACACAGGCACATATCATGGATGCATGCTTAACCTCCTGTTCTACTCTCTACTCTGCTGTTAGCAGAATTTCTGATGGTAACAAGGAGACATACAGGAGTAAAATAGATCAGCTGATTGAGTGGAGTTGCAGCTATAACCTTGCACTCAACATCGGTAAGAACAAGGAGTTGATCATGGGCTTCAGGAAGGGTAAGTTGAGGGAACACGCACAAGTCCTCAACAATAGATCAGAGGTGGAAAGGCTGAGCAGTTTCAAGTTTCTGGGTGTCAAAATCTCTGGGGACCCAAATACGTTGATGCAATTACAAAGGAGAAGTTTGAGGAGAATTGTTATGCCACTAAAGACACTTGCAAATTTCTACAGATTTACCGTAGAGAACATTCTAACTGGATGCATCCCTGTCTGGTGTGAAGAGGCCACTGCAGAGGCTCAGAAAAAGCTACAGAAAGTTGTGAATGCAGCCAGCTCCATCATGGTCACCAGCCTCAGCAGCTTTCAGGACACTTCAAAAGGTTACGCCTCAAAAAGGCCACATTTATCACTAAGGACTCCCATCACCCAGGACATGCTTTCTTCTCATTGCTACCATCAGGAAGGAGATACAGGAGCCTGAAAACACACACTCAGCATTTCAGAAGCAGCTTCTTCCCCTCCACCATCAGATTTCTGAATGGACAGTGAACCCAAGTATACTTTGTCAGTATTCTTTCACTCTCTTTTTGCACTGCTTATTGATTTTTTGACATGTAATGTTATTATTATAATTATAGATTTTATTATTATGCATTGCAATGTATGGCTGCGGCTAAACAACCAATTTCACGACATTTGCAGGTGATATTAGAACATAAGAAATAGGAGCAAGAGTAGGCCATCCAGCCCATCAAGCCTGCTCTGCCATTCAATAAGATCATGGCTGATCTGTCCGTAATCTCAGCCCCATCTACTTGCCTTTACCCCATAACTCTTAATTCCCCTACTATGTAAAAAACCTATCTAACTGTATCTTAAATATATTTAATAAAGAAGACTCAACTGCTTCCCTGGGCAGAGAATTCCACAGATTTACCACTCTCTGGGAAAAACAGTTTCTCCTCATCTCCGTCCTAAATCTTCTCCCCTGAATCTTGAGGCAATGTCCCCTAGTTCTAGTCTCACCTACCAATGGAAACAACTTTCCTACTTCTATCTTTTCTATTCCTTTCAAAATTTTGTATGTTTCTATATAAAACCTCATTCTGATTCTGGTTAATCAATGTGGCTTGTAAGTTTGTCACTTTCTGATGGTAAGAACCTATGCCAACCCTAACAAATATCAGGGGGTGGAAAGGGGAGTGGGAGGTGTTGTAGTAGCTTCCTGGTGCAAAGACATCTCTTCCATCCTTAGTAATATAGCAGCAAATCAACCTCTTGGGGTTTTCTGGTTCCTTCAATCATTCTAGTTTCTGATGATTTTACCCATGTTGCCTAGGCTGAGTGAAATGGCTTTGTAGTTTTGTAGAAATGCAGTACTGAGGAAAGTTTTTGATCAATATTTTGTCTGCTTTTCTACATCTCGGCATTGTATGATTGACTGTATTTTGAAACATCAAAACCAAGGATAAGCATTTTGTATGACTAAGTTTTATAGATCAATCTGTTTCTCACTCCTTTGTCCAGTTTTTAATTCATTCTTGTGCTTAATTGGTACTTCAGCAAAACAAAGTAATTGACAGGAAATACTTTGGCACCATAGAGTGGATGGCAGCCTAAGTGTGGAATGTCAATATCAGAGACATAATGTTCCTTCATTTCTACAGAACTGTATACAACGGATTCAGGAAATAAAATTTCATCTGTGTTACTTTGACACATTTTTATAAAAAAAAGATTTATGTTTGTCTGAACAAGTCACTTATGTTTGAAATATAAATGTCATGTACTCTTGAGTTCTTGTTAATAATGTGTACATTATGTCTTTTACCTTCACTTGTTTATTAACACAAAAGGTAACTCCTCCAATAATTGGTGTTTAAAATTTTTCTATTATGATTTACTTTACTTTTTGTGATCAAACTGAAGAATCTGAGAACATAAGAACAGGATTTTGCTTGCACCATAACTTTTATTCTCTATTAGACATACGGTAACGCAGATAAAGTATTGTTCCATTAGGTCTGGATTCGGATAATAGATGGATACGGTGCCACGAAAAAGTATTCAGCCCCCACAACTATTTTCGCATTTTAAAATATATTGAAGTAGGATATTTTTGAGTTCGTCTACAAAACATTGCACATCATGTCAAATCAAAAGAAAAATTTCAAAAACTGTCAACAAGTTACTAAAAATTGAAACCCAAAATGTGATGCTGACAAAGCATTTATCCCCTTTGTAATTACTACACTAACTCTCCTTGGGGAATACTGTATATTATCGTTCCAACTCACTCAATTTGTTGATGTAGAAAATGAATTCATAAGAATAAATACCTCCACTCTCTCTAAGGTCCAACAATATGGTAGATTTTTCAACCAGAGCAAAAGTAAGACAGAAGAGCATTAAAGACAAGTCAGCAAAATGCTAATAGAGAAGCTCTAATCTAGGGAAGGGTCCAAGACCATCTTAAAAGCACTGAACATACCTCAGTGCTGTCCATCATGAAAAAGTGGAAAAAATATGAAAGCACATCCTCACTGCTTAGGTCAGGCCGTCCTTCTAAATTTAGTCAACAGAGAAGAGAGGCTACTTTGACACCAACAGTCACTCTAAGTGAGCTGCAGAAGTCAGAAACTACAACTAGAGATGAAATTCATGGCTCCCCAATGTCTAAGGCTTTTCACAAAAAGTTTATTTACAGAAGAGTGGCAAGGAAGATGCCCTGGCAAAAAAAAAAGCATATCCGTATCCATAAAGACTTTGCAAAGTGTCACTTAGAAGATACTGTAAAGTTGTGGAGGAAGGTTTTGCAATCAGATGGGTCCAAAGAGAAACTTTTTGTTCTCAACATAAGCGGTAGGCGTAGTGTAATTCCAATAGCGCATAGCAGCCAGGTAGCACCATCCATGCCTGGTGGAAGTATCATCGTGCTATGGGAATGCTTTTCAGCAGCATGGATGAAAAAAATGGTCAGAATTGATGGGAAGATGAATGTTGCTAAATACAGAAAGATCCTGGATAAAAACCTGCTAGTCTCTGCCAGAAAGCTTAAACTGGGGAGGCAGCTAGTCTTTCAGCAGGACAACGATGCAAAGTACACTGCCAGAGCAACAATGATGAAAGTTGATGTCCTTGAGTGACCTAGTCAGAGTCCTGATTTTAAACTAATCGAACATCTCTGGCAAGAACTCACGATTGCTGTCCACTGTGGCTCCCCAACCAACCTGGCACAGCTTGAGCAATCTTACAAGGAGGAATGGGAAAATCATGATTCATTGTGTTATTTCTTCAGTAGTTTGATCGAGGCACAACTGCGCAAGCGCGTGGACGTCAGCCAGTTAGAACAGCGAGAAGAGGTTAAAAGAAGACGGTTTTTTCTTCAGTAGTTTGATCGAGGCACGACTGCGCAAGCGCGTGGACGTCAGCCAGTTAGAACAGTGAGAAGAGGTTAAAAGGAGACAGCTTTATAGCGCATGCAAAAGGGGCAGAGGGAGACAGAGTAGGAGGGCTTTGGCTCAACGGGGCTTCTGCAATAATGGGTCGAGGCGTGATTGGTTGCCTGTGTAGAATACAGACAGGAAGTATGTATGTGAGGCCAATATTCTGTGCTCAGTGTCAAATGTGGGTAGTCCTGGAGAACTGCAGCCTCCCGGACGGCCACATCTGCACCAGGTGCATCGAGCTGCATCTCCTTTGGGACTGCGTTAGGGAACTGCAGATGCAGCTCAATGACCTTCGTCTGGTGAGGGAGAGTGAGGGAGAGATAGAGAGGAGCAATAGGCAGGTAGTCACACCGGGGCCTCGGGAAGCAGCTAAGTGGGTAACAGTTAGGAGAGGGAAGAGCAAGAGTCAGATGCTAGAGAGTACCATTGTGGCTGTCCCCTTAACAATAAGTACTGCTGTTTGAGTACTGTTGTGGGTGCGGGGTGGGGGGGGACAACCTACCTGGGGAAAGCAACAGTGGCCCGCATCTGGCACAGATTTTGGCCCTGAGACTCAGAAGGGTAGTGAAAGGAAGAGAAGGCAGCAGTGATAGAGGACTCTATAGTTACGGGGTCAATCAGGCGATTCTGTGGATGCAGGAAAGAAACACGGATTGTAGTCTGCCTCCCAGGTGTCAGGGTATGGGATGTTTCTGATCACGCGCACAATATCCAGAAGTGGGAAGGAGAACAGCCAGAGGTCATGGTACATATTGGTACCAACAACATAGGTAGGGAAAGGGAGGAGGTCCTAAAAACAGACTACAGGGAGTTAGGAAGGAAGTTGAGAAGCCGGAACTCAAAGGTAGTAATCTCGGGATTACTGCCTGTGCCATGTGAGTGAGTATAGGAATAATGAGGTGGACGATAAAAGTGTGGCTGAGGAATTGAAGCAGGTGGCAGGGATTCAGATTTCTGGATCATTGGGACCTCTTTTGGAACAGGAGTGACCTGTAGAAAAAAGGACGGGTTGCACTTGAATCCCAGGGGGACCAATATCCAGGTGGGGAGGTTTGCTAAAGCTATTGGGGAGAGTTTAAACTAGGATTTCTGGGCGATGGGAACCAAACTGAAGAGACGGTTGGCTCACAAATAGAGAAAGGTTGGAGACAGTGCAAGAGGGAGGATAGGCAGGTGATAGAGAAGGGATGAGCTTAGACCAATTGTTTGAGATGTGTCTATTTTAATGGAAGAAATATTATGAACAAAACGGATGAACTTAAAGCATGAATCAGTACTTGGAGCTATGATGTTGTGGCCATAACAGAGACTTGGATGGCTCAGGGGTGGGTATTATTACTTCGAGTGCCAGGCTTCAGATGCTTCAGAAAGGATAGGGAGGGAGGCAAAAGAGATGG
This sequence comes from Mobula birostris, assembly GCF_030028105.1. Classification (NCBI taxonomy): domain Eukaryota; kingdom Metazoa; phylum Chordata; class Chondrichthyes; order Myliobatiformes; family Myliobatidae; genus Mobula; species Mobula birostris. The sequence continues at coordinate 152,535,183 of NC_092374.1, forward strand.
GGCATGGCACTGTTGTTCAGAGAAAGTGTTACGGCCAGAGGGATTTTTTATCCATCGGATGGACTGCACGGCGTCTTCGGGCAAGACGAGGGGAGGTGGTGTCTGCCTACTGATCAACACTGGCTGGTGCTTGGACACAGTGGCACTGACAAGCTCCTGCAGCCTGGACCTGGACCTTTCGGTGAAGTGTCGTCCCTACTATCTGCCACGGGAATTCACCTCGGTGATACTGACAGCGGTCTACATTTCCCCCCAGGCGGACGTGGAGTGTGCTCTGAACATACTATATGCCAACATCAGTGAACTTGAGACAAGGTATCCGGAGGCTTTGCTCATTACAGCCGGGGACTTTAACCAGGCCATCCTCAGAAAGGCGCTGCCAAAGTTATACCAACATGTCTCCTGCCCCACTCGAGGCCTGATGTACTTGACCACTGCTACACAGCAGTCAAGGATGCCTACCGTTCCATCCCATGACCTCACTTCGGAAAATCGGACCATCAGGCTGTACTCCTCCTCCCAGCTTACAAACAGAAACTGAAGCGGAGGTCACGGTGTCAAAAGTGGTGTCGCGTTGGACGCAGGAAGGGGATGAGGTCCTCCGTGACTGCTTTGAATCGGTGGACTGGTTAGTACTCAAGGACTCGGCAGCTAACCTTGATGAGTATGCCTCAGCTGTTACGAACATTATTTGGTAATGCACGGAGGACTGTGTGTCTCGCCAGACGATCTGGGTATTCCCTAACTGGAAACCTTGGATGAATTATGAGGTCAAGTCCCTTTTAAAGGCTAGAGCTGCGGCTTTTAGGTCCGGGGATACCAGTCGCTACACAGAATCCAGGTGTGAACTCCGGAAAGCAATTAAGGGTGCCAAGAGGGAATATAGAGCCAAGTTGGAAGACTAGGCTAACCAAAGGGATGCCAGTAGACTATGGCAGGGTCTAAATGAGATCACTGGGCGCAAAGAAGAGGCTGAGGCGCCTTCTCTTCCTGACGAACTTAAAGTACCCTATGCAAGATTCGAATAGAAGAAGAGCGTCTCGCTCCCTCTGGATGAACCGGACCTGGTGGCATCGAGATTCATCGTCACCGAGGAGGACATTAGAAAGGCCTTCCTGAAGATAAATCCAAGGCAGGCGACGAGCCCGGATGGCGTCCCAGGACGGGTTCTCCGGCCCTGTGCAAGCGGGCTAGCTGGAGCGTTTGCTGACATCTTCAACTGCTCCTTGCTTCAGTCTAAGATCCCCTCATGTTTTAAGAAGGCAATGATAACCCCAGTGCTGAAGAAGAGCAAGGTGGTATGCCTGAATGACTATCGACCTGCGGCTCTGACATCAATTGCTATGAAGTGCTTCGAGAGATTGTTTATGGCACACATCAACCACAGCCTACCAGTCAACCTCGACACTTTGCAATTTGCCTACCAGAGCACCAGGTCAATGGCAGATGCCATCTCTCTGGCCCTACATTCCTCCTTAGAACACATGGAGAATAAAGACACATACGTAAGGCTCCTTTTCATTGACTACAGCTCTGCCTTTAATACCATCATTCCAAATAAACTGATTCCTAAGCTCTGGAACCTGGGCCTTAGCACTCAGATCTGCAGCTGGATCTTCAACTTCCTCACAGACAGGACCCAGGCTGTAAAAATAGGGGACAAGCTCCCCTCTACAATCACTCTGAGCACCGGTGCCCCACAAGGCTGTGTACTCAACCCCCAGCAGTACTCACTGTACACCCATGATTGTGTAGCCAATTTTCCATCAAACTCAATATATAAGTTTGCTGATGACACAACAATTGTAGGCCATATCTCGGGTAATGATGAGTTTGAGTACAGAGAGGAAATTGAGAACCTGGTGGCATGGTGCGAAGACAGTAACCTATCCTTCAACGTCAGCAAGACAAAGGAATTGGTTGTTGACTTCAGAAGGAGTAGCGGACCGCACGACTCAATTTACATCGGTGATGCGCAAGTGGAACAGGTCAAAAGCTTTAAGTAACTCGGGGTCAATACCACAAATGACCTGACTTGGTCCAACCAAGCAGAGTTCACTGCCAAGAAGGCCCACCAGCGCCTTTACTTCCTGAGAAAACTAAAGAAATTTGGCCTGTCCCCTAAAACCCTCACTAATTTTTATAGATGCACCATAGAAAGCATTCTTCTAGGGTGCATCACAACCTGGTATGGAAGTTGTCCTGTCCAAGACCGAAAGAAGCTGCAGAAGATTGTGAACTCGGCGCAGCACATCACACAAACCAATCTTCCGTCCGTGGACTCACTTTACACCACACGCTGTCAGAGCAGTGCTGCCAGGATAATCAAGGACATGACCCACCCAGCCAACACACTTTTCATCCCTCTTCCCTCTGGGAGAAGGCTCAAGAGCTTGAAGACTCGTACGGCCAGATTTGGGAACAGCTTCTTTCCAATTGTGATGAGACTGCTGAACGGATCCTGACCCGGATCTGGGCCGTACCCTCCAAATATCCGGACCTGCCTCTCGGTTTTTTTGCACTACCTTACTTTCCATTTTTCTATTTTCTATTTATGATTTATAATTAAAATTTTTAATATTTACTAATTTTTACTATTTTTAATATTTAATATTTGTAATCAAGGGAGTGGGAAGCGCAGAATCAAATATCGCTGTGATGATTGTACATTCTAGTACCAATTGTTTGGCGACAATGAAGTATAAAGTATAAGCTACAGTAGTGCAAAGCAATACCATAATTTGATGAAGAACAAACCATGGGCATGGTAAATAAAGTCTCAGAAGTCCTCGAGTCAATCGACTCCCGAGTCTCCGATAGCAGGCGGCAAAAGGGAGAAACTCCCTGCCATAAACCTCCAGGCACCGTCAACTTGCCGATGCCTTGGAAGCAGCCGACCACAGCTGACACCAAGTCCATCCATTCGAAAACTTCCAGCTTTCGACCAGCCTCTCCGATACAGCCTCCCGAACGTCATCCTTTGCCGAGCGCCTTCGACCTCGCCCCGGCCGCTGAAACACACAAAGCCAAGGATTTTGAGGCATTCTGCTCTGGAGATTCCAGTTACCACACAGTAGCAGTGGCAGTGAAGCAGGCATTTCAGAAGTTTTCCAGACGTTCCTCCATACTCTCACGTCCGTCTCCATCAAATCAGAATTGTGCACGGTCCCCTATTTGACAGATAACAAACATCATCACCAAAGTGGCCGCGTGCGCTGCAGTCGCGCCGCCATCTTTTCCTCCTCTTTGTGATTTTTAGAAATGACCTAGATGAGGAAGTGGAAGGATGGGTTCATAAATGTGCTGATGACACAAAAGTTGGGGTGTTGTGGACAGTGTGGAGGGTTGTCAGAGGTTACAGCGGGACATTGATAGGATGCAAAAATGGGCTGAGAAGTGGCAGATGGAGTTCAACCCGGATAAGTGTGAAGTGGTTCATTTTGGTAGGTGAAATATGATGACAGAATATTGTATTAATTGTAAGACTCTTGCAGTATGGAAGGTCAGAGGGATCTTGGAGTCTAATTCCATAAGACACTGAAAACTGCTACGCAGGTTGACTGTGTGGTTAAGAAGGCATATGGTCAATTGGCCTTCGTCAATCATGGGATTGAGTTTAGGAGCCAAGAGGTAATGTTACAGCTATGTAGGACCTGGTCAGACCTCACTTGGAGTACTGTGCTCAGTTCTGGTCACCTCACTACGGGATGGATGTTGAAATCCATAGAAAGAGTGCAGAGGAGATTTACAAGGATGTTTCCTGGATTGGGGAGCATGCCTTATGAGAATAGGTTGAGTGAACTCGGCCTTTACTTCTTGGAGCGACAAAGGGTGAGAGGTGATCTGATAGAGGTGTATAAGATGATGAGAGGCATTGATCATGTGGATAGTCAGAGGCTTTTTCCCAGTGCTGAAATGGCTAACATGAGAGGGCACAGTTTTAAGGTGCTTGGAAGTAGGTACAGAGGAGACATCAGAGGTAAGTTTTTTACACAGAGAGTGGTGTGTGCGTGGAATGGGCTGGCAGCCACATTGGTGGAGGTGGATACGATAGGGTCTTTTAAGAGACTCCTGGTAAAATAGAGTGCGATGGGTAACCCCAGGTAATTTCTAAGGTAAGGACATGTTCGGCACAGCTTTGTGGGCCGAGTGGCCAGTATTGTGCAGTAGGTTTTCTATGTTTCTATGTGTTGTGCAAGCTAACAGAGACTTATCCAAAAAGACTGCTGGCTGTAATAGTTGCAAAAGCTGGTTCAATTAAGTACTGAGCAAAGGGGGGTGAGTATTTTAAACTGCTGACTTTTCAGTTTTTGAATTTTTTGTTTCTCATGCTTTACAATTTTCTGTCTTTTTGGGGGCTCTGCTGTGAAAAAGAATCATGTGATTCACAAGTAAAATTTTTCATTTAAATTGATGAGAATCCCTGGTTGTAATGCTTTTGCGTGAACATAGGTTTGGGTACTGAAAACTTTTACACATCACCGCATGTAATATAATATAACTCTAAGCAGGGTGCTTACAGTATCGTTTCCAGGTACCTCAGTATTTACAAATGATCTGCTGTATACACACACACACACACAGAGTCAAATGGACATATTGATCAGAAGTGGAAAGAGTGAACAATTTTAAGTTCTTGGGTGTCAATATCTTTGAGGATCTCTGCTGGACTTAACATATCGATGCATACAACTAAGGCATGACAGGGGCTATATATCATTCAGAGATTGAGGATATATGGGATGTCACCAAAGGCACTCACAAATTTTTACCGCTGTACTGTGGACAGCATTCCAACTGGTTGCATCATCATCTGTTATGGGGGCTGGGGTTACTGCACAGGATTGAAATAAGAATCAGCTCCATCTTGGGCACTAGCCTCTGTAGTATCCAGGACATCTGCAAGGAGCAATGCCTCAAAAAGGTGGCATCCATCATTAATGAGTCCCAATACCCAGGGTATGCTTTGTTCTCATTGCAATCCTTATGAAGAAGGTACAGGAACCTAAAGGCACACATTCAACGATTCAGGAACAGCTTCTTCCTCTCTTCTATCCGATTTGTGAATGAACATTGAACCCATGAACTCTACCCCACTAATATACAGTAATTTTTTTTTCTCTATTATTATGTATTCCTGCCACAAAGGCAACAAATTTCACAACATATGCCAGTGCTATTTAACCTGATTCTGATTTTGATAGACACACAGACCCATCATGTGACACCCAGTATGTGACATGAGGCTGGAGATTTCCTAAAACCCATAGCCAAGAACTTAAAAAAAAAAACTCTTGGAAATTCCTCTGTGACCCTCTAGAGAATAATCAAAAAAACTGCACTACACAGATAATTTGTTATCTGTTGAGCTACTGGTCTACCATATGAAACAATCACTTATTCAGTCAGAAAATGATGCAGTGTTCTCCTGAATTCATGCAGAATGAACACTCACTTGGCACTGTTGCAATATATTTCTCTGTAGATGGAAGAAATGCTTAATACTTGAAGAAATAAATAATTGAAAACCTTAACCAGTACAGCTTTGCTGCCACCATCAGATACACAGTAGATATTGTATCAAAATGCTTTTTTTTTCAAATTTTGCCACTTTGAATGTGTTTTTTTTAAATTACATAGCCTCAGATAATTGCCTGTCTTTACTCATTCAAGAGATGAATAAAGGCCAGCACTAATTGAAACTTAAGAATCCATTATGGGCATGGGATCACTCATAGGCTAGCACAGGGTATGAATATCAGTTTTTCTTACTGATAGGGAATTCAGAGATTGATTGATTGAATGATTGATTGATTGATTGATTGATTTATTTATTGTGAAACCCTATGGAATAAGCCCTTTCAGCCTTCTGACCCAGCAATCCCCAGATTTAATCCTAGCCCAATCACAGGTCGGTTTACAATGACCCTACCAACTGGTACGTCTTTGGACTGTGGGAGGAATCTGGAGCAGCCGGAGGAAACCCACCCGGTCACAGGGAGAAGATACAAACTCCTTACAGGCAGCAACCGGAATTGAGCCTGGGTCACCTGTACTGCAAAGCATTGTGCTGACCACTAGGCTACCATGCCGCCCCAGTGGCTAATCTAATAGTTTAAATCCACTATGATAGTTCCAGGATAGCAATAGTCAAAGCCAGTTTATTGTTGCAAAAAATGTTCAGCTACTACAGTGGGAATTAACTTGTGTCTCTAGATCTTTATTCAATCACTCTGGATTACACATTTATTCATATAACTACTATGTTACCAACTCAAAAGAAAGCCAGAGTGACTTCCATTTTCTACTTTCTATTTATTCTTACACTCGCAATAATTTCACTCTTTCCCAGCAAATGCATCATGTCGCTTTCAGGAAGGTAGAATTCGGTGATTAGCTACGTGTTTTGTTATCAGGTGATTTATTTATGGATTGGAAAATATTAAATGAAAAGCACAGCTAAAGTCCAAGACTTAACTTTTGATAGTTATGGTTTTGATAATACAGGTGAAGATTAAATCTCAAAACATGCTTCTTTGAACAAAGAGGCAACTGGTTAGAAGGCATGGATAAACATTCATTAAAAGCTTGCAGTTATTTTTCTCTTATGTCATCCTTTCACTAATGATGTTGTTCAGAGTGAGGTTCCCATATTCATGAACGTATAACGATTTTTAAATTGGTTGAAGTTCTTGGGAGTTTTGATGGGGGAATAAGAAATGATTTGATGAAGTATTAATAAGAAATATTGAAGTTAATTACACTTATGACTGTATAGTGCAAGGTCCCATTTTTAAGTTGCATATTATCAACATTTTTCTGTGACCTCTTTTGATGATGCACCACTCTATCTTTAGCAATAGCGACAGGCTTCAAAACACTGGAAGCAACAAAGCAAAAGCTGGAAAGCTGATCAACATGTCAAGCAGCAGAAAAAAAAAATCAAGTCAATGTTTCAGATCAAATACCTTTGAGGTGTCACATACCCAGTAATTGACCAAACATTTAATTTTCCAGCATAACATGAGAGAACTAAGGGTTTTATGAATGTACGGATTGTGAGAACAGAGAGAAGGCGGTGTATTTTGCTGAATTTTAACGTTTTTTTTCTCTCTCCTCTTATACCCTGTTATTTTTAACGATCGGCAATTTCATATCCATGACACCACTACAAATAAAGGCAGGTCATGTCTAAGTGTTGTACCTCGATCTTTCGCAAATGCTGAGTAATCAAGAAAATAGGAGTAGCCTGTAGCATCGTTTAATATGGTTAAAGGTGATTTATGATTGCCTCAACTCCTCTCTGTGGCAGTATTCATAACACGCAGTTCCTCAATCTTTCAATATTTATCAGTCTTCACCTTAATGATCCGGCCACAGCCACCCTGAGCTGCAGAGAATTCCAGGCATACATTACCTTCTGAAAGAAGAAATTTCTATGTTTTAATTGACAGGCCCATTATTTTATAACAATATCCCCTTGTCTGTGAAACAACTTGTAAAAAATAGAATCAAAGAGTTATAGAACACTACAGGACAGAAACAGACCCTTCAGCCCAGATACTCTGTGCCAAACTATTAACCTGCCTAGTTCCATCAATCTGCACCATCGCCATCCATAATTCTCCTATCCATGTACAAATTCCTCTTAAATATTAAAATCAAACCTGCATCCACCACTTCTGCGGGCAGCTCCTTTCACACTCTCACTACCCTCGAGGGAAAAGTTTTCCCCCTCGTGTTCCCCTTAAACATTTCACCTTTCACCTTAAACCATGACCACCAGTTCTGGTACCACCCAATCTTAGTGTAGCCTCAAACCTGATGGCATGAACATTGACTTCTCTAACTTCCGTTAATGCCGCCCTCCCCTTCGTACCCCATCCATTATTTATTTATTTATTTATTATATAAATTTTCTTTTCGCTCTCTTTTTTCTCCCTCTGTCCCTCTCACTATACTCTTTGCCCATCCTCTGGGCTTCTCTCCCCCTTTCTTTCTCCCTAGGCCTCCCGTCCCATGATCCCCTCCCTTCTCCAGTCTTGTATCCCTTTTGCCAATCAACTTTCCAGCTCTTAGCTCCATCCCTCCCCCTCCTGTCTTCTCCTATCATTTCAGATCTCCCCCTCCCCCTCCCATTTTCAAATCTCTTACTATCTCTTCTTTCAGTTAGTCCTGACGAAGGGTCTTGGCCCGAAACATCAACTGTACCTCTTCCTATAGATGCTGCCTGGCCTGCTGCGTTCACCAGCATTTTTTGTGTGTGTTGCTTAGTGGAAAAAGTCTGCTTGAATTTGCACTCATTATCTTCATCAATCTCTTCTCATTCTTCTACACTCCGTGGGAATGAAGTACAAACCTACTCAACCTTTCCCTACAACTCAAGTTCTCAAGTCCCGGCAACATCCTTGTAAATTTTCACTGCACTTTTTCAATCTTATTGACATCTTTACTGTAGACAGATGACCAAAGCTGCACACAATACTCCAAATTAAGCCTCATCAACATTTTATACAACTACAACGTTAGATCCCAACCCCTGTATTCAGTACTTATATTTATGAAGCTAAATGTGCCAGAAGCTTACTTTATGACTTATCTACTTGTGATGCCACAGCTGAGGAATGATGGATCTGTATTTCCAGATCCCTCTATTCTACCACATTCCTTGGTGCCCTACCACTCACTGCTTAAGACTTATCCTGCTTTGTCCTCCCAAGGTGCAACACCTCAAACTTGTCTGCATTAAATTCTGTCTGCCATTTTTCAGCCCATTTTTCCATCTGGTCCAGATCCTGCTGCAAGATTTGATAGTCTTTCTCGCTGTTCACTACACTATGATTGTGGTGTTATCTGCAAATTTGCTGATCCAGTTTACCACTTTATCATCCAGACTGATGATACAGATGACAAATATCAATGGAGCCAGCACTGATCTCTGGGGTACACGACTAGTCACAGGCCTCTAATCGGATAGGCAACCAACTACCACTACTCTCTGGCTTCTCCTGTGAAGCCAAACAACACACACAAAATGCTGGAGGGACTCAGCAGGCCAGGTAGTATCTATGGAAAAGAACACAGTTGATATTTTGGGCTGAGACCCTTCAGAAAGACTAAAAGCCAATGTCTAATCTAATTTATTACCTCTTCTTGAATGCCAAATGACTGAACATTCTTGATCAACCTCCCACGTAAGACCATATCAAAGACAAGGAATATCTCAACATCTACCTTGCTGGCATTGAATAAAATGACCCTGAGTTTCACAGAAACCAGCCAATCTGTTTAGCATCACTTTAAAGGACATTTCCCTCATCGCAGAACTTAGCTTGCTGTATTTCCCTTGAACTTTGTGTAATGCTTCCATATTCTTTCTTTGGTAAGGAACCAAAACAAAGCAGTAGTCCAGGTGTGGCTTCACCAACACACTGTACAACTGTAATAAAACCTTTCATTTCTTCAGCTCCAATCTCTTCATATACATGTTTGTAAATACTGAAATGCCATTTACCTTTAAAACTACTTTTGGACATGTCTGCTTTTCACAATTCAAGTACCAGACCATCAAAATCCTTCTGAACTTTAGTCTTCTGCAGTCTCTCCTCATTTAGGTAATAACCCAAATTTTGATTTCTCTCGCAAATGTATGTGACATCATACATCCTCATATTACTCCATTTGACAGATTTTCCCTATCATCCAGTTTATTTATATTCCTTTGGAAAGTCACAATGTTCTCATCGAAACATGCCCTTCTACCTTCTTCCATATCATCATCAGATTTGGAAACATTATGCTTTTTTCCCTCCTCCAATCATTTGTAAAGAATTGAGGGCCAAGAACTAATCGCCGTCGTGCACTGCTGGTTACAGTTATCCCTCCAGTCTGAAAAAGACTAATTTAGTTTAACTCTCTTTTTTATATGAGAGAGCTAGTCTTTAATCTATGCCAACAGATTTCCTCCAATATCTTGGTTGCTTAAGTTATTTACCAGGTTCTACCACTTTAAAAAATGACTTTTGGAAGTCTAATGGAACATATCTACATATAATTCTATTTCAACTTTTATCATCATGTCCTTGAAAAATTCAACAAGTTATTTCAAATATGTTCTGCCTTGCATCAAACTGTGCTGAATTTTGTAATTCCAAAACATAAACAAATCAAAAGCAAAAACACCTGGCCAGGATAACATGCGTATGTTATTTTTCTTTTTTCCTTAAGCAAGGCTCGCACATATAATGTAGCGGTGTGATAAAGTATGCTAGTCACTTACTTTGTATATATAACAATAATGAATTATTTATACAAAAATGCTTAATCAAACAGAATATTTACCCATTACTCAAATATTACTAAAATATTAAATACACGACACTCCTACCTGCTTAGCTATAAACTCCAATTCAACATAGAATGCATCTCAACATATATACAGTATATATAATAAATATATTATATACACATACACACTCTGTATATATGTATATATGTTGCTGATGTCTATAAAGTAGTTGTATTTTATATAGATACATATCTATATATAATCCAACTACTATATCGACATCCAAAACATAGTACATTTTAACTTTTCCCATTCAGGCCTAAAAAATTTAATTGCTGTGGAGGATTCCTTTCTCTTGAGTTATAATGTCTTTCCTGACAAGAGTGTTTCACTGTGCTTGGTAGATGAGACTTGTAGCTGTGAAACAATCTCAGGTTCTGGGTTGTAGGAGTTGATTCTAATGCAAGAAGTACTTCTGATAGCTGTGCTTTTCTTCAGGATCCCAGCTCTGGAAGTGCTGGAATCCTGGACGATGTGGATCATAATGAGTGAGTACAGTGCATCACCGTTTTCTTTACCTTTTGGAAAACCACCTCATACTGTTTTGTACATTGCAATTTCTTCCTAATCTGTAGTAATGACTTCAAGGGGTAGAGCACAGCACCCAGGTTTGGCAGGAACCAGTTGTTGTAATTTATAAATCCTAAAAAAGGACCACAACTGTGACACGTCCTATGGCCTTGCAGCATCCACAACTGCTTCAACTTTCTCATCACACTTGTGTGATACTTGTGCATCAAAGGTGTAACCACAATAACTGGTGCTTTGTTTAAAGAGTTCACACTTATTACCTTGTGCTCTGAGTGCATCATCTTCTAAGCTTTTTAACACTGTTTTGAGATTTCAGAGATGTTCCTTGTTATCCTCACTGTTAACAATGATGTCATCCAGGTAACACTGAGCTTCTGGGCAACCTTGCAACACCTGGTCCATAGCTTTCTGCCAGAGCGCAGGTGCAGATGTTACTCTAAAAGTAAGCCAATTACAGCAATAAGGTCCTTTGTGAGTGCTAATGGTGTGAAACACTTTGAACTCTTCTTCCATCTCCATCTGTAGGTAAGTAGGCTTCAACTAAGTACATTTTGCTGAACTGTTTTCCTCCAGAAAGTTTTGCAAATATAACCTCTATCCTGGGCAGTACTGAGTTAATGTTGACCTTAAAATCACTATAGATCCTGACAGACACAGTCTTCTTGGCTATTGCACCCATGGGAAATTTCCGTGGGCTACATTCAACTTTGGAAAGAATTCCTTCAGCCTCCATGTGATCTAGCTCACTGGCTACTTTGTCATAGAGGGTATAAAGAACCAGATAGGCTTTGTAAAAGTTAAGAGTGGCATTCAACACTATTTTACCCTTGGTGTGCTGGAGTTTTTCAGTGTCATCCTTGAACACTGATGTAGCATCATCCAGTACCTTACTTAATTCTCTTTCAGTTGACTCTGTTGCAGGAGATGTGGCCTGCAAATGGTGGATGGATCTACAATCAAGTTGTAGTTGTCTCAGCCAGTCATGTCCCCACAATGTTGTCTCTCCTGTCCTTAATACATACAAGCCCAATTTGGCTTTTTGGTTGGTGTATTTCAATTTTATGAATGTTATTCCCACATGAGCTACCCTTTCTAGTTGGTTATCTGCAGGCTTTAGTTCACAATCTTTGATATGTCCTTCAGGCTCTTTTGTGGAATGATGGAAAAAGCCAAGCTAATGTCCAATTCCATTTTAATTCATTTGCTGTTCACTTCTAATGTAAAACACATTGCTCGTCCCTTGTTATTTTTCACTATGTAAATCTCAAGGCTACCAGATTAATACTTCTTTTGAAACTGCAACTTCTTTTTATTTTTTTCTCTTCCCTGTGCAGACTATTTATTTCTGTCTGACTGACATGGGTTTTTTTTGTATCTGTCCTATTTTGTTGCATTTTCTAAAGTTTCATGTTTAAATCTTTATTGGTATGTGAGCAGCTACCACAACAGTAACACAATTTGTTTGCCCAGGCCAGTTTCTGTTAATACATTTCAATTTTGTTCATGCTCAGTTCTTTCCTGACAGCAACTCAGTTGTGTCTCTGTCTGTTGTTTCTATTGATACAGTTATTTCGACTGCTCATTTAAATATAAGTTATGCTTCAGTTAGGAGCCATTTTTAAATATTTTCTTGCAAGATTCCACAAACTTGCGCATCATTAAGCCCATTACTGAATTGACAGACAAACTCTTCAATTCAGCTATGTACACTGAAATGGGCTCCCCTTCCCTTTGATTCTGGTTATGAAACCTAAAGTGTTCTGCAATCAGCAATGGCATTGGCTCTAAATGTTCCTGCATTATTTTCATGATATCAGCATATATCATTTCATATGGTTTAGTTGGAGCAGTCAAGTTCCGAAGCAAACTGTATGCTTTAAACCCATTGCAGTCAGCAAAACTGGTACTAATTTTCTTTGACTATTCTATTTGTTTCTATTCTATTTACTCTGTATACAAGAGCCAATTATCCATTGTACAATCAAACACATCCATCTTTTTGATGTATCCAGCCACTTCTGAGTTTTTTTATACGTATGATTTTTATCACCCAGTACTCACTCTTAATTGACAAGTGAATTCTTCCATTTTCTGTTTTTTTATTAACTCAAGCATCTTGCTGCACTTCAACAGGTACGTAGTCATCTCTGGCTTGTTTAAAATTTTCTCTTTACCACTGTTATGTTTGGTATCTCCAAAATATAAACTAATTGAAAGCAAAAAGATGGAGCCAGGATAAGTCAAGTACATTAGTTTCATTTTTACTTTAAGTGAAACACACATATGTAATTCACTGGCATGATGGTGTATGCCATTCACGTACTTTGTACTTATTTCCATAATGAATGTTAAACAAAGAATGCTGAATAAAACAATACATTTACCATATTTCTCAAATATTACTGAAATATTAAATACACAACAATGAGATTTAATTATATTGCTTCCCAAAATGTTTCTTCTTTGATTATTGACTTTAGCATCTTACCAATAACGGATGCTAAACTAACTGTCATATAGTTCCTCACCTCTGTCTTCATTTTTAAACAAAGAAGTCATATTGGTTGTTTTCCTGTTTTCTGGTATCCTTTGGAATTTAGCAAATTTTGGAAAAAAAATATCAGTCAATAGATCCACTATTTCAGCTGTCTCTTCCTGGAAAGTCTTTGGATACAGACAACAAGGACATGCTAATTTGTCTAGAATTTCGGTTGCACTTCATTCCTTGTGATTTGGAATCACCCGAGCTCTTGCCAGTTATTATTGAAATTAGCCCATGTGATATGGATATTTAAAGTATCCTTCACTGTGAAAATTAACTAAAATATGATTTAATTTACTCTTCTATTTGCTTGTTTGCTGTTATTAACCCCTACATACTGTTCGGGTTAAATTTGACACATTTTGACTTTTGACAGCAGTAAAAACACACTAAATGCCATTTTTTTTTAGCTGAATTTGATGACTTTTCCTAAAGTGGCGCAAAATGTGCAAAAATGAAAATATTTTAAAATCTTATACTTTTGTTCAGGTGCTGCAAATTTTTGTACATTGAGGCTGTTCTGGGTCAAATTCGACCTGTATCTATTGAGATGGATTTTAGATGTCTGAAACATTAATTAAGGATTAATGTACATTGAGGTTGTTTCGGGTCAAATTTGACCCGTATCTATTGAAATGGATTTTAGATCTCTGAAATTCTTAATCTGATTAATTAAGGATTAATCACACATTTATTATTGTCAGATAGGCTATTTATACATTCTAAATAGACATGTGGTTCAAAATCTGGTACAGACACTTGTTACGAGGGGATTCTTGGGCCAGGTCTAAGTTGACCCGGACCATACTGTGAAGGTATAGAACATGAACAGGTTGCCTGGATTAACTCAGCAACCTTGTTCGCAAGAGTTACTTTTGCTAGTTTCTTCCTAATTCTAAACACTTTTTTTTGATGTTACGTACAAATTTTCTCTCAAAATTGATTTTTTCATTTTTCATGAGCGATTGTGTCTTTTGGACATGGAAGAGCCCAGGAGATAACACCAGAAACCAGATTGATCATGTGCTTATAAGGAGAAGGTATAGAAATGTTTTGAAATCATGCAAAGCATATCCGGATGCAGATTGCTACAGTGATCACGTACCAATAATCAGCATGATGTATCTAAGATGCAGAAAGCTTAAAAGACCAAGAGTAGAGCCAAAGCTGAATTTGGGACTTTTGAGAAAAAACAGTGACATCAAAAATGAATTCCAAATAACAGTGAAGAACAAATTTGAGGCTCTACAAAACATCACTATTATAGAACAGCAATGGGAAAACCTCAGAGACAGCATAACACAAGCAGCACAAGAGGAGATTCCCAAACAACAGAAAAAAGCTAAAAAGAAATGGATGACAGAAGAAATTCAGAATCTTATGGAACAAAGAAGAAAATGTATGGAAAATGAAAAAGCCTACGTATCCTTGCATGTACAGATAACAACCAAGTGCAAGGAAGCAAAAGAAAAGTGGCTTAAGGACAAATGTGAGTTAATAGAACAATTGCAGAAGACCAACAACAGCAAACGTATGCACGACGAGATCAAGGAATCGGAAGAAAAGCAAGGCAACAACAGGATGCATGAAAACAAAAGACAGCTCTACAATTATGGAAAAAGGAAAAAATAATGCAAAGATGGTCAGAATATATCAAAGACCTATACGACGACAAAGACCGAGAGGCAACAATAACAAGGGCCCAGCAATACTGAAAGAAGAAGTGGAACATGCTATGAAGAAAATGTGAAAGGGAAATCATCAGGACCAGATAACATTCTGGTTGAACTGTATGAAGTGCTAGAAGATTTTGGTGTAGAGAAATTAACAATCTTATTGAGTAGAATATACAACGGTGGCAAAGTACCAGATCCTCTAAAGACAGTATTCATTGCACTGCCAAAGAACCAGGTGCAACAGAATGTGGACAACACAGTTTAATGAGCCACCTCACAAAAATTCTACTTAGAATCATCATGCTCAGAATAAGAAACAAAATTAAACCAGAGATCAGTGAAGAACAGTGCAGCTTTGTTGAAGGCAAGGGAACATCAAACACCACTTATATTCTCAGGAATATTATCGAAAGGTCAATAGAAGTACAACAAGACCTATACTTCTGTTTCATTGACTACACAAAAGCCTTTGACACAGTGAAATACCAAGTCGTCATGAAAATGCTTAAAGATATTAATATCAATGGAAAAGATCTAAGAATAATCAGGGATCTCTACTGGCAACAAAGTGCAGCCGTATGGATAGAAAACGAGATTGGTGAATATCAGCCAATAAAGCAAGGAGTCAGACAGGGTTGTGTTCTATCACCAGATCTGTTCTCCCTGTACAGTGAAGACATCATGAGAACCATACAAGACCTACCTGGAATAAGTATAGGAGGATACAATATCAACAACCTCTGCTATGCAGATGATACAGTACTGATGCAAACAGTGAAGTAAATTTACAGAAACTTGTATCTACCGTCAACACAGAGAGCGAAAGACTTGACCTAACCTTAAACAAAAAGAAAACTGATATCCCAAATTGTAGGATCATATTGGGAAATGAAATCCTGAAACAAGTTCACAACTTCAAGTACCTTGGATTATGGGTAACATCTGATGGCAAATGCAAAACAGACATAAAATAAGAATAGCAATGGCAAGAACAGTATTTACAGAAATGAGAAACATCCTAATGAACAAGAAAATAGCAATTGACATCCGCCTTAGAACTCTCAGCTGCTACATTCTTCCTATATTGATGTGTGGCTGTGAGTCATGGACCATCACAAATGCAATAGAAAAAAGAGTCAATGCATCAAAGATGTGGTTCCTCAGAATAATGCTATGCATATCATAAACGGACAGGATAACCAATTAAGAATTTCTACAGAGAACGAAAACAAAATGTACATTAGTTAAAAAAAAATCAGAAAACGGAGATCAAAATTCTTTGGACACATCATGCGAAGAGAGACATTCAAACATTTAGTTACAACTGGAAAGCTGGAAGGAAAAAGAAGCAGAGACAGACAGAGAATGAAAATGATAGATGGAATAACATCATGGTTAGAAACAGGGGAGGCAGCAACTACAATTCAGAGGGTCAGAGACCTTGATGGATGGAGAGTCATGATCGCCCACGCTGAACCTGAATGATGATGATTTTGTCTTTTGCTGCTAGATCCTAAAAGGTTCCCAGTCTCTGTCCTACCAACAGATTTTGCTACTTTGAATAACCTACTTTCTATTTAACATTACCTTTGATATCCTTTATTATGGCATTTCATATCAATATATGATTAACTTTGTTGTACAATCAGTGCAGTTCAACCTTTGAAGTGTGTATTTTCCCATTAAAAATTCACCCTGAATGTGAAAATTTCAAAAACAGATGCTATGTTATTTGGAGACTTCTGTTGTGTGTAATCTGCTAGTTCCATCACACTTGGCAACATGTTAAGTTGCATTTCATTGGCTGTAGAATATTCCAACATTGTGAATGGAACTATCTAAGTTCCTTCACCAACTGAGGAATTGAATATAAAAAATACGTCAGCCAAGTTGTAACTACCTAAAATTTTGGTTAGGCCACATTTAAAATATTGTGTGCAGCTCCTGATACCACACTATAGAATAGATGTGATGTCTTTGAGAAAGGCATTGAAGACGTTCACCATATGTTGCCTGGGTTGAAGTGCAAACATGGTTTGTTTTGGTTGGTAGAAGTTTATAGAATTATGAGATTCATAGATAGATTTTTTGTCAGAACCTTTTATCCCAGGGTGGATATGTCAAATACCAGATGACATAGGTTTAAGGTTGGAGATGGAAAGCTTAAAGGAGATAAGTGAAGCTAGATTTTATACTGTGAGTAGTTGATGCCTAGGATCAGAAAGTGGCAGAACAGGTACAATAGTGATGTTTAAGAGACATTTACACAGACACATGAACACACAGCAATGGAGGGAAATGGACCATGTACAGGCAGACAGGATTCATTGAATTTGATATCATGGTTAGCACAGACATGATGTGCTGAAGGGCCTATTCCTGTACTGTGTATATGTGCTTTAAGTGCAATACATTTTTAACTTTCATGTATCATGTTTTAAAGTGCATTCAAATTATGTACATGCGGTGCCTATAAAGAGTAATCATCCCCTTGGAAGTTTTCATGTTTTATGCTTTACAACATTGAATCAAAATGGATTTAATTTGGCTTTCTTGCAACTGATCAATGTGACGACAGACCAAATTATCAGAAGGTTGATGCCGATAAGAGGACAATGGGGGAACGTTCAGAAATGTTAATGAGAGACGAGAGAGTTTAACGAAAAGGAGACACAGTTCTGAGTATTGTCAGAGACCGGTGGCTTTGAACCCTGAACTGTTTGAAGTTTGATGGACAGGCGATACTCCAGCAGGGGGATAAAAAGGGACAGGTTCGCTAAGGCAACAGACACACGACTCCACGAGGTAATGAGACCCTGGAAGCGGTGTTCCCCCACAAGTTGGTGGGAGTTTTGGAGGTCTGTTCGCAGGAACAGCCATAGACGCACAGGGTAGAAAGGTACGGGTCGGCAGGAACCTGATGTGTGTGTCTGCCCATGCCTGGGTGCCGGGTTCACCGCAGAAGAACGATCGCATCTGGAACGGAGGGGTCACAGTCGGTGACCTCAGAAGACATTTCAAAGGGCTCACCCGAAAGCTGACTGCGAGGAATATCGAAGGTTTGTTTGGAATCCGTTTTGAATATTCATTCGCTTTCGCTCTCTCTCTTCTCCCCGCCCCAACGGCACAACAGCGATTACTGCGAACTGAAATGAACTAAATTGAGCTGAACTTTGCGTCACTTGAAACTGATCATTTTACCCCTAGACTGCGATAGAGCTTGATTGATCCTATTACCCTAGTTCTGTGTACATGTGTGTTTTATCATTGCTAAACTGTTGCATTTATATCCTTTTGATTAGAGTACTGTGTTGCTTATTTCTTTAATAAAACTTTCTTAGTCCAGTAATCCAGACTCCAACTAAGTGGTCCATTTCTGCTGGATTGGCAACTCAGTTACAGGGTACGTAACATAAGTGGGGGCTCATCCAGGATTTTGAACGCTAAATTTGGGACGGGGTAAATTGATTGTGTTAAAATTCCCGAAAGAAAGAAAAGGCAAACAGCAGAAATGGAGATTGAGGAATTCCTAAAGGCGCCGACCTTGGAGGCATTAGAGGATGCCAGGAAAGCGGAATTGACAGCTGTGGCCAAATGGTTGAATCTTGTTAAGGGGAAGTCGACAATGAGGAGAGAGGAGATACACAGAGCTATCGTAGAGCATTATGTGTCTAAAAGTGTGTTTCCCCAAGGGGAGCTGGAGGTGATATCTATTGGAAAACCTGGTGGAGACGCAGTACGGGTGCAGCTTGAAAAATTGAGACTCGATCACGAGTTCCGGGTATGGCAGCTAGAACACGAAGAGAAACAATTAGAACGACAACAAGAAGAGAGAGAGAGAGAGAGGCAGTTGGAGCAAGAAGAGAAACAGAGGGAAAGGGAATTCGAGCTGGGGAGGTTAAAGATAAGGGCAGAGCAGGGGCCCATGCCGAACCAAGGTGGAGGGTTCAGGGCGACCCAGGAGGTTAGGCTGGTTCCCCCATTTGACGATACCGATGTGGATCGGTACTTTCTCCATTTCGAAAAAGTTGCTGCAAGTCAGGACTGGCAGAGGGATAAGTGGGTTGTTTTGCTTCGGAGTGTACTTAAAGGAAAAGCCCAACAAGCTTACTCGGCTTTGTCCGCGGAAGATGCCCAGAGGTATGAGGTGGTGAAAGAGGCCATCCTCAGGATTTATGAGTTGGTCCCGGAGGCATACCGGCAGAGGTTCCGGAATGCGAGGAAGCAGTGGGACCGCACGTATTTAGAGTTTGCCCGTGAGATGCAGACATATTGTGAGCGTTGGTGCGCCTCGAAGGAGGTAAATGGGGATTATGACAGACTGCTACAGCTGATCCTGATTGAGCAGTTTAAAGGTTGTGTCCCTGAGGGTATGAGACCCTACCTAGATGAGAAAGAGGCAGCCACGTTAGCCACAACTGCTAAGTTAGCGGATGAGTACGCGTTGACACATAAAACGAAGTTTGCCCTGAGTAAAGGCTACCAGAAGGGTAGTCGGGACGGCGAGGAGAGTCCGCCAGAAAAGTCAGAAAGTAAGCCGGGGACTAGTGAACAGGATAAGGTAGACCGGGAGCAGTCTGGTAGGAAGTCTCCTGGGGTTGTATGCTATAATTGTGGGAAAGCCGGTCACTTTGCGTCCAGGTGCTTTGCCCCAAAGAAGGAGACGGGAAAAGGAAAAACGGCGGTTCCGACTGGCTGTATTGAGTTGGTAAACAAACCGCTGGGGAAGGAGAGGTCTGATAAAGTTCAGGAAGGGCGCGAGAGGTTTATCTCGGATGGATTGGTGTCGGTGAAGGAGGGGTTAAACCCAGTTCCAGTACGGATCTGGAGAGACACTGGAGCGTGTCAGTCATTGATATTAAACAGTGTGTTAGAGTTTGTTTAAAGACCCAGACTGGGAAAGTCAGGGTCATAAAAGGCATTGGGAAAGGGACTGAGGCAGTACCTCTGCACCAGATACACCTAAAAAGCGACTTGGTCTCTGGACCAGTCACGATCGGAGTGAGGCCCGAACTACCGATGAAAGGCGTGGAAGTCTTACTCGGTAATGACCTCGCCGGCGGGGAGGTGTACCCAGCAGTGAGATTGACAAGTCAGCCTGCCAGCATTGAGGCCCCGCCCATGCACTCACAGGCTTATCCCGTTTGCGCAGTGACTCGGCGTATGTCCAGGAAGGCTGCCGAAGTAAATTTAGCTGAGACGTTTCTACCAGCCTTGTACCAGGGGGAGGTAGAAAGTGAAAAGAAGGAGCGTAATGAAACAGGAGAAGGTGATGGAGTTGAGGCAGACTTAGCATTATCAAGGAAGGACTTTGTACAGACGCAGGAGCAAGACGAGGAGCTGATGGTTTCGGCGGAGACAGCTCTCTCTGAAGCAGAATTAAAAAGAGAGCCAGTAGGCTATTGTGTGGAGGAGGGAGTGCTAAGGAAGAAAGGGAGACCAAGTACTGTGCCCGCAGATGAGGAATGGGGGATAGTGCCAAAAAGTTATGGGGATGAGATTCTTAACCTGGCCCACAAGATACCCCTCAGTGGACATTTTGGGGGGAGGAAAACAGTCGGCGGAATCATGAAAGAGTTTTACTGGCTGCACAGGAGGAAGGATGTTATTGACTATTACAGACGTGAGTTAACACAGTTAAAGGTTATTAACATGTCAAAAGCTCACCACGATCAGAAAACAGATCTAGCTGGTGATATCATGAAAATTAATGAGGCTAGGGAGCCACCTGATAAGGGGAAAACCCATTTTGAAAAGATAAGTGTGGTGCTGACCAGATGGGAGAACTCTAATGTGTTGACGAACTTTGCTGATGAGTTCTCTCCCTTAATCCCCGAACAAAGCGACCCGCTAAGAGAGCTAATTAAACGGCACGCCCACATAAATCCAGATGTCCCGAGGCGATGCAAAGAGCTGGGACATGGAGCTGTTGCCACGTCAGGTCAGCCTAGTGAGCAACACCCCTGTAGAATGATTAATTCAGTGACAAACGGGCTAAAGAACACAGGAGTGTATATTGGCGATGTAGCGGTCTGGAATGACACGTAGGAGGAGCACATTACAGCGCTAGAGGAGCTGTTTAAATGCCTGTCTGAAGCCAGCCTGACAGTGAACTCGCAAAAAGTGAGTTCGGCCGCGCGAAGGTCACTTATCTGGGATTTGTGGTAGGACAGGGGCAGCTGGCTCCAATGCAAGCTAAGGTGCGGGCTATCTCTGAAGTCCCCACCCTGAGAGACAAGACAGCCCGGAGAAGGTTCTTGGAGATGGTGGGGTACTATCGGAAGTTTTGCAGAAAAAAAACAACTTTGCGGTTAGTACCCACCCTCTTACTAAGCCCTTGCCAAAGAATGCTAAGTTGGTATGGGATGACCCTTGTTACCTGTGTCCAGGGCGAAAACCACTGAGAAGTTACACTGATCACAATTCATTAGTGTTTTCGGCCACTATGAAGTTTGCTAAATTGGAGCCTGGTTTTAGAGGATTATTAAACTAACACATATGAAAGGAACAGAAAATGTGATTGCTGACTGCCTGTCAGGTGTTGACAACTTAAAAGTCTCTGTATTAGCCAAATAGCTGATAAACATGTATATTTGTGTGTATCTGATAGTGTATTCATGACTATATTTTTACCCCTGTAAAAATCCTTTGAAGGATAGGGGTATGACGACAGACCAAATTATCAGAAGATTGATGCCGATAAGAGGACAATGAGGGAACATTCAGAAATGTTAATGAGAGACGAGAGGGATTAACGAAAAGGAGACACAGTTCTGAGTATTGTCAGAGACCGGTGGCTTTGAACCCTGAACTGTTTGAAGTTTGATGGACAGGCGATACCCCAGCAGGGGGATAAAAAGGGACAGGTTCGCTAAGGCAACAGACACACGACACCACGAGGTAACGAGACCTTGGAAGCGGTGTGCCCCCACAAGTTGGTGGGAGTTTTGGAGGTCTGTTCGCAGGAACAGCCATAGATGCACAAGGTAGAAAGGTACAGGTCGGTGGGAACCCGGTGTGTGTGTCCGCCCTTGCCTGGGTGCCGGGTTCACCGCAGAAGAACAAATGTATCTGGAACGGAGGGGTCACAGTCGGTGACCTCAGAAGACGTTACAAAGGGCTCACCCGAAAGCTAACTGCGAGGAATATCGCAAGTCTGTTTGGAATCCGTTTTGAATATTCATTCGCTTTCGCTCTCTCTCTTCTCCCCGCCCCAACGGCACAACAGCGATTACTGCGAACTGAACTGAACTAAATTGAGCTGAACTTTGTGTCACTTGGAACTGATCTTTTACCCCTAGACTGCGATAGAGCTTGATTGATCCTATTATCCTAGTTCTGTGTACATGTGTGTATTATCATTGCTAAACTGTTGTATTTATATCCTTTTGATTAGGGTACTGTGTTGCTTATTTCTTTAATAAAACTTTCTTAGTTCCAGTAATCCAGACTCCAACTAAGTGGTCCATTTCTGCTGGTTTGGCAACCGAGTTACGGGGTATGTAACATCAACAGAAAAAGTCTTTTTGAAATTACTTTAGATCACTTTGTAGAGATTTGTTTTCACCTTGACAGAATATATATACAAGTGTATATATATATTTTTTTTCCCTGTTATTTTGTTATGGCATTGATTCTTTTTGCTTTTGCTGACTGAAGGTCTGTTGGGTGTATACTTTATCCTATGTTACCCTGCACTATCTCAGCTTCTATGCTTTGTAAGCCATACACATAATTTCAATGGTGGGCTTCTTCTGGCTTCATTGTTGCACTCAAGAGGATGTAGGTGGTGTGGGGGTGGGAAAGTAATGGTGAATTATAGACTGGGATGAAAGGATATCAGATAGAGAATTGGAAAGAATAGGAATCAGTACTAATGGATGTGTGTGTTCTTTAAATCTGGGCTCCACACACATCCCTGTACCTTTTGTTGTTGCAAGTTAACACACACCTGAGTTTGGTTGTTTAGCTGATGGTACTCAGCTTTGCTAATGATAACTTAACCTTGCAAAAATATCATCATACAATGACTTCACTATGCAGAGACTCTCATGGCTGTTTTAGGTTTAGCCGTCGGACAAGAGCATTTTGTCATTTTCCACAATGGACAGGGATTTGTGCATATTTCCTTCTCTTTTCATTGCTTAAAATGATCTATTTTACAGAGATAGAAAGATAAATGTTGAAATTGCTGATTTCTACCTATTCATTTTTATTTTGCTGTGAAAGTAGTAATCACTATCACAATCTTGAAATCCCTACTTCTAATAAGATTTTTGGTGGAATAGAAAATGTGAAAGTTTTATTTACATTGACTAACTTTTGCTTTTTATAGCAACTTTCCCTGCATTTTAGTGTTACTAGCTCATCAATTCACAATGCAACGTTGGCACTTGCTTGAAGAAGGCAATTTCTAATTTAAGAGATCAATGAAGATCTCTTTAAAGATTAAATGTTAAAAATGTTCAGCTTATTTCAGTTAAAGCCTACCACTCAAATTTCACAAGTTTAGAAACCAAGCTGCATATTACAAAATCAAATTAAAAGTACCAATTTGATATATGAAAGTTTAACTAAATATTTTGATACTATTTCCTGATACAGATTTCTATGTTACTATCAAGCAACAATCATAAAAATAATGCAGACAATTTATTATCACAGAATAAACTTTGAAACAATTTATGTGAATACTTAGATTCTTCTATATAAAAGATATCTGCAATTATATAAATTATAGTCAGCAGAGACTGCAAACTAGAGTTACCCTTAAAGCTCAAAAATAATAGGGCAAAAAATAATAACACAGCTTGAAAATTGAATTGTGCATAAAATATTCTAAAATAGCACTAAGCAGGGAACATCCTCCAGTTTTTCCTAATGTTATCAGTTGTGTTTTTTGCCCTCATTTGTTTATGATTTATATTATTGACCTGAAGGAGAGAAATAAAAACATGAGGTTTCTAAGTTTGCCAATGCTGCAACAAAAGGTTTAATGGCAAGTTGTGGTGAGGGCACTGTGGTTCCACAAAAGGATATAAATATATTGAGTAATTGGATAAAACCTGTCAATGTGTGGAACTGTGAGGTCATGCATTTCAGTAGAAGATTCAAAAGGCCAATTATTGTCGAAATAGACAGAGACTACAATTGGACGTTCAGATGGACCTAAGTATTTTAATGTTCTAATCATAAAACATTACCAGACATGTCCACTAAAAAGTTAAGAAGGCAAACAGTAGTTTGGATGTTATTATGAAGGAGTTATAGTTTAATAATAAAGAGGTTTTGTTACGGGGCTACAGTGTACTAGTGAGGCCAACCCTAGAATATTATGCACAGGTTTGGTCCCCTTGCCTAAAAAAAAACTTTTGAAAGAGTTTATGAATAGCACCGCTAAGATTTTATGAATAGTAAGTGTGTTCTTTATCCAGAATTGAGAAGATTGAGAAAGCAGAGAAAGCTCTAGAGGTCTAGAGTGAAGTCTTCAATTGCTCTTCTCACTTCAACCTTGCTGACTGACTGCCTGAATACCTGCCCTGGTCTTCAAGTATTCCTAATTTTGTATTCTGCTGTAGATTGCATGCACCCACTGGAAGGGTGTCCAGTTACTTGTACAAATATTGCGCTGGAAATGTACTAAATTCCCACCATGAGGTTGTTAAATCTTCATATCCCTTGCTGTGCCAGCTCTACATGCTTCCTGTATGCTTATAAATATCAAGACCACAATCTCAGAGAAAATTTCCACATAACACTGTCTAATGCTGCCACAATACCTAGACTTCCATCTTCATCAACTTAAGATAAGAAAGAATGCTTCAAACCATTGGCCTGTCCTACAAGATGACCACTTGCCAGCCCTCTTTGTCCAACAATACCTGACTGACTATAACCTCCACAAGTCTCAACTCACCGCGTCAAAACACGTTCTGTTTTACAGATTAATCGCAATGTGTAATTAAAACACACAGAGTCTGGCCCTGTGACTCAGAACGGGAGGGAAAGGAAGAAGGCAGCAGTAATAGGGGACTCTATAGTTAGGGGTCAGACAGGCGATTCTGTGGATGCAGGAAAGAAACACAGATGGTAGTTTGCCTCCCAGGTGCCAGGGTACAGGATGTTTCTGATCGCGTCCACGATATCTTGAAGTGGGAAGGTGAACAGCCAGAGGTCGTGGTACATATTGGTACCAACGACATAGGAAGGAAAAGGGAGGAGGTCCTGAAAACAGACTATAGAGGGCTCGGAAGGAAGTTGGGAAGCAGGACTTCAAAGGTAATAATCTCAGGATTACTGCCTGTGCCATGCGACAGTGAGTATAGGAATAGAGTGAGGTGGAGGATAAATGCGTGGCTGAGGGATTGGAGCGGGGGGAGGGATTCAGATTTCTGGATCATTGAGACCTCTTTTGGGGCAGGCGTGACCTGTACAAAAAGGAGGAGTTGCACTTGAATCCCAGGGGGACCAATATCCTGGCAGGGAGGTTTGCTAAAGCTATTGGGGAGAGTTTAAAATAAAATTGCTGAGGCGTGGGAACCGAACTGAAGAGATGGAGGAAGGAGCAGTTGGCTCATAAATAGAGAAAGCTTGGAGACTATGCGAGAGGGAGGATAGGCAGGTGATAGAGAAGGGATGCACTCAGACCGATGGTTTGAAATATGTCTATTTTAATGCAAGAAGCGTCATGAACAGAATGGATGAGCTCAGAGCATGGATCAGTACTTGGAGCTATGCTGTTGTGGCCATTACAGAGACTTGGATGGCTCAAGGGCAGGAATGGCTACTTAAAGTGCCAGGCTTTAGATGTTTCAGAAAGGACTGGGACAGAGGCAAAGGAGGTGGGGGCATGGTACTGCTGATCAGAGATAGTGTCATGGCTGCAGAAAAGGAAGAAGTCATGGAGGAATTGTCTACTGAGTCTCTGTGGGTGGAAGTTAGAAACAAGAAGGGGTCAATAACCCTAATGGATGTGTTTATTATAGACCATCCAATGGTACAGGGACATCGAGGAGCAGGTAGGGAGACCCATTCTGGAAAGGTGTAATAATAACAGGGTTGTCGTGGTGGGAGATTTTAATTTCCCTAATATTGATTGGCATGTCCCTAGAGCAAGGGGTTTGGATGGGGTCGGAGGTTGCTAGGTGTGTTCAGAAAGGTTTCTTGACACCATATGTAGATAAGCTGACAAGAGGGGAGGCTGTACTTGATCTGGTATTGGGAAATTAACCTGATCAGGTGTCAGGTCCCTCAGTGGGAGAGTAATTTGGAGATACTAATCACGATTCTATCTCCTTTACCATAGCACTGGAGAGGGATAGGAACAGGTAAGTTGGAAAACTGTTTAATTGGAGTAAGGGGCAATATGAAGCTGTTAAGCAGGAACTTGGAAGCATAAATTGGGAACAGATGTTCTTAGGGAAATCTACAGCAGAAATGTGGCAAATGTTCAGTGGATATTTGCGTGGGGTTCTGCATAGGTACGTTCCAATGAGACAGGGAAAGGATGGTAGGGTACAGGAATCATGCTGTACAAAGGCTGTTGAAAATCTAGTCAAGAAGAAAAGAAAATCTTACGAAAGGTTCAAAAAGCTAGGTAATGATAGAAATCTAGAAGATTATAAGGCTAGCAGGAAGGAGCTTAAGAGTGAAATTAGGAAAGCCAGAAGGGGCCATGAGAAGGCCTTAGCGAGCAGGATTAAAGAAAACCCCAAGGCATTCTACAAGTATGTGAAGAGCAAGAGGATAAGACAAGAGAGAATTGGAATAATCAAGTGTGACAATGGAAAGGTGTGTATGGAACCAGAGGAGATAGCAGAGGTACATAATGAATACTTTGTTTTAGTATTCACTACTGAAAAGGATTTTGGCAACTGTAGGGATTACTTACAGTGGATTGAAAAGCTTGAGCATGTAGACATTAAGAAAGAAGATGTGTTGGAGCTTTTGGAAAGCATCAAGTTGGATAAGTCTCTGGGACCAGATGAGATGTACCCCAGGCTAATATGCGTGGCGAGGGAGGAGATTGCTGAGCCTCTGACAATGATTTTTGCATCATCAATGGGGACAGGAGAGGTACCAGGGGATTAGATGGTTGCTGATAGAGGGTATAGGTAACCTTAGGTAATTTCTAAAGTAAGTACATGTTCAGCACAGCATTGTGGGTCGAAGAGCCTGTATTGTGCTGTAGGTTTTCTATGTTTTCTATGTTTCTATGTTGTTTACTTATTCAAGAAAGGGAGTACAGTTAGCCCAGGAAATTATAGACCAGTGAGTCTTACTTCAGTGCTTGATAAGTTGATGGAAAACTCCTGAGAGACAGCATTTATGAACATTTGGAGAGGCATAATATGATTAGGAATGAGCCTGATTTAATTTTTTGAGGATGTCACTAAACACATTGATGAAAGTAGAGCAGTGGATGTAGTGTATATGGATTTCAGCAAGGCATTTGATA
Source organism: Mobula birostris (assembly GCF_030028105.1). NCBI lineage: Eukaryota > Metazoa > Chordata > Chondrichthyes > Myliobatiformes > Myliobatidae > Mobula > Mobula birostris. Next base: position 152,562,737 of record NC_092374.1, read on the forward strand.
AGTTAACCTATGCAAGGCTTATTGAGAAAGTAAGGAAGCATGGGATCCAAGGGGACCTTGCTTTGTGGATCCAGAATTGTCTTGCACACAGAAGGTGAAGAGTGGTTGTAGATGGGTCATATTCTGCATGGAGGTCGGTGACCAGTGGTGTACCTCAGGGATCTGTTCTGGGACCCCTTTTCTTTGTGATTTTTATCAGTGACCTGGATGAGGAAGTGGAGGGATGGGTTAGTAATTTGCTGATGACACAAAGGTAGTGGGCGTTGTGGACAGTGTGGAGGGCTGTCGGAGGTTACAGCAGGGCACTGATAGGATGCAAAACTGGGCTGAGAAGTGGCAGATAGATTTCAACCCAGATAAGTGTGAGGCGGTTCATTTTGGTAGGTCAAATATGAAGGCAGAATGTAGTATTAATGATAGGACTCTTGCTAGTGTGGTTAAGAAGGCCTACAGTACATTGGCCTTCATCAACCGTGGGATTGAGTTTAAGAGCCGAGAGGTAATGCTACCACTATATAGGGCCCTGGTCAGACCCCACTTGGAGTACTGTCCTCAGCTCTTGTCACCTCACTACAGGAAGGATGTGGAACCTATATAAAGGCTGCAATGATGTTGCCTGGATTCGGGAGCATGCCTTTAGGTGAATAGGTTGAGTGATCTTGACCTTTTCTCCTTGGAGCGATGGAGGATGAGAGGTGAACTGATATAGGTGTATAAAATAATGAGAGGCATTGATGGTGTGAAAAGTCAGAGGCTTTTTCCCAGGGCTGAAATGGCTAGCACGAGAGGGAACAGTTTTAAGGTGCTTGGATGTAGGTACTGAGGAGATTTCAGGGATAAGTTTTTTATGCAGAGTGGTGAGTGCATGGAATGGGCTGCAAGCAACTGTGGTTGAGGCAGATACAACAGGGTCTTTTAAGAGACTCCTGTATAAGTACATGGAGCTTAGAAAAATAGAGTGCTACGGGTAACCCTAGGTAATTTCTAAAGTAAGTATATGTTCAGCACAGCATTGTAGGCCAAAAGGCCTGTATTGTGCTGTAGGTTTTCTATGTTTCTACGTTTCTAAAACAGTCAACATTTTTACTTTGAACAGTAATTATTCTCTGCGTCCACTCTATCCAGATCTTTCAATATTCAGTATGTTTCAATGAGATTCCACTTCATTCTTCTAAAGTCCAGTGAGGCTAGACTCAGAACCATGACATGTTGCTCCTTTGTTAACTCTTTCATTCCCAGAATCATTCTTGTAAACCTCTGTGGGCCGAATCTAATTCCAGCATATAATTTCTCAGATATGAAGTGAACATCTCTTCACAATACTCCAAATGCAGTCTGACCAATGCCTTAAAAAGCCTCAGTATTACATCCTTGCTTTTATATTCTAGCTCTCTTGAAATGAATGCCAACACTGGATTTGCCTTCCTTACTACCAATTCCAGCTGACTGGTGGCGTAGTGGCATCAGCGCTGGACTGCGGGGCCATGCTATGCTGCTGTAGTAATCCCATACACTTTAATCCTCTTTATAGGACTTTGGTCTGTACATCATTGAGTGAGCTGCTAGGCCCCTTGAACACTCATTGAATTAGTTTGACCAAGAGGCCCTTCATCTGACAGGCAATTAATAACTGCATCGACCCATAGCTGGATGCATCTATTGGACGATTAGTTGAATTTATGATGTTACATTCAAGTAATACTGTTCACTTCTTACCCAGTTAACTGACATTCTTCCAATGGGTTTATTTAAAGCCCACAGAGGGATTTTAATGCATTTGAGCTACTTTCATTCCATTCTGCAAGTGACTTGTATAACTGCTCTAAAGAGAAAATAGATCATCAGAGATCACCCAATACACAAAGTCTTTCTAAATTGCAGCAACTGCCTCGCTCATTTTGAGGAAGCCAGCTGGCCCACAGGGAAGTGTTTTCCAGATGTTTTCATTTGTTATATATTCAGATGCTTCAGACTTCTCTATTACTGTTGAAGTGATAATTACTCTCCGAGTTCAACAAAATTCAGAATTTGGTGTATCTACATGTCAAAAATGTCATTTGCTTGGTATTTGCACTTGAATCGTGAAGGGGATAATCTTTTAATCCTAATCATTATTTGATGACAACAATACTTTGTGAAAACTTTGAAGGTTTTATTTTCTTTGTGGCACTGTCACACCTTGTAATTGACTAATAATAAAAATAAAGAGTAGATTTTTCTTAGCCTTATCCAAATAGTCCAGGTAACACTGAGGCAGAATGCAGCCATATCTTGGGTTGTCTGAATTGTCCAGGCGTAGTCTTTGTATTCAGCTGTGTTGCTAGATACCACAAAATCCAAACTCTTAGAATCTCTTAATCATTCTTAAGATCCAAGAGATAAGATTCAGGTAGATAATAATGTTTTCTTCTTTTTTTCATTGGAAGTGGACCTCACTAGTAAAAAACAATCTTTATTGACTATCCCTAATTTCCATGGAACTGTGGAGGCATCTTGGACTGTGTGCCCCAAGTCATAATATGCCAGACAGTATTGTATATGAATGACATGTTTTCTACCTTACAAAGCATCATTGAATAAGATGGGTTTTTCCAACAAAGCAAATTCAGGGCTCCATTCAATCCTTGATAGCATTTACATTTCTAATTTCCTATTTTCCTAATTTCTCCCCTTCCATCCTCCTTCCTTTTTTCATTCCCCATTTTGTTTACCCTCTCAACTTTCCTCTTGTCCTCACTTGGCCATCACCTCCCTCTGGCTCCGCTCCTTTTTCCCTTCTTCCACGGCCCCACTGTCCTCTACTATCTGACTCTTACTTCTTCAGTCCTTTACCTTTTCCACCACTACCCTCAAAGCTTCTTATTTCATTCACCTCCCCGATCCACCCCACATTGCCCCTCACCTGGTCTCACTATCAGCTGACAGCTTGTACTCTTGCCTCTCACCCTATCTCCTTATTCTGGTTTCTGCCTCCTTCCTTTCCAGTTTTGATGAAGGGTTTCAGCCCGAAACATTGGCTATTTATTTCCATCCATAGATGCACCCTGCTGTATTATATTTAATATTTCATTAATATTGTAAATATATTGCTTGATTAAGCATTCTTTGTTGTTTATATAATTCATTACTGGTTATATATAGAAGTATGTGAATGGTGTACATCATTACGCTACTATATCATATGTGAATGTCCCACTAAAGAAAAGAAACTAAATACACACGATCCCTGGGTCCTACATTTTTCTTTTCATTAGTTTCTAGAATTAGAAAATGCAACATCTACATTACTGAGTCCCTTCAGCATTTTATGTATATTCCCCACGTGATCTTACACCTTTCATTCAACTTTTGCTGTCCGTACTCTAGGACATTGCAATTGGGGGGACTTCTGTTCTTTATGCTTTTTAAAAATCAGATTCAAAGCTGAGTTGATGGTCACCTGGCAGAAAGACAAGCAGGGCAAATGTATGTCAAAGTTGGATTGTGTAATACAAAAGCAGATTCTTAAAGGTCAAAGTTTAGAGTAAGTTTATTATCAAAGTATATATGTGCCACCATATTTTTGAGATTTATTTTGGATAAACAACCAAAAAGGACACATTCCTGTAAATACAAAAAAATCTATCCAAAGATAGTACAGTACCTTGTAAAAGTATCCAGGCCCTAATCATCTGTTCACATAAAGTGCCAGTATTACAACTGGGAATTTTAATAAGTTTAACTGAGAATATTTATTTGCGAATCGCATGCTCCTTTCATCACAGTTGAGTCAAAAATCAGAGAAAATTGTAAAGCATAAAAAGCTAAAAATTCAAAAACTGAAATATCAGCAGTTCAAAAGTCTTCATCTCCCTTTGCTCAGTACTTTATTGAATTGCCCCTCACAGCTATTGCAGTCAGTCATCTTTCTGGATAAGTGTCTATTAGCTTTGCACAATATAAAGGAGCAAAATATGTCCATTCCTCCTTGCAAGGTTGCACAAGCTGTACTAGGTTAGTTGGGGGAAGCGATGGTGGACAGAAATCTTGAGCTCTTGCCAGAGTTGTTGGAACAGGTTAGGGTCAGGAGCCTGACTGGGGCACTCAAGGACATCAATTTTCTTCATTTGAAGGCAGTGTGCTTTGGGTTGTTCTTCTGAAAGACCAAGTTCCTCCCTAATTTAAACTTTCTTACAGAAGCTAATAGGTTTTTATCCAGGCTCTTTATTTAGCAGCATTCGTCCTCCCAGCAATCCTGACCAGATTTCAAATCCCTGTTGCTGAAAAGCATTCCCATAGCTACCACCACCATGCTTCACAGTGGGAGTGGTGTTACCTGGCTGATTCACAGTATTAGATTTACACCACATGTACCACTTAATGTTGAGGCCAGAAGTCTCTGCTTTATTCTCATCCAACCTCAAAACCTTTTTCCACATCTTTACAGTACCTTCTAAGTGACACTTTGCAGTGGTAGATGTACACAGTTATTTGTCTTTTGCATATTAGTTGTTAGTCTGCCCTGTTGGCGTGGTCTTTCATTGATTTACTGAGCATGCCCACAAGAAAATGAATCTCAGGTTGTATATAGTAACATATATATGTATGTGTGTGTGTGTATATATTATTACTTTGATAATAAATTTACTTTGAAACTTAAAGAAGAGGAGGGCAAACAAGTATTCATAGGAAGATAGAAGGAATATTTTGGAGTGAAGTGGTACAAAATAAGCTTAACACTCCTAAGTGCAGGATATACTGAAAAACAGATGAATTCTGGACTTCAGCATGCCACAAAAATGTACCTTTTGTGACAATTTGGATTTTGAAATAAATGATAAGCCAATGCCAGGAATAAAATTACCTCTCACGGTGCATGAAATGGAAAAGTCCATTTCTACCCAGGGATGGCACAATGATAAATTGATTCATTCCATATACAGCACTGATGTCTCTTCTTGATAATTATTGAACAATGAAATGTAATGTCACTGATATAAAACTCTGTAAGTGGTAGCAGCAGGGACTGAAATGAGGAATGAAGCCAAGGTCGCAGTTATATATTACTTTCAATACACCTGTAAATGATGATTAGTTTGATAGAAGAGCAAAATGAAAACCTGATGTCGTTGTCAATGCTTAATTCAAATTATCTATCTATTCAATAATGCTGGCAAATCTATGTAACTGCTTAAGCAGATTGTCGAAGGAAAAACTGAGATTTTTTTTTTAACTGTAGCAGAATGGTGACTTCTGCAATGCTCCAGTAATCAGCAAGTTGTGAGGTACCACCACATGGACTGAACCAGAGGCTAAGAAGCTGACAATAATGGTGACCTTGACCTCTAGCATCTGATTAGTTCATCAACAATTGTGCAGCTACAGAATGCCCAGCAGTAGATTCCAAATTTCAGTGAGGGAGATTCTTTGGAGGTCACAGCCTCAGAGAAATTGCTCCTCAGAGGGATTGAGATAGGATTGCTGGTCTCCACAGTCTCTGAGGTAAGAATCTATGGGCAATGAGCATGAGGTCCAGGCTTTCAGCCCCAGGCAGTTCTGTAGTGATTCCAATGCTCATCCTGCACATTTAGCTAATGCACCAAACCCTGCAGAATCCATGGTAAGGAGGGTCCAATATTCAGTGGTCAATATTAACAATGACAAGAACCCGCCTGTTACCGTTCTGCTCTACAATAGACTGCATCGAAGAAAACAGAGTGAGCAGGCATCTGTTCTGCACAGTTATAGAGTAAGTATGCAACAAAAACCTGCTCAGATTGAGAGTCACTGGTGACGTATTTGCCTTGAAACAACAGGACCAATTTCTAAACCTTTCCCTACGAATGTGTATGCAAAATTACAAGGGGGATAGATAAGGTGGATGCATGCAAACTTCCTTCTCAAGTTGGGTGGTACTAGAGGTCGTAGGTAGGGTGAAAAGTGAAATAGTTAATGGAAATCTGAGAAAGAACTTCTCCAATCAGTGGGTTCTGTGAGTTTGGAATGAGTTGCCAGTGGAAGTGGTAGATGTGAATTCACTTGTAATATTTAAGAAAATTTTGGACCAGTACATGGATGAGAGAGGTATGGAGAGTTCTGTTCCAGTGCAGGTAGATGGAACAAGATAGAAGACCAGGCTGACACTGGTAGGAGCAAATGAACAGTATAAGAAATTCAAGAGAACATTATAGAAGGAAGTCAGGAGGGCTAAAAGAAGGCAAGTGTATGCTCTAGCAGACAAGGTTGATTAGAATCCTAAGGGCTTCCATAGATCTATTTGGAACAGGTGGTTCATTCTGGTAGGTCAAATATGATGACAGAATATAGTATTAATGGTAAGACGCTTGGCAGTGTGGAGGATCAGAGGGATCTTGGGGTCCAAGTCCATAGGACACTCAAAGCTGCTGCGCAGGTTGACTCTGTGGTTATGAAAGCATACGGTGCATTGGCCTTCATCAATCGTGGGATTGAGTTTAGGAGCTGAGAGGTAATGTTGCAGCTACATAGGACCCTGGTCAGACCCCATGTGGAGTACTGTGCTCAGTTCTGGTCGCCTCACTATAGGAAGGATGTGGAAGCCATAGGAAGGGTGCAGAGGAGACTTACAAAGATGTTGCCTGGATTGGAGAGCATGCCTTATGAGAATAGGTTGAGTGAACTCGGCCTTTTTTCCTTGGAGTGACAGAAGATGAGAGGTGACTTGATAGAGGTGTATAAAATGATGAGAAGCATTGGTTGTGTGGATAGTCAGAGGCTTTTTCCCAAGGCTGAAATGGCTAGCACAAGAGGGCACAGTTTTAAGGTGCTTGGAAGTAGGTACAGAGGAGATGTCAGGGGTAAGTTTTTTTATGCAGAGAGTGGTGAGTGCGTGGAATGGGCTTCTGGTGACAGTGGTGGAGGCGGATACGATAGGGTCTTTTAATAGACTCCTGGACAGGTACATGGAGCTCAGAAAAATAGAGGGCTATGGGTAACCCTAGGTAATTTCTAAGGTAAGGACATGTTAGGCACAGCTTTGGGGGCCGAAGGGCCTGTATTGTGCTGTGGGTTTTCTATGTTTCTATGTCAAAAATGATAGAAAGGAACAAAATTGGTCTCCGCAAGATCAGAGTGGTAAATGAGTGGAGCCAAAAGAGGTTGGGAAGATCTTAAATGGATGTTTTACATTTGTATTTAATCAGGAGATAGACTCAGAGTCTATAGAAATAAGGCAAAGCAGCAGCGAGGCAATGGGCCCTATACAGATTACAGAGGAGGAAGTGTTTGCTGTCCTGAGGCAAATTCGGGTGAATATATCCCCAGACCTGACAAGGTGTTTTCTTGAAATCTGTGAGAGACTAGTGCAGAAATTTTAGGAGCCCCAGTAGAAATAACTAAATCATACTTAGCCATGGGTGAGGTACCAGATGAGTGGAGAATAGCTAATGTTATTCCTTTGTTTAAGAAAGGCTCTACGAATAGCCAGAAAATTATAGGTTGGTGAGTTTGACATCAGTAGAGTGAAAGCTTTGTTTCTGGTCAACCTGGTGTCTATGTGCAATGCTCCTTTGGTTGACAGCTTCTGAATAGATCATGAGTATATTTCACTTCTTTTATGTCTTTTCATCCTGGATGTGATTCTGGAACCGTTTGAGCCCGTGATATGCTATTCGGAGATATTTGGCTGCTTCAGCGCTCTGCAGTCAAAGAGAGAGTTTCAGGAGGCAGAGGCAGCATGAGTGAACCTCGTGGTGAGAAGGTTGTAGGATGGTGAGAGGGCCGATGTTTGACCCCATTTTGCTGATTATAAACTCCATTGTTCACTGATTAAAGCAATGAAGGTGATTGAAACATCAAGGCGAGTGCAGAGAGGTGAACACCGGCAGCATGCCTTTTGATCGCTCTGTACCAGAGAGGGAAAGGTCTGTCATCGGGCCTGGAGAATGTTCCCCAGGTTTTCCTGCATTTCGGATGTGGACATTGGACTATAGACTCTATTTTTCACTCTCACAGTTTTTATATTGTGTTTTATCACCTGATCTTCTTGATTAGGGGTAGTCAACATGGCTTTGTGCACGGTAGGTCATATCTAACCTAACCAATCTTATAGAGTTTTTCGAGGAAGTTACCAGGAAAGTTGATGAATGCAAGGCAGTGGATGTTGTCTATGTTATCAATATAGACTTTAGCAAGACCCTTGACAAGGTCCCACATGGGAAGCTGGTCAAGAAGCTTTGGTCGCTTGGCATTCAGATGAGGTAGTAAATTAGATGAGATATTGGCTTTTCGGGAGAGGCCAGAGGGTGGTAGTAAATAGTCTACCTCTTTAACTGGAGGCATGTGACTAGTGGTGCTGGGTCCATTGTTGTTTGTCATCTATATGAATGATCTAGATGATAATATGGTAACTGGATCTGCAAATTTATAGATAACACCAAGATTGGGGATGTAGTGCACCAAATGCAAAAATGGGCTGAAAATGGCAGATAGAATTTAATGCAGACAAGTATGAGGTGTTGCACTTTGGAGGGACCAACCAGAGTAGGTCTTACACAGTGAGTGTAGCGCTCTGAGGAGAGTGGTAGAACAGAGGGATTTGGGCATAGCGATCCATATTACCTTGAAAGTGGCACCACAAGTTGACAGAGTGTTTTAAAAAAAGCCTTTAGCACTTGGCCATCTTAAATCAATGTATTGAGACAGGAATTCGAATGCAGTGTTGAAATTGTATAAAATGTTGGTGAGGCCTACTTTGAAGTAATGTGAGCTGTTCTGCCCACCTACTGTACCTACAGGGAAAATGTAAATAAGATTGAAAGAGTGCAGAGAAAATTTACAAGGTTGTTGGCAGGACTTGAGGACCTGAGTTATAGGGCAAGGTTGAATAGGTAAGGACTTTATTCTCTAGAACATAGAAGATTGAGGGGATTTTTGATAGAGATATACAAAATTATGAGGGGTATTGATAGGCTAAAAGCAAGCAGACCTTTTCAACTGAGGTTGGGTAAGACTACAAGTAGAGGTCATGAAGACTACAAGTAGAGGTCATGGATTAAGGGTGAAAGGTGACATTATTAAAGGGAACATGAGGGGGAGCTTCTTCACTCATAGAGTGTGGAATAAACTGTCAGCTCAAGTGGTAAATGTGGGTTTTCTTTTAATATGTAAGAGAAATTTGTATAGTTTCCTGCGAAAGTCCGCGTGCAGGTCAATTGGAATAGGCGGATTAATAGTTTGGCATGGAATCGATGGGCCAGTTGGCCTTTTCTATGTTGTAGTGTTGTATGACTCTATGACTTTACTATTGGAATGGAACAGTCTAACAAGACTGTCTTAAAAACTACCTATAAATATGCTACAATTGTTGGTGAACATGGTTCCAATGTTTGCAGATAGCAGACTACCATTTACCCCATAAGATAACTCCCAAATTCAGCTTAGTTTATTTAGATCATAGTCATAGTCATAGTCATAGTCATACTTTATCGATCCAGGGGGAAATTGGTTTTCATTACAGTTGCACCATAAATAATAAATAGTAATAGAACAATAAATAGTTAAATAGTAATATGTAAATTATGCCAGTAAATTATGAAATAAGTTTAGGACCAGCTTATCGGCTCAGGGTGTCTGAGCCTCCAAGAGAGGAGTTGTAAAGTTTGATAGTCACAGGCAGGAATGACTTCCTATGACGCTCTGTGCTGCATCTCGGTGGAATGAGTCTCTGGCTGAATGTACTCCTGTGCCCACCCAGTACATTACGTAGTGGATGGGAGACATTGACAAAGATGGCATGCAACTTAGACAGCATCCTCTTTTCAGACACCACCGTCAGAGAGTCCAGTTCCATCCCCACAACATCACTGGCCTTACGAATGAGTTTGTTGATTCTGTTAGTTAAGGAAGGTAAAACCAATCAAGGTTTTCAAAGTTGTGTAATTGACTGCTTCTTAATAGCTTTATGTACTTATTGTGGAAAGACAAATCTACCATTCCTTTCTCATACATTCATTGTCTTATTTCGAACAGCAATCTTACATACCATTTTCGTTAACTAGAGGTGAGTTCAGAAACTCATCCATTGATTACTTGAACAATTTCCACCTCCAATGAGCAGGGATCTGTCCTCTGTGCAGCTGTCTTTCAAGTTTCTGAAGTTTTCTCTGGACACGCGAAGAACACACACCTCACTGGTGAACCCCTTCCTTCCCTCAGTGAACAGCAGAAGATATAGCTTCTCTATAACATTTTAACTTTTGATTGACCAGGGTACAAAACATTTTTTCACAAGAAGTAGCAATCAATTTGGACCTCAATCACTTTTATGTACTGTATTACATTCAGTATTCATGATATGGACTCCTCCTCATTTGGAAGGCAGTAGACAGAACGTGTGACCATTTTTCAGAGCACTGAGGTCAGTCTGGAGGAGTGAAGAGCCCATTCTATTCTATTTCCATGCTTTCCTTCCTACTTGTTGCTTCCCACACAAGTTTCAATGAGGCTCAACATAAGTTTGAGCACCAGTATGTCGTCTTCTGACTTGACTGCTCCATTCTTGTACTTCATAAATCAGTGTTGCTTTATTTCTCTCTTCTTCTGGTACTACTGATTTCATTTATTTCCTCCTAATAATTTCTCCCCACACCCTTCAGTCTCTACCACCATCTTTTGTACCTTTCAATCTCCTCCTCACCACCCTTTTGCAGAGCTTACCTTTTATGCCCCACATTTTCCTCTTCCTTTCTTGCCAAATTAAAAAAAAATTCACTTCTAAATTTCCTCATTATTGACCTGAAACATTATTTTTTTTTCTCTCTCCACAGATGCTGTCTGACTTGCCTAGTATTTCCAGCATTGATTATTGTTATTGAGGACCTTAATATGTATTTTCATACAAACTTACTACATTAACCAGGGGTGATTCAGTGGCACGGTGGAGAGATTGTATGTTCTCCCCGTGACAACACGGGATTCTTCTGAGAGCTCTGGTTTCTTCCCACAGACCAAAGACGTACTGGTTGGTATGTCAATTGGTCAGAAAGTACCTCCTCAACCATTAACAACAGCAGGCACCTGCTAGAAAGTCCATAGCCTTTGTCAAAGCTGGAGACCAACCACAGCCTCAGCCCAGATCACCAGAGGGCTTCCTCGCCACAACATCAGACTGGCAACTGAGAGTTGATCTGGGCAAGCAACTAAATTTCCCTGACTTTATCGCATCATCATCCCTGAGGCCTGACAGGATCATTCTGTCAGAAACCTCAAAGTAGGTGCATGGTAAAACTAACAGTTCCTTGGGAAGACCAAATTGAGGAGGTGATTGAACGTAAGAAAGCCAAATACCAGGAGCTGGTAGAGCAATGCCAGAGACAGGAGTGAAAGTCACAGTGCAAACATATAGAGGTGGGGTGTACAGGTTTTGCTGGCTGCTCACTGTGCAGAACCTACTCTCTCTTTGGCATTTGGAGGCTGTAAAGGGAAGAGCCATCTGGACAGTGACAGAGGCTGTCAAGTGAGCCTCTAGATGGTGAAGGATCAAGAGGTGTGACCCGTGGACCAACGCTGCTGGGACATGAGCCAGAGCCTGATCAACACTAGCTAGGTCACCTGGGTAAGAGTGTCCGGTGTTGAACAATCCAAAACACCCGATGCCCCCTGGATACAACACTGACGATGTGTCTCAGTTCACCCTAGGATGTATCTCAGTATCAGTCATTGTAAAACATCCCATGATTAGGCTAAGATTAAATCAGGGGTTTCTGGATGGCATGGCACCGCACTGCATCTCAATAAATAAATCCACCCAAAGGTGCAAGTTGTCAACTTTGGACAAGATCTCCTGCGGGATTGATGCTGCAGAATTCCAAATCAATGCACAGTTTTAATCCATCCACCCAATGTGGATACTTTAATCTTGTAGCCTCTAGTTATCCAAATAAGTTGATTTTAACTAAAGTAAACTTGCTTGATTTTTTGTTTGACTTTAATAAAGTGAATGTAATAAAAACCCACCAGATCCATTCAAAAAAATTTGAATTCCTAATTATGGCAATACTTTGAAGATGTTGCACAGTTCAATGTTTTCTTCTAATTGCAAATGCAGATATATACGGCATAACGGCCCTCATTGTCTCACTGGGTTATATTCTGAGAAATGCAGTTTGTTGTTTTTTTTCACTGTTCTTTGCTGTGTTGGTGGTTTTAAGGAGGAAGTAATGGCCCTAAGCAGGAGGTTGGAAACATTTTTTATGGTTCAGCTGTAAATCAATGCACTTGAAAAATCTATGCCAAATGTGGATTTGAGACTTGGATCAATCCCTGGAACAGATTACTCACCGTCATTCTTTGGCCTGGCTTAACCAGCCTCTTGGGTGAGATAGATCAAAGTTCTGCATGCAACTGTCCACTTTTGAAATTAAATTAGAAGAAATGCCACTGAGATGTTGAATATAATTAAAGAATGTAGATTGCTTTGCATTTTCCAAGAAGTGGTATGGTCCCAAGATATCTGGCTGATAATGTATTAAACTGATTCAGCAAATTTGTGGATGACACCATGACTGGGGGCACAGTGGACAATGAAGAAGGGTAATCAAGCTATCAGCAGGATCTGAACCAGCTGGAAAAATAGGCTGAAAAATATCAGGTGGAATTTAATGCAAACATATGTGAGGTATTGCAATTTGGAGGGCAATCCAATATAGGACTTACCCAGTGAATTGTAAGACAGTGAGGAGTATGCTAGAACAGAGGGATCTGGGAATACATATCCATAATTCATTGGAAGTGGCATCATGGGTAGATAGAGTCATTAAGAGAGGCTCGGGCAGTTTGGCCTTCATAAATCTAAGTACTAAGTACAGGAGTTGGGGTGTTATGTTAAAGTTGTATAAGATGATAATGAGGCCTCATTTGGAGAATGGTGTGCAGTCTTGGTCACCTACCCACAGGAGAGATATCAATAAGATTGAAAGAATGCAGATAAAATTTACTAGGATGTTGCCTGAGTTATAGGAAATAGGTTGAATATGTAGGACTTTATTCTCTGGAGCCTAGGAGAATAAGGGAAGATTTGATTGAGGTATGCAAATTTATGAGGGTTATAGATAGGGTAAATGCAAAAAGACTTTCTTTATTGAGTTTGGGTGAAACTAGAACTAAAGATCATGGGTTAAGGATGAAAGGTGAAACTTTATCACTCAGAGGATGGTGAGCATGTGCAAAGGGTTGTCAGTGGAAGTGGAAGTTGAGGATTCAATTTCAACATTTAAGATTAACTTGGGTAAGTACATAAATGGGAGGGATATGGAGGGTGCACATTGGTGGGACTAGGCAGAATAATATTTCAGCATGGACTAGATAGGCCAAAGGGACTCTTTCTGTCCTGGAGTGTTCCATGACTGTATGACCCTACCTAACAAGAGCTAGACGAAGGAAGTGAGCAGATAAAATGTGACTGGGCTCACACCAGTGACAATCAGTGGTAGTTTATTGATTCATTCATAGAAGATCCTTATAAAATTCATTCAGAAACATGTCAATAACCACTGTCCATGTAAGTCATGCTTATACCCAGCAATTATACCACAATCCCAGTGCTTGAAACTCTAGTTTCCCAGCTGTAAGATTTCAACTTCTCAGCAACAAGCACCCAACTAAAATGATGTTATGCAGTCTATAAATCAAGCTGGAACTTGCCAATCCTCATCAATCCCCCCAATAAAAAAAAAAATCTCATCCATTGTACTATTTAATGTAGATGATACTTGTATCCTTCAAATCATCATTGATTCCTTCAGCAAATCTTATGTTAGTCAGAAATAGAGTAAGATTTATTTTCACTGACTTATACGAAATCTGCTATTTTGTGAAAGCAGTATTATGCAAAGACACAGAAATCACTATAAGTTACAAGAATAAATATGTACAGTATTCCAGAGGAACTGAATAGCAAGTTCCTTGGTTCATAGACTGTTCAGAAATCTGATAGTGGAGGTGAAGAAGCTGTTTCTGAATTGCTGAGTGTGGGTCTTCGGGCTCCTGACCACCTATCTGATGGAAGTAATGAAGAAAGGGCACATTTTCGATGGTTAGAGTCCTAATGATGGATGCTGTCTTCTTGAGGGACTGTCTCTTGAAGATTTTCTGGATGGTGAGGAGGCGTGTGCCTGAAATGGAGCTGGCTGAGTATCCACCCCTCTACAGTCTCTTCTGACACTGTACTTTGGAGCCTCCGTACCATTCTGTGATGCAACAAATCAGAATGCACTCTGCTGTACATCTACAGACAAATCTCCTCAGATTCCTAATGACAAAAAGCCACCAGTATGCCTTCTTTGTGATCCCATCAACATTTTGGGCCCAGTGTAGATCCCTCAAGATGATGACTCCATCTCATCTGAGTTGAGAGTATGGGCCATATAGAAAACATCCGCAAAACCTGTAAAAATCCCTCACCAATCTACTCTTGCTATGCATTTCCTTAAATCTCCTTTTTAAGATTAAGAATAAATCTAGGAATAAACTGATTTAAAAAAACTGCAATGCCTCAGCAAAATATTCATTAGGAAACTGAAATCACTCCCTGCTATGTATTCTCTGTAGATTCTTGCATAGCATATGAGCAGAACTGAAAGAATCAGAGACAGAAGGGAATCCAGCTGGATGAAGAACACCACAGAGAATGCTCCAGTAATCCTTCCTGCTGCAGAGGCTTTGGAAAATTGATAAAGGGAGTCATACTCCAGAGCAAATGACAGATCCCTTTCGCTTCTCCAGCTGAGATCTGAAAGATGCCTGTTACTTAGATAGTAAAATGTACCATCATTTATTTCTAGTATGCGTGAGTTTTCACTTCTGCAAGTGCAACAGTTAAATCGTTTTCTCATATGAAGCTGTTCCCTACCACTTGCTTGGTAACTCTAAACTGGTAAAAGCAATTTTTGCCAAACTAATTTCAAAATAATTGTAACTAATGAACAAAAATGTTTGGAAATCATGATTCGTATTGGATTTTAGGGTTGTAATAGTAGTTGATTTTAACATCTCAAACACTGAGTGTGACTGATATGGTGCTAAGGCAGTGGTCCCCAACCCTCAGGCTGCAGACTGATACCGGGCCGTGAAGTATGCAGGGGTACAGCCGTAGCTGGGACGCACCCAGCACATATTTAAGAAAAAAAACGAAATAAACAAGCTAATTAATTAGGTGCCACCCAGCACGTAAATGTCAGCCCAGGTCAGAGGCGATTACCGATTGCGTACAGCAGGTGAAATCAGCAATCGCCTCTGATCTGGGCCGACATTTACGTGCCGGGCGGCACCTAATTAATTAACGCACCACACATCAAAGTTGCTGGTGAACGTAGCAGGCCAGGCAGAATCTCGAGGAAGAGGTACAGTCGATGTTTCAGGCCGAGACCTTTCGTCAGGACCAATTAGTTAGCTTGTTTATTTTGGCTTTTTTCTTAAAGATGTTCTGAGTGCGTCCCGGCTACCACTGCATCCTTGCGTGCTTCGCGGTCCGATATCGGTCCGCGGCCCGAAGGTTGGGGACCACTGTGCTAAGGGATGACATGGAACAGAATTGGTTAAATATTTCCAAGAAAATTTCCTAAAGCAATTCATAGGAAAGGGGATAGGAGATGGCACTTCTAATGATGGGTGACAGTTTACTGGTGATTCATGAAGCAAGAAATTACAATTAAATACTTTACTTATGACACTTTTCCTATGGGAAATTGTGGGAAACCATTACTGCAAACAATGAGGAGGAGAGTAAACACAAAATACTCTGCAGATGCTGGGGTCAAAGCAACATGCACAACACGCTGGAGGAACTCAGCAGGTTGGGCAGCATTCGTGGAAACGAACAGTCAACGTTTCGGGCCGAGACCCTTCGTCAGGAATGAGGAGGAGAGTGAAGGTGAGGCTGACTCGAAGGTTGAGTCATGCAGGTGCAATGCAAAGTTGCAGTGAGGTCAAGACATGGCCAAGATGGAGTTGGAGCAAGCAAAGTGGAGGAGATTTGGAATGCGTTCATCTAAAATGACAGCAATGTCTGATCAAACTATGCACCGGGCTGATTCAGCATGTTTTGGTATGGTCCAAAACGTGGCAGTAGGGTCCAGGCCCAGAGCAAATTGATACAACAGGACCTGTATCTTAGGGCAAGGGATGACCCGGTGTTTGGATGATTTAAATGCTCACTGCTCTCTGCTGCATTGAGGCTGGGGCTCAGATTGTGGGCCTGCTCTGGGGTTCCTGACTTCGAGCTCTTCGATGTTTTGCTCTGCTGTCTGATGAACTGTGGGCCTGCTCCAGCTGCTGAGGTCTTTGTCTCTGCGAGCGCTGCAATATTTTGCTCCCCTTTCTGATGAACTGAGGCTGAAGCTGAGGATCTGCTCCAGCTGCTCCAGGCTTCGTGCCTATGGACTCATTTTTGTTCTGAATACTTTTGCTTGGTTTTATTATTTTCATGATATGTGATTTTTTTTTTCTCTCTCTGCACATTTGCCTTTGTGGGTGTTTTTACTGATGGTTTTTTGCACGTTTCTTGTTTTCTGGCTGCCTGTAAGGGAGACGAATCTCAAGGTTAAATAATTTGTACACGTTGGCACGTGGCCAAGTGGTTAAGTCACTTGTCTAGTGGCTTGAAGGTCACTAGTTCGAGCCTTGGCTGAGGCAACATGTGTGTTCTTGAGCAAGGAACTTAATCACACATTGCTCTGCGACGACACCATTGCCAAACTGTATGGGTCCTAATGCCCTTCCCTTGGACAACATTGGTGGCATGGAGAGGGGAGACTTGCAGCATGGGCAACTACTGGTCTTCCATACAACTTTGCCCAGGCCTGTGCCATGTAAACCTTCCAAGGCGCAAATCTATGGTCTCATGAGACTAATGGATGCCTATTATTATTATTATAATTTGTACATACTTTGACCACAAATGTACTTTGAACTTACGAACTTTGAATCTCTTTGGAAATAAGCCTGGTATCCAATGTGCCACTGAGCGAGTACTTTGTAAGTGATGGCCATAATTCAATAAAGATCAAGGTAGAAAAGAGAAGATTGCTCCACAAGTTAAACTGGGAAAAGGCCAATTTTAATGGCATTAGACACAACTTGCATCAAATAGAGACACAGGAGAGTGCAAATGCTATATATCCTGGAGTGAAAAAAACAAACTGCTGCAGGTACTCAGTGTGTCAGGCAGCAACCGTGGAGGCAGAGGGATGGTTGACATTTTGGGCCAACATTTGAGAATATGGTTGACATTTTGGGAAAGGCTGATAGTTAAATGTATGTCCACAAGTAGGAGTTTTTTTTGCAGTTAAACAGGAAGAGCTCAGAGTCAGCGTGCTCATGTTTGAGTGGAGTACAGGAAGATTAGGGAATGCTGCATGATGAGGATATTGAGGAAAAGGAGGCCTATGGAGGTATATGCTGCTGGGAACAAGCAAGTCCCTTCAGGACTGTAACAGATATAGAGATGCACTTAAGGGGTAAATAAGAGGGCATAAATTGGACATGAGACCTCCTTAACAAATAACTTAAGAGAGAATCCTGAAGGATTCTCCACCATTACCACAGAACAATTCAGTCCACTTAAGTATTAGTGTGGTCATCTAAGTGGTGTGTAGGCATGGCAGATGTGTGAGATCTTAAATTAATACTTCTCATCTGTATTTACGATGGAGTCAGCAGTGAAAGTTGGAGAGTTCAGGAAAGAGAACAGTGAAGACCTGAAGGATATTAACATTATGAAGGAAAGATATTAGCTGTCTTGAAGCAAGTGAAGTTGGATAAGCTCCTGATCAGGTTATCTTTGAATGTTGTGGACAATAAGAGAGCAGATTGCAGCGACTCTAATAGAATCAGCAAGGTTTTCTTTTAGTATGTTTGAGATTGTGTCTCACAAATTTGAATAAGTTTTATGTAAGAAGTTTGATGAGGGCACAATGGTAGATGTTGTATATTCAGATGATAGCAATCCTTTGAAAGTAGGTTAGAGCACATGGAATCAAGGGTAAGGTAGCATATAAAATATGAAAAATGGAGGCACAATGATCAGTGCTGGGTCCTTTATCATTTGTCATATGTATTAATGATTTGGAAGAAGGCAGGATTAGTAAGTTTGCAGATGACACAAAAAGTTGTAGTGTAGTAGACAGTGAAGAAAGTGGTCTAAGTTTTCGGTGGGACCCAGATCAACTGGAAGAGTGGGAAAAGAATGGTAGATGGAATTTATCTCAGGCATGTGCAATGTGATGCATTTTGGGAAGTTAAAGCAGGTCAGGGGTGACACAATGAATGACAGGGCCCTGAGGAACGTAACTGAACAATGACACTTCGGGTCCAGGGACATAGATCCTTGAAAGTGACTACTCACAGGTAGAGAAAATGGTGAAGAATGCATGAGCAATGATTGCTTTCACCATCTGAGGCAGTTGTATTGTAGTTGGGATGCCATGTTACAGTTGAGCAAATCATTGGTTAGGCTGCACCTGAAATACTGAAACAAATAGGCTTCTAGTGGAACTCAGCAGGTCAAGCAGCATCTGTAGGAGCAAAGGAATTGTCATCATTTCAGAACCTAACATGTTGACAATTCTTTTCCACCCACAGATGCTTCTTGACCCACTGTGATCCTCCAGCTGCTTGTTTGTTGCTCCAGAATCCAGCATCTATGGATTCCTGTGTTTGCTTGAAGTATCCTTTGAAGTTCTAGCCACTATGCTGTAGCAGAAAGATGTCTTTAACCCAGAAATGGTGGAGTAAAGATTCAGAGGAATGTTGCCCGGGCTGCAAGGCTGAACTATAGCAGTGACTGGGTAGGCCGGGACTTTTTTCCCCTTAAAGTGGTGACTAAGGGTTAACCTAATATGCATTTGTAAAATTATGAGGGGCATAGACAGGATCAGCCAGTGTCTGTTTCCCATGTTGCAGATATTTCAAACCAGGGGGCATAGGTTTAAGGAGACTCGGGGTAGCTTTAAGATGTGAAGCATAAATTTGATCCTAAGAGCCTGTTTCTATGATGTACAGTAGTATAACAAATGAATCAATATAAGGGAACATTGTCAATCCAGAAACCTTGTGAGACAAACAAAAAAAATTGAAGTAATGTGTCCGTTTTCCAAAATGCCTGCTCAAATTTTACAGCATTTGATCTTCTAACTTTCTATTTTAAACAGGTTAAAGTGCTTCCAGATTAAAGAGGGATAACTCTGCAATCTCATGTTCAGTCTGGTGGGCTCTGTGGGTGGGAGCAAGAGTCTGGGAACTAGGCCTTTAATCTTGGTTTATTATCTCTCTGAAGTTAACTGCCTTTGACAGTGGATCCCTGCTGGAAACTTATTACAGCTGAATGTGTGAGAACTCAATGAAAATATTAACTTTAATATTATTGGTTGTCATGGTTACAGTATGTGGCAGTAATGAGTGCCACTGCAACTTCCTGAAATCTGATAGGAAGGTTAATAAAGGTCAGGGATATTTCAGTAGATTTTTTTTACAGAAACATTGTTGTGGTGGAACTTTAACTCAGTTCTAACATCTGGATGAGTATATCTTTTACTCAGTTGTTTTTTTAGATTTGAGTTGTAAGGTATAAATATGAATTGAGAAAACAATTACTAAAAGATTAATTCAAAGCCATTTTGTCGATAGCTTTATGTACTGCTTCCTCCCATCCAAGGCACAGCTACCTACGACAGCATTTCATGTAGATGTGCTCAATGATTCAGAGGGTTTTACCCATGAAGTACTGGGCCGAATACACTACTTTTTTAGGATTTTTTGTTCTGATTTGGTAGAATTTTCTGCTGCCTACAGAGTCTTGGTAATATCGCCATCTTGAGTCAGGACCAGAATCAGAATCAGGTTTATTACCATTGAAATATGTCATGTTTTTTTTGTTTGTGGTAGCTGAATATATAAAAATAATCACTACTGGTTACGATAAGAAATATAAAAATAAATAGATAATGCAAAAAGAGAATAAAGTAATGAGGTAGGGGCAGAGAGGAAGGAGCTGTTCCTAAAACACTGAGTGTGTGCCTTCAGGCTTCTGTACCTCCACCCTGATGACAGTATTGAGAACAGGGCATGTCCTGGATGGTGAGGGTCCTTAATAATGGATGCTACCTTCCTGAGGCACTGCTTAATTAAGACATCTTCAGTGACATGGATTCTGGGTCTACAACCTTCTGCAGCTTTTGGCGATCTTGCTTATTGAAGCTTCTGTTCCCGGCCGTGATGCAACCAGCCAGAACTCTCTCTATGTGCATCTGCAGAAATTTGCGAAGGCCTTTGGTGACTCTGTGTGAAGCTCCAAAGGAAATCACAAATATTTCCACACAAAATTCTAGAGGAACTCAGCAGGCCAGGCAGCTTCTGTGGAAAAGAGTGTAATCAACGTATCCAGCCGCGGCCCTTCAGCAGGATTGGAGAAAAAAGGCTAAGGGGTAGATTTAAAAGCTGGGAGTGGGCAGAAAGAAACACAAGGTGATAGGTGAAATTTGGAGGGGGAGGGATGAAGTAAAGAGCTGAGAAGTTTACTGGTAAAAGAGACAGAAGGCCACGGAAAAAAGAAAAGGGGGGAGGAACACCAGAGGGAGGTGGTGGGCAGGCAAGGAGATAAGGTGAGGGATCCCACCGACAGGCATATCTTTCCCACCCCCCCCCCCCCATTTTCTGCTTTCCGCAGGGATTACTCTCTACGTGACTCCATTGACAGTTCATCCCTCCCCACTGATCTCCCTTCTGGTACTTATCCTTCCAAGCAGAGCAAGTGCTACACCTGCTCCTACGTCTCCTCCCTCACTACCATTCAGGACCCTAAGCAGTCCTTCCAGTTGAGACAACACTTCACCTGTGAGTCTGTTGGGGTCATATACTATGTTTAGTGCTCCCCGTGTGGCCCCCTCTATATTGATGAGACCCAACGTAATTGGGAGACCACTTCATTGAGTACTTACGCTCTGTCCTCCAGGAAAAGCGAGATCTCCTGGTGGCCACCCATTTTAATTCTACTTCCCATTCCCATTCCAATATGCCTATCCACGGCCTCCTCCACCTTAGATTCCGTTTGTCTAGCCTCCAGCCTGACGGCATGAACATCAATTTCTTGAACTTCTGGTAACACCTCCACCCCCTTCACCATTTAATACCCCCCTTTCCCTCTCTCACCTTATCACCTTGTCCACCCATTGCATCCTCTGGTGCTCCTTCCCCCCCGCCTTTCCTTTTTTCCATTTCTTTCAGTCTCTATTACCAATCATCTTCTCTGCTCTTTACTTCATCCCACCCCCTTGTGTTTCTCTCTCCCCTCCCTCTACCTTTTAAATCTACTCCTCAGCCTTTTTCCTCCAGTCCTGCCGAAGGGTCTCGGCCCAAAATGGCAACAGTACACTTTTTCATAGATGCTGCCTTGCCTGATGAGTTTATCCAGCATTTTGCGTGTGTTGCTTGGATTTACATCACTTGCTAATTTTCTCTTGTCACAAATGTTTTCATTTAGGACTGCTACAGCTGAAATCCACAGCAAAATCCACAGCTACGGGTACTTCAGTAACAACATCATTCAAAGATGCTTAAGAAATCTATCGATCCTCAAAATTGCCTGACTCTGGACTGCAGACTTAGGTTGTGAATGCAGTTTTCCTTCAAGAGAAAGAAAACTAGCAAGTGTGCTGGGCTGCAGAAAGATTAAATTGCAGGTCCTTGAGGCACCCTCTCCCTACTATCTGGCTTCCTAATTTACAGTCTCTGGAAAATTAATTTGAAGACAACAGAGCAAGATTGCAGTACCAGAAGGACATCAGAGACAGCTGTGTACTTTGCTTCATGGAAATATAACCCTCCGGTTCAGTTGGTGACGTAAGTCTAGGGAAGACAATCTCTGGCCTCCATTGATTTCCATGGGCTCCGTTGACTCCCGGCCCCACTCCAATTCCACTCCTTTCTGGTATCTACGACCTCTCCTCTCTGGCATCTTCTCTCTCCATCTTCCGCCGAGTACAAGACCCAGATTACCTCGGTGTCAGGCACACAGCACGAAAACACACTCCCCTCATTGGACGGCCCAATTCCAAAGCACCTGTTATCTCTAACCATAACCCAAACACTGCTTCTACAGAGAGACCATTACATTAGCAGTGAAACCTTTCCCAAGGTGTTCCAGAAGTATGGCTCACCTCTAGCATTCTGGATACAGCACTGGATGGACAGGACAGTGGAGTCACTTAAAAGCAGAGGGGATGGCGGTTGCTTCATGATTAACTTATTGTGTTGCACAGATGTTGCACTTCTGTCTCAGATTTGCTCACCTGGCTTGGAACATCTTGCAGTTAAGTGTTGTTCATTTTATCTGCCAAAGGACTTTTCAGCCATCTTCCTGGTACATTCCACTTGCTACAGGTATTAATCCTCTATAATAATGTACATTTAGGCATAGAAAGAAACTCTATTTTCTGACAAGTACCTCTACTGATTGCAGTACCAGAAGGACATCAGAGATAATCAATTTACTCAACTGAGTTCCACTGAGTTTCCAGAAACAGTCAAAGAAGAAAAAATGTAATACCCAGGAAAAGGAGATTACACTGGCTAGGTGTTCTTCCTGATCCTGATGTAATCTCCACATTTCTGATGTGGAGTCATACACTTCTGTGACAGGTAGTCTTTGTGAGCCTGAGCTCTTGAATTCCTCCATTCATATTCTTTTCCAATCTACTGATGCTTCACTTTCACTGGCTCAAGGTCATCTGACTGACCTGTGTCAGCTTCTCATTGGAAGTAGGCGAAGGCTACAAGCAGTATTGCTTTATGGGTCTTTCCTTTAGCCTTTAGTCTTGGATAATTTCTTTTGTTCTGCTTAACTTAGACTGGTTCAAGCCAGTTCAACAAAGTCAGCCAAACATTGGGCCCAGACGACCAGATCACAGGCAGTTCCTCCGATTAAGCTATCTTTGAGGAAGAACCAGTTCACCAAACAGCTTACAAAATGGCAACTGCAAAGGCAGTCTCACAGAATTGCCACCTCCATTCCTACAACTACACAGCAAGAACAAAGGCTTTTGCTTTGTCCATTTCCACTGCACTTGCCTTATTCCTGTTCAATGATTTGTAGATTATAATTCTTTTTGACCAACATACTCCTGGCTAGCATCAAGCAGGCACTGAAGGAGCTGAGCACCATGATCAGCAGTCACAAAATAGCACACCCTGATGCCCTCCTGATCATTGTGGAGATTTCAACCAGGTCATTTGGAAGAAGTATCTGACCAAATACAACCAACAAATCACCTGTGAACCAGAGGAGCCAACATGCTCTACCACTATTATGCCACCTTCAGGAATGCTTACCATGCCATCCCATGACTGAACTTTGGAAACTTGATCACCTGGCTGTTATCCTACTCCCAGCCTAGTGGACAGACTGAGGGCCACAGAACCAGTGATGAGGAACATGAAGGGATGGTCAAGGGAAATGGAGGAACACCTATAGGATTGCTTCGAATAGGTGGACAGGACCATATTCAAGGATTCAAATCAAATCAAATTTAATTGTGTTTCAAACGATACATGGATACAGCCAAATGAGATGGTGTTTCTCTAGGACCATGGTGCAAAAACATATACACGCATTCAAAATAACAAGAAAGGGAAAAAGAACATAGTCATATAAGAAAACAAATTTTTAAACCAAAGTTCCTGAGCAACAAGTCATGCAAATTGATGGTTCCTGGCAGTCCAGCCTTTACTTCTACCAATCCAGCTCTGGAGGGCAACTCCGACAGGAGTTGCCAACCCCAACTAAACCTGGATACCACACTACAACACAAGCCTGAGGACTGAGGCCTAGACTTAGCTATAACCGTGATGGCA
Organism: Mobula birostris; assembly: GCF_030028105.1. NCBI lineage: Eukaryota > Metazoa > Chordata > Chondrichthyes > Myliobatiformes > Myliobatidae > Mobula > Mobula birostris. Next base: position 152,586,596 of record NC_092374.1, read on the forward strand.
CTTCTGCCTCTCCGCCTGTATCTCCACCAAGCAAGGGAAGCAGGCATGCGACAATCATCTCCTCAAAGATCTTTATCTATCTTTGAATTTGAATTAATATGCTATATTTGTCACTGATTCATTCAGACCTGTGTGGATGTCTGTTTGCCTTTGAAAATATACCAGAAATATCTAAACCAGAATCTATGGATGAGCCAGGTAGTTTGCAGTCTGCTGAGGACTAGATCTGTGGTGTTCAAGACTGGTAATTCAGAACTATACAAGAAGTGCAGATATGACTTACAGTAGGCTATTTTAAAGCAAAAATGCAATTCTGATTGAAACAGAGATGGAACTGGATGCATCAGCTTTGGCAAGGTTTGCAGACCATTACTTCCTAAAAGATAAAACCTAGCATTCTAGATGGCTATCCAACCCCAAACAAGTGAAACAAGAGAAAATCTGCAGCTGCTGGAAATCTGAGCAATACACACAAACTGCTGAAGGAACTCAGCAGGCCAGGCAGCATCTATGGGGAAGGGTACAGTCAACTTTTCAGGCCAAGACCCTTCAGCAGGAGTGAAGTGGCCGTAATGCTTCATTCTCAGATGAGTCAATGTCATTTTTTGCACATTTGAAGAGAAAAAAAAAACTACACCTTGTGAATCCCTGTAGCATCTAGCAACACAGTGATCTCCATCTCAGAAGTCAAATTAAGAACATCATTCAGGACAATGAACCATTGTAAGGTGTCAAGCCCTGATGGTGTACCTTGTGGTGGTCTAACAACCCGTGCGAATCAACTGTTGGGAGTGTTCAAGGACATTTTCAATCTTGTACTCTGCAGTTGAAGTTTCCTACCTGCTTTAAAAGGGCAACTATCATTCCAGTGCCCAAGAACAGAAGGGTGAGCTGCCTCAGTACATACTGCCTGGTGGCACTCAAATCTTCAGTGATGAAATGCTTTGAGAGGTTGGTCATGGCCAGCATAATTTCCTGCCTAAGCAAGGACCTGGACCTTCAAGGATGCGTGCTTAGCCCACTGCTCTGCTCTCTCTACAGTGTGGCTGAGCACAGATCAAGTGCCATTGCAACAACTACTGTTGGCAGAATTTCAGATGGTGCTGAGGAGGTGTACAGGAGTGGGATATTTCATCTGGCTGAGTGATGTTGTAGAAACAAACTTGCACTCAATGCCAGTAAGACCAAGGAATTGATCCTGGGCCCAATTGTAATTGATGCATTTACAATTAAGGAATCCCATCACTCAAGACATGCCTATTTCTCATTATTACCATCAGGAAGGATGAAGACACACAGCAAATGTTTAGGAATAGCTTCTTCCCCTCCACCATCAGATTTCAGTACGGACAATGAACCAACCGGTAAACTTTACCTCAATATTTTTCTCCCTATTTGCATTATTTATTTTATATACAGTATATCTACATTTCTTATTGTAATTTACAGTTGTACATCAATGATTTGGATTATGGAATAAATGGCTTTCTGGCTAAATTTGCTGATGATACAAAGATAGATGGAGGGGCCGGTAGTGCTGAGGAAACAAAGAGTCTGCAGAGAGACTTGGATAGATTGGAAGAATGGGCAAAGAAGTGGCAAATGAAATACAATGTTAGAAAGTGTATGGTTATGCACTTTGGCAGAAGAAATAAAAGGGCAGACTATTATTTAAGTGGGGAGAGAATTCAAAGTTCTGAGATTCAACGGGACTTGGGAGTCCTCGTGCAGGATACCCTTAAGGTTAACCTCCAGGTTGAGTTGGTGGTGAAGAAGGTGAATGCAATGTTGGCATTCATTTCTTGAGGAATAGAGTATAGGAGCAGGGATGTGATGTTGAGTCCCTATAAGGCACTGGTAAGACCTCACTTGGAGTACTGTGTGCAGTTTTGGGCTCCTTATTTAAGAAAGGATGTGCTGACGTTGGAGAAGGTACAGAGAAGATTCACTAGAATGATTCCAGGAATGAGAGGTTTAACATATGAGGAACATTTGACCGCTCTTGGACTGTACTCCTTGGAGTTTAGAAGAATGAGGGGGGACCTCATAGAAACATTTTGAATTTTGAAAGGCATTGTCACAGTGGATGTGGCAAAATTGTTTCCCATGGTAGGGGAGTCTAGTATGAGAGGGCGTGACTTAAGGATTGAAGGGCGCCCTTTCAGAACAGAGATGCAAAGAAATTTTTTTAGTCAGAGGGTGGTGAAGCTGTGGAATTTGTAGCCACGGGCAGAAGTGGAGGCCAAGTCATTGGGTGTATTTAAGGCAGAGATTGATAGGTGTCTGAGTAGCCAGGGCATCAAGGGATATGGTGAGAAGGCGTGGATAGAGTTGACGTGGATAGGCTTTCTCCATTGAAAGTGGGGGAGATTCAAACAAGAGGACATGAGTTGAGAGTTAAAAGGCAAAAGTTAAGGGGTAACATGAAGGGGAACTTCTTTACTCAGAGACTGGTAGCTGTGTGGAGTGAGCTTCCAGCAGGAGTGGTTGAGGCAGATTCGATGTTGTCATTTAAAGTTAAATTGGACGGCTATATGGACAGGAAAGGAATGGAGGGTAATGGGCTGAGTGCAGGCTGGTGGGACTAGGTGAGAGTAAGATTTCGGCACGGACTAGAAGGGCCGAGATGGCCTGTTTCTGTGCTGTAATTGTTATATGATGATATGGTTATATATGGAAGGCAGCAGGAAGGAAATTATAGACCAGTTAACCTGACCACCTCATTGGTTAAGAAGATATTGGAGTCAATTTTTAAGGATGAGGTTATGGAGTACTTGGTGACAGAGGACAAGATAGTACAAAGTCAGCATGGTTTCCGTAAGTGAAAATCTTGTCTGAAGAACCTGTTGGAATCCTTTGAGGAGATTACAAGTAGGATAGATAGAGGTTGCAGTGGATGTTGTATGTTTGGACTTACAGAAGTCCTTTGACAGGGTTGCACACATGAGGGTGCTTACCAAGTTAAGAGCCCATAGTATTACAGGAAAGTTACTGGCATGGCTAGAGATTGGCTGATTGGTAAGGTGCAACGAGTGGGAATAAAAGGATCCTTTTCTGGTTGGCTGCGTGTGACTAGTGGTGTTCAGCAGGGGTCAGTGTTGGGACCATTTCTTTTTATGCTGTATATCAATGATTTAGATGATGAAATAGATGGCTTTGTTGCCAGGTTCGCAGAAGTTATGAAGATTGATGGAGAGGCAGGTGGTGTTGAAGAAATAGGTAGTCTGCAGAAAGACTGAGCCAGATTAGGAAAATGGCAAGAAAGTGGCAAATGAAATATAATGCTGAAAATTGCATGATCATGCACTTTGGTAGTAGAAATAAATGTGCAGACTATTTTCCAAATGGGGGGAAAATCCAAAAATCTGAGATGCAGAGGGACTTGGGAGTCCTTGTGCAGAACACCCTAAAGGTTACCTTGTAGGTTGAGTTGCTGGTGGGGAAGGCAAATTCATGAGGTCTAGAATATGAGAGCAGGGATGTGATGCTAAGGCTTTAAAAGGCACTGGTGAGACCTCACCTTGCGAACTATTTACAGTTTTGGGCTCATCATCTAAGAAAAGATGTGCTGGCATTGGAGAGGGTTCAAAGAAGGTTCACAAGGATGATTCCAGGAATGAAAAGTTTATCATTTGAGGAACATTTGATAGCTCTGGGTTTGTACTCGCTGGAATTCAGAAGGGAGAGGGAGGATCTCATTGAAACCTTTCGAATATTGAAAGGCCTAGACAGAGCAGATATTGAAAGGATGTTTCCCATGGTGGGGGAGTCTAGGACAAGAAGGCACAGCCTCGGGATAGAGGGACGTCCATTTAAAAAAGAGATGCAGAGAAATTTCTTTATTCAGAGGATGGTGATTTTGTGGAATTTGTTAATACAGGCAGTTGCGGAGGCTAGATCATTGCGTGTATTTAAGGCAGAGATCGATAGGTTCTTGATTGGACAATGCATCAAAGGTTATGGGGAGAAGGCTGGGGAGCTGGGCTGAGGAGGGGAAAAACGGGATCAGCCATGATTGAATGGCGGAGCAGACTCAATGGGCCAAGTGGCCTAATTCAGCTCTTGTGTCTTATGGTCTTATGGTCTTCTCCCTATGACACCATCCATTGATACACTTTGAGAAAACAACCCCTTGTGATAGTACAGTCAGGGTGAAGGATCATTTGTAACAGATTTGTGATATAGTTCTGATGATAAAGAGTAAAGTTGTTGGAGAAACCCCTTATACTGGGAAGTGTTATGGCCTGAAACTGAAAGGCATGAAAAATAGTTGAAGCAGTGAATGGAGATATTCAATAGGAACCGAATAGCCTCATGGGCAGAAGTAATTTCTAGAGCTGCAGGGAAGACTTTGAGACAGCCGGTGGTGTGGAGGCATCTGCACCAGACTTCAAGGTGAGTGGTCCTGGGTAGAAATCCAGCTGGCTCCTTACATGCTTTCCATCTGTTCATGGTTGAGCACTGAGCTAGTAACTTGGCCTCGTAAAAAAAACAGACAAATTCTAAAGAAGCAGCAAGGTTGCTGCCTGATGCACCATAAGGTGTGGAAAGGAACAACAACAAGGAAGACGTGGGTGAAAAGAACTAACTGACTTGCACTACAAGTCATGCTGACTGAATAATTTTCTTTGGCATTCTTTATGTACTCCTTGATCTTTCCTGAAGATTCAAGATTGTTTTTGTCATTCTTCAGTGCAAAGGTAACTCTTGAGTGTGGCCGTATGTACCTCGGATTAACATATACAGTACATACTGGAGAGAATGTATGTACATAAGGTGAAGCTAAGTGCGCAAGAGTCTTATCATAAACTGACACTGACAGGAAATGATACAGTGACAATGAGGCTCTTGACAGGAGCAACTTTTCTAGGTAGCAACAGGGCAAATGAAGACACAATAGGAGAGTGATTGTGTCAATGTTGGTATGAAATGTGGAGCGTAAGTGTAAGTTGCAATGCAGCGGAGGATGAAGGGTGCTGAGGGACTATGGAGAGGAGTAGTTGATGTTGATGAATTGGTGGGATAGGTTAATGGATGGAGGTGTTGATCAGCCTGATTGCTTGGGGCAGGTAACTCAATGGGATAAAGTTCAGAATTTGCCCGCTCGAATGGTTTGACTGCATTTGTCCAGCCCATGATCCAACCTCATATTGCTGCCCTATTTCATGTACTACCTTCAGACAGAGTCAGGTTTTGCCTGAGCTATTATGATGTCATAACATTCCCCTTTATTGATCGCAGCGCTTGAGGTTGGACATAAACAATAGGTGATTGACCGTGGTCATTCATCCATAAAGAAAATGGCAGAAGCAGATCAAATGAAAGAGAGGTGTAGACAGCATAGTGTGGAGTATTTCAAGTACAGATGTATACCAGCACCAAGCAATCAACAGCAACCAATGCTTCTTGGTACTGGTAAAAATGTTTTTTTCCAAATGAGAAAATTAAACTGTCCAGGATCCTTCAACAGTTAAAAAAAAATATACACTCCGACAAGGAACAGAACTTGGCTTATTTGCAGTCACTTCATGAAAACTTTCTGAAACAGGATATGCTTCAGAACATGTTTGCCAACACTTTACAGCAAAACAGTAATAGCTTGGGTTGCTTCATACAACATTTACTAAATCCGGAAAGCCCCAGACAACTGGAGAAGAACTGACTCTGCCAGTAGTAAGGATATTCTGAGTATGGTTTTGTACAAGTCATCAGACTTGTTAAAACAATTCTGCTCAGCGACAACTCTGTTCAAAGAGGAGTAGATGAAATATCTGAGAATGTGGAAGATGCATTTTGTAACATACTTAGGACAATAGGATCTGCTTTGCAGTTCAATGAGTCAACTTTGTCAGGCAATGAATCTTTCCTTCTTGGTTATGTTTAATTCACAAAAGGTGAAAGCAAGAGTTGTTATTTGTAAGAGGAGTAGAAACAGGTATAAAGGGGGAGTCAATATTTTGGGTTGTTGATCAATTTTTCAAAGAGAAAGACACTCCGCTCACCAAAGCTCTTGCATGTGCAACAGATAAGCCACCATCAATGGCAGGACATCACCATTTCTTGAAAAAGCTGTACTTAACATATTTATCATTCACGCAAAGGCAATTCTATAAAATCCATCATTCATTGTTCACAAACTTGACTAACCGGTTGCAATAAACCAGTGGCATGCCATATTTGGTTGATATGCTCTATCAATCCCCTCTTCAGGGAAAGTGCGTACTGTGCCCTGTGGGACAGTGTTGCACTTGGGTTAATGGTCACTTTATGTGGCTCAGCTGTGAGCACATTACCTGTTTCACTTGGCTGGAGGGCCCCAAGTCGTGGTGGGACCTTGGACAGTAATGGTTCTGCATCAGCGTCTGAACAACAACCCTCCTGCAACTTTCTGTTCAAAGGTTTCCTCTGCTCCAAATGTACTAGGGAGCAATAAAAGAAAGTCCTTATCTCCTTCCAATTGCCTCAGACTCCATCCAGTCATTGCCAGAACTGTCTGTCATAGCACTTTTGGCAGACTCTTAACCATTGGTTCAAGGTCCTTTGCCGCTTTACCTCTGGAAACTGTTGGAGTTAGGTGGAGTCCCTGTTCCCTGATCTTGTACCATCCACTAAACCTTATGGAGACGTTGTGTTGCCGCTGCAATACCAGAATCACCAAATAGATTTCAGAAGTGTACGTAACAATTTCCGTATCAATATAGTGGTCTACTTTCTGCTGAATGAAACAGTTATTTCCAGCCAAGTCATTATAAGCCATACAGTGAAGATAAGAGTGCCATTTACCAAGTTGTAGGTCTGAACAGAATCCAGAGAAATCTCCAAAGGCTTTCGAAGCACTCCTTGATAATTGGGTCATGAGTAACTGCCTAACCTTGTTTAAAGCTGTGGAGGCCAGGTCATTAGGTATATATGAGGCAGAGATTGATAGGTTCCTGATTGGACATGGCATCAAAGGTTACGGGGAGAAGGCCGGGAACTGGGGTTGAGCAGGGAAAAAAAAAATCAGCCATGACCGAATGGTGGAGCAGACTCGATGGGCTAGATCGCATAATTCTTCTCCCATGTCTTATGGTCTAGATGGGTTGACTGCTATTGGCACACATAGAATGCTGGAGGAACTCAGCAGACTAGGCAACATTTATGGAAAAGAGTACAGTCGACGTCTCACACCAAGACCCTTCATCCTGATGAAAGTTCTCGGCCCAAGGCATCAACTGTATTCTTTTCCATAGATGTTGCCTGGTCTGTTGAGTTCCTCCAGCATTTTGTGTGTGTTGCTTGGATTTCCAGCATCTGCAGATTTTCCCATATTTGTGACTACTGCTGAAATAGTATAGTTCACAATGGCTCTCTGGCATAGACACATTAAGTTCCTCAGAAGTGCAGATAATAGTAGATCAGATTTAGCACAATAACTCTCTTCCACATAAGTTCACAGGCACAGAATCCTGGTCTCTTATGTTAACCTTTACTGGGTATGATTTCTGGACATTAGTAAGCTGATCTCTAGGAAGGACAGAACACAATTCAGGTTGAAGACCATTGGCAATAATACAAATTGAATTATTAGTATTAATAATTATTAATACTAATTATCAATAATAAATATTAATACTAATAAAATTATTACTATTGAATTATTACTAATAATTAATACTATTATTAGTATTAATTATTAGTAATAATTCGATAGTATTAATAATAATATAAAATAAGCCCTTTTAGGAGTAGCAGCTTGTAATGCATCATACATATTTTTATAAAAATATTCATTTACCATGGTGGCAGGTCCTGGCCTTGGAACTGGTATGGTGTTCTTGAAAACCCTGAAATCTAACCTCAAGAAGATTGCATTTGGGGCCTAGCCATGTTCTCATTAAGACTTCCAAATCCATAATACTAGGTTTGTGACACAAAACCACAGTTTTATGTTTTGTGAATAGCTTTCTCCAAACCTGTCTCCAGATAAGGCAGCTCTTCTACCATGGCTTATAATTCTCCTGTCATCCGAGTTCTATATACACCACTTGGTTCCCCACCCATAACGCTTCCAACAATCCCTTCTCATAATTATTAAACATATACCATGCTGATGTTCCCTTATTTGGGACAGGGAAGGACTCCTCTTGCCTCATTAAGCATTGAGTATGAGAGTTGCAAACTCATTTTTGCTGTATTGGTGCATGACAAATTGTACTATGCAATGACAATAAAGGTATTTCAATTTCAATTTCAGTTATTACCAATTTCTAGTCTCTCTTCCACACCCCGCCTATTTGCTCTTTCTTCTGTTCAGTACAGTGTCATGTAAGGATTAAACTTATGTACTCAGTTTCCTCAAACCCCTGTCTTACTTATCCTTTTTACTGGTACCAGTGTGTTCCTGAGACCAGATCTGGTGCATCCCTCATGTCAAGATCATAGCTGTCCCTTACGCTCTTACCATATGGATTTGGTACTTCCTGATGCGAGGCGTCCCTGAACTCTTGCGCGTCAAATCTGATATGCCCCTGATGCCATAGGCGTCCCTGACACTCTTACCGATGAAGTCTAATCATTGGTACATGCATGATCTGCGTGCCGTGCTGAAGACATTAGAATCACAGAAGAGAGAAACTGATTCACTCAATAGAGAGTAGACCAGAACACAGTGTATAGAATGGGAGCAGGGCAAAACCTGTCACTTGCTATTCACCTGTAAAGGCCACACAGAGCAAAAAGCAAACTTACTTTTTGGTAATCACTCCTCTATCAGAGTTTCCTCAGAAGCAGGCAGTCAATGTAACCCTTCTTGGTCTGCTCCTGGACCTAAACATGCAATCTCGGTGGAACCACCAGGTTCTGTCAAGTACCTTTTCATTATATGTCATACGGACAACAATTATTCAGGGTGGATTGATCATAAGCCTGTTTATTTTACCTACTGCAAGGGAGCACCATCACTGCACAAGAGCCAGTGGTAGCTTCTTAAAAGCAGGCAGCATAGCCTCTCCTTTACACCAAGTGTTAACTGCTATGCATTAGTTCAAGCTGAGGGCTCATTCCATTTGCCTGCTTAATCAGTATACTTGGCATTCTTCCTCTAACGCATCTACTTGTCTTCTTGCAGTTCGTACAGGTTCCATTTTGTTACTGCAAGTAAAGTACATTTCCATACCAAGGTTAATGATATTTCCTTTAAAATGATAAGTTCCCACAGATAAGCAAGGAAAAAGATACAAATTGTCTGTGAAAAATGTGTAAAAAAAATTTACATGAATTTAATCAAAAATTAATTAGGTATTTTGGCAGATGTGATATGAGAGTGGATTTATTGAAGCAAATCAGTGTCATTAAAATGCACAAATTTCATAAAGTATTAGTTACAAAATGAAGAAATGATAAATTAATTTTAATGATCATTAACATTTTAGATTGTGATTAATATTATGTTTAAAATAATTTAATCAAAAGTGAAATATTTGAACATTATTTGCACATCATTTAACACTGAATAATATAGGAATTGAAGCAGTATATCTCCTTTTGGACATCTCTCTTTCTGACAGCACAACAGAACAAAATATCTGGTTACTCTGACAAGATGCCCATTCAGACTTTTGATGACTAGGGTCTTCTCCTATCAAGCTACTAGGCTACAGTCCAAAAACAGAGGTAGTCCATTAATAAGTGAACTAGAAGATGTTGGATTTCCTGGGAAGTTGGAATGGATGGAGGTCATTCCATCTTTGAATGGACAATTCATTTTGGGGATTCAGTGTGAAATGGTGTTAGTTAAAGTTTGAATGGCACTTGCTGCAGCCAATTGCCAAAAATGCCATTTGGGCCTTGTTAGTATCAAGGTATCCCAGGTGCCATTTTAATTGAGTCTATTACTATATCATGAAAAACTCTCTTGATGTTCAACATTATGCTCTCTGATAATTCATGGTGGAGTCTATGAGATGTTTAGTCATTGCTTCCCATATGAGGTTACTTCTGCTCACTTTCTCCTTGGAGTCGTAGCTGAAAGTGCATCCCAACTATTTATGGAAATGCCAGTTTCTTCGTCTGTAAATGTAATAGTCTTCTTCAATGGGAAATACCAAATGAAAGATAGTGGGCAAGAGGAATGACTGAGGTTAAAAATACTCAAGTTTTCCATCAGTTAAACAGTGATGATATATTTGTTTTCAATTGTATACTCAAAGCTTCAGAGGACATTAAGACGGAATCCAGTTCACTAAAATACTGAACAATACTTAAAAATGAGACAAATCAATAACAAATGGCAAGGAAATGTGGAAAGCCCCCATTGTGAATAATGGAGTGAGTTCTCAGCTATATTTAAGGAACGTTTAAGAAACTCTTAGGCACATGAATGCTGGGGCTATGTGGGAGGGAAGAGTTAGGATAATCTTGGAGTCGGTTAAAAGATCAGCCTAATATTGTGGGCTGAGGTGTTGCTTCTCCAACCTGAGTTTAGCCTCACATGGCAGTAGAGGAGGCCATGTATGGACATATCCGAATGGGAATGGGAAGCAGAGTTGAAGTGGGTGGCAACCGGGAGATCCTGTCTGTTTTGGCGGACGGAGTGGAGCTGCTCGATGAAGCGGTCCCCCAATCTGCGTCGGGTTTCACCGATGTAGAGGAGGCCGCACCGGGAGCGCCGGATGCAACATCTCATATACCGTCTAGGTAGTCTCCAGCCCCTTGATACGAACATAGAATTCTCCAACTTCTGGTAATTCCCTCCCCTTCCCTTCCCCTATCCCTATTTCACTCCACCCCTCCCCCAGCTGCCTATCACCTCCCTCATGGTTCCACCTCCTTCTACTACCCATTGTGTTTTCCCCTTATTCCTTCTTCACCTTTCCTGCCTATCACCTCCCTGCTTCCTTTCCCCCACCCCTTTATCTTTCCTCTTACTGGTTTTTCACCTGGAACCTACCGGCCTTCTCCTTCCCAGCCTCCCCCACCTTCTTTATAGGGCCTTTGCCCCTTCCCTCTTCAGTCCTGACGAAGGGTCTCGGCCCGAAACGTTGACTGATCATTTCCACGGATGCTGCCCGACCTGCTGAATTCCTCCAGCATGTTGTGTCAACATTGAGGGTCATGGTCTCAAACTTTCTCTGGTTGACCCTGAGTCCAATCTGTCCACCAAAGGTATACAGGCACTGAGTTTTCTCTTGCATGTGCTGGCATGTTTATGATAGTAAATGCAAGGTCATCCACAAGGTCAAGGTCTTCTAAGGTAGAGAATAAAGAGACAACCTAATGTCTCTCTGCTTATCTTTCATTGTTCGCCCCATAAACCAGTCAAGCATCAGGTTAAGTAATGTTGCTGACATCACACAGCCTTGCCTGATTCCTGCCTTGGCTTCGAAGCTCAAATTGCAGTCCCCAGCTGTGCAGGTGAAGTTGGCATAGAAGCTTTGGATAAGCTGGATAATTTTGAAAGAGATCCCACATTATCTGAGAATTCATCAGAGGCGTTCCCTGTGGATGCTATCAAAAGCCTTTTCAAAGTCCAAAAATTTCACATACAATTGCCTCTGCTACTGTATGATGTTACACAGCGTGAAAATCTGATCGGCACAGCCTGTTTCTCCTGAAGTCATTTGCTCTTTCCTCAAGTATATATCGATAGTATCTGTAATCCGCTGGGCAATGACTTTGACGAGAATCTTGTAATGTCAGGCCAGTTGTTGCAATCACTTAGTGCTCCTTTCTTGGGGATTCTACAATAACTCCCTTTGTCCTGTCGTTGGGTACTTGTCCACATTCCCAGATTATTGTAAACAGTGGTTGCCGGATGGCTGCTGCAACTTTTGGTTCTGGTTTGAACAGTTCAGCATTCAAATTGTCATGTCCTGGAGCTTTGCTGTTCTTCAATGATTTAATTGCAGCAACAAACTCTTCTTTCTTGGGTGGATCTATGTTGATGTTAAGATCCTTCGCTGCTTCTTGTCTGCATGTGAGGTTCGTCATTTGGTGGTGGTCCATTCAGTACTTCTCTGAAACACTCCATCCATCGTGCTTCTTGTTCTTTCTCAGTTGTCAAAAGCAAACCATTCTTATCTCTTATGGGACCATTGGATCTGGCCTGGAACTTACTGCATAACAATTTTGAAATCTTGAATATATTTCCCAGCTCACCTCAATTGGCTGCTGCTTCAGCTTCCTCTGCAAGGTCTTCCACTTAGAGTCTCTTATCCTTTCTTACAAGTCTCTTCACCTTCTTGTTAGCTTCATTATATGAATTTCTCTTTAATTCATGTTCACCTTGGATCTAACATTTTCTTCTTATTTTTCCATCTTTCTTCTAAGGCCGCCCATGTTTCCTGCTGTATCCATTTTTTGTTCTTCTTTCCAGCTCTGTGACCTAGAAAATCCTCATTGCTCTCCTTAAAGACTGAAATAATCTGTTTTCACACTGTGTCAATCCTGTCTCATCGATGTCCTGCAAGGCCTGGAATCACTTCTTAAGCTGAATGGTGAAGGCAGACCTCACACCGGTGTCATTGAGCTTTTCAACATCAAAACTTCTATACACTGTGTTCTAGTCCCAGTGCTTTTCAGCGTGAGTTTCATCACTGCTACAAGAAAGTGGTGATCACTTCCCACATCTGCTCCTTTCTTCACCTTTACATCCTGCAAGGATTGTCTCCATATACCGTAGAACATTAAGTGATCGATCTGGTTCTTGTCATGTCCATTGGATGAGAGCAATGTCAGCTTGTGGACTTCATGGCATGGAAATAGAGTCCCCCTTATGACCAGATTTTTCATAGCACGGAATTCAACTAGTCTTTCACCATTGATATTCATTGTGCCACATCCATGTGTGCCCATAACCTGAGTGAAGTGGGAGTTGTTATTTCCCACTTTGGCATTTAGATCTCCTGTGATGATGATAACGTCATGGCATAGTGATAACTCCACCTTTGATTGCAGCTGTACGTAAAAAATGTCCTTTTCTTTAATGTCACTTTTGTTAGTTGGAGAATAGCACTGGGTAATAGTTATGTTCACTTGCTGCCCTTTCAGTCTGACTATCATCAGCCTACTGTTGATTGGTCTCCACTCCAGCAAGCACTTCTCATTGCCTTTCTTCAAATTGACAGCTACACCATCATGTTGCTGACCATCTTCCCTTCCTGATTATAAAACTGTTTTAGTAGTTGCTACATTTAGTCTGCCAAATCCTGTCCATCTGCTTTCACTGACGCCCAGTATATGTAGGTTGTAATGGCGCATTCCTGCAGTTATTTGTGCTAGCTTGCCGGCATTGTACATGGTTCTTACATTCCAAAAAAAGCAATTTTGGTCTTGATCTTGATGGTATTCAGTGCTTCCTCCTTGGTGCCAGTAGCTTGCTCTGGGTTGTCACTGCTGTTTGTCATACAAGTCTCAGGAGGAGACCCAGGAATACCATCGCACACAGATATAGGATTCTTCATTGTCATTTCAATGACAATATTTTTGACCAGTCAGGCTTGTTAGCCCTGAGCTGAACCCCCAAATGCAGAGGACCGAAAGACCACTTTTACTCTGGCCTTTGGCATGGATGACCCTATCAAGAGTCAAACCACAAGACCCTGACTCCTGCCAACATAGCTGTCTAAACTCTACTGCAACGTTGTGGTCCTCTTGGAGGTTCAATCTGAGACACAGGACTTCATGAAACAACTTAAAAACTGTGCAGAAGAGAATTACAGATTCAGTGCAGTGCTTTGTAATGCAATAGAGTCAAATCTTTTCTTATTGCTCTTTCCTACAACAGTGCAAATGTCTTTCCCTCAGGGAAATATCCAGTTCCTCCTTTTGAATATGCAAACACAAGGAAATCTACAGATGCTGGAAATTCAAGCAACACGCACAAAAAGTGCTGGTGAACGCATCAGGCCAGGCAGCATCTATAGGAAGAGGTACAGTCGACGTTTTGGGCCGAGACCCTTCGTCAGGACTGGCCTGAAAGGGTCTCGACCCAAAGCGTCGACTGTACTTCTTCCTATAGATGCTGCCTGGCCTGCTGCATTCACCAGCATTTTTTGTGTGTGTTCCCCCTTTTGAATACCTCAGTTAATCGGTTCCATTATCCTTCCTGTCTTTGAATATCAAGCCAGAATCTCTGCATAAAAGTTTTATTTTTCATCAAATTGCCACTGTGTCTACTCAACTATGCTTGGAATCCATGATTATAAGACCTTAAGCTAGTGGGAATAGCTTGTTTTACCCTATATTAGCCCATTTGATCTTTATCAGCTCCCTTTGTGTTCTTGGCAGCATCATTTAGGATGCTTTTTTATCTAATTTGACTTGGCTTCTTTGAGACACAGACACTGAAGCGAATTTGTTGGTTCTCCTTTCCCTGCAAACTTTATAATTCTACAATTTTACTCTGAAATTGGCTTTATCGCATTACCACTGTTATGTATGAATTACATTGTTAAAAAGGTCAAATTGGAGACTTCAAGCTGTTGAAGTGGTAAATTTTCAAAATTCAATGTAATATGCCATTATAAAACAATTACCTGTTATGAATGCAGAAAATACTCTCTTTATAGTTCATTTGGATAGTTCGATTGTGACTTTCTGCAAATTTTTGAACATCTCTAACCATGATTTCATTCAGTCGAGCAGAGAAGTAAGCTGGTATAGCTCAAAGTGATCTTTTCACAGAACTTACATTTCAGCTGGACACAATTTATACTTAAGTTTTGAATGAAACACTGAACTTGCGCTTTGTGTGCCTGTTGAGATGGATGGGAAAATACCAGTGAGAGTCAAGTTCACTAGTATCTACCCTTCAATGAAAATTGCAACAGCAAACTAACCTGCTGGCCTATTGTCATCCTTCTTGCTATTCTTATATTGATAACATCAAAACCTATATAAAGTAATATTTTATTTTGTAATAAGCGGGATCTGGACTAACGGGAAAAATGGGCTGAGAATGGCAAATTGAATTTAATGCAGACAAGTATGAAGTCTTGCACTTCAGTAGGACCAACCAGGTTAGTACTTACATAGTGAGCAGTAGGACTCTGTCGAGTGTGGTAGAATAAAGGAATATAGGAATATGGGTCCATAATGCTTTGAAAGTGGTGTCACAGATAGATAGGGTCATAAAGAAAGCTTTTGGTACATTGGCCTTCATAAAGCAATGTATTGAGCACAGGAAATAGAATGTCATGTTGAAGTTGTCTATGACTTTGGTGAGGTCCAATTTGAAGTATTATTTGCAGTTTTGGTCACCTACTTACAGGAAAGAAGTGAATAACATTGAAAGAGTACAGAGAAAATGTACAAGGATGTTGCTGGGTCTGGGACCCTGAGTTATATGGAAATATTGAATAGGTTATGACTTATTCCTTAACACGTAGAAGACTAAGAAGAATATTTGGTAGAAGCATACAGAATTATGAGGGGTATAGATAGGGTAAATGCAAGCAGACTTTTTCCACTGAGGTTG
This sequence comes from Mobula birostris, assembly GCF_030028105.1. Classification (NCBI taxonomy): domain Eukaryota; kingdom Metazoa; phylum Chordata; class Chondrichthyes; order Myliobatiformes; family Myliobatidae; genus Mobula; species Mobula birostris. Next base: position 152,602,053 of record NC_092374.1, read on the forward strand.
GGTGAGACTACAAGTAGTAATGGGTTAAATGGTGTTTCTACGCTGTCTCTATGACTCTGAATCTAATTAATAATGTTAAAAAGATGAAATTAACTTGGAAAATTGTGTACATTTTGAGACATGCTATCCCATTAAATCAGAATGAGTAGAAGGAAGACTTACAAAGATGCTGCCAGGACTCAAAGGGCCAAGTTATATGCAGTGGCTGGGTAAGTTAGTACATTATTACTTGGAATGCAGTAGATTGATGGATGACCTTATAGAGGAGTATAAGGTCATGAGAGGCATAGAGTGGTTGAACACACATCATCTTTTTCCCAGAGAAGGGCAACTAAAAACAAGAGGGTATAAGTTTAAGGTGAGAGGTGAAAGGCTAAAAAGAGACCTGAGTGGAAATTTTTTTGTGCAGATGGCGGTGTGCATAATAAATGAGTTGCCTGAGTAAGTGGTTGAGGTAGGTACAATAGTAGCATCTCAAGGATGATTGGGTAAGTTCATGGATAGGGACAGTTTTGAGGGGCACAACATGCGTGTACGGGACTTGCTTGGTAAGCACCATGGTCCACATGGTCTAGCTGGGCTGAAGAGACTGTTTCCATTCTGCATTATTCTATAGCTCTATGACTTGGCTGAATGCACAGGTATATATCTTAAAACTTATGCATAGCTTATCTATTCCACATTATACCTTCTTTCTTCTTTGTCATCTAAAGAAAGGATATCCATAATGTTTACAAAGAGTTTGGGAGGGTGTAGGAGGCAGAAAATGGAGCAGGGCGAGGCTGGGACTTGGGAATCCTAGAATTTAAAGGCAGTATTGCTGAATATTTCACTGAGGAACCCAGGCAGCCATTATTAATTTAAGCCAAACTCTCGAGTGCACCAAGAAACTCTTACTTAAACATGTTACTGGAGTAACCTGCTGTTTTTACATAGAACACATCTAACATCCATTTTGCATGTAGCTATTAAATAATGTGCAAACAAGGATAAGAATTTCAAAGTGGAAGTATTCAGACACCAGTAGCTCCTTTTTTTAAATAGAGGGTAGGGTAGTGAACAGGACTTGCAGGAAATTGGCACAGTATATAGCTAGTAATATTTTGAATGAGTTTGCATTTTATAAATAATAGATGTATGTACATTCTAACTATCTCTTTAAAAAACTATTTCCCCATAGCCACCCTTTCAGGTGTTACTACCTCAGCCTATGAGATCCAAACTGAGGTGCTGTATTTGGAATCATATTCTTTTGTCTAATCTCCATTCTCAGAACCAGCCCTAATCCTAGCTATTGGTGAAATCTTCGTTGTTACACTAATAACTCATTTGATGTTCGAGGTGTGTCTTTAGAAATGAGAACCTCAATGATATCAGCAACAAAATGGGTGTTTGTCATAAAAGATAATTAGAGAGAGATGTGTTACTGATATGCTGACAAGCCAGAAAACTGGTGTAAACTTTCCTTCCCCATTGTTGCATGCTCCTTTGCCAAGAAACAGATAGAAATCTAGCAATGTATTGCTCTGAGGCTCAGTATGGGGAAACTGTCTGCAAGGGCAGGTATTGAGCAAGCTGGAGGTGAGCAAGTGCTGAAGTGAGGGCTGATGACTACATCCTGACTGTTCCAGTGAGTTTAGGTCACTGGTGGTGCCTGGAAACACCTAATCCATACAATTCCCCTCTTTCTGCTGGGCTGCACAAGTCCTCCCAAGTTTAAGATTTTACTATGATACATGTTATGTGGGAGAAGGTGACATTGGCTTCCATGACATCCAACAGGAGGTGGAGAATGACTGTAGGACCCAGGCAACATGCCAGCCCCAGGAGCAGATGCTGCTGTCTCTAAGCAATAGCACCATAATCCCGCGGTGGCCAGGGTGCTGCCTTGGGCCACATGTCACTTCTGAGCCCTAGCCCACCTGACACCAACTTCTCCACAACAAAACGTGGGGTGATGCATTCCTGGATTAGCATGGGATTCCTGACACAGTAATGTTAAAGGAGCAAAGGTGTAAACACGAAGCTCTCAGTACAGGGACATCCAGCCAAGTGTGTGCCTTTTCCAAAGCACAGCAGATATCTAGCCATGAAGCTAAAGAGAGATGTAACAAATCAATTGCTGCTATTCCAGCTAGTGCTAGGAGACCATTAACTAATTTTGCTAATTCCAGCTGTACACTCAGTGGCCTCTTTAATAAGTACCTCCTGTACAGAGTGTATGTTTGTGCTGTAGTCCATTCACTTTAAGGTTTGACATGTTGTGCATTTAGAGATGCTCTTCTGCACACCACAGTCTGTGCAGTTTACCAAATACATCTCACTGATGCACCTCAAGGATATGTGCTTATCCCACTGCTATACTCTCTCTACACTTACAACTGTGTGGCTAGGCACAGCTCAAATGCCATCTATAAATTTGCTGACCTCAGAACTATTGCTGGCAGAATTTCAAATGGTGACAAGGAGGCATACAGGAGCGAGATAGATCAGCTAGTTGAGCTGTGTCATAGAAACAATCTTGCACTCAAAGTCAGTAAGGCCAAGGAGTTAATTGTGGACCAGGAAGGGGAAGTCAAGGGAACACATACCAGTTCTCGTCAAAGGATCAGCAGTGAAAAGGAGAGTAGCTTTGTGTTCCTGTGTGTTGACATCCCTGAAGATCTATCTTGAGCTCAACATATTGATGCAATTACAAAGAAGGCACGACAGTGGCTATATTTCATTAAGACTTTGAGGTGACATGGTATGTTCACCAAAGACACTTGCAAATATATACACATGTACTGTGGAGACCATTCTAATTGGTTGCATTATCATTTGGTATGGAGGGACAACTGTAGAGGTTTAGAAAAAGCTGCATTAAGTTGTAAACTCAGTCAGGTCCATTATGGGCACTAGCCTCCCTAGTATTGAGGAGATTTTCAAAAGGCAATATGCCTCAAAAAGGCAGCATCCATCATTTAGAATTCCCGTCACCCAGGACTTAACCTCTTCTCATTGCTACCATCAAGGAGGAGATACATGAGCCTCAAGACACACACTCTTCATGTCTGGAACAGCTTCTTCTCCTCCACCATCAGATTTCTGAATGGGCAATGGATACTACCTCACGTTTTTTTCCTCCTCTATTTTTGCACTACATATACATATGTTTTATTGAAATTTATAGTATTTTTATTATGTATTACAGTGTTCTGCTGCACATAAACTAAATTTCACAACATAGGCCAATGATATTAAGCCTGATTCTAACAGTGATTTTGATTCACTGTTGTAATACATGGTTATTTGAGTTACTGACGCCTTCCTGTCAACTTGAATCAGGCTGGCCTCTCTCCACTGGCCTCTCCCATTAACAAGGTGTTTTTGCCCACAGAACTCGCTACTCACTTGATGTTGTTGTTTTTTTTTAATTTTTCACATGATTCTTTGAAAACTCTGTTGTGTGTGAAAATCCTGGGAGGTCAGCAGTTTCTGAAATACTCAAAACACCCCATCTGGCACCAACAATCATTCCACAGTGAAAGTTACTTTAATCACATTTATTCCCCATTCCAATATTTGGTCTGAACAACAACTGAACCTCTTGATAATGCCTGCATGTTTTTATGCATTGAGATGCTGCCACATGATTGGCTAATTATATATTTGCATGGACAAGCAGGTTTAGAGATTTACCTAATAATATGGCTGCTGAGTGCATCTCTTCCAATGATCGTGAATGCACAAGACACTGGTATCTGAAAGTACAAAGAATCAGTTGGAGGACCACAGTAAATTGAGCAACACCTGTGGGTGGATTGCAGTTGCAGATGGTTCAGGCCAAGAGTTCTGATGCAAGGATTCAATTTTAAACATTGATAACTCCTCTACCCACAAAGATGCTGTGTCATCCATGGAGTGCACCAAGCAGATTGTTTGTCCTTACAATTATACTTTTGCATTCATCAATTCTTTATCATCTCTAAAGCCAAAATCATGCATTACACTGCTGACTTTTGCCATGTTCTGCCTTTATTTTCTAGGAACCTGATACCCAATCTTGTTGCTTGCTTCAGTCATGTCACATCACCTTAGTTCTCACTGAACTATGTCATTTCCAGAGTAGAGTTCTTATCTAATGTTGTAATCCTTCCTTTGTCCCTTCATTTCTTTACAATCTATCTGAACTTGCTCATTAATGTACATTTTCCAAATTTTTCAGGGTTGGTAGTCCAAGCGGGTCTGGAAGTCAAGGCCCAAAATTCAAACCTATGATCAATAAACCCTGGGGTTGAGGCACAAAATGAAATCTTTGAACCTGGAAGTGGGGTTGGAAGATACTGAGGGTGGAGACCAGCAGTGCCAGGTCAGCGATCCCAGGTAAGAGGTCCACACAGGCAAGAGTCATGCGGGCCAGTGACCTTTAGCCCACCAGGAATGGAGGTCAGTGCGAGTCAGGAGGTTGAGGCCCGATAGGTCAAAACCATGATTGGCAAGTTCTGGGGTCGATACTCAGAGGTTGGTGAAGTCCAGATGGCAAATTCAAAGCTTGTTCCTTCTTGTATGTATGTTCTGTTTGTTACAGAGTGGGAGTTGAATGGCATTAGATCCTTTGGAACCAAATAAATGGGAGTAATCCTAAGTTTTGTTAATTGATTATTTAATTTAAGAATTATGAACTTTGTTTCGTAATTGTATAATAGCTTCTGTTTATTTACACTTTGTGTTAGTCAGATTCAGATTCAAATTTATTTATTAGGTGTACATTGAAATATACAGGGGAATGCATAGTTTGCATGAAACGAGCAACAAAACAAGACAACTGCAGCAAAAAAAAAGCCACTTTTCCATCCTCCTACCCACTCAAGCATACAGATAGGCTTCCAACCCCAGGGCAGTGGAATCGCAATGAAACCTGCTGATTGAAGCTGTCAACAATTCCCTTTTATCCAGCTGGGAAGATTTCAAAGATAACTGAACCAGTGAAAGCACTTACAACTCCCCCATATAAGTGACTTTCTAGTCAATTGCCATTATTAAGTTAGTTAGGAAAATTCAGTCTCTAAGTATACATGGAGAGGTGGTAAATTGGATTAGACATTGGCTAAATGGAAGAAGCCAAAGAGTGGTAGTAGAGAATTGCTTCTCCGAGTGGAGGCCTGTGACTAGTGGTGTGCCACAGGGATCAGTGCTGGGTCCATTGTTATTTGTCATCTATATCAATGATCTGGATGATAATGTGGTAAATTGGATCAGCAAATTTGCTGATGATACAAAGATTGGAGGTGTAGTAGACAGTGAGGAAGGTTTTCAGAGCCTGCAGAGAGACTTGGACCAGCTGGAAAAATGGGCTGAAAAATGGCAGATGGAGTTTAATACAGACAAATGTGAGGTATTGCACATTGGAAGGACAAACCAAGGTAGAACATACAGGATTAATGGTAAGGCACTGAGGAGTGCAGTAGAACAGAGGGATCTGGGAATACAGATACAAAATTCCCTAAAAGTGGCGTCACAGGTAGATAGGGTAGTAAAGAGAGCTTTTGGTACATTGGCCTTTATTAATCAAAGTATTGAGTATAAGAGCTGGAATGTTATGATGAGGTTATATAAGGCATTGGTGAGGCCAAATCTGGAGTATTGTGTTCAGTTTTGGTCACCAAGTTACAGGAAGGATATAAATAAGGTTGAAAGAGTGCAGAGAAGGTTTACAAGGATGTTGCCGGGACTTGAGAAACTCAGTTACAGAGAAAGGTTGAATAGGTTAGGACTTTATTCCCTGGAGCGTAGAAGAATGAGGGGAGATTTGATAGAGGTATATAAAATTATGATGGGTATAGATAGAGTGAATGCAAGCAGGCTTTTTCCACTGAGGCAAGGGGAGAAAAAAACCAGAGGACATGGGTTAAGGGTGAGGGGGAAAAGTTTAAAGGGAACATTGGGGGGGCTTCTTCACACAGAGAGTGGTGGGAGTATGGAATGAGTTGCCAGACGAGGTGGTAAATGCGGGTTATTTTTAACATTTAAGAATAAATTGGACAGATACATGGATAGGAGGTGTATGGAGGGATATGGTCCGCGTGCAGGTCAGTGGGACTAGGCAGCACAGCCAAGAAGGGCCAAAAGGCCTGTTTCTGTGCTGTAGTTTTTCTATGGTTTCTATTGATGGGAAGTTGGGAGTTTGGGAAGCTGGGATGGAACTTATCCTCAGGAATGATAATAAAAGACACAGCATATTCACCTACATGGTAGGAAACCTATTGATAGTGTTCTACCCTGGAAGATAAAAGGAAAGAAATCAGGTGATACTGCATTAATTTCTTCTGACTTTCATAACCCCTTTATCTCCCAAGGCAAGAAGAGGATTATTTTCACTTTCATTCCAAACTAGAAATATATAGAAACCATAGAAACCATAACTACAGAACAGAAACAGGCCTTTTGGCCCTTCTTGGCTGTGCCGAACCATTTTCTGCCTAGTCCCACTGACCTGCACACGGACCATATCCCTCCATACACCTCCCATCCATGTATCTGTCCAATTCATTTTTAAGTGTTAAAAAAGAACCCGCATTTACCACCTCGTCTGGCAGCTCATTCCATACTCCCACCACTCTCTGTGTGAAGAAGCCCCCCCTAATGTTTCCTTTAAACTTTTCCCCCATCACCCTTAACCCATATCCTCTGGTTTTTTTCTCCCCTTGCCTCAGTGGAAAAAGCCTGCTTACATTCACTCTATCTATACCCATCATAATTTTATATACCTCTATCAAATCTCCCCTCATTCTTCTACGCTCCAGAGAATAAAGTCCTAACCTACTCAACCGTTCTCTGTAACTGAATTTCTCAAGTCCCGGCAACATCCTTGTAAACCTTCTCTGCACTCTTTCAACCTTATTTATATCCTTCCTGTAATTTGGTGACCAAAACTGAACACAATACTCCAGATTCGGCCTCACCAATGCCTTATACAACCTCATCATAACATTCCAGCTCTTATACTCAATACTTTGATTAATAAAGGCCAATGTACCAAAAGCTGTCTTTACGACCCTATCTACCTGTGACGCCACTTTTAGGGAATTTTGTATCTGTATTCCCTGATCCCTCTGTTCTACTGCACTCCTCAGTGCCTTACCATTAACCCTGTATGTTCTACCTTGGTTTGTCCTTCCAACGTGCAATACCTCACACTTGTCTGTATTAAACTCCATCTGCCATTTTTCAGCCCACTTTTCCAGCTGGTCCAAGTCCCTCTGCAGGCTCTGAAAACCTTCCTCACTGTCTACTACACCTCCAATCTTTGTATCATCAGCAAATTTGCTGATCCAATTTACCACATTATCATCCAGATCATTTATATAGATGACAAATAACAATGGACCCAGCACTGATCCCTGTGGCACACCATTAGTGACAGGCCTCCACTCGGAGAAGCAATTCTCTACCACCACTCTTTGGCTTCTTCCATTGAGCCAATGTCTAATCCAATTTACCACCTCTCCATGTATACCTAGCAAATGAATTTTCCTAACTAACCTCCCATGCGGGACCTTGTCAAAGGCCTTACTGAAATCCATGTAGACAATATCCACTGCCTTCCCTTCATCCACTTTCCTGGTAACCTCCTCGAAAAACTCCAATAGATTGGTCAAACATGATCTACCACGCACAAAGCCATGTTGACTCTCCCTAATAAGTCCCTGTCTATCCAAATGCTTGTAGATTCTGTCCCTTAGTACTCCCTCCAATAACTTACCTACTACCGATGTTAAACTCACCGGCCTATAATTTCCCGGATTACTTTTTGATCCTTTTTTAAACAACGGAACAACATGAGCCACTCTCCAATCCTCCGGCACCTCACCCGTAGACAGCGACATTTTAAATATTTCTGCCAGGGCTCCCACAATTTCAACACTAGTCTCCTTGAAGGTCCGAGGGAACACTCTGTCAGGTCCTGGGGATTTATCCACTTTAATTTTCCTCAAGACAGCAAGCACCTCCTCCTTTTCAATCTGTACCATTTCCATGATCTCACTACTTGATTCCCTCAATTCCATAGACTTCATGCCAGTTTCCTTAGTAAGTATAGACGCAAAAAACCTATTTAAGATCTCCCCTATTTCCTTTGGTTCCGCACATCGCCGACCACTCTGAACCTCAAGAGGACCAATTTTATCCCTTACAATCCTTTTGCTCTTAATATACCTGTAAAAGCTCTTTGGATTATCCTTCACTTTGACTGCCAAGGCAACCTCATGTTTTCTTTTAGCCCTCCTGATTACTTTCTTAAGTATTTTCTTGCACTTCTTATACTCCTCAAGCACCTGATTTACTCCCTGTTTCCTATACATTTCATACAACTCGCTCTTCTTCTTTATCAGAGTTGCAATATCCCTTGAGAACCAAGGTTCCTTGTTCCTATTCAATTTGCCTTTAATCCTGACAGGAACATACAAACTCTGCACACTCAAAATTTCCCCTTTGAAGGCTTCCCACCTACCAATCACATCTTTGCCAAAGAACAACCTGCCTCAATCCACGCTTTTTAGATCCTTTCTCCTTTCTTCAAATTTGGCCTTCTTCCAGTTCAGAACCTCAACCCTAGGACCAGATCTATCCTTGTCCATGATCAAATTGAAACTAATGGTGTTATGATCACTGGAACCAAAGTGCTTCCCTACACAGACTTCTGTCACTTGTCCTAACTCGTTTCCTAACAGGAGATCCAATATTGCATCCCCTCTAGTTGGTCCCTCTATATATTGATTTAGAAAACTTTCCTGAACACATTTTACAAACTCTAAACCATCTAGACCCCTAACAGTATGGGAGTCCCAATCAATGTATGGAAAATTTAAATCCCCTACCACCACAACTTTATGTTTCCTGCAGTTGCCTGCTATCTCTCTGCAGATTTGCCCTTCCAAGTCTCGTTGACTATTGGGTGGTCTGTAATACAATCCCACTAATGTGGCCATACCTTTCCTGTTTCTCAGCTCCACCCATAAGGACTCAGTAGACAAGCCCTCTAATCTGTCCTGCCTGAGCACTGCTGTAATATTTTCCCTGGCAAGCAATGCTACTCCCCCCCCCTTTTATTCCTCTGCCTCGATCACATCTTGAACATCAGAACCCTGGAATATTAAGCTGCCAGTCCTGCCCCTCCTGCAGCCAAGTTTCACTAATTGCTATCACATCATAATTCCATGTGTCAATCCACGCCCTCAACTCATCCGCCTTCCCCGCAATACTTCTAGCATTGAAATATATACACCTCAGAAGATTTTTACCACCACTCACAACCTTTCTATCAGCAGATTTGCTTGAACTTTCGACATCATTTATTTTCAGCCCAGCCACACTGTCAGCTTTGGCACTCTGGTTTCCATCCCCCTGCAAATCTAGTTTAAAACCTCCCCAATAGCACTAACAAACCTCCCTGAAAGGATATTGGTCCCCCTGTAGTTCAAGTGTAACCCGTCTCTCTTGTACAGATCCCACCTGCCCCAGAAGAGGTCCCAATGATCCTGAAATCTGAAACCCTGCCCCCTACACCAGTTCCTCAGCCACTTTTTCCTCCTCCAGAGCATCCTATTCCTACCCTCACTGGCATCTAGCACAGGTAGCAATCCTGACATTACCACTCTTGAGGTTCTGCTTTTCAACTTCCTACCGAGCTCTCTATACTCACTCTCCAGGACCTTCTCACTCTTCCTTGCTATCTCATTGGCACCAATGTGCACCACAACATCTGGAAGGTCACCCTCCCACTTCAGAATGTCATGCAAGAGATCAGGGACATCCTTAACCCTGGCACCCGGGAGGTAACAAACCATCCTGGATTCTCTGTCACGACCACAGACCTCCTATCTGCACCTCTAACTATCGAATCCCCTATCACTACCACTCTCCTCTTTTTCCACCCTCCCTTCTGCACTGCAGAGCCAGACTCAGTGCCAGAGATCCGGCTACTGCAGTTTGTCCCAGGTAAGTCATCCCCCCCAACAGTATCCAATGCGGTATACTTGTTGTTGAGGGGAATGGCCACAGGGCATATATCTTCCCAAACAAAAATAGTTAGCTTTCATCTCTCTACCACATCCATACAGAGGGTCACTAAGGAAAAAGTTGGGCATGCAGATAAAAGTTTGGGCACTATTGTACATTGTTTGTCCACTTCAAACATTTCATATTGGTAACAGCCTACTTCATTTTCTCATCAGATCCCTGCCTAGTTCTTCTAATGATCCTGGAGATCTTGTAGTGTTTGAAATGCACAGACAATGTAAAACAGAGCCCAAACCTTTATCTTTAAGCAAAGGAAAGTCAACTGACAGGATTCTTTACTATTGTTGTAGTTTGTCCATAATTTTATCTGGTTAAATTAAAATAACATTGGACGTTTTAATGTGCTCAATCCAGGGATCCAATATGATAATCAACAGGTCAGGCAATGTCTGTGTAGGGATATGGACAATCGACATTTTGGGTCAAGTCTGTTTCTTGCAGCCTAATTACTGAAGAGCTGATCATACTGCATGATGGATTGCCAGGCATATGTCACTCTTTTTCCTCAGCCTTCCATCCCCAACAGCAATATAATCACTTCTCATAAGATAGTGTGAGTCCTAATTTGAAAAGCTACATGTGAAATCTCTTTTATTTACCTTAAAGCCGATGTGTGTTGATGGTGAAATCTTCAGTTATACTATAAAGCAGATTATTCTAATGTTTTGCTCATCACAGATGAGCTTAAGTTTAGAGAGTCTGCCACTCTGTAAAACTAAGTTCATTTAAGACACTGTTTATTGCAAAATTCTGAAAGATCTATGCCTTGCCTTGCACCAAAATCTACATCACTGCCTACTACAGTCACTTAATCATAAATCTGGAGATTCATACACTCAGCGGCCTGCTTCTTAATACAGATACCTAAGTATCATCAACTCAATGCATAAAATCATACAGATATAGTCAAGAGATTCAGTTGTTGTTCAGAGCAAACATTGGAATAGTGAAGAAATGTGACTTTGACTGTGGAATGATTGTTGGTGCTGGACAGGATGGTTTAAGTGTCTCAGAATTGCTGATCTCCTGGGATTTACATGCACAAGATTCTCTAATGTTTACAGAGAATGGTGCAAACACACAAAAAACATCCAGTGAGCATTGTTCTTTGGATGAAAATGCTTTATTAATGAGAGACCTCAAAGCAGAATGGCTAAGAATGATTCAAGCTCACAGTAACTCAAATAACCATGTGTTGCAAGAGTGGTGTGCAGAGGAGCATTTCTGAATGCACGACTGATAAGCCTTGAAGTGGATGGGCTACAGCAGCAGAAGACCATGAACATACACTCAGTGGTCACTGTATTAGGTACATTAGGCACCTAAAGAAAAAGTGGCACACATCGATCCTCTGAGATGTTGATGTTCAGGAATTTGAAACAGCTTATCCTTTCCACTGCTGACCCCTCAATGAGGACTGGTGTGTGTTCTCCTGATTTTCCCTTCCTGACGTCAAATTTATTCTTGACAACATCTAGGCAAGTTACAGTGTCATTACTGAGTCCAATGAATGACTGGATAGGATCAACAGGAATCATTGTAAAAAACTTTGCTAAAGCAAAAGTCCATTTAAACCTCATTAAAAGGGATCTGATTATCCTTGAGACATCAGGATATGATCAAAGTAAATTATGGTGATTAATCCATTAGTGACATACTATGCATTCTGACTCAAGATGGAGGTTGCTGCTATAGCAGAACCTACAGTGAGGAAAATTTTATTCCCACATTCCCTAATAATAAATGAAATGCAACTGCCAAGTACGTCCTGTCAAATTGAAAAACACGTTATAGACGGTGGTATCCCTTCAATGGTGTTTCATCCGCAGGAATGCACATCAAGCAAGTGACCTTCTGAGCATGTCAATGAGATCAGTGTAATATAGGATGTGCTGTAGGGAGAGACATCTGAGCTCTGTTGGGACGTTAGCAGGGCTGATGAGACTTTGCCAAGCAACGTTCATGTAAGGGGGTTTCATCTTTTATCTTACTGCGTAGGCAAATTAAAATTGCTTCTTTGTTATGTTAAATGCTGAGAAAGTTCTTGCGCTTGCAGCTTGTTTTGGGTTAGACTGTGATAAGAAGATGTTATGAACCAATTGGGATATTTGTTATGTTTTTGGTGTATCTGAAGATATTGTATGCGCAGGGTTTTGGGGGAGAAGGCGGCAGAGAGAGACAGGTGCTGTGAGTCCGCTAACGGGGTCGGACCCTGAGGGGGGCATTCGGCGAGGAGAGGAGATGGAGACGGACTCGTGTGGAGCGTCTGGTTGACCACCGTTGTTGGTCCCAGGCGACCGGTCCAGGTGGTCTGAGGGGTCGCAGGGTGAAGAAGAAGGGTCCTGAGCTCCAACTGTTTGTGCACGTAGAGATTGAACTTTGATAAGTGTGGTGCCTTTTATTTTCCTTTTATATTTTATTCTCTATTAATTATATAGCTCCAGTAATATCTATAAACTGTAAATCATTGAATCATATCCGGTGTATTGTCTGTTATTTGGGTGGGGTGGGGTGCATCACACAGCATCCACACAAACTATTACCCAGTTAGGCGGGGCCGAGGGCTGTTTCCTTAGATGACAGCGAGCCGAGCGACCCTGAGGCTGGCTAGGGGGGCTACATTCAGATAAGTACATTGTAACCATGATACCAGGTAAGATGGCAGCAAGTGACAGGTTGGAAAATCCAGACCTTCATGTTGTTTTGCAGGTGCCACTTTATAGCCAGAGATTGGTTCAGTGTCTAATTAATTGACTTTACCCAGTATGGTTGGACTTTTGTTATCTTAGATCTTGACAGTCAAGGCTGTTAGACTTTAAACAGGAAACCTCTGAACAGCTTAAGTCAATGTCTTGATATTGGAATGCTGACAAAGGCATTTTTCACCTCATTTGTTTAACAAGTTCCCAGTCCACAAACAGTGATGGATAGAAGAGCTTAGAAGCCTGTAACTTAAAAATGTCCCCAAACATCTCATCCCAATTAAACTCTACCTCTTTAACAAACTTCTTGTCACCTACACTGCTTTGGCTTGAAATTGATTTTTGTCTGATTTCTGAATGATTTACCATTTCATTCCATTTATATAAGTGGATTTGTTGCTGTTACTCCAATACAGAACACTACTGCAAAAGGATTTATTTACAGTTCTGTTCTCAGACTGCCAACTGAGCTACTTGAAAGAGAAATAATTAAAATTATAATTAGACCAGGCACCATTAATGTTCATCAGTGACAGTGCCTGCTTGTCAAATTATCTATGCCTTTAATAATGGAGAACTACTTTGGATTAAACAGTTAGTCTGACAACATATGAATGAATCATCCTATAGAATACTCAGCATCTGCCTTGAAAAGGTTATCATTATTCCAGAAACAAAGACTAACACAAATGTAAAAAACACAAATCTCTGCATCTTGCCTGGCAAGATAGAACGACATGATCAAATTAAATTATTGGAATTAATACATCAGAGTAGTATTGTGTACTATAGAAGCAGACTAGTCAAAAAAAATAGACCAATATTGTTAATGCTCCTTGTGAAATTTCTCACATTGCCTCATCTTGCCCTCTTGTTCTTCATTTTACCCTTCCCTATCTACCTTCCTTAGATGTTCAAAGTTAAAAGATCAAAGTCTAAAGAACATTTATCTTCAAACTACATACCATACACAGCTTTGAGATTCATCTTCCTGCAGGCAGCCACAAAACAAAGAAGGAGAATAAAATTCCCCAAAATAAACCACACCATAAAAACAGTCATAATCCAATATGCAAAAAAAGAACAAATCATGCAAACAATATTTTTTAAAAAATCCACAGAGTCGCTGAAAGTAAGTCCATAACAATTTGTCAGTTCTCTGCTGCAGTCAGTCCAGAAGCCTGATGGTTGCAGGCCACTGCCATGGAGCCAGGTTCAGCGCTAAGGTGTGTCAGTGGTTGCAGGCCACAGGTGCAGGATCAGTTCAGTGTTGAGGTGAGTAAAGTCTCCCAGAATATTGAGCTGAATAACAGTTTGTCCTCCACCATCAGTCTCATTGCATTAACCTTTTTAATCTTCTCAGTGCTTAAATCAGTCAAACATCAGTTTGTTATCCACTCTTGGGCCAATGCTCCACTGCTTCATCTTGGCCCCAAGTCCACTCTAGCAATGGCCACGGCAACAGTAATTGCATTTTGGAGAGTTCAATTTGCCAAATACTTCAGCATATCACAAAAATACCAGGTCGTACAGATGTTTGAAAACCACACCATCCAGCGGGAAATTACAGGTGATCATGGTCCCGAGAAAGCATATTTTGTAGAATAGTTAGTAGTTTTGTTTGCTGTCTGCAAAGTGTCACCACATCACAGTTCAGCTCCACTAGTCCCTGTAATATCATTTCCAGATTCTGAACACTTGCCAAATTAAACTTCCTCAATTTTTTTAATGTTGATCAACAGCATCCAGTTTCACTTCAAAACAGATTCACTTAAACCTACAATCTGTAAAGAATGTGAGTAATGTGATTAAAGGAACACTTGAAATGCATTCATACAAGAAAATGTGTCCTTACCTCAGTTAGTATTGGAGCATTGTACTCCGCTTCACAGAAAATGCATTTAAGTGTAGTTTTATTGTTAGAAAATGGACCAGATATGTGCAGTGACATTGCATTGTCCTTGCAGTTTGATGTCACTTGCCTTTTTGCACATATAAACTTCACTGACAGACTCCCATTAGTAGAACGAATTCAATACATTTTTATGCTTGCCCTTCATGTTCAGATTACTGACGCAGTAATTGCCAGGTTGGAGCTTCCAACTACCCTTCTGCCACAGGGGATGGTTCCACTGACAGCGCCACAATTGCTTAGATAAATTGGTTCCTTTAGAGAATTTTCTATTTAGTCCTTTGATCACTAAAGCATGATGTTCTTAAGCCTTGCTGCCAGTTCCTTGAGAGCCAGCCACACTTGCTCAGGAGTAATTGGAACTCTGTTATTTTTCCGTGCTCTGCTGTGTGCTTATATTCATCTCAACCCATGACCCATGATGCCTTTATATTCATTAGGGTGCAAACCTCTTAACATATTCAAAGTCAGACAATTGTTGGGGGAAGACAATGGTTTTGCAGAAATTCTTAACACATAAGAGCTGAGACAGGAGGAGGAGGACAGGAGGAAACAATGGCGCCTAACGGCGACTCCTATGCTTGCCTCTTCGGAAACAGCTCTATTTCCATTTTTAATATCTCCATTTTTCCCTTTCAGGGTTCTTTTGAAGACCCTGACCTGGAGTTACACGTCGATTTCAGTTCTTTGCGGGAATGGGACCCGCTCTCGGGGTATCATGCCTGACCGTTATTCGGTATGTCATGGATGCAGCCTAGGAGATTAGCTCGCCTTTGAAGTTCTGGGATCTTGTGGCTCTGGAGACAGGTGGACTGGAGGTTGGTATCTCTGCAGGAAATCAGTGTGTTGTGGGAAATGGAGAGCGAAAGCAGCGAGCTGGCAGCTGGCTGTGTGCCTGATGTGCCCAGAGACCCCAGTTCTTTGGGCACAGAGCTTGGAAAAAGTGACGCAACAGACTTTTAACATCATAAATCAGCAAGCTGTTTGTTATGTCTTCCCTCTCGCTGTGAAATGGGGACACCTCTTTCTCCCTTATTAGGGAGAGAGAGAGAGCCTGTGGTATATTGAATACCAGGTGAAGGTGTAGTCTTTGGGGTACTGCAAGTCTGTGTCTTTGCTGATACTTTGCTGCACGCTTCAGTGCTTGGTGGTGGGTGATGATTTCTTTTGCTGGTGGGAGAGGGGGGATTATTGCTTTGCTGCTGCTTATGCATGGGAGGGAGGTGTGGGGGGGTGCTTTGGGGTTCTAACATTTAAGTGTCATTCATTATTTGTCAATCCTCTGTTTTCGTGGATGGTTGCTAAGGAAAAGTATTTCAGGATGTATATTGTATACATTCCTCTGACATTAAAAGTACCTTTGAAATTTTTGAAACAGATGTTCTTGCAAAACTCAGTAAAATTAGAGACCCTGGAATGCAATTTCTTCTTGTTCAGCCCAAATGCCAGATCAATGTGTGGCATCCACCTGCTATTGTGGCTCCTCGTTGTCTGATGTTTATTATCTCATTCACTGTTGGATCCCAGTGCTTTTTTTATTCCTCTTCGTGCCTTGTGGTGCAACGGCTGACATCCTTGTTGTTTCTTTAACATTTGTCTGTTTTTTACAAGGCTGAGTTGCTAGCTTGATGTTCAACCCAGAATGGATGGAAAGCATGCAAGGAGTTGTCCTGCATTCGAACCTGGACCACTCGCCTCGAAGTTCAGTGCAGATGCCGCTACACCACGGGCTGGCTGTTGCCGGATATTGGCAGCTTATCTTGAGTAATTACCAGTGCAGCAATGTTGGAATGGCTCCAACTGCTTAAGAGATCTGAATATTGATTTTAAAATGGAGAGGCTCAAAGGAAACTTCAATAATGCTTGACTACAACACAAAGGGATTGAAATGCAAATTGAGTTGGAATGTGTAATGGGCAATATTACATTTGCCACTTACAATATATATCCAGCTCCAATACAGCTGAAATATAGGCAAAAACAGCACTTATGTAACAGAATCAGAATCAAATTTAATATCACCAGCGTATGAGGTGAAATTTGTTGACCCTGTGGAAGCCTTACAATATAATTCAGAATAATAGAAAAAAAACATGGCTTATATTAAATAGTTAAATTGAATAAGTAGTGCAAGAATTGAAATAGAAAACTAAATGAGGTAATGTTCATGAATTCAGTGTCCATTCAGAAATCGGATGGCAAAGGGGAAGAAGCTGTTCTTGAATCATTGAGCGTGTGCCTTCGCGCACTGTACCTCCTTCCTGATGGTAGCAATGAAAACAGTGCATGTTCTGGGTGATGGAGTTCCTTAATGATAGGCACCACCTATGCTTCCACTTTCTTTCCCAGAGAATAGTTAGCATACAGTACTCATTATCACAGGCTACAATTGAAGAGAAGGCCAATGATTTCTTTAAAGGGAAAACAGAAGAAGTTTACAATAAGAAAGGAACAGGAGCAAATAGCAAATTGGTGTAGGAACAGCAGGTCAGGCAGCATCTGTGATGAAAAGGGAATGATCAATGATTTGGGTTGCGATTCTACATCAGGATCCTTTCCTTCCATAGAGGCCTCATGGCTTGCTGAGGTTCTTCAGCAGTTTGAATTTGCTCCAGCTTTTGATATCTGCAGCCTCTTGTGTCTCTAGAAAGGAAAGCGGGTTAAGTTGTTAGGTCTGGATAAAGTAGGGTGGAGGTAGGTGAAATAAACTTCCACATGCTGTTAATTCCAAATTATTTCATGCAATAGATAACATCAGTTGGTAAGATGCCTCTAAGACACAAAGATTTCAGTTCAAGGTTACTTCAAAAACCTGAGCACAAAAATCTTGTCGACTCTTCAATCAAAGGGTGTTCCCTGTTGGAATTTGTTTTGTTTGATAAGTTAAAGTAATCTGTTTTCTCATATAACACACACAAAAGTTGCTGGTGAACGCAGCAGGCCAGGCAGCATCTCCAGGAAGAGGTACAGTCGACGTTTCGGGCTGAGACCCTTCGTCAGGACTAACTGAAAGACTTTCAAATCTCTTACTAGCTCTTCTTTCAGTTAGTCCTGACGAAGGGTCTCGGCCCGAAACGTCGACTGTACCTCTTCCTGGAGATGCTGCCTGGCCTGCTGCGTTCACCAGCAACTTTTGTGTGTGTTGCTTGAAATTCCAGCATCTGCAGATTTCCTCGTGTTTGCTGTTTTCTCACATGTTGGCAAAAGATTCCAAGGCACCATTTGAAAGAAAGTAAAAGGAGTAATCGCCACTCATCCCTTGATAATATTGATAGGAAATTGAATTTCAAATCATTATTATGTTGCTAATTGTGGAACCTAGCACAAGGTGCATATTCCTATTTTTTATGTTATATATTGGCAAAAAGACTATGATATTCTGATAGTTGTAAAGAAATTTGGGATGGAATAAAAGACACAGACAAAATACAAGTATTCTTTTAAAGGCATAATGTTGTAAACGGATTCTTTGGCAGTCACTTTGATTGCAGCTGATCGCTGGGACCACCCAATGAGAGTCGTCCATGTTGAGGTTGTCAGCTTTGGTTCTTTATCCTTTCAACTGGCTTTGATTCCTCTTCATCATCCTTCCCTCAACTTCAATAAAAGTACACAGTGCAAAATGTTATAATTTATACAGCTGTGCATCACAACATCGCAAAGCTGCAAAAAAAAACAGAAAAGTTGTACCAAAGCTTTTCCACTATAATGTTCAGGAGCCATTCTAGATATCTCCTACATTTTTATTCTTATTTTTATTTTTGTCTTATTATCTTTATTAGTTAAAAAATGTTAAATTGCAATTTATTGTTCATGACTTTTCTACCTTGTATTGATTTTACTGTTTTTGTGTGCTCTTATTACTGATTGCTAAACAACAGACATCTTTGGTTCCAAAAGTATGCAGGCTTCCAGCAAAGTAGTGATTCCGCTAAGTTTTTCAGAAGTCAAGTTGGATTTCTAAACTTGGGAAAGAAGAGCAGTTGCTGTGGGCAATAGGAAGGTCAAATACTGGTATGGTTCTCTCACTGAAGACCATTACATCATAACACCAAAAAGCAGAATTAGGCTATTCAACCCATCGAGTCTGCTCCAGCGTTCAATAATGGCTGATTTATTAACCTTCTCAGCCTTATTTTCCTGCGTTCTCTCTATAACCTTTGATGCCCTGAATAATCAAGAACCTATCAACATCCACTTTAAATACACTCAATGTCTTGGCCTCTACAGCCATCTGTGGCAATTAATTCCACAGATTCACCACCCTCTGGCTGAAAAATCCTTCTCATTTCTCTTCTACACATATGGCCCTCTACTCTGAGGCTGTGCCCTCTGGCCCTGGACTCAGCACTATAGGAAACATTTCTCAGCATCCACTCTATCTAGGCCTTTCAATATTTGAAAGGTTTCAATGAGATCTCCCTTCATTCTTCAACATTCAGCTGAGTACAGGCCTGATGCCATCAAATACTCCTCATTTTCTAACTATTTCATTTCCAGAACTTTCTCTTGATGCTCTCCAATGCCAGCACATCTTTTTGTAGATAAGGGCCTAAAACTGCTCACAATACGCCTCAAAGTTGCTGGTGAACGCAGCAGGCCAGGCAGCATCTCTAGGAAGAGGTACAGTCGACGTTTCGGGCCAAGACCCTTCGTCAGGACTAACTGAAGGAAGAGCTAGTAAGAGATTTGAAAGTGGGAGGGGGAGGGGGAGATTCAAAATGATAGGAGAAGACAGGAGGGGGAGGGGTGGAGCCAAGAGCTGGACAGGTGATTGGCAAAAGGGATATGAGAGGATCATGGGACAGGAGGCCCAGGGAGAAGGAAAAGAGGGAGGGGGGGAAAACCCAGAGGATGGGCAAAGGGTATAGTCAGAGGGACAGAGAGAGAAAAAGGAGAGTGAGAGAAAGAATGTGTGCATATAAATAAATAACGGATGGGGTACGAGGGGGAGGTGGGGCATTAGCGGAAGTTTGAGAAGTCAATGTTCAACGTTGTCATTGTCGTTGTCATTTGAGAAGTCAATGTTCAATGTTGAATATTGACTTCTCAAACTTCCGCTAATGCCCCACCTCCCCCTCGTACCCCATCCGTTATTTATTTATATGCACACATTCTTTTTCTCTCTCTCCTTTTTCTCCCTCTGTCCCTTTCACTATACCCATTGCCCATCCTCTGGGTTTTTCCGCCCCTCCCTCTTTTCTTTCTCCCTGGACCTCCTGTCCCATGATCCTCTCATATCCCCTTTGCCAATCAACTGTCCAGCTCTTGGCTCCATCCCTCCCCCTCCTGTCTTCTCCTATCATTTTGGATCTTCCCCTCCCCCTCCCACTTTCAAATCTCTTACTAGCTCTTCTTTCAGTTAGTTCTGACGAAGGGTCTCGGCCCGAAACTTCGACTGTACCTCTTCCTAGAGATGCTGCCTGGCCTGCTGCGTTCACCAGCAACTTTGATGTGTGTTGCTTGAATTTCCAGCACCTGCAGATTTTCTTGTGTTCACAAACGCTCCTACTGTGTTTTGATCAATGCCTTATAAAGCCAAAGCACAGCATGCCTGGTTCTTATATTCTAGTCCTTTTGAAATGAGTGTATTTCTTACCATGAATCAAACTTCAAGTTAATCTATAGGGAATCCTGCACAAGGTCTTCTAAATCCTCTTCCACCCATGAATTTTAAGTTTCCTTCCTATTTAGAAAATACTGTATGGAAGTTCATGACCACACACTCCCCTACACTATATTTCATCTGCCACTTCTTTGTCCATTCTCTTCGTCTGTCTAAGACAGAGTCCCTTCTTCCTCAAAATGAACTGTCCCCTATAAGTCTTTGTATCACCTACAAACTTGACCACAAAGTCATCAATTCCATCATTCGAATCTTTGACACGTAACGTGACAAGAAGCCATTTCAATGCGGACTCATGCAGAACACCACTAGTCACTGGCAGCCAACAAGTAAAGGCCCCCATTATTCAACTCTTTGCCTCCTACTAGTCAGTCAATCTTCTATCCATGCTCATATATTTCCTGTAATATGAATTCTGTGGTGTCTTACCTATAAGCATCCTCATGTGTGGCAATTTGTCAAAAGCCTTCTGAAAATCTAAGTAAACAATATCCACTGACTCTCCTTTGTCTATCCTGCGTGTTATTTCTTCAAGGAATTCCAACAGATTTGTCAGATAAGATTTCACCTGAAGAAAAGCATGCTGACTTTGGCCTATTTTATCATGTGTCTCCAAGTAGCCCGAAACTTCACCCCAGAAATGGATTTCAACGTCTTCCCAACTAGTGAAGTCAGGGTAACTGGTCTACAATTTCCTTTCTTCTGCCTCCCTCCCCTTTTAAAGAGTAGAGTAACATTAGCAATTTTCCAATCCTCTAGAACTATTCCAGAATCTTGTGATTATTGAAACATCATTACTAATGTCTCCACAATCTCTTCAACTATCTCTTTCAGAACTCTGCGGTGTAGTCCACCTGGATCAAGTGATTTAACTACCTTCAGACCTTTCAGACTCTGAAGCACCTTTTCCCTAATAATAGCAACTTCACTAATTTCTGCCCCCTGAAACTCGAACTTCTGACATACTGCTAGAACCTTCCACAATGAAGACCGATGCAAAATACTTATTCAGTTCTTCTGCATTTCCTCGTCCCCATTACTACACTTGCAGCATCATTTTCCAACTGTCCAATATCTACCATTACCCCTTTTCCTTTAATGATGTCTCTGATTAAACCTTGTCACCCACAATTGCCTCCTGCTCCCTTTAGAATACTTCTTCAACTTTGGAATGTATCTATCTTGCACCTTCCAACTTGCCCCCAAAAACTCCAGTCATTGCTGTTCTGCCATCATTCCTGCTAATCTCCCTTTGTAATTAGCTTTGGTCAGCTCACCTCACATGCCTTTGTAATTCCCTTTAGTCTTCTGTAATGCCGGTACATCTGTCTTTATCTTTTCCCCCTCAAACTGTAGGGTGAATTCCATCATATTATGATCACTGTTTCATAAATGTTCTTGTACCTTACACTCCCTAATTAAATCTGGTTCATCACACAACACCCAGTCCAGAATTTCTTTTCCCCTAGGGAAATTAACCACAAGCTGCTCTAAAAAAAACATTTCATAGACCCTCTCCAAATTCTCCCTATTAGGATCCAGCGCCACATTGAAATCCCACACGACTATTTCAACATTGCCCCTTTAATATGCCTTTTCTATCTTACTTTGTAATCTATGTCCCACATCCTTGATACTGTTGGGAGGTCTGTATATAATTCCCATCCGAGACTTTTTACCTTTGTTCAGATCCTCCCTAACAGCTCTAGCAAACCTGCCCACAAGGATATGTTTCCCCTTTGGTTCAGGAGTAACTAGATGAAACCGAATACTAAGTCCTATCCTCTGCACTAGATCCTCAGACCCCATTCAACTGTACTATCATCCTATTCCTACCCTGACTAGCATGTGGCACTGGGAGTAATCCAGAGATTACTACCTTGGATGTCCTGCTCTTCAGTCTCTTCTCTAACTCCTTATACTGACTGAAAGTTACCAACTAGCTTTTTTAATTTAAATAATGCAGGAGATCAAACATCAACAGCCAAATAATGAATCATAATGACATTATCTCAGGGATAATCACTGAAAAGGAGGTCAGTAATGTCCAAGCATTTCCACATCTGGGAGACATAAATTTATCTTTGAAGAAGGCCAGATTGGCCATCCAAAATACCACTGAGGGCCAATCATCTGAAGACTTAATTACTGAACTACATAACTCAGGATCATCAACACTACCAAACTTCAAGTCCTGGGCCTTTGTATCTCCCTCTGCACTGGATATTCAACTGCCTCATTGGCTGACCTCAATTAGCAAAGATTGATTACCTGGACAATACAAATACCGATGTCAGGATGCAGTTTATTTTGACTACAGCTCAGTGTTTAAGACAATCATTCCTACAGTTTTGATTAAAAAGCTCCAAAACATGGGCCTCGTACCTCCCTCTGCAACTGGATCCTCGACTTCCTAACTGGAAGATCAAAATTTGGTAATTTTGGAAATAACATCTCCACCTCGCTGACGATCAACACTGGCTCAGATGGTGATGAAAGGGCATACAG
Source organism: Mobula birostris (assembly GCF_030028105.1). Lineage (NCBI taxonomy): Eukaryota > Metazoa > Chordata > Chondrichthyes > Myliobatiformes > Myliobatidae > Mobula > Mobula birostris. Next base: position 152,624,860 of record NC_092374.1, read on the forward strand.
GAGCGAGATATATCAGCTAGCTGAGTAGTGCCATAGCAACAATCTTGCATTCAACGTCATTAAGACCAAAGAACTATTATGGACTTCAGAAAGGGTAAGACAAGGGAATGCTCACCACTCCTCATAGAGGGATCAGAAGTGGAAAGAGTGAGCAATTTCAAGTTCCTGGATATTAATATCTTTGAGGAACTATCCTGGGCCCAACACATTGATGCAGCTACAAAGAAGGCGCAACAACGGCTATATTTCATTCTGAGATTTGGAATGTCACCAAAGTCACTCCTATATTTCTACAGACGTACCATGGAGAGCATTCTAACTGGTTGCATCACCATCTGGTATCAGGGGTGGGGGGCACTCCACAGGATCAATGTAAGCTGTAGAGAGTTGTAAACCTAATCAGATCCATTGTGGATACTAGCCTCTGTAATATCCAGGACATCTTCAAGAAGTGGGGCCTCAGAAATGTGACATACATTATTAAGGACCCCCACTACCCAGTATATGTCCTATTCCTGTTGCTATCCTCAGGAAGAAGGTACAGAGGCCTGAAGGCACACACTCAACAATCCAGGAACAGTTTTTTTTTCCCCCTCTGCCATCTGATTTCTGATATCTGAATGGACATTAAACCCATGAGCACTTCACAGGTACACCTCAGTGCTATGTGTTTAGCCCCTGTAAAACCTTTCTTTTCACCACAAGACTACCTTGCTAATCACAGCTCCAATGCCATTCTTCAAATTTGCCAATGACATTACAGTTGGATATAACAAATGTGGTTATGAGTCAGCTTAATGGAGCAATATAGGTCATCTGGTTGAGAGGTGTCATGACAACAAACTCTTGCTCAATGTGAGCCAAAATAAAGAACTGATTGTTGTCTTCAGGAGGGGGAGAGATGTGAATATGCATTAGTCTATATTGGGGGAAGCAATTGTGGAGAAATTCAGCATCCTTAATTTACTGGGCACCAGCATGTCAGTGAACTGTTCTGGGCTGAGCATATAGATGCAATCATAAGGAAAGTGCACATGCATCCTTATTTTCTTAGGAGGTTGCCACTGAACACAACAACAAACTTCTGCAGACATACTGTTGAGAGTATCTTGACCGTCTGCATTGTGGTCTGCTGAGAATTCAAATGTGCAGGAGCATAAGAAGCTTCAGCAAGTAGTGGACTCTGCCCAGTACATCATGGACACATTCTTCCTCTCAGCTGGTCGTATCCACTGGAGGCACTGCTCAAAAAGACAACAAAATTAAAGATCCCCACCATCCAGGCTATGCTATCTTTTAACAGCTACCATCCGGCAGGAACTCAGAAGCCTGAATCCCCACACCACCAGGTTCAAGTACAACTATTACTTCCTTTCAAATATTGTGTTCTTGTACCACTGGCAAAATCCTAATCACTGCAATTTAGCAACACGATAATTGCTTTGACTCAAATATACATTTTTTCAAAATTGTGTTTTCTTGCAAAAAAATTGTGCTATTTATGATTACTCTATGTTTCTCTTGTGAATACTGTTCATATGAAAAGATATGCCTGTGATTTTGTTACGAATAAGATTTCTATTGCAGCAGTGCATAAAAATATTTACGCCTATTACAATAAACTTCACTTTGAACTTAACTATTTCCCAGTGCTTGTCTCCTTGTGGAACTTCCGAACTCCCTGTGGCTAGAAAAACAAAGTTAATGTTACAGCCTGAAAACATTTAATCAGAACTGGTTGCAAGAAGGGTGAAGTAAAGATAGACTGGGAAAAGGGAATATTTTTTGCAATGATGAGGTCAGGGTTGCCAAGGAAATAAAATGTTGATGTAAGCAGTTGAGGCAGGTACAATAAAAAGCATTTGTAAGTCATTTGGACATGCACATAGATAGGACAGGTTTAGAGCTAACTTCAGGCAAATGGAATTACAGTAGCTTTGATAGGGATTTTGGATGGTATGCACCATTTGCACCAAAGGGCTTGCTTTCATGCTCTATGAGTTTATGAATCTAAGAATCTCATTAGGATTCTACTTGCTCAACTTGCACCACATTTTGCATGGCAAAGATTTAATAATTCCATTCAGTTTTATGGAGGGTATGGGACTGAGAGATGTAAATTTCTGTCTTAATTGTTAATGTGTTTAATTGCAAAGTAAATGTACTTAAACATACTTAATTGAGTTTCCTAATGTTTTCAGTGTATTGTCAGTTTTTTTATTTGTTGATAATTTATACAGTATGATTCATTTTGATTAACTTTTGATTATTACACAATATTTGTAAATTGCAGAGACCAACTGTTATGTTTTGTAACTCCAAAGGAAAAATGGATGTCTGGAATAACTCGTGTACATTTAGTTTTGTTCCCTTACTTTAGTGAACTGTGCACATATGATGTGGTGATGTAATGACGTATGCTATTCATATACTTCTGCATATAACCCGCAATGCATTGTCTAAACAACAAAGAATGCTGAATCAAAAACTAAGTTTACAAGATTACTCAAATATTACTGAAATATTAAATGCACAGCACCAATACTCAGGCACAATACATTGGAATAAATATGCCACAGTTACAATACAGAAACAAAATTCTGATTCTTATGGCAACTTAAAATTTTGTATATGCACTGTGAAATGCGAAAATCAAAAACTCACTGACAAATTTGCTACTGACTCTTGAAATTTATACTGGATTGGGTCCAATGACTTCAATGGGATTTGAGTTGCTGTGGATTAAGAAATGCAGATATAGGTAAATTACGTTGTTTTCCAACTTAATTTTAATGCTTTTAGTTATATATTTAATTCACTTAGTTATTTTTAAAAGTAAGATTTATTTTTAGGAAATTGTCACATCAACATAAATCATTTTAAATTGTTCTGAGCTGCATGAAAATTGAAGTTGACTTAGATTAATAATGGCCTTAATACCTTTCCCTGCTTTATGAAGTATTAAAAACTGTCAGGAGCATTTCAAGGTTGGGGCTTCCTTGTTGTACTGCCTGAGGCAGAAGCACGGTAGGCACCAGAGAGTGGAAGGTCTGAAGGACCTGCCATCTATCTTCAAAGGTTTGTGAGGACTATAAGTGGTGATTCTAGGCAGTAGGATCTTGCCATTACCCATTCCATTGAAGGTAATAGTATTTATAAAAATACATTAAAAACATGTTTAAAAGAAAAATCATTGTGGCGAGTCATTGGTGCAAACTCCAGAGATCGAAGGACATGCTTCCATATTGCATCTCTATTACTCTAAAAGTACAATCTACTTGTAGCTTCCCTTTGTATTCTGCATGAAAGTGTTTAATTTCTTACAGTTCAAGTTATTTGTTTTGGTAAGGAATTATTTTCATTTATTTTAAAACTTCAATTTTGTGCATCTGCCTGTGTCCTCACTTTCTGCAGGATTGAAAAAAATGAAGATTAAATGAAGGCACTTCACTTTAATTACCTTAATGAAACACATTATCACGTGGTTTCAAATAGATTCTTTAAATCTAATGTTGGCACTTGATTTAACAGCATATCTTGCATAATGGCACAGAAACCACACTTGAGGGAATTTAACAGAACAGTTTATTTATGAAAACTGTGGAGCTCAATATACCCAAATGAATCTCTGTCATGTTGCCTACTAAGAGTTATGTTTAGGTTTTTTGCTCAGGCCAAGTGGGGATGGAAAATATAATGGAAGTTAACCGAAGGAGTCATGAGGAAATATTCAGTAAATCAGGCAGCATCCTCAGAGAAAGGAACAGAAGGAAGCATAGGTTCTCTTATACTGCTTCTAAGTTAGTAATGCAATCTGCATTCACAATGTACTCTCTTCTACATTGGAGAAACCCAACACAGATTGGGTGACCACTTAGAAAGACATATTATTTCACTTATGTGAGAGATACAGAGCCTCCAATCATTTGTCACTGTAATTCTCCATCTCACTTTTGCTCCAAATTACCATTCATTGTCTAATTATCCTAAACTTAAGTTTGAGGAAGAAGACCTCATCTTCCATCATCATCCACTGGACTCATACGCTGAATTCACCAATTTCAGATCACCAGCTTCTTTTTGTTTTCATGGTCTCAACAGGCCTAGCAAGATATTTCAATTCCAAATCGTTTCCTTTCTCTAACTCGAACTGCCAGTCTAAGATAATGGTAGTCCTTTCAGCTTTGATACCCAGCTTATAAAGCAGACATTCTCTATATTCTCTTTGTACTTTCCCCATTCTATTCATGGCTCTTTGACCTGAAATGTTGACTCTGACCCTGTCATGATGGATACAGTGCTTCTGCCATTGTATCATGCACAAAATGCTGGAGAAATTCAGTAAGTATGGAAAAAGAGTTTCAGGCCAAAACCCTTCATCATATCCTGGTGAGAAGGCAGGTGTATGGGGTTGAGTGGGATCCAGGATCACGAATGATGGAATGGCAAAATAGACTCGATGGGCTGACTGGCTGAATTCTGCTTCTATGTCTTATGGTCTTGTTTTGGACTTCCAGCATCTGCAGATTTTCCCATCTTTGCTTCTGCCACTACCTGTATTTGTTCAAGTAAATTTGGATCTTCCTCATATGTGTAAAAAACCAGCTGAGGTAGTGAGATAAATCAGATAAAAAATGAGTTCTTGGAATAATTTCTAACTGTAATTATACTGATTAAAACAGTTCAAATATTGGGCAATTACAAAGTGGCATAAAGCCAAAGAGATACCAACAAGTAGTACCTATTACCCATCACATAAAGAGTTGCAGGAGCTAAAATTTTCTTCAACTCAGATTTGATACATGCATTAGCCCAGCTGAACATGAATAAGAAGGATCAGTAAGGGCAGTATGGTATAGTGACTCAGGTTTCAGTGACCCAGTCCTGACCTCCGACACTCTGTGTGAGGACCTGGCACAAACCAGGCTTCCTCCAGCTGCTCTGATCTCCTCCATGTCTCACGTATGCCAAGGTTCGTTGCTGATGGTTGCCTCCAGGTGGTAGGTGGGGGTTGAATCCTGGGGGGAGGGGCAGTTGATGGAAATGTGAGGAAAATAAAATGGGATTATTGTAGGTTTGGGTGTAAATGGTGTTTGATGGCCAGGGCAGACCTTGTGGACTGAAGGATGTGTTGATGTGCTGTGTGAAATTTTAACCCAGTTACTCTATTATTTGAAAATAACTGTAACCAGTGTAAAATCTAATACCAATCTAATACAGTTCAAATATTACTCAGAAATCTCAAGCAACAGACGGCAAGATGCTACACTGACAATGCTATCAGGATGATCTACGAAGGAGAAGAATAATCCTGAACTACATGAACATAAGATAAAACCAAAGAAGCAAATGGAAAGAATTAAATGCAGATGGATTGTTGCCAGTTGAAGTAAAGCTTATAGTAATTTAGAAGATAAGGACTCCTGAAAGTATTGCAGATATTAGGACATTCTTAAGTCTGGTGCAGTCCTTCATGCATATTTTGCTGGTACCTTGCAGCAAAGCTGACATCAGTTCCTGAAGAAGGTGAGAAATGGAAATAGATTAGAAACAGCAAAAGGCATAAAAAAAATGAATCTTTGGCAACACAGTTGCACAACATAAACAAGAGAAAATCTGCAGGTGCTGGAAATCCGAGCAACACACACAAAATGCTGGAGGAACTCAGCAGGCCAGGGAGCATTTACGTGAAAAAGTACAGTTGATATCTTAGGCCCAAACCCTTTGGCAAGACTGGAGAAAAAAGCTGAGGAGTTGTTTTAAAAGATGGGGGAATGAAGCAAAGAGCTAAGAAATTGACTGGCGAAAGAAATAGAAGGCCAATGGAAGAAAGAAAAGAGGAGTCAGGAGGAGTATCAGAGGGAGGCGATGGGCAGGCAAGGAAATAACATGAGAGGATAAGGGGATAACATAGTGTAACCCTAAGGTTTGACCAGCAGCGTTAGTCTAGGGAAGACAGTCTCTGGCCCTGCCAAACGGGTGAAATCTGAAGTGCAAAACCTTTTGTTCATTTGGATGCTGCGTGATGTGTTATCCTGTTACAAATCAGTACTACAAAATAGCAGACAGTACTCCATATGTAATTAAATGATTTAACTTCATAATTCTTAACTTGACAGGAGGGTTAGTAAAGAAAAACAAAAAGAAAAGGGCCCATTTTAATGAAACAGCCTAATCTGCACGTTGGAGCTCATGGTTTCCCTTTGGTAGTCCTCCATTGATTTCCCTGGGCTCCATCAACTCCCAGCCTTTCTCCAAGTCCACTCCTTTCAAGCATCTCATGTGGATAGGGTGGTGAAGAGAGTTTTTGGTATGCTGGCCTTTATAAATCAGAGCATTGAGTATAGGAGTTGGGATGTAGTGTTGAAATTGTACAAGGTATTGGTAAGGCCAGATTTGGAGTATTGAGTACAGTTCCGGTCACCGAATTACAGGAAAGATGTCAACAAGATTGAGAGAGTACAGAGAAGATTTACTAGAATATTACCTGGGTTTCATCTCCTAAATTACAGAGAAAGGTTGTACAAGTTGGGTCCTTATTCTTTGGAGCATAGAAAGTTGAGGGGGGACTTGATAGAGGTATTTAAAATTATGAGGGGGATAGATAGAATTGACGTGGATAGACTTTTTCCATTGAGAGTTGGGGAGATTCAAACAAGAAGACATGAGTTGAGAGTTAAAGGGCAAAAGTTTAGTGGTAACATGAGGAGGAACTTCTTTACTCAGAGAGTGGTAGCTGTGTGGAACGAGCTTCCAGCATAAGTGGTTGAGGCACGATCAATGTTGTCATTTAAAGTTAAATTGGATAGCTATATTGACAGGAAAGGAATGGAGGGTTATGGGCTGAGTGTAGGTCAGTGGGACTAGGTGAGAGTAAAAGTTTGGCACGGACTAGAAGGGCCAAGATGGCCTGTTTCCGTGCTGTAATTGTTATATGGTTATATGGTTATCTTCTCCCTTCATCTTCCACCAAACAAAAGACTCACAACACCTCGCTTTCAGGCACACAATAAGAAAAAAACACTCACTTCATTGGATGGCGCGCATGCCAAAGCTCCCGTTATCTCTAGTCTTAACCCAAACACTGCTGCTACAGAAAAACCATTACAATAGGAAAACATAAGGGGATGGAAAATTGTGAAGGGAGTCGGAGGCATTACTAGAAGTTTGAGAAATTGATGTTCATGCCATTGGGTTGGAGGCTACCCAAATGGAATATAAGGTGTTCTTTTTGCTGTTTCACAGCTCCAGCAGCCTAGGGTGTAATCCTGATCTCAGGTGCTTTATGTGTAGAGTTTACTTGGTGATCCCATGGATTTCTCAGTGTTCTCCAGTTGCTTCTACATCCCAGATAAAGGCTGGTAATTTAAGGGCTGGGGCATTAAGGTAGCATAGGGTTTAGTACAACACTTTACAGTACAGGTGACCCAGGTTCAATTCCCACCATTGCCTGTAAGGATTTTGTATGTTTTCCCTGTGACTACATGTGTTTCCTCTGAGTGCTTCGGTTCCTTCACGTGGTCCAATGAGATACCAGTTGGTAGGTTAATTGGTCATTCTAGATTGTCATGTGATTAGGCTCGGATTAAATCGGGCATAGCTCAAAGGACTGGAAGGGCTTATTCCATGCTGTATTAGATTAGATTAGATTATGAGGACATGCAGTCCTCTTTTATTGTCATGTAGTAATGCATGCATTAAGAAATGATACAATATTCCTCCGGTGTGATATCACAGAAACACAGGACAGACCAAGACTGAAAAGCTAACAAAACTACATAATTATAACATATAGTTACAACAGTGCAACAATACCATAACTTGATGAAGAACAGTTCATGGCACAGTAAAAAAAAAGTTCAAAGTCTTGAAAGTCCCACATCTCACGCAGATGGGAGAAAGATGAAAACTCTCCCTGCCATGCCCGACCACAGTTTGACCCTCAGTCGCCCGAAAACTTTGAGCTCTGATCAGCTCTTCCACACCGAGTACTGAGCACCATCTCTATCTGAAAGCTTCGACCTCAGCCTCGGTCGCCAGCAGCCAGCAAAGCCGGGGATTTTGGGGCCTTCCCTCTGGAGATTCTCAATCGCACAGTAACAATGGCAGCGAAACCAGGCATTTCAGAAATCTCTCCAGATGTTCCTCTGCTTCTCACGTCTGTCTTCATCAAATCAGAATTGTCCACGGCTCCTATTTAACAGATACGATATCATTTCACCGGAGAGCTGTGCGCGCTGCGTCGCGCTGCCATTCTTGTCCTCCCGCCTTGTATCTCAATAAACAAATAAATGGCTAATGTTAATTACCACTTAAGGGATAATATAAATTAATGTTACATAGAGTCAAGGAAAGTGGTTAGGCCTATGTGAGAAAGTAAATTGCAGGAATGCAGGGCACTTAGAAAAGAATAGAACAAATGTGATTGCTCCTTTTGAAACTGGCATAGACTTAATGGGCTGAATGGTTACCCCTCATATTGTTATGAAAACATACTTCATTATGATATATTATGTGCATCACAACTTGCAAATAGTGGACTGGGGGTGGTATAATCAATCATGTTTTGGACCAACCAGAAATAAAAAAAAACTACTAGCTTTGTTGATATGCAGTAATGAAGAGTGGGAGAAATCATCCTCAAGTTGGGAGAAAAGGCATTAGGGATTGCCTTTCATTATTTCCTATTTGGCAGACTCTTTAACTCACTCACAGGTTCAAAGCACATTTATTATCAAAGTATGTATGCATTATACAACCCTGAGATTTGTCTTCCCACTACAGCCACAAAACAAAGAAAACCATCTAACCTGTTCAAAGAGAAACACCAGCACCCTCCCCCCATGCACAAAAAAAAAACAAATCACACAAACTGCAAAAAATAAGCAAAACAAACACAGAATATAAAACACCAACATACAAAAGTCATCGAAAGAGCTCAGGTGTATCTTCATTGCACCTGTGTGTACATGTACTTGTGCATATAACAATAAACTCAACTTGACTCAATGTTGATCTAAGCCTTCTGATGGAAGACCAGTGGCCTAATCTTTCTCTGCAAAATGTGCTTGTTATATTGTACATCTCTGACATTTTTGCCTTCATTCATAGTGGAACATATTGAGTATTTACCACAACAGAACAAATGATTGAATCATTGAGATCCATTTTCTTATGTCATTTCTCACCAGGAGAATGAGGCACAGACAATAATCCTCAATTTAGCCTTTTTCTTTTTGAGAACTGGTGAAGCAAAGTAGTATTATTAGGCACAAGCTTATTTTGCTAACCATCCAGAGCCAAGTGCTAAGATGAAGATATCAATGCAAAATATCAAAGTACCTCTGAAGAAACAGGTCTCACAAGTTGCTCATTGAGATAATTATAACAATAAACTTTAAAAGTTAAAAGTGCAACCCTTTAAAACAATTGATATTTATTATTAGAGTAATGGAAAAAAACTGCTTCCAAATGGCAGAATCTAGTAAGACAATGTCTATTTTCAAATTAATGAACCAAGATTTTTGCCAATGAACTGTATGTTTTGTTGATTTACATTGAAAAATGGAACAGATATTTAATCATTCTAAAATCTTGATGCAGTCAAATGCTGATAAAGAGATATATTTTGTCTTATGAGGCAGACATTTCATTTGCAATGGCTTTATTTTCTACAGGGACAAAATTGTCTGTAAGCAACCAACTACTTGACTCTTGTAAACACAAGAGATTCTGCAGACAATGGGAATCTGGGGCAATATCCAAAATGCTGGAGGAACTCAGCAGGCCAGGCATCATCTATGAAGAGGAATGAACAGTCAATAATTTGGGCCGAGACCATTTAATTGGATTTGACACTCATATTCTGTCCTTCACACTACTATTTGAATTTGGCAAGCAAGCTTTTCTCGGTTTTCACTTGTAATGGAGGAGAGAGTCTTTACTACTGGTTCTGCAATCATATAATCCCTAAGCAATAGTGCAAGAGCAGAAGGTGACAATAGGCTCCTGCCTAATCATTTTTACCAAATTTCACTTACTCATCTCATCTCACATAGGGTTGGAAGTTCCATGGAATCCAATACAAAAGATTTTAGAGAGTAGAGTACAATGTGACAGTTTGCACCAGTTAATGAAAATGACTTTCTAGGTCCCTATCATTTTAAGACTTTCGTCTAAATGTGTCCACGTTTACTGGAATTGAGAAAATCACTGATGTAACTATGACAATCTAGACACATGTAGCATTGCTGCAAGCAAATTGACTGTTGCACAAGCACTTTGCTGCTCTTCAATAAATGAGCTTTACTGCCTCTGAAGCTCAGCATACGTTTTGTAGACAAGAAGCATATGATACATGTGTTCAAGTCTTACTATAGAGTTGCTATCGAATGAGTTTGAGAATATTTTTGGAATGCTGCACTAATGGAGGTGCGTCCTTTCAGAAGACAAAATAAATTGAAGATCTACTTGCTCACTCAGGTGATCCTCTGCATTAATAATAATCTTATAGATTGTTTCAGAGACTGAACTGGTTATCCCTGATGTCCTGGTCAATAAATGCTCCCTCATCAGCATTATTAAAATTGAAAGTATCTGGTTTAAAGAATAGCATCCTGTTATCAGGTGTTCCAGCATCCTTCATCCCAGTGAAGTTACACAAATAAAGTTATATGCAGTTGAAGCAGCATATTACAAATGGAACAACTAATACAGCAAACCAAAGCTTAGTAATCTTATCACGAGAAGTCCTGAATGATGGTGAAGAGTTAAAAAGCTTGTGAGAGAATGATATTCCCGGAACACCTCCGTCTTTAATGACTTTGGAGCCCAGCATATAGGTGCTAGAAATCCATTGCTTATTCTTACAGCTGAAGTGAACGTAGGCTTCATCTGTTTAATCCTTTTTAATAGAGAAAAAAAAACACCGAGAATCAAGTGGATTTTGTTGCTGTCTCTCTATCTCAAATGTATATTGTGTAGAGAGACTAGATTTGTACACAGATACATGGTTAAATCTCACAGATTTCCATATGTAATGGATACCTGTTTATTGGGACACATCAGACCAGTACATTTTGGCCCAATTTAGTGGCTGTCTCAATCAGCTGGAGTTTCATAAAAATAGTTAAGAAGGTGTAGAGAAGAAAAGTTTGGTAACAAATTATGCAGTATTTAAATGAAATACAGAACAAACAAGGACACTACCAGTACTACTATAGTACTATAAAACTGTGTATTAGTTCCTAATACTTATTGATGGAAGAACTCATCCATATCACATTCTTAGAAATAGAATTGAACAAAATTAGCGCAGGCACTTAGTGCCGATAGTGGATTGCCATCATACAATGCTGTTGACGATTGCATCCACCAAATCTTCATTATCATTGTAACGTTCAAGATAATTGTCAATATCTTCAAATTCTTCATAGTTCCTAACTTGTTGAAGTAAAGGAATTATTTCATTTTCACACCTGGCTGTTTCTGGCATCTTCAAGCCTGAATGCTTGAAACCACAGAGAGCAAAATACTGTGAAATGACTTGCTACTTATTTCTCGCCAACTATCAGTAACAAGAGTCACTGCTTTTTGAGCACAAACACATGCAGCTGATACTATTTAAAGACTGTTTTCTCTAAGCAAGGTGTTGTGTCTAACGACCATGCAAGTGCACACGACTGACGCTAGGTAAAAACTGCTCAGCAACAGCCTCCAGCCCCAATTAAACGGCATGGCATTCCAATTAAATGAAGGGAATCATGGCTATTTACTCAATTAGTTTTTGTCCTTCAATAGTTGTTTCATATAAGTGGCTGCCCTGATTAACCAACAGACCAACTAACTGGAACCCACTGTATTTGCAGAAAGATCTCTTTAGAATTGTTGAAGTTCAAGTTCAGTTTACTGTTGTTCGACTATACACATGTATACATCTAAACAAAACTTTGTTCCTCTTGGGCCAAGGCGCGTAATACAGTACATATAGTCACACAACATATATAGCTACAATCCAACACAGTCACAAAATAATATTAGCAAAAGTCTTTGAGTCACATGTTCTGAAGATTAACACTTTGACATAAAGTGAGAAGTTCATGTTTATGTAAGATTATATAATGTTACTGGTATTGTTACAATAAAACAAGCAGTTGTATAAATATGTGAAAAAGCAGCAATAAAAGATGAAAAAATGACCGGGTGATCAGTGACTAGGGCATTCAGGTAGGCTGTGCATGTGGGCTGGGTGGTAGCAGACGTTTTGTATGCAGTTTTAAACAAAAAAAATCCTTTACTCTCTCAGGAAAATGAAGCAATGCTTGATTTTAGATCTGAACAATATCCAGGAAGGAGGTTATATATAGCAGCTAACATTTATGTCATACAATTTAAATTCTATCAAAAGCTTGGTGATGACTCACTTTCCCAACCCCCAAAGCCTTTGCATCTTTGACAAGACACAAGTCCTTATTGTGAAATACTCCACACTTTCCTGAACTGGTGAAGCACCAACTACATTTAAGAAGATTAACTCAACGCAAGGCAAAACAGTTCACTTGACTATTCCATTCACCTCCAGTACACATAGGCTGCAATGAGCGCCATCTAAAAATGGCACTATAATTACTCATTCAAGAAGCGTGAACAAAGCACTGTTTTTGTTTTAAATGAAATCAAACAGGATGAAATCATTTCCAATATTACTGTGCCAAAACAAAGCTGATTAGCTGTAAATTGCTTTTGGTTGCCCTGAGATTGTGAAAGGTGCTAAAAGAAAACATGAGACACAGGAGATTCTGCAGATGGCAGAAATATTGAGCAATACACATAAAATGCTGGAGGAACTCATCAAGTCAGGCAGCATCTATGGGGAAAATAAACAGTCAAGGTACTTCATCAGGATATACGAGTTCATTTTTCTCTTCTGAAAAATGTTTCTACAATTTCCTTAATATTCTTGAGTCATTTGAATCCGACTGTATCTCCATATGTTGATGTTGTCCTTGTCCACATTCGGCCAAGAAGTTCTATGCATGCAGTTTCTCTTACACATCTGTGTAAAATAGGTTGTAAACAGTGAGTAATAGTGAGGTGAATGTGAGCCTCACTCTAGCTAGGGGCAGATATTTAATAGAGTGAGTCATAGAATCATACAGTGCAGAAACAGGCCCATCACATATATGCCAACTTTTGATCTAAAATAATTCAATTTTCTTGCATTAAGATAGTAACCATCTATGTCTTGCCTATAGAAGTGTTTATATGAAAGCCTCCTAAATATAGTAATTGTATTTGATTCTATCATCTCCACTGGCAGTCCATATATCAACCACTCTGATCTATCCTGTATCTATGTCCTTCATGTCTTTAACTCAGTACTTCTATCAGGTCATATCTCAGAATCATTCACTCCAAGGAAAATAAGGCTAGCCAATCCAAACTCTTCCCTTTGTCTCCATCTTGACAATTTGACTGAGGAATCCAAATGTAACGTTTCAAAACTTGCTGATGACAAAATATCGAAATGGGAATATGGATAGAGATGAGAAAGCAAGGATATTTCAAGAAGCTGTAGGCAAATAAATGGTCAAGGTGGAAAATCGTACAAATGAAAAAATGTGAGGTTCTTGTGAGAAAAATGGAAGTAATGGAACTTACTGTGGTAAGTGACTGGAGATTGCTTATATTCAAAAGAGAATGGGTATCCTTTCCAGAGATTGTCTGCTTGGTGCAAGTGGTTACATAACCAGGAATTGTTATATGAACTAGCCGCTCATACAACCATCCACTACCTGCTCCCACCGCTTCGTGTCTTCACGTGACCCTGATTGGGGGTGGGGGATGGCTAAGCAGGTGCTACACCTTGCCCAAGGGTGACCTGCAGACTAGCAGATGGAAGGAGTGCCTTACACCTCCTTTGTTAGGGATGTCTCCACTCCACTACCCATATGATATCCTACCTTAAAAGAAAATATTTTGCATTGGAGGAAGATTCATCAGACACTTTTCTGATATTTGGAGAAATTGAACAGACTAGGCCTCAATTCTCAAGAAGTTAGAAGACCATAATACCATAAGACTATAAGACATAGGACCAGAATTAAGCCATTTAGCCCATCAAGTTTGCTCAGCTATTCCATCATAGCTTATTTATCATCCCTCTCCATCATTCTCTCCCGCCTTCTCTCTGTTTTTTTTAAATGAAACAATAAAGAATGAGAAGTGACCTCGTTGAGACATACTGAACACTGAAAAGGCTGGATAGGTTAATGAAGAGATAATATTTTCTCCTGGCTAGGCAATCTAGAACTATAACTCACAGTTTCAAAATAAGGCTATTTAAAGTTCAAAATTGAAAGTATGTTTATTATCAAGTACGTACACTTTATATACTCTACACTTTATACTTTATTGTCAGCAAACAATTGGTACTGGAACGTACAATCATCACAGCGATATTCAGTTCTGTGCTTCACACTCCCTGGATTACAAATATTAAATATTAAAAATATTAAAAATAGTTAAAATTAGTAAATATTAAAGATTTAAATTATAAATCATAAATAGAAAATAGAAAAATGGGAAGTAAGGTAGTGCAAAAAAAACGAGAGGCAGGTCCAGATATTTGGAGGATACGGCCCAGATCCGGGTCAGGATACATTCAGCAGTCTTATCACAGTCGGAAAGAAGCTGTTCCCAAATCTGGCCGTATGAGTCTTCAAGCTCCTGAACCTTCTCCCGGAGGGAGGAGGGACGAAAAGTGTGTTAGCTGGGTGGGTCATGTCCTTGATTATCCTGGCAGCACTGCTCCGACAGCTTGTGGTGTAAAATGAGTCCACGGATGGAAGATTGGTTTGTGTGATGTGCTGTGCCATGTTCACGATCTTTCGCAGCTTCTTTTGGTCTTGGAAAGGGCAACTTCCATACCAGGTTGTGATGCACCCTAGAAGAATGCTTTCTACAGTGCATCTATAAAAATTAGTGAGGGTTTTAGGGGACAGGCCAAATTTCTTTAGTTTTCTCAGGAAGTAAAGGCGCTGGTGGGCCTTCTTGGCAGTGGACTCTGCTTGGTTGGACCAAGTCAGGTCACTTGTGATATTGACCCTGAGGAACTTAAAGCTTTTGACCTGTTCCACTTGCGCACCACCGATGTAAATTGGGCCGTGCGGTCCGCTACTCCTTCTGAAGTCATCAACCAATTCCTTCGTCTTGCTGATCTTGAGGGATAGGTTGTTGTCTTCGCACCATGCCACCAGGTTCTTAATTTCCTCTCTGTACTCAAACTCATCATTACCTGAGATACGGCCTACAATTGTTGTGTCATCAGCAAACTTATATATTGTGTTTGATGGAAACTTGGCTACACAATCATGGGTGTACAGTGAGTACAGCAGGGGGCTGAGTACACAGCCTTGTGGGGCACTGGTACTCAGAGTGATTGTAGAGGAGAGCTTGTCCCCTATTTTTACAGCCTGGGGCCTGTCTGTGAGGAAGTTCAAGATCCAGCTGCAGATCTGAGTGCTAAGGCCCAGGTTCCGGAGCTTAGGAATCAGTTTATTTGGAATGATGGTATTAAAGGCAGAGCTGTAGTCAATGAAAAGGAGCCTTACGCATGCGTCTTTATTCTCCAGGTGTTCTAAGGAGGAATGTAGGGCCAGAGAGATGCATCTGCAGTTGACCTGTTGCTCCAGTAGGCAACTTGCAAAGCATCGAGGTTGACCGGTGGGGTATGGTTGATGTGTGCCATAACCAGTTGCTCAAAACACTTCATAGCAATTGATGTCAGAGCCACAGGTCGATAGTCATTCAGGCATGCCACCTTGCTCTTCTTCGGCACTGGGATTATCGTTGCCTTCTTAAAACACGAGGGGATCTTAGACTGAAGCAAGGAGCAGTTCAAGATGTCAACAAGCACTCCAGCTAGCTCACCTGCACAGGCCCAGGGAACCAGTTCTGGGACGCCATCTGGGCCGTCATCTTCCTTGGATTTATCTTCAGGAAGGCCCTTCTAGCGTCCTCCTCAGTGACGATGAATCCCGATGCCACCAGATCCGGTTCATCCGGAGGGAGCGGGACGCTCCTCTTCTGTTTGAATCTTACGTAGAATACGTTAAGTTCGTCAGGAAGAGAAGCACCACCGTTATTGATATTCCCAGCCTTTTCTTTGCACCCAGTGATCTCATTTAGACCCTGCCATAGTCTACTGGCATCCTTTTGGTTAGCCTGGGCTTCCAACTTGGCTCGATATTGCCTCTTGGTGCCCTTAATGGCTTTCTGGAGTTCACGCCTGGATTCCGTGTAGTGACTGGTATGCCCAGACCTAAAAGCCGCAGCTCTAGTCTTTAAAAGGGACTTGACCTCATAATTCATCCAAGGTTTCCAGTTAGGGAATACCCGGATTGTTTTGCGAGACACACAGTCCTCTTCCACGCAAACACACAGAGCTTATCAGTGCCACTGTGTCCGAGCACCACCCAGTGTTGATCAGCAGGCAGACACCACCTCCCCTCGTCTTGCCCGAAGACGCCGTGCGGTCCATCCGATAGATCGAAAATCCCTCTGGTCGGATGGCACAGTTGGGTGTGGCAGGGCAGAACCAGGTCTCGGTGAAACAGAATACACAGCAGTTCTGCATCTCCCTGCAGTAGGTGAGTCTCCCTTTAAGATCATCCACCTCGTTCTCTATGGTTTGCACATTAGCTAGTAGGATGGTGGGCACAGGGACCCTGAAGCCTGTCAGCTTCAATCCGACCAGCAGCCCAGCTCTTTTCCCACGCTTCCTCGGTAAGTAGTGCATCTTTCCAAGTTTCCATTGATGCAGTGTGTTGTTGTCAGCTCTTTAATGTTGGTGGACACATCCCGTGGGAATCGATCCACCGGTCGTGTCGTCGAACGCTATTCAACCTAGAGATAGACAGCTGCAAACAAAGAAACCCAAAAGAATCCAGAGAAAAAAAGATAGTCGAACACCCGAAGTGTGTAAAAAAAACAAATTGTGCAAACCATAAAACCAAGCAATAAACATTCGGAACAAAAGTGAGTCTATGGATATGAAGCCCAGAGCGGCCTAGGCAGGCTGCAGCCTCAGTCTCAGCTCAGTGCAGAGCCGAGTAAATGTTGCAGAATCCTGAGCCTTTTCAATCTATCTGGTTCAGTGTTTAAATCGTGCAAACACTGGGTTATTTTTGCACTAGGACCCAGGCCCTGTTGCATCGATAGGATCTGGCCCTGAATCGATAGGCTCCGGGCCTGAATCGATAGGCTCTGGGCCTGAATCCTGCTGCCATGTTTCAGCCCGTACCCAACCTTTCCAAATCGGCCCAGCACTTAGATCAATCAAACCTCACTCTCGGGTTAGATGGACAGGCCTCAAATCTGCCTTTCCTCCGCTTGCCCCGACTTTGTCTTAAACCGTGCATTGACCTTGCCCAACTTTGACTTGAACATGCCTCAATCTCTCCTCAACTTTGCTCACCTCTCGATTGTTTGCAGTGATCTTTTACCATAAACGTTACGAGAAAAAGTGTTATCAATAAAGTATTTAGTTGTATTCTTTGCTTAGTTTGTTTTGTTTGCCGCCAATATGTAGTCACTGGGTTTCACCATCACCATCTTAAATGGAGATGTGAAGGGTGAAGAAATTCCGTGTCCAAAATCTTAAGAATTCTCTGCTCTAGAGTGCAGTTGAAAGCTCAATCATGGAAAGATAAGAGAAATTAACTTATTGTGATGTACAAGGTGTAAGAAAATTCCCTGCTTGCATGAAGATCATAGAGTAAGCAATACACATTGTAATAATAAATACAAGAATAAATATAACAATGAGCGTAAAACAACAGAATGGCGCAAAGAAGTAGTCGAAAGGAAATGTTACAGAAGAAACAGAGAAAGGGAGAATTAAGACTGAGAATGTGACAGCATCACAAGGAAAGAGGATATAAAGAAATGATTAGTTCAGAAGTCTGATATTCATTTCCTACATTTACAGTCGAGATCAATGAATTTCTGGACTTTAGAATCATAACGTCACCTCTACCCAGACCATAGCCCTCCACACCTCTCCCATCCATGTACCTATTCAAATTGGCCTTAAGTGTTGAAATCGTATCCACATCCACCACTTGCACAGGTAGCTCTTTCCACACTCTCACCACCATCTGTGTGAAGAGGTTCCCCCTCACATTTCCCTTAAACATTTCACCCTTCACCCTTAACCTATCACCTCAAGTTCTAGTCTCACACAACCTCAGTGGAAAAAGCCTGCTTTCATTTGCTCTGCCTATGTCCCTCATGATTTTGCATGCCTCAATCAGATCTCCCCTTGTTCTCCTAAGTTCTAGGGAATAAAATCCTCACCTATTCAACTGTTCCCTACAATTCAGATCCTTAAGTCCTGCCAAAATCCTTGTAGATTGTCTCTGCACTCTTTCAAACATATTGTTATCTTTCATGTGGGTAGGTGACCAAAAGTATACACAATACTCCAAAATAGGCCTCACCAATGTCTTACACAACTTCAACATAACATTCCATCTCCTAAACTCAATACTTTAATTTATGAAGGCCAAAGTGCCAAAGGCTTTATTTATGACTGGATAGACCTGTGATGCCACTTACAAGCAATTATGGATCTGTATTCCCGCATCTCTCTGTTCTACCACACTCCTTAGTGTCTTACCACTCACCAAGTAAGTCCGACCTTAGTTTATCCTTCCAAAATGCAACACCTCACATTTGTCTGCATTAAATTCTGCCATTTTTCAGCCCATTTTTCCAGCTGGACCAGGTCCCGCTGCAAGCTTTGATTGTCTTCCTCATTGTCCACTACACCCGCGCCCCCCCCAATCTTGCTGTCATCTGCAAATTTGCTGACCCAGTTAACTGTGTTATCATTCAGATCATTAATAGAGTGTCACGGCCACAGATTCGGCAGTGCAGTAGATACGACAATTGCGTCTGTGAATTTGCATGTGTCAGCTAATTAATATTTAATCGTGATAGTACTTAACTCCATACTTGTTGTCATAGTGCTTGCCGAAACTTGGAAAGAGCACAGCAACAGTTTGCTGCCTGTTTGTTTTCGGTCTTCCCTGAGAAGTTGGACTTTGGAGTCAACTGAATCTGAAGACCAGCGATATTCTTTTAATGTTCAGATGTTCTTTTCAGCCGCAGTGGAGGCTTCGTTTTCCATTTGAGAGTTTTAGTTAACGGCCCTATGTGGCCTAGCACTTATTGTTTTATCTTCCCTTTAACACTGTTTGCATTAAAGTTTGTGAACCATCATCCTGCTTCAGTGTCTCCCACTCCGCACATGGACCATATCCGAACCTGGTAACATATAGAGGGCAAATAACAATGGATCCCGAAACAATTTCTGCTGCACGTCACAAGTCAGAAAGACAACCATTTACTGTACTACTACTCTCTGACTTCTCCCACTAAGCCAAAGTCCCCTTTACTACCTCATCTGGAAGGCCAAGTGACCAAATTTTCTTGACCAACTTCCCACATGAGCAAAGGTATTGTTAATGTCCATGTTGGCAACATCCACTGCTTTACCTTCATCGATTTTCCTGGTAAATTCCGCAAAAACTCTGTAAGGTAAGAATTACCATGCACAAAGCCCGTAGACTATTTGGATAGAGAGTATATATACTTACCTGCTCCCTCAGAATATCTCCCAATTACTTTCTCACTATTAATGTCAGGCTCACTGACTGATAAATTCCTGGCTTATTCTTAGAGAGTCTCTGAAACAGCAGATCAACATTAGCTGTCCTCTAATCCTCCAGCATCTCAACTATGGCTAAGGACATTTTAAATATGTCTGCTAGAGCCCCTGCAATTTCCATGCTAGCCTCACACAGGGTCCGAAGGAGCACCTTGTGAAGCACCTTCAATTACTCCAAAAGACTGAGGTTTGGTAAAATACTGAAAGGCTTTTATTCGCTGTGCAATACGACCTCCACAGTGAGTGTCAGCCCCCGGACTGAGGGGGAGGGGCAAGACGAACACCTTTATACAGGACTCTGTGGGAGGAGCCACAGGGGCAGTCAGCAGAGGGGTGTGTCCAGACAGGTAACCCAGTTACAACATATATACATGGTTTACCACATTCACCCCTCCTTTTTTTAAAAAGAGTCCTGTGGGGTGAAGTGACTGACAATATTTACAAGAAGTA
Source organism: Mobula birostris (assembly GCF_030028105.1). Classification (NCBI taxonomy): domain Eukaryota; kingdom Metazoa; phylum Chordata; class Chondrichthyes; order Myliobatiformes; family Myliobatidae; genus Mobula; species Mobula birostris. Next base: position 152,645,042 of record NC_092374.1, read on the forward strand.
TATTTACAGGTTAAGTCTATCAGGCGGTCGAGTCCGTCGCTGTGATCTATGTAGCACCGGCGATGGCGGTTGTGCTGGCTCCAGCCTGACTTCAGGTGCCAGCACGTTAGGCATCGGTAATCCCTCGTGCGTGTGCGTCGCGCCCGGTATGGGAGTGTCGTGTGGTGTCTGTATAGGGTTTGGGGTGCACGGTGTCTCGTAGGTACATACATTGGTGGGTACAGGGTCAATATTCACCACGGAGTGTTCAGGGTAGGGGCCCGGAGCTCCTGTGGGCGCCAGGTCGCGGATGGAGACCATGTCCTCCCGCCCATCAGGTAAAACCACGTAGGCATACTGGGGGTTTGCATGAAGTAAGTGAACCCTCTCGACTATCGGGCAGTATTTATTGCTCCTCGCATGTTTCCGGAGCAGCACTGGCCCCGGGGACATCAGCCAAGATGGTAGGGTGGTCCCAGTGGTCAACTTTCTGGGAAAAGAAAAGAGCCGCTCATGAGGGGTGGTATTGGTGGCTGTGCATAACAGGGAGCGGATGGAGTGGAGTGCCTCGGGAAGGACCTCCTGCCAGCGGGAGACCGGCAGTCCCTTTGACCTGAGGGCTAAGAGTGTGGCTTTCCACACTGTGCCATTCTCCTTCTCTACCTGACCATTCCCCCGGGGATTATAGCTCGTGGTCCTACTGGTTGCAATTCCCCTAGCCAGTAGATATTGGCGCAGCTCGTCACTCATAAACGAGGACCCTCTGTCACTTTGGATATAGCATGGGTATCCGAACAGAGTGAAGAGCTTGCGCAGGGCTTTTATAACTGACGTGGTAGTGGTGTCGGGACAGGAGATGGCGAAGGGGAACCGCGAGTACTCGTCAATTACGTTAAGAAAGTACACATTGCGGTCGGTGGAGGGAAGGGGGCCCTTAAAGTCAACACTCAGTCGCTCAAAGTGGCGGGTGGCCTTGATGAGTGGTGCCTTTTCGGGTCAGTAGAAATGCGGTTTGCACTCTGCGCAGACTTGGCAGTCCCTGGTCATCATCCTGATCTCCTCAAGGGAGTAAGGCAGGTTCCGGGCTTTCACGAAGTGGAAAAGCCGGGTGACTCCCGGGTGGCAAAGGTCTACATGTAGGGCGTATAGCCGGTTGATCTGCGCGCTGGCGCATGTTCCCCGGGATAGGACATCGGAGGGCTCGTTGAGCTGCCCAGGCCTGTACATGATGTCATAGTTGTAGGTGGAGAGTTCGATTCTCCACCTCAGAATTTTATCATTTTTGATTTTGCTCCGCTGCTGATTATTAAACATGAATGCGACTGAGCGCTGGTCAGTTAGCAGGGTGAACCTTTTGCTGGCAAGATAGTGTCTCCAGTGCCTTATAGGTTCCACTATGGCCTGGGCCTCTTTCTCTACCGCAGAGTGCCGAATTTCAGGGCCTTGAAGGGTACGGGAGAAGAACACCACTGGTCTTCCTACCTGGTTGAGGGTAGCAGCCAGCGCAAAGTCGGAGGCCTCACTCTCTACTTGGAAGGGAATGGCCTCATCCACCGCATGCGTTGCTGCTTTGGCAATGTCCCCTTTTATGCGGTTGAAGGCCGTGTGGGCCTCGGCAGAGAGGGGGAATGTGGTGGACTTGACCAGTGGGGCGGGCCTTGTCTGCATAGTTAGAGACCCATTGGGCGTAATATGAAAAGAAGCCCAGGCACCTTTTGAGGGCTCTGAGGGTATTGGGAAGAGGGAGTTCCAACAAGGGGCGCATACGGTCGGGGTCAGGGCCAATGACTCCATTCTCCACGACACACCCAAGGATAGCAAGTCGGGTGGTCCCAAATACACACTTGTCCTTGTTATAGGTGAGGTTGAAAGATTTGGCCGCTTGGAGAAATCTTTGGAGGTTGTTGTCGTGATCCTGCTGGTCGTGACCGCAGATGGTGATGTTATCCAGATATGGAACGTGGCCTTCAGTTGGCACTGGTCCACCATCCGGTCCATTGCCCTCTGGAAGACAGATACACCATTCGTGACACCAAAGGGGACGCGCAGGAATTGATAAAGCCTGCCGTCCGCCTCGAAGGCGGTGTAAGGGCGGTCCTCCCGGCGGATGGGGAGCTGATGGTAAGCGGATTTTAGGTCTATGGTCGAGTACACCTTGTACTGTGCTATCTGATTGACCATATCCGCGATGCAGGGTAGAGGGTACGCGTCGAGCTGCGTGAACCTATTGATGGTCTGGCTATAGTCCACGACCATCCTATTCTTCTCCCCGTTCCGAACAACCACCACCTGCGCCCTCCAAGGACTTGTGCTTGCCTCAGTGACCCTCTCCCTGAGCAGCCGCTGCACCTCCGACTTAATGAAAGCTCTGTCCCCCGCGCTGTACCTCCTGCTTTTAGTTGCCACAGGTTTACAGTCGGGGGTCAGGTTGGCAAACAGCGGTGGGGGAGGGATCTGAGGGTGGAGAGGCCGCAAGTGGTGTCGGTAGTGTGGCAGTTGGCATGATTTGGGTGGGGTGTGCGGGTCGGTGTGTGTGTGGTCAGTAGCGGGGTACGTGACATATCTCTACAAAACAGGGGATTTATGACAGTAATTGGTGGGAGGGGCCCATCATACTTCATTGTCACGCTTTTCAGGTGGCTCTGGAAGTCCAAACCCAACAGCACAGGGGCACACAGTTGAGGCAAGACCAGTAACGGAAAGTCCCGATATTCTGTGCCCTGCACCACTAGTGTCGCTACACAACCCCCCCGGATGTCTGTTGTATGTGACCCGGAGGCCATGGTGACCCTCTGACTTACCGGCCGTATCATGAGTCCACAATACTGCACCGTGGCCGGGTGGATAAAACTCTCCGTGCTGCCTGTGTCAAACAGGCAGCTTGTCCTGTGCCCCTCCACCAGGATGTCCCTCATTGACCTTGCGAGCTGGTGGGGAGCGCTTTGTTCGAGGGTCACGGAAGCCAGGGTGGGGTCGCTGTCTTGGTCCGGCGCGGTGGGGTGGCCCGTGAGCACCCGTTGGTCGTAGGTGGTGGGAGGTGGCGCCGACCAAGATAGCCACCCCCATGTCTCGCACGTGGTGCTGGCGTGCAGGGAAGATGGCGGCAGGCAAGATGGCGACCCCCACGTCTCGCACGCGGCGCTGCTCGATCCCGCTCGCGGTTTTGACTTACAGACCTTGGCGAAGTGGCCCTTCTTTCGGCAGCTGGAGCAGGTAGCTTGTCAGGCCGGGCAGCGTTTCTGGGGGTGCTTCTCCAGTCCGCAGAAGTAGCACTTCGCGGACTCACGACTGGCGGCAGCCGAGGTCGATTCGCCGGCGGGTTGCGGGGTCTGCGGCACCCACGAGGCCATCGGGGGATCGCGTGCCTGGAGAGCCTCGGAGTTATGCAGAGCGGCCTCCAATGTATCAGCCAGCTCCATCGCCAAACTTAGGGTAAGATCGACCTTTTCCAGCAGCTGCTGGTGCACATACACTGACCTGATCCCCGTGACGGAGGCGTCCCTTACTAGGAGTTCTGCATGCTGCACCGCCGTCAGCTCCTGGCAATTGCAGGCTCGCACGAGTGTCTGTAGGGCCTGGACGAACTCAGCACTCAATTCCCCGGGGCGTTGTTGCCGTGTCGCTAAGCGATGCTGAGCATAGACGCTGTTTATCGGCCGCAGGTATTGTCTTTTGAGTGCGTTCAACGCGCCGTCGTAGTTCGGCTGGTCTCTGATCAGCGAATAGACCCGTGGACTGACCCTGGAGAGTAGAACACTGCGCTTCGCTACGGGGTCGGTCGCTTTACTCTCCTCTAGATACGCTTCGAAGCAGGCCAACCAGAGTTCAAAAGCGTTTCCAGCTTCAGGTGTTTGCAGATTGAGGTCTAATTTTTCTGGTCTCAGGGACTGTTCCATGTCTTAAAACGTACAGCGAATAAAATTGAAGCACCTTCAATTACTCCAAAAGACTGAGGTTTGGTAAAATACTGAAAGGCTTTTATTCGCTGTACAATACGACCTCCACAGTGAGTGTCTGCCTCCGGACTGAGGGGGAGGGGCAAGACGAACACCTTTATACAGGACTCTGTGGGAGGAGCCACAGGGGCAGTCAGCAGAGGGGTGTGTCCAGACAGGTAACCGAGTTACAACATATATACATGGTTTACCACACTTTGTTAGGCCTTGGGATTCATCCACCCTAATTTGCCTCAAGACAGCAAACACCTCCTCCTCTATAATCTGTATATAGTCCATGACCTCCCTTCTGCATTGTCTCACATCTACTGACTCTGTATCCATCTTAACGAGTAAATACCGTTGCAAAAAATCCATTTAACGTCACTCCCATCTCATTCAGCTCCATGCATAGATGACCACTCTGATCTTCCAGAGGAATAATTTTGTTCCTTGCTGTCCTTTTGCTCATAGTATATCTGTAGATTTTTCTTCACCTTGTCTGCTTTTAGCCCTCCTAATCTCCTTCTTAAATATTTCTCTTGCATTTCTTATACTACTCAGGTACTCATGCTTCTTCCTGCTGATACCTCCTATGCACTTTCTTCTTCATCTTAACCAAGGCCTCAAAATCTCTTGAAAACAAAGGTTCCCCAAACCTGTTATTGTTTCCTTTTGTTCTAACTGGAACAAATAAACACTTTACTCTCAAAATTACACTTTTGAAGGCCTCGCCCTTACCAAGCACACCTTTGCCAGAAAACAACCTGCCCCAGCCAGCACTTGCCAGATCTTTTCTGATTTTATTAAAATTGGCTATTCTCCAGTTTAGAATCTCAACCCAAGCACCAGAGCTATTCTTCTCCATAATTATCTGGAAGCTAATGGCATTATGATCACTACGTGCAAAGTATTTCTCTGCACAAACTTCTGTCACATGCCCTGTCTCATTCCATGATAGAAGGACAAGCATTTTTTTAAATTTCAAAATATACTTTATTCAAAAATAAATATATACAATAAACCATTCAATAACTTTCGATCCTTTACATACGTTTCCATTAAAGTCAGTAAATATCCGTATTTATGGCCACCCACGTGGCACTCCAGTTGTTCACCTTACCACATCATTGTTGAGGGGTATACTCCCCGCCACCCGACCCCTCCCACTCCCGCGGGTGAAGAAACCTATACCGTGGTCCTTCCCCACCGGGCCCTTGCGGTGGCTGCACCGAGTTTCAGTGCGTCCCTCAGCACGTACTCCTGCAGCCGCGAATGTGCCAGTCGGCAGCATTCTCCCACGGACATCTTCATGCGCTGGTAGATCATCAAGTTTCGGGCTGACCAAAGGGCGTCTTTCATCGAGTTGATGATCTGCAAGCAGCACTGGAGGTTTGTCTCCGTGTGCATCCTTGGGAACAGCCCGTAGATCAGAGAGTCCTCTGTTACGCAGCTGCTGGGGATGAAACATGACACTAGCCCGTCCATCCTCCTCCACACCCTCTTTGCAAACTGACAGTGTGCGAAGAGGTGGGTCACAGACTCCTCCTCACTGCAGTCCTCCTGTGGGCAGCAGGGTGTGGAGACGACGTTCTGGGTGTACAGGAGGGATCTGACTGGGAGGGCCCCTCTCACCGCCAGCCAGGCGAGGTCTTAGTGTGGTCTGGCGATGAGGCATTTTGTCAGATGAACTGGACGGTCTGCTCAGGGAACCACCCCACTGTGTCCATCACGTTCTTCTCCTGCAGTGCCTGCAGGACAAGCATTGCACTTTCTCTAGTTATAACCTCAATGTTTTGATTAAAGAAATGTTCCTGAGCCCATTAGACAGACTGTATCCCATTCAAGCAACACACATCAAAGTTGCTGGTGCTTGCAGCAGGCCAGGCAGCATCTCTAGGAAGAGATACAGTCGACGTTTCAGGCCGAGACCCTTCGTCAGGGCTAACTGAAGGAAGAGCTAGTAAGATATTTGAAAGTGGGAGGGGGAGGGGGAGATCCAAGATGATAGGAGAAGACAGGAGGGGGAGGGATGGAGTCCATTCACCCCTTTTTACATTGTGGGAGTCCCAGTCAATATGTGGAAAGTTAATATCATTTGCTATCACAACTTAATGTTTCTTGCAACAGTCCACAATCTCTCTACAAACTAACTCCTCTAAATTCCACTGGCAGTTGAGTGGTCTATAATATAATCCCAGTAATGAGGCGTTACAGTAAGTATCAATGTTAGCTGTTCATTAAAAGCTGCTCCCCAGTGCTAATTTAAGGAGCATTGTAGCCCTTCCACTGACTGCTCCTTAGAGCCATGACACTGATAGAACCCGGTCTTCTGCTTCGGCGGCTTGCCGACGGACTGAGTTGTGACCGGTGCTTCTGTTCAATCGCCGAACCCTTCTCACAGCACCAATTATGTGAATTATATTCATGGGTTCGGTGAGTGGAGACAGGAGACACTCACCATCTGTTTATTTACAGGACAAGAGAGATACCAAACATTCAGTAAATCCTTCAAGGTACCCTCTGACACTGATGAGTCTGGGATCGTTACTCACCTGGCTGATCATAACCAGCAGACTGTAAAAAAGACCAGGAAAGTGGAGGGCCAGCTCCATATCTATTATACCCAGGGGGGAAATTGATGGCTTCTTGGGGCATTGAGAGTTTGGTAGACAAATGTAATACACTGGGTAGCAACTGGGAGACTGATAATTCTGAGTACCACAGTGTTACATTTTGTGTGTAGTATAGTGGGGCATCCACAGGGGTTACACTGGCCTGCGGGCTGAATGTCTTGGTGTTACATCTTTTGAGGGGTGGAATCTTCTAGTGGGTGTCAACCACACCTGTTCACTGAAAGCCTCTTCCCCATGCTAGCTAGGGATAAGCCTGCTTAAGGAGCATTGCAGTCCTCCCACCAGCTGCAGTTTAGCGCCGTGGCACTGGCTGATGATGTCACAGCTCTGGTAGAGTGTAAACCTAGTGTACTGAGAGCACCCTGTCTTTTGGCTCAGCGGCTCCCTGATGGATAGGGTCACAAACAGTGTCGCAGAAAGAGTGCAAACGTACAGTGAGAGAGGGCCCGAGTGCGCCGTATTTGTAACTGGGTGTAACTTGAAGGATTTAATGAATGTATAGTGTCTGTCCTGTCCTGTAAATAAATAGTTAAGTTACTTACCAGTAGTGAGTGTCTTCTGTTCCCACTCGCTGAACCTGTGAACCTGATTTTGCACAATATGAGGTCACCTGCTTTTTATTTCAGGCTCCACTGCCTCAGCAGATGATCTCTTCAGCCTGTCATGTCTGAGCACTGCTGTGACATTTTCCCTGACTAGTAATGGAACCCTTCCCCGTATAGTCGTTCCCACTCTATCACATCTAAAACAATGGATCCCTGGAACATTGAGTTGCCAGTCCTGTTCCTGCTGCAACCATTTCTCACCAATGACTACAATATTATAATTTTATAAGGTGCTTGGCTGGCTGGTGGCATAGTGGCATCAGCGCTGGACTTTGGGGTGGAAGGTCCTGAGCTCGAATCCAGCCGGCTCCCATGCACACTTTCCATCCGTGCTGGATTGATCGTCGAGCTAGCAACTCGACCTCGTAAAAAAAGAAATTGCCTGCTACAGAAACATCAACAGCAAAAAGTTGATGGCCTATGCTCTCTCGTGAGATTAAAGGCAATTTCTCTCTTTTCTTCTATTTGCTGATCCATGCTCTAAGCTCATCCACCTTCCCTACAATACTCCTTGCTTTGAACTGTACACAAGTCAGAACTTTAGGCCCACCATGCTCAATCGTTCTATTCATGATTTTGTATAAAAACAGCTTACCCCTCAGCCACTCCAGTATCCACTTTGGTAGGCTGGTTCCCATTCCCCTGCCCCCAACCCCATCCACCTGCAGTACTAGCAAGTCTTCCCACAGGGATATTATTCCCTTTCTTTTTCAGGTACAGACTGTCCCACTTGGGCACGTCCCACCATCCCTGGAAGAGAGCCCAATGATCCAAAGATCTGAAGCCCTCCCTCCTGCACTAACTCTTTGGTCACATGTTAAACTGTATGATTTTCCTATTTCTGGCCTCACTTGCATGTGACACGAGTAGCAATCCTGACATCACATGCTGGAGATCCTGTCCTTTCACTTAGCACCTAACTCCCTAATCTCACTTTGCAAAACCTTGTCACCTTTCCTACCCATGTCACTGGTACCAGCATTGACCACAACCTCTGGCTGCTCACCCTCCCACTTAAGAATGCTGTGAAATTGATCTGAGATGTTCTGGCCCCTGGCCTCTAAGATATCATCTGGAATTGAAGGAATTGAAACATCAAGGCATAAGGCAGCAAAAAGCTGCTGAGGAAGAAGAGCAGACATGATATTTTTGAATGGCGGAACAAGCTCAAGAGGCTAAATGAACTCTTTCTTCATCTATCCTTTTGTTTCTTAACTGCTATCCTTATGTTTCACTGCACGTTGGGTAAATTTAGGTGAACTTATGAAAGCAATATATAAAACTGTCTGTGTCTGTTGCACCTAATCAAACCATAATGGAAACACTTGTCAACTTTTAATGGTCTGGAAAGATAGATTAGTGAAGTGGCAGTGATTGTTTCCTTTCTGTTATGATCGATTTGTTTTTGCAAAGAATTGCATTTTTCCTTTGACTCTCAGTGACAAATTAGGTCAAATGAAGCTTTTCCCATAGTGGCTTGTCCGATCAACATTTAGTTCAATGACAGTACATTTTATCGAGAGGAGGACTAGTCCAGGATGGAGCATTATGCTCCAGTCATTTATACCCACTTCCTAAAGGCTGTTATAGCAAGGAGTGGAAGGGGAAAAACTCCCACAACCTATTAAATTTTCTCAATGGCGTGCATCTCTGATAGCCTCTGACAACCAAGTCCAGCTCCTGATCTTGACCTGTGGCTTAGCTGTTAAGCCTGGCAAACTGTTCCTACTTGCAGGAAAAGGGGCAAACTTTTAAGGTCGGTTACTGCCACCTTAAAACCAGTCACTTCGGGCAGATGGGGCTTGTCAGTTGTGGCTGGCAGCTCCTCTTGGAGAAGGAAAGCTCTGATCTCAAACCTGAACTGCCTTGCAGTTATACCCACTTATGGAGAAAGTTTTGGGAGTAAACCCTGAGGGTAAAATCCAGAGCTGGAGACATGAAGACAATCATATGTTGAGTTCAATGCTAACTGACAACTCCTGTGACACTGCTGGTGCCAAACTGTTTCAGTCTTAGCTGGTCCTTTTCATTTAACAGCTGTATGGAAATGGGGGAACTTCCTGCATGGGCAACAACTTGCTCTCCATATTGTACTGCCCAGACTTGCATACCTGGACAGCTAGGACACAACATCCATGGTCAATTTTGATCGATGAAGGCCTCATCATCATTACTTCTACCAATGTTGGAACCAGATCCAGAAGGAATTACTTTAGATTCTTAGAGTAGCAGATTTGTCATATCAGAAGAGCTTAAGTAGACTAGGTCTAGAGTATCTTGGGAGAATGAAGGACCTCAAGCAAAGAACTGATTATGGACTACAGGAGAAGGAAGCCAGAAGTCCAGGAGCCCAATCTCATCAGAGGAATGGAGGTGGAGAGCGTCAGTAGATTTCAATTCCTTGGTGTAACCAAATCAGAGGATCAGTTCTGTGAGCAGCACACGTGTCATCACAAAGAGAGCACAATATCACCTCTACTTCCTTAGAAGTTTCTGTAAATTCTGCATGTCACCAAAAGCATTGTCAAACCTCTATGCATGCACAGTGAAGAGTATCCTAACCATTTGCATCACGGCCTGGTAAGGAAACACCAATGCCAAGGAACAGAAAAGACGACAAAGATTGGTGGACGATCGATTACAGGCAAAGCCCTCCCCACCTTTGAGTATCTTTACATGGAGTCCTGCCAGAAGAAAGAAGCCACCATCATCTATGCCATACCCTCTTCCCACTATTACCATCAGACAGGAGGTACAGAAGATTTTGGTCACATATCGTCAGGTTCAGGAGCAGCTATTATCCTACAACTAACAGGCTCCTGAATCAACATGGATAACTTCAATCATTACTATTCTGAACTGATTCTCTGATGTACAGACTCACTTTCAAGGATTCTTTACAGCTTATGTTCTGAGTATTATTTTTTGTTTGCATACTTCATCTTATCTTGCACATTGGTTGTTGTCAATCTTTGTCTGTTTATTTATTTGTTATATTGTATAGGCAACAATTCTATTGTATTTCTTTTTTCCCTGTAAATGCCTGGAAAAAAATATAATCTTAAGGTAGCATATAGTAACTTGTATACTTTGATAATAAATTTACTTTGGACTTTGATTTCAAATGTAGTGAATTCTTAGGAGGTTGACTGAGTATACGTAGAATTGTTTCAACTGTCTGGCTAGGACCAGAGATCAAAGTTCAAAAGAAAGTTCAGCCATTCAGTACAGAAGTGAAGGGAGTGAGAAAGGCTTAAAAAGTTGGCCTTGTATTCTTTGATGAACAGAAGAATAAGTGATGTATTGAAGCATAAAAGAACACAATGGCTACTTCACTAGGAATGGCAAGGCATTGTAATGCTTGAAAATCTTGAACAAGGAGAACAGCTTCAAGATAATAAGATGGTGTTTTGAAATTAAATATATAAAAGTTTTTCCCACAGAGGCAGAGATTCTCTGGGCATGGAGTGAGCCTGAGGACTCTGGTACATACTGCAACACTGGGCAAGGATTTTATAGACACCAGCATTCAACTTGGAGCACAGAGGAGACACAGGAGAGCACAGATGCTGGAATGTGGAGCAACAAACAAGATGCTGGAAGAACTCAATGGGCCAGGAAGGATTTGTGGAGGGAAGAGGTGAACTGAATTTAACTGTGCTATGCCTCAGTTCTGCTTCAAAACTCCTCCACAGTTTAATAAGACAGTGACTGAACCTCATCGTCTATTTCCAGCACTGCTCACATAACAGTTGATTCCTTCAGTATCAAAAGAAGTTTTTACGTCAATTCTTGGGGATAGACATTTCCAAGGCGTGAGTAATAAAACAGCTCCTCATATCTGTTCTAAATGAACAAACCGCTTTCCTCAGGATGTGACCTTCACTCTGGTCTTTCCATCCAAGGAGAAGCAGTTTTTCTACCCTGTCTAAGAGATCAATTTTCATTCTTCTCATATGCAAGGGACTATAGATCTATTTGAGTCAAATCCTCCATGGAGAGTAACGGTCGTCACAACCCAGGACTTAAAAGCTTAAAACACTATTTTTCTGCTCCATATCCCTCTATGGGTGGGTCCTTCTGATTATTGCTGGATGAGCAATTCCTATAAAGGTTGCACAGGATTCCTGGTGGTTCTGAAGTCTGCATTCATTGCCTTGAAGATTTAGACTGAAACAAGCATCACTGGTGAAAGAACTTGTATATAGCTCCCTCTGCAGCTCATCAGCAATGACTGTGATATTCTTAAAATGTGACTCACTGTGAGGAACCATAGAGACAGTACTTGTCTGTAAAGCTGAAGAATGGCACAGAACCCATTATAAAACCTTTTCTGCTCTTGAATTTATCCAGTTGTTAAAATGCAAGGTTGTACAGCTTGTAGTTTAGCATTATTCTAATGCTGCTGATGATAATGATACTTCACTGACACTATTATTTCCTACTGCTATATCGTTTCTGAATCTATCACATTGAGTTCCACATTGTGTTGGAAGATCTCTTCAGTGTTTATCAGCAGAGAACAGCCCTCACTAAAATGATGTAAAAAGAAACTAAAACAAATGGAGATCCACATATTTTTAGCTGTTTAAAAATCAACTGCAGGGGTGCAGCAGAAGGCAAAAGATTTTCTTGACAAATCAAGGTGATGTTATTAGCTTCAGTAATGAACTAGCATTAATAGCCCATCTTAAATTGCCTTTCAAAAGGTAGCAGTGAGTCACACTCTTCATCCTGCCAGGTGCCACCAATATAGCCTGTACACTGCATTGTGAATTTCATCAGGAAAAATGAGGAACATAACAAATCAGAGAATGCAGCAACACTTGAGACATAATGTGGTTCCGACATACCCACAGCTCTTGTCAACCTGTGTGATGGATGCCATTGGTTGGCAAGTTACTGCTGAAGAAGCCTTGGCAAGTTCCTACATAGATAATTATAAATTCTGTACTTTGCTAATGGTAGAAAATGAATGATTCAGTTGGGGATCAGATGTCAAATAGTCCTGGCAATAGATATGATGTAACACACATCAAAGTTGCTGGTGAACGCAGCAGGCCAGGCAGCATCTCTAGGAAGAGGTGCAGTCGACGTTTCAGGCTGAGACCCTTCGTCAGGACTAACTGAAGGAAGAGTGAGTAAGGGATTTGAAAGTTGGAGGGGGAGGGGAAGATCCAAAATGATAGGAGAAGACAGGAGGGGGAGGGATGGAGCCAAGAACTGGACAGGTGATTGGCAAAAGGGATACGAGAGGATCATGGGACAGGAGGTCTGGGAAGAAAGACAAGGGGGGGGACCCAGAAGATGGGCAAGGGGTATATTCAGAGGGACAGAGGGAGAAAAAGGAGAGTGAGAGAAAGAATGTGTGTATAAAAATAAGTAACAGATGGGGTACGAGGGGGAGGTGGGGCATTAGCGGAAGTTAGAGAAGTCAATGTTCATGCCATCAGGTTGGAGGCTACCCAGACGGAATATAAGGTGTTGTTCCTCCAACCTGAGTGTGGCTTCATCTTTACAGTAGAGGAGGCCGTGGATAGGCATGTCAGAATGGGAATGGGATGTGGAATTAAAATGTGTGGCCACTGGGAGATCCTGCTTTATATGATATGATGCACACTCTGCAGAAATTCAGAATTGAAGTGGAATTGTTACGTACCCCGTAACTGGGTTGCCAAACCAGCAGAAATAGACCACGTGTTGGAGTTTGGTTTAACAGAAACTAATAAAGTTTTATTAAAGAAATAAGTAACACAGTACTCTAATCGTAAGGATATAAATGCAACAGGTTAGCAATGATAAAACACACATGTACACAGAACTAGGGTAATAGGAATCAACCAAGCTCTATCACAGTCTAGGAGTAAAATGATCAGTCTCAAGTGACGCAGAGTTCAGTTCAGCTTAGTACAGTTTGCAGTAATCGCTGTTGTGCCGTTGGAGAGAAGAGAGAGAGAGAATATGCAAATCTGATTCAGCAGACCTTTGATGTTCTTCGCAGTTGGCTTTCAGGCGAACCCTTTTTATGTCTTCTGTAGTCACCGACTGTGATCCCTCCGTTCCAGATACGACCGTTCTTCCGCGGAGAACCCGGCACCCAGGCAAGGGCGGACACACACACCAGGTTCCCACCGATTGTACCCTTTACATCCTGTGCGTCTATGGTCGGTTCCTGCGCCAGACCTCCAACTCTCACCAACTTGTGGGGGCACACCGCTCTTCCAGGGTCTCGTTATCTCGTGATCTCGTGATCTCGTGATCTCGTGGTGTGTGTCGTGCCTTAGCGAACCTGTTCTTTTTATCCCCCTGCTGGGGTATCGCCTGTCCATCAAACTTCAAACAGTTCAGGGTCAAAGCAACCGGTCTGTCAATATTCTGAAATGTGTTTCTTTCTCGTTAATCTCTCTCTTCTCTCTTATTAGCATTGTGAATGTTCCTCCATTGTCTCACTTACCTCTCTCTCATTAGCATCAATCTTCTGATAACTTGGTTGTTTGTGACAGAATGAATAGCTGGAAATTTTTCCCCAGCAGAGTTATCTAAAACTTGAGAGCAGAGGCTTAGGATAAGGGCTTAGAGATTCCGAGGGAATCTAAGGATAGTTGTTTTCACTCAAAGGGTATATAGAATCCAGAGTACACTTCCTGAATGGGAAGTGGAAGCAGAGACTCTCACAACATTTAAGAGTTACTGAAAAAAAAATATACATTCTTACTTCACATTGGGTAAAGACAATTGCTCTAAAGTCAATTTTTGATTGACTTGTGAATACCTTATATTCTTGGCACCCCAGATTTGTTGCCCAGAATTCATGAAAATGTTGCTTTTCACAAATAAAACAGCAGAGGTATTTTATATTCAATAAAAACTGTAACCCATTTTATTGAATTCCAAAACCTAAATACAAAGCATGCTAAAAGCAGCTTACGTAATTATTGTCATCGCTTCAGAACTGCCTCTTAAAGTGAACCCCAACCCAATGTTGGTGGTTGTGAGTTCTGTATGTTAACTCCAATTACATTACTCTACAGCAGTTGATGATTTTTTTGGCCGAAGAATGAACTCAGATATGTTGGTCGTAGAAAACATCTGCTTCTGTGTCTATGATTTTCACCCACTTTTCCTTTGCTTGCTGATTACTGGGATTTGCAATGGCCTGGATGTGCTTAACCAAAGTATGATCTTTTGGATGCAAACTTCAGTGGCAAATTGTGTGGGTTCCTACAACTAAAAGTGTTAAGTTCACCAACTGGTATTGGAAGAGGTATAGATAGGTAGACATATTTTATTGTTCCCGAGGGAAATTGGGTTTTGTTACAGTTGCACCAACTAAGAATAGAGTATAAATATAGCAATATAAAACCATAAATAATTAAACAATAATATGTAAATAAGTCCAGGACCAGCCTATTGGCTCAGGGTGTCTGACCCTCCAAGGGAGGAGTGGTAAAGTTTGATGGCCACAGGCAGGAATGACTTCCTATTACGCTCAGTGTTGCATCTCGGTGGAGTGAGTCTCTGGCTGATTGACTTGGAAGAGCAAATCTGCAGAGAGATAGCAGGCAACTGCAGGAAACATAAAGTTGTGGTGGTAGGGGATTTTAATTTTCCATGCATTGATTGGGACTCCCATACTGTTAAGGGTCTAGATGATTTAGAGTTTGTAAAATGTGTTCAGGAAAGTTTTCTAAATCAATATATAGAGGGACCAACTAGAGGGGATGCAATATTGGATCTCCTGTTAGGTAACGAATTAGGGCAAGTGACAGAAGTCCGTGTAGGGGAGCACTTTGGTTCCAGTGATCATAACACCATTAGTTTCAATTTGATCATGGACAAGGATAGATCTGGTCCTAGGGTTGAGGTTCTGAACTGGAAGAAGGCCAAATTTGAAGAAATGAGAAAGGATCTAAAAAGCGTGGATTGGGACAGGGTGTTCTCTGGCAAAGATGTGATTGGTAGGTGGGAAGCCTTCAAAGGGGAACTTTTCAGAGTGCAGAGTTTGTATGTTCCTGTCAGGACTAAAGGCAAATTGAATAGGAATAAGGAACCTTGGTTCTCAAGGGATATTGCAACTCTGATAAAGAAGAAGAGGGAGTTGTATGAAATGTATAGGAAACAGGAGATAAATCAGGTGCTTGAGGAGTATAAGAAGTGCAAGAAAATACTTAAGAAAGAAATCAGGAGGGCTAAAAGAAGACATGAGGTTGCCTTGGCAGTCAAAGTGAAGGATAATCCAAAGAGCTTTTACAAGTATATTAAGAGCAAAAGGATTGTAAGGGATAAAATTGGTCCTCTTGAAGATCAGAGTGGTCGGCTTTGTGCGGAACCAAAGGAAATGGGGGAGATCTTAAATGGGTTTTTTGCGTCTGTATTTACTAAGGAAGCTGGCATGAAATCTATGGAATTGAGGGAATCAAATAGTGAGACCATGGAAACTGTACAGATTGAAAAGGAGGAGGTGCTTGCTGTCTTGAGGAAAATTAAAGTGGATAAATCCCCGGGACCTGACAGAGTATTCCCTCGGACCTTGAAGGAGACTAGTGTTGAAATTGCGGGGGCCCTGGCAGAAATATTTAAAATGTCGCTGTCTACAGGTGAAGTGCCGGAGGATTGGAGAGCGGCTCATGTTGTTCCGTTGTTTAAAAAAGGATCGAAAAGTAATCTGGGAAATTATAGGCCGGTGAGTTTAACGTCAGTAGTAGGTAAGTTATTGGAGGGAGTACTAAGAGACAGAATCTACAAGCATTTGGATAGACAGGGGCTTATTAGGGAGAGTCAACATGGCTTTGTGCGTAGTAGGTCATGTTTGACCAATCTATTGGAGTTTTTCGAGGAGGTTACCAGGAAAGTGGATGAAGGGAAGGCAGTGGATATTGTCTACATGGACTTCAGTAACGCCTTTGACAAGGTCCCGCATGGGAGGTTAGTTAGGAAAATTCATTTGCTAGGTATACATGGAGAGGTGGTAAATTGGATTAGACATTGGCTCGATGGAAGAAGCCAGAGAGTGGTGGTAGAGAATTGCTTCTCTGAGTGGAGGCCTGTGACTAATGGTGTGCCACAGGGATCAGTGCTGGGTCCATTGTTATTTGTCATCTATATCAATGATCTAGATGTTAATGTGGTAAATTGGATCAGCAAGTTTGCTGATGATACAAAGATTGGAGGTGTAGTAGACAGTGAGGAAGGTTTTCAGAGCCTGCAGAGGGACTTGGACCAGCTGGAAAAATGGGCTGAAAAATGGCAGATGGGGTTTAATACTGACAAGTGTGAGGTATTGCACGTTGGAAGGACAAACCAACGTAGAACATACAGGGTTAATAGCAAGGCACTGAGGAGTGCAGTGGAACAGAGGGATCAGGGAGTACAGATACAAAATTCCCTAAAAGTAGCATCACAGGTAGATAGGGTTGTAAAGAGAGCTTTTGGTACATTGGCCTTCATTAATCAAAGTATTGAGTATAAGAGCTGGAATGTTATGATGAGGTTGTATAAGGCATTGGTGAGGCCAAATCTGGAGTATTGTGTTCAGTTTTGGTCACCAAGTTACAGGAAGGATATAAATAAAGTTGAAAGAGTGCAGAGAGGGTTTACAAGGATGTTGCCGGCTCTTGAGAAACTCAGTTACAGAGAAAGGTTGAATAGGTTAGGACTTTATTCCCTGGAGCGTAGAAGAATGAGGGGAGATTTGATAGAGGTATATAAAATTATGATGGGTATAGATAGAGTGAATGCAGGCAGGCTTTTTCCACTGAGGCAAGGGGAGAAAAAAAGCAGAGGACATAGGTTAAAGGTGAGGGAGGAAAAGTTTAAAGGGAACATTAGGGGGGGCTTCTTCACACAGAGAGTGGTGGGAATATGGAATGAGCTGCCAGACGAGGTGGTAAATGCGGGTTCTTTTTTAACATTTAAGAATAAATTGGACAGATACATGGATGGGAGGTGTATGGAGGGATATGGTCCGTGTGCAGGTCAGTGGGATTAGGCAGAAAATGGTTCGGCACAGCCAAGAAGGGCCAAAGGGCCTGTTTCTGTGCTGTAGTTTCTATGGTTCTATGGTTCTATGATTGTACTCCTGTGCCCAACCAGTACATTACGTAGTGGATGGGAGACATTGTCCAAGATGGCATGCAACTTGGACAGCATCCTCTTTTCAGACGCCACCGTCAGAGAGTCCAGTTCCATCCCCACAACATTACTGACCTTACGAATGAGTTTGTTGATTCTGTTGGTGATGCTACCCTCAGCCTGCTGCCCCAGCGCACAACAGCAAACATGATAGCACTGGCCACCACAGACTCGCAGAACATCCTCAGCATCATCCGACAGACGTTAAAAGACCTCAGTCTCCTCAGGAAATAGAGACGGCTCTGACCCTTCTTGTAGACAGCCTCAGTGTTCTTTGACCAGTCCAGTTTATTGTCAATTCGTATCCCCAGGTATTTGTAATCCTCCACCATGTCCACACTGACCCCCTAGATGGAAACAGGGGCCACTGGTGCCTTAGCCCTCCTCAGGTCTACCACCAGCTCCTTAGGCTTTTTCACATTAAGCTGCAGATAGTTCTATTCACACCATGTGACAAAGTTTCCCACCTTAGCCCTGTACTCAGCCTCTTCTCCTTTGCTGACGCATCCAACTATGGCAGAGTCATCTGAAAACTTCTGAAGGTGACAAGTCTCTGTGCAGTAGTTGAAGTCTGAGGTGTAGATGGTGAAGAGAAAGGGAGACAAGACAGTCCCCTGTGGAGCCCCAGTGCTGCTGATCACTCTATCTGACACACGGTGTTGCAAGCACACGTACTGTGGTCTGCCAGTCAGGTAATCAATAATCCATGACACCAGGAAAGCATCCACCTGCATCGCTGTCAGCTTCTCCCCCAGTAGAGCAGGGCGGATGGTGTTGAACGCACTGGAGAAGTCAAAAAACATGACCCTCACAGTACTCGTTGGCTTTTCCATGTTGGCGTAGACACGGTTCAGCAGGTAGACGATGGCATGCTCAACTAATTGGGGCTGGTAGGCGAACTGGAGGGGGTCTAAGTGTGGCCTAAGCATAGGCCTGAGCTGCTCCAGAACATGTCTCTCCAGGCCTTTCATGATGTGGGAGGTCAATGCCACCGGTCTGTAGTCATTGAAGCCACTGGGGCGCGGCATCTTCAGCACAGGGACAAGGCAGGACGTCTTCCACAGCACAGGAACCCCCTGGAGACTCAGGCTCAGGTTGAAGATATGGTGAAGGGGGCACAGGCTTTGAGCACCCTGGTGCTGACACCATCCGGTCCTGCAGCCTTGCTTGGGTGGAGACTTTTCAACTGTCTTCTTACCTGTTCAGCTGTGAAGCCCACCGTGGTGGTTTCATGTGGGGGAGGGGTGTAGTTATGAGAGCAGGGTGGGGGGCTGTGAGGAGGGGTAGGATGGGAGAGTGGAGTATGTGTTGGTTGGGAGCCGTCACAGATGAATCATGTGGGGGATGGACAGGGGCCACAATGTCAAATCTGTTAAAGAACAGGTTAAGTTCGTTGGCCCTGTCCACACTGCCCTCAGCTCCTCTGTTGCTAGTTTGCCAGAACCCAGTGATAGTCCTCATCCCCCTCCAGACCTCTCTCATGTTGTTCTGCTGGATTTTCCACTCAAGCTTCCTCCTGTACCTGTCTTTAGCCTCCCTGATCCTGGTTTTCAGGTCCCTCTGTATTGTCCTCAGCACCTCCCTATTTCCATCTCTAAATGCCCTCTTTTTAGTGTTCAGTATGTCCTTAATGTCCTTTGTTACCCATGGCTTGTTATCTGAATAACAAAGGACAGTTCTTGCCAGAACATTGCAGTCCACACAGAAGTTGATGTAACCAGTGATGGACTCTGTGAGCCCATCAATATGCTCTCCATGTGGCTCACAGGGTTCCTGCCAGTCTGTCACCTCAAAACAACCCTGGAGCGCCTCATAATCCTCCTTTGACCATTTTCTCACTGTCCTCGAGGTTGCAGGTTTACTCTTCACCAGAGGCACATAGCAGGGTTTTAGATGCAGCAGGTTGTGATCTGACCTTCCCAGTGGGGGGAGGGGAGAGGAGCCTGATACAATGGAGTCTCAGTGGGATGGGAGCTGAGGAAGGATGCTCAGTACTTGTAGATGGAGATAGAGAGCAATGTTTGGTTGGGGAAATTGGTGATTTCTATTACTACCTCTCTTAAGGCAGCTAAAGCATTCTAATCAACTTCACTTCTTCCTGCTCCTGTTCTTCATGAAGGCCAAGGGTAATGTGATGAAGCATTCATTTTTTCTCCCGGTGACTTCTGTGAAGTTTCCAATGAGTTGAAGTGTGATTGCCTTTACACTTTTTCAGGGAGAATATTCAAAAGCTTTCCCCTCTCTCCACAGGAGTGTTAATCTCTTTGAATGGAGACCCAGTCAGCTGCCTCCACCAATGGTTTCCTTCACTTCAATTAACTTTACCCTTCAGAATATTCTTTGTTCAACTCCATTCAGCAACATTGGATTAAATGTGAGGTTATTCCAACTATATGGGTCTAATCTCTAACCCTATTGTATTCACCTCTACAATATCACTGGCAGTGCATTCCATGCACCTACCACTCTCTGTCATAGCTTCCTTCATCATGTCAGTAGCTTCCCCTCAGTTTTAACTACAGTCAGTCATGTAAGTTCCAGGTGGAGACTCAGGAGTACCATTGCATTCAGATGTAGAAGAATTCTGCATTGTTGTTTCCATAACAATTTTGTTTTATCAGTTGCGGTTGTTAGCCCTGAGCTGAACCCTAAACCTGGAGGACTCTTAGCCTGTTCTCTACCCTTTGACCTGTTTGTCATGGGTGATCCTACCAAGAGCCAGTGCATAAAGCCCTGACTCCAACTAACTCAGCTCTCCAGTCATTGAGGCACACAAGCCTTCAAATCACGACAAGGTTGTGATCCCCTTGAGGCCAGGCTGAGAATTCCTGTTCTAAATAATGTCTTGAGATCTCTCCTAAGAGAAAGAAATAGGTCTCAATTTAATGTTTAACCTGAAAGAATGAATATTTGACAGTGCAGGCTCCTTGAGTTATAAATGAAAAATCCACTTTAACATCACACTAATCAGTATAAGGCAAATTATGCCTAATTAATATAATTATTCCATTCCTAACAGAGTAATAAAATGTTTTAAATTCTATTTGAGGACTGTACATTTCCTAAATGCTTTATCCAGAATGAAATTTGTCTGCCCTGCTGTGGATGCAGCAGTACGAAGGCAATGATATGTTTAATATTTAAAGTAACGTTCTGTGACAGTTGGTGCTGTGTATCGAATTCTACAGTCTGTGTTGCTTCAGTGGGAACAGAGGATTAAAAAATGCATAAATCAGTGGGAAGCAGCAATTCAAATAAAAAAAAATTAATGTGTGCAAAATTATGGCAATCTTGCTAACACCATCCATTACCTACATGTAATACTTGATAACACTATTGGGTAATATGCTTTTTTCATCATGCTTTTTTACGACATAAACCAAATAATTCATGTGAAACTTGCTCCAAAAGGTATTAATTAAAGTTTTAATTTTCCTCTTCTCACCATGCTTTAACTTATGCCTAACAGAAATGTACTTAAGCACCCCTCTGAACTAAAAGGTAAATGACAGCGAATAAGAAAATGTCAAATCTATAGAGAAATGAAATTAGCAGAACCATTTTCTTGCTCAATTGACCACAATATCAGTGGTGGTGTCCACAAAGGTATGATCAAGGTATGTGGAGGAGTGGTTACAAGGCTGAATCGGTGAACTAGACCATATTCAGGGATTCATCACCCAATCTGAATAAATATCCTACTGCCACCACAGATTTTTTCAAGACCTTTGTGGATGAGTATGTGACTTTGGAAACATACCGAATTTCCCCAAACCAGAAGTCTGGATGAACCAGGAGATTCTCAGTCTGCTGAGGATGAGATGTGTGGTATTCAAGACCAGCAATACAGAACCCAGTAAGAAATCCAAGTACAACCATCATGAAGCCTATCAAGAGAATGAAAAGGCAATTCTGTGTGAATCATGGAAACACAAACAGATGCACAACAGCTATGGCCAGGTTTGCATGCCATTACTTTTCATAAGGCGAAACCTAACAGTGATGTCGGTGATGCTTCATTCCCTGTTCAATGGTTTTTATGTACACTTTGAAAGGGCGAATGAGATTACACTTGTGTGAAGCCCCAAAGCATCTGGCAACCTCATCTCTGTCTTGGAGGCCAATGCAAGAACAAACTTCACAAGGCAAAGCAGTAGGC
The DNA here is from genome assembly GCF_030028105.1 of Mobula birostris. Classification (NCBI taxonomy): domain Eukaryota; kingdom Metazoa; phylum Chordata; class Chondrichthyes; order Myliobatiformes; family Myliobatidae; genus Mobula; species Mobula birostris. The sequence continues at coordinate 152,666,487 of NC_092374.1, forward strand.
CACAACAAGGGCATCTTCAACTGCATTTGGAGGTTCGAACCTGCTTCCAAAGAGCAGCAATTATACTGGTGCTCAAGAAGAGCCGGGTGAGCTGTCTTAATGACTATCGATCAGTAGCACTCTCATCTATTGTGATGAAGTGCATTGAGAGGTTGGTCATTATTAGAATTAACTCCTGCCTGAGCTGGGACATGAGATTCTCTTTTAAAGCGGACTAAATAATACCTTTTTTGCCAATAAATTTGTCCTATTTGATGGATATTTATCAATATTTTTTCTCAAACCCGAGTGGTATACCCATGTTAATGATGCAATACTTTGGTATATATCTGACACTTTAATTGGACTATTACTGTGAGAATAATAAATAGAATGTTGGAAACAAAACGGATTTTTGGCTCTTGTGAGAGATTCGAAATGAAATTTATTATCAACATACATATACTTCACCATATAAAACCCTGAGATCATTTTCTTGTGGGCATTCACAGTGAGTATAAAGAAACACCGTAGAATCAATGAAAAATCACGCATGAGATGGACAAGCAACCATGTTCAAAAGACAACAAACTGCGCAAATACAAAAGAAAATAAACAAAGTAATAATCATATATAAATAAACAATAAATATCAAGAACATGAGAAGAAGTGGATTGAAAATGCACCCATAGGTTGTGGAGCAGTTCAGTAATGGGATGAGGGTATTTGAGTGAAGTTATTCCCCCCTTGCTCAAGAACCTTTCGGCTGAGGGGTAATAACTGTTCCTGAACCTGGTGGTATGAATCCTGAGGCTCCTGCATCTTTTTCCTGACAGCAACAGTGAGGAGTGAGCATGGCCTGGATAGTGGAGATACTTGATGGATACTGCTTTCCTGCAACATGCTCCTTGTAGGCACGCTCAATAGTGAAGAGCACTTTATCTGTAATGGACTGGGCCATATTCGGTACTCTACCAAATTTCTACCAGAACAAAAGCTAACTGGAAGGTTATCAACAAATAACAGGAATTCTGCAGATGCTGGAAATTCAAGCAACACACATCAAAGTTGCTGGTGAACGCAGCAGGCCAGGCAGCATCTGTAGGAAGAGGTGCAGTCGACGTTTCAGGCCGAGACCCTTCGTCAGGACTAACTGAAGGAAGAGTGAGTAAGGGATTTGAAAGTTGGAGGGGGAGGGGGAGATCCAAAATGATAGGAGAAGACAGGAGGGGGAGGGATGGAGCCAAGAGCTGGACAGGTGATTGGCAAAAGGGGATACGAGAGGATCATGGGACAGGAGGTCCGGGAAGAAAGACAAGGGGGGGGGACCCAGAGGATGGGCAAGAGGTATATTCAGAGGGACAGAGGGAGAAAAAGGAGAGTGAGAGAAAGAATGTGTGCATAGAAATGAGTAACAGATGGGATACGAGGGGGAGGTGGGGCCTTAGCGGAAGTTAGAGAAGTCGATGTTCATGCCATCAGGTTGGAGGCTACCCAGACGGAATATAAGGTGTTGTTCCTCCAACCTGAGTGTGGCTTCATCTTTACAGTAGAGGAGGCCGTGGATGGACATGTCAGAATGGGAATGGGACGTGGAATTAAAATGTGTGGCCACTGGGAGATCCTGCTTTCTCTGGCGGACAGAGCGTAGATGTTCAGCAAAGCGGTCTCCCAGTCTGCGTCGGGTCTCGCCAATATATAAAAGGCCACATCGGGAGCACCGGACGTAGTATATCACCCCAGTCGACTCACAGGTGAAGTGTTGCCTCACCTGGAAGGACTGTTTGGGGCCCTGAATGGTGGTAAGGGAGGAAGTGTAAGGGCATGTGTAGCACTTGTTCCGCTTACACGGATAAGTGCCAGGAGGGAGATCAGTGGGGAGGGATGGGGGGGACGAATGGACAAGGGGGTTGTGTAGGGAGCGATCCCTGCGGAATGCAGAGAGAGGGGGGGAGGGAAAGATGTGCTTAGTGGTGGGATCCCGTTGGAGGTGGCGGAAGTTACGGAGAATAATATGTTGGACCCGGAGGCTGGTGGGGTGGTAGGTGAGGACCAGGGGAACCCTATTCCTAGTGGGGTGGCGAGAGGATGTAGTGAGAGCAGATGTATGTGAAATGGGGGAGATGCGTTTAAGAGCAGAGTTGATAGTGGAGGAAGGGAAACCCTTTTCTTTAAAAAAGGAAGGCATCTCCCTCGTCCTAGAATGAAAAGCCTCATCCTGAGAGCAGATGCGGCGGAGACGGAGGAATTGCGAGAAGGGGATGGCGTTTTTGCAAGAGACAGGGTGAGAAGAGGAATAGTCCAGATAGCTGTGAGAGTCAGTAGGCTTATAGTAGACATCAGTGGATAAGCTGTCTCCAGAGACAGAGACAGAAAGATCTAGAAAGGGGAGGGAGGTGTCGGAAATGGACCAGGTAAACTTGAGGGCAGGGTGAAAGTTGGAGGCAAAGTTAATAAAGTCAACGAGTTCTGCATGCGTGCAGGAAGCAGCGCCAATGCAGTCATCGATGTAGCGAAGGAAAAGTGGGGGACAGATACCAGAATAGGCACGGAACATAGATTGTTCCACAAACCCAACAAAAAGGCAGGCATAGCTAGGACCCATATGGGTGCCCATAGCTACACCTTTAGTTTGGAGGAAGTGGGAGGAGCCAAAGGAGAAATTATTAAGAGTAAGGACTAATTCCGCTAGACGGAGCAGAGTGGTGGTAGAGGGGAACTGAAGGTTATGTAAGCTCTTGAACCTGTCACATTTCACAAAAATCTCATGGTGACTCTCACTCTCTTACTCAGCCCCTTCGTTGTGGACTCTTATTTTGGAAGAAACTGCCTATCAGGTCTGATGCTGCAGTTCTTTTCAGGATCTTCTAAAGTGTGAATGAGACCATTCCTTATTTTTCTAATCTCCAGTGAGCTCCAGGCAAACCTACTCAAATCTCTTTGAACTGTTTAAGTCGCAGGGTCAATCATGCAGATTTATGTGATAATAAATCCAGTATATTCATAAATCAGGCAGTGATCTGTTTGAGACTCGTTGAAATTAGGGCATGTCTAACACATTCTTCCAGTTCTGCAAGATTGATTAAACATTTCATTGTGGGGCAGTCAGCTACAGAACTCCTCTTACTTGAGGAGAAATCTATTTCATGACTGTGACTATCAACATTTTCAAATATTTGTAATGTTGTTAAAAATCTATCAATGCTTATTCCTAGTGTAGACTGATCATTTGCAAAATTGCTGCATTGTTGAGAAGCAGATATTTCATGTGGCCGACAGGATCACAATATGGATATGGACACCTGAATATGGATATAAAGAGAACAACTGGATCCAGGATTAAAGATATATTCAGAAATGCCGTACAAATTTAACAAGTTAGACTGTGCTAAATTGCATTGATGTATTACTTCCAGTAAGAATCAGAAAAAAATCAGATTTATTATCACTGATGTGTGATCACAATGTCATGAAATGTGTTGTTTTGTGGTAGCAATATGGTGCAAATATATAAAAATGACCTAAAGGTACAAGAATAATTAAATAGTGTAAAAGAGGCATAATGAAGTAGCATTTATTTTTTATTTTTGTTTTTCAAAAATACTTTATTCAGAAATATTACAAAATAAAAATAATTACATACAGAAAAAGAAAACCATTCGTTGACTGTGAGTCCTTATTCAATACAGTTATTAACAATAAAATTTTGCATTGACTCTGTTCATTTACAAATGAAAGATGTTTACAGTAAATCATGTGTTTACTCTCAACTCTTGGTCAAGTGTTAAGACTTATTAACAATCAAAATTTTCAACAATAAAGGCAGGCAATGGCTCTAATACTTTCCCAAATTAACAATTCCACCCACTCCTTGGGCACCATGTTGATTATCTGTCCACACCGCTGATGAGGGTAGGTCTCCTCCCCACCCAACCTCTCCCCCTCCTACGGGTGATGAACGTTAAACTGTGGTCCTTCCCCACCGGGCCTTCGCGGTGGCTGCACCAAGTTTGAGTGCATCCCTCAGAACGTACTCCTGCAGACGAGAGTGTGCCAGTCGGCAGCATTCAGTCACGGACATCTCCGTCAGCTGGCAGACCATCAAGTTTCGGGCCGACCAAAGAGCGTCTTTCACCGAATTGATGATCTGCCAGCAGCACCGGATGTTGGTCTCCGTGTGCGTCCCCGGGAACAGCCCGTAGATCACGGAGTCCTTGGTAACGCAGCTGCTGGGCATGAATCTTAGTACTGTCCCTTCCATTCTCTTCCACACCTTCTTTGCGAACCCACAGTGTGCAAAGAGGTGAGCCACCGACTCCACCCCATTACAATCCTCCCGTGGGCAGTGGGGTGTGGAGGAACTGTTCCGGGCGTACAGGAGGGATCTGACTGGAAGGGCCCCTCTCAGCGCCAGCCAGGCGAGGTCTTTGTGCCTGTTGGTGAGATCTGGCGATGAGGCATTTTGCCAGATGAACTGGACGGTCTGCTCAGGGAACCACGCCACTGTGTCCATCACGTCCTTCTCCTGCAGTGCCTGCAGGACACTACGTGCCGACCACTGCCTGATGGCCCTGTGGTCAAATGCGTTTGACAGGTAAGGGGGCAACGACCAGCTGACGGGGGCGTTGCGCGGGAGTGGGGCCAGACCCATCCTTCGTAGCCAGGGCGACAGGTAGAACCTGGGCACATAGTAGTACTTTGTGCCCACGTATCTGGGATCCACGCACAACCTGATGCAGCCACACACGAAGCTGGCCATCAGGGTGAGGGCGATATTGGGGACGTTCTTGCCCCCATTGTCCAGGGACTTGTGCATGGCGGTCCGTCTCACCCGCTCCATCTTGGATCCCCAGACGAATCTGAAGACAGCCCAGGTGATTTCCGAGCTGTAGGAGCGGGGGACGGGCCAGACCTGCGCCAAGTACAGCAGCCCTGAGAGCACCTCACACCTGATGACCAGGTTCTTGCCCGTTATCGACAGGGAGCGCGCTCCCCACAGTCCCAGTTTCTGTTTCACCTTGGCAGTCCGCTCCCGCCAGTTCTTGTTGCACGCCTCGGCCCCTACGAACCAGATCCCCAACACCTTCATGTGGTCAGACCTGATGGTGAAGGGGATGCTGGATCGGTCTGGCCAGTTGCCGAAGAGCATGGCTTCGCTCTTCGTGCGGTTGAGCCTGGCCCCCGTCGCTAGCTCGAACTGTTCGCAGATGCTGATCAGCCTGCGAACTGACCTCGGATCAGAGCAGAAAACGGTGACGTCGTCCATGTACAGGGAGGTTTTCACTTGGGTCCCTCCACTGCCTGGCAGTGTCACCCCTCTTATGCCCCCATCCCTCCTGATGGCCTCGGCAAAGGGCTCTATACAGCAGACAAACAAGACAGGGGAGAGGGGACAGCCCTGCCTGACTCCAGACCTGATGGGGAAGCTGTCTGTTTCCCACCCGTTGACCTGGACTGCACTACGGATGTCTGCGTAGAGCAGTCTGATCCAATTCCGGATTCCCTCCCAAATCCCATTTTGGAGAGCACGTCCGCCATGTACGTGTGCGATATCCTGTCGAAGGCTTTCTCCTGGTCCAAGCTGACCAGGCAGGCGTCCACCCCCCTGTCCTGCACGTAGGCGATGGTGTCCCTCAGCAGCGCGAGGCTGTCTGAGATCTTCCTGCCCGGTACAGCACAGGTTTGGTCCGGGTGGATCACCTGTCCCAGAGCAGACCTGACCCTGTTGGCGATAGCCTTGGACAGGATCTCGTAATCCACATTCAGGAGAGAGATGGGTCTCCAATTCCTAATGTCCTCCCTTTCCCCCTTCTGCTTGTAGATGAGGGTGATGATGCCCTTCCTCATGGACTCAGACATGCTATCCGCCAGAAGCATAGTGTTGTACGCTTCCAGCAGGTCTGGGCCCATCCAGTTCCACAGAGCCGAGTACAACTCAGCCGGTAAGCCGTCGCTTCCGGGAGTCTTACCCGACCCAAAGGAACGGATGGAGCCTGTCAGCTCGTCCAGGGTCAGTGGCTGATCCAGACTCTCCCGCTTACCGTCGTCTAAGACCTGCGTGATAGACGACAGGAAGTTGCGGGAGGCTGTGGATTCTGTGGCCTTTTCGTCGTACAGACCGGCATAGAAGGACTTGCAGATCCTCAGTATGTCGGTCTGCGAGGTCGCGACTGAGCCGTCCTCCTCCTTAAGGTTGTGGATCACAGAGCTCCCCCTGTGCACCTTTTGGAAGAAGAAGCGTGAGCACGTCTCGTCCTGCTCCACGGTTCGGACCCTTGATCGGAAGATGATCTTGGAGGATTCGGCGGCGAGGTGCTGGGCTTGCCGGCCCTTCACCTCTCGCAGTTCCTCCCTGACATCCACCCCCTTCGACTGCAGAAGGAGAAGTTGCTGCAACTCTGTCTGGAGTTTACGCAGTTTTTATAAGTTCATTGGCAGTTCAGAAACCTGATGGCAGAGGGGAAGTTCTTAAAACGTTAGTTCTGGTTTTTCAGGCTCCCGTACTCCTCCTCATTGGTAGTAATGAGAAAAGGGCATGCCTGAGATGGTGAACGTTCTTAATGAGGGCTGCCACCCTCTTGAGTCACTGCCTCTTGAAAATATTCTTCATGGAACTGGTTAAGTTTACAACTATCAGCAGCTTCTGTTGATCCTGTGCACTGGAGTTTCTATCCCAAACTGTGATACAACCAGTCAGAATACTCTCCACAATACATCTCTAGACTGTTTCATGATTCTTTAGTGACATATCAAATCTCTTCAAACTTTTAATGAGTTCGAGCCACTGGTGTGCTTCCTTTTGAATTTATCTATGTCTTGGAAACAAGATAGATGAACAAACATGTTGACATTCAGGAACTTGAAGCTGCTTACCCTTTCCACCATTGACCCCTCGATGAGGACTGGTGTGCATTCTCCCGAACTCTTCTTCCTAAAGTCCACATTCAACTCCTTGCTCTTGCTGATGCTGAGTGTGTGGTTTTTGTTGCCACGCCATTCAACCAGTTGATCTGTCTCATTCCTGTACGCCTCCTCATCACCAGCTGAGATTCTGCTAACAACAGTGGTATCACTAGCAAGGTTATTGATGGTATAGTCATACAGTCATGAGCATAGAGATAGCAAAACAGTGGGCTGAGCACACATCCTTGAGTTGCACTTGTGTTAGATGTCAGCAAGGAGGAGATGTCAATACCAAATCTGCATTAACTTCAGTCTCTCAATAAGGAAACCAGGGATCCAGTTTTAGAGGGAGGACAGAGGCCCAGGTTTTGATGACTGGTGATTGGTATTGAGGGAATAGTCATGTTGAATGCCAAGCTGTAATCAATAAATCAGAACTTTCTTCCCATATCCTGGCATATAGGGCAGCAATGAAGGTCCTCCAGATCTAGTAGTTTTCAGGGAATCCATCATCATGTCAGGAGCTTCTTTTTGGTTTTTACTACTGTCAGTCATGCATGTCCCAGGTGGAGACTCAGGAATATTGTCACACTCAGATGCAGAAGATTCTTCATTGCTGTTTCCATAACGATGTTGTTTTACCTGTCAGAATTGTTAACCATGAGTTGAAGCCCTGAACTTGGAGGATAGGTTGTTCACTCTTAGTCTGACCTCTACCCTTTGACTTTGTGATGAATAGGTGTGAAAAGTTGCCTTAACCATTGAGGAAGTTGTGGTCTCCAGAATGAGTATAATAATAGAGATTTGTGCAAACAAAGCACATCAAAACCAGAATCTGGATAAATAGAAAGCATACATAACCAAATAAATGTGCAGTATAAATTGGATAATTGGTCTCATTGGTGAAAAAAAAAGCAGTGGCATTTCAGGTGAAAAGGTCCTGAAGCATTTTGAGGTAAATTTTAGCACAGCATAAATGTTAAGTAAAATCCTTTCTGGTCCATTGTATCAAAAAGCATTAGGCAGTACCACAGGCCTTTTATCTACAAGTAAAACATTTCAATTTCCCATATTAGAAACAGGACCAGAATCACTTTTAATTTCACTGGCATATGTCATGAGATGTGTTGTTTTGTGGCAGCAGTACATTGTGAAACGCTTTGGTTTCCTTGGCTGCGCAAGTCTAGGGAAGACAACCTCAGGCCCCACCAAACTCATGAGATTGAGGTGCTCTCGATCCCACCCCAAACCCTTGTTTTAGTGGATGCTGTGTCATTTGCTACCCTGTTATAAACTAATGCCACGAAACAATGCACAGTACACTGCATATGACTAAAGGAATTATATTTATGAATCTTCACTAAAGGGTTAGTAAAGAATAACAAAACGAAAAAGGCCCATTCTAATTAAACAGTCAAATGTGCACAAGCTGGAGCTCATCTTGAACTTCCCTGTCACTCACGTGCTGGGCCCTCGGTCAAAGTGAAAGCACACACCACCTTCCGAACGTCGCTCGCTATCCATCTTCAGCAAATGGGTCTCCCACTGGATCGTATGCTACGACTGGTTCTCCCCAGCATCTTCTCTCTTCATCTCCTCTCAAGCAAAAGCTCCATGCCCAGCCTTAGTGTCCCTCACCCATGAAACCTAACCTTAATCCTACCGCCCTAATTGGATGGTTCACGTTTCTCCTCTCTCTTATCTTCAACAGTAACCCAAACAAGCACAAAAACAGAACAGACTGCTCGTACAGAACTGCCAAATGAAATACATACAGCATAACAGTAAAAATATGAACCAAGAAATTACAATTATAATACATAATAATAAAGACTTTAAATTACAATAAGAAATGGAGGTAAAAATTAAATTAAAGAAGTAGTGCAAAAGCACGAGCAAAAGAATGTGAGATAGTGGAGATGGTTTCATTTTCTATTGAGAAATCTGATGCCAGAGGGGAAGAGCTGTTCCTAAAATGTTAAGTGTGTATCTTCAAGCTCCTGTACCTCTTCCTTACTGATAGCAATGAGAAGAGGGCATACCCTGGGTGGTGGGGGTCCTTATTGAAGAATGCTGCCTTTTTGAGGCATCAACTTTTGAAGATGTCCCCGATGCTAGGGACGCTAGTGCCCATGAAGGAGCAAGCTGAGTTTACAACTTTCTACAGCTTTTTCTGACCTTGTGCAGTGGCCCCTCTGTGCCAGATGGAGATGCAACTGGTTAGAATGCTCTCCATGATACATTTGCTGTATAGATATTTGTGAGAGTCTTTGGTGACATACCAGGTCTCCTCAAACTCTGAATGAAATATGGACACTGGCATGCTTCCTTTGTAATTGTGTGTGTGTGTGTGTGTGTGTGTGTGTGACCAAAGAATTAAGTAATTAAGTCTACAATTAATTCCTTGGTCTTACTGATATTGAGTGCAAGGTTGTTGATGTGATACGACTCAACCAACTGATCTATCTCTTCTTCTCACCATTTGAAATTCTACCAACGATAGTTTTGCCTTCGGCAAATTTATAGATGGCATCAGCAACTAATTGGGTTTGTCTCCACGAGCCAAAGAGAATGAAAATTCAATCTATCACTCAAGTTCAGATTCAGAGCTAAGTCAGAGTAGAAACAACTATGTTCTAACCAACCTTTCTACCCCCAAATCCTTTTGAGTAGGAACTACAAGCCAATTAGAAAGAGTGGTTGCTGTTCATGTGCAAACTTAGGGAATTAAATTTCAGAAATTTATCATAAGGAAGCACAGAATTAATATAGAATTTCATTTAAGCATCTGTTTTGCTGCAGTGCAGATGTCAGATGATGACAATGATAGAACAGTTTCGTTTCTTGAAAATAGCTGAGTATCAAGCTCATTGTCCTCTTCCATTAAAGCAGACAAAGACCTCTGGCAGCTTCATATTTAGAAGTTCTAAACTGCAAGACATGTCATAGATCATTCATTAAAAATAATTCCCTCAAGTGCATTACTTGGAACATAAGAAAATTTACTTTAAGCTTCTTGTCAGCAAAATGGCTTAGAAAGATGATTATCATATAATCAATTGAGTTCTGTGAGAATAATGAGACATAATATTATTTTGATACTAATATTATATGACAAAATAAGCCGAATATAACAATAAAGGAAATGCTTTGCTGTGAATAATAACCATGGAGATTTGGCAAACTCCAAACTGGAAACTTAGGTCCCACCTGCCATTAGCAAGGAATATATTGATTTTCAAAAAGCAGAGGATAGGATAATTAGTCTGAATTTTCAGTTTGCTGGAATTAATCTGGATATAGTGCTACAGATACAGACATCTTAACTGCCTGATGACTCTCAGCTATTGTGAGTATATGGTTAAGGACAGCTTCACCAGGAGGGACAGAAAAAGTGGTGAATGGAGAATCCATAATGTTTTTTAAGATAGAAGTGGGAAAAGAAAGAGCACAGCTGGATGGTGAAATAAAAAAATGTAAACATATTTTAATCTACCTTAAGTTAAGTAAAAGTGGGAAAAGGGATGAAGACCCATGTGTGTTATGTGTATGCTTGTTCCATAGTACTGGACTCGTACACAATCACTTGGCCCTATGATAAGCAATTCTATAGAGAGAAACATAATTCAGGAACAAATTACAATAAAGAAAACCCTTCAGAAGGAAATCTCTCTGTCAGGCAATCTTCAGGAAGTCCCAGCCTACTGGTTATCATTTACATTCTGATGTTGCTTTGGCTGTGATCTCATTGTTTTCAGATGGTATCTTATGCCTTCAAAGAAACTCTGAAGAGTCAATCCCCAATACCTCAGCCTCAATGCTGTTTAAAATAAGTTTTTACTGCAATTCTTTATTTATTTTACATCTAGTTTGAACAAATCAATAACTGAAACATATTGCATTTTAAAGAGTCAATCAAAGGCCCTTAAATATGCAGTTCTCCGATGAATTCAGACCAAAAGGCACAAAGTTTATTTCTGTAATCCAATGCATTTCAGAATTATATATATATATAATGTATATAATTATTATATATTTACTAACCAATCACCCTTCAGCTGCCTTCTCCCGGGAAAACAAACCCAGTTTATCCAGTCTCTCCTCATAACCAAGGTCATCCAATCTAGGCAACAACCAGTGTAACATAACCCATGTTTTATGAAATTGTAATATGACATCCTAAGTCTTATCTTCTATGCCTCAGCTGATGAAGAGTAATTCCGCATGCCTTTTTGCCACCCGGTGCACTTTTGTTGCCACTTTCAGGAAACTATGGATTTCTATCCTAAGGTCACATCATTCATTATCCCTCCCCAGGACCATACCACTTACCATGGCTGACCTAATGATTCTGAGATACATCCTGCGAATGCGCTGGGACACATATCAGTGATGTAACCTGGGGTCGTCGGGTGTTTCGGGTCTTTCAACATCAGACACCCTCGCCCAGGCGACCCAGCCGGGGTTGATCAGACCCCAGCTTGTGTCCCAGCAGCACTGGCCCACGGATCTCCTCTCCTGATCCATAACCATGTGGATTCTCTCTCAGCGGCCTCTGTGATGGTCCTGATAGCTCTCCTCTTGCCAGCCCCAGTGATGCCAAGTAGGGTGTAGACTCTGCAGAGTGAGTGGCTGGCAAAACCTCTGCACCTGAATTCGATGGGCTTGCAGCGAGCCCTCCAGCCTTGCCTCCAGCATTGCTCCACCAGCTCCTGGTACTTGGCTCGCTTCTGTTCATTTGCCTCCTTAATGCGGTCCTCCCAGGGAACTGTCAACTCGATGAGGACAATCTGCTTCGAGGACACTTAAGATAGGACCACATCCGGCCTCAGTGAAGTTGTTGCTATTTGGTCGGGAAACTTCAGCTGCCTCCCCAGGTCAACTTGAAGCAGCCAGTCTGCTGCGGTGCTAAGCAGGCCCAATGATGATGATGCTCTGGGCTGATGTAGGGGCTGTGCTCCGGCTCTGACAAAGCAGATGTTCTTCCTCTGACCACTCTGTTTGCTGGTGGTCATGGCCATCGCAGTGCTCTCTGCCACTGCCTCCAGCACCTGGTCATGACGCCACTGGTAGTGACCTTCCCCCAAGGCTTTAAGGCAGCTGCTAAGGATGTGCTCCAGTGATCCTCTTCCTGTACAGAGAGGACATGCTGGTGTATCACTCTTGCCCCAGACATGGAGGTTTGCAGGACTTGATAAGACATCATAGACAGCCTGGATCATAAATTTAATGCGCTGGGATTCTGCCTGCCAGATGTCAGACCAGGAGATTTTTCGCTCCAGCGCACCTTCCCACCTTGTCCATGCTCCCTGCTGCCGCATGCCCACCATCCTGCTATTCCTCTCCTCTTCAATGCTAGACCGCACTTCCTCCAGGACTCATTGGTGTCTCTCCTTGCCTTTGACCTTGTCATAGTGAGGTTGTGAAACGAAGCCCAGCTCTGCTTGCCAAGTTGACACTGTTCCCACCAGATTCCTGTGTCTCATCCAGGACTCTGCTATCACCAGCCCCTCCTGTGCCTTCCGCTTCCTACCCGTCCGTACCTGGATGCCTGCTGCAACCACTTTAGGGTCCTTGGAAGCCCTGTACTGCAGCACCTCTTTTGTGCGGGAAACCCTGAACTCCTCGTCCAGGCTGCGGAAGGGAAGTCGCAGCTTATTGCACGTTCCGTTATGTGCTGCACTGCTCAGACTATGAGGTAGGCTCAGGCACCTTTGAAGGTAGTTACTGACCTTTCTCTCCAGCAACTCCACAATTGCCACAGGCACCTCATATACCAGTAGCAGCCATAGGATTCGGGGTAGGATGCCATGCTGGTAAATCCAGGCTTTGAACCTTCTAAGTAGGCCTGACTTGTCTACTGTGGTGAGCCAGATCTCAAGCTCCTTGGAGGTTGATCGGACGGCAGCTGCATCTCTCAGTCTACAGTCGACGACCTTCCCCAAGCTCTTGACTGGCTTCTCGGTGATAGATGGAATTGTAGTACCATCCAAGGTAAAGCAAAACTTGTCCACTACTTTGCCCTTCTTCAACACCATGGACCTGGATTTAGCTGGTCTGAAGCTCATCCTTGCCCATGCAATGAGCTTTTCCAGGCCCTGAAGGATCCACCTGCTGCCAGGAACCGATGTTGTTGTGACAATGAGGTCATCCATAAAGGCTCTGGTCGGGGCTGCCGAACACCAGACTTGGTCATCAGGCCTCTACATTCTGCCTCAGCTGCCTTGGCTATCATATTCATGGCAAGGGTGAAGAGAATAACGGAGATTGTGCACCCAGTTATAATTCCCTTCTCCAGCCTATGCCAGCCTGATGTCATAGCTCCAGAAGTGACTCCATGTCTGAACTTCCCATAGTAGTTCATTATGAGTTCTGGAATATGGTGTTGGTCCAGTGTAAACTCCACCAGTTTGTGGGGTATTGACCCATACGCATTGACGAGATCTAGCCAAAGCACAACCAGGCCTCCCTTCCTCATGTCTGCCTCCCTGATCAGCTAGGTGACTATTCCAGTGTGTTCCAGGCACCCAGGCACTCCAGGAATTCCACCCTTCTGCACTGACATGCCGATGTAAGTGTTCTTGAGGAGAAAGTCTGTCATCCGGCAGGACAAGACACTAAAGAAGATTTTCTCTTTCACACTAAGCAGTGAGATGGATTTGAACTGTTCCAGGTTCGACGAATTTTCCTCCTTGGGGATCCAGACCCCCTCTATGTACCTCCACTGGTCTGCCACTGTTCCCCTGCGCCAGATCACTTGCAGGATCTTGAGAAGCTCCAAGCAGTGCTTGTACACCTTGTAAGGTACTCCGCTGGGTCCTGGCACAGAACTGGCTCTGGCTGAAGACACAACCTCCTGGACTTTCCTCCAGGTGGGCTCCCTCACATCAAACTCCACTATGGGGAGTGGTTGGCTTGTAAGGGCTCTGTGGAGGCCCAGCTCTTGCTCCTTTGCAGGATCGCTCAGGATGTTAGGAAGGAAATGGTTTACCTCTTCTGTAGAGCACATAAGGTGGCCGCTGCGTTTCTGCCCTAGGAGCTGTTTTGTAAAACCAAACGGATTGGCTATGAAGGCAATTCACTTCCTGGCTCTTTCTCCCCCTCGCCACCTGTGCCATTCTGCTCTGCGCAGGGTCATTGGCTTCTTCCTGCAGATGTTCCAGAGCTCAACCATGGGAGTCTTCTCCTCCTCCGTTGCTACCTTGAACTGCCATGCCAGGGACCGGAGCTCTTGGCACAGTTGGTGGATCTGGGCTGCCCTGCTAACCTCCAAGATATCACCATCCTTAAGAAGACAGTCTTCATTGTCAAGGAACCTCACCATCGAGATCATGCCTTCTTCTTGTTACTTCTATTGGGAGGAAGTTCAGAAGCCTGAAGACACATACTCAATATTTTAGGAACATCTTCTAACCCTCTATAATCAGATTTCTGAACAGTCCATGAAACCATGACCGATATTGCATTAATCCTACTTATTGCAGTATTTACTTCCCTTTGTAAGTTATTGTATTATTTATGTCTTTGCACTGTGTTGCTGCTTTGAAACAACAAATTTCACTTTCTATAAGTCAGTTTCAATTGAGTGAAATTTATCTCGGTCAGTACAAACATAACAGAAAGCATTACTTTCAACGATAATTTCGTAAGACAAAATTACAACAAAAAGAAACATAGTTGACGCCAAATACGTTGTATAAGTAAGAGGGGTAGGCGTAATAAGCTGTAGCTTCAGCCTATTCAATTCAATTCAAATCTATAAGTCAGTAATAATAAATCTAATTCTGATTCTGCCCCTCCCGCTGATGGCCTGAATTCTGCTCAGGACAGTGTAGATAGTTTCTCCTTCTGCTGTTTCATTGCACAGTTTAGTCAGAACCCATCTGGGTTCAAAAAGCTAAATAAAGTTCACAGCTCAGTACAGATCAGGACACTTTTAAACTAACCAAATGCCACTAATATAAAGACAACCACCACAATTGATATTACACACAATGCGACATGAAGTTATAAAAGTTATAACATAAAACACTAGAAAATATAGAATTCAAACAGAACCTCTATATAATACACCTTACTGTACATGTTTTTACCCCACATGCCGATGCTGACCTCTCTCCCATTCTGTTTCCAGCTGAGTTGCAAGTTATCCCTTTAACTCTAAACATTACTAATTCTCTCATCTGAATGTCTTTAAATGGAACCCACTAATGATGACCACTCAAGTTATTCTGCCTCTGATTCTTTGCAATACCTAATCCTTTAACTGCTGTTACTTCCCTCTCTCTCACTCTCTCACCCTTTCTCCTTAAGCACTTTTTATATAGAATCTGAAAATTACAGCTGCGATAATTTCACAGACAATTGTACAGTCTTCATTCTGTATGTTGAACCATTAGCTCAACAAAGATGCTTTGATTGAATGCTCAGACTTTTTTTGTATTTTAGTGAACTAGAACATGTTAATGATTTCTTCCACAAATGTTCCCATCTGCAAATGCTTGTTGAGGACAGAACTAGACACATGTCAGTCATTTCATTATTATCCTTGTGATTTTTTTTTGCTGCACCAGCTCAAGCTTAATCACATCCTTCCTGTAGTACGGGGACTAAAAAGCACACAATATGCTTCCAAGTGCTGTCTCACCATTGTCCTGGAAGAGCTGTAACATATAATCCCAACCCATCTAATCCTGCCCGTTCTGTTGAAAACAAACATGCCATGTGCTTTCTTCACCACTTTGCCTGCCTTGTTACTTGATGACATTACGCAAAACTTATCCTTTAAGTAAGCCAATACTTCAGGATTTTCCCTCTAGGTCATAGTCTGTTTGTAAGTTCTTCTCTAATTTACTGGGCCTCTCAGCACATTGGGATAGGAATTGCTTCAATTTTTTCATCAGTTTCTGCCTCCTGTGTCCAAGTGCATCCTAAGATGTTTCTCAGCATCTGTTCTTGCTGCAGGCATTTAACTACAGAAATCAAAAGAATGTGGTCTGGGCTATTTGGAGACAAGGTGGAATCATTCAGTACAAACCACTGGAGAACTGGAGACGTCTCACACATTTTTGGGAGAAATTCGATGACTCATAAGTATGACAAAGGGAGAAGAAGGTTCTACTATCCAATGTATATTTTGTTACTTTGGCCAACAATCGTAATCTGTCTGGTCCCAAAAGAAAGTTCTATCACTTCTAAAGCCATTTAGTTTCTCTGTTGCCTATCCATTTCTTAGCTAAGTTAGCCTGATCAGAACACAACTGTGTCTGCTGATAGGAAATCAAGTTATTGCATGCAGTTGCTGATGACTTTATCAAGACTGAGTGTATTAAATATGACCCTACTAGCTTTGGATGAGTTTCTGTGCTGCCTGCTTAGCTGAGTCAGATAAAATATTGTGGTCTCTCTCCTGTGAGTAGATAACCAGGTGCATTTTAAAAGACTGTTAGTCCATTTTATTTTGGCAGGCAGAGGTTAAATTCCTTCATTTGTTCAAGAACAAGTCATTGTTTAAGTGTATTTTTTCCATCTTAGTTTGAGCGTCCAAATCACCCAATCAGAATCAAAGGTCATGAATTCACAAAAGCAGATATCACAGTTTAATGCATATCCTTTCGGGGGGCATATTGGAAATGGAAGAACATACTGACATGGCTTTATATTGTTAGCTAACAGCCACTAGGAATTATGAATGGTTATTCATTGCGATATCCTGGAAGAATTGCAAGTCAGAAGAACATGGCAATATTGCAAAGAATACTTAATGTAAATTTGTGCTGAATGAACGCAAATTAGTCACACAAGATTTCAATAAACATTTTGAAGTTATCAGTCGTTAATATCACAACAGTTATTCTGGAATGTCCTGTTTAACTGATAATAAATTTTATAATATTTTTCAATGCATCATTAATTGTTTTGGTAACTTTGTACTTACTGCTCATTACATCGCTGGCATTTAGGACAGCAAGTAAGGTCCTCAACCTCTATTTGTCCATACAGTCACACACAGATATAGAAGGATTCTTCATTGCTGTTTCCGTAACATTTTTTTTACTAGTCAGGGGTGTTAGACCTGATCTAAATCCCCAGACCTGAAGGACCAATGGCCCACTCCTCTACCCTTTGACCTGTTTGGCACAGTGTGACCCTAGCAAGAGCCTAAGCACAAGTACCTGACTCCAGCCAGCATAACTCTCCAGATCATTGAGGCATGCAAGCCGCCAAACCCTACAAAAAGGTTGTGCTCCCCTTGGAGGCCAGTACATTTGCAAGGCAGAATATTGGCATGCACTGTGAGGATGAAGTGAACATCAAAATGCATACCCGCTGAAGAGCAAAATGTCACTGTCTATCAGTTCCTGCAGGGAAGTCACGGACATCTGAACACAATGAAAAGCTTAACATTGAAGGGGTACTTCACAGCTCATATACATTTATTTGGAAATTCTCCACTTATCTTTTGCTTCTTATTATGCAGTAACAACTAATTATATACTTCATTACAATGTTCTTTACATCAAGAGTTTTCACATTTTCTGTTAGTCCCCTGTGAAGAAGCAAATCAAATCAATTCTGAAAGTCAAAATCAATGGTATTTTACAGACACTGTGTTACGTAGTCTAATAATCCACAGATGACTGACGGATCACAGAGGGGCTAAATTAGATAGTCCACTAAAATGACCAAAAGCATTGCAATGCGTGAATATCTAATTCCAGGTCAATGTAATGTAGAAGTGTACAAACTTTATAAGGGTGATATACATTTAGTAGCTATTTTATTAGGTACACCTGTACCAAATAAAGTAGCCATTAAAGTTTCCTGCTGCTGCAGCTCATCCACTTCAAGGTTCAACGTGTTGTGCATTCAGAGAAGCTCCTCTGCACACCACTGTTGTAATGTATGGTTGTTTGAATTACAGTTGTTTTCCTGTCATTTGAACTAGTCTGCCCATTCTCCACACTCGTCATCAAGGTGTTTTTGCTCTTGGAACTGCCACTCACTGGATGTTTCCTGTAAGCTCTAGAGACTGTTGTGTATGAAACTCCAAAGAGATCAGCAATTTCTGAGATATATCGCCTGGCATCAACAATCAATTCCTTGGCCAGAATCACTTAGATCACATTTCTTCCCCATTCTGATACTTGGTCTGAACTACAATACCTCTTGACCATGTTTGCATGCTTTTATACATTGAGTTGCTACCACGTGATTGGCTGATTAGATATTTGCATTAACGAGCAGGTGAACAGGCCACTGAGTGCCTCTTAACTTGTAGGGAAAATGTTACTTGAAGTTTGGAGATGTGTCTTGTGTCAGCTGAAGACTACCTGGTACAATTAAAGGTTCAGCTTTTCTGAAACCCCCTGTCTATATGAGTAAATGAATAACAGTGATGCAGAGGGTAGTTTGGAAGAACATGCAATACCTCTAGTAAAGCTGCTTACTACTCTGTCTAGGCCTTTCACCATTCGAAAGGTTTCAATGAGATCTGCCCTCATCCTTAATTACAACAAGTACAGACCCAGAGCCATCAAATGTTCCTTGTATAATAACCCTTTCATTCCTAGAATCATCCTTGTGAACCTCCTCTGGACCCTCTCCAATGCCAGCCTATCTTTTCTAAGATGAGGGGCCCTAAACTGTTCACAATACTCAAGGTGAGGCCTCACCAGTGCCTTTTAATGCCTCAGCATCACATCCTTGCTCTTGTATTCTAGACCTTTTGAAATGAATAATAACATGGCATTTGCCTTCCACACCACCAACTCAACCTGCAAGTTAACCTTTAGGGAGTTCTGCATGAGGACTCCCAAGTCCCTTTGCATCTCAGATTTTTGAATTTCCTCCCCGTTTAGAAAATAGTCCGCACATTTATTTCCACTACCAAAGTGCATGGACATGCATTTTCCAACATTGTATTTCATTTGCCACTTACTTGCCCATTCTCCTAATCTGTCTAAGTCCTTCTGCATCCTACCTGTTCCCTCAACATTACCTGCCCCTCCACCAATCTTCGTATCATCTGCAAATTTGGCAACCAAGCCATCTATATTCCATCATCTAAATCATTTATATACAACCTAAAAAGAATTGGCCCAACAGCATCCCCTATGGAACACCACTAGTCACTGGTTGCCAACCAGAATAGGATCCTTTTATTCCCACTCACGGCCTCCCACCAATCAGCCAATGCTCTAACCATGTTAGTAACTTTTCTGTAATACCATGGGTTCTTAACTTGTTGAGCAGCCTAATATGTAGCACCTTGTCAAAGGCCTTCTGAAAGTCCAAATATACAATATCCACTGCATCCCCTTTATCTATCCTACTTGTAATCTCCACAAAGAATTCCAACAGGTTCATCAGGCAGGATTTTCCCAGAAGGAGACAAGGCTGACTTTGTACTATCTTGTCCTGTGTCACCAAGCATTCCATCACCTCATCCTTAACAACTGACTCTAACATCTTCCCAATCATTGAGGTCAGGCTAACTGGTCTATAATTTCCTTTCTGCTGCCTTCCTCCTTTCTTAAAGAGTAGAGTGACACTTGCAATTTCTAATGCCACCACACTCTCTAACACTACCTCTTTCAGAAACCTAGCATGCAATTCATCTGGTCCGGGCGACTTACGTACCTTTAGTTCTTTCAGCTTTTTGAGCACCTTCTCTCTTGTAATAGTAACTGTACCCACTTCTCTTCCTTCACTCACTACAACATCAGGCATACTGCTAGTGTCTTCTACAGTGAAGATGTTGTAACCTGTGGTCCACCTCCCAGCCACTGTTAGGAGGACTGAATATAACTGCCATCAACGTCCTTTTACCCTTGTAGTTTCTCAACTCAACCTACAAGCATTCAACATCTTCTGATCTTATTTCACATTTTTCTTCTGATTTGATGCCATTCTTTGCCAGTAGAACCACACCAGCCCCTCTGCCTACCTTCCTATCCCTCCAATATAACGTGTAACCTTGGACATTCAGCTCTCAACTACAACCATCCTTCACCCATGATCCAGTAATAGCTACAACATCATACCTGGAAATCTGTAATAGTGTAACAAGATCATCCACCTTATTTGTTATACTACACACATTTAGATGCAGCAGCTTGAGTACTGTATTTGTTATCCTTCCTGATTCTGCATCTCTAATGTTTTGATACTCAGCGCGTTGGCTGCAACTAAATCCCATCACCTGCCTACCCTTCCTGACAATCTGCCTGCTTGCTATCTTCACTTTTTTACCATCTGTCCTATCATGAGTCCCTTCACTCCAGTTCCCACCCCCCTGCCAAGTTAGTTTAAACCCTCCCCAACAGCTCTGACAAACCTGCCCACAAAAATATTGGTCTCCCTCAGGTTCCGGTGTTACCTGTCACTTTTGAACAGGTCATAGCTCCCCCAGAAGAGATCCCGGATGGCATCATTGTTACTGGTGTGATGACAAGGAACATCTCCAAAATTCTCAAGACAGTATTAAAAGTTCAGAAAATTCTGCGCTTATAGCATAACGTGACAAGCGTGAATTCATTAAATCAAGCATCACTTAATGTGATCACACTATTGTCACACAAAGAGTAGACAAGCATGCTGAAAAATTCAAGCATTGGCTAATGACCCAAGGCCAAAGGGCAGGTCACAGTTGTGGTCCTTTTTAGGATTTCTCAATTACTATTACCTGTCAAATCTGGCTACTGTGCTCCACCCCTTGAACATACGGGAAGAACTGGCCAAGGACAAAGCATGGAGAGGTGCCTTTCCAAAAGGTAAAGGAAATGGTGACATCAGACATTGCACTCACACATTATGATCCACATCGTTCAGTGTAACTTGCCTGTGACACCTCACCTGATGCTATATTAGCAGTCATATCACATGTTATGTGTAATGGAAATGAACGCCCCTTTGTATCATGTTGCCTTACTGTTGCACACAGATTAACAGAGTGGCCTTGCGTCTGCTTTTGGGTGTAAAGTGTTTCAATCATTACTTCTATGGGAGAGAGTTTACACTCATTATATATCATTATCCACAGGTGTCCAATTTCAATCCACTGAAGGGTGTTCCACTAACGGCAGCAGCACGAATGCAGAGATGGCCTTTGTTTTCTTGGAGGACACAATTTCAAGAACAAATTTAGGAGGACAACTAATCATGAAAATGCAGATGTATTGTCCCATTTACCTGTGTAAAAGGAAACAACTGAACAATTTACAACAGAGAACATTTCTTCTGAAGCATCCTCCATAATGCAATCCTTATTACGGTAGAGACGATCCAAAGGGAAATCAGAAAAGAACCCACACTGTCTCAGATCTATGGGGCCACCAAAATGGCTGTCATGTACAGCAGAATTTCCAGCACCCTTCTTTTTACCATTGTGGGGATGAACTTGCTGTCGACAAGGGGTTGCCATATGTGGGGATTGATAGTCATTGTATCATCCAAGCTGAGAGCTAAAGTGTTGGAGAAGCTACATGTCAGTCATCTAGGTGCAGTCAAAACAAAAGAATTGTCTTGAAACTTTGCTTGGTGGCCTGCAATAGGTCAACAGACTGAATAATTTTCCATGGATTGTTTGGGATTCAAAACGTGTCCAAGAGCAGCAATTCTTCATCCCTGGAAATAGTATGCATTGCCCAGGCAGACGATTCATGTAGATTTTGCCAGATCATTCATGGGCACAAGTTTCTTTGTAGCTGTGGATGCAGCTACAAAGTTGCCAGAAGTGTTCCCAAAAGCCTCCTCAATGGGCTCATACAATGTTGGTGTGTTGAGAACCCTTTTCTCAAGGACTGGTGTTTCAGAACACAGTCAGTGACAGTGGACCAAGTTTGTTTGTGGAACAATTTTAGTCTTTCCTGAAAATGAAAAGAATAAGACATTTTACATCTGCCCTGTATCATCCAGCTTCAAATGGCTTGGTGAAAAGGCTTGTCCATTTCCTCCTTGCATATTGCAATGTAGCACCCTAGACAACAAACAACTCACCATGCTGTCTTGAGAAGTCCCTTGCACTGTCATTTTCATGTCCTCAAACCCAACCTCAGAAGAAGTATGCAGGAGAAACAACTGAGACAAAGTGGGGACTCCTCAAACAAGGATGTTCAATGTTTCACTCCTGGACAAGCAGGCCTGGCAAGTGACCAAAGAGGTAATCAAAAGTGGGTACTTGGAAAGATTAAGGACAGAACAGGACCATTCTCATACACAGTGAAGATTGTATCTGATGACATCTGTTCACAATACATTGATCAGTTGAGGAAAGCAGAGTCAAATGTTGGAGAAAAAGGTGTCAAGAGCTGTCAGAACCACTTCCTGCAGTCCCAGAGACAACTCCTACAACCACTATGGAGGAGGCCCCAGACCCTTCGATTGTTTCACAGCTGCAAGTCTCACCTGCCAAGCAAAATGACCACCCCTTGTCTGGAAAGATATTATCCCACAAAAGTAAGAAATCCTCCACAATTGTTAAAACTTTAGGCTTGAATGAGACAATTTAAAATTTACTATGCTGTGGATGTGTGTATAGAGGTTGTATTATAATAGTATACTATATTATATATCTACATATAAGTTGAGATGCATTTTATACTCTTACCCCTTCTCACCTACCTATCACCCCCTCCTGGATCTGCTCCTCCATCTCTTTTTCCTATGTCCACTCTCGTCTCCTATCTCCTATCAGATTCCTTCCTTTCCCACACACATGGCTTCACCTATCACCTTCTAGCTATTCTCCTTCCGCTCCTCTCACCATTTATTCTGTCATATTTCTCCTTCCTTTCCAGTCCTAAAGAAAGTCTCAGCCGGAAACGTTGACTATTTAGTCATTTCCATAGATGCTGCCTGGCATGCTGAATTCCTCCAACATTTTGTGTGTGCTGTCTTGAGTTAGAGATTATAGTTAAGCAGTGAGAAGTGTTGTGTATTTAACATTTTAGTAATATTTGAGTAATATTGTAAATATATTGTTTAGTAAGCCTTCTTTGTTTTTTTACATAATTCATTACAAGTTATATGTAAACATATGTGACAGGCATGAGACATTACACCACCATATAATAATTGCAGATATCAGTCAGGTAAAAATGAAGTTAGACACATTTTCCCCATCTCTGTGTTTTTCTTTCGATTAGTATTATGCTTTGGAGTTGCAAAACATAACAGCTGTAACATCCGACATGCCCTTTACTCCATCTGCTTCACTGACATTGTCCCAAAACTGCTCCACCCACCAGAAGCTAGTTGGAACCCCAACTCCTAAACCTATCACCAACCCTGATGGCTCAACAGAGCATCTGAGACCTTAAATTGTCTATCACTTAAGTTTCCCTCCTTGTTATCTGGCCATTAACTGCCATCAATATCTTTTCATTGCAATACAGAGCTAATGCAGAAAAAGAGAGTGCACATGAAGGGTACAAGTCTAAAATTATGCTCTATACAATATGCAGAGTAACCTCTTCTTCCCATTCCCATTCAGATATGCCCATACATGGCCTGCTCTACTGCCATGATGAGGCTAAACTCAGGTTGGAGGAGCTATACCTCATATACCGTCTAGGTAGTCTCCAGCCCCTTGGTATGAACATAGAATTCTCTAACTTCTGGTAATTCCCTCCCCCTCCCTTCCTCTATCCCTATTTCACTCTGCCCCCTTCCCCAGCTGCCTATCCCCTCCCTCATGGTTCTGCCTCCTTCTACCTCCCATTGTGTTTTCCCCTATTCCTTCTTCACCTTTCTTGCCTATCACCTCCCTGCTTCCCCTCTCCCACCCCTTTGTCTTTCAAATTACTGGTTTTTCAACTGGACCTACCAGCCTTCTCCTTCCCACCCTTCCCCACCTTCTTTATAGGGCCTCTGCCCCTTCCTTCTTCAGTCCTGACAAAGGGTTGCGGCCCGAAACGTCGACTCATCGTTTCCACGGATGCTGCCTGAGCTGCTGACTTCGTCCAGTGTGTTGTGAGTGTTGCTTTGATGCCAGCATCTGCAGATTATTTTGTGCAGAGTAACCACTTTCCTAAAAGGGTAATGTGCAACACTTAAAATGAAATATAATGAATCATATGGCCTAGCCAATGATAAACCTGGGCTTGGTTGATTCTGCTCAGGCAACAGTTTCACATTGGCAGTGCCCTATTGGCAATTTCTTCTGCAACAGGACGAGTTGTGGATGCAGAGTTCCAGTAAGTATGAAATAGTTTTTACAAAATATATATTCTCTCCAAACATTGCAGGAAATGATGCCTCCAGTTGACGCAATGGGCTTAGGTCTGTATGTTGCATCCTGAAACTGTGGGAGTGGACCACAATAATAAGAAGGCTTCTGCCAGCACTTCTCACACTACATAAATGGTTGAAAAATGCAGTACCTAATAAAGCTGACTAAACACTTGCTCAAGGATGATATTTATCCAAGGCAGTTGATATTTCTGATGGTTCCTTGCCCTTTGATCCTGTTGGTATTGCATCCAATGAGCTGCTGTCACTCATGTCGCTGCCATGCTGCTGCATTTAATGACCTGTTCTCAGCACCACTGCCACCGACCTCCTGCCCTCACCAGTGCTGCATCCAGCTCCCTGCCCTCGTCACTGACATCTACTCTGACAGACCACTGATAGAAATGTGGTTCTCCAGAGAATGGTTGCTTGAAGATCCGCAGAAGGCGAAACTAAGGGAGAGTGTACTTAAACAGGAGAAAATCTGCCGATGCTGGAAATCCAAGCAACATACACAAAATGATGGAGGATCTCAGCAGGCCAGACAGCATCTATGAAAAAGAGTACAGTGGACGTTTTAGGTTGTGACTCTACATCAGGATTGGGAAAAAAAACATGATGTCAGAGTAAGAAAATGGGGGGATGGGAGGAAGAACAAGAAGATGATAGGTGAAACGAGGCGGTGGATGGGGGGGGAAGGGGTGCAGTAAAGAGCTGGGAAATTTGTTGGTGAAAGAGATACAGGACTGGTGTAGGGGGAATCTGATAGGAGAGGACAGAAGGTCATGGAAGAAAGAAATGGAGGAGGAGCACCAGAGTGAGGTGATGGGCATGTGAGGAGATAAAGTGACGGAGGAAAATGGGAATAGGGAATGGTGAAGGAGAGGGTGGGTGGGCATGACTGGAAGTTTGAAAAATTGATGTTCACGCCATCAGGTTGGCGGCTACCCAGATGGAATATAAGGTGCTGCCCCTCCAGCCTGAATATGCTTTGACTCTTTACTCCTGAAACTGCATCTTGCTCTTCATTCCCACTATGTGGATCAGTAATTCAAGAAATTAATTTCTGCAATTGAAGCTAGCCTTTGACTTGATCCTCCACCATAGTTGCACTAGCCCTGTAGAGAAGCTGCTGACATGTTGGTAAAACAGCCGAAAAATCCCAAGAAAGTTGGTAAACATAATTGCTTTTTATGCAGTAGTTTGTGGGAAGAAGTGAAAAGTTGTTTCAGGTGATGGCCTTTCAGCTCCATTTAGATGTCCACTCTGATTTGAGCACTGAGCATCATTGCTGGAGACCCTGTGACCTGTGGGAAATAATTAAATAAAACCATGAAAGCACATCCTCACGCCAGTGGGGAGGGTTCAAGGCAAAGGTAATAGAACACAGATTCATGACTTGAAATCATAGATTGTCATGGCTTCAGGGTGTTAGACTGAGATTCAATATTAACTTTAAAAATTAATAGAATATAAACTTGGAAAGGAAATACCTCCAGGCTTATGACAAGTAATAGACAAATAGGAACAATTGGCACAAATTTAAAGGTCAGGCAATATCTATCTCTGCTGCATGTTTCACTAAATCTTGGGATGTCTATCTTTCTATTATCCCAGATATTATCAGTAGAAAATACTGAATTTGAAAGAAGAAATGATGACCAGTACATGTTCAGTCATAGCTGACTAAATGTTGAAACATATTAATTGAAAATTTTACCGCTGCCATGCCTGGAGAAAGAGAGACAGAGATGGGAAGAAAGATAGAGATGAAGAGAAATTCAGAGTTGGGTGAGAGACAGAGATGGGAGAGAGAAGAGCAAGAGAGCGTGTACATTGAGTTAAGATTGATTTGAATTGTTTAATTTCAATAGGCACAAAAATGTTCTAATGTGCAGTTAATTTTATCAACTTACAAAATGTGCATTGACATATCGATCTGCGTAGAAATTTGTCCACAATCAGTAGTACTGAATATATTGTACTGGCTTCTGAAAAATGATACTTTTGAAGTCAATAAACATACATTTTGGAATTAAAGTTAAATGTGTGCCTGTTACAAGATACATGGATCTAATGTATGGTACAGGGGATGAGTACCTACAACACAGCATTTACTTGATAACAATGCACCACTAATAAGCACTAATAAGCACCGCCGTAAGTCTGATAACACAAATGCCTCAAGGTGCTCTATAATCAAATTTAGTCTTCAGAAGCAACAAAGTTGCCAATGACACACAAATTTAATTTTACCAATTGAACAGAAAAAGTCACCCAAGGTTAATCCATCATTACTATTTATTTTCCATCTTTCTACATCAATTTATTGCCCTCAGTTTCCAATAGTTAAGAGGATATCTCCCTCACACACACACACACACACACACACACACACACACACACACACAAAAAAGTGAGTTTTGGTTCACGTGTCTCTCTTTTAATTTGTTCAACAACTGTTACATTTGTTGCAATGTATCTGTTATTGTTCACTACACAAGGCAGCTGATTCGAACAACCGAGTACAAAGCTATTTGCTTATTTAATTAAATTAGTTGCACAGGATACAGAGTAGATCTGAGTGGATAATAATTTAATAGAAAATGAGTGCCTAAATGCAGGATATTTACTCGTTTATGAGTGATGCAAATCTCAGCAGAGCAGTCCATTTATGTAACTAATGTGCAGTCATGATTTTGAGATTATTGATACCTCTCAGGATGAGAGGTGACCTGATAGAGGTGTATAAAATGATGAGAGGCATTGATTGTGTGGATAGTCAGAGGCTTTTTCTCAGGGCTGAAATAGTTGCCACAAGACGACACAGGTTTATGGTGCTGGGGAGTAGGTACAGAGGCGATGTCAGGGTAAGTTTTTTACTCAGAGAATGGTGAGTGCATGGAATGGACTGCCAGCAACGGTGGTGGAGGCAGATATGATAGGGTCTTTTAAGAGACTTATAGATAGGTCCATGGAGCTTAGTAAAATAGAGGGCTATTGGTAAGCCTAGTAATTTCTAAGGCAGGGACATGTTCGGCACAACTCTGTGGGCCGAAGGGCCTGTATTGTGCTGTAAGTTTTCTATGTTTCTATGTTTCTAATTTTAAATTATATCTGGTGGCTACTGTGATACAATTTTATGAAAAAAACTACAGGTATGGGATCAAAATCAGAATCCACTTTATTATACTGTGTGTTGTGTTTGTGGCCTGGTTACACAACAATGCTATTAATAAACACACTGGAGATGGGAGCTGAGGTTCATGGTTCTTTACTGGCAGAAACCAAACTTGGCACACATGTACAGATCAATACACGCCTAATAGCACATGCAATGACGTGTTACTAAAACATAAAGTAGTCCCTTATTTTAATGTAGGCTATATGGTACACTCCTCCCCTTTTATCTTAATAGTGTATCAACTTTTTTTTACTGGGGCATGATGCTAAACAAATATGTTTACACTTAACATACAAACGCCTACCAGTTGTTCACTTAACAACTTAATAATATCAAATTATAACAAAGTAACCTAATAATATCAAATTATAACAAACCTTTTTTTTACTTTTGGTCTAAGGCCCGTTCATAACTCGTCTTTTTTTCTAACTTTGGGTCTAAGATCCATTTATAACTCAAGTCTCTGGGGGGGGGGGGTGTCTTCGCTGACTCTCTATGTAACTTCTGTCAAAAAACTTATTTGTTTTAATACAGATTTCCATATAACAGTCATGAAAAGTTGACCTCTGAGTATGGGGAATTAAGAAGATGTGCGCCTCCAACTTGCTGAGAGTTCCAGGCGGCAGATCGTCTCCACATAATGAAAACTCCTCTGTGCAGCTGTCCTAGACATATAGGCATTTTTGTGCTATCAATTGTCTTCCTTACCCATATCTCATTTGATTCAACTGAGCTAATTACACAGCCAATCTTCGTAATCTCCATAGATTCCAAATAGATAGCCTGACCTTTATGATACCATCTCGTATCGTAATATAACTTTCCATCTTCTATTTGTGCTTCATACCTTTGTGCTGGTGGTTCAGCAGGAGTGCTGGGAAGATGCTCAGGAGAAGACAGAGATGCTGGTCTTTTCAGAGATTTAAGCTTATTGAGAGTTTGCAGATCTTCCATTATCTGTTCATCTGTTAACAAGTAATTTAACTGCACAGGTGCAGGTTTTTGTCTTCTGTCTGTAATTGGAACAGGGTCATTAGGTCTCCTCCTTCGTTTCCTAGTCATTATTGGCTTTACCTCCATAGAATCTCCTGTGAGTTCCTCTGTTAACCTTTCATTCTCACTCATCTTTTTCTTTACTTCTAACTCAATCTTTTTATCTTCAAATTACTTCACTGCTGTTTTCTTCTCTTTAATATAATTCCTTTCCACTTGTTCTGTCTCCAGCTGCATTTTGTATTCTTTCCTTGTATTGCTGATCTAGTTTCTTTATCCTTTTCTGATACTCCTGCAAAGTGCCTTCCTTAACTGCTGTAGCTGTCCTTTGAGAGATGTCAATTTCTCCTGGTACAGCTGCTCTTTTACATCCAGGTAGTCTTCATTATCCTGCTTATTGGCAATATGTCTTCCTTGCATCCCCTGTATGTTCATCCGAGTCGCGGCCACGGATACTGTGTTTGTCCTCATCGTCGACACTGTCTACTTCCTCCTCGTCATTGTAATAGTCGACAATGGGTGAGAGGAGAGCTGTGGACATCTTCCCCGCCGAGCTGCCCTCCTTTGTTGACACATCTGGTCCCTTGATGGTGTGCCAGTCCAGCTGGATTTTCCTGATCCATTCATGTCCCAGCAACGGTGTTCCTACATTTTTCAGTACGTAGAGGTTCAGCTGCTGTGTTTTGTCTCCGTAGGTCACTTTAATTTTGCCTTTGGGATGCACTTTCTGTCCTGTGTAAGTCTTTAGCAGTAGTTTAGTTCATGTCAGAGGTATGTGAGAAAACAGTCGTTTGTAGTTGTGTACAGAGATCACTGTTAAAGCTGACCCTGTGTCCAACTCCATTTTCAGTCTCACACCGGCCTCTTGTGAAGTGATCCTTATTACTCTTCGATCATCTGTCTCTTTCATGCTGTGAAGTTGCCGACAAGACAATTCACTTTGGAGTCATTTTCATCAGAACTGCCTTCTTTCATTTTGTGTACCTTGTTGTATTTTCCTTTCTGGGGTTTCTTGTTTTTCTGTATTTTGCCCTTTTCCTGCTGTTGACTAGCTTTGCATACTCTGCCAATGTGGCCCTGTTTGCCACAGTTTCTGCATTCTTTGTCTTTAAACCAGAAGTCATCCGGTCATGTGACCTGTTCCCACAATGGTATCATTTCTTTCCTTCATTTCTGTTCAGCGACATTTTATTTGTGGCATATTCCAAAGACTTTTTGTAATTGGAAGCACCCCTTGCTGCTGCTTCTGTTGATATTGCAGTGTTCAGCGCCTTCTCTAATGTAATTTCTTTTTCACCCAGGAGCTTCTTCTGTATAGTTTCACAGTGCATGCCACGTACTAACCCGTCCCTCAATGCGTCCGATGGACCAGCTCTAAATTGACAATGTTCTGATAATTTGCGCAATTCAGCACGGTATTCAGAAATGAAAAGGATGAATACAGGACTGAAGGTGTTATATTTAAATGTGTGCAATATACAGAATAAGGTAGATGAACTTGTAGCACAGCTACAGATTGGCATGTATGATGTAGTAGGCATCACTGAATCATAGCTGAAACAAGATTACAGTATAGCTGGGAGATTAATGTCCAAAGATACGCATTGTGTCAAAAAGATAGGCAGGTGGGCAGAGGGGGTGGCATGGCTCTGCAGGTAAAAAATTAAATCAAATCATTAGAAAGAGGTGACATAGGGTTCAAAGTTGGTGAATTACTGGGGGTAGAACTAAGGAATTGCAAGAGTAAAAAGACTCCAATAGGAGTTATATGTTGTTGTTAGTCAGTCGTTAAGTTGAGTCCGACTTTTCGTGACCCGATGGACCATAGAGTCAATAGGGTTTTCATGGCAAGATGTGAAAGTAGATTGCCAGGCCTTTCTTTCACACAGATATTGCTGCTGCCCAGGTTCGGACCCGGCTGGGCTCGAACTGGTTTGACATGGAATCTGCCCTTCCAGAGCTTTGAGCCACACTGCTTAGAAAAACCAAGATTTAAGCTGAGCCTAATTACGGGACAATTTACCATGATCAATGAACCTACGAACTGGTACTTCTTCGGACTGTGAGAGGAAACTGGAGCACCTGGAAAAAACCCACGTGATCATGTGCAGAACAAATACATTCCTACAGGCAGTGGTAGGAAATTTTAGAACTAAAAATGTCAATACATTTAGTTAAAAAAGCATCTTTATCAGTTGCAAGGTCATTCTCCTTTACAGAATTCACAAATCACTACACAAAAAGCTGAGATATGCGAGAAAGTTTGCCCTTATGGAATTTATGTGGAGATCAAATTAAGTATATTCATAGAGACTGCAAAAGAAACAGCAAACTTCACCTATAACAACACACGCAAAATGCTGGAGGAAATCAGCAGGTCCCCCAACATCTATGGAAATGAATAAACTTTTGACATTTTGGGCCGAGACCCTAACTTCACCTGTTTTTATCATTTTTCTGCTCGCATTTCTTGATCGATGCATAGATATGGTGGCATTTTTTTTATCATCGTAGGTTCATTTTACTATCTAGCAGGTATATTTGTTCCAAGAATTTTCCATATTTTTACTCTCAGAATGTCTGAAACAGGGTCACCAAGTGTAAGTTCAAGTCATCAACCAAAATAATTCCTGTTTTTTTTTGTGTGATTATAAGACCATGAGACATAAGAGAAGAATTAGGCCATTCAGCTTATCGAGTCTGCTCCACCATTCCATCATGGCTGATCCTGGATCCCACTCAACCCCATACACCTGCCTTTTGCCAAATCCTTTGATGCCCTGACCAATCAGGAAACAATCAACTTCCACCTTAAATATATACATGGGCTTGGCCTCCACCACAGTCTGTGGCAGAACATTTCATAAATTCACTACTCTCTGGCTAAAAAATTCCTCCTTACCTCTGTCCTAAAGGGTCACCCTTCAATTTTGAGGCTGTGCCCTCTAGTTCTGGATACCCACACCATAAGAAACATCCTCTCCACATCCAACTTACCTAGCCCTTTCAACATTTAGTAGGTTTCAATGAGATCCCCATGCATTCTTCTAAATTTCGGTGAGTACAGGCCCAAAGCTGCCAAATGCCCCTCAAATGCCACCCCTTCATTCCTGGAATCATCATATTGAACCTCCTCTGGACACCAAACTACCATTAAACTAGCTCACCTATATTCATTTTAGAGTGTATGTCTCCACTCAAGCTGAAGGGCGTAAATTGAAAAATATTTGCAATCACTTGTGTCTCCAAATGCAGATGCTTGTCCCTTGAGAGATTGCCTTGTATGTAACTCTCCCCTCTGTCCTCATCCTCCCTTTGTTTTCCTTTATCCCTTCTCTTTCCCCTCCCTGCCCTCAAGAAATCTGTCCATCACTTTCACCTCCTCTGGTTCCCCACCTCTATCTCTTTATTTAATGGTTTACTGCTCACTCTCATTAGATTCCCTCTTCTTCAGCCCTCTGCTTTTTTTACCCATTACTTCTCATCTTCTCACTGCAATGTGAAGAGTTAGTTTACTTGTCAGTTGAAAGCTTCTTCTGCAGTGCCAGTCATCTATTGGCCCATTCAAAGGATGAGGCATCCTTTCGTTTGGCTGACTTATATGCCACGGCACCAGTGTCCAACTTCAGGTGCCTCAGGGGTATAAGAATAGCACGTGCGAGAGATTGGGGGGTGTTTTCCTTGCATCCAGGTGCTCATCATCACTCTGACATTGCAAGCAGTGCTGAAGAACCATTGGGAAAGTATGCTACAGAACTGGAGGGCCTACTGAGCATACTATCTGTTGAATGTTCAGTTTTGTAGTTGCGTAACTTGCAAAGACTTCCTGAGGCACCTGTTGAGTTTGAAGTGTTAATGAATGTTTTGTATCGTAGCTTGTGTTACTTAGGGTGGCTTACGTGTTTGGTCGATTGTTTTACTGTTTGTCTGTAAATAAATGATTAATGTGTTTCTTTGTAATCGGTGTTTTCTGTCTCACTTACCAAACCCGTGATTCTGCTTCCTTGTAGTATTCACGTCAGCCCTGTCTCCCCTCTCCCCCACCTTCTGACCTTCCTGCTCACCTGGTCTCACCTATCCTCTGTTTGGTTGTGCTCCTCACCACCCCAACTCATTTACTCTGATTTATGCCCCTTTCTTTCCAGTTCTGATGAAAGATCTCGGCCCAAAGCATTGTCTGTTCATTTCCCTCCATAGATGCTGTCTGACCTGATGAGTTCATTGTGTTTGTATTGCTCCAGATCTCCAGCATCTGCAGTCTCTCTTGTGTTAGTAAAAGTGCAAGCTATACCAGGAAAGTAATGGTTAAAGAAATGGAAAATGCTTAATTTACTCAATAATTTTAAAGAGTTGCAATTTGACTCAGTGTAAGCAACTCTACTACAGTTCATTAACGCCGACACTACGAAGTATTTTCTTTCTAATCGAGGAGGTGCCTTTAGTTTGCAGGCGTTTGCAAGAAGCAATCTTTCCTGTTTTAAAATGAATCTCTTGCAGGCAACTTGACTGAATTGCAGCCATTCAAGCCATGAAACAAACGCCACCATCCTGATAACAATGATTGCTATGAGGCTGTCATGCCCTGAAAGCAACAATTTTTACCCTTTAGACGTGGTAACCTCCAGTTTCTAATTAAAAATAACTAATGCAATTCCTATGTTTCTGAACTTATTGGTTCAAAAGACCATCAGAACTTTTCGAGGCAGAGGTTCCCAACTCATCTCCTTCTACCTTAGGCCACGAACTTACCAATCACCCCTGATGAGTTATTAACCTCAAACTTTCTGCATAATCACTCAAAGTGTTGAACTGCATGTGCATGTAACCAGAGCTGTATAAATCATCTCCTTCTACCTTAGGCCACAAACTTATCAATCACCCCTACTGTGGACACTTTCTGGAGGTCCAACATCCGTATGCTCCACAACCGCTGGACTAAGTGTGTAAATGTAGGAGGGGACTATGTTGAAAAATAAATGTGCTAAGTTTTCTAAAATTGACTCCTTCTACCTTAGGCCACAAACTTATCAATCACGCCTTGTGTGTATTATACATATAGTGCCTGACCCACCCATCATCATTCAAAATCTCAGCCTCCTCCAGACATGTGGAATATTGGAAATGGCCATTATGGGTCTCCACTAATAACTTACTTATTCATAAAGAAGTGAATCTATTTATAAAATTCTTTAAGTGAATGGATCTCAGGTTGAAGGAGTAACACATCATATTCCACCTGGGTAGCCTCCAATCTGATGGCATGAACATTGATTTCTCTGTCTTCTGGTAAATTCCATCCCCACTTTGGTTCACCTCTCACCTCTCCTCTTGTGCTCACCTGCCCATCACCTTCGACTGTTGCTCCTCCTCTTACTCTTTCTTCCATGGTCCAATCTCCACTCCTATCAGGTTTTTCTTCTCCTTTACCATTTCCACTATCACCTCCCTGCTTCATACTTCCTGCCCTACTCAGTTGTTTTCACCTATTACCTTTTCACCTGTATTGCTTCCCCTCCCCCCTATCTTTTTATTCTGGTTTCCTTCGCCTTGCTTTCCAATCCCAATGAAGGGTCTCTGCCCAAGACGTTGGCTGCTCATTCATTTCCATAGATGCTGCATGACCTGTTGAGTTCCTCCAGCATTTGTGCATTTCTCTGGATTTGTAAAGGACTGGCCTTTTCAATCTAGCCTGAACTCAAGGACTTAATCTAACCCTCATCCTGACACTAACAGTTTCAAAGACAGCCTGACCCAAAAACCAAGACCGATCACTGGAATCTGAGGTAGCAGATTGGTGAAATCGATTACTTGAAAACTACTTGAATGTCGTAGAAGCAGAACTTCTAATGCCGTGTCCATCCCAGTCACATCAGATCACCAGCCATGTGGTCGATGTCATTTGCAGTAATGGTTCCATTTGAGAGTGACCTCACCCACAGAATGGCATTGTGCAATTCTTAAAGTTGTGCATTCTTGTTATGTGTCATTAGGATAAAGTCCCCAGAATCATAAAACCTTGCTCTCTCACATGGCCTTGGATGAAACTGGCAGGAACACGCCCACCCTGTATCGTTTTGTACATCTGTTCCTGTGTGATGCAGTTTCTAACCTTAGCTTTGCCTCGATAGCCCATATGAGTTTATATATGAGGTAAAACTCATTCTGGAAACTGTGCGACCTACTAATAAGAACCATATGTAGTCTTGATGCAGTGTGCTGTGACATTAAACCAATGTAGTTTATTGTTATAAATAAAGTCTAATTTCCTTCTCGGTGTTGTAATTTTATAGACCAGCTTCGGGAAAGAAAAGCTGCATTGGCTTTGCTGATTTTGAATGCTAGTAATTTCACTGCAAGGGAAAATCATTACTAAATCAGCTTCAAGGATGCTGAAAAACTTTGTTCGAATCTTTGCAGTTTGGTCAACGTCAATGTCAAAGTAAATTTATTTTCAAGGTTAAGTATATACTAAATACCATATATTATCTTCAGATTCATTTTCTTGCTGGCACTTATTGGAAAATAAAGAAACAGAATAGAAGTTATGAAAAGTTATAAATGGACAAAGACTGACAACCAACCAATGTGAAAAAGAAGAAAAATTGTGCAAATAACAAATAACTAATGCCAAGGATATGAGCGCTGGGGTCTTTAAGAGTGAGCCTGCAACTTGGGGAGTCAGTTCAGTTTTGAGCTGAGTGAAGTTATCGATGCCAGTTCGGGAGTCTGATAGCTGCTGTGTAATAACCATTCCTGAACCCGGTGGTGTGGGACCTAAAGCTCCTGGACCTCCTGCCTGATGGTAGCAGCAAGAAGAGAGCATGGCCTGGATGGTGGTTGTCCTTGATGATTGATGCTATTCTTGTGGCTGTGCTCCTTGTAAATGTGCTCAGTGGTTGGGAGGACTTTGCCTGTGGTGAACTGGGTTGTATCCACTCACAAACAAGAGAAAATCTGCAGATGCTGGAAATCCAAGCAGCACACAAAAGTGCTGGAGAAACTCAACAGCCCAGGCAGTAACTCCGAAGAACAGAACAGTCAAAGTTTTGAGCTGACACCCTTCAGCAGGACTGGAGAAAAAAGATGATGAGTCACAGTTAGAAGGTGGGCGAGAGGGGAGAAAGAAATGCAAGGTGATAGGAGAAACATGGAGGGGCGAAGGGTGAAATGAAGAGCTGGGTATTTCCTCCCTCACTACCATTCAGAACCACAAACGGTCCTTCCAAGTGTGGCGACACTTCACCTGTGAGTCTCTTGGAGACATCTATTGTATCCAGTGCTCTCAGTGTGCCCTCTTGTATATCGGCAAGACCTGAGGTCGATTGGAGACTACTCCGCCGAGCACCTGCCAGAAAAGATGGGGTCTCCTAGTGGCCACCTATTTTAATTCCATTTCCCATTCCCATTCCAAAACGTCCATCCATAGTCTCCTCTACTATTGTGATGGGGACACACTCAGGTAGGTGAAACAACACCTTATATTCCATCTGGGTAGTCTCCAATCTGATGGCATGAACATTGATTTCTGAAACTTCAAGTAATACCCCCCCCCATTCCTCATTCCCTTTTCCCTCTCTCACCTTATCTCCTTGGCTGCCCTTCACTTCCCTCTAGTGCTCCTCCCCCCTTTTTCTTTCTTCCATGGCTTTCTGTCCTCTCCTATTAGATGCCCACTTCTCGAGCCCTGTGTCTCTCTCAGTCATCAACTTCCCAGCTCTTTACTTCACCCCTCCCCCTTCCAGTTTCACCTATCACTCTGTATGTCTTCCTTCCCTCCTCCCACCTTCTTTCTCTGACTCCTCATCTTTTTCTTTCCAGTCCTGCTAAAGGGTCTCAGCCCGAAACATTGACTGTACTATGCTGCTTGGCCTGCTGAATTCCTCCAGCATTTTGTGTGTATTGCTTGGGCTGCATCCACCACTTCCGGTGAGATTTTTCATTCCTGGGCACCGGTGTTTCCTTACCAGACCATGGTGCAGCGAGGTAGGATACTCTCCACTGTGTATCTATAGGAGTCTGTCAAAGTTTTAGGTAATATGCCAAATCTGAACAAAGAACTAAGAAAAGTCGAGGTGCTGTTGTGTCTTCATTGCAATGGTCAACTGGTCAACAGATTTTTTTCTCACTTTACACATCATGAATTGAAATATTTGAATTATTTGTTGCAGCCTTCTCCTTTATGTGTATGGCTACTTTACTAGACGGATCACTTGCATTCAAAGAGCTCCATCCACCAACACTAGGCATGTGGAAACAAAAACCTGGCATACACCAAAAGGCTTGCTGTAGCGTGCATTTGATGTGCTAGTACATTCCGAAAACATAACAAATTTAAATGGAAATGAAAGGTACTCTTATCACCCATGGTTAATTGCAGAGTCATTTATTTGATTATAAGCTATCTAGAAACACTTCTTCCTATGATCTAATGCCTTCTCTTTGCGAATTTGCATGGCTCCCTGTTGCCTTATCTATATCAACAGAGTTGTTTTTATTTTATTCCTTAAGCAAATGTTTAAGCCTTCTTGTGAAATTGAAAATTCTCCTCAGTTCCTGCTGCGTGACACCTAGTGAGTCATGTAGCAAATGGGTTAGCAGGCAACCTTGGCAGTGGCTACATCTACAAAAGTAGGCTTGCTTCTCTTTTGTCATGCTTCATTGCTGTTTATTTCAAGGAAATGGATGTCGGTGTCCCATCTGGGTATTGTTCTGATGGAGAAGTGAATGTGAGGATTTGAAAGCTAATGCTCTATTAACCCTTCCCCATTCAACACTGCCATAATAAAGTATCCTGAAAATTCCCACTGTGGCTGCAAACAACTGCAAGTATTCACCATTATTTCCACTCCACGTAATTGACTGTCTTCCAGAATCCAAACTGTTAGCTCAGCCTGAAATCATAGCATTCTGAAAAGCTATCATCTGGATGCTTCTCTTATTGAATGGCTTTGGGCTAATAATTACCTTGCAAATTTTCATAATTATAGACAATCTGATCACATTCAATGTGCCACTGTTGATCTGCCCTTAATCGTAAATCTTGGATTTGAGCCTTCCACCATAATAGATAGAGATGGTAATAAATGCATGCTAATATGAACATCCTGGGTCACTGAGGAAGGATTATTGTACATAGACAATTTACAGAGGAGCAGGTAAGTTAGTGGTGTATTTCCTCTGCTTTAGAACTATTCTGCTCTGCAATTACCATTTCAGGGGTCAGAAGTTAAATAATGTATTTTGTTTAATCTCCTATTGGTCTGGGAGCTTCAAGTCACAAGTTCACAATGAAGCCAGTTGGCAAGTCTTCATCCCACAGGTAAGACCAGGTTTCTTTGTGAAAGCCCATGGTAATTCCAAACCAAAAATTCCAGTGTCTAATAATTATGACAAATTTACATGATGTGCCAATTAACTTTAGGGCCTCTGAGGATAGATGTGTAATTGTACAGCAATGAGACTGAATTTTACCCTGTGTGTGCGTGTGCACAAATGCCATTTGTATTCCTCCATTTGATTTTACACTTCCATGCACTTCTGGATTGCATAAGCAATCAATTCTGAATTTTCATCTGTCTGTCTACCTGCACTGCACATTCACTGTACTGTACTGTTCTGTTTTCGTGTATTGGTTTATCTCCCTTTTACTAGGACGATGCATATTTGTAATGAACTGACCTGTATGGGTGGTATCACAACCACAGACTCTGCTCTGGGGTCTCACACCCCCTGCAGGCAGGCAGCGCATCAAGATCAGCAATTGCACTCATGAATATGCATGTGCCAGCTAATTAATGTTTCATTATAACAGAATTTAATTCCCATCTTTTTGTTGTACTCTGTTGAGACCCGAGCAAAGTGCAGTAAAATTAAGTTCCTTCCTTACTTTCGTTCTTGTCTGAGAAAGAGGACTACTGTTTCAACTGACGCTGGCGTTCGTTTAGTATTTAGATATTGCTTTCAGCTGTGGTGTTGGCATTTTACTTTCAGTTTGAGAGTTTTAGTTAATGGCCCTGATGTTTATTGTTTGCCTTTCCCTTAAAATTCTCCAAAATTTGCATTAAAGGCGGAGCTTAGGAGGGATAATAGGGCTTAATGACGACTCATTGCTTGCATCTTCGGAAACAGCTCTATTTCTACCTTTAATCTCTTTATTTTTCCCTTTCAGGGTTCTCTTGAAGACACTGACCTGAAGTTACATGCAGGCTTTGGTTCTTTGGGAAATGGGACCCGTTCTCAGGGTTCCATGTCTTGCCGTTATTCGACATGCCAAGGGTTTGGCCTGAGAGTCTCGATCATGTTCAGAAGTCTAAGATCTCGGGGCTCTGGAGACGGGCGGATCGAGGGTCAGTGTCACGGCAGGAGACTCATGTGTTGTCGGGGAGGCTGGAAAATCTTTCATTGTGGGCCCAAAGACCTGAGGTCTTTGCGATCTTTGGACACAGAGCTCAAAAAAAGCAATGAAATGGACTTTTAACATCGTAAACCAGCGGGTTGTTGTTATGTCTCCTGCTCGCTGTCAAAATGGGAGAATCTCATGCGCCTTTTGTTTTGCTGGTGGGGGAAGGGGGGCTCGTTGCTTGCTGCCGCTTATGCGCAGGAGGGGGGAGCTGGGGGGGACTTTGGGGTTCTCACGTTTAACTGTCATTCATTCTTTTGGGCACTTGTCTGTTTTCATGGATGTTTGCGAAGAAAAGCATTTCAGGATGTATATTGTATACATTCTCTCTCTCTCTCTCTCTCTCTCTCTCTCTCTCTCTCTCCATACTTGTGTCTTTTCTGAACATTCTGACAGGTTGTATGCAAGACAGGTTTCCACTGTAACTCAGTACATGTAACAGTAATAAACCAATATGCTAATTTACTCCGTGCAATTGAAATCACGTTTGTACCTGAAAAACATATGAAGAGATTACAGAATGTACTTAGTCTCACAGTTAATAACCATAATCAAATATAACTTGGTTCAAAGGCATATATTATCCTTATCCCATTACCATAAAGCCCTGAATCTTACCTTCAATTTATGTTTTCCTTTCTTAGGCATTCAAGGTCAGTGAAATTTAAACTAAACATACATAACATCTCCTTTAGTCATATTATACATCCATTTGCCATGCTTGCAAAAAAAATCTCTTCAACCCTTTCACTTAAAATAAACTTCGAAGCCACATTATATATTTTTAGGCCTTATGCACATTTAGTTCTGCAGATCTCTCCTGCTATCTAATAGAAGATATTGGCCTGTCTTTATGTACACAACATGAACGACGAAACAGAAGAAACGGAGTCAGCAATTGTGCGTGCTCTTTTGGTACTGCAGCGTTGCTTTGGGGTCCTGGGCAAAAGCCCTACAGCCCCATGCATACATCTATCCTCCAATCAATCTTTAATGCAACAGTAGCCAACTACATAATTTGCTTCTATAATGATATATGTCCTTCTCATTGTGAATATGAGTAATGAGCAGAGCATGGGATTCAGAATGAACTTTCATGGAACCACCAGTGAATATGTGTGGAGGGATGTGTCCATTTATCACCACTTTCTGCTCTATGTTGCCAGACAGCACTCAATTTGGCAAGCTAATTTATCACTGATTCTATTCATTTCTTTAGAAGTCTCATGTGCAGAACTTTATCAAATATTGTCTCAAAATTCAAGTATCTTATTCCTTTTTATCATTAATTTATTAACCTTCTTGACAAATCAGAGTAAAAAGAACCCATGTCTTTCAAACCTTTTAAAAGACTTCAACTTCAAACGGATTACTTCAATTTACCAACATACGTATGAAGTATAAAGTATAAAGTATGAAAGAATGTGCTTGAGTGTTCATTGTTTTCAAGTGGGCACAGCCAGTACGCAAATTTCAAAAACAAAAGTGAGATGAGTGATCACATAATTCAATTGTTCTGCTGTTGTCTGAGAGGGATGGTTACCAAAGTACCTGTCCTCCTTTAAATAAAACCATTGTACCTTTAATGCTTTCTGACAGCAATGGAAGAAAAAGCTATAGGAAAGAAATTCCGCTGTGGCCAGAAATGCCAAACATCCGTAAAACAACTGTCCCACGCTTTATCCCAGTTCCAAAATTCATGAAGAACTGCAACCACTTCATTCAATGCAAATCATTAGGAATAATTTCTACCCTATAGTATTCCAAAGCTAAAGTTTGCTGTTATAAAGCATTTTCTATAAACTCAGGACATTGATAGTCATAGTCATAGTCATACTTTATTGATCGCGGGGGAAATTGGTTTTCATTACAGTTACACCATAAATAATTAAATAGTAATAAACCAAAAAATAATTAAATAGTAATATGTAAATTATGTCAGGAAGTAAGTCCAGGACCAGCCTATTGGCTCAGGGTGTCTGACCCTCCAAGGGAGGAGTTGTAAAGTTTGATGGCCACAGGCAGGAATGACTTCCTATGACACTCTGTGTTGCATATTTATACATATGTGGTTGTCAATTTTATATGACCCATGGTCATGCCTAAAACATGCTTACTGCGTCACCACAACTGATAATTGTTGGTCAGAAGACCAGAGGAATGCTTGAATAGAGTAATAGGATGAGTTCCATTTCATTCAGCAGGTACAAGGGCCTCAATTTAAGTTCTCAACTAGAAAATGACACAAACAGTGGTGCTGAAGTTTCTGTGTGCTGCGTAGATATGGCAGAATGGATTAGGGAATAAATTTGTACGGTCCTAACTTAGATGATCTTTCTTTTTTTAAAAAAGGTATTTGCTTTACTGCCTGATTTAAATGAATATATGTTGATAATGGGTGGGGATTTTAACTGTTATTTAAATCCTTTGATTGACAAGAGCTCTACCAACCAGCGACTTCTAAATCCACGTCACTTATTAACTCCTTTTTGACTGATTTTGGATTGATTGAATTATGGAGATATTTGCATCCTGATAGCAGAGAATATTCTTTTTTTCACATGTTTATAAAAAATACTCCAGGAAAATACATGATTATATTATAATCGATCCTCGCTTCTTGCCTAGTGTTAAGAATTGCGAATATGACGCTATTGCTATATCTGATCATGCGCCTGAGTTTGTCTTTCGAATTTGATGTCATTCTTGTCCGCCCACCATGGCACATGTCGCAGACATTTTTGCAGAACTCTGACTTTGTCAGCTTCATTGAAACCCAGATAAAAGAATTTTTTTCTTTTTAATGATGTAGGGAGTATGTCTAAATTAATCATATGGGATACATTTAAAGCATTTTTACGTGGTCAGATCATTTCTTATTCAGCTAAGCTTAAAAAGCAGACTAAAGTAGAATTAGATAAGATTTCAAAACAAATTAAAGACAAATAATATTTATGCATTCTCCCCTAATAATGATTTATTCAAGCAAAGGGTGGAACTTCAATCAGAATATAATCTATTATTAACTCATCCTATTGAAGGCTACTTGCTTAAGCTAAAGAGACAATTTTATATGTTTGGAGATAAAAATAACAAACTGCTTGATCTCAATTAAAAACAGCCAGAGCCAAAAAGCAAATTTTGCAAATCCGTAGGAAAGGTGGTGCCCTGGCTTGGGAATATGAAGAAATTAACAATTCTGTTTCGATATTTTTGCACTGAACTTTAAAAATCTCAATGTCCAGTAGATTCTTCTAAAATGAATGCTTTCTTACGAAAGATCGTTTTTCCTCAAATTTCTGTTGAGGATCAAAAAACTCTTGATGCCCAAATTACTGAAGCGGAAATTCATAAAGCTATTTTTTCAATGCAATCTGGTAAGGCCCCTGGACTTGATGGCTATCCTGTAGAATTTTATAAAAAATTTGGAAAATTGCTTTCTCCATATATGTTGGAAATGTTTAAGGATTCTTTTGTGAATGATGATTTACCCTCCACTTTTTCTGAGGCTTCTATTTCTTTAATTCTTAAAAAGGATAAAGATCCTACTGATTTTGCCTCATATAGACCTATTTCATTATTGAATGTCGATGCTAAGATTCTGTCAAAGATAATGGCCAATCAGTTGGCGAATATTTTGGGTAAAATTATTTTCAAAGAATAAACAGGCCTTATAAAGGGTCATTATTCTTTTTCAAATGTTGGGAGATTATTTAATATTATATATTCGTCCTCTTTTAAAACTTCACAATGCGTCGACTCTTTGGATGCTAAAAAAGCGTTCAATCGAGTCGAATGGAAATATTTATTTAATGTTTTAGAGAAATTTGGCTTTGGTGTTAGTTTTAATAATTGGATTAGAATGATATATAAAACCCCTATTGCTACTGTTATTACTAATAACTGTAGATCCCCTTTTTTTCGGCTTTCACAGGGGACAAGATAAGGTTGTCCATTAAGTCCTTTGTTATTTAATTTAATTCTAGAACCCCTATGCTATTGCGCTTCGTGAAGCTAAAGGTACTTATGGAGCTTTTGTGAATGAGACCATTCATAAGATTTCTCTTTACGCTGATGATTACTGGTTTATATACCCAATCCCGAGGAATCTATTCCTGCCTTGCTAAAATTATTTAATGAATTTGGAGATTTTTCAGGATATAAAATAAATTTTAGTAAAAGTGAATTATTTCCTTTAAATGAATCTGTTTCTATATATGATAATACTCTTTTCAAAGTCACGAATTCCTTCAGATATTTAGGTGTTATAATCACTAAAATATTTAAGGATCTTTATAAAGCTACTTTTGTTCCCTTGGTAGATTCTATGAAGCACTTATTTAGTAGATGGAACCCACTTACATTTTGACATGTTGGTCACATCCATATAGTCAAAATGACGATTTTACGAAAATTTTTATTTTTATTTCAGAATATCCCTGTTTTTCAGACTTTTTTGATCGCATTGATTCTATTATTTTATCTTTTATTTGGAATAATAAAAGAGCAAGAATTAGTAAATGACAATTACAAAAGTTAAAAAAGGATGGAGGTCTCGTTTTGCCTAATTTAAGAATATATTAAGAATATAATTAAAAATGGGCTGTTAATGTGCAATATATGTCCTTTTGGTTACACTGGGTTGATAAGAACGATCGGCCAATTTGGGTAGATTTGGAATTGAAAGCTGTGAAACAGTTTTATTTAACCTCGTTATTGGCAGCTGCTTTACCTATACAATTAGCCAAAGTTGCTAATTTAAATTTACACCCTGTGATTAAGCATTCTTTACAAACTTGGCTCCAGTTCCATAATTTTTTTAATCTTAAAAAATTTAAAGTTTGTAGTTTAATCTATCAAAATTACTTTTTAAAGCCTTCTTTGAGTGATCCAATTTTTTTATTTTGGAAAAATAAAGGTATTAATTATTTTCTGGATTTATTTAAAGAAGATAGACTGATGTCTTTTGAACAATTAGTTGATAAATATTCTCTTTCATGCTCACACTTTTTACAATACCTTCAAGTTAGACATATCTTACAAAAGTATTCAAGTAATTTTCCTTACACATTGGATGCCGACCTGTTAGATATTATTATGAGTATGAACACTTTGATGAAGGGTTCCACTGGAAGAATTTATAATTTACTATTACAATGGGATAAGCGTCATTTATTTTAGATTAAACAAGTTTGGAAAAAGGAACTTAATCTGACGTTTATGATGGAAAACTGGATGCAGATTCTGAAGCTGGTTAACTCTTCTTCAATCTGCGCTAGTCATCCACTGATTCAATTTAAAATTGTACATTGTTACTAGTTGATGAAGGAAAGATTGTCTGAAATATTTCCTAATGTTGATAGTTATTGCGATAGATGTAAAACTGAGATAGCTACACATGTTTTGGTCCTGTTCTATACTGGAACAGTTCTGGAAGTCAGTTTTTTCTACAATTTCTAAAGCACTTAAAATTAATTTACAACCTAACAAGTTAACTGTGCTTTTTGGAATAATTCCTCAAAATATCCGTGGTATCTCTTTGTCTGACCAACGTGTTATTGCGTTTGTTACATTGATAGCTAAGAGGGCCATCTTGTTGAAGTGGAAGGATACATCGGCTCCCATTTTGTCACAATGGTTCTCTCAAGTGATGCTATGTCTTAGTTTGGAGAAAATTAGAAGTCGAACTTCTGAACCTCTGTTTGATTTTGAGAAAAGATGGGGTTCACTTGCTCGTTACTATCATTTGAGTTAATTGATAGATTTCCTCCATGATCTAATTGCAAATTTTTGTTTTTTTTTCTTGTTGACGGTTTGATGTTTATCTCTAGAAGCTTTTTGTAGGACGCATGGCTTCGTGGTTGAACATCTAATGATTTTTTTTCTCACTTTTTCTTGCTTAGTAGGGTTTTTCTGTCACCAAATTTTTTTCAATCTTTAAAACAATGTTTTTTTTTTCTTGAGACATTGTAAGTGTTGCCTACTCCAATGTACTCTTGTTAATTTTAGATAATAATAATAAAAAGATTTGAAAAGAAATAAATAAATATGTGCCATTGCCACACAAGTGAAACAATCCAGTGATTGGGTTGTCTAGCTTTCACAGAGAATGCTTCCACAACTATTCACATTATTGGCCAGGAGTTCACGTTTTTACAGTTTGGCATATCCAACTGATTCAGAAGCAAGGATGCTACCACTGAACCAAAGGGGACC
Organism: Mobula birostris; assembly: GCF_030028105.1. Lineage (NCBI taxonomy): Eukaryota > Metazoa > Chordata > Chondrichthyes > Myliobatiformes > Myliobatidae > Mobula > Mobula birostris. Next base: position 152,711,393 of record NC_092374.1, read on the forward strand.
CATTGTACTGAAAATTAGTTGAAATTTTGCTTCCGGTTTTTTGCATTATATTGCTAAGAATCGGCTTTGACGCTAATATAATGAAAGGTATGTTATAAACTCTTATAGCAGTTTCCACAACATCATGGCACCTGGAAAAATTATATTTGGTGAAGTAAGTTTAAAAGGCAGTCAACTGATATAATCTGAAACTGAAATAAAGAATCTGCAGTCAGAAAGCTCCAAGAAACAGCGACTTAGATTCTGACCAATTAATCAACTCGGATAGCAAAGATTACAACCTCTTTAAAAAGAGCTAAGCGATAGTTAATTTTACTTTGAGAGGGCAAACGCAATCGAAGCCTGATACAATAACAACACTGAAAGACAGCAACACATAAAAGTGCTGATGAAAGGTCAATTTCCCTCCATAGATTCTGCTTGGCTCATTGAGTTCCTCCAACACCTTTGGGTGTTGCTCCAGATTTCCGACATTTACCATCTCTTGCATATTCATTTTACTGAAAAAAAACAATTCCTCAGCACTGCATTAAAGCATTAGATTAGATTGTACACTCATGTCTCTGGAGTGAGATTGAAAACTGGATCCGCAAACACAGGAATATGAGTGTTATTAATTGAATTCCCACTAAGATCAACAATCTTTAAATTTACTTGAAATATTATCAGATATTTGTGTTGGGCACGTGGCCAGGTGGTCAAGGAGTTTGTCTAGTGATCTGAAGGTCGCTAGTTTGAGCCTGAGCTGTGGCAATGTGTTTGTGTCCTTGAGCAAGGCACTTAACCACACATTGCTCTAGTGTCTGTGTAAGGAGTGGCGCCCGACACAGATTTCCAATCTGCACCATGTAAGGCAGGAAAATGCCCGACACAGGCTTCTCTTGGTCTGAGTAGACGTTCCCTCCCCTCCCTCCTCCTATTTTAGGTATCATCCTATGTGAAAAGCAGATGGGTTAATGCTTTGGGAGTATATTAAAGCCCAAAAAACATTCAAGTGGAATATCTATGAAGGATCTCAGTCATCCAGGTCATTGTATATCAAGCAGTTGTAAATCAAGGCAACTGGACTTGCCATGTTGTCTGGAAGACGTTTGCCTCTCATTCGAGAAACTTCTTCAGTTCTTAACCATGGTGGACAGGGAGGACCGGTGGTTTGAAAGAAGGGTTAAAGAAGACATCTTTATCAAACTGGAAAACCCATCCCTGAACAGAGGGCATACACAAAATGCTGGAGGAACTCAGCTGGCCAGGCAGCATCCAGGAAAAGAGCGCAGTTGATGCTTCAGGTCGAAACCCTTCTCCACCACAACATTGACTCAAGTATCTCTATAAATGCTACAGGCTTTTGCTGAGTGTTCAGATAAAGGACGGCTTTCCAGTATCTGCAATAGGAATATTCTTGTATCAGCTTATGTATTTGATGTGACTGAAGCCTGCTTGATCATAACTAGGTGACTTGCAAGTTCCCAGAATGCCGAGGTTATTGTTTTGTGTCATTCCAGGGTTGCTAGCAATGCCATTATGTACAGTAGACCATGGAAATAAAACTCACTGCAAATATCCTGCTATAAACCATTCATTGTTTTATGTCATGGGTTAATGTACCTCAGGCTTTACATTTTAGTAGAGCTGAGTATTTTATGTGGACATTATATATATTTTATTGGCTTCATCTTCTTGTACTCTTATTTAAAATTCTTCTGTTGCGCAGTTTAATTTGTTTTTATGTGTGGCTCACTGAGTTTCTTTTTGAAGATTAAGGCATGCTTGAATTTGTTCTAGAAACCAACATTGCTTAATGCTGTAATTCATCATTTTAAATTTGTGCACATGCATTTTCACTTCAATTCTGTCCTCCCTTATGATCCCAGCAGTCTTATTACATTCACTGCTTAAAACATTACCTACAGTGCAGAGCTCTCTGTATGAAATGGAAGCTTTCAATAAATATGTATGTATTTATGAAAAGTACACTTCTTACTGACCTTTTGAAATCGAAACAATTATCAACACAGATTTTGGCAAATTTCATCTTATGAATGTGTAGCTATTTTTAAACAACAGATACTAACAATTCATTCACAGATTGGGCTAAATTCATATCATGGGCATTGCCGTTGTATGCCATTGCACTGTAATCTAAAAAGCAGTACTCTAAAAAAATTAAAGTGATTTTCAACATGGTCAGTTGTACACACAGCATGGTGATCACACTTAACAGATAAAGTATTGTTTCAATTGCTGCAGTGCAGTAGATATCAAGTGTTTTCTCAAAGGGTTTGATTACTAGAGGGATGTCCAAGAATTCTGTGCTATGGCCCCTCCTGTTAATCTCTGAAGGGCAGCTGGATCTGTGCCAATGGATATGAAAACATTGGATAATTGCAAATAGCCCAGAGTCCTTTAGTTTCCCCAGTCATTTTCAAGGGACAGAGAAGGTTTCTTCCATAGAGAATTTTCCCAAACAACTGCAGTAGGAAAGAGAGTGTGACAATATGAACAGATGAATGCAGTTTTAAAAAAAACATGGCGATTACATACAAGTCTAGAATTAACCTCTTTAAAACTCCCCAACACTCAATTTCATCTCTTCGTTAAGACACTCATTGAAATCCAATTCTACATTTTTGGGTACCTGGTAACTTCTTGTAATTGTAATCGGTTTATTGTTGCCATATGTACCAAGATAGAATGAAAAGCTTTTGTTTGCATGCCATCCAGATGTATCATTCTATACATTAATACATCAGCGTCATATAAAAGGAAAACAAAATAGGATCAGCATATAGTATTACAATCATAGAGAATGCGCAGTGCACATTAACAAATAAAATGCAAGAGCCATGAGAAGGTAGATTGAGATACCTAGTATTAATTTTTATCAGAAGTCTTTGCAACGTGAGACAGAAGTTTCCTTAAGCCTTGTTTGGTTCAGTGTCAAACCTGTTCCATAATGCTTCTTATGAGTGTCTCAGTACATTTCACGATGCAAATAGTTCAGCATCAGGTGTCACATGCTGTCAATGCTGTTGAAAGCCTTTGCTTGGGAACAATGAATGAACTGTTCCAAAGTAATAGTTTTCACAGATGAGTCAAAAATTAACCAATGCAGAATAGTCCCATACATGCTCTTCCATACTGGACCCTCAGTATATAAGACAGGCAGACAATGAACCATAAGGACAAATGTTTAAGGAGCAAATGTTTAGGTTGACATACCAGTTCTATTTACAACTTAGAATCACAGGCTACACAGAACATTTGTTTCCTTTGAAGATCAGGTGATGACCTGAGAGCAACCTGCCCACTTCTGTAATTTATTTTTGTTGACAATTACCTTGAAATACACTGACAATTCCCCACGTATCATGTGGCATTTACAGGAGAACCAAGTAGGGGATTTCAATGAAGAAGCACATAATAAAATTTAAACAGTTCATACATGGTTCCTCATCGAGAGTTACTGTATGTGGAAGGTTAACATGATAAACAACTGGACACAAATGTCCTCCTGCTGGGAACTGCTGCTATTCTTTTTCTCTTCTCAGTAGTATGTTCTGTTTGGCATATTTTCCAGGTGATATTGTACTCCAAGGAGAACACTTACTAATGCAGGCAATTGCATTGTACAGGACATAAAAATAAGATACTGGAAGTGCTGTAACTAAACTAAAATAAAAGCTGAAAATCCATACAGCCAGCAACATCTGTGGCAAGATTAAAGAACAGAATGGTAGAAAAATAAAGTAGCGACAATTGACAAAATAAATAAATGAGAAGCAGAAACATGATAATTACAAATGAAAACTGTTACAGACTAAACAAAACTGAAATGAAAACAGAAAGTCCAGGAAACAATCACGGCACTTGACAGGCTTATTTATCACTCTCCATTCCAGTTTTTGATAAAAGCTTAGCCAAGAAATTTATCAAAGATAATTTTTGTCGTGGAGTTATACAAAACAGACAGAGGCTGTCTATGCTGACCAAGATACTCAGAACATAAGATTTGGGAGCAGAATTAGGCCTATCAAGTCTGCTCCACTATTCAATCACGGATATCGTTTTTATTCCCATTCTCCTACTTCTCCCCACAACCTTTAACCACCCCCTCACCCTCCTAATCAAAAATCTGACATCCTCTGCCTAATGACTGCCCTCCACAGCTCTCTGTGGCACCAAATTCCACAGATTCACCACCTTCTAGAACATAGAACACTACAACACACAGAACAGCCCCTTTGCTCCGTGATGTTGTGCCAACCTTCTGATCCATTCTAAGATCAATCTAACCTTTCCCTCCTGAACAGCCCTCCACGTGCCTATCGAAGAGATTCTTCAATGTCCCTACAACTACCCCCAGCAAAATGATCCATGTACTCATTGGTCTCTGTGTAAAAAAACCTTCATTAAAGTGCATTGTCACATCCATTCTGGCTGAAGAAATTCCTTCTCATCTCAGTTTTAAAGGGAAGCCCTGTTATTTTGAGGCCATGCGCTTGCATCCTAGACTCTCCAACTAATGGAAACATCCTTTACATGAAAGCTAATCCCATTTGCCAGCTCTTGGCCCAAATCGATCTAAACTTTGTAGGCCATGAACCTACCCAATTTGGTTTTAAACGTTGTTACTGCATCAGCTTCTTTAGTCCAAAAGATGCATCAGTATGTTGTACACTTCCTGAAAAATCTATTTCCATTGAAGTTAATTTAATGAATTTTAGCAACACAATATCATGATGCCACTACATGACATATTCACTGCTGTAAATCATCTGAAAAGTTAATTATTTTTCCTTTTCCCTTTAGTTGTCCTTGAAGCCATCTGGAATGCATCAGCTTCAAGGAAAATGTCCTAAGCTACTTTCACATCCTCTTGCTTTCGTGCATGAATGCTTCATTTGCAGTTTGAAACATATGGAATGAAAAGGTCTGTCTATGGTAAATATTTAGCTGTCAGTATCTGTTCTCTTGCTATTAATAAATGCTTTGTGACACCTTGTTTAAGTTCTACTTCATGAAATACCCAATCTACTTTTTTAAGGTAAAAGGAACTGTAAATAAAGAAAACAACAACTTCTCGAGAATTCTTCTCAGAAGCTGAAGCTTTACAGATCTGCAAGTGTTGGAAATCTAGAAGACTATTGCTATGAAGATGCCCCAGAGCAGCTTTAGTAGTCTTTACAAATATGTACTTTAATATTCGTTAATATCAGGAAGAACATTTTTTGCAAGCAAATATTCTCAAATATATTCAAAACTTTTAGACAATGTGGGAGATTTATTGCTTCAAATTTGAGACTCAGATGGATGGTGAAATCAAAGTTTAATCTCATGAATAGTTTGGAGAAAGCAGTGCCCTTTATACTATGACATGTAACTAGACAGTAACGGAAGCTCCCCTGTTATTGCTAGTAGCATAGCTCATTGCAGCTGATTTGGTTGGAGCAGTTAATCTTTCTAAGCAAACTGTTCCACACAATGCACTCAGCAAAACTGGTACTCACTTCTCATTGGCTATTCCATTTGCTTTAAAATACTGCTCAATTTGCTCAGTATACAAAATCTAGTTATCTGTTATGCAATTGAATGCATCTATCTTTCTGATAGAGCTAGCTGTTTCTGCCTTTTTTCTACTTATGATTATTATCACCTGGTACTTACTGTTTCATTTTCTTCCTTTTCATTAGCTCAAATATCTCTGTCCCTACCTAAAGAAGCACGTTCTGTCCTGTTTTTCACTCGAACATTTTTTGCTGTTATTTTTACTCTCACCTCAACCGGTAGGTTGTCGTTGCAGGTTCATTTTAAAACTTCCTCATTTTCTCTGTTATTCTAAACATAAGACTAATTAATAGGAAACACAGAGCTGGGAATGCGTGTCTTAGTTTCATTTTTACTTTAAATAAGATGCGCACATGTGACATGGTGGAGTAATGATGTGTGCCATTCACGTACTCCTTACGTATAACCCTTAACAAATGATGTAAGCAACAAAGAATGCTTCATCAAAAATGTATTTACAATTTTACTCAAATATTACTGAAACATGAAATATACATCAACCAGTTCAAATCCTCTGATTGCTGGTGCAAGGATGTGGTTACACATAAACTGGGCTACAGCTTGTGTCAGCCTGATGCTCTACCATATGTCTCTCCAGCTTGCATAGAAATTAATATATATTTTGCATCAGGTTACAAATTGTTATTTTCTAAATGGTAATAGTGCTGATTACCTCAGAGCAAGCCTGGTTAGAATTCATCCTGCATTTTCAGATGCATAAATCCCTGAGTGGCTTCTCCCTTTCATCACAAGCAGTCCAGTGTGAAGTACAAAGGAAATCTCTGACAGCTCTTTTGGTATTTTGCATTTCATATTGACTGTCTATCCTTAGCATACCTCAAGATAGTTCCAATAAGTAGCGGCTCTTTACATGCAGCGCTGATAGGAATTATTAAATATTCCCATTCAGGACTACTACCAGCTGAAATCCACAGACACAGCCATTGGTACTTCAATAACAACATCATTTTATGATATTTTTTAAAAAATCTATCGATCCTGAGCGGCATACTCAGAATGTGAATCCAATTCCCTTTCACAAAAATGGAAGCGGAGAAGGCATGCTGGGCTACTGGTAAGCTTGAAATGCAGATGTCTAAGACTCCCACTCCTGATTATCCTGCTAGCGAATGTACATTCTTTGGAAAATGAAACATCAGGGACTGCCGTGTATAGCTAGGTCAGGTTGCTGTTTAGTGATTACAGCTTGGTGTCCAAGACCATCACACCTTCAGTACTAATCAACAAGTTCCAAAACCTGGGCTTCGGTACCTCCCTCTGTCACTGGATCCTAGATTTCCTCATTGGGAGACCATAGTCACCACAGATTTGAAAAAAAATCTCCTCTTCGTTGACAGTCAACACTGGCTCACCTCAAGAATATGTACTTAGCCCACTGCTCTACTCTCTACACTCATAACTGTGTTGCTAGGTGCAGCTCAAACACCGGCTATCAATTTGCCAATGACACAACTGTTGTTGGTAGAATTTGAGATGGTGATGAGGAGTGAGATAAATCAGCTGTTTGAGTGGTGTTGAAACAATAACCTTGCACTTTATGTCAGTAAGACCAAGAAAATGAATGTGCACTTCAAGGAAAGGAAGTCGAAGGAAAACACACCAGTCCTAATTGAGAGATCAGTTGTGGAAAGATAAGCAGTTTCATATTCCTGGATGTCAGCAACCCTGCAGATCTATCCTGGGCCCAGCATTTTGATACAATTGCAATGAAGGCATAATAATGGCTATATTTCATTAGGAGTCTAAGGACCCTTGGTATGTCACCAATGACACTAGCAAACTTCTACAAATGTACCCTAGAGAACATTCTAACTGGTTGCGTATCAGTCTGGTATGGAGGGGCCATTGCACAGGATCGGAAAAAGCTGCAGAACATTGTAAGCTTAGCCAGCTCCATCATGGGCACTAGCTTCCATAGTATCCAGGACATCTTCAAAGGACAATTCCTGAAAAAGTTGGCAACCAACATTAAGGACCCTCATCACTCAGGACATGCCCTCTTCTCAATTCTGCCATCAAGGAAGAAGCTCAGGAGCCTGAAGACACACACTCAGCATTTTAGGAACAGCTTCTTTACCACTGACGCCAGATTTCTGAATGGGCACGAAACCCATATACACTACCATATCGGAGAGAGCTTTGCTGCAACCCAGACACTCACCTACAACCGTGAGAGATGGAGGCAACGGGTGCAACGCTCATCTCTACTATGTCCCTACCAACAGGGTGGGTTGCAGGATCTGTTTGTTTTCCTTTTTTTAGTTCTCTTTTTTATGTATATTTCTTGTTTTTAATTTACAGTTTCTTTTATTATGCATTGCAATGTGCTGCTGCCCCAGAGCAGCATAGAGTATTTCATGACATATGCCAGTGATACCAAACCTGATTCATATTCTGATTCTGAAATCTGAAGTTTGAAGTATGGAGGATAATGTCACTAACTGTTTCCTCATATTCCATGATGTTGAGGTATTGTTTATTGTTTCTGGAAGTATTACATATTAAACAACAATTTAAAGTGAATGAAAATTGAAGAAAACAGTCCAAATTCTCAATTACCTATGGAAAATTACAGGAATATTCACAAATAACTTTGTATAATAACTCATAACTCTCTGTTTTAATTTCTAGACTAAAGGAGAAATTAGTAATGATTGGAAATCTTTTTTTTTGCCTGAATTATTTGGGATTAATATTCTAAGCACTGGTAGTTTTCCAGAAGTAGATCAACTTTCTAATCATAAATATTAGATGTAACGTTTCTTTTACAGGGTAGATTAAGTGAATCATTCTTTCTCTAAGTAAGTATGAAAGCTGGAGAGTCAGTGATTACAGCTTTTCCTCTGAACTTCAGCCTATGAAGGTCATTTCATGCATATTGCAAAATGTTGCCTGCAGGGACCTACACAAAGCTGCTGAGACATAAAATACCATTTGAGGAAGCAATTTCCATTTTTTTGAGCTTCTTAGAATGTTTCAACTTTTTGCCAATAAGTACTGAAGTCAAATGGAACTTGGAATCAATGTTTAAAGCAGCTAACTCATAAAGAGGTGAAATATTGTGGTTGTTGGATCCTTGTTTAATTTTTATTTGAATCAACATGATTCTTCCAATAGCCATATACAACAAGATACACTCTATGTAATTAGCTCTTTGGCTCAGGAAATTTGAGTGTTACAGTGATGTAACTGGTGGAGTCACTATCTCACACAGCCAAAGACCCAGTCTCAATTGTGAGTACAGTTTGTGACTGTGTAGAGTCTGAAGAGTTTCCTTTTGTCTGTGTGTACTTACCCCTGGTGTTCCATGTTCCTCCCATGTCCTGAAGACATGAGGGTTCGAAGGCCAATTGACTATTGTAAGCTTCCCCCAGTGTGCAGGTGAGTGAGTGATAGAACCTGGAGGAAGCTGATGAGAATATAGAGTTGTACAGTCATAAAACACTACAGCACAGAAAAAAGCCCTTTGACCCATCCAGTCCATGCCAAACCATTAATCTTCCTAGTCCCTTCAATATGTTCATGGGTCATAGCCCTCCATACTCTTCACATCCATATACCTATCCAAATTTCTCTTCAATGTTGAAATCAAACCTACACCCATACTTGATCTGGCAGCTCGCTCCACACTCTAACTACCATCTGAATGAAGAAGTTCCCCTAAAACATTACATATTTCACCCTTAACTCATGACCTCTAGTTGTAGTGTCATCCAAACTCAATGGAAAAAGCCTGCTTGAATTTTATCTATAACCTTCATAATTTTGTATACCTCTATCAAATCACCCCTCAATCTTCTATACTCTATAGAGTAAAGTCCTAATCTATTCAATCATTCCCTATAGTTCAGGTCCTTAAGTCCCAGCAATAATCTTGTAAATTTTCTCTGTGCTTTTTCACCTTATTTACATTGTTCCTGTAGGTAGGCGACCAAAATTGCAGTCAATATTCCAAATTAGGCCTCACCAACGTCATATATAATTTCAACATAACATCCAATCTCCTGCACTCAGTACTTTAACTTATGAAGGCTAATGTGTCAAAAGTTTTCTTTGCAACTCTACCTGCGATGTTACTTTCATGGAATTATGGATCTGTATTCCCAGGTCCTCCTGTTCTACCACACATCTTAGTGCCCTGCCTCTCTCTCCATGCAAGATCTACACTGGTAGGTCTTCCCAAAATTCAACACCTCACACTTGTCTGCATTAAATTCCAGCCATAATTTTTTCGTTACATTTTTCCAGCTGGTCCAAATCCCACTGCAGGCTTTGATAGGTTTACTCACTGTACATTATACCCCGTGTCTTAGTGTCACCCACAAATTTACTGATCCAGTTTACCACATAATATTCCAGATTGTTGATATAAATGACAAATAACAACAGACCCAGCACCTATCCCTGTGACACACCACTAGTCACAGGCCTTCAGTCAGAGAGGCAACCATCTACTACCACTTTCTGACTTTTCCAACTAAGCCAATGTCTTATTCACTTTACTACATCATCTTGAATGCGAAGTGACTGAACCTTCTTGTCCAACCTCCCATGCAGGCCCTTGTCAAAGGCTTTGCTAAAGTCCATGTAGACAACATCCACTGCCTTGCCTTCATTAACTTTCCTGGTAACTTCCTCAAAAATCTCTAAAAGATTGGTTAGACCCAACCCATCATACACAAAGCCATGTTGACTATATCTAATCTGTTCCCATCTATCCAATTACTTATATGTGTATTTCTTTAGAATACCTTCCAATAGCTTTTCCAACACTGATGTCAGGCTCACCAGCCTATAATTTTCTGGCTTATTCTTGAAGCCTTTCTTAAATAACAGATCAACATTAGCTATCCTCCAATCCTCCAGGACTTCACTTGTGGCTAAGTTTCTTTTTAAATCACGGCTAGAACCCCTACAATTTCTGCACAAGCCTCTATAGGGTCTGAGTGAACACCTTATCAGGCCCTGGGGACTTATCCGCCCTAACTTACTGTATCTCAGGACAGCAAACACTTCCTCCTCTGTAAAAAGTACAGGGTCTATGGTCTTGCTGTTGTTTTACCTTTGTTCTATAAACTATGTGTCCATTTCCTGAGTAAATGCAGATGCAAAAAATAACCATATAAGATACCCTCTTCTCTTTTGGTTCCACCCATATATTACCAATCTGATCTTCCAGAGGACAAATTTTGTCCCTGCTATCCATTTGCTCTTCATTTATCTGTAGAAGCTCTTAGGATTCTCATTCATCTTGTCTGCTAGAGCAACCTCATGCCTTCTTTTAGCCCTCCTGATTTCCTTCTTAAGTGTTCTCTTGCACTTCTTGTACTCCTCAAGCATCTCATTTGTTCCTACCTGTCTACACTTGCTATGCACCTCCCTCTTTTGTTAAGCAGGAACTCTGTCTGTCTTGAAAACCAATGTTCCTTCACCTGTTATCCTTAACTTTTATTCTGACAGGAATATACAAACTCTGTGCTCTCAAAATTTTGCTTTTGAAGGACTCCCACCTACCAAGTACTTTTGCCAGAAAACAACCTGTCCAATCTACACTTGCCTGATATGATGAGAATTATAATATGTTTAATGTCGGATTAATATAAGCAGATGGTTGATAACCAGTGTGGATTCATTGGGACATATGCATCCTTTTCATGTTGTATCTCTTTATAATTCAATGACTCTATCACCCCACATGGAAATTCAAGAACAAAATTACAGTAGTGTTACACTTACCCTATTTTATTCCTCCCATATTCTCATCAACTCCTTTCAGATTATATCTACACACGAGTGACTATGTAGAGTGTCCTATTAACTTTACGGTTGTTATAGCTGGCTGAGGTAATGGGGACAAGCTCCCAGTACCTATTAAATGCTCCCAATGGCTTGCATCTCAAATAGTCTCTGACAACCAAGTCCAGCTCCTGGCCTTCATGTGTGATTTAGCTACTGAGCCTGGTGGAACTGTTGCTACTGACAGCAGAAGGGGCAAAGGTGGGTTACTGGTGCCTTAAAACCAGTTGCTTTGGGCAGATGGGGCTTATCAGCTGTGGTTGGCAGTTCATTTAGGAGAAGGGAAACTCTTATCTCAAACCTCTGTTGCCTTGCAGCTATACCCACTCACCGGGAAGGATTCAGGCGTAAATCCCGAGGGAAAAATCTGGAGCTATAGTCCATAAGGCAATTCATTGCTGACAGGCAACTTGCTGTGATGCTGCTGTTGCCTAACTCTATTGGTCTCAACTGTTCCTTTGTGTTCACTAGATGTGTGGAGATGAGGAGCTTGCTATATGGGCAACAGCTTGCTCTCCATATTCTGCTGCCCTGGCTTTACATATCTAGACAGCTGGGATGCAACATTCATGGTTGACTCTGAATGACGGAGGGCTCAGAAATTAACTGACTATCTTGGGATGTGGGAGAAAATGGGTGAACTTGTGAAAATCCATACTGCTACAGAAAGAATGTACAAACTCTACACAGAGAACACTATAGGTCAGCATTGAACCCAGATTCCTGGAGCAATGAGAAAGTAGATCTACTTCACTGTTGCACTGATGCAGAAAGGTAACAGAACTAGTAAAACCACTTAGCTACATTAAGTGGCATAACTCATGACACCAGTTTTTCCTTGAACTTTATTTGTGTAAGTCTCCCTTTGTGTATAATCTTTGTGTAGAGTCCCTTCGAGATAATGAAAAAATAAAGATACAAGAAAACTCCTTTCATTCAAACAAACATCACCACTGCCTATGCCACATGCAGTAGTGGAGTGATCGCTTGAGTGGAGCATGATGTTCACCTACGGGCTTGTCTTTTGCTGAGTCCTTAGGTGGCTGCAGAGGCTGATCCAGGATCCACATACTCTGGTGCAGTCTGGGCAAGTGCTTCGTGCAGTTTTGGTTAGTGATTGGGTCTTTTGGTCTCTCACTCTCTCATTCTGAAGTATGATATTCCTGTTGGCTCTTGTGCACATGTCACTTGTTTGCATATTTATATACAAACTCCCCACACTGTTTTTCCCTTTGAAAAGAATGTTTCACAACTTCAGGTTCTGTTAATTTCAGGTTTTGTTAATTGCAGGCTTTGTTAACTGCCTTTCTCAGATGCTTACACTTTCTTAACTGTGTTTGGGTGCCTACCATTACAGCTCTTGCTTAACCTGAAGCATGTTTGAATTCTGGAATATGTCTTGTTCTGGTTGCAACTATTTGGGTCAAAGTACCCACTTCTGACTTTTCTCCTACAAACAAAATACTGTTCGCTACTCCACACATGTACTATCCTGTCAACATCTCACTTCTGCTTGTCAAGCTGTCTGTCAGACTTAATAACTCTCCCTTTCTCATTTTGTTTGAACTGGTTATCTTTGCCTCTTGCCAGCAAGTTGGCAGGATACAAATCATGCTTCTGTTTCAAATGTTGTCTCTTCACTTTTTCTTCTAAACTGATCATTCAAATTTGCCAAGCCTCTACAGCTCAATTGGAATCAAACTAGTGACAGAATGTGACAACACACAATATTGGAATAAGAAGTTAATGAGACTGCAAATGCTGAAATCTGCAGCATCATCATTTCTGATGCAGGTTCTCGACCAAAACATCAAGAATTCCTTTCCTTCCAACAGATGCTGTGCAATTTGCTGAGTTCCTCCAGCAAATTGCAACTGTACCGTTTGCTATTTTAAATATTGATCTACTTAGACTCAGCATCAAGAAGGACCAGAAGTTCTCTGGCATAATTTGACCCTCACTTTGAAGTGGTCTCATTGGGTATTACCAAACCTATGAGTTTTAGTAATCCCATTGTACACTCTTCGAGTCTTCTAACTTTTATTAATATTTGACCAGCATATGAACCTCTTGACAATAAACGTATTGAAAATCTGGTTGAGTGGTTCCACATCAACAACCTCTACAGTAAATGTCAGAAAAATGAAAAAGCTGATTATTTCCTGGATGAGGAAGAAGCTGGACGTCCATGAGCCATTCCTTGTTAGAGGATCAGAAGTGGAGAGGGTCAGTAGCTTTAAATTCCTAGGCTTTATCATATTAGAGGTTTTGTGCTGTAGCAGCATGTAAGTATCATCATAAAGACACGTGACAGTACCTCTAATTTTTAGAAGTGTACATAAATTTATCATGTCACCAAAAACTTTGAAAAGTTTCTATAGATGTATCATGCATCTTAACTAGTTGCATCATGGCATGGTAAGGAAACACAAAAGCACATTACATCCTGTAATGAAGACTACAGAAAGTGGTGGATATAGCCCTGTCCGTCACAGACAAAGCCCTTCCCACCATTGAGTTAATTTACATGGAGTATTGCTGCAGGAAAGCCAGCAACTATCATCAAAGACACTCTTCTTGGTACTACCATCAGCCAGGAGGTACAGAAGTCTTAGGTCACACATGACCAGGTCCAGGAACAGTTATTACCCTACAAACATCAAGCTTATGAACTACCATGGATAATTACAGTCAACACAAATCTAAACCCATTCTTTGACCTGCATACTCACTTTTGAGGACTATTTATAACTCGTATTCTCTGTATTAGCTATCTTTATTTGCAGAGCTTTCATTGGTTGCTTATCAGTTTTTGTTTTATGTATATTTTATATAAATTCTAATGCATTATTCATTTTTCCTGTAAATAAATCTCAAGATAATATATGTAACACATTTATACAGTATTTTGATAATAAATTTACTTTCAACTTTGAAATTTTATATGTAAACCTATATGTTCCTTGTATTATGCTCCTCAAGTATGTCTTCTCTGCAGAAGACCGCTGTATGTGCCCTCTTCAAATATTCTTGATCAATAAACAATTAGAATCTTCCATTGTAAAAATGGTTGCAAACCCACATGTGGATAATTAGCAGAATTACTGTAACATTTGTCAGACCGTCTATCCTTCTGTGATTTTCCAGCAACATGATTAATAGGTCACCATCCACTAGTTGTCAGATAGAAAGAAAATATCACAACTTATATCAAAAACTTTATGTGGCATCCTAGATAAATATTCTGCAATTGGGATTGGTTTGGAAGACAGATAAACAATGATGAAGTTGTGTTGGAATAAGAGAATTAACAATTACTGCACTCCAAATGGTATCAAGGATGCAACTGAAGGCTTGAGAGCAGGGCTGTCCATCCTGAGGTCCATGGACCCTCTATTAATGGTAGGGATCCATGGTATAAAAAATTTGGGACCCCCTGCCTTAGAGCTACTTTTCGTCTTTTTAAGCAAGCGGTGTAAGGATAGCAAAATCTCATAAAACTGTTGTAGTACTAGATCTTTGCCAAAATGATTCAGGCTCTTCCAAATCTTCTGGTTCATCCTATTTTACAGCATCTGCAACTTTATACCTGCCAAGTTATGATTCACTGGCATTCAACTTTTGTCTGAAGTGGACAACACTTGGCTGGAAAAGCGCACATACTTTATTAGGTTTTACGTTATAATAATACCATTATTTGAGAACCTTTCTCATTATGCTAAGTTTGCCTTCCCCATTAACAGTGACAGTGAGAAGGTCATTCTTGTTAAACGGGCAATGATTGCAGTGTTTTGCCTGTTGCTCTCTGGAAAAAGTCTACTAATGAATTAACTCTATATGCCAATCATGTGCAAGAGTTCATGCCATGTTCTCTCCACCTCCCTTTCTCTGAATCTTAAAGTAAGCTTGATTTTTTCACTGTCCCCTTTTCATTGATGGCACTTTGTCCTGGAGTAATTACTCTAATTCTTTTCCCACAGGTGTTGATTAACCTACAGAGTGCCTTCAATACTTGTTATCTCTATTTTATTGTTCCAGCATCAGCAGTTTCATAGGACATCTGATGGCAGGAATATAGATTTCTCCTTCCTGTAAACAAATCCCCCTCTCTCTATTCCCCACTCTAACCTTTCACCTCTTATTGCTGCCTATTGATTCTGCCTGAGTCCCCTCCTCCTTCTCTACCTCGTCGGTCTACTCTCCTCTCCTATCAGATTCCACATACTCTAGCCATTGACCTTTCCCACCCACCTGCCTTCACCTATCACCTTCCAGCTAACCTCCTTTACTTTCCCCTCACCTTTTTATTCTGGCATCTTCCCCCTTCCTTCTCAGTCCTGAAGAAGGGGTTTGGCCCAAAACGTTGACTACATATTCATTTTCATAGATGCCACCTGACCTGCTGAGTTCCTCCAGCATTTTGTGTGTGTTGTCCTGCAGCTATTATTTCTTCTAATTCACCTTTCCATCTTACTGCTTTCTCCCTGTACCTTTATCAACCAAATTTTGTCTAACAACACAAAGCACTCCATACATTAAACCTGAATCATCTTTTCTTGCTTGTCATCTATCTCCCATCCATCACTTCTCTGAATTGATCTCATTCATGCAAATTCTGGCTTTGTGAATTCCATTCACAGAAAAAAAAACTAAATTGCCAACAGCCTTGTTTCTTGTCTAGCCTGTTAAGCAATATGATTTATGTTGATGTACATATATGAATAAACAAATAAATCAAATGTGTGTGTGTGTGTGTGTGTATAACTACACATTTTATTTGCTCTTAGTCTACAGTAGTTTACCTACTTTCTGAGTTTTTGCAATACTTAGAGAATATTATAGAAAGTTAGTCCTATTGCTTACAATGTGCCTGACTGGAGATGAGGTGCTGTTTCTCAAGGATACTGTATGTTAAGCATTAATGGGACAACACAGGAGGACAAAGAAGGAAGAGTGGGAGTGGGACGTTACTAAAGATTCATGCAAACTTCTACAGATGTATGGTGCAGCGTATTCTGAAGTACATAGAACATAGAACACAGAATAGTACAGCACAGTACAGGCCCTTTGGCCCACAATGTTGTGCCGACCCTTAAACCCTGCCTCCCATATAACCCCCCACTTTAAATTCCTCCATATACCTGTCTAGCAGTCTCTTAGATTCGCATCAGTGGTTGTGTCATGGCCATGGAAGTGCAAATTGAAAGAGGCTGCAGTGGATTATAGATTCAGCCTACTCCATCATGGGTGCAACCTTTCCCACCATTGATCACACCTCCGAGAGGGTTGCCTCGAAAAGGTGGCATCCATCATTAACAACCCTCACCATCTGGGATGTAGCCTCTCCTAGTTAGTCCCATTAGGGAGCAGGAACAGCTTTAAGGTACATTTTCAATGTTTTAGAAACAGCTTCTTTCCTTCTGCAGTTAGATTTCTAAATGGTCCATGAACACATTAACTACCTCGCTGTTCCTAACTACAATATTTGGTTATTTCTGTAAGTTATTGTAATTTTTATGTCTTGCACAGTACTGCAACCATAAGGAACCATGTAGCATACAGTATATGATGGGGTATGTAATCATATTGTAATGTGATAATAAACCTGATTCTGATTCTGACACAATATTAAAAACTCAGTGTATCTTTTGCAATTGAACAGAGGTGCCCTTCAAAGTGGTCACCCGGTCTATGTTTGATTTGATAATGTAGAGGAGACTGCCTTGAGAGAGCCAAAGGCAGAACATGAAACTGGAAGGAATGAAAGGACTGTTTGAGTCCCTGATACTGAGAGCACAAGAGGTGAACTATCAGTCATTGCATCACTTATGGCTGCCTAGACAAATGGTATGAGTGGGGGGGGGGCGTGGGGTGGTTGGAATTATGGAGCTAGCACACCATTCATAAGGAAGAAAGGAGGGTGAAGGTATATCTAGTAGTGGAATCCTACTGATATTAGGCAGGATGACTATTGAATATGGAGGGTAGTGGGGGTGGAAGGTGAAGACAAAGGGGATCCTATCTTCATTCCGACTGGGAGAAGAGGGGTTAAGAATGCTGTTTTTTGTGGGGGTTTTTGCTTGTTTGTAACAAATAAAAATAAAAATAAATGACTTTTAAAGAAGGAATGGAAGTGTGAGTAAGAGAGGAAATTATTTAGGGAGTGCTGTCTACTAATGACAAGAAAATTTAGTAATGAAGATCTCATGAGATTCTCCCTTTAGTTATCAAAGTTGAAAAATTGACTGTGGAATGCTATGGGTACTAGTTTAAACATTTAGTAGGTAGTGAAGAAAAATAAGTTTCAGGGTTATTTCAAAGTAAATGCCTGAGAGTGGAGCTTGATATGGCCAATCTGTGACTGATGATGGATGGTTGAATGGATGAATGGATAGTTGTAACCAGGTATACTAAAGTATGCATGCCTTAGAAAAAGTGATAGACTCTGCATCCAATTTTGCATGTTGATTACTGTAATCTAAAAATTCTGATCATTGACTGTGTTCACTGAGGAAAGAAAAATCAACTTGAAATTGCAAATGTAATAAATAATGTTCTTAAGCATCAATTTGTGCTTCAAATGCATAATGTAACATTAAAGTCCCCTGAAGTGTTCAGGCTGTGAAGAGACTCCCGGGGCATTCCATCATTTCAAAAGAAAAATACCTTGTCAGAAATGCAGACAGATGCAGATGCAAGATGCCCCTAAATATTTCAAAGATTAAACATAATGACAGGCTTGAGCTGCCTATGAACTGTGAATTCCCTAAAAATAAAAGAATATGATTGTGTAAATGGCATGTCAAATCATGATGTGCACTCTGGGCATGAAATGTTAAATTATAAAGACTTCCTAAGATTAAATCATAATTCCTTGCTAAAGTGGTTAGTGTTTATCAAATGACTGAAAGACCCTCAATTAAAAATAATTTCTTGTGGCAGTGACAAGCTGCTATGGAGAAAGAACTTTAATAACTATAGTATATTATTATTGAGTCAACAACCATTTCATTTTAGTTTTTTATTGAATTTGATATTGAGGGTCTGCTAGGAAGCTTGCCATGGCTTGACCTCTGAAACATAACCCACTGGATGATGCTATCATGGTTGTAATTATACATAAACTATTCATGAATAATGGTTGTAGTTTTTGCATTCTGTTTTGTAATATGCTTCTAGTGATAACATGATCCATTTGCCAGCATGTTGGTGAAGTATTATGTGCCACTTGAAATAAATTATCGAATCTTTGTGAATGTATATGACACTTTCCTTGACAAAATAACATGCAAAAAAAGAAGTCCTTCAGAGAAAAGGTGTTACTAATGTCAGTACAAATCTCTCATCTTACTGCTCAAGGATAAATTAATCGACAGCAAAGTCTAACCACGGGATAAATGGAATGGCAGCTTTTGATGTCACAGATGAAGAAAGGTGCAAAGATTAGACCTAGGACAGTAGAAAGCCAGAATATTATCTTTAACAGTGTCTCATTTAGGGACTGTTTTTAGACAGAAGAATTACATCATTAGATACAGTCAAATCTCAAAGTAACAATCTTCATCTGTTATGAAGAATGAGCTATCTGATCGAAGTCCTCTGATTTTGTTGTTGTTTCTTTTCATTGCTATGAACAAAGCAAAGGGAAAAAAATCAATTATTTGGTTCTTAGAGGCTGCCAAAGGGTTCAGTCTGAGCAGAGTTCAGAACTCAGATGGCTTGAAGCATACCAGGGCCATCTGGGAGTGTATGATATTCTAAGGTTCAGTTTCTGGGAAGTGAATTTAATAAGCAGTCCATGCCAGAGTATCATGAGCTTATTACAAACAATGCCACCAATCCACGAAAGTGCTTCAGTTTCTGCCTCACCACTCCTTTTTATCCATCGCATGCTTAGAACATTATAGAGAACAGCAGACCATTTTCAGGATTAAAGAGTGATTGATTGATAGAGTTGAGCCACAGAGAAATGGCCCTTCAGCCCATCATATTTATGCTGACCTCTTTCCCTGTCTAAACTAGTCTCATTTGCCCATATTAGGGCCATAACCTTCTATGCCTTGCCTGTTTAAGTGCCTGTCTGATATGTCGGTTAAATATTGCGATTGCAATGGATTTCACAGCCACTTTTGGTAGCTCATTAGACCATAACAGCATAATAACAGAAGATATAGAAGTAGAATTAGGCCATTTGGCCCATCAATCTGCCTCACCATTTCATCATGGTTGATTCATTTCCCTCACAGCCCCAATCTCATGCCTTCTCCATATATCCTTCCATGCCTTGTCTAATCAAGAATCTATCATCCCCTGCCTGAATATACCATAGAACCATAGAACCATAGAACACTACAACACAGAAAACAGGCCACTCAGCCCTTCTAGCCTGTGCTGAAACATTATTCCACTAGTCCCATTGACCTGCATCCAGTCCATAACCCTCCAGACATCTCCCATCCATGTACCCATCCAATTTATTCTTAAAACTTAAGAGTGAGCCCACATTTATCACGTCAGATGGCAGCTTGTTCCACACTCCCACCAATCTCTGAGCGAAGAATTTCCCCCTAATGTTCCCCCTAAACCTTTCCCCTTTCACCCTAAAGCCATGTCCTCTCATATTTATCTCTCCTAATCTAAGTGGAAAGAGCCTATTCACATTTACTCTGTCTATACCCCTCATAATTTTGTAAACCTCTATCAAATCTCCCCTTATTCTTCTATGCTCCAAGAAATAAAGTCCTGAACTGTTCAATCTTTCCCTGTAACTCAACTCCTGAAGACCTGGCGACATCCTAGTAAATCTTCTCTGCATTCTTTCAATCCTACTGATATCCCTCCTATAGTTAGGTGACCAGAATTGTACACAATACTCCAAATTTGGCCTCATCAGTGTCTTATACAACCTCCCCATAACATCCCAACTCCCATACTCAGTACTCTGATCTATGGATGCCAGAACGCCAAAAGCCTTCTTTATAACTCTGTCTACCTGTGACGACACTTTCAGGGAATTATGTTTCTGAACTCCCAGATTTCCTTGTTCCTCCACACTCCTCAGTGCCCTACTATTTACTGTGTATGTCCTACCTTGATTTGCCCTTCCAAATACCCAATGATTTGGCCTCCGCAACCACCTGAGGCAGTGAATTCCACAGTTTTGCCATTCTCTGACTCAAGAAATTCCTTCTCATCTCCATTCTAAGTGGATGTCCCTCTATTCTGAGGCTGTGTCCTCTTGTCTTAGACTCCCCCACCATAGGAAACATCCTTTCCACATCCACTCTATTGAGGCCTTTTAACATTCACAAACAAGGGAAGATCTGCAGATGCTGGAAATCCAAGCAACACACTCAAAATGCTGGAGGAACTCAGCAGGCCAAGCAGCATCTACGGAAAAGACCACCATCTCACCACAAAGATGAGAAGTAGAGTTAAAAGATGGGGGGGAGGGCAGGGAGAAACACAAGGTGATAGATGAAACCGGGAGGTGGAAGGATGAAATAAAGAGCAGGGAGGTTGATTGGTGAAAGAGATAAAGGGCTGGAGAAGGGGAGTCCGAATAGAACAGGACAGAAGGCCATGGAAGAAAGAAAAGGGGGAGGAGCATGCAGAGGGAGATGATGGGCGGGCAAGGAGATAAGGTGAGAGAGGGAAAAGAGGATGGGGAATGGTGAAGGAGAGTGGGGACATAACTAGAAATTTGAGAAATCGACATTTATACCATCAGGATGGAGGCTACCCAAATAAGGTGTTGTTCCTCCATCCCGAGAGTGGCTTCATCACCACAGTGGAGAAGGCCGTGGATAGACATATTGAAATGGGAATGGGAAGTGGAATTAAAATGGGCGGAACTGGCAAATGGAGTGTAGGTGCTCAGCGAAGCGATCTCCCAATCTGTGTCAGGTCTCATCGATATGCAGGATGCCACACAGGGAGCACCGAATACAATAAATGACACCATCAGACTCACAGGTGAAGTGTTGCCTCACCTAGCAAGACTGTTTGGGGCCCAAATGGTAGTCAGGGAGTAGGTGCAGGGGCAGGTGTAGCACTTGTTCCGCTTGCAAGGATAAATGCCAGGAGGGAGATCAGTAGGGAGTCATGAATGGACAAGGGAATCGCGTAGGGAGCGATCCCTGCAGAAAGCAGGAAGTGGGGTGGGAGGCGTGGGGAAGGGAAAGATGCAGTTGGCAGTGGGCTCCCTTTGGAGACGGTGGAAGTTGCGGATAATTATGTGCTTGAAGTGAAGGCTTCGATAGGTTTCAATGAGATCACATGTCATTCTTCTGAATTTCAGTGAATATAGGCCCAGAGCCATCAAACACACTTCATATGATAAGCCTTTCAATCCCAGTATCATTTTTGTGAAACTCCCTTCAACCGTCTCCAATGTCAGCACATCCGTTCTTAGATAAAGTGAGGTAACTGCTCACAATACTTCAAGTGAGGCCTCATGAAGCCTCATCAATACATCCTTGCTTTTACATTCCTATTCTCTTGAAATGTAAACTGACATTGCATTTGCCTTACTTACAATCTATTGAACCTGCAAATTGACCTTTAGGGAATCCTGCATGAGGACTTCCAAGTCCTTTTGCACCTCAGATTTTGAAAAATTTTCTCTCCATGTAGAAAATAGTCTACACTTTTATTCCTTCCAACAAAGTGCATGACCATACACTTCCTGAAACTGTATTCCATCTGCCACCTCTTTACCTCTTCTCTGAATTTGTCGAAGTCCTTCTGTAGCGTCTCTGCTTCCTCAACACTAACTGCCCCCCCACCTATCTTCATATTGTTCACAAACTTGGCCACAAAGCCATTAATTCCATATTCTGGATATCAGCCTATCTATATAAAAATAATACTTTAAAATTCTTTTCTCTCACCTTAAACCTGCAGCCTCCTGTCTTTGATATACCTAACACGATAAACAATTTTCACCATCTACCCTATGCTTTTCATAATCTTACTCACTTCTATCAAGCTACCTTCTCTCTAAGGAACAAGCCTAGTTTATCCATCCTCTCCTTGTTAATAAAGTCCTCTAGTCCAGACAGCATCCTATGAATATCCTCCACACTCTCTCAAGCAAAGATGAGCAGCAAGCAACTTGATAAAACTTGATTAATCTTTTAAATCATGGGAGGATGCTGGGGGGGGGAGGAGGTGAGTTCACTATTGCTGAATGTTTGCTTGGTGGTTTGGGAACCAAGATCAAATTAGCAGTTCATTGGATGCTTAATGTGCGTGGACCATAGACCTCAATAATAAGCCCAGTGCAATTGTATGCCACAAATGCCATTTTGGAACTCTCTTACCAAAAACACTGTGGAGGATACCAGCTATTCTCCTGTATTTTCATGTAAATACAGTAACGCAGGGCAGTAGGAACCAGTTTAGCACATCAGAATCTGCTCCAATAAACTTATGCGTTTAAGCAGGAACAATGTAGATCAAAAAATGAACCTTGTGGAACAGTGACCACTAAAGTTCATTTATTATGGAAGTACATATAAGTCACCATATACAACCCAGAGATCCATTCATTTTCTTGTGAGCATATTCAGCAAATCAATAGAATAGTAATCATAACATGATCAATGAAGGATCAACCAGAATGCAGAAGACAACAAACTGTGCGAATGCAAATAAATAGCAATAAATAACAAGAACATGAGATAATGAGATATAAAGTCCTTGAAAGTAAGTTAATTGATTGTGGGAAGATCTCAATGGATGGGACAAGTGAGTGTAGTTACCCCCCATTGTTCAAGAACTTGATGGTTGAGGGGTAGTAACTATTCTTAAACTTGGTGGTGTGAGTCCTGAGCTTTTGTACCTTCTACCTGATGCAGCAGTGAGAAAAGAACATGACCTGGGTGGTGGTGATCCCTGCTGATGCAATATTGCAATGTCTTACCATATCCCCATTCTATCTCCCTCTACCCCAATATGCTTTCCCATCTCCCTTTGTGCTCAGAACTATAACCCAGGCTAAATATCATACTATGCATTAAAATGAGATGAGGAGTGATAAATGATATTTAAACTAAAATTTTACTCCGTTTGCATTTCAAACCATGTGTTCAAAGTGCATTGTTATACAATGAACATACTGTGGTCTTTCAATCATTTTGGTTGCTCTCTGTGCAACAACTTGCTTCTGCAGTACAAATCTCTCTAAATTGGATGTACATCACCCACAAAAACAAATCGCTGGATACCTGAACAAGAGCTGTCGACTTGAGGGGCAGTCTCCGTGTTTACTTTGAAGGTTTTTATTTTAAAGAAATATTATTAAAATACTGATCAAATCTTACCTTTTTTTTTCCCTTTTTCTCTCTCATATGCTAAAACTGTTATTTTCTGCAAGGACTTTTTAACCTCAACTGTATTAGCAGAAAGTGAGATCTGAATTTCTCTGCAGGGCAGACAAAATGAGAATTGTGTCTTTTGCAATTATCCACCAGAGTTCTGGAGCAGAATATGTTCACTTTTAAGTTGTCAACCACTTACAATTTGCTTTAAGATAGACACAATTGATTGCAATCTATAGAGAGATAATTTTCCTTAATTCACAGCAGAGATTTGTCTAAGTAGGTGCATATTTTAGGGAATTATACAAAACAGGTTGCATCAGAGCAAAACCATTCTGCATCACTAAATGGTCATCCCGATATGAAATCCAGACAGAAATGAAAATAAGATGGGGATTGGAAAAAAAACATACCAGTAACAAAGTGGGTTAAATGGGATATGTTAGTGTTATGATCATATTGATAAGACATTTCCTTTCACTTCTAGATTCGGAAACTTTTAGACGCACAAAATTCTGCAGATATTGGCAATCTTGAGCAACACACACAAAATGCTGCTCAGGCATTACCTATGGATTGGAATAAACAGTTGACAATTCAGGCCAATACCTTTAAATAGTTGTTCATTCTTCTCCATAGATATTGCCTATTCTCCTGAATTTCTTAAGCGTTTTGTGTGTGTTGCTCCAGTAATCTCTGGTTAGCTGTGACCATGTTACAAGATTATCCAGTCCTTAGGATCAATACTCACTCATTTGCCCACCTTATTTACAAAGTAGTCACTAAGTAATAAAGAAAAGTTCATTCTTGACCATTATTTCAAAATGACCTCACATGTGAAAGGAACAACACATATGGCTACCACATCACTGAAAGAGTGGACTTCTGCTGTTTGACTCAATAGGATGGGGTTCCAAATTGTGGTGTACCTCTTTTAGAACATAGAACATAGAAATCTACAGCATATTACAGACCCTTCGGCCCACAATGTTGTGCCTACCATGTAACCTACTCTAGAGACTGTCTGGAATTTCCCCAGCGCATGGCCCTCTATTTTTCTCAGCTCCATGTACCTATCTAAGAGTCTCTTAAAAGACTCTATTTTACCTACCTCCACCACCTTTGCTGGCAGTGCATTCCACACACCCACCCCTCTTTGTGTGAAAACCTTACCTCTGACATCCCCCTTGTATCTACTTCCAAGCACCTTAAAACCATGCCCCCTCCAGTTAGCCACTTCAGCCCTGAGAAAACACCACTGGCTATCCACACAGTCAATGCCCCTCATCATCTTATACACGTCTATTTAGTCACCTCTCAACTTCCATTTCTCCAAAGAGAAAAAGGCAAATTCCTTCAACCTATTCTCATATTAGCTGCTTTTATTCTCATATTTACCTATTTTAGCTGCTTAAGAATTGCTAACGTAACGTTAGTGGATTGTTCTTACCGTAGAGTCGATGTCACATGGTTTTATCAAGTTAGATTATTTGTGTGAATGCTTGTTGCTTAGTTGAAGAAAATAAACCACAATTAATGGTTGTCTTCACTTAAAGCTGCAAAATCTAAAATAACAACAATGATTTTCCTTTTCTGAGACTAGTTCAGAACAGCTCACAACAATTTACACAGGCGGTCTTACCTCAGTTTCCAGAAGGTCTCGAAGTTAAAGCATGAGTATTTCTGTAAGATAGTCAAAGAGATATGTGTGGATATGAAAAAGGTGGCCTACCACAAGATGATGTATAGTAGATGAAAAAAATCATTTACTTCCATCCATATCACCCAGAAATAGGACCAGCTTAGATGGGCTTCATGGTTGGCATGGACAAGTTAGACCAAAGGGCCTGTTTCTATGCAATATTACTCAACGTCCCTATGACACTCAGAAACAGGCACCTGTGGGACGCAGCATTCAGTTGATTCCTGAATGATTCCTGTAATTTTTTTCTTATTGCTTTCTATAACAGCCTCTTGGTATTGATTCATGTGAAGACAAATTATTGATAAGAATTCTATAATTTCCTTTTGTGAGTTTGAACTTATAAGCTGTTGTAATTTACATTCTGCACACTGCCACAATATACAACAGGCCTCTGTAAAATCCTCTCACAGGCATTG
The DNA here is from genome assembly GCF_030028105.1 of Mobula birostris. Lineage (NCBI taxonomy): Eukaryota > Metazoa > Chordata > Chondrichthyes > Myliobatiformes > Myliobatidae > Mobula > Mobula birostris. The sequence goes on from NC_092374.1 coordinate 152,737,219, forward strand.
AGAGAAAGACCAAGAGACCAAGGGTTAAGAAAAAGATTTTCTTTTTTGAGAGAGAACTGAGAAAAAAATTCTTGGAGGTATCAAGGAAAAGGGTGAAAGATGGTTTATGCCAATGTGCCACTCTTTTGTCCTTTTTGGGGTGTGGTACCTCAGATGTATCTCTACTAGAGTACCACATCCAGTGGTCAAGAAAGAATTGACAGGATTCACTGAGGACTCACACAAGACTGAGTATTCAATAGCAGGGGGATCAGTTCATCTGTCAAACCTGATGAGCTGCATTTGGGTTTTTCATGAGTCTATTAGAATGCTGTTTTGCTTTGCTAGTGAATCTCAACCTTAGCCCCGTTCTCCTGCCTTCTCCCATAACTTTTAATGCCCTGACTAATCAGGTACCTATCCACTTCTGTTTTAAATATACCCAATGACTTGGCCTGCACAATCATCTGTGGCAATGAATTCCACAGATTCACCACCCTCTGGCTAAAGATATTCCTCCTTATATCTGTTCTAAATGGGCATCCTTCTATTCTAAAGCTCTGCCCTCTGTTCCTAGATACCTCCACTAAAGGAGCCAACCTCTCTACATCTACTCTACCTCTGAGGCCCTCCACTGGTCGAAGTCAACCATTAATGTTGCATCCTAGCTGTCAAAGTGGCACACAAACCAGGGCAGTACAATGAGTATACCCCCATGAGTGGGTATAGCCACAAGGCAGCAGACATTTCAGATCAGAGTTTTCTTTCTCCTAGATGAGCTGATCTTGTCAACCATGGCTGACAAGCCCCACCTGCCTGAATTCCATGCCTTTCAATATTTGATAGGTTTCAGTTAGATTCCCCCTTATTCTTCAAGATACAGTCACGCCCTGTGATACAAGATTTTTGCTCATAAAATATACCAGACTCTTTTCCATCAGTGGAATAGCCCCAAGTCCAGTTTCAAGGCTTTTCAGCATTTATTTCAGAAGATTATAGTTTGGCCTTAAACAACATTGTTGAGACCTTCCCCCTTTCTTTCTACTTTAATAACTCAATTCATCTCTTGTACTGATTAACTAAATTGGATACAATATTCAAAATAAACTCTGACTGGGATGGTACATACTTTCATTGTGTATTTGGCTTTCACTTTTAAAACAAAACATTGACGCATTTAATGTGACCAGAGATTTAACATGACTGACAATTTGATCAATGTGAAAAATATTAAGATAAAGATTTCCTCAGAATTTGTGTAGCAGCAGCTAAATATCACCATAAACACATATTATATCTGTGCTGAAGATGAAGTCTCTGCACTTATCAAATAAAATGGATCTCTTCAGCTTTGCCCTACTCTAACAGAATTTTTAGAGTTTTCTGCCTTTCTGTGTTTACAGTCTAAAGTGTTTCTGTCTTTATATGCTGTTTCAAGGTCTGGCGAGCTCTCGTTTAACTATTAAATTAATTACATCCACTCTCTCATTTATTCAATACAGGGTTCATGTAAATGGGACTGGCTCCTTCTCCATAAGCAGCACTGTTGGGGACACATGAATTAGCTCCACGTGCACAGATAGGTAAATTCTTCTTCTTTTGTTTAAACCCAGTGTAGTGGATACAGGCTTTTGCACTGATGCTCAATTAAGAGAAGTAACAAAGAAAACATAACCGACAAAATATTGTTTATCAGAATCAGGTTTAATATCTCCAGCATAATGTCGTAACATTAGGTGTCACTGCAGCAGTAGTACAATGCAATACATAATAATAGTGAAAAATGAGAATTACAGTAAATATATATATAATAGATGAATTGAATAAATAGTGCAAAATTTAAAGTAAAAGGTAGTGAGGTAGTGTTCATGGGTTCAATGTCCATTCAGAACTCAGATGGCAGAGGAGAAGAGGCTGTTCTTGAATCATCGAGTGTGCCTTCAGGCTTCTACCTCCTTCCTGATGGTAACAATGAGAAAAAGGCTTGGGTGATGGGAGTCCTTATTGATGGATGCCTCCTTTTTGAGGCATCTCTCCTGGTAGATGTCATGGATTCTACAGAGCTGCTCACAGGAGTCACCTTCATGATGGTGTCCCAGAAGTATTTATTGAAAGCAATCAACACTAACTAAAGCAATGATGTACTGAAAGCCATAGCAGGTGGGGTACATCCCAGCTCTTACAGATCTGATTTCATTCTTACTATACCTCATGATAGATCTTCAGCTATTAACTCTTTTATTTTGAGTTTGCGACCTGCTCCTGGTAGAACAATTTCAGCATTACCTCCACATCCAAAAATATGGTAGAGTGTGAGATGATGAATCTGATTAGATCACTCACATTATTTTCCCTTTGTATTTCAATAGCTTTCATTTTACATATTTGCAACATTTAACCTTTAGTTCCTATCAAGCAATAGCTAACATTTAACCCTAAGTACAGTCAAGCTGAGTTTTGCTTGAGCATTTTGACCTAAATAAGTGGTAAAAGAGTTTGAGAAGATAAATGATCTGTTCCGTTTACCACGAGCAATGGTCTATTTCTTTTTTTTTGTAATTTATTTTTTTTATTGAATTTCATCATCAGACAAACGTTTCCATGGTCTATTTCTAACAAATGATTCTTCCAATTTGCAATTTGTAGTTCAGAAGTCAATTTCCATTATTGGCCACTTTCTCACTCAATTATCCATTTTATCTTACATATTTTATAAATTGTTTGTCTTTCTGTCCAACAGATCACATCGTCCATTTGGTATCACAGCCAAATATTGTTCTCCTTTGTACTTATGTGCTGTAGAACGATAAAAAAAATCGAATCTTGAATATTGAAATATTTGCTATTGCATTTTACTCTCAAAAGGTATATTTTGAGTGTAATTCCCCAAAAAGAAATGTGATCGAAATCTTAGGCCAATTTGCTTAAGTAATCTTGTTCTGCTGGTTTGGTGAAATTTTTTGATTGAATGCACATTATTTTTAACACATACTCTACTTTGCAAAGCAAACATAATTGTATCAATTTTGCTTCATTCTGTCATCTCACAAAGTTGCTGAAAGTCACTTTACTTGTGTGCTCTGCTGACAAGGTTTGCCGTTTTGCATCGTTACTCAAGAGGTATTCTATGAAGGCATCTCTTAAAGCATTATGAATATGACAGAACACCATCACCACTATTAAATAACTACTGTGAAGGATATTCTACAGATAAGCAAATAATTTCAGTTATCTAAATTTATTGTGCATATGCAGAAAAAAAACAGATATATTCACTTCATTTCAAAGTTCAAAGTTTGAAGTACATTTTTATTAATGTCTGCATATATTATAGAACCTTGAGATTTGTCTCCTTACAGGCAGCCACAAAGCAAAGAAACCCCGAAAGAAGCCATTAAAAAAGAGGACTGTCAAATACCCAATGAGCAGAGAGAAAAAAAAGCAAATTGTGCAAAGAATAAAAGTCAGGAAATAGCATGCAGTACTGAAGTTTTCAAAAGAGATCATTACAGCTGGAACAGACCACAACCTCAGTTCAGTGCAGCGCTGAGTAAATGTCACAGAGCAATAAGTAGTACCGGGAGAACCGGTCCGTCCCTTGCCTCCGGTCCCAACACCCTAACCTTTTCAATCTGGCCTGATGCTTAAATCACCTAAACATCGGGTTGCTCCTCGCTCTCCACCTGCTCCGCGGCCTGAATTCCATCTCCACTATGTGGCCTTTACCAGACCTTTTCAATTCAGCCCAGCGCTTAAATCAGTCAGACGTTGAGTCTTTCCTAGCTCTCAGGGACTTTGCGATTCTGTCTTGACTCTGTTTTGGCCTGCCTCCGCCTCCGCTTGCCTCAACCCGGCCTTGCCCCTGCCTCTGCTCTCCTTTCCATTGCTTGCAATGATTGTTATTAATAAAGTGTTATTAACAAAGTATTTAGTAGATATTTTTTGTTTTATTTGCCACCAATAAGTAGTAACTGGGCATCACCAGTGTCATCTTAAACAGAAATTTTAATTAATAATCTCAGAGAGAGCATCAAGTATAATTTATTTTTTTTTATTTCATCCTGCAACACAATGCTACCACGAACTCCCAGCAAACAGAAAAACTGATCTGATGAAAGGGGCAGTGACTTGGACCAGTAATTCTGTTTCATTCTTCACAGATGCTGACTGATTTGCTATTTCCATTTCTTTTCCCCGGCTTTACTTCTAGTTACCAGCATTGGCGGTATTTTGCACTTCCAGCATGCAATATATATATTTAAAAAAGAGCTTAAATGCATACACAACCCGAATTTGGATAGTAGAAGCTTTTCCAGACGTTCCTTGAATGTTACAGTTTTCCAATTATTACTACTATTGTTCCAGTTTAAACAGTTCCTGCAAAATGTCACAGTCAAGAAGATAGTAAGTGATTCTGGAGAAGTGCAATGTTGAATCATGTAGCTCCTTGAGTAAAGCACACAGGAATTCTGTAAATTCTTCTGAAATATAAATACTGAAGGTCAGGGAAGCTCTTATAGATTGATAGCATTAGTGAAAAGCTAAAGACAAGAACAAGGGGAAAAATTAAGTGTAACTGACTCCCATCTTTATTATGATGAGAGCTTTGACCAGTGGCTAATCCGGACATCAGAAGTTTGGAGTGGAGGGGACATTAATCAGGTCCACTGCCCGAGGTTAACAGACAGGAGTGGGTCACGACAGCTCAGCTAGGTCAGTAGGGATGACAGGCAGGACAGTGAAATGCTCCTCTTGCAGAATGAGGGAAGGCAGGGAGACCTTCAGTGTCCCTGATGAGTACAATTGTGAGAAGAGCATCCAGCTGCAGCTTCGAACCAACCGCTTTAAGGAATTGGAGCTGGAACTGGATGAACACCATGGGATGCTGTAGGGGTGATAGATAGGACATATAGAGAGGTAGTAACTGCCGATATGCAGGACACAGGAAACTGGGTGACAGTCAGGAAGGGAAAGGGTTTAAAGAGTCAATGCAGAGTAACCCTGTGGCCATCCCCCTCGACAGCAGGTATGTCACTTTGGATACTATCAGGGGGTATGACCTAACAGAAGAAAGTAACAGTGGTCGGATCTCTGGCACTGAGTCTGCCTCTGTGATTCAGAAGGGAAAGGGGAAGAAAAGGCATGCTGTGTTGATAGGGGATTTGTTAGTTAGGGGAACTGACAGGGGGATCTGTAGATGAGAATAAGATTCCCAGATGGTATGTTGCCTCCCAGATGCCAGGATCTAAGATATCTCAGATCGAGTCCTCAGCATTCTTAAGTGGGAGGGTGAACAGACAGAAGTCATGCTCCATATAGGTACCAATGATATGGTTAGGACAAATGATGAGGTTCTGCATAGGGAATTCAGGGAGTTAAGTGTTAAGTTAAAAAGCTGGGCCTCCAGGGTTGGGATCTCAGGATTGCTTCCTGTGCCATGTGCTAGTGACCCTAGAACTAGGAAGATTGTACAATTTAATATGTGGCTAAGGTGTTGGTGTAGGAGGGAGTGGAGAACATTTTTGGATCAATGGTCTCTCTGCGAGGCAAGGTGGGACCTATCCAGAAGAGATGATTTGCACCTGAATTGGAGAGGGACTAATATCCTAGCAGGAAGGTTTGTTAATGCTGCACAGTGGGGTTTAAAGCAGGCTTGCAGGGGATAGGAACCAGATTGCCAGAACAATTGGTGTGGAGTTTGTGGAGGCAGATATTGGTAAGACCTCAGACATAATTAGAAATCAAAAGGTTGAGCATAGTGCAACTAGTGTCCTGAGCTGCACAGGTTTCAATGCGAGAAGTATCATAGGAAAGGGGACAATAGTGCAGAAGATGAGACACAGCGACAATATGTAGTGAGGAGAGGCTGTTGATAGGGAAAAATTGCAGTGAAAAGGATGAGATGCAATGTAAAAGGTGGACAAAATTGAAAATGGTGAATACAGGACAAAAAGTGTTGCATACGGAATAAGGTAGATGAACTTGCAGCACAGTTGCAGTTTGGCGGGTATGATGTTGTAGGAATCACTGAGTCACAGCTGAAAGATTATAGCTGGGAGTTTAAAGCCCAAGGATACACATTGTGTATAAAGGATAGGCATGAAGGCAGAGGGAGTGATATTGCTCTATTGGTTAAAAATGTAATCAAGTCATTACAAAACAGGTGACATAAGGTTGGAAGGTGTTAAATCAAATTATTAGAAACAGGTAACATAGGGTCAGAAGGGTGATGTTACAATTGTCATGTGGGACTTCAATATGCAGGTAGATTGGAAAAATCAGATTGGTGCTGGATTAGAGGAGGAAGTATTTCTAGAGTGCCTATAAGATGGCTTTTTAGAGCAGCTCGTGGTTGAGCCCACCAGAGGATCATCTATTCTGGATTGAGTGTTGTGCAATAAACCAGACGTAATTAGAAAGTTTAAGGTAAAAGAACCTTAAGGGGAAAGTGATCATAATATGATCAAACAACACACATCAAAGTTGCTGGTGAACGCAGCAGGCCAGGCAGCATCTGTAGGAAGAGGTGCAGTCGACGTTTCAGGCCGAGACCTTGGGTCTCGGCCTGAAATGTCGACTGCACCTCTTCCTACAGATGCTGCCTGGCCTGCTGCGTTCACCAGCAACTTTGATGTGTGTTGCTTGAATTTCCAGCATCTGCAGAATTCCTGTTGTTTGCGATAATATGATCAAATTCACCCTGAAATTTGAGAATGAGAAGCTAAATTCAGATGTACCACTTTTTACTGTGGAGTAAAGGGAATTATAGAAGCATGAGAGAGGAGATGGCCAGAATTAATTGGAAAAGAACACTGGCAGGGATGATGGCAGAAAAACAATGGTTGGAATTTCTGGAAGCAACTCGTAAAGCATAGGATATATACATCCCGAAGAGCAAGAAGTATTCTAAAGGAAAGATGCCACAAACGTGACTAACAGAAGTCAAAGCCAATATAAAAGCCAAAGAGAGAGCACGTAATAGAGCAAACATTAATAGAAAGTCAGAGGATTAGGAAGCTTTTAAAAACCAACAGAATGCAACTCAAAAAGTCATTAAGAAGATAAAGATGGAATATGAAAGTAAGTTAACCAATTGTATTGAAGAAGATAACAAATATTTCTTCAGTTACATAAAGTGTAAAAGAGAGGCGAGAGTGGACAAGCTGGAGTATTGTGAGCAATTTAGTGCCCCTTATTTTCAAAAGGATGTGCTGAAACTGGAGATGATTCAAAAGAGGTTCATGAAACTGATTCCAGGTTTGAGTGGTTTGTCATATGAGTAGCATTTGATGGTTCTGGCCTGTATTCACTAGAATTCAGAAGAATGAGGGGTGACCTCATTGAAACCTATTGAATGGTGAAAGACCTGGACAGAGTGGATGTGGAGGGGATATTTCCTACGGTGGGAGGATCTAAGGCCAGAGGTCACAGCCTCAGAATAGAGGGGCATCACTTTAAAATGGAGATGAGGAGGAATTTCTTCAGCCAGAGAGTGGTGAATCTGTGGAATTCATTGCCACAGGCAGCTGTGAGGGCCAAGTCTTTATGTATACTTAAGGCAGAGGTTGATAGGTTTTTGATTGGTCAGGGCTTGAAAGGATATGGGGAAACAACTGCAGATTGGGGCTAAGAGGAAATTGGATCAGCCATGATGAAATGGGGCAGACTCGATGAGCCAAATGGCCAAATCCTGCTCCTATGTTTTCTGGTCTTATGGTCTTAAATATTTTGAATGAACAGATGATGATCAGGGAGGAGAACAGAACTATCGATTGAGAATTGAAAAGAAGTCCTGTGAGGAATCCAGAGCTTATCTTTGAAAAAGCGAGAATGTGGAACTTACAGGGCACGTTAACAAGAAATCTATATTTTATTAGAAACTCTTACTAGCACAAAGGAAAAAGCAACAGAAGGATCCATTAATGTGCTTCGACAAGGTGGGTTAAGTTAGACAGTATTGTTTGTGGTATTGACCTCTTGGACCTTAACTGCTTTTTAATATTTTATAAGATTATGTTGTTTGATATTTTTTGAATCACTCTCTTAATACAACCTGTTAACTTTTGTTACATTTCTCTCCATTTGTCATGAAACCAGAATGATCAAAAGATCAAAGGTTTATCTGAAGCAGGAGAAATAGAATTTATAGCAGGTTACTGAGGCTTTGAACACTGTGGCAATATAGATTATTTTCTCTCTCGTGCATTGAATTTCCAATTATTTACCCAGCTATTGGCATCAATTGCAATGGATATAATTTGCAGTAAACTGCATATTTCTGTTTTCAATTCAGTTTTTTCCCTCCTCACATAAATACAGGCAATTTGAGCAGCTTTGTTACTTCTGCTGTATTTTGTTGTTGCTTGCGAGGATTAAATTTTCTGAACCATTTTATATCTATTTTAGATTAGATTAGATTATGAGGACACTCAGTCCTCGTTTGTTGTCATTTAGAAATGCATACATGCATTAAAAAATGATACAACGTACCTCCAGAATGATATCACAAGAAAACACAGGACAAACCAAGACTAAAACTGACAAAACCACATAATTATAACAGATAGTAACAACAGTGCAAAGCAATACCGTAATTTGATAAAGTGTAGACCATGGGCACGGTAAAAAAAAGTCTCAAAGTCCCGATAGGCTCATCATCGCACGCAGGCGGCAGAAGGGAGGAACCTCCAAGCGCCGCCAACTTGCCGACACAGCACCATTAGAAGCACCCGACCGCAGCGGACTCTGTACGAAAACTTCGAGCCTCCGACCAGCCCCTCTGACACAGCCTCTCCAAGCACTGTCCTCTGCCAAGCGCTTCGACCCCACCCCGGCCACCGAGCAACAAGCAAAGCCGAGGACTCGGGGCCTCCTCCGGAGATTCTGGACCACACAGTAGCAGCAGCAGCGAAGCAGGCATTTCAGAAGTTTCACCAGATGTTCCTCCGTGGTCTGACATCCGTCTCCATCTAATCAGGATTGTGCACGGCACTCTACTTGACAAATAACAGATATCACCACCGGAGTGGCCGCTGTGAGCTGTGCCACGCCGCCATCTTCTCCTCACGCCAGTCTGTTCATTAACAGTTCATAATTAAATGTGCTCTTTTCAATATATTACCTTGCTGTTTGAACCTAGATTAATCACATTCAGCAGCATTTTAATTTCAGTGTACTTTAAACTTGAAAATGACGCTCCTTTGTTTTTATATCATTCAAAGTACAAAGAACGATGGAAAATTTTACTATCAAAGTCAAAATATGTCACCATGTACAACCCAGAGATTCATTATCTTGTGGGAATACTCAATAAATCTCTAGAATTTTCTCAGGTCAGAATAGTCAATATACTCAGCAATTTACGTGCTATGTATACTATATACTAGCTGTATATGTTCCTTCCTTGGAAAATCAATAATAAAATTAAAAAGTCCAATTACAAGTTGTGCCACATATACATTTCTACCACACTATAAACACAAGAGACCCTGTAGATGTTGAAAACCTTGAACAACACACATATAATCTGGAGGAGGGGAATAAATAGACAATGTTTTCTGCCAGATCCGATAGCACTTTTTGTGTGTGTTCTACCACAAATCCTGTTTAATTAGTCTAAATAGAACAGCTGAAAAAGAGGACAATAAGCCCATCATACCTTTCCCTATTTGCTTGTGGACCTTCTGCAACTGGTTCCTTGTCTTTCTAACCAGAAGACCACAATCCGTGCAGGTCAGAAATAGCATCACCACCTCACTGACAGTCAACACTGGCACACCTCAGGGATGTGTGCTTAGACCACTGCTCTACGCTCCCTACACCCATGACTGTGTGGCTAGGCTCAGCTCAAACACCATCTACAACTTTGCTGATAATACAACCATTGTTGGAAGAATTTCAGGTGGTAAAGAGGGGGCGTATAAGAGTGAGACATATCAGCGAGTTGAGTGGGGGTGTCGCAATAACAACCTTGCATTCAACGTCAGTAAGACCAAAGAACTGATTGTGGATCAGAAAGGGTAAGATGAGAGAACACACACCAGTCCTCATAAAGGGATCAGAAGTGGAAAGAGTGAACAATTTCAAGTTCCTGGGTGTTAATATCTCTGAGAATCTAACCTGGACCCAACATATTGATGCAGCTTCAAAGAAGGTATGACAGCGGCTATATTTCATTAGGAGTCTGAGGAGATTTGGTGTGTCACCAAAAACACTCGCTAATTTCTACAGATGTACCATGGAGAGCATCCTAACTGGCTGCAATACTGCCTAGTATGGCGGGGGGTTACTGCACAGGATCAAAGCAAGCTGCAGAGATTTGTAAAATTAGTCAGCTCCATCATGGGCACTAGCCTTAGTAGTATCCAAGACATCCTCAAGGAATGGTGCCTCAGAAAAGTGGCGTCCATAATTAAGGACCACCATAACCCAGGACATGTCTTCTTCTCACTGCTACCATTAGGAAGGAGGTACAGAAGACTGAAGGCACACACTGAATAATTCAGGGACAGCTTCTTCCCCTCTGCCATCTGATTTTTGAATGGACATTCAACCAATGAACAGTACCTCACTACTTATTTTATTCCCAAATTTTTTGCACTACTTACTTAGCTATTTAATATTTATATATATATACTGTAATTCACATTTTTTTATTCTTTTATTATGTATTGCATTGTACTGCTGCCGCAAAGTCAATAAATTTCACAACATGTCGATGATAATAAACCTGATTCTGATTAACCTTTTGTAAAAAGAGGTACTGTAATGGGCAAGAACTCTGATTGAAAGATAGTGATGGTTTTAGTAAGATTCCACTCCTGAATTTGTAAAGTTGTGAGCCCACAAGCAATCTGCTGAAGAAACACAATGGATTGAGCAGCAACAGCAGGGGGAAGGGAATGGTTGAAGTTTTAGGTTTAATTCTCTCACCAGTCCCAATTCAAGGTTTTGCACCAAACGCCAGCAATTCACTTCTCCCAGCAGATGCTGCTCAACCCACTAAATTCTTCCAATGGTTTGTTCATTACTGCTGATTCCAGCATCTGCAGTCTCTTGTGCTTCTTTTGTAAAATTACGGTCTTCTGTAGCAGTCTATAGCATCTCACAACGATAAGAATATGAATAAACACTTGATCATAAATATCAGATCAGACTGCATGAAACGCACCCAGCAGTGAATGGATGGAATAATGTATACTTCCTACATATTCTTAAGCTTCAATCCGAAATCAACCCATACAGATCACTATATTTCTCAAACCCATTGTGTGTCTGTCTCCTCTTCATCATTTGACTGATGTCTCTGCTTTTAGTTATTTTATTAATGCAATAAAAACTCAGCAGTAGGAATGTTTTCTTTATTGTTATATTTCTGAAACTACAGTTACTAAAATTTGAGATTAGTTATGATGAATAAACACAAGAGACTACTGAAAAAAATATAAACAAGTTCTCCATTAAGTACAGCATATTTGTACATCCAAGCAAGTTTATTGGTGCAAGCTCCTTTCATTTCGATAATTGTTTCTGCAAGAGGGCATGTGTCACCACCTTGATTACATCCCTTCATTTTAACACGTGAGCAATTGGTTACAATTCCAAAGGAACGGCTAATGTCAGGATTGTGCTCATTAAAGGGGGGAAGAAAATCATCAGGAGATCATGCCCATTAATTTTATATTACTGGTAGATAACCTGCCAAAGTGCATATTTTGTGTATTAATGGCTGATATATATTTCAGGATCCACTGATCTATACTTCTGAATTATTGCCATGAAATCCCAACCTGCAGAACTTTCTACTGGGACCAGAAATTTGACAAACATTTACAAAAATATAGAGCAGTGGGTGAAAGCAAGAAACTTATAAGATGGTGTGAGGTAATGTTAGATGCTAGCATGGAACTGTCAGGTCTAGGTTAGACTATTTGAATGAATCACAGTTTTTGAAAAGTCACAGAGGGTACAGTTAAAGGGAATGAAATAGTAGCTGCTATATGAATGAATTTTGTTGGATTGTAAGAAAATCAACAGAAGATATTGAAGGAAAATAATGACTGTAAGACTAATCTAAGTCAATGCTAATAAATGAAATTCTGATTCTGATTGTGAGTTATGGACATACTTCAAAAACTATTGTCATTCTCACCAATCTCCATCCAAGAAGCAAAGAGATTAATGCCATTGTAAATCTCTGAGTATATTGGCTACATATTCATCCAGGTCAGATAACATTCTACATTGTAGTACTGATGCTTTGTAAACTCCTTCCAAAGTTCATTCCACTGAAGTCAAAGGGATAATTTTATAGATGCATATTCCTTCTTTTTGAACATCGCTATTCATAATTAGTCACTAAAGTACATGTGAGTTGTGACAATCTTGAGCAGATATTACCCCTTACTGTGGCAGTTAAGAAAGTGGAGGACAGACAGGCCATTGGTAGAATGGTAAGGGGAGTTGAAATGAGGAAAAGTTTCATGTGAGCTTCCTTCAACCAATATCATTTGTTCTTTGTTGTGATTGTGAACATAGTCACCAGAGAAACACTCTAGCTGGTGGATATAGAAGTCTTTATTTAGCAAAATGAGCAGCAGGCATCACATTGGAGACACTCTTGGAAGAAGAGGCCTCCCTGACTGAATATTGCATGGTATTTTTACATGCTAAAGATCAAAGGTAACAGCAGGACAATTCTACAGTTACAATGCTTCCTTTGAATTACATAAAATTTTCAAGCACCTCCATCTTCACACCCACACTCCAGATACCCAAAATGAATGTTAATTCCCATTGACTTTGGGCTGCATCCATGCACATTCATGCATCTGAGGTCACAAGGGATTTTTTTTGGTTTGCAATCAATCCCAAAATGCAGCTCCAGGAAGACCATTGTTCAGAGATGCAGTTTAAATTCAATGTACAATCCACATTCAGGTCTGAAGGATGGCTGTTGAACTTAGTATTTGTTACATCCAGAATGTGCCCAAACAGTGCCATAAATATGGCTTTCTATACCGTAGATTTTCAACACCAAGCATAGACAAGGCAATCATTTTGAGAGCACCTGTGTTCTGTTTGCAATGGCCATCTGTAAATTCCAGTTGCAAGATATTTCTATATCCCTTCTTATTTCCACACCAACCTGTCTGTTTGTAGCCTTCTCCACTGCTGTGGAAAATGAACCTCATATTTCTCAGGGGCAGCCTACAGATGAATATTGAAACTTCCATCTTCAGGTAAACTAGTTTCATTGTGTAATTTTCCCATTTGCACTAGTCTATCCAAAGTTCAAAGTTCTGAGTAAATTTATTATCAAAGTATATATATGTCACCATATACAACCCTGAGAATCATCTTCTTGCATGTAACAAATAAATCCATAGAATAATAACCAAAACAGAATCAATGAGAGACCCCACCAACTTGGGCTTTCAACCAATGTTCGAAGACAACAAACTGAGCAAATACATAAAGAAAGAAAGGAAGGAATAATAATAGGAAGTAAATAACTGATAAATATTGAAAACAAGAGATGAAGAGTTCTTGAAAAGGAGTCTTTCATCACTCTCCTTTTGTTCACCTTCTATATCCCTCTCCCCCCCTTGTTACCTCATTACTTTCTGCAACCTTGTCCCATCTGTTCTTCACCCGCACGTCTCTCTATCTGGTTTTCCTGTCCCTTGATTCAACTTTCCTGTCCCTGCCCCACCCCCACCTGATTACATTATACTCATCATTGTAGTCTGCAGTGTCTCCATTCTATAAGTGTGTCTGCATTCTCCAAGTGAACCTATTGTAGGAACATACTAGTATCCAGATCGGTATGGTGAGTGGCTGTGGCTAAGTTTCACTGATGCTGTTTATCTGCCCAAATTAGCACACTCTTATTTAAATATTTCCTTTAGCCGGTGAAAATAATGACCGGTTTGCCACTGAATGTGGAAAAGTAGTTTGTTAAAGCAGCAGAAAGCAACAGCATCACACTATTCAGAATAGAATGGAATATTGAAGGGTCACATAAATATTAATGCTGCTTGCTATCAGAGTGTGGGCATGAGATGAGCAGTGGGAACTCCTGGGCAAGAGGTGAAAAATGCTCGAAGAATAATTACAGGAAAATATCAAAATCCAGACAGAGATAAACAGGTAGAAAGTTTTCGAATAATAGCCGAGTTGAGAAAATATGCTATCTGGAAAAAAGGATGATGGAGATGCACAAACAAGAAGGCTTGCACAGGGGATGAAGGATAGCATACCTGCAGAGGAAAACATCTCTATTCCTATAAATAAAATAATCAAAAAATATAGTAAGTATGAATGGCTATCTGAGCAAAATAACATAAGTAACAGGAGCAGGAGTAGGACATCTGAGCCATCAAACCTGCTCCACCATTCATTATGATCATGGCTAGTCTGGTCATGGATTCTGCTCGACCTACTTGCCTTTTCTTCATAACTCTTAATTCACCTACTATGCAAAAATCTATCTAACTGTGTCGAAAACTCTGGATATTTAATGAGGTAGTCTTTACTGCTTCCCTGGGGAGAGAATTCCGCAGGTCCACCACTCCCTGGGAAAAAGAATTCCCGCTCATCTCTGTCTGAAATCTATTCCCTAGTTTGTGTCTCACCTACCAGTGAAAATAACTTCTTTGTCTCAATCCTTTTCATACCTTTACATGTTTCTATAAGATCCCCTCTAATTCTTCTGAATTCCAGCAAGTATCGTCCCAGGCAACTCAATCTCTTCTCATAGACGAAGCCTCTCATCTCCAGAATCAAACTGGTGAGCCTCTTCTGCACCATCTCTGAAACTATAATATTCTTTCTCCAGTAAGGAAACCAGAACTGTATGTAGTCCAGGTATGACCTCATCAATACACTTTACAGCTGCAGAATAACTTTCCTGTTCTTAAATTCAATCTCTCTCACGACAAAGGCCAGCATTCTACAGTATTTGCCCCCATGATGAACTATTGCACCTGCAAACCAACCTTTTGTGATTCATGCATGAGCACACCCAATTCCCTCCACACAACTGTAAGCTGCAATTATTGATGACTTAAATACTCTGAACCTCTATTTTTTCCTTCCAAAGTGGATTTACCAATATTATACCTTAACCCACTCACTAAACTGATCTACATATATCTCTCCAAATTAATTGCACGACTTGTTCTATCACCCATTTAGTGCCTTCAGCAAATTTAGAAATGCTAGACACAGTCCTCTCTCCCAAATTATTAATGTATGTTGTGAACAATTGCTGGCCCAACATTGAACCCTGGGACATTCCACTCACCACTTATTGACAATCAGAGAAACATATTTATTCTCACTCTCTGCCTTCTATTGGTTACCTAATGCTCTACCTGTGCTCATATATTACCCATGCTTATATATTATCCATGAATTCTTATCTTCTGGATAAATCTTTTTTGTGGTACCTTACTGAAAGCTTTCTGGAAATCCTGATACACAGCATCCACCTGTTCCCCCTATCCACTGCACTCATGCAGATTGACAAGTTGAAGATTGTAACACATTATTTGCAAATACCACAGGATAAAAAACATAGAACAAAAATTCATAAACATCAAATATTATTCCTAATCAATACCAGAAGAAAAGGATGAAATGTATAATTATTACAGAAATCATCTGAGAGCAAAGGATGCACTGGAGAATATCTGTAAGTCATATAGAGACATTGGAGATGATTATAATTTTTTTCCTTGCTGAGAAAAAAACACAAGTAATTGATAGTGAGTGTACAGAAAAGTTCTGCAAGGGCGTGTGATAGCTTGGAGGACTTGCCCTGTTAGGAGAGATTGAATAAACTGTATTTCTTTACCCTGGAGCAAAGGAGGCTGAGAGGTGATGTGATCTAAGTATATAGAATCATGAGAGTCAGAAGAAGGGCAGATATTTTGTCTAGTTTCCAGGGTCAGGTAATCTAAATCTAGAGGTATAGGTTTAAGGGGAGAGGTTTAATGGAGATATAAGGGGTAAGTTTTTTACATAAAGAACAATTTGTGTCTAAAATGAGCTGTCAGAGCAGGAGGTGATGGTAGAAACAGTAATAACACTTACGAGGTACATGAATGAGCAAGACATCGGGATATATGACTCTAAATGGGATTAATAATGGACAGGCATGATGGTCAGCAGATACACAGTGGGCTGAAGGGTCTGCTTTTCTGCTGTCTTTCTCAGTGACTCTACATGGCATCAGCACTTTTGCTGAAGTTTTTAATCGCCTTTCAGGTAGCGTTTTCTCCAGTCTTGTCAATTGCCATTCTTCGATTCACTGGGGGGGGGGGGGGGCAAAGGATATAAATACTAAGAAAGAGGCAGCGAAGCTTTGATTCCCTGGTGGCAATATGACAAATAGTCTCTTTCACTGCTGGATCTGCTTGGTGCATTGTTTCCAGCAGGAATTTAGTAGTAAAGTTAAATGACTAATAATGTGTATAGAAACGGTACGCTGGATGCAAGGACCAGAGAGCGGAGTCAGCCACGTGAACTGATTCATCTCCAATTTGAGCATGGAATTGAACTGGAAAGGTTGCAGAATTCAAGGACGCAGCTCAGAAGTAACAACATAAGCAGAGTATGTGGACAGAATGTGATTGATGAAAATCGAAAGCAAGCAAGTGTGAAGCATTGCCCAGGTTACAAGACAGTGTGACTAATGTCCTCTGTCGATTGTGCTGAAGGAGCTGAAGACAAAGTGGAAAAAAATCCAAGGTTCTAGCAGACTGATAGTCAGGATGTCCAACAATAACATCAATAAAATGTAGACTTCATGACTGAAGTAATAGATAGGACGTGAGGGGAGAGTGAGGGTAGGACAGATTAGGAATAAAAGAAGAAACTTATGCTGGAGTCAAAAGAGGTAGGAAAGGTTATTAATGAATACTTTGCTTCAGTATTTTCCAGTGAGAGGGACCTTGATGAATGTGAGGTCAGCATAGAACAGGATAATATCCTGGAAAATGTCAAGGTTAAGAAAGAGGATGTGCTGGAAATTTTTTTGAAAAACATTAGGATAGATAAGATCTTGCTGTGAATTGGGGTAGACCTCAGATCCCTACAACAAATGAGGAAAGAGATTGCTGAGCCTTTGTTGATGTCCTTTGTTGTCTTACTGGCCAGGAGGAGTACCAAAGGAATAGGGTGTGACAAGTGTTAACTCTTGGTTCAAGAAAAGTATTAGTGATATCCTGGGAATCATAGACCAGTGAGTTTTACATCAGTGGTGGGCAAGCTACTGGAGAAGATTCTTAGAGACAGGATTGACAAGCATTTGAAGAAACATAGTCTGACTAGGGAAACTCAGCATGCCTTTAGGAAGAGCCGGTCAGGCGTCATGAACATGATTAAATTTCTTGAAGAAGTGATTTAAAAAATGGTGAATTTAAAGCAATGGATTTGGTATATATGGATTTTAGTAAGATGTTTGACAAGGTTCCCCATGGTAGGCTTATTCATAAAGTCAAGAGCAAAAGGTTCCAGAATCATGGCTGTGTGGATTTACAATTGGCTTGCCCACAGAAGGCAGAGGGTGGTAGTAGATGGAGCATATTCTGCCTGGATATTTTTGACTGGTGATGTTCTACAGGAATCTGTTCTGGGGCCCCTGTCCTTTGTGATTTTTATGAACAACTTGGCCGAGGAAATGTAAGGGTGGGTCAGTAAGTTTGCAGATGACATGAAGGTTGTTGTAGGTTAAAATGAGACATTGAAAGGATGCAGAACTGGGATGAGAAGTGGCAGACGAAGTTGAATGCTGTAAAGTGTGAAGTGATACACTTTGGAAGGTCAAACTTCAAGGCAGAATACAAGATTACTAGTAGGATTCTTAGCAGTGTGGAGGAACAGATGTCTTAAGTTCCACCACCTCTATAGATTCCTAAAGGTTACTGTGCAGGTTGATAGGGTGGTTAACAAGGCGTTCGGTGTGTATGCTTTCATTTATTGGGGGACTGAATTTATGAGCCATGAGGTAATGTTCAGTTCCACAAAACTCTGGTTAGAACACACTTGGAGTAATGTCTTAGGTTCTGCTCACCTCATTATGAGGATGAAATAAAGGATGAAATAGCAGCACATTTGGATAGCAGTAACAGGATCGGTCCAGATCAGCATGGATTTACGAAGGGGAAATCATGCTTGACTAATCTTCTGGAATGTTTTGAGGATGTAACTATGAAAATGGACAAGGGAGAGCCAGTGGATGTAGTGTACCTGGACTTTCAGAAAGCCTTTGATAAGGTCCCACATAGGAGATTAGTGGGCAAGATTAGAGCACATGATATTGGGGGTAGGGTACTGACATAGATAGAAAATTGGTTGGCAGACAGGAAACAAAGAGTAGGGATTAATGGGCCCCTTTCAGAATGGCAGGCAGTGACTACTGGGATACTGCAAGGCTCGGTGCTGGGACCGCAGCTATTTACAATATACATTAATGATTTAGATGAAGTGATTAAAAGTAACATTAGCAAATTTGCAGATGACACAAAGCTGGGTGGCAGTGTGAAATGTGCAGAGGATGTTGAGATAATGCAGGATAACTTGGACAGGTTGGGTGAGTGGGCAGGTGCATGGCAGATGCAGTTTAATGTGGATAAATGTGAGGTTATCCACTTTGGTGGCAAGAACAGGAAGGCAGATTACTATTTGAATGGTGTCAAGTTAGGAAAAGGGGAAGTACATCAAGATCTTGGTGTCCTTGTTCATCAGTCACTGAAAGTAAGCATGCAGGTACAGCAAGCAGTGAAGAAAGCTAATGGCATGTTGGCCTTCATAACAAGGGGAGTTGAGTATAGGAGCAAAGAGGTCCTTCTGCAGTAGTACAGGGCCCTAGTGAGACCACACCTAGAGTATTATGTACAGTTTTGGTCTCCAAATTTGAGGAAGGACATTCTTGCTATTGAGGGAGTGCAGCAGAGGTTCACAAGGTTAATTCCCGGGATGGCGGGACTGTCATATGTTGAAAGATTGGAGCAACTGGGCTTGTATTCACTGGAATTCAGAAGGATGAGAGGGGATCTGATTGAAACATATAAGATTATTAAGGGATTGGACACGCTAGAGGCAGGAAACATGATTCCAATGTTGGGGGAGCCCAGAACCAGAGGCCACAATTTGAGAATAAGAGGTAGGCCATTTAGAATGGAGTTGAAGAAAAACTTTTTCACCCAGAGTTGTGGATCTGTGGAATGCTCTGCCTCAGAAGGCAGTGGAGGCCAATTCTCTGGATGCTTTCAAGAAAGAGTTAGGTAGAGCTCTTAATGATAGCGGAGTCAAGGAATATGGGGAGAAGGCAGGAACGGGGTACTGATTGTGGATGATCAGCCATGATCAGAGTGAATGGTGGTGCTGGCTCAAAGGGCTGAATGGCCTACTCCTGCACTTATTGTCTATTGTCTATTATAGGAGGATGTGAAAGCTTCAGAGAGGATGAAGAGAACATTTACCAGAATGCTTTCTGAATTAGAGAGTACATCTTAAGAGGAAAGTTTGAACAAGCTCGGGTTTTCCTCTTTGGACCAAAGGAGGATGAGAGGTGACATTATAGAGCTGTATAAGATGATAAGAAGCAACAATGGAGTGGAGAGCCAGCAGCTTTCTCCCAGAGTGGTAATGTCTAATAATAAAGAGCATAATTTAAAACTGAACAGAGCAAAGTATAGGGAGGGAAGTGTTAGGTAGGTCTTTACACAAAGAATAGTAACTGCATGAATTGTGTGGGTGGTGGAATAGGCAGATACAGTTTGGACATTTCTATCTTGGATAGGCACATGGATGAAAGAAAAAATGGAGGACTATGTGGAAGGAAAGGTTTAGACTGATCTTGGTGTAGGTTAAAAGGTAGTCCCAGCGTCGTGAGCTGAAGACCCTGAACTGGTCTGTACTATTCTATGTTCTGTGTAATTAATCAGTGGAATCAGACTTCACACTGATCTAACTGGCGTACTCGATGAACAAGCCATTCACTACAGGTGACCTAAAGACAATGTAAATGCGAGGATGTTCACCAGAGAGGCAGGAGATTCTGAATGACCTGCAGAACTGAGGGTGTTTCAATGTGTAAAATGTGAAATGCCATGGGTGCTGGAGATCTTTAATTATGGATGTTGCCTTTCTGAGACAACGCTTCCTAAAACTTTCCTGGAAACTTTGTAGGCTAGTGCCCAAGATGGAGCTGACTAGATTTACAACCTTCTGCAGCTTCTTTCGGTCATGTGAAGTAGTCCCTCCATACCAGAGAGTGATGCAGCCTGTCAGAATGCTCTCCACGGTACAACTGTAGAAGTTTTTGAGTGTATTTGTTGACATGCCAAATCGCTTCAATCTCCTAATAAAGTATAGCCACTGTCTTGCCTTCTTTATGGCTACATCAGTATGCTGAGACCAAGTTAGAGATCTTGACACCCAGGAACTTGAAGCAGCTCACTCTCTCCACTTCTGATCCCTCTATGAAGATTGGTATGTGTTCCTTCATCTTATCCTTCCTGAAGTCCACAATCAGCTCTTTCGTCTTACTGACGTTGAGTGCCAGATTGTTGCTGAGGCACCATTCCGCTAGTTGGCATATCTCACTCCTGTACATCCCCTCGTCACCACCTGAGATTCTACCAACAATGGTTGTATTGTCAGCAAATTTGTAGATGGTGTTTGAGCTAAGCCTAGCCACACAGTCACATGTATACAGAGAGTAGAGCAGTGGGCTACGCACACACCCCTGAGGTGCGCCAGTGTTGATCTTCAGCAAATAGAATAGGTTATCACAAATCCGCACAGACTGTGGTCTTCCAGTTAGGAAGTCGAGGATCCAATTACAGAGGGAGGTACAGAGGCCCAGGTTCTGCAACTTCTCAATTAGGATTGTGGGAATGATGGTATTAAATGCTGAGCTATTGTCGAGGAACAGCATCCTGACGTAGGTGTTTGTGTGGCCTAGGTGGTCTAAAGTCATGTGAAGAGCCATGGAAATTGCATCTGCCGTTGACCTATTGTGATGATAGGCAAACTACAATGGGTCCAGTCTGAGGCAGGAGTTCAGACCAGCCATAACCAACATCTCAAAGCATTTCATCGCTGTCGATGTGAGAGCTACCGGTTGATAGTCGTTCAGGCAGCCCACATTGTATTGCTCTCTATACAATCTTCCCACCCTTTGTCAATAGACCTTAAATCCCTTACAATTTACATGTCTGTTGGCATCCACCATGAAAATATTAAACACTTCCCCTTACACAGCTTTCTCCACAGAATTCCAAACATTCACAGTATATTCTTCCGAGAGAGAAAAAAAAACAACTTTTGCTTCCATTTCAAGTGAGTGACCCATTATTCTGACACTGTGCTTCTTAGTATTCCACTGGGGACACATCTCAGCATCCACCCTATCAGCACCCCCAGATGTGATTAATAATTAAGTGACTGGTTGAATTAATGATATGTTTCATTTCAATCAGATATTTTGATAAGATTCAAGAACACATCTTCCATGTAACCATTTGTGTCAGAGCAGGAATGCCACAAGTAATGTGTTCCTTCACCCCCCCCCCCACCCCTTCCCCGCTTCCCTCCCAAGTAGCCCAGTAACTCTCATTATTCATGTCTGGTGTGCTGAGGATTTGCTTACTGGGTGCACACACTAGGGTTATGTGCAGCACAGATATTTCTGTTTGTGCTTGCATTTCCAGGACTCTGGTATTCTTAGACCCATCTTGTTTGTTGTTGCTTCCAGTTTCAGGGAGGGGACCATGACTGCTGGGTTAGATTAGGTTAGATTAGATTAGATTGGATTATGAGGACACTGTGGGGTATCTTAAAAAGGTGCCTGTTTGTGGTTGAACACGCTTTGTATGGGCTTAGAGGAAAAGTTAATTTTGGAGGATAGGGGTGAGTACTGACTCCTGGAAAATGGTTAACTGTTGACTGATTTTGTTGCGCAATGTCACTGTGATCATGCTGTGAGGAATGTATTTATGAACATTTGTGATTGTGAAGAAGGATTTTTTTTTTCCTGTAATTGTTCAGGCTCATGGTGACAACCCCCTTACATTCCAAAGAATATATTCTCTCTTTAGAAACATAGAAACATAGAAAATAGGTGCAGGAGTAGGCCATTCGGCCCTTCGAGCCTGCACCGCCATTTAGTATGATCATGGCTGATCATCCAACTCAGAACCCTGTACCTGCTTCCTCTCCATACCCCCTGATCCCTTTAGCCACAAGGGCCATATCTAACTCCCTCTTAAATATAGCCAATGAACTGGCCTCAACTGTTTCCTGTGGCAGAGAATTGCACAGATTCACCACTCTCTGTGTGAAGAAGGTTTTTCCTAATCTCGGTCCTAAAAGGCTTCCCCTTTATCCTCAAACTGTGACCCCTCGTTCTGGACTTCCCCAACATCGGTAACAATCTTTCTGCATCTAGCCTGTCCAATCCCTTTAGGATTTTATACATTTACTCCAAGAGTCAGGAGGTCCTTACTTAAAGGTTCATTTTGGGGGAGAGGAGGATTTGCTGAGTACTTCCACAAGAAAATGAATCTCTAGGTTGTATATGGTGACATATATGTACTTTCATAATAAAAGAACTTCAAATAACTGTAAGATCGGGTCTGTCACTTGCCTCCAGGTGAAAGATTGATCAGTAAATTTCTCTCTCATTGACTCAAGTAAACACCCGTGTGACCAACTCTTTCGCTTACATGGTCTAACCTTATAGATGTCCTTCCTTCCACATTTCCATGTTGCTAAATCAGAATCATGTTTCAAATCACTGCTATATGTCATGAAATTTGATGTCCTTCACCATCTTCAAAATTCTCTGCAGAGTGCTCTTCTTTGATTGATTTCTCTGATCAGGCACTGCTGAGGAGCTGTGTTTGGTGAGGTGTGCAAATCTGGAATTTGAGGACTTATGGCCTCAAATTTCTGAGTATTAATTTAGCAAAGCATTTGGCTGGATATTTGTCATTTCTGCTCCTTAACCTCAACAGCTACGTGAGTATATTTGATCCCCATGGTAACATACATATACTCTCCAATTGTACCAATACTGCAGTGAGACCATGCTGTAATGAACAGCGAAGCTTAAACTGCACGCAGCATAATAAATAAATACATTTTAACACTTGTTTAGACTTCTAATTATCACATTAAGATTTTTTGACAAGCAATTAAAATTTCCTCAATAAGCAATAAAGTACAGCTCAATTTGCTGAAAAGTCAAAATGCTAACCTTGAGTCCAGTGGACATGTTTAATCAGCCTTAGAATTGGTTCCCATGGGTGTTCCATTTTGAGGAACATGGCCCTTCACCGTGTAAATGAATGATAGTGCACAGTCACCTTAGAAATAACTGAGAAGATTCAATTTAGTTTCAAATTTATTCTGCCATCTGACTTTTCATCTGAGCAGCAACCACACATAGAAGAAGCCATTAATTAATGTAAACAATGTATCCTGCTCACTGCATGACTAGTTCTGCATAATTTGCATAGACTTACAAGCTGGTCAGATAAATTCTGCTGTTAATTTTTTTTAACTAGCTATTTTTTTCTACAGAAAAAAGATATTTTTGATCATCGTTACCATGTTCTAAAACAAGGCACAGATGCAATGTAACGCCAAAGAATGCTTTCATAAGATCTTGCCATATTGGAGCAGAGCAAAGTGCTGCCGTATTGTAATAGTTATTGTTTAACCAATACAATAGAATTGTACTAAAATGTCCCAAATAGGATAATTTTAAAAAACTTATAAAGATTTTTTTTCTCACAACCAAGTGAGTTTCAGTGGAATTCAGTGCCCCTAAGTTGGGACTAAATGTTGTGCAGTGCTACTTGTATATTTATACAAACATTTCTGCTGTTTTAATGACATACAAATGGTTAATCTTTGTTGGTATGATTTGTGTTATTTGCAATGGTATGGAAGATGGTGTTTTTAACAATGGTTAAGCTTCCATGGGAATGAAAACAGTAATTTCACAATTTTCAGTAAAAGCTACAATTTACAGTAGATTGTTTAACGTTAATATTTCTCTTCTGAGCACATTAGTGGCTCTACTTAATTAGGAGTTTAAGGACATTTCATATGCCACCAAAACCTCTTGCAAATTTCTATAAGTCTATACAGTGGAGGACATTCTGATTACATCAGCAGTGTACAACAAGGGGCTCCATCATGGACACAACCTTCATGCCATCACGTACATCTCCAAGAGATGTTGCTTCCAGAAGGTGCCATCCAGCACTAAGGACCCTCACCCTCTGGGACATGCCCTTTTCTTGTTATCACTACTGGGGAGGAGGTACAAGACCCTGAAGACCAACACTCTACAATTCAGAACTACTTCTTCCCTCACCATCAAAATTCCGGTTAGTCCATAATGGCATCTTAGCCAAGCTACATAATAATTCAACTGAAGTTAATGTGAAATTTTAAAACTTATTGCAAAATTACCCTTTATTTGCCAAAAGCTGTTTGAGAATGTACACGGAAGGGTGAGTGTTGCAGCACTTAATGGATAGAAACACATTAAACTGGTTAGAAAATGTTTCTATTTCAATCTGAGTATCCTGTTTAATGATCATATGAGACTTTGCTTACAGAGGACACCTGACCCAATGTTTTCCCTGTTCATTCCAAATATGGGTGTATTATTCTATTTTACAAGCTTGTTAGAATTTTCATGATGTGGCTGATTGTCAGCTATCTCCTGGTTTTAGGGATAAAATGTCAGCATTGCCAATGTCATACACATTCCATAAATGAATAAAACATTTCTTCCTCAACAAAATGAAACGTTAATTGAAGTTTTTGCCTCAGAACTCAGGTAAAAGGCAGAGCAAAAGAAAGACTAACTCAGTATTGATCTAAAGTTTTACAGAAGACCCAAATGAAATGGAAATTATGTTATTAGCACACATACAGTACATAAAAGCATGTTCCCTTTAAACCAATGTTATGCACCAATGCTGAAAGCACCCCAAGAAGTTTAGACATAACCACAGCAAAGACATGAGCTGTTGCTTTACAGGTTAATGAGAAAGATCAATATTCAGAAGCCACTGTCTCACAAGCTGTGGAGATGATAGAAAGCAAGGCTGGGGAATCTCGTATAATAACACGTGACTCCGGTCCTGTAGAAGTGTGGAATCCACAAAGTACGTGAACCAGCACCACTACAGATGGAGTTGGGGGACAGCCCATCTGAAGAAGTTTGTGCAGTCTGGACCAAAGAGGTAGAGAAACAAACAAATGCAAGGTTTTCTCAGAGAGCCAGAAAGCCAGAGGCTTGTTGTAAAAATTGCATGCACAAGGAATCACCTAAATAAATGATAGTCCTGGGCTGTTGCATAGAATAGATGGGAAGATGATATTCCCAGATGTGTAACTGTGGTGTGAGTTGAAAACATTAAAGAAGAATATACCTACAGCAACATCAAATGAATAATAAGAGTGTTTTTCGAAGCCCAAGAATTTACAACGTTCTGTTTGAAGTTCCACCAACAAGAACTGTGAACACGATTGGTTGGTTGTGGAGCAACAAGTGGCAGTGAGATACTTTGGTGGAAAGCATGCATAGTGTAAGTATCTGTTGAAGCCATCACAAGTGGAATAGAGATATCAAGTAATCACAAAAATGCATATCGGTTTGAGATGTCCTGGAGTCAAGAAGAGTCCTTGATGAGTAGTTTAGATTCCTTGATGAGTAGTTTAGATCTAGGGTGGATGAAGACTGTCACCTTGCTTTCTCTGTGCAATTGAAGCGCTCATACCCTCATTAGTCTTCAGTACATGATATCTTCTGATCATACAAAAAAAGCCAGTTCACAAGAATGTTGCAAGACTGGGTGCACCATATCAAAATTCCACTGGAATATGCATGGTATGTTTTCTAACTCCAAAACATAAAACTAATTGAAATAAAAATAAGAGAATCCAAGAGGTGCATGTCTTAGTTTCATTTTTACTTTAAGTGACATGGTGGTGTGATGACATATGCCATTCACATGTTTTTACATACTGTATAACCCTTAATAAATTACTTTAAAAAAAACAAGACTGCTTAATCAAACAATATATTTACAGTATTATTCAAATATTACTGAAATATTAAATATGTAACAATCCTCCCTGTTTAGTTATAAGTTCCAACTCAAAACAGAATGCATCTCAGCTTATATTCATATAATGTATACATAGCCATATATACTGCATACCATATAATTCAACTACCATATAGGCATTCACAACAGAGCAAATTTTAAACTGTCCCATTCAGGCCTAAAGATTGTAGAGGATTTCTTACTCTTGTGAGATAATGTATTTCCTGAACGGGGGTGGGGTGGGTGTCACTCTGCTTGGCGGGTGAAACCTGTGGCTGTGAAACAATCTTCATGTTCTAGGGCATCCTCCATGGTGGTTGTAGGAATGCACTCTGAGACTGCCGGAATGATATATATATATCACCAGATATGTACAACCATGAGATTAATTTTCTTGCGGGCATACTCAATAAATCTAATAACCATAACAGAATCAAGGAAAGACTACACCAACAAGGTGGGCAACCAGCTTGCAAACATCAACAAACTGTGCAAATACAAAAAGAAAGAAAAAATACAATAACAACAAATAAATATTCATTAAATATCAAGAACTTGAAAGTGAGTCCATAGTTTATGGAAGCTGTTCAGTAACTGGGCTAGTGAAGTTAGGTGGAGTTATTCCCACTGGTTCAAGAATCTGATGGTGGAGGGATAATAACTGTTCTTGAACCTGGTGGTGTGAGCCCTGAGACTCCTGTACCTTCTTCCTGAAGGCAGCAGCAAAAAGAGTAGTGGGGGTCCCTGAAAGATGCTGATTTTCTGCAACAATACTCTGTGTGGATGTGCTTAATGGTGGGGAAGACTTCACTGGTGATGGACTGGCCATATCCACCACTTTTTGTAGGATTTTCTGTTCATGGTCTTTGATGTTTCCATCTAAGTTTGATGTAGCCAGTCAATTTACCCTCCATTACACATCTATAGAAGTTTGTCAAAGTTTTAGTTGTCATGCCAAATCTTCACAAACTTCTAAGGAAATAGAGGTGTATCTGTGCTTTCTCTGTACTTGCAATTACCTGCTGGGCACAAGATAGGTCCTCTGAAATGACCCACTCCATCTCTGATACCCAATGAGTAAAAGCTCATGGACCTCTGGGCTTCTCCTTCTGAAGTCAATAATCAGCTCCTTGGTCTTGCTGACGTTGAGTAAAAGGATGTTGCTGTGGCACCACTCAGCCAGATTCTCAGTCTCCCTCCTATATACTGATTCATCAACACACTTGATTTGGCTACAACAATGGAGTCATCAGCAAATTTCAATTTTGAGGGGTTGACATTATGGAATGCTGAGCTGTGGTCAATAAGTAAGCATCCTGATGTACTCATCTTTGCTGTCCAGATGCTTCAGGATTGAGTGAAAGTACCAATGAAATGGGATATGCTGTGGACCTGTTGTGCTGGTAGGTAAATTGGAGCAGATCCAAGTTGCTTCTCAGGTATCTGATAGGTTTCATCATCACCCCTCAAAACACTCCATCACTGTAGATATAAGATGTCATTGAAGTAGGTTACCAAGCTCTTCTTAGGCACTGGCATAATTGAAGTCAGTTTATACTGCTGAAGATCTCAGTGAACACCTCAGCCAGTTGATTGACACACATCTTCAGTACACAGCCAGGTATCTCCTCTGGGGTTAATTGCTTTCTATGGGTTCACCCTCTACAAGGATGCTCTCATGATGGCCTCAGACTGAAGTCACAGTGCCATCAGTAGCTGTGGGAGTTGGTGATGGTTTCTCCATGTTTTGATGGTCAAAGCGAACATAGAGGCATTGAGTTCTTCTTGAAGCAAAGCCCAATTGAAACCCACATTGTTGATTTCATTAGTTGGAGCAGTCTAACTTCTAAGTAAATTGCATGCCTGTAAACCCAATGCACTCTGCAAAACTGGCACTCATTTCTAATTGGCTATTTCATTTGCTTCAAGATACTGTTCATCTGTCTTTCCAGTCTAGCTAGCCATTTCTGCATTTTTTATAATATATGATTGTTATCACCCAGTACTCACTATTTATGAACCCATGTATTTGTCCATTATCTGCTTTTTGTTTTACTTGACAGTTTCTGTTACTTCCCGAAAAAGCATATGTTTTGTTGCTTTTTTTACTCATCCATTACTCACAGACCTTTTTTTAACTTGAGCACCACTCTGAGCTTCAACAGGTAGGTAATCATCTCAGGGTCATTTTAAAAGTACCTCCACTACTTTTATGGTTTGTAACACCAAAACATAAAATTAATCAAAATATAAACAAGTGAGCCTGAGAGATGTGTGTCTTAGTTCTGTTTTCACTTTAAGTGAGGCACTCGTTTTTACTTGGTGGTATCATGACATATGCCATTCATCTACTTTTACATATAAATTGTATTGAATGGTTTAAATGAACAAGAATACTTAATCAAACAATATCTTTTCAATATTTCTCAATTGTTATTGAAATAGTAAATACAAAACAAAAGACTGCAGTGAGATGTCTTTGAGTGATGAAGAGACTGATGAGCAATCTGGCTTGAGGACAAGTGAGATAGTGATTTTATTTTCTATAGACTAGAATATGGGAAGCAAGAAGAGAAAACTTAGCAATTATTATTAATAATTTTTTGATTCTTGAAGTGTTATGTATGTAAATAAAGTGTTTTGACCTATATTGAGATTATAGATTTTAACAAATGCATTGAAATTTATGTGATATGGTGTATGTTATTCATGGTTATGTATAGTTAAGGTGCTGGACATGAGATTTGTGGTATGCAATGACAACTGAAGAATTTATTCACTGGGTTATTTAGGATTAGGGGTATATATTATAAAGTTAATCTGTTTCATTTACATTGTATTGTACTTGAGAGGACTAAAAGTGAGCCGATTTATCTTTATCTGCTCTTGCTCCTACTCCTGTTTCAAAGATTCAATTCAAAGTGCATTAATTATCAAAGAATATATAAATTATACGTCTTGAGATTTGTCTGCTTTCAGTTAGCCACAAAGCAAGAAACCCGAAATAACCCAATTTAAAAAAAAGACCAACACCCAATGCACAGAGAAAGAGGAAAACAAAACAAATCATGCAGACAATAGAAGCAAGCAACTGCATTCTGAACCAAATCAAGTACAGGTCCACAATCCCTTATCCGAAATTCTGAAGTCCAAAAAGCTCCGAAAACCGAAGTTTTTATCATGGAGTGTGGAGCGTGTCATAACAAGGCTTGTTTGGCGCGCCAGCAGCTGATGTCACTCAGGTGTGACGTCGCAGCACTAGCAGAGGCCACCAGATGTCAGTTTTAGCTCAGCGCTCGTACTGGTTACACGTGCATTTGCTGCTCGCTGGTATTTTGTGTTCACTGTTGACTTTGAGTTTAATTTCACTGTGAAGATGTCAAAAAGAGCTGCAGATACCCCTATGAGTAACAATGAGATTATGGCAGTTTACTCAGTTAAATAGAGATTGCTTAGACATAAACCTATGTTAATGAAACAGATGACACTTGAAGAAGTCTTTAAAAATGCCATCTGTCGTAGTGCTGCTTCATAACTTGAGAATCCTGTTCCTGGCCCATCAGGTACTTGTAGGGTATTTAGCTTAGTTTGAACCTGTATATGTCCTAGAGTATTTACGTTCTACATTTATTCCAAAAAGTCAAAAAGAGTGCGGATCGGGAAAACACGGAAGTTCTCTCTCCAGCACTTGTTGTTTGAGCATGTACAGACTTTTTTTCTTGTCATTATTCCCTAACAATACAGTATAACAACTAATTACATAGCATTTACATTACATTAGGTATTATAAGTAATCTAGAGATTTTTCTCTCTCTCCTTCTTCTCCCTCTGTCCCTCTCACTATACCACTTGCCCATCCTCTGGGCTTCACCCCTCCCCCTTTTCCTTCTCCCTAGGCCACCTGTCCCTTGATCCTCTCATATCCCCTTTGCCAATCACCTGTCCAGTTCTTGGCTCCATCCCTCCCCCTCCTGTCTTCTCCTATCATTTTGGATCTCCCCCTCCCCCTCCCACTTTCAAATCTCTTACTGTCTCTTCTTTCAGTTAGTCCTGACGAAGGGTCTCGGCCTGAAATGTCGACTGTACCTCTTCCTAGAGATGCTGCCTGGCCTGCTGCGTTCACCAGCAACTTTTACATGTGATGATTTAAAGTATACAGGAGGATGTGCATAAGTCTGGAGCTCCCCCGGGTCCTAAAGTCCACCCGCACTGAGACAGGTTAATTATCAATATAATTATCAATTTTCTGAAATCCGAAAAATTTTGAATTCCAAAATCCAACTGGCCCCAAGGATTTCAGATAAGGGATTGTGGACCTGTACTCAGATACGAGAAACTGCAGCAGCCTGGTGTAGGCCCAACCCTTGGTCTCAGTTCATCATATTAGAAGGGCACATCACTGAGTAGCATGCAGACATGAGGTACAGCAGCTCGGGCAGTCTCAAGGCCTCACCATTGTGGAAAGAGAAGTTAACATCACAGAACAGCGAGCGAAGTCAGACCGACTCTCACCTCTGGTCCTGACACCTTGCTTTTCAAGTCTTCTTCTTCTTTATTAATCTTTTTATCGATTTAAAAGGAACATAAATACAAACAAGAGGACAATTATCTCAAATATATATATCAATAACCATACAAACAGAGATTTAAAATAAACATTATCAAAATCATACATAGTGTCAGTCAATCAGTCAGTGGGCGTCGTCCCAAATCCGGGGTTGGCGGCTATGCACCTCCATCTTCTAAAATCTTGTGACAGCACCGAGTCCAGCCTCTCCACCAGTTTGTTCTCGCTGGCCGCCTTGGCACTGCCCTCCGCCACCCCCGCCGAACTCGAGCCCAAGGCCGTGTCAGCTTCCAGCCGCGGCCGCTTCTTTGACCTCAGCCCTTCCTTAGGCAGAGGCCTCGTGCAGGCACACGGTGCAGTGCCCAAATTCATCATATCTCTTCTAATTAGGTGCATAGCATATGATTCGTAGATACGTGATGAGGCTTTAAACTCTTCCACGGAAGAAGGCCGTTTGCTCACCAGGAGCTCATCCGCCCTTTGTCAGGTCTTGTTTGTTTTTAGTCCTGCTAGGTGTCCTCACACCCTCCTCACCAGACTAAATCCGGTGGGGGAGCCAGCCCAAGTCGCCGACCACACGACCAAGACCCCCGGCCGAGTGCTGGGCGCCCGACTAGTGTATAAGCTAGTGTATAATATATAATAAAAAAGAAAACAGCAATTCTCCTCTTATCAGTTCATAAAGAGGAAAGAAAAAAAAACTTTGAATCTTAAATGAGAAAAAAAACCCCACTATACTATACAAAAAAAAAAGTGGACTGGGCAGACAATTCTGAGGATATGACCAGAAAATAAAAAGAAAGACCTTCAGATCAAATCTAAAACTTTGAAAAAAAGTTGGAAGAGTAATAAAATGAAAATCAAATGAAAATATTGAATAAAAGGTTGCCAGATTTGCTCAAATTTAAAGGATGTATCAAATGTCCGACTTCTTATTTTCCCTAAACTTAAACAGGGCATAATGGAGGAAAGCCAATAAAAGACAGTAGGTGGATTAGAATCCTTCCACTTCAGTAAAATGGCTCTCCTAGTCAATAAAGTTGAAAAGGCTATCATACGTTGAGCAGAAACAGGAATATTTCCTGGTTTCGATGGGGTAATCCCAAATATTGCCGTAAGTAAATTAGGTTGTAGGTCCAGATCCAAGACTTTTGATAATGTTTTAAAAACATCTCTCCAAAAGTTCCCTAGCTTTATTGAAGACCAAAACATATGAGTTAAAGTGGCCACCTTACTATTACATCTGTCACAAATAGGATTGACGTTGGAAAAAATACGTGCTAGTTTATCCTTTGACGTATGGGCCTGATGCACTACCTTGAACTATATCAAGGAATGATGGGCACAAATAGATGAGTTATTAACCAAATGAAAAATTTTACTCAAATAACAGGAATTCTGCAGATGCAGACGAAGGGTCTCGGCCTGAAACGTCGACTGCACGTCTTCCTACAGATGCTGCCTGGCCTGCTGCATTCACCTGCAACCTTGATGTGTGGTGGTTGAAAAATTTTACTCCATTGATTATCTGAAAATGACTCTTGAACTTCCAATTCCTAGGCACGTTTAATTTTATCGTTAGATATCTTTCGTAAATTCAATATCCATTTATAAATTATAGCTATCAACCCTTCTTGCAGTGGTTTAAGCTGAAAAAGAACATCTGTCATATTAGGTGGATAAGCATAAGGGTAATTTGGCAGCAAACCACATAAAAAATTCCTAATTTGTAAATATCTAAAGAAATGTACCTTAGGTAAACCGTATTTATCCACTAACAGAGAAAAAGACATTAAACAGTCCTGTAAAAATAAATCTGAAGAAAGTTGTTATTCCCTTGGTTTTCCCAATTAAAAAGGTCTTATCGAAAGTTGATGGTTTAAAAAGATAATTAAAATGGATATTACTGGAAAGAACAAAATTATTTAACTCAAAAAATCTATGAAACTGAAACCAAATTCTTAAAGTATGTTTAATAATAGGATTAAAGTCTTGTCTATTAATCTTAGAAAACAAAAAGGGAAGAGGAGCTCCCAGTAAAGAGGCCAAAGAGAACCCCTTCACCGAGTTTTCCTCCAAATCCAACCATGAAGGACATTCATGTATACCTGAGTAATGAATCCAAAAAGTAATATATCGAATATTAATTGCCCAATAATACATTCTAAAATTTGGCAAAGCCATACCACCATCCTTTTTAAATTTCTGTAATAAAGGTTTACTCAATCTAGGATTTTTATTATTCCAAATATAAGATAAGCCTATAGAATCTATTCTATCAAAAATGTTTTCGGAACAAAGGTAGGAACTGCCTGATATGTATACAGGTGTCCCCCGTTTTCTGAACGTTCGCTTTACGACACCTCGCTGTTACGAAAGAACTACATTAATTACCTGTTTTCGCTAACAGAAGGTGTTTTCACTGTTACGAAAAAAGGTAGCACGTGCCCGAGCAGCCAAGCTCCTCCCCCGGAACTGCATTCTAGCCAGCATTGTTCAGACGTGTGCTTTATCTCAATTTATTTTGTGCGTCCGTTAGCAAGATGAGTTCTAAGGTATCGGAAAAGCCTAAAAGAGCTCATAAGGGTGTTACACTTAGCGTAAAACTAGATATAATTAAGCGTTTCAAACGTGGTGAATGAAGTAAGGACACTGTCCTTACTTGCCTGCGCCCACTATTCACACTATTTATATGCAGACAGAAAGAATTTTGGAAGCTGCTGATGTTACTGTTGGTTCTGCTCATAGCAAAGTGGCCTCTCTTAGTTGGCATCCAATGATGGATAAAATGGAAAGTCTATTGCTTGAGTGGATTGATGGGTGTTCAAAGCGTGGTGTTCCGTTAAGTTTTCTTATACTTAAGGAGAAATCAGTCAATCTTTTTAATAAGCTGAAACAGAAAGCACTGGACGATGGTGATGAAAGTGGAATTTAAAGGTAGTCATGGCTGGTTTGATCGGTTTCTGAGGTGAGGGCAGCTTCATAGTTTAAGCAGTGGTCCCCAACCTCCGGGCTGCAGACCGATACATTGTTGCGAAGAATGCAGGGGTGCAGCGGAAGTCGGAATGCACCCAGCACATCTTTAAGAAAAGAGCCGAAATAAACAAGCTAATTAATTAGGTGCCACCCGGCACGTAAATATCAGCCCAGATCAGAGGCGATTGCCAATTGTGTCAGGTGCTTATTCGTATAAGCAAGTGTTTAACTGTGACGAAACTGCAGTTTATTGGAGTTCTCCCGATTCCGGTAAGTGAAACTACGTTGTACATATATTATTTCTACTTTATATAGGCTGTGTATTTTTATGTGTTATTTGGTATGATTTGGCAGCTTCATAGCTTAAAGGTTACTGGAGAGAGTGCTTCTGCTAAGAGCGCTTGCGCCGTGTTTCTGCCGACAGCGCTTCCGCGAGATTTTCACTGCGCTAGACAGTGCTGCAGAAAAGTATTTCTACTTTATATAGGCTGTGTAGTTATCATATCATTCCTGCTTTTACTATATGTTACTGTTATTTTAGGTTTTATGTGTTATTTGCCATGATTTTGCAGGTTATTTTTTGGGTCTGGGAACGCTCAAAAATTTTTCCCATATTAATAAATGGTAATTGCTTATTCACTTTACGACATTCCGGCTTACGAACCGTTTCACAGGAACGCTCTACCTTCGGATAGCGGGGGAAACCTGTATAAAAATTTTGGTAGAACTATCATTTTAATAGCTTTAATTCGACCTTTTAATGATAAAGTCTTAGATGACCATTTAGAACAGCGGTCCCCAACCACCGGGCCGTGGACCGGTACCGGGCCGCAGAACATGTGCTACCGGGCCGCAGAACATGCGCTACCGGGCTGCGAGGAAACGATATGAGTCAGCTGCACCTTTCCTCGTTCCCTGTCATGGGCGGCACCTTTCCTCATTCCCTGTCACACCCACTGTTGAGCCATTACGCACACGAGGTCATTACACGCGCATCGTCCATCTCAGCGTGGGAAAGAGTTCAACTCCTCGAGCTTACAAATGACGGTGGGCTGAAAAGTATGTTTGACATAACATCTCTGCTGGCATTCCAGATCAAAGTCAAGGCTCAATATCCTGAGATAGCCACGAAAGCACCGAAAACGTTGCTTCCATTTCCAACATATCTCTGTGATGAATGTAACAAAAACTAAATTGCGGAATAGACTGGACATAAGGAACCCCGTTCGAGTATCGCTGTTTCCCATCACCCCTCGATAGGACCGTCTTGAGCCCAGGGCTCCCGCTGATTCAGCGATATTGGTGCATTGTAATGATTTTATATGTTCATACGGGGAAAATATGCGCTGTGTGTTTGATTTCCAAACGTTACTTAAAATGTTATGATGCTATTGACTTATATAACCATATAACAATTACAGCACGGAAACAGGCCATCTCTGCCCTTCTAGTCATGCCGAATGCTACTTTCACCTCGCCCCACCGACCTGCACTCAGCCATAACCCTCCATTCCTTTCCTGTCCATATACTATCCAATTTAACTTTAAATGATAATATCGAACCTGCTTCTGCCACTTCTACTGGAAGTTCGTTCAACACTTACTTCAAGCTCCCCTGTCCTCCCCTGATAATTGACTTATCGCTATATTCATGCGAAGAAAATATGCGCTGTGTGTTTAATATGAAATTCGTTAGATAAACCCTTTTAGAAACGAAATTGAGTGTATTAGCCACTTGTCACCGATATTACGGTCCTGATTAACATCCCCCACCGAACAGAATCGCCAAAAATGATTTGTGGAGAAATAGTCGGCACGTGCACGCATGCGCAAGTCACACATGCGCACTGGTGCCCGCGCAAGGCTTCATGGTCATTGTAGTCTTTCTTGGGGTAACCCCAACGTATTTGACTGCTACTCTTGTCCGTTGGCAACCCTACCCATGCGCACCCCCCCCCCCCGGATCGGCCGGTCCGCAAGAATATTGTCAATATCAAACCAGTCCGCAGTGCAAAAAAGGTTGGGGACCCCTGATTTAGAATACATTTGTTGGGTGTAGTCAATTAATGGAAGAAAATTATTTTTATATAGGTCCTTAAAACATGCCCTCTAAACCTGGCAGCATCATGGAAAACTTCTTCTACATCCTCTCCAAGGTCTCAACATCCTTTCTATAATGAGGCAACAGAACTGTATGAAGTACTCCAAGTGTAGTCTAACTAGAATTTTATAAAGGTGCAACATAACTTCTTGACTTTTGAACTCACTGCCTCGACTAAAAAAGACAAGCATCCCGTATGTCTTCCTAACCTCCCTATCAACCTGTGTAACCACTTTCAGAGAGTTATCAATTTGAACCGCAAAATCCATCTGCTCATCAGTGCACTGTCTCTTTACAGTTGATGTACCAAGGTGCAACACTTCACATTTGGCCAGGTTAAACTCCATCTGCCATTTCTCTGCCCATATTTGTAATTGATCTATATTCCATTTTAATCTTTGCCAGTTACCTATGCTATCCACAACTCCCTGCTCCTTTTACCTCCCCTTCTATCTTTTCTAAAATATTGAAACCTTGAAAGATTAAGTACCCATCCCATCTCTCTTTCAACTAAGTCTCTGTAACAGCCACAACATCATAGTTCCATGTATTGATCCATGTTCTAAGTACACTTTTACTCATAATACTCTTAGCA
This sequence comes from Mobula birostris, assembly GCF_030028105.1. Taxonomy (NCBI): domain Eukaryota; kingdom Metazoa; phylum Chordata; class Chondrichthyes; order Myliobatiformes; family Myliobatidae; genus Mobula; species Mobula birostris. The sequence continues at coordinate 152,773,584 of NC_092374.1, forward strand.
TGGAAATATACACAGTTCAAACTATCCATCCCATTATACCTATTACATTTCTCCCGTCTGTTTTTATTGGCCCTGACACCTACCTTCCTCTCCATCTCTCCATTTTCTAACCTGATGCTCTGGTTCCAACTTCCGTGTTAAACAAATTTAAACATTCATGAGTTGCGCTAGAGAGCCTCCTGGACAGGATATTGACTCCCCTCCAGTTTAAGTGCAATGCATCCCTGTAGTATAGATCGCTCCTGTCCCAGAAGAGGTTGCAATGATCCAAGAAACTGAAAGTCTGCCTCTTGCACCAGTTCCTCAGCCACTCATTCATTTGTACTATCATCATATTCCTGTGGCATCAGGAGAAATCCAGAGATTAGAGGTCCTGTTTTTCAGCCTCTTTCCTAACTCCTTATACTCTCTGTGCAGTTTCTCTTGCCCCTTTCTACCTATGTTGTTGGTACCAATGTGTACCATGCTGCTCACTCTTCAGAATATCCTGCAGACACTCTGAGACATCATGGACCCTAGCACCTGGGAGGCAACATACCATCCTGGTGTTTATTCTCCTATCCAACTCCCCAAAATTGAAGTCTCTTGTCACTATTACTCTGCTTGATTTTACCCTTCCCTGCTGAGCTTCAGAGCTGGCCACAGTGCCACTGGCCTGGCTGCTGTTACTGTGCCTTAATAGATCAGTCTTAATCCCCCCAGCAACATCCAAAGGGATATACTTGTTGCTGAGAAGAATGTCCATTGGAGAACCCTGCAATGACTGTTTACTCCCCTTAATTCTCCTGGTGGTCACCTATCTTTTACTTGAAACCTGTATTCTGGGTGTGACCACTGAGGTGGAAGTTTCATCTCTGAGGTATTCAGCCTCCTGGAATGTCCTGAGTATATTCAGCTCCAGCTCCATGTGGTGAGGATTTTTGGCATAATGGCCTTCATAAATCATTGAGTATAAACATTCGGCCTTGGTGCAGTTCTACAGGTCTCTGGTGCAGCTACACCTGGAATCTTGTGTACAATTATATTTGCCTTGCTTTGGGAAAGATATTACAAAACTAGAAAGAGTGCAGAAAAGAATTACAAAGATTCTGTCTGACCTTGAGTGACTGAGATATAGGGAGAAGTTTGACAGGCTAGGTTGAGGGATTACCTTGTTGAGGTGTATAAAATCATGAGTGCATAGATAGAGTGAATGCTCAGAGTCTTTTCCCTCAGGTTGGAGAATCAAGAACCAGGGGCCATTGGTTTAGGGTGAAAGGGGAACAATTTAGAAGTAACTTGAGGGGCTACTTTGTTTTTTACACAGGGAGTATTCTTTTACAAACCAACAGAAGGCCACTAACAATGTTACAAAGAAGGCAAAGATGGAATATGAAAATAAGCTAGCCAATGATACTAAAGAGGATACCAAAATTTTCTTCAGATATATAAAGTGTAAACGAGAAGCAAGAGTAGATATTGAACTGCTGGAAAATGATGCTGGACAGGTAGTAATGGGAGTCAAGGAAACGGCAGATGAACAGAATAAGTCTTTTGCATCACTCTTCAATTTGGAAGACACTAGCAGTATACCAGAAGTTCAAGAGTGTCAGGAGGCCGAATTATGTGAAATTGCCATTAGCAGGGAGAAGGTTCTTGGGAAACTGAAAGGTCTGAAGGCAGATAAGTCACCTGGACAAGATGGTATATATACCCCAGGGTTCTGAGAGAAGTGGCCAAAGAGATTGTGGAGGCATTAGTAATGATCTATCAAGAAGCAATTTATTCTGGCATGGTTACGGAAAAATGGAAAATTGCAAATATCACTTGGGGTACTTGGAGGCACTTAATAAAATAGGCCATAGTCAGTAAGGTTTTCTTCAGGGAACATCTTGCCTATCAAATCTGTTGGAATTCTTTGAAATAAGTAACAAACAGGATAAACAAAGGAGAATTGTTGGATGTTGTGTACTTGGATTTTCACAAGGCCTTTGACAAGTGTCACAAATGAGGCTGCATAACCAGTTAAGAGCCTATGGTATTACAGAAAAGATACTATCATGAGTAAGGCATTGGCTGATTGGCAAGAGGCAAAGAGTAGGAACAAAGAGAGCCTTTTCTGGTTGGCTGAGGGTGACTAGTGATGTTCTACAAAGGTCTGTGTTGGGACCACTTCTTTTCCCTTTTATGTCAATAAGATGGATGACAGAATTGATGGCTCTGCAGCTGAGTTTGCAGATGATACAAAGATAGATGGAGAGGCGGGTAGTTTTGAGGAAGTACAGAGGGCACAGAAGAATTTAGACAGATTAGGAGAATAGGCCAAAAAGTGGCAGATGGACTACAGTGTCGGAAAGCGTATGGTCATGCCCTTTGGTAGAAGAAATAAAAGGGTAGACTATTTTCTAAAAAATAGACTAAAAGACTAATAGAATAAAAAGGGTAGACTATTTTCAAAAAAATTCAAAAATCGTAGGTGCAAGGGGAATTGGGGGTTCTCGTGCAGGATTCCCTGAAGGTTAATTTGAGGTAGAGTCAGTGTAAATGTAATGTTAGCATTCATTTTGAGAGGACTAGAGTATAAAAGCAAGAATGTAATACTGAGGCTTTATATTAGGGAGGGTTTGAAGGAAGCTCAGAAAAATGATTCTGGGATTGAAAGGCTTGGCATATGGGGAGCATTTGATGGCCCTGGGCCTGTACTCACTAGAATTCAGAAGAATGAGGGTGACTTCATTGAAATCTATTGAATGTTGAAAGGCCTCAGAAGAGTGGAAGTGGAGAGGATGTTTCCTTTGGTGGGAGAGTCTAAGATTAGAGGACACATCCTTAGAATAGAGGGGTGCCCTTTTAAAACAGAGATGAGGAGGAATTTTTTATAGCCAGACAATGGTGACTCAACAGAATTTGTTGCCACAGGTGGTTGTGGATGCCAAGTCCTTATGTAAATCATTGGGTATATTTAAAGCAGAGGTTGGTAGATCCTTGATTAGTCAGGATATGAATGTGTATGCGGGAAGGCAGGAGATTGGGGCTGAAAGGGAAAATGGATCAGCCATGATGAAATTGTGGACCAGGCTCAATGGCCTAATTCTCCCCCTATATCTTATGGTTTTATGGTTTGATGTGGAAAGAGCTGCCAGATACAATATCATATTTTAAATATACTGTACCTGGACAGGTATATAGATAGGACAGGTTTAGAAAGTTATGGGCCAGTTGCTGGCAAATGGAACTAGCTTTGTTTGGACATCTTGGTCAGCATGAATCATTTGGGCTCAAGGTCCCGTTTCCAGTTCTGTATAATTCTAATCTTGATCATGTCCTGTAACACCAAATATGCTTTTTGCTGTTGGTGCAAATCTCACAACATTTCCATGTTGACATTTTACATCTTATGGGGATCAATCTGAATTGAACTCACATAACACCGTCGACTGCAGGAAATATAAGAATATTCAATAAAACTGCTCTGAAACTTAACTCTAGTCCCAGAGGAAAAAGATTAGTAATCAAACCCTGCTGAGGTATGCACTTCCAGAAATTGCTGCTTTTTTATGTCAGTTTCTAAATGAGAATTACCACCTTTTTTTTCTGGTGATTTATTGGTGACCTTGACATATTACTGCTGTTTTTAAAATGTAGAGAGGGCCAAGGTGTGTCTTGAACAGGCCAATGTGCTACCTTCCATTGTTTCGAACATACTGATTCCTATTTTTGAAATATTTGCTGGCAATGAAAGACCAATAAATACCTGTAGGTGACTGTGAGAGGAAGGAAAAGAATACTTGGGCATGGTTTTGAGTCTAAACTGACATGAATCTATAGTTCTTGCTCCAAAATGTACAAACTTTGAAAAAGAATAGTACGGTGAAGAAAATAGAGGCTTTGTTTTGAACTGCACTACTATTTTCATTTGATCCTTTCTTCAAACTATTTGAAAAAAGCAATGGCCATCCAAATTTGGATCAGCATATTGTCTTGTAAATCTAGGTTTTAAGGTAAAACAAAAGTTAATTACCTCAGGAGAAGTCAAAAAGAATATTTATGAACCAGAAATTTTCTTTTTCATTTCCCCAGAAGTAAATGTGAAATGAAATCTGTTCAGGGAATAGGATAATGAAAAATACATTTTTTAATTCACTATTTCCCTGTAGCTTCTGTTAGGTATGGTAGTCTGAAAAATTCTTTAAGTAAAACTTTTAACTAAACTTGATTGCTTCTGTTAGGCTGATGCAATTCTTAATTGAAAGTAAGTGTGGGTAAGGTGATGGTACCACACATCTTGAATGCCCTATAAGAAATACTGATGACATGAAAACTCATAGAATTTAAGATTAACATACAAATTGGAACATTAATTACTGGATAAGATGAAAACGAGGATACTTACAAATGGTAATAATTTCAATTGGAAATCACTCATCAGTGAATTCCCTAACCTATGGAATTCATATTTATTAATGACCTTCACAAAGGCATAGATGGAATCATTAACTGTATAATGTTTGGAGAGAGGAATATTCCAAAGACTTTAATGTTGTAAAAAGAATTCTGCAAAAGGTAGGTATACTAGACCACAAATAATAAATAAATCTTTCTGGAAAGACTGAAAATTAGTGGCAGCATGGCACAATTTCTACATAAGGTAAAAAACCCTGCAAAAAGTAGTAGAATGACCCAGTCCGTCACGGGTAGAGGCCTCCCTACCAATAAGCACATCTACCTGAATCGCTATCGCAGGAAACCAGCATCCATCATCAAGGATCCCCACCACCTAGGACATGCTCCCTTCTTGCTGCTGCCATCAGGAAGAAGGTACAAGAGCCTCAGGATTCACATCACCAGGTATAAGAACAATTACTACCCAACAACCATCGGACTCTTGAACCAAAGAGGATAACTTTACTCAACTGCACTTGCCCTACCATTGAAATGTTCCCACAACCAATGGGCTCACTTACAATTACTCATCATCTTATGTTCCTGATATTTATTGCTTATTTATTTATTATTATTATTTCTTCCTTTTGTTTTTGCATAGCTTATTATCTTTTGCACTCTGATTTCATGCCCTAGCTGAGGGTTTTTCACTGATTCTGTAACGGTTATTATTCCGTAGACATATTAAGCATACCCAGAAGAAGATGAGCCTTAGGATTGTATGTGGTGACATGTATACACTTTGATATTAAAATGTACTTTGAACTTTAAATAATTTCCAAAAATACGGACTTCATGCAGTAGCACAGAGTCTAAAATGACTTCTTGCTGCAGTGTGCTAGAGCTAAAGCATTGTGTGAACAAATAGTACTTTAATGATTCCGCAAGAATCCTGTCAAAGTTGTTTTCCTTGTTAACTTACAGTATTATCTGTTATTACTCTTCTGAAAGTGGTCAACTCTCTACAGGACTCCTTGAAAATTCCGTTCCTTTTATCTCTTCTCATCATTAAGATTGAAAATGTCTGCTTGTCCCTTTCATCAAAAACACACCTTACCAACATAAAACACCGACCTGCTCATCACATGGTTTTACTGAGAGGGTAATATCCTATCATTATTTGCATATGACTTCCTTCTTCCAATAATTCTGCATTTCTCACCTTTCCTCACAGAAGAGACCCCTGATCATTTATCCTTGACAGGGCAAAGCTAAAATGATTATGTAATTGAAGGACCTATTTTCCCACTTTAAAAGCTGCAGAGAGAGTGGATTCATCCCAATTCATCACAGCTACATTCTTTCCCACCATCTACAGGAAGTGTTGCTTAGGAAGATAACATTTATCATCAAAGATCTCACCATCCTGGACTTGCATCTTCTCACAGCTGCCATCGGGCAGGAGCTTCAGAAGCTGGAAGTCCCACATCATCTGGTTCAAGAACAGCTACTTCCTCTCAACCATTCAGTTTTGAACCAATTGGCACAATCATAATTACTAGAGTTTTGCAACAGTATGACTATGATTACTTTGTATTGAAATTAACCTTGTGGTCTTTTTTTCTAATTGCATTCATTCTTGAAAATCAGATAAAATTTGTGCTTACTTTATGTATTTCTTGTGAATACTGCTATATGCTTGTGATATTGCTGATTTTTTACATTGCGCCTGTGTATGTGACAACATACTTGACTTCCACTTTGATCATTACTATAGTTCCATTTTATTCTTTGCAAGAAACTTATTAAAACCAAGCAACAATAATTATTAAAACAAAATACTTCAGATCTAATTTCATGCTACTAACAAAACTACATTGACTTCTCAAACTTCTGCTAATGCTCCACCTCCCCCTCGTACCCCTCCGTTATTTATTTATTTATATACACTCATTCTTTTTCTTTCTCTCCTTTTTCTCCCTCTGTCCCTCTCACTATACCCCTTGCCCATCCTCTGGGCTTCACCCCTCCCCCTTTCTTTCTCGCTGGGCCTCCTGTCCCATGATCCTCTCATATCCCTTTTGCCAATCACCTGTCCAGCTCTTGGCTCCATCCCTCCCCCTCCTGTCTTCTCCTATCATTTCGGATCTCCCCCTCCCCCTCCCACTTTCAAATCTCTTACTAGCTCTTCTTTCAGTTAGTCCTGACGAAGGGTCTCGGCCGGAAACGTCAACTGTACCTCTTCCTAGAGATGCTGCCTGGTCTGCTGCATTCACTAGCAATTTTTATGTGTGTTGCTTGAACAAAACTACTACACAGCTTTCTGCTGAACGTAACCACAGTGTGAACCAATGACTGAAACTAAGAACATAATTGTACAATAGTGCACCCTACTTCTGTTTTCCATACAGCGGATCTCATTTTTGCTGAGTCACTAAGACCTGTTTCCGGTACAGTTCAATCAGTGAACTTATATTCATATAAAATGAAATATGGTTATTTTGGTTTGGATTCTTAATAAATAGTACTCTTGATGACAATAAGATTACAACCATAGATATTTCAGATAAATAAAGTGGTAATTTCAATCAATTATATAGCCTTCTACCTTTGTGCAATAGTTATTCAGCAACATGTACGTATTATTTATCTGGCATTTTATCACCACTTAATGCATCTTCTTATTCGGCTGGGTATTCATTCACTAGGTAACATTGTATCTTCCTTACGTTATAGCATTCAGTCATATTAGTTATGAACTTAGAGCCATGGTACACTCCCCTAATTACCATTTCAAGGCTGAGTTTCATTCTTCTGCCAGATTTTCTTGCAGTCTATTGCTAAGCTCAGTTTATTCATCAATCTAGTTCATTTTCGTATTCACTATCCCTGACTTACCTAATGTTGAATGTGTGGAATTTCAACACATTCCATTTGAAAAAACAAGTAAACCATTTCCATTGGATAGTGTTCAAGATGCCATCCAAAATCTGCCCATGCATGTTGATCTTTATAGAATACTGAGAGCAACTGTAGTGGATAGCATTTGTGAAACATTTCTGAGATAAATGTACAAAAGTCATGACAGATTGAACACAAAAAATGACTGTGACCCTGTGTGACAATTGACTCAAAAAGATTTTATCATCTGACTTCTTGAAAATACATTGGAGGAGAGATTTATGACAGTAATGTTTGTTTTTTTTCAGATGAAGCCCGCAGCCTCTATTGCTTGAAAATAACATCCAAGGTGAGTGGACTCTTGAGACAAGCGCTGGACATCATCCATGTACAGAGGAAAGCATAACATATACTCTAGAATAAACAGGTAATGATGAAAAATTAAAACAGAAACTGCAAGGGCTACTCAATTGATCAGAGAACATCCATGGAAAGATGGATAGAATTAATGTTTTCTAATCGATGGACTTTCATCAGAATTTCTCTGACAAAACATATCAAGTTGAAACCATAGATGCTGCCTGGCCTGCTGAGTTCCTCCAGCATTTTATGTGTGTAAGTTGAAACCATGATTCTGTTTCTCTCTCCACAGATGCTGCCTAATCTACTAGGTACCTTCAGCATTTCTTGTTTCTTTTAATATATAGCTGCAACATTGTATTCAAGATTATGATGTCAACCAGCACACAATATGAAGGGGACAATAGTGCTGTGTTATTTTTAGCCGCAGTATTCTTTTTTTTAGGAACCACATGGAACATAGAAGAGTATGGTATAGGAAAAAGCCATTAGAACATAAAACATAGAACACGTTACAGACCCTTTGGCCCACGATGTTGTACCGACCATGTAGCTTACTTTAGCGACTGCCCAGAATTTCCCTAGTGCGTAGCCCTCTATTTTTCTAAGCTCCATGTACCTATCTAAGAGGCTCTTAAAAGACCCTATTGTATCCGCTTCCACCACTGCCACTGGCAGTGCATTCCACACACCCATCACACTCTGTGTGAAAACCTTACCCCTGACATTCCCTTGGTACCAAGCACTTTAAAACTATACCCCCTTGTGTTAGCCATTTCAGCCTTGGGAAAAAGCCTCTGGCTATCCACACAATCAATGCCCTTCAACATCTTATACATTGCTATCTGGTCATCTCCAATCCTCCAATGCTCCAAGGAGAAAAGTCCAATTTCACTCAATCAAGGTACACCCTCCAATCCAGGCAACATCTTTCTAAATCTCCTTTACACTCTCTCTATAGTATCACATCCTTCCTGTAGTAAGGTGACCAGAACTGAACACAGTAAACCAGTGGTGTCTGAGCAAGGTCTTTTATAGCAATAACATTACCTCACGACTTTTGAACTCAGTCCCATGGTTGATGAATGCCAACACACCATACGCCTTCTTTACAACACTGTCAACCTGTACAGCAGCCTTGAGTGTCTAATGGACACAGACCCCAAGATCTTTCTGATCCTCCACACTGCCAATAATCTTACCATTAATACTATATTCTGCCATCTAATTTGACCTAACAAAATGAACTACTTCATACTTATTTGGGTTGAACTCCGTCTGCCACTTCTCAGCCCAGTTTGGCACCATATCAATGTCCCATTGTAAACTCTGACAACCCTCCAGATTATCCATAACACCCCAACCTTTGTGTCATCAGCAAACTTACTAACCAACCCTTCTACTTCTTCAGCCAGGTCATTTATAAAGATCACAAAGAGGAGGGGGTCCCAAAACAGGTCCTTGCAGAACACCGCTGGTTCGCCGACCTCCATGCAGAATGCAAACCATCGACAACCACCCTTTTCCTTCTGTGGGCAAGCCAATTTTGGATCCACAAAGCAAGAACTCCTTGGATCCCATGCCTCCTTTCTTTCTGAAGGAGCCTTCCATGAGGAACCTTATCAAATACCTTACTGTAATCCATATACACTACATCTTCCTCTCTACCTTCACCATCAGGCCATCATGTTGTGCTGATTTAATTAAGGTAATGATGCCCGATTAAACTAATTCCTTCTGCCTGTATATGGTCTATATCCCTCCATTCTCTGCACCCTCATGGAGACGGTTAACCTGCCTCCTCTGAAAACATAGTTAAGTGGCATGAAAGAGCTCACAACAGCCCTAACTGAAGACTTCTTGTGTTTGTTACTCAACATTGAGAAGCTTTGATAACCTACAAGCAGTGATCTGTTGTACGCTTAAGTATTTAACTGGTCATTCACAGAAACAGTTCTAGACATGTGTGCACTGGTAGACTCCATGTTTAAACTCAGCACTTCAGGGAGCTTGAAGCAAAGTCCAGCGGGTTGAAGGGGTGAGAAGCTTCCAGAAGACTGTGGGAAAGGGTAAGTAGAATTTACTTAAGTAAGAGTGTCTTTTCTGCAAAGGTGTATTGTAAAGGATTAATCATAGAGCTTGCCGAGCATCTGACTATCACTGTGGACTTAAACATAACAGAACTAGATGCAAAAGCTTTGATTACTACTATAGGGATACAACTGTCAGAATGCAGTTTACTATGGGAACACAACAGTGGGAACATGAAAGTTAGGCGAACACAGAGGTAGGACTTATGTTTGGCTGGAGTGTTCACTGATTTCTTTAACCTCTCGTTTCAGCAGTCTGCGCTTCAAGCAGGCTGCATTTATACAGGTGCCCCAGAGGAACGTGGTGACCTGCCGCAATGAATATCACCCAGTAGCACATACATCTACACTGATGAAGTGTTTCCAGAGGTTGCTGTTGAAACATATCAATTCCTGCTTGAGAAGCCACTTGCTCTAATTTGCCTACCAGAGTAATAGATCCACAGCAGATGCCATCTCATTGACTCTACACTCAATCAGAATATAAGAGGGAGATTGAAAATCTGGCTGTGGTGCTATAACAAAAACCTCTTACTCAATGTCAGCACGATCAAAGAGCCAATTATTGACCTTGGGAGAAGAAAATCAGGAGTTGGTCCTCATTGGAGGATCAGAGGTGAAGAGAGTCAGCAACTTTAAATACCTTAGTGGTATTATTTTGGAGGAAGTTTCCTGGGCCCATCATGTAAATTCAATCACAGAGAAAAGACGGCGGCTCTTCTACTTCCTTTGGAGTTTACATAGATTCTGCTTGACATCTAAAATTTTGACTAACTTCTACAGATGTGTCATGGAGAGGATATTGACCGTCTACATCACAGCCTGGCATGCCCTTGAATGGAAAATCCTACACAAAGTAGTGGATATGCCCTAGTGCATCCTGGGTAAAGCGCTCCTCATCATTGAGCACATCTACATGGAATGCTGTGACAGAAAAGCAGCATCCATCATCAGAGATCCCCATCACCCAGCAAGCTCTTTTCTTGATCCTGCTGCCATCAAGATGAATGTACAGGAGCCTCTGGGCTCACCACCACTCAGTTCAGGAACAGGCAGTAACCCTCAACCATCAGGCTCTTGAACCAAGGGGGATATTCACTGAACTTCAATTGCCCATCCTTGAGCTGTTCCCACAACCAAAAGACTCACTTTTATGGACCCTTTTATCTCATGTTATCAAAATTTATTGCTTATTTATTTATTATTATTTCCTTCTTTTCGTACTTGTGCAGTTTGTTTTCTTCTGCACTCTAATTGAATATCCATGTTGAGCAATCTTTAATTGATTCAATTATGGTTATTATTCTCTAGATTTACCAGCCACAAAATAGTCCCTAGGATGTGGGATACACATTACAATGGGGTACAGAAAAGGCAATGTTATGATAGTCATGGGGGATTTCAATATCCAAGTAGATTGGGAAAATAAGGTTGTTTCTGGATCCCAAGAGAAGGAATTTGTAGAATGCCAAAGAGATGGCTTTTTGGAGCAGCTTGTGGTTGAGCCTATTAGGGGAAAGACAATTCTGGATTGTATGCTGTGTATTGAACCAGTTTTGATTAGGAAGCTTAAGGTATTGGAACCCTAAAGGGTCCGTGATCATAACGTGATGGAATTCACCCTGCAGTTGGAGAAGGAGAAGGTAAGGTCAGATGTATCAGTAAAAGGAATTACAGAGGCATGAGAGAGGATCTGGCTGAAGTTGATTGGAATGGGAACCCAGCAAAGCTGATGGCAAAGCAGCAACAGCTGGAGTTTCTGGGGGCGATTTGGAAAGCACATCACAAACATGATGAAGTATTCTAAAGGTAGAATGAGGCAACCATTGTTGACAAGGGAAGTTAAGGACAGCATAAAAAGAAAATAGGAGGCACATAATATAGCAAAAAAAAAGATAATATGGAGGACACCAGCAGTATGCTAGAAATTTGAAAGAGTTTTAGGGAGCACAAGTGAATTCTGTTGCTATTACTAAGGCAAAGCTGCATGGGAAGCTGACAGGTCTGAAGGTAGATAAGTCACCTGGACCAGGTGGATTACACACCAGGGTTCTGAAAGTGGTAGCTGAAGAGATTATGGAGACATTAGTAACGATCTGCATAAAAGGCAGATTCTGATGGGGACTAGCTTGTGTACCACTATACACCTTAGTGGTACAGAGCACTACTACAGCGGGAATATAATGTTTTCCACATTGAATAGCGTATACTGGGTGTGTGGCTCCCTGGCCTACCATTGGCTCCTCACAGGCTAGTCTGCTTGCCGCTACCTGAGTTCTGTGGTGCCGTATGTGAATCACATTGATGAACTGGCCGATCACCCGACCCACAAGTCAAGATGTCAGAAAACTGTTATCAGGGAAGCTGATTGGTTCTGGATGATAGCTTTTCCCCCGTATGGTATTGCTCAGTGATCAAGAGAGGTCATCCTGACGGCATCAACCAGAATAGAATGGCATTGGATTATATACTGGCAAAGGAAGGAGGCACCTGCACCATAATAGACCAAAAGTGTTGGACATATATTTGTGAGGAGACACAGAATACAATAGATTTGGCTGGCCATATCCAATGGTCAGTATATAAGATATGTAATGTAGATATCAGTGTGATAAATAGTATACTGGGAGGCAGCTGATGGTCCTTTGGAGTGCTAGGAGTCTGGTGGGCTACTATAGTGCACTAGGGTATTACTACAGCCATTTCCCTTCTATGATAAGTAGTTTTGCAATTTGCCTGTAATATGGTGGGGCATGCACGGGGATTGTATTAAAATTTCTGGGCTGGTTGTAACAGGGTTGTGACATTGGAGGGGTGGAAGGTATAGTAAAGGATTCATCTTTGTGCTTGTTGAATGTCTCACCACCACTGTGGCCTTGAATGCGACAGAAATAGCTGCAGGAGCTTTGATTACTACTTTGGGAACACACCATGTGAACATAGTGTATTGTGGGAATACATGGGAATGTAAAGGTTAGGTGGGACCCGTGAAGAATGGTGACAAGCGATGTTTAGTCTGGTTTGTTGGTTTGAGCCAGTGCTATGTATTGGTCCACTCACTGCAGCATTTGATATTAGTGGAAAGTGTATAACAGTAGAGCGGTTGGGGGTCTAGGAGGTAATTTTTTTTGAGGCTTCACTAACGGGCTGGTCATGAACAGTGCCACAGATCAGGCGGACTGAGAGGTATGCTGTAGTGAGAGGGACCCGTGCATACTTAGATTGGTATTTTAATGCTGGCTATTCTTTCCATTAAACAATGGTTTGTAGCTCTAAGTACTGTAAATAATTGAAGCTTGCACCAAGTCCAAAATCCTTTTGTTGTAACATAGCACAAGGGTTCCAAGGAATAGTTAAAGGAGGGAAGGATGATGGCTTAGAATTTGCTTGGAGTGGATTGCAGCCTATGGTAAATTCTCAGTTAGGACACACTTTAACTTCAAGCAGATCCCATGACACAAACTTCCTTGAAGAATCCCAGTTGCATTCAAGCATTGAATATCACGAGTCCTTCTGATCATAAGTTACGGGCAGATGGCAGGCTTGAACAAGTCTATATCCAAAGCCCCAGCACAGACATGCCTTGTTGGTTGTTCAATGCATGGCCCGAGGTTGAACAAGCTGTGAAAGCTGTCAAGTAGCTTCGCCATCTGTGAAAGTCTTTGGCATTCTATGCAATCAAAAGCTTTACTTAATTACTTATTATGATAATGAAGGTGACCATATGGTCCATTGGTTCCATGATAGTTCCCAACTGAGTATTTCTATTAGTTCCAAAGCTATTAATAATTGAACATGTTACCAAAGGTATTAATAAGTTATTAAACAGTATTAAGAAAGAAGTAAATATTGAAGCATATTAGGAAAGAGATAAGTGAATGAAAATTAACTCTGATTATCCAAAATAATATGAAATGCCTGCAACAAACCTTTTATTTCCCTTACAACCATTCCTCTACTTTGAAATGAATAGAATAACTGAAACTCTCGGAAAACAACTGTTCAGGCTCCATTGCTGGACTTTACGGGGAGTTCGGTGCTGGAGCACTGTTGAAACTACAGTGGTAATCAACACACTTTGGCAGAAGACCTTAATTTCAGTAAGTGATAACGTAAAGTTTGGGAGATTCACATGGGACAATTGATTTCTTTCATGGAAATTTCAGACCGTACAGTATGTCCACATCAGTCGGATTCTGTGAATGGGAAAGGTGAAGATGGAGGAAAGGTGTGAGCAGAGAAGCGTGATTATACAGATGATCTTTCAATGATAGCTTTAGTTCAGCCATTGGCTACTTCTTCAGTGATGTCTCTTCCCAAGATGGAAATAATTATCTCTTTGACGGCAGCTTAAATGTGCAGCTGTACTTGTCAATCACCACCATTCCTGAATAGAACGATGGAATTGTGGAAATCAATTTGCGTTAATGATGTGACTTTGCTGAGCAGCTGACAGAAGTTAGACCATTATTACAAGGCTTATGTAAATGCCAAGTAGAACTAGAATCAGGTTTCATATCACCAGCATATGTCATGAAATGTGTTGTCCTTGCAGCAACAGTTCAATGCAAGCTATGATAATAAAAGAAATCATGAATTACAGTAAGTATATATGTGTGTTAAATAGTTAAATCAAATAAATAGTGCAAAAGTACAAAAATAAAGAAGTAGTAAGGTGGTTCAATGTCCATTTAGAAATCAGAAAACAGATGGGAAGAAGCTGTTCCTGAATTGTTGAGTGTGTGCCTTCAAGCTTCTGTACCTCCTCCCTGATGGTAGCAGTAAGAACAAGGCATGACTGGGTGATAGGGGTCCTTAAACAGGGATGTCACCTTTTTGAGGCATTGCTCCTTGAAGATGTCCATTGGAAGCTAGGCCCATGATGGAACTGACCAAGTTTACAACTCTCTGCACCCCCAATGACACATGGTGAAGCAGCCAGTTAGAACTCTCTCCATGGTACATCTGTAGAAATTTGTGAGTGTCTTTAGTAGTGACATACCAGATCTCAAACTCCTCATGAAATATAGCCACTGTTATGCCTTCCAGGTAGCTCCATTGATATGTTGGGCCAAAAATAGATCCACAAAGATATTGACACTGTCACATGCTCAAGGAGATCTGGTTTTTTTGTGACAATAATGTAATGGTCTTTTGGAGGTCACCTGATGTGATTTTCCCACCGATGTGAGGTCACCTGATGTGATTTTCCCGCCGATGTGAGGTCACGTGATGACATGTGCACCATGAGTATATAAGGGAAGATCCCAAATGACGCAGTTGGTTTTTAGTTTGTAGATTTCCAGGTAGAACATGCTGTGTCTCTGTTTCTGTTGTGTGTTTGTTTTTGTGACGCAGTTTCATTTTTAAAATGGAGTATTGCGTTCTATTGCAAGATACGATATTATTGGACTGGAAATTTTTGGCTAGATGTGCTGATTTACTCAATTCCAACAGTAGACGGGAGGGTGAAGAATTTACCGAAGTACAGGATCAAAGGATCGAGAGGAGTCGGCATCATTTGGCAGTTTAATAAAGGATTGACCTTATTGAGTCTTCGTTGGAGGAGTAGTAATCTGAATCGAGGTAATTCTTGCCAAAAGGAGCAAAGAGTTCATGCAAGGTTTGCTCTCTCTAAAAGAATTTAAGGTCAGTTGTTTCATCTTGAACCCTTTGGACAGAACCAGCAGGAAAGTCGAGTCTATGAAGAAATCCTTCTCCGGAGAAGTCTCTCCCAATTGAACATATAGATCTGTTGGACTTTTGAATTTACCATTTTAGAACTATAGTTGACTTTATCGCTGTTTTCGCATCTAACGTTTTAAGAAACAGTGTCAAGTGACGATTTGTTGAATGGCTGCATATCGGTTAACTTCCGGTTAAAGTTTTCATTTGTTTTTTCCTTATCATTTATCTGTGTTTAATAAATGTTTGGTTGTTTTTATATAACTTGTCTCGATTGATAATCATTGTTGCCGGTTACAGTAACAACACCCATGTATTTGAAGTTGTTCACTCTTTCCACTTCGGAACCTTCTATAAGATTCTGGTGCATATTCCCTCATCTTACCCTTTCTGTAGTTGACAGTCAGTTCTTTGGTCTTACTGAAGTTGAATGCAAGGTTGTTGCTGTGAAGCCTCTCATCGAGCTGATTTTTTTCCTACACGTCCTCTTGTCACCATTTGAAATTCTGCCAACAACGGTTGTATCAACAAATTTATAGTTGGTATTTGAGCTATGTCTAGCCATACAGTCAAGGGTGTAAAGAGAGTAGAACTGAGATCTAAGCACACATCCCTGAGGTGCAAGAGTTGGTAAAATCTTTGAATTGTAGGTTTCAGAAAGGACTGATAAAGGTTACTATAGATCTGGGGTTCCCAACATTTTCTTATGCCATGGACTAATACTATTAAGACAGGAGTCGGTGGACTCCAGGTTGCGAACCCTTGCAACAGGTGTAAGATGAAGTATAATGAAAAGAACGATCACTAAATGTTAAATATAAAGATAAGATCGATAACCCTCTCAACTTGTGCAAGATTGTTAAAACCTTCTTACAATGCCTCTATGTTTCTGGAACAATACCACTCTTGCTTTCCTTTGCTACCTTTGTCAATAGGTGGAATGTGGGTTATACTGAAGTGAGTAGTAAATGAAAAGTTCCACTGGAAGAGAAATTCAGTGATCCACACAATTTGTGTCAGGATATTAAACTGCTTCCAGCAATGCTGTCCCACTATCTTGAAGCATCGCAAATGTCATTCACTTCTCTGCTACTTGTTCCTACAGTTCCTTCAGCTCCTTCAGCAACTGTTAGTTAAACAACTATACTTCTATGAATACAGAGCATCTTTCCTTCACTGCACCCCTGTCCATTGAGAACTTTTGTGTTTTGATTAGCGCATGGTCTGAATTGTTCTTCAATTATTCAATACATTGTCAAAAGCTTCCCCTTCCAATTACATCCCATCATCTCCCATGGCTATGGTTCACCTCCCTTTTAAACTGCTGTTAACCACTGATAATCACTTGGGATATTTAGGCTCCTGCATATGCAGGCAGACAATGAAACATTGAAACATAGAAAATAGGTGCAGGAGTAGGCCATTCGGCCCTTTGAGCCTGCACCGCCATTTATTATGATCATGGCTGATCATCCAACTCAGAACACCGCCCCAGCCTTCCCTCCATACCCCCTGACCCCCGTAGCCACAAGGGCCATATCTAACTCCCTCTTAAATATAGCCAATGAACTGGCCTCAACTGTTTCCTGTGGCAGAGAATTCCACAGATTCACCACTCTCTGTGTGAAGAAGTTTTTCCTAATCTCGGTCCTAAAAGGCTTCCCCTCTATCCTCAAACTGTGACCACTCGTTCTGGACTTCCCCAACATCGGGAACAATCTTCCTGCATCTAGCCTGTCCAATCCCTTTAGGATCTTATACGTTTCAATCAGATCCCCCCTCAATCTTCTAAATTCCAACGAGTACAAGCCCAGTTCATCCAGTCTTTCTTCATATGAAAGTCCTGCCATCCCAGGAATCAATCTGGTGAACCTTCTCTGTACTCCTTCTATGGCTGGATGTCTTTCCTCAGATTAGGGGACCAAAACTGCACACAATACTCCAGGTGTGGTCTCACCAAGGCCTTGTACAACTGCAGTAGTACCTCCCTGCTCCTGTACTCAAATCCTCTCGCTATAAATGCCAGCATACCATTCGCCTTTTTCACCGCCTGCTGTACCTGCATGCCCACTTTCAATGACTGGTGTATAATGACACCCAGGTCTCGTTGCACCTCCCCTTTTCCGAATCGGCCACCATTCAGATAATAATCTGTTTTCCTATTTTTGCCACCAAAGTGGATAACTTCACATTTATCCACATTAAATTGCATCTGCCATGAATTTGCCCACTCACCCAACCTATCCAAGTCACCCTGCATCCTCCTCACAGCTAACACTGCCACCCAGCTTCGTGTCATCCGCAAACTTGGAGATGCTGCATTTAATTCCCTCATCCAAGTCATTAATATATATTGTAAACAACTGGGGTCCCAGCACTGAGCCTTGCGGTACCCCACTAGTCACCGCCTGCCATTCTGAAAAGGTCCCGTTTATTCCCACTCTTTGCTTCCTGTTTGCTAACCAACTCTCCACCCACACCAATACCTTACCCCCAATACCGTGTGCTTTAAGTTTGCACACTAATCTCCTGTGTGGGACCTTGTCAAAAGCCTTCTGAAAATCCAAATATACCACATCCACTGGTTCTCCCCTATCCACTCTACTAGTTACATCCTCAAAAATTCTATGAGATTCATCAGACATGATTTTCCTTTCACAAATCCATGCTGACTTTGTCCGATCATTTCACCGCTTTCCAAATGTGCTGTTATCACATCCTTGATAACTGACTCCAGCAGTTTCCCCACCACCGACGTTAGGCTAACCGGTCTATAATTCCCCGGTTTCTCTCTCCCTCCTTTTTTAAAAAGTGGAGTTACATTAGCCACCCTCCAATCCTCAGGAACTAGTCCAGAATCTAACGAGTTTTGAAAAATTATTACTAATGCATCCACTATTTCTTGGGCTACTTCCTTAAGCACCCTGTGATGCAGACCATCTGGCCCTGGGGATTTATCTGCCTTCAATCCCTTCAATTTACCTGACACCACTTCCCTACTAACATGTATTTCGCTCAGCTCCTCCATCTCACTGGACCCTCTGTCCCCTACTATTTCTGGAAGATTATTTATGTCCTCCTTAGTGAAGACAGAACCAAAGTAATTATTCAATTGGTCTGCCATGTCCTTGCTCCCCATAATCAATTCACCTGTTTCTGTCTGCAGGGGACCTACATTTGTCTTTACCAGTCTTTTCCTTTTCACATATCTATAAAAGCTTTTACAGTCCGTTTTTATGTTGCCTGCCAGTTTTCTCTCATAATCTTTTTTCCCCTTCCTAATTAAGCCCTTTGTCCTCCTCTGCTGAACTCTGAATTTCTCCCAGTCCTCAGGTGAGCCACTTTCTCTGGCTAATTTGTATGCTTCTTCTTTGGAATTGATACTATCCCTAATTTCTCTTGTCAGCCACGGGTGCACTACCTTCCTTGATTTATTCTTTTGCCAAACTGGGATGAACATTTGTTGCAACCATTAAATGCTTGCCATTGCATATCCACCATCAATCCTTTAAGTGTCATTTGCCAGTCTAGCTTAGCTAATTCACGTCTCATACCTTCAAAGTTACCCCTCTTTAAGTTCAGAACCTTTGTTTCTGAATTAACTATGTCACTCTCCATCTTAATGAAGAATTCCACCATATTATGGTCACTCTTACCCAAGGGGCCTCTCACGACAAGATTGCTAATTAACCCTTCCTCATTGCTCAAAACCCAGTCCAGAATAGCCTGCTCTCTAGTCAGTTCCTCGACATGTTAGTTCAAAAAACCATCCCGCATACATTCCAAGAAATTCTCTTCCTCAGCACCTTTACCAATTTGGTTCACCCAATCTACATGTAGATTGAAGTCACCCATTATAACTGCTGTTCCTTTATTGCACACATTTCTAATTTCCTGTTTAATACCATCTCCGAACTCACTACTACTGTTAGGTGGCCTGTACACAACTCCCACAACTCCATGAAGTGCAAGGGCTTTGGTGGCTGCCTGCTGCAATCATGTACCCAGCAGGCAGCACAAATATATAAGCACAAGTTAATTTTATACTGCATTCCCCCATGCTTGTTTTCAAGTTTAGTTAATTTCTTCAACAACAGCATTTTGCCGAGTGTGAGCCACCAGTTTCATTCACTACAGTGATTGAATGTATACCCTAGCTCTATTTATTTGATCTACTTTGTTTGATTGCTTATTTAAGAACAGTCAATACTATAGTCAAAAACGTTCATGCTATCCATGCCATTCAACACTGCATTTTGGGAATAGTTTCTCACTTGCCAATTTTATACACAAGAATTGTTAAATGCTCCAGAGACTCCCTTCAGGAAATAATTACAAGCAACACACACAAAAAATGCTGGTGAACGCAGCAGGCCAGCCAGCATCTATAGTAAGAGGCACAGTCGACGTTTCAGGCTGAGACCCTTTGTCAGGGCTAACTGAAAGAAGAGATAGTAAGAGATTTGAAAGTGGGGGGGTGGGGGGGGAGATCCAAAATGATAGGAGCAGACAGGAGGGGGAGGGATAGAGCTAAGAGCTGGAAAGTAGATTGGCAAAAGGGATACGAGATTGGAGAAGGGAGAGGATCTTGGGATGGGAGGCCTAGGGAGGAAGAAAGGGGGAGAGAAGCCCAGAGGATGGGCAAGGAGTTATAGTGAGAGGGACAGAGGGAGAAAAAAGAGAGGAAAAAAAGGGGGAAAGAAAAAAAAATAAATGAATAAATAAGGGATGGGGTACGAAGAGGAAGTGGGGCTTTAACGGAAGTTAGAGAAGTCAATGTTCATGCCATCAGTTTGGAGGTTCGCCCTCCCCACCTTTCTTTCTCCCTAGGCCTCCCGTCCCATGATCCTCTCCCTTCTCCAACCTCGTACCCCTTCTGCCAATCAACTTTCCAGCTCTTAGCTCCACCCCTCCCCTTCCTGTCCTCTCCTATCATTTTGGATCTCCAACTCCTCCTCCCACTTTCAAATCTCTTACTTATCTCTTCTTTCAGTTAGTCCTGATGAAGTGTCTCAGCCCGAAACGTCGACTGTACCTCTTCCTAGAGATGCTGCCTGGCCTGCTGCGTTCACCAGCATTTTTTGTGTGTGTTGCTTGAATTTCCAGCATCTGCAGATTTCCTCGTGCTTGCATCAGGAAAATAATTGTTGCAATTGATTGTTGAAATGTGAAAACCTGAAGCTTAAAACAGTAGAATGTTTCTAATATTTGGTGCTAGGATCATAAGGAACACTTCATTTATCTCCCAGCTCAAGATATAATGGTGCATTTGAAATGTATTAACTAATGGTGAAAACGTTTTCATTTATTGTGGTAGAAAGGAGCTAATTCTTCAGCTAACTACATTTATGCAGTGAATATTATCAAATAGAGGAGGACTTCTTCTGTAAAAGAGCTATATACTCTTGGAATTAACTACTCACTGTAACTCTGTCTCACTGTGCTCAATTCAGCTGGCTGCTCTCCTAAACCAGCCCACACCCAATTGTCAAGACCCATTGATACTGAGTTGATGTTCCTCCTAATTTTCAATGAATATGGATAATTAATATTCCTGAAACTGTGCCCTCTGGTTTCAGATAACCCCATCTAAAGAAACATCAACTCTGTATTAATCCAGTCAATGCTCCATCAGTATGTTATATGTCTCATGAAGATTATCTCTCATTCTTGTATTCTTCAAAGGTTCAAAGGTGTATTTATTATCTGAGGGACTAATGTTTGCAGGGAACCATGAGCATTTGAATTTTGCTCTCTTCAATTACTTTCCACCCATTACCATTCTTGTTCAGCACTTAGAACAAACACAGTTGGAGAAGATTATGTCTGTATGGCCATTCTAATAGTTATGGGGCAATATCATCCAAATGTAGGTTATAATAAAAGTTATTATTTTGAATAGATGTAATATATACTGCCCGGAGACCCGTGACTAGTAGTGTTCCTTGGGAATTACTGTATTTCTGGGACCCCTGTTCTGAATGATTTTTATGAATTACTTAGATGATGAAGTAGAACGGAGTGCTAGTAAGTTTGCAGATAATGCAAAGGTTGATGTATTTTTGGATAATTTAGAAGGCTTTTATAGGTTACCATGGGACATTGGCAGGATGCAGAGTGAGGCTAAGGAGTGACAGATAGAATTCAATCCAGAAAGGTGCGAAGTGATATATTTGGAAGATTAAACTTGAAGGCAGACTTCAAAGTAAATGGCAGGATTTGTAGCAATGTGTAGGAATATAGGGATCATGGGGTCCAAGTCAATGAACCATATAACCATATAACTATATAACAATTACAGCATGGAAACAGACCATCTCGGCCCTTCTAGTCCTTGCCAAACTCTTACTATCACCTAGTCCCACTGACCTGCACTCGGCCCATAACCCCCCCATGCCTTTCCTGTCCATATAGCTATCTAATTTAACTTTAAATGACAATATCAAACCTGCCTCAACCACTTCTGGAAGCTCATTCCACACAGCTACCACTCTCTGAGTAAAGAAGTTCCCCCTCATGTTACCCCTAAACTTTTGTCCTTTAACTCTCAACTCATGTCCTCTTGTTTGAACCTCCTCCACTCTCAATGGAAAAAGCCTATCCACGTCAACTCTATCTATCCCCCTCATAATTTTAAATACCTCTATCAAGTCCCCCCTCAACCTTCTATGTTCCAAAGAATAAAGACCCAACTTGTTCAACCTTTCTCTGTAACTTAGGAGATGAAACCCAGGTAACATTCTAGCAAATCTTTTCTGTACTATCTCAATTTTGTTGACATCTTTCCAAAAATTCAGTGACCAGAACTGTACACAATACTCCAAATTTGGCCTTACCGATGCCTTGTACAATTTCAACATTACATCCCAACTCCTATACTCAATACTCAATGCTCTGATTTATAAAATGAAGCCCTCAAAACTGCCATGCAAGTTGTAGGGTACTTAAGATGTATGGGATTTTGGCCTTCATTAGTCAAGAGATTGATTTCACGAGACATGAGAAAATGTTGCAGTTCTATGAAAATCTGGTTAGACCACACTTGGAGTATTGTGTCGCTTCGTTATAGGAAGTATGTGGAGAATGCAGAGGTGATTTACAGGGATGCTTCTGAACTGGAGAGCATGCCTTATGAGGATGGGCTAAGTGAGCTAGGACTTTTGTCTTTGGAGCGAAAGTGGATGAGTGGTGACTTGATGTGCATAAGATAAGAGGCACAGATAGAGTGGACAGCTAGCATTTTTTTCTCGGAATGACAATGGCTAATACAGGAGGGTATACTTTGGTGACTGGAGGAACGCGTAGGGATTTTTTACATAGAGAGTAAAAAGTACATGAAATACCTGCTGGTAGTGATAGAGGCAGATACATTAGGGACGTTTAAGAGACTCTTCAACAGCACATGGATGAAAAAGAAATGGAAAGCTATGTGGGAGGGAAGAGTGAATTTGATCTCAGAGTTGCTTAAGAGTCCAATACAACAATGTGGGCCAAAGAGCCTATATTGTGCAGTACTGTTTCACATTTCTCCCACCATCGTGTCGCTTAACTCTAAGCTTCATTAACATGGAGTGCTGCCATTGGAAATCAGCATCCATCGTCAAAGATCCCCCACCATGCAGCCATGCCCTCTTCTTGCTACGGCCATCACCTTAGGTCCCACACCATCAGCTTCAAGAATAGTTATTACCCTATAACCATCAGGCATTTGAACCAGTGTGGATAACTTCAGTCACAACTACTCTGATCTGATCCTAATACCTACAGACTCACTTTCAAGAACTTTTCACAACTCTTGTTCTCGTATTTTGTTTTTATGTGTACAGACTTCGTTTGTCAGTCCTTGTCTGTTTATATTTTTCTTGTGAAATTCTATTGTATTTCTTTTTTCCCCTGAAAATGCCTGCAAGAAATTGAATCTCAAGGTAGCAAATGGTAACATCAACTGTATGTACTTTGATAATAAACCTGCTTTGAACTTTGAAATCTTCCAGTACTACTTTTAAACTGACCGTGGCTCTGATTCCCCTGCTACTTCCAAACACACCAGGTTCTCATCTTAGCATTCCCTTTAGAGTCACTGGGCTCCTGTTTTTGGCACTCCCTTCGCACTACCAAGATTTACTTGATTCTATTTCTACTGCTGCGCAAGCATTCTACAAAAAAAGTGAATTAACATTGTTTTGGAGTAGTAGCAATAGTAGAACTTTGGAAAGGGCAAGATGAGGGAACACACATCATTGAGGGATCAGAAGTGGAAAGAGAGAGCAATTTCAAGTTCCTGGGTGTCAATGTCCCTGAGGTTCTAACCTGACCCAAAATATAGATGCAGCTACAAAATAAGGCATGAGAGTGGCTATATTTTATTTTGTATTTTATATTTTATTTTATATTATTTTATTATATTTTATATTTTAGTTTGTGGAGATTTATTATGTACTCAGAAAGACACTCAAATGTCTGCAGATGTATCACAGAGAGCGTTCTAACTCTTTGCATCACCATCTGGTATGGGGGATGGATATGACTGCAGAGGATCGAAGTATGTTGCAGACAGTTATAAACGTTATCAGCTCCATCATGGTCACTAGCCTCTGTAATATATTTGAGATAAGGTTGGATAGATTTTTGCATCAGAGGCGAATTCAGGAGTATGGGGAAAAGAGTCCATGGCCAGATCAGCCATGAACTTATTGAATGGCGGAGCAAGTTCGATGGGCCAGATGGCCTATTCCTGCTCCTATTTCATATGTTCTTATGTAATATCCAGGACATCTTCAAGGAACGATGCCTCAAAAAAGCGGCATCCATCTCTAATGACCCCACCAGCCAGGTCATGCCTTGTTCTCATTGCTTCCATCAGGAAGGAGATACAAAAGCCTGAAGGCACACACTCAGTCATTCAGCAACAGCTTTTTTCCCTCTGCCGTTCAATTTCTGAATGGACATTGAACCCATGAACACTTCCTGGCTACTTTTTAAATTTTATTTTTCCACTATTTTATTGAACTAATATACGTACACATATATACACGTGTAATTTTAGTTTTTTTCTGTTATTATGTATTGCATTGTACTACTGCTGCTGCAAAGACAACAAGTTTCACAGAATTCCGATTCTGAAGAGTTATATCCAATAGATTGGAAAACCTTCTGGTCTCACAGCTCCAGAATCCCGAAAATGCTGGATGATTGACGTTTTCGTGTAGTTGGTCATGAACCTGTATTTGGTGTATGTCCACAAGTATAACACAACCGCACCAAAAGCAAATGAAGTGTTAACAACTAAAGTTATGGAAGGAGAAGCTTGGGTAAAGAAAACAGGAGGCATTTCTTCTGTATTCAGAAGTAAATTATTCACTTCCACAGTGATAATTGTTTGACAACAATAAATATTCATTGTGATTTTGGATCCATCTGTTTCTTACTAATTGTTTTCCCTTCTTAACAACATGGAATCCACGGGTTTTAATAAATAATGCTAGATACAAGGTTAGATCTTAATTTGATACCTGTAGAATTAGTATTAAATCATCCTTCACTAATTGATTCTGTCTGACAATATTTATATACCTATATATGTTTATAGTATATCAAATGCCTGGCAATTTGATTCATATAACTATATAATTATCAATCACAACCCTATTATAAGTAAAGAGAAGGCAAGTTGTGCTGCTGCCTCACAACTCCAGTAATCTGAGTCTGATGCTATCTTCTATTGATGTCTGAGTGGAATTTTCTCGTTCCCTTTTGAAACCTGGGTGTCCCTGGTGTTCATCTTTCTCTCTACAGACAGATAACCTGCTGGCTGGTAATTTACATAAATTACCTCTTGCTGTGGGTCGATGTTGGAGGTGATGGGCATCTGAGAGAGATTAGGCTGCAAGGAAATAGATGATGATTGAGAATTCTTCAAGAGATAGTATATACTTGACAGGCCAAATGGTCTTCTGCTCCACAAAAGGGAAATATGATAATACATAAGTAAATGACAAACAACTTATTTTCTCTTGTAATGTAATTAATTAGATGATAGTTATTAAGTACTGAGCATATCTGTGACACCGGTACATCCTGACCAAGAGAAAGATATTTTCCTACGTGTATATTTGGATGCTATGGGAATTGTTCTAAAGTATGCTCAAGATATATTTTAAATAGGTTTCTCTCTGCTCCATTCACAATCAGTTCCAGCTATCATTTTTAACATATCCACTTTAAGAGTCAAAATAAGACATTATAGCTGTATTGTTGATACTTTTATCTGTTGAGTGACAGAATTACAGAGGATTGCCATGCAGGGAAAGAAAACCATTATGTGCCGTTC
Organism: Mobula birostris; assembly: GCF_030028105.1. Taxonomy (NCBI): domain Eukaryota; kingdom Metazoa; phylum Chordata; class Chondrichthyes; order Myliobatiformes; family Myliobatidae; genus Mobula; species Mobula birostris. Next base: position 152,799,312 of record NC_092374.1, read on the forward strand.
AACTGAGTTCTTGCCCTATGCAATATCAAATTGTGCCTTCCATCTCCATTTTTCCCTTAAAACTACATCATCAGAGTGAATACCAGGAAACCTGCAGATGCTGGAATTTCAAGCAACACACATAAAAATTGCTGGTGAACAAAGGGTCTCGGCCTGAAGCGTCGACTGTACTCTTTCCGATAGATGCTGCATGGCTGCTGCATTCACCAGCAATTTTTATGTGTGTCATCAGAGTGAATGATCAATTAAGAGACAAACTATTCTATTTTTTTTAAACAGAAGATATTCTGCGAATCCTGGAAATCCAAAGCAACACACACAAAATGCTGGAGGAAATCAGCAGGTCAGGCAGCATCTATGGAAATCAATAGACAGTCAATGTTTTGAGCCTAGACACTTTCTCGGGACTGGAAAGGAAGGAGGAAGGCACCTGAATAAAAAGGTAGGAGGAGAGGAAGGAGTTAGCTAGAAGGTGATAAGTGAAGCTGGGTGGGTGGGAAAGCTAAAAGGCTGGAGACAAAAGATTCTGATAGGAGAGGAGAGAAGCGAGGAGGGGTCCCGGGGGGAGGTTATAGGCAGGTGAGAAGAGAAAAAGGTCAGAGTGGGGAATAGAAGAAAAGGGGAGGGGGAGGGAATTTTTTTTTTTGCAAGAAAGAGAAATTAAAATTCATGCACCAGCTTGGAGGCTGCTTGAATGGAATATAAGGTGTTGCTCCTCCACACTAAGCGTGGCTTCAGTGTTGTACAAGGGGAAGCCACGGACCAACATGTCGGAACGGAAATGGTAATTGTAATTAAAATATTTGGCCACCAGGAGGTTCCACTTTTGGTGGTTGGAGTGGAAGTGCTTGACGAAGTGGTCCCCACAGTGGGTCTCGCCAATGTAAGGAAGCCTCATCAGGAGCACCGGACACAAGAGATGACCCCAGCAGATTTGTAGATGTAGTGTGGCCTTGCCTGGAAGGACTGTTTGGGGCAATGAATGGAGGAACGGGGGGAGATGAATGGGCAGCTGTAGCACTTTCAGTCTGCTTTCAGGGATAAGTGCAGGGAGGGAGATTAGCAGGGAGGGAAAAATGTACAAGGTAATTGAGAAGGAGGCAATCCTTGCAGAAAGCAGAGAAGTAAGATAAAGACATGTTTACTGGTCAGATACCTTTGGAGATGGTGGAAGTTGTGGAGAATGATGGTGAATGTATTATTTATCCTAATTTTACTTATAAATCTTGCTTAAATCATCTCTTGCTTAAGCTTCTCCATGATTAGATATAAGGGTGGGAAGATGTGCCTGGTGGCTGTGGAAGTGAGTGAGGTCCTCTGTGAATACTTCCCTTTGATGTTCTGGAGCATGTTGATATTAAGGGAGAGGAGGTGTTGGAGTTGTTAAAATACATCAGGACGGATAAGTCCCCGGGGCCCGACAGAATATTCCCCAGGCTGCTCCACGAGGCGAGGGAAGAGATTGCTGAGCCTCTGGCTAGGATCTTTATGTCCTCCTTGTCCACAGGAATGGTACCGGAGGATTAGAGGGAGGCGAATGTTGTTCCCTTGTTCAAAAATGGTAGTAGGGATAGTCCGGGTAATTATAGACCAGTGAGTCTTACGTCTGTGGTGGGAAATCTGTTGGAAAAGAATCTTAGAGATAGGATCTATAGGCATTTAGAGAATCATGGTCTGATCAGGGACAGTCAGCATGGCTTTGTGAAGGGCAGATCGTGTCCAACAAGCCTGATAGAGTTCTTTGAGGAGGTGACTAGGCATATAGAAGAGAGTAGTGCAGTGGATGTGACTTACATGGATTTTAGTAATGCATTTGACAAGGTTCCACAGGGTAGGCTTATTCAGAAAGTCAGAAGGCATGGGATCCAGGGAAGTTTGGCCAGGTGGATTCAGAATTGGCTTGCCTGCAGAAGGCAGAGGGTCGTGGTGGAGAGAGTACATTCAGATTGGAGGGTTGTGACTAGCGGTGTCCCACAAGGATCGGTTCTGGGACCTCTACTTTTCGTGATTTTTATTAACGACCTGGATGTTAGGGTAGAAGAGTGGGTTAGCAAGTTTGTGGATGACACAAAGGTTAGTGGTGTTGTAGATAGTGTAGAGGATTGTCGAAGATTGCAGAGAGACATTGATAGGGTGCAGAAGTGGGCTGAGAAGTGGCAGATGGAGTTCAACCCGGAGAAGTGTGAGGTGGTACACTTTGGAAGGACAAACTCCGAGGCAGAGTACAAAGTAAATGGCAGGATACTTGGTAGTGTGGAGGAGCAGAGAGATCTGGGGGTACATGTCCACAGATCCCTGAAAGTTGCCTCACAGTTAGATAGGGTAGTTAAGAAAGCTTATGGAGTGTTAGCTTTCATAAGTCGAGGGATAGAGTTTGAGTTGCGATGTAATGATGCAGCTCTATAAAACTCTGGTTAGGCCACACTTGGAGTGCTATGTCCATCTCTGGTCACATCACTATAGGAAGGATGTGGAAGCATTGGAAAGGGTACAGAGGAGATTTACCAGGATGCTGCCTGGTTTAGAGAGTATGGATTATGATAAAAGATTAAGGGAGCTAGGACTTTACTCGAGAGAAGGAGGATGAGACGAGACATGATAGAGGTGTACAAGATATTAAGAGGAATAGATAAAGTGGATAGCCAGCGTCTCTTCCCCAGGGCACCACTGCTCAACACAAGAGGACATGGCTTTAAGGTAAGGGGTGGGAAGTTCAAGGGGGATATTAGAGGAAGGCTTTTTACTCAGGGAGCGGTTGGTGCATGGAATGCTCTGCTTGAGTCAGTGGTGGAGGCAGATACACTAGTGAAATTTAAGAGACTACTAGACGGGTACATGGACGAATTTAAGGAGGGGGGTTATATGGGAGGCAGGGTTTAAGGGTCGGCACAACATTGTGGACTGAAGGGCCTGTACTGCGCTGTACTATTCTATGTTCTATACTGCATTTGAAGCTTCTTAGCCTTCCTTTAAAACCAAGTTGTTTAGAAAAAGGAGTGTGCAAGAGATATAGAAAGAACGATAAGAATGTGAAATGATCAAAAGATAACAATTATTGCTGAAACCTGGATCCATCTGTTAATTGTTTTGTGTTATGACATGTATGAGTGGTGATAGATAAGTTCGTGGTCTAAGGTAGAAGGAGTCAATTTTAGAAAACCTAGCACACTTATTTTTCAACATAGTCCCCTCCTACATTTGCACACTTAGTCCAGCAGTCGTGAAGCATACGGATCTCTTCTTTGTGTAAGTCGGCGTCTTGGATCTCCAGAAAGTGGTCCACAGCAGGGGTGATTGATAAGTTTGTGGCCTAAGGTAGAACGAGATGAGTTATACAGCTCTCGTTACATGCATGTGCTGTTCAACTCTTTGAGAGATTATGCAGAAAGTTTGAAGTCAATAACTCATCTCCTTCTACCTTAGGCCACAAAATTATCAATCACCCCTGCTGTGGACCACTTTCTGGAGGTCCAAGACGCCGACTTTTATGAAGAAGGGATCCGTATGCTCCACGACTGCTGGACTAAGTGTGTAACTGTAGGAGGGGACTATGTTGAAAAATAAATGTGCTAGGTTTTCTAAAATTGACTCCTTTTACCTTAGGCCACAAACTTATCAATCACTCCTCGTAGAAGATTTGAAATTGTTCTAGATACATACAGAGAAACTAAGAAATAGAAGGCAAACAAAAACGTATAAAGGACACAAAAATACTATATTAGAAGAAAAGATTGTTTGTTGCATCATGGGTGGCTAACACCTAATATGTTGATTGAGGAGCTAAAATCATGATATTGATGCTTTGCAAGGAACAAAAGAAGATAGTAATAAGATCTATCTGTGAGATTGCCTAGTTACTCTCACATAAATGTATGTTCAGAAGAACTTTCATTATATGAGTAAAGATACAGCCCACTAAAGCTATTCTGATTTAAACTCACTTTGTACTCTGTTTCTTGATCTTGGGGAAGCTCACAAATTGGACTCTACAACTTTCAACAGCACACTAGACAAGGGAAATGAAAAAGCATATCCATCAGAATTTCCATCTTGGCAGCATCCAGTCAACTGCTGTAAGTATAACAGTCATGATATGATCAAACATTGATGATTCAATAACCTTAAATTCTATAAAAGGAAAAAAAACAATTTAGAGAGTCTTGATGGACCATGAGAAGACTGAGGATTTTCTTTGCAATAGCACCGTGCTGCAGTAAGATTTTTGTTTCTTTTCTCACCACTTGTTTTATCGATCTTTTTTCAATTTATTACCCAGTTTGGCTTCTGTTGTAAAATGGCATTGAAAAATCTCTAAACAATCGCAAGGTCACTGAACAGACAAAATGTCAAAGAAGCGGCTGTAGTGTACTATTTTCTAAGAGGACTGTGAGTCAGCGATTCAGTATGATATGTAGATGTAATAAGACTTTAATAATAGAATATTACAACACTTGTAAATGGGTGCAGTGAAAAAGTAATGTATGATTCATATACCTTGTAAATGAATCCAACAGGCAACATTTTTCTTCTTCTGTCTCTATTTTTCCTTTCAGGTAGCTAGGTTCCTGTCGGGTTCTGTGATCTACCACTGCACTCAAACTATGGTTCTGCACAGGGGTGTGTTCCCATTCCTGGAGCTTGCTGTTCAGCCACGCTTTCATTATGTCCAGGTGCGGCCTGAAGCCAGATCTTCAGGCTGCAGCCTTGCGTGGCCCTGTGGACACGAATTCTCACTGATGTTTCGAACTGGAGTGTTGTGGGCAGCCGTTACATCAGGACAGTGATAGAGACTGTCGGAGGTCTCTGCACTTTTGGGTGATCGCCCTCTCCCTCTTGATGGTGAGTGAGAGTTTACTGCTGATTCTCGAGCCAGGAAGCTCGAAAGAAAAAGCAACACTTCATACTGTGGCTGTAACATTGAAACAGTGATTGTTTGTGAGGATGCCAGCAGAGAATAATTGTTTCAGGTTGTATACTGTATACATTCTCGGTATTACATGGAACCACTGAACTACTGAACTAATGTTGGATCAGAAATCGATGATTAGTTTTGGATGCCTTCATACGATTTCTGTGTTTATACACACTGTTGTAATACTCAGCCTTATTTTCAGCACTGTGTGATTGCGGGCTTAAGTACTATAACATTCTTGTGGAAAACCACTGTTTGTAATTAGAATCTAAACCTCCAATTGCTTGCATATCAACTTGATTTTACAGTAGACTGTCATTCAGAAAATGGGGCTGAGATATATTTCATAACTCCTGCATCATTTTGTTTCATATTATGACAGTTGGATGAAGTATTGAAGTTGAATATCAGACATCTCTGATAGAGCTAATTGCTGGTACTGACAGCCATTCCTCACTAACCTTGGCGATGAGCTTTTGAGGTCCTCTCCTGTGACATTGGCAGTTTAAATAAATGGAAGACTAGATCATGGTGGATTCGCCTTCATCTTGTGGTTTGTCTGAACCCATTTTTGAGGCAGTGCAGCTTCCAATGATCTTGAGACCTTGCTGTCATAGTTGCAAAGTGACATGGAGAAAATTGCAAATAGACCACATGCTGTTTGAACCAGGGCCTTACCCACAGACTGCCATTCCGGCCATCTGATGGCTCTTGTTCTGAAAGGTCATTTCACATCTACTAAGGGCCTCTGTGCTTCTCAAAATAAACCACAATTAAAGAATTGGATAGTAGCACTGCAATCACAGTTTACTGATCTCCACATATAAAAACTAATACTGATTCATACCCCAGCATACTGTGAGCACTCAAGGGACTTTTAAATGAACTTCTGAAGCACTTTGTGAGCTGAACGAAATACTAGAGGTACCAATAGGATAGACTTCACACTAACCCATGGAAATAGGCTGAATAGAATAATTATAATGTTTTATTTTAGGTTTATCTATCCCTTTGTCTTGTCTGAGCTTCTGTAATCTTGACATTTGCAAGACTTGAAATATTTACGAAGAATTATCAACCACGTCTAAATTCATCCCCAAAACACTTTGAAGATAGTAATATCCAAATCATTGCTGGATTAAAGTCCATTCATCATCAATTTTTAGATATCTCACCTTATTTTAGGAATAGTTAAGTTTTCTTTGGTAATACAGTGCAAACTGTCTTCTCTATTTGAACCAATCCACTTTGCCCACCAGTGCAGGAATCGCTCATTTTGGTGGATGGGTTGCATCCACCAAGAAAGACTTGCAAATCAGTGACATTTTTATCTGTGCCATTGTCCTATACAATCTTATTAATAAAACTAGAAAGAAGCTCCTAGCAAGGTTACTGCAAAACTTCATTAGTAGATATTAACTTTGACAACTTTTCTGATTCTCAGGACAAGCCGCCTGCTGCTGGGGAACTAGTTCCAAAGTGGGTACTCCGGAGCCTTTGGGCTCCAAGGTAGATGTTCTACCTTGTGGCTAAGACCCTCAGGGAGATATTTTTACAGCTTTTTACACTGGCTGCTTTGATAAACACGTTTAGCTGTTCAGAGGTACCAGGGAAAGTCAAAGCTATTGATCTTTTTCCAGCAGTCCATCAAATGGCAAAATAGAAAAAAAAGCATCTGAATAGCTCTTAATGGATCTGCAAAGCTCCTAGAAGAAATCCTTGGATTCAAGGACCAATGAAATAAATCACAAAAGAAATGACCTACTAATATCTGGTACCAGGAATCTCAGCAGCAGTAATTTTGGCAATCACAGTTTCAACATCTATCAAGTATTTCAATTTTACCTACATACTGGCTAGATAATGCCACTAACTAAGATGTTGGCTGAATAGTACCGGGACAAATTCAAAATGGACTATGTATCTGAAAGCCCTCTCCTGTTAAGGTTGGCACCTCTGATATCCTGGATCTTTAATATCCTAAATAATTATGCTCTCACCACTACTTTCCTTTTTATAGGTCATTGAGGCTATAGCCATAATCATTCACTTTTGCTATGCACAGACCCAAGAGACTGCAGATGCTGAAAATATGCAGAAAAAAAGCAGCTGGAGAAACTCAGAAGGTCAGACAGCATTTGTGGAGGGAATTAGAGAGTCAGTGTTTCGGGTCGAGACCCTTCATCTGGATAGAATGATAGAGGGGAGATGACCAGTATAAAGAGGTAACGGGAACGGATGGGACAAGAGCTGGCAGGTGATAGGTCATCCAGGTGAGGAGGGGTGATGAACAAATGAAGAAGATAAGAGTGCAAATGGCAACGGGGGTGGGAGGTAATAAGTGGAGGCAATGACAGACTGCAAATGGTGAACTATGACAAGAAATGAAAATGAAGCATGGAACCAGATATGAACAGTGAGAAGGGTAGATGGGAATGGTTGGGGCAGGGGACCCAGTGCAAGGAATGTATGGGCGATAAACAATGAAGTAGGTGGAGGAGGGCACGAACCAGAGTATTGGAAATAGTGGGCCTGGAGCTATTACAGGAGAGACTGTGAAAATGGGCAGAGGGGAAGCAAGTTACCAGAAATTGGAGAGTTCAGTGCTCATACTGACAGTGTGTAGACTACCCAGATGGTGTTATTCCTCTAGCTGTACTAGGGCAGTGGTCCCCAACCACCGGGCCGCAAAGCATGAGTTACCAGGCCGTGAAGAAACGATATGATTTGGCGATATGAAACGATATGAGTCAGCTGCACCTTTCCTCATTCCCTGTCACGCACTGTTGAACTTGAAAGCACACAAGATCACCAGTGACCCAAGACCCAAATGACCCAAGACGTGCAAAGGAATGGGTCCGTGACCCATTTGTGAATGCCCCCGGTGAATCATCCATGTCAGCGCTGGAAAAAGATCAACTCCTCGAGCTTGCAAATGATGGTGGGCTGAAAAGTATGTTTGACATAACATCTCTGCCGACATTCTGGATCAAAGTCAAGGCTCAATATCCTGAGATAGCCAAGAAAGCAGTGAAGACGTTGCTTCCATTTCAAACATCATATCGCTGCGAAGTGGAGTTTTCTGCAATGTATGCAACAAAAACTAAATTGTGGAATAGACTGGACATAAGGAACTCCCTTTGAATATCACTGTCTCCCATCACCCTCGATGGGACCGTCTTGTTGCAGGAAAACAAGCCCAGGGCTCCCACTGACTCAGCAATATTGATGTGTTGCAATAATTTTATATGTTCATACGAGGAAAATATGAGCTGTGTGTTTAATATCCAAACGTTACTTAAAATGTTATGATGCTATTGACTTATAATTGACATCAATATTCATGCGAGGAAAATATGCGCTCTGTGTTTAATAGTAAATTCGTAGATAAACCCTTTTAGAGATTAAATTGAGTGTATTAGCCACTTATAAGTGACTTATAGTTGACTTATCACCTAATCACCTATATTCCAGTTATGATTAACGCACCCCCCCCCCCCCAGTTGGCCGGTCCGTAAGATATTGTCAATATTAAACCGGTCCGCGGTGCAACAAAGGTTGGGGACCCATGTACTAGGGATCCAGATAATAAACCAAAACATTACTGTGGTTTTTTTTCTTGGATGATTTTTTTCCATTGAGGTAGGGTGGGACTACAATTAGAGGTCATGGGTTAATGGGTAAAGGTGAAAAGTTTAAGGGGAACTTGAGGGGAAACTTTGTCACTCAGAAGATTGTGAGAGTGTGGAATGAACTGGCCACACAAGCTTGATTTCAGTGTCTAAGAGAGGTTTGGATAGGTACATGGATGGGAGGGGTATGGAGGGCTATAGCCCTGTTGCAGGTCAATGGGAGTAGGTAGTTTAGATGGCTTGCATGGGCTATATGGGCCAAAGAGCCTGTTACTGTGCTGTACTTTCTATGACTGTTTCTTCGGGACTTGTTGATTGCAGGGTACTACCCTGTAACAGAATGCAGATGAAGAGGGTTGTTGTACCTGAGTGTTCAATCAATGAGAGTAAAATTTAAATAAACATTGTGTGCTAAACGTAGAGAACACACTGCATATTTAATAAAGAAAACTACTCCACACTGTTATCAGTTGAAAATGAGTGCTGCTTCTGGGTTGTGCTCAATCCAGTTTACCAACGGGATACCCCCACCCACAGATATCTGGTTCAGATACCGAGTGCCTGGCTTTCCAATCTTCAACACTGTGGAGCTGATGAAGTCACCATGTGATCTGACGTCTCAGCACAAGTAAAGGTCAAAGGTAAAATACCATTTTATGGTCAAAGTATGCATGTATAATAAAACTCTATTTGTCTACTCCAGGTAGCCATTAAATGCAGGAAGACCATGGGGTCGCTGAAAGGAAAGCCATCAGCCCCTGCTGTCATGATAAAGAAAAGAAACAAAACTCATAAACCCCAAAATTCCTCCCCTCACCTACAGCAAAAACAACCACCAAACGATCAATGACCCTCTACACAACAATCCCTGGCCCGCTCACTTGCAGAAAAGAACAGGGAAAGTAGCACCAAATCCCCATCCTCCCTACACACAAAAAACTAACAGATCACACGCCACCCACCCCCACAAACTGACCACAAGAAAATCGACATTAAAGATTGAAGGAAACCAATATAAAGTACAGTCCAATATTCACATAAATCTGCCGCATACAAGGAGAGCAGCCGTATGAACTCGGTCCTTCTGTAAAGAGTGACTGCCGGCCCGGCTCCTAACATTGCTGATCCAGGGCAGAATGCTGCCCACCCGATTATGGTGACTTGCTGAATGGTTTCAGCCCAAAACATCGACTGTACTTTTTCCTATAGATGCTGCCTGGCCTGCTGAGTTCCTCCAGCATTTTCTGTGTGCTGCTTGGATTTCCAGCATCTGCAGATATTCTCTTGTTTGCTATTTTGTCAGACAAGGATCTACATTGAATTGGATCGGATCTCTGATGCGCCGTCAAATCAAAGAGCTGGCTCCTGAAAGGGCTAGATACAAAGTTCTACCTCACCTGGAAGCCAATAAGGAAGGGTTCTGACAGATATGGCAACCTCTGTGATGAAGTAAGTCTTAGCTTAGAGAGAATCTGCATAGGCTGAGGACATTATTTCAAATGGCAACATTTATCCCATGATATTCCCAAAAAAATAGAACTGATGTTAAGAGACTGGTCAAAAAAAATTTTTTTTAATTATTTTCACTGAGCTGAGGTGAGAAAGGGAAGAAGGGAGGAAGTTTCAAAGTTCTATACCATATTACCTGGAGATGAGATAAAGAAATTTTGGGGTGTGCAAATTATTGCATTTACAGCAGCGCAGAATTTCAAATGGACTTGAACTGGAGAAGATTGTGGCATGAAAGCAGAACAGGGCCACGAAGGGAACCAAATGAGAGGATGAATTATAATGTGAGTCACTTTAAAACCTGAATATAGAGTAAAACAGTAACTGAGGTACGTTGGGTGAATGGGACATAATGCAAGGTAATATGCATGGAGCAGTACATTGAATAAACTAAACCATATCATCATCATCATCATCATCATCATTTAATGCTGCCGGATGATGTAGGTGATCATGGTCTCATGACCAAATTTGTACTTGGTGAATTTTTCTATAGAAGTGGTTTGTCAATGACTTCTTCTGGCCAGTGTCTTTACAAGATGGGTGACCCCAGCAATTATTAATACTCTTCAGAGATTGTCTGCCTGGTGTCAGTGGTCGCATAACCAGAATTTGTAATTTACACCAACTTCTCATATGACTGTCTCCCACCTGCTTCCATGACTTAACATAACCCTGACTGGGTAGGGTTATGCAGGTGCAACGCCTTTCCCAAGGGTGACCTACAGGTTACCAGAGGGAAGGAGCACATTACACCTCCTTTGATAGAGATGTATCTCCATATCACCACCCAAATAGATGGTTAAATATTAATATGAGAACGCTGAGACTTGAAATGATGACAGAAGATCTTAGTGATAGAACTGCTGAGCAAAAGAAATGATAATGTAATGGAGGCACTTGTTATATGTGCTCAGCAACCTAGCTTAGAGTTAAATAAGAAGAGAGTCTGCCTCGTCAGTAAGGTGCAAATACTCAGAATGGCAGTGTGATCAGTAGCAGAGCTTGCACTGGGTATTGACATCGAAAGCTTAGATCAGCCAGTAGTTAATTGGAGTAAAGTGCTCTCAACTCAATCTGAAAGTCCGCAGCAGATCCAATGGATTTGGTAGGCATTGGATGGAAACTAATATCAAGCTGTTGGATGGTGTTAACAGGGGGAGGAGTAAAGGTAGATTGAGACTCCTGAGGTAATGCTGAGTGGAAAAGAGAAAGTACTGTTTCCAAAGATTGTCCAGCTCTGTTTGGATACCTACAATGGAAGCTCAGCAAAATTTAATAGGAGAGCAAAATCAGTACAGGAAGGTGGAAATACAATGAGACTGCAGACAAGGATGTTAAAACTGGATGTAAGGGAGAGGTGGTGAAAAAGGGAGCACTTACCCCCAGATTTGAGTAATGTTTAGCTACCGATATGACCTATATTTTAGCCTTATTCTGCAACTCTACAGTCAGAAGTATTGAAAGAAGTGTTAAATATTCAAGAAAACTATGCAATTTCAGAACTGTCCATAACTGGTTTCATCACAGCTTGGTATAGAAACAACAATTCTCAGGAACAGAAAAGACTACAGAAAGAGGTGGAAACAACCCAGACCATCACAGGCAAAGCACCCTCCCTCCCTCCCTCAACATTGAGTGAATTTTCATGGAGAACTGCCACAACAAAGTGGCAAACATCATCAAAGACCTACAACGTCTAGGGCCATGCTCTCTTCTCACTACTACCATCAGATAGGAGGTAGAGCGGCAGACTTAGGTCACACACCACCAGGTTTAGGAACAAGTAATTACCACACAACCATCAGGCTCCTGAACTATTCACCATTCTGAACTGTTTCTACGAATTACTGACTCATTTTCAAGGTCTCTTTACAACTCATGTTCTCTGTATTTTTTTTTGCACAGTTTGTCTTTTGAACAGTGGCGTTTGTCAGTCTTTGTCTGTTTATATACGGATGTTGCAAAATTCTATTGTATTTCTTTTCCCCTATAAATGCCTACAAGAAAATGAAACTCCAGGTATTACATACAAGGTAACATATACATACTTTGATAGTACATTTATTTTGAACTTGCAGCTTTCTATTTATTGAAATGCTAAATCAAAGCAATATCATATAGCATTAAATAGATCACTAGCACAGGACAAGTAAAATATGTGAACTATGAAACTCTGATATGTGTATGTTGGTACGTAAGCTCTATGCTGTTGACTTGAAATACTTATTGTATTATCAAGCAGCAATTCTTCAGCTTAAAGAAATACCAAAGTGCCTAGTTAGGAAATGCACTGCAGTGCACCAGTTGTAATATTTATGTTCCACAAAGAATTCATACATTCCATTTTTAACTGTGATGCATTGACTCATTGAGCTTTTGCTTTCCAACAAATGTTTTCTCAACGAATATATATGACACTAATTCACAGAAAATGGATAAATGAGGATAAGTGCAGTGAAATACCTAATAGCTGCAGTGCAGCCTGTCTTAATCAGTAGACACGGTACAGTACTTAATGCATGTTTTAAATCCTGCCCATATCATTCCCTCTACATTCTAATGTCTGAGAAAATTAACTTTCTCTTTGATAATGTTATTTTAACCAAGCCTGATTACCATCAGCTATAAACCATAGGAGCAGAATTGGGCAATTTAGCCCATTGAGTTTGCTTCACCATTCCATCATGGCCGATTTATAATCCCTCTCAAACTCATTCTCCTGCCTTCTCTCTGTAACCTTTGTTGCCCTGACTAATCAAGAAGTTATCATCCTCTGCTTTAAATATACCCAATGACCTGACCACCGCAGCCATCTGTGGAAATGAATTCCACAGATTCACTGCTGTCTAAGAAGGGAGAACGTCGACTCAGACCATGAGAGGCCTGCATCGGGCATTTTCATGCCTTACAAGGCGCAGATTGGAGGTCTGTGTGGGGTGCCACTCCTCGCACAGACATTTGAGCAATGTGTGATTAAGTGCCCTGCTCAAGGACACAAACACGCTGCCATAGCTGAGGCTCGAACCAACGACCTTGAGATCACTAGACAAATGCCTTAACCACTTGGCCACGTGCCCAACTACCATCTAAGAAATTCCTGCTCATCTCTCATCTAAATAGACGTCCCTCTATTCTGAGGCTGTGCCCTCTGGTTCTAGACTTCCCCACTAGAGGAAGCATCCTCTCCACATCTACTCTTTCAATATTTGATCAATTTCAATGTGATATCCCTCCCACCACCTTATCCTTCTAAACAGCAGCGAGTATAGGCCCAAAGCCATAAAATGCTCTGCATACGTTAATACTTACATTCCTGGAATCATTCTTGTGAACCTCCCCTGGACCCTTCGCAATGCTAGCAGAACTTTTTTCAAATTAGTGTCTCAAAACTGCTCACAATATTCCAAGCACAGTCTGACCAATGCCTTTATATAGCCTCAGCATTACATCCTTGCTTTTATATTCTAGTCCTCGAAATGAATGCATGTCTTTGCATATTCTCTTAATCTGCCCAAGTTCTTCTGCAATCTCCCAGCTTCCTCAACATTACCTACCACCCAACTATCTTCATGTTGTCCGCGAACTTGCTGAGAAAGCCACCTATTCTGTCATTCAATTCAGTGACGTATTGTATAACATGAAAAGACGCAAACACTGATCCCTGTGGGACATCATGAGTGACGGGCAGCCAAGCAGAAAATACCCCTTTATTCCCACGCTTTATCTCCTGCCAGTCAGCCAATCTTCTATTCATGCTAGAATCTTTCCTGTAATGCCATGGGCTCTTATGTTAAACAGCCTCATGTGTGGTACCTTGTCAAAGACCTTTCGAAAATCCAAATAAGCAACATCCACTGATTCTATTTGTTTATCCTGCCTGTTATTTCCTCAAAGAATTCTAACAGATTTGTCAGGCAAATGGAACCATGGAAAATGGAAATACACCATGCTACTTTGGCCTATTTTATCATGTGTCTCCAAGTACCCCAAAACCTCATCCTTAATACTGCACTCCAACCTCTGTAAGAAAACTACCTGCACAAATTAACTTCAGATTTTCAAGTGGTTTTAATTACTAATTCCAATATGTCAAACGAGAGAAATTCTGCAGATGCTGGGAACCCAAGTGACACATTCAGAATGCTGGGGGAACTCAACAAGTCAGGCAGCACCTGGGCAAAAGAGTATAGTCAACGTTTTGGGCTGAGACCCTTCATCATGACTGGAGAAAACTGATGAGGAGCCACACTAAGATGGTGGGGGGAGGGGAAGAAGAACTCTTTTCATTGTTAACAGCTGATGGGACATCAACTGTCTCAACTTCACCACTCCTCTCTCCATTTCCAAATTCATTCCTTCCAAACGCACTGCTCTCCATTCCCTCCGCACAAATCCTAACTTCATCATCAAACTCACAGATAAAGGGGGTGCTGTAGTAGTCTGGTGGACTGACCTCTACCTTGCTGAGACCCAGAGACAACTGTCAGACACATCCTCTTACTCACCCCTCTAACAGGATCCCACTAAGGAGCACCAGACCATTGTCTCCCACACTATCACTGATCTGATTCACTCTGGGGATCTCCCATCCACTGCCACCAACCTCATAGTACCTTTACCCCACACCTCCCATTTCTACTTTCTACCTAAGATCCACAAACCTGCCTGTCCCCGTGGACCCATTATTGCTGCTTGTTTCTGCTTGCCTTGACTCAGTTTTATCCTATCTGGTTCCTACCTACATTCATGAAACTTAGCACCTTTTTGATCTTTTCAATGATTTCAAGTTCCCTGGCCCGAGCATCTTATTTTCACTATGGATGTCCAGACCCTATACACCTCCATCCCCCACCAGGACAGCCTCAAAGCTCTCCGTTTCATTCTGGACACCGGACCCAACCAGTTCCCCTACACCACTATTCTCCTCTGTCTGGCGGAACTTGTCCTCATGCTCAATAATTTCTCCTTGGTCTCCTCCCACTTCCTTCAAACAGAAAGTGTAGCTACGGGTACTCGCATGGGTCCCAGCTATATCTGCCTTTTTGTTGGGTACGTGGAACAGTCCGTGTTCCAAGCCTACACTGACTGGTGTCACTCTCCAATATTTCCTACGCTACATCGATGACTGCATTAATGCAGCATCCTGCACCCATATGGAGCTCATTGACTTCATCAACTGTGCCTCCAACTTCCACCCTGCCCTCAAATTTATCTGGTCCATTTCTGACACCTCCCGACCCTTTCTCGAACTCTCTGTCTCTATCTCTGGAGACTGCTTATCAAATGATGTCTATGATAAATCCACTGATTCTCACAGCTACCTGGATTATACCTTTTCCCACCCTGTTAATTGTAAAAATGCCATCCCCTTCTCTCAATTCCTCAGTCTCCACCACATGTGCTCTCTGCATGAGGATTTTCATTCCAGAACAAAGGAGATATTCTCCTTCTTCAAAGAAAGGGGCTCCCCTTCCTCCACCATCAACGCTACCCTCAACTGCATCTCTTCCGTTTTGCACATGTCACCAAGCATATGTTTCACTCACCCCCACTTTCTGCTTTCTGCAGCGATCGCTCCCTATGAGACTCCCTTGTCTATTCATCCCTCCCCACTGATCTCCCTTCTTGCACTTACCCTTGCAAGCAGAACAAGGGCTACACCTGCCCCTAAGACTCCTTCCTCATGACCATTCAGGGCCCCAAACAGTCTTTCCAGGTGAGGCGACACTTCACCTGTGAGTCTGTTGGGGTCATATACTGCTTCTGATGCTCCCCGTGTTGACTCCTGTATATCGGTGAGACCCGACGCAGAGTGGGAGATTGTTCCGCTGAGAATTTACACTCCATCCACCAGAAAAAGTCAGATCACCCACTGGCCACGCATTTAAGTTCCACTTTCCATTCCAATTCCTCCTCTACTGTCATGATGAGGTCAGACTCAGGTTGGAGAAGCAACACCATATATTTCATTTGAGTAGCCTCCAACCTGATGGCATGTATATCGATATCTCAAACTTTTAGTAATGGCCCTCTCTCTCCTTCACCATTGCCTATTCCCATTTCCATCTCTCACCTTATCTGCTTACTTGTCCATCACCTCCCTCTGGTGCTCCTCCCTGCTTTTCTTTCTTCTATGGCCTTCTGTCCTCTATCAGAATCTCCCTTCTCCAGCCCTGTATCTCTTTCACCAAACGACTTCCCAGCTCTTTACTTCACCCCTCCCCTCCTCCTGGTTTCATCTATCACCTTGTGTTTCTTCCTCCGCTCCCCCCACATCTTTTTTTCCCAGTCTTGCTGAAGGGTCTCGCCCGAAACATCGACTGTATTCTTTTCCATAAGATGCTGCCTGGCCTACTGAATTCCAATATATCGTTATTTTTGTCTCTGAAGTTTTCTAGTTTAAGTAAGTCGATGCATTTTTGTCATTCTTCTTCCCAATCTGCTTTCCAAAATGAATTATTTTTATTAATTGGAGGAGAAGAATATCACTGGTGCTTAAACATACTTAAGCATATTTACCAATTAATGGCAATGTAACTGAAAATTAGTTAAAAGTGTTTTCTATAATGGGGCGGGGGAGGGTAACAGATTGATTGACCTGCAAATCTATGGTTTCTGGAGTAACTGTTGGTACAAGCCTTAATTTCCGGGAAGAAGATGGTGGGATTGTAGGAGTGGCTTTCCAGTTACTAATTTGACAAAAATGTTACCACCTGCTGACCGATGTAGCCGGACTTCCATGGTGCAAAACTTTTCCCTTATCCTCCTTCAGTTATTGACTTTGCCATTCAGCAGAGCTGCTGGTGCGCTCTCCCAGTATAATGACGCCACCAAGTGGTGGGAAGCCATTGTCTGAGCACAATTGATGCAGTAGGGGAATGAAGTTAAAAGACAGTGTCCATAATAACAGCCAACAAAATAAAGGCAGAAAACTGCCCCTAATATTTTGAAAAATGTTTCAATTTTTTTCAGAAGTCCTACTTTCTTCCAGATGATTGACATGGAAGATCTAGTGGTATTTTGCAGCTGCCTTTCTTTCTCAGGGGATGTGTACAAACACTTCCACATCAATCACATAAATAAAAGGAATAAAGAACACATCAGGATCAGTCACATGACTGGCTTACCTGCAATGCTGAATTCACTATCTGTAAAACTAATGTCTGTAAACAACAAGGCAATAACACTCCAAAATCTCGTCATCTCAAGGATTGTTGTAGTTCTTGCAGGTCACTCGTCCCAGGCTTAGAAATCACTGCAGACATTGAGCTAGACCCAACCATCTTCATTTGTTTTGCCAAAGACCCTCGTTCCATCCAAAGGTCAGAAGTGGGATTACACACTATGTTCAGTTCCCTCTATAAGTCATCAGCAAATGAAGCAGTCCATGTCCATATAGAGCAAGACCAGGCAACATGTAGGGATGGGCAAGTAACATTCACACCTTCAAAGCAATGAATTGAAATTGGAAATGGAATTGTTTATTTCTGTCATGTGTACCAAGGTACAATGAAAAGTTTGTTTGCATTTTGTTCTTATAGATCAGATCATTACTCAGTGCATTGAGAAAGAACAAGGTAAAACAATAGCAGTGCAGAATGAAGTGTAATATCTGTAGGAAAAGTACAGTGCAGGTAAGCAATAAAGTGTAAGTTCAGAACAAGACAGATAGTGTGATCAAAAATCCAACTTAATACCGAGCGATCAATTTAATAGCCTTATGACAGTGGGATAGAAGTGTCTTTGATCCCTGACCTGTGCTTTCAGGCTTTTGTATTATCTTCCTGATAGAACAGGAGAGAAGATGGGTGCAGTCTGGCTGCTCTGCTAGGCAGTAAAAAGCACAGAGTCCATGGAGTGGTGGCTGATTTCCATGATGACCGTTTCCTCTTTTCTAGGCGTTCTTGGTGGTTTTCCTGGTAAATTCTTATACCCTTCATTGAAGAGTTTCGTTGCTAGTTTTGTCACAACCAGGGATTGTTTGTCAGGTTCTTTTGTCAGTCATTATGTCACCTGGTAGGTATGCATTGTCTTTGGATTGATTAAGTTTTATGTCTAATTGCTTGTCTTTACACCAGCCCTAGTTTGTCACTTTGTTTTCCAGGCGTCTTATCTGGGGTCAGTAGGGATTGATCTTCATTCTTATAACATTTATTTAATTTTGGATAATTTAACTGGCAAGGTATTGTCAATGTCCAGAATTCCTACATGCTCCAGGCTTTCAGGGAGGTAAGGCAACCCCTCTGTGTAGGGTCGTTGTGGCTCTTTGCCTGATGAAACTCTGACTGAGTTCTTCTCTGAATCTTCAGTGATTCCTCTTCATCAAGATCCTGTATAGTTTGCTAGAGCTCTTAGTTTTGCTGGCTAACTGAAGTAAGAAATGTTTAGTTTTGTTGAACTGCTGAAGTCTCTGTGATTCCTGCACTTGAGTTCCCGTGACCATTACAGGTTTGTTGGCAGAGTATGGGAGTTGCTGGGTTGTGAGAAGGCAGGCTGTGTTAGAATGTAGTTTGGCACAGCTGATGAGTTTATCACATTTCGTACATTGGTGCCGATGCACGTGCACCATCACCTGTGTGACGAAGGGAGTCCAGCTTTCCACGCACTGTGAGTTTGCCAGACTGTCATGGTCAGCAGCACCTGTGACAGATCTAGTGCTAAGGATAAACATGAAAGATCAGCTGGTGGTGCCAGCGAGTCAAGGATCACCCTCATTGCCCTCACCTTCCTAAGGAGGGCAATAACCATCAGTGGACCCTCTCTCTTGGATTATTGATTGCAGTTTGATGAGTTGGAAATGTGGTCAAATAACTTTGTTCTGGAGAAGTCAAAGCTCAGCTGTTCATAGACTGTTGATGCTTCATGTCAGAACTGGTTGGAAGTGATGCTTAGGCAATTATAACAGAAGCTCAAGGCCCCTTGGAGAACTGGAATAAATGCAAAGAAGGAAACTGATCTTCTGTCAGTGAGCTGTGCCTGACCAGATGGTGCAAGGCAAAGAATCAAGGATTTACAGCCACTTCCATCTGTGTGATCAAAATGCATCCCATGTTCAGAGTGGATCTTTATTAATTTAACACTGCAAACAATAACATGAGCAGACAACATAAGTGGAAAAATGTTAATTACATCTTAATCTCCCAAGTGTCTCACTGTCTACATTGTTCTTCTTATTTACGGACTAAGCCTGATCATGACATTTCCAGCTTTCTTTCCTTCTCTGAACCAATGTATGACAGTAATTAGATTCCTCTGATTTAATCAGGATCACAAATATATCTGCAGCTGATTTAATAAATTGAAGATAGTTGCAGCAATTGCATTGTACTTGGTTGCTGGATTGAAAAGATGATTCATTTGAAAAGAGGGAGATCTCAATTTTGATAGAGTTGAAGTTGGCAGAAAATAATTGAGCCTCAGCATAAATTTATCATCTCATCTTGACATTACTTTGCATCATTAATCAGTAATTTCAATTTATTATTTAAAAATATACTGATGAATGTACTTTCCATCAAGCTAGTGTAATATCTTGTACAGTCAAATTGCCAGAAGGGAATTTTCATCCTCTGCCTCGATAGATCTAGAGATGAGCACAAGGGAAGAAGAGGGCACTAATTATCCTAGGCTGCCATTTCTTTTCTGGCAATATGAGTGAAATTAATGGGCAGGATCATGCTGACTTCTGTGATGTTTTCAATCAGAACTGCAAGCACGCAAGCAGCAAAACTAAAGTAAGCTCCACGTACAGACTGAAAAACAGGAGTACACATCAGTCAGTTCACTCCACTGTAGGAGAACCCACAGGTTCCAATGGAAGGGCACTCTACAGCATTACAGAGAGAAACCTCCACTCAGAAGGTTCCTGGTCAGATCTCATTCAAAATCCAAGATATCATTTCAGGATTTTTTTAGAGTAAGGACTTTGAAAACAGTAGAGAAGGCAATATACTTAAGAAATATTTTATATGTATACAGTGTATGTTTGTATAACCGTACTGAAATATGCCTTTTGATTTTGTGCTTTACATTCTATGATTTCACTTGTTTTTTTTTGTTGCCACTTGCATGGGGGGTGTTTGATGTTTTTCTTTGAACAGGTTGGTTCAATAGTCCTTTGTTTCATGACAGTCTGTGGGGAAGACAAATTTCAGGGTTACATGCTGCATGCAATCTTTGATCATAAATGTACTTTGAATATATATATGTATACATTCAAAATAATTTAATGTTTTAATATATATGAAATATATATGTGAATATATAATCTATATATATAACACATATAACATAGTGCCTTAATAACTTTGTGTATTTTTAGTATTCTTTTTTTTTAATTTTATTTTTATTTGGATAAGGAATTCACAAATATCATGTACTTTTTTCACACATATAACCTTTTCCATTTTTTATATGTATAAAACTGCAATTATTTATACATTCTTAAGTACACATTGAGATGATATAAAAGGAAAATAAACATTTAAATAGATAATTATGTACTGTGGTAAATCTAACCTATTAGGCTAAGTAATGAAATTAGTTGTTAAGAAAAATGGTAATAATAGTTTCCACACAACCCTTCTGGACCATTTCCACTGGTCCAAAATGTTGTATACAAGTCTATATATCAACCATTGTAGGTGTTTATATCCTAATTTGTTCATGCTTGCTCCTGCCCGCAGACATAATTATACAATCCCTATGTACTTATTTACTTAAATTTTTCATTTTTTTAAACCTTTCCCAAATCTTTTAGTATTCTAAATATTTTCCAATTGTTTTACTTTCTAAGATATCCACTTCAAATATAATCTGTCTGAAATAACAGGGGTGTTTAAAAAATAAATAAAATCAATGACAATTTCTAAGCTATCAAATCTCCTCCTCCATCTTTTGTAGTTTTCCAAGTTAATTAGGTAATTACACGGTAGAAGCCTTGTACAGCCCGAACTGGTGCCTGGACATTGACTAGACCCTGCAGGTCGACTGAGTTGAAGAGAGGCAGCAAAGTAGATCATTTACATCTGCCCTAGTAGTTTGGGTGTTGGTCATTCTGGGCTGAAGACCATCATAATCTGACATTAGGTCTGAATGCACATTACTCTGTCAATCATTGAATTAGACTTCTATCAACGCTTTCAAAAATTGGTTGATTTTGGTAGTCAGGAATTAAGACATTTAAAAACAGAATTACAAAAATATTTTGAATAATTTAAATATGTTTTGCAAACATCCTCTGCCAAAGAAATCAATGGGGAAAAGCTCCTTAGTCAGAGCCAATCAGGAATGCACATGTTCAGGGAGATCCTCCTGATACCCAAGAAGGGATATGCTCGTGCTCCCTGACAAATACAGGCTCTTTGCACTTTTGAATGCATCAATCCTGAGATCGTTATTGTGCAAGAGCATCAATTCCTTTCAAATCCAACAGAGAGAACTGAGATGAATGTTTATTTCATTGGATTAATATAAAGGCTCTTACTCTCTTTCATTGCAAAAGCAACATAATAATAGAATCCCAAGGTTAATTAATTGGCAATAAAACAAATTTACCTCATTCATTCCTGACAATGTTCAAACGTTGCATGATTGCCTTTCTATTGGATTATTTAATTGCCTTTGGGCTCTAAACAGTAAACAATTGAAGTATTCCCTGTTCCTGATTGAGTACAACTACCCCATGTGTGAACTACATTTTACACCGAGCAGGTAATCCTGTTGTAATACCTCAAGTCTTAGACTAATTCTTTACCACTGGACTACTGAGACCTATTTAACATTTATTGACCATATTTCATATTCAATAATAGGTTATCTAAATATATTCAGCCAAATAATATAGGATCAAATGGTAGTGATTACTGTTATTAGTAACAATGCAGAGTTTATTGTTCATACATAAAGTAAAAATGAGGATGGCAAAATAAATACCAATCTGGACCATTTATCAGTATTAAATACAAAAAATTACTTGAAAAATTAAGAAATCTATGCACTTGGATGAAGAATATCAGATGGTTTAGTCCAAATCTATCACTTTGTAGATTCTTGTCATGTGATCTTTTCATAACTGTAGCAGAGAGTAAAACTTCAATACAGACACAGTGCAGATACTATCAGGTGATGATGCAAATACAACACAATTTTGTGTGGTTGTACATGTCACATCTTATCGAAATGGCAGCAAATGAAATCACGACATATGGTTAGTAGTTTGCAGAATTCCATGGGTATTCTACCTCATTAGTGGATATATGAATGAAATATGCTCATTTGTGGCTGAGAAATCATGCACTAAAACATCATGGCAATGCTTACAATTGTTATTTTAAATATTTTCTTTGTATACTTCTGTTCAAAATTTTTTTTAAATTCTAGGACGTAGAAGCTTGAATGACTACAAAAAAATTATTCATATGCTCTTGTATATGAAATATGTGAGCTTAATTCAGCAGCCTCAGGATTGTATTTCACAAAAGTGTTTTCACTTCAAACCTGACAGGGAAGAAGGGGTAACAAATGGCTGAGGGTTTATCAATGACCAGAGTTTACGTAATCAACAATCAGGCTCTGGAACCAGTGGGGATAACTTAATTAAAACATATACAAAATGCTAGAGGAACTTGGCAAGCCAGGCAGCATCTATGGAAAAAAGTACAGTAGGTGTTTCAGACCGAAACCTTTCAGCAAGACTGGAGAAAAGAAGCTGAGGAGTAGATTTGAAAGGTGGGGGAGGGGAGAGAGAAATACCAGGTGACAGGTGAAGCTTGGAGGAGGGGGGATGAAACAAAGAGTTAGGAAGTTGATTGGTGAAAGAGACAGAAGACTATGGAAGAAGAGAAAAAGAAAGGGGGTTGCGGGGAGGAGCACCAGAGAGAGGCGATGATCAGGCAAGGAGATAACATGAGAGAGGAATGGGGGGGGTGGGGAGGAGGCATTACTGGAAGTTTGAGAAATAGATGTTCATGCCATCAGGTTGGAGACCACCCAAACGGAATATAAGGTGTTGTTCCTCCAACCTAAGTGTGGCCTCATCACTTCAGTGGATGAGCATATTGGAATGGGAATGAGAAGTGGAATTAACATAAGTTGCTACTTGTTCTGGCGGATAGAGCGTAGATGCTCAGTGAAGTCGTCTCCCAATCTACGTCGGGTCACTGTAATACAAGAGGCCACACTGGGAGCACTAAACTTAGGGTATGACCCCAACAGACTCACAGTTGAAGTGTAGTCTCAGCTGGAAGGTCTGTTTGGGGCCCTGAATGGTAGTGAGGGAGGAGGTGTAGGGGCAGGTGAAGCACTTGTTCCACTTACAACGATAAGTGCCAGGAGGGTGATCAGTAAGGAGGGACAAATGGACGAGGGAGTCACGTAGGGAGTGATCCCTGCAGAAAGTGGGGTGGAGGGAAAGATATGTTTGGTGGGATCCATTTGGCGGAAGGCTGGTGGAGTGGTAGGTGAGGACAAGAGGAACCCTATCCCTGGTAGCGTAGTAGGAGGATGGGGTAAGAGCAAATGTGCGTGAAATGGAAGAAATGCAGGTAAAGGCAGCACTGATAGCGGAGGAAGGGAAGCCTCTTTCTTTGAAAAAGGAGGACATCTCCATTATAGAATGAAAAGCCTCACCCTGAGAGCAGATGCAGCGGAGACGGAGGAGTTGAGAGAAGGGCTTGGCGTTTTTACGAGTAGCAGGGTGGCACGAGGTATAGTCCAAGTAGCTGTGAGAGTCTGTTGGTTTATAAAAGACATCGGTGTATAATAGGGTCAGTGAGATTGAGAAAGGGAGGGAAGTGTCGGAAATGGACCAGGTGAATTTGAGGGCCAGGTGGAAGTTGGAGACAAAGTGGATGAAATCGACGAGTTCAGTACGGGTGCAGGAAGCAGCACCAATGCAGTCATCGATGTAGTGTAGGAAAAGTGCGGGACGGTCACCTGTGTAGGCTTGCAACATAGACTGTTCCACGTAGCCAACAAACAGGCAGGCACAGTTGGAATCCTCCACTGCCGGGATAAGGCCACACTTAGGTTGGAGGAACAACACCTTATATTCCGTTTGGGTAGCCTCCAACTTGCTAGCACGAGCATCAATTTCTCAAGCTTCCAGTAATGTTTCCACACCTTCCCCCTTCACCATTTCCCATTCCCTTGTCCCTCTCTCATGTCATCTCCTTGCCCACCCATCACCTCCCTCTGGTGCTCCTCCCCCCTCACACTCCTTTTCTTCTTTCTTCCATGGCCTTCGATCTCATTCAACAATCAACTTCCTAGTTCTCTGCTTCATCCCTCCCCCTCCAAGTTTCACCTATCACCTGATGTTTCTCTCTCCCCTCCTCCCACCTTTCAAATATTTTTTTCTCCAGACCTGCCGAAGGGTTTCGGCCCTTTTTCCATAGGTGCTACCTGGCCTGCTGAGTTCCTACTTCATAATGTGTGTGTTGCTCGGATTTCCAGCATCTGCAGACTTTCTCTTGTTTGCGATTTGATAATTTCACTTAACTTCACTTGCCTCATCATTGAAATAGTCCCATATCAAATGGATTCACTTTCAAGGACTCTTCATCTCATGTTCTTTATATTTATTGCTTATTTATTTATTATCATTAATTCCCCTTTTTGCATTTGCACAGTTTGTTGTCTTCTGCATTCTGGTTGAACACTAGTTGGGTGGTTCTTTGATTTTGTTATGATTATTTCGTAGCTTGGGGAAAAAATACACACGCAGGACAACAAATACTTTTCTGGGTCCTTCCTTTATCTTTTTTAGATGTTTTAATGCGGAAAGAGGATATCAAACTATAAACAACAAAATGAATTTAAAAAAAAACACAGTTCCTGCTATTACAATCTCAACTTAATTTTGGTCCATACCCTTGTTACATATGCAGTATAAAAATAACTAAAACAAAATATACGAAACCAATATGTTAGTAGCAATTTTTGGCACACATGTGTTTAACTTCCAAACACACATAGGCTAGACCCTGAAACTAGATCTCCTTGCTCATACTACTAGGTCAGAAAGGATCGTCGCACAGCTGCGCTACCTTACTTGCGAAAATCCTCATCGCCAAACCTGAGAAAAGCACCTGAATGTCATTCTCTTTGGAACATGGTAACTCTTCTTTCTATTCACCCAAGAAAAGTAACATCACCATTAAAGGCACAGGCAGCCATTTTAGCATTACCAGAGTGAAAACGTAAGTGCACTTTAACAGTAAAAAATGATATTCAATGGTCACCTTACAATTATCATTCTATTGAGTATGCCTGCAAGAAAATCAATAATGAATCTCAAGGTTGTATGTTATGATAGTAAATTTACTTTGAACTTTAAACATTAATAACTGGGGATATGTCCAACCAGAATTGACAGGATTATTTACAAGAATGGACACAACTAGAATATTTTTTATCCCCTGCTTACAAGATGCTCACTGAAGAAGTGCTGGATATATGACGTCAAGACTAACTTGTCTTAGAGATGTGAAATAATCAGTTGCGCTCTGAACCGTTGCCAGAGTGAGTTAGTTCAACCACAATATTGAAGCTGAGCTGATGGGTGGAAATTTTCTACCACCAGTGGTAATAAGACAAGAAGACCGCTCTGAGAGTGCAGCAAGCAAGATTTAACATGTTAGACATTTAATTGCTTGTCTCCCTTTGCAACTTCAGCCCTGTGCTTCCAAACAATTAAAGGTTAACAGACACGGAAACCAAATGGAATCACATTTCAACTGGATGTTGTACAAATGTCAATGGTGCCATGGGACAATCTGCCAAGAAAATAAAAATGTTTATTCCAATGCTTTTCATTTAGATTTATACATGCTCTGTTGAATATACTCATATAAGCATAATTTTCAGGTTGAATTGCTGGTGAGGAAAGCAAATGTAATGTTAGCATTCATTTCAAGGATGGAATGCGGAGGCTGTATAAGGCACTGGTAAGGCCTCACTCGGAGTATCGTGAACAGTTTTGGGCCTATTATCTAAGAAAGGATGGGCTGACATCAGAGAGAGTTCAGAGGAGGTTCACAAGAATGATTCCAGGAATGAAGGAGTTATCATATGAGCAGTGATTGATAACTCTGGGCTTGTGCTACCTGGAATTTAGGAGAATGAAGTGTGATCTCATTGAAACCTATCAAATGTTGAAAGGCCTTGATAGAGTGGATGTTTCCTTTGATGGTGCAGTCTAGGACCAGAAGGCGCAGCCTCAAAATAGAACAGAGTTGAGGAGGAATTTCTTTAGCCAGAGGGTGGTGAATCTGTGAAATACATTACCACAGGCAGCTGTGGAGGCCAGGTCACTGGGGGCATTAAAGGCAGAGGCTAATAAATTCTTGGTTAGTCAGAGTGTGAAAGGTTATGAGAAGAAAGCAGGAGAATCGGGTTGAGAGGGAAATGGATTGGCCATGATGAAATGGCGGAGCAGACTCCAGGGGCCAAATGCCCTAATTCTGCTCCTATTTCATATGGTTTTTTGGGCTGTTTTTGATAATTTCCACCTAGATTCTTTAGCTAGGAATAACAATGTTCCGACTTCCCTATGAATCTGTTCTGTTGACTTATTATTCAGAATATTCATTATCCATCAAATGCATAAACACTCACTATCATTCTTAAATGGAGCTTCCTTCAGTACAACTAAAAGCTGTCTTTATGATGGAATTTGTTTTTACTAGAAATACCACAACATTGCAATTGAACATCTTTCACTGACACAAGTGGATAATCCTAACTCTTGAAGCTGTGTGAATATTTAAATGTTTGAAACAATTGGATAAATTTAAATGCCCTGTTAACCATCAAAGACAAGTATCTAAAGGGGAAGATTAATTAATTATTGTCTGTTTTTTAATCTGGTAAAATAGCAGCGAGCTCACATGCAATGGCTTCTGCAGGGCCATCCAATGGTGTTAATGCCTTTTGTAAACATGTTTTTTTGCAATCACAGGACTCCGCTGGACATTGAGGGTTTGGAGTTCATTAGGTCTGCTCTATCAGGGAGTTGTTTGTGGGTGGAGGAGCTGGAGGGGCTGGGATTGGTGCTGATCATGCTGCTAATTGTGCCCGTGAGGCATATGACGAGTCTGGCAGCGGGTGATCATCTTGGTTGCTTTTCTTGTGGTCGCTGGACACTGTTGATGTGGAATGCTGTGAGTCCAATTCGCTGATATATTGGCCGACTGTGGGAGAACTGTGTGGCCCCGGTCATGGGGAGGACTGGTTCTTGCACTGCGGGGTCACCCGTCTGCAGTCGCCCGGGACGGAGGTGTTGGAGTCGGGGCACTCTACTGGAGTGTGGCGCGGTGCCCAAGCTAGAGTCAGTGCTGCCCCTCAGTGTTCATTCAGCAGAAGACAAGCTGAATGACAAGCTGTGTTCGATTGCGGACAGCTGCAATATTCATGGATTCAGGATCTTGGACTATATTTTTTTTTGTCTGACTGTGTTTTCTGATATCTTGTATATGCTATCCATGCCTTGAGCTGTGTGTGACTGTTGGTACTGTGTTTTGCAACTTGGCCCCAGAGTAATACTGTTTCATTTGACTGTATTCATGGGTATTCTTGTGTGGTTGAATGACAATCAAACATGAATTGAATTAAATTTGCTTATGTTTATATTTAACTATATTGATAGCAATGTCACTAATCAGTGAAAAGGCTAAAATTTTCTTTTAAAACATGTCATATTTAGTTTAGTTGAAGGTTAAGATAGATCTAACTATTTTATTTCTCTGTATTTTGGTGTGGATCTATATTTGATTGGACAGATACAAGATTGGATCAATACCTGGGAGTCCTTGTACAGAACTCCCTGAGGGGTAACTTGCAGGTTGAGTTGGTCATGAGGAAGGCAAATGCCACGTTAGCATTCATTTCAAGAGGTCTAGAATACAAGAGCAAGGATGTGATGCTGAGGCTTTATAAGGCACTGGTGAGGCCACACCTTGAGTATTGTAAACTGTTTTGGGCCCCTCATCTTAGAAAAGATGTGCTGGTAATGAAAAGGGTCCAGAGGAGGTTCATGAGGATGATTCCAGGAATGAAAGAATTATACAAGGAATGTTTGATGGCTCTATGTCTGTACTCGCTGGAATTCAGAAGGATGAAGAGGGATCTCATTGAAACCTTTCAAATGTCGAAAGGCCTAGAGAGAGCAGATGTGGAAAGGATGTTTCCCATGGTAGGACAGTCTAGGACAAGAGGGCACAACCTCAGGATAGAGGGGCGCCCTTTCAAAACAGAGATGCAGAGAAACTTCTTTAGCCAAAGGGTGGTGAATTTGTGGAATTTGTTGGGAGAATTTAAGAAAGAGATTGATAGGTGCTTGATTTGATGTGGCATCAAAGGTTATGGGGAGAAGGCCAGGAACTGGGATTGTGGAGGAGGTAGAAAAAAGTATCAGTCATTTAGTCAAATGGCACAATGGACCTTATTTTTGCGTTAGAGACTGCTGGCATTAAGTGATTAAGACACTAGGGCAGTGATCAAAGTCAATGCGCAGGAAAGGCTCTTCCGGCACTTCCAGTGTGCCACCCAGCAACCCCTGATATATGGCAAAATGGAAAATGAAATTTGGTTCTATACGTGATCTGCAGTAAGAAAAAATCAGTATTACCAATAGTAACTGTGACAATCTGGTATTGTTGATAAAGTTCATTTAATTCATTAATGTCCAATAGAGTAGAAACTATCCAAAAGAGAGAGAAATACGTGACTCCCGGACTGCAGCAGTATGTCTGATTCTAACAAGTTGCTACTCAGTTACTCCCAACTGCAATAGAAAATGATAATGTGAGTCAAACCAGACTGATTCTCTGTGTCAGCCCGATGCAGATAAGACAAACATAATGACAATTGAAAAGAAAAAAAAAAGCATCAGTGACAAAATCCTCACCGATATGTCAATCACAGAAGTAACCGTCTCATCAGTGAAAGTACCACCACAACTGTTAGCATGTCCTGCTTTCATTCTGAGGAAGCTCTCCATTGTGTTGTGTGGTTCAACTTCAAATGAGGTAGGAAACCCATGTAACAGATCATACTTGACATATATAACCATCAGCAACCTCAGGATTGTATTTCACAATTACCTCTAACCCCATGACCTGGCATATTCCTTGTTCTAATACTGCCATTGTGCATTGTCACAGAAGAATTGCCAAGGACTGGTTCATTAATGTCTTTCTATTATGTTGGCTCCTCTCAAGATTGAAACCCAGATGTCTTGTTCATATCTGCATCCACTTGATGCTGGATGGTTCACCCATTTTACTGAATGTTTTTGTGACGAATGTAAAAGAGCAGCACCAGGTATAACATTAGGGCGGTTTAGTGGTGTTTTGGTCAGCACATCACCTCACGGTCACAGTGACCTGAGTTCAACTCCCATCACAGCTTGTAAGGAATTTGTATGTTCTCCTTGCGACCGTGTGTGTTTCCTCCCACAGTCCAATGACGTACCAGTTGGTAAGTAAACTGGCCATAGTAAATTGTCTCTTGATCAGTGTAGGGTTAAATCTGGGGCTACTGGGTTGTGAGGCTCGAAGGGCCCGTAGGACCGATTCTATGCAATATCTCAATAAATAAATAAACAAGAGGTTCTGGCTCCTTGAAACTACAATACAACATGTATGTTAAAAAACAAAACTTTGCCATTAGAGACAGAACTAAATGTTCCCATAACAACTACATAGCATTGAAATTCTATGATAAACATTAAAGGCTAGATTACATTCACAGTCGTTGACCTGAAATGAAAATTCTGCGGCTCTCTCCGTTGATGCTGCCTGGTATTTTGACTACTTCAGTGATCTCTGTTTTGTATCCAGCATCCACGGTTTTTGCTTTTCAAAGTTTAAAAGTCTTTTGTCCTGCCATTTGCACTCACCACAAAAAATGAACTGACTTGGGGAGAAATTTCCACACAGAATAGCATTCTCAAAGATGGCAGAGCACAGCACCTCAATCCTAAAGATATCTGCAGCCATCATCAGCATATCAGCCTCTGTTTGAGGTCCCCACCCTCTTCAGCAAAATTGACTCGTGCAGTAGTATCACAAAAGAGAGTAATGCACAAGCACAGAGAAGGTTATAGGTCTGGACAATGACCCACTACGATATAAAGGAGCTTTCCTCCCAGAACTGGCAGCACATCCAGCTAAGGTTGCAGGACGGCTATAATACTAACATCTGCCCAGCAGCGTGGAAAACTGTCTGTTGTCGTGTCCACAAATAAAAGGACAAACCCAATCCATCTAAACCCCACGTTTTTTTTTCTTCTCTCAGTTATCGAGAATTGATGGGAGGCCTTGTCAGCAGTGCTGTCAAGTGCACTTGCTGACCAATAACCTGCTCACTGAGGCTTACTTTTTACTACACTGGGATCACTTAGCTCCAGATCAATGCACTTGCCTTTCACTGTCCATCAACGGCAGTTACACTGCAGCAAATCTCAGCAGCGCCTCTTAAACCTACAGCTTCTTCCATCTGGAAGGACATAGGGCTGTGGACACATGGGGAATGCCACCATCTACATTCATCCATCCAAGTTGTACACAATTTTGACTTTAAAGATAAAGATAAAAATTAACTTTACTTGTTGTGTGTACATCATATGGTGAAATGAGTCATTTACATTGAATCAAATCTGTGAGGATTGTGCTGAGTCACCATAATTTTGGTGTTAACATAGCATACTCACAACACACCAACTTGTTTGTAACATGGGAGGAAACCAGAGCACCTAGAGGAAACCCACGTGGACACAGGGGGAACATACACTGTGGCCATTTTATTAGGTACAGCTGTATACATGTTTGTTAATGCAATATCTAACCAACCAATCACGTGGCAGCAAAGCAATGCATAAAGCATGCAGACATGGTCAAGAGGTTCAGCTGATGTTCACAGCAAACATCAGAATGGTGAATAAATGTGTTCTAAATGATTTTGACTGTGGAATGATTGTTTGGTGCCAAACAGGGTGGTCTGAATATCTCAGAAAATGCTGATCTCTTGAGCTTTTCACACAAAGTAGTTTCTGGTGTTTACAGAGAGTGGTGCAAGAAACAAAGAAAAAAAAATCCAGTGTGTGGCAGTTCTGTGGGTGAAAGTGCCTTGTTAATGAAAGAGGTCAAAGGAGAATGGCCAGAATGACCATTAAATAATCATGTGTTATAACAATGCAGTTCAGAAGAGCACCTCTGAAGACACAACACTTTGAAACTTGAAGTGGATGAGCTACAGCATCAGAAGATCATGTACATACAGAAAGGCACTCAGTAGCCATATTATTACCTCCTGTACATAATAAATTGGCTATTGAATGTACAAACTCCTTACAGATAATTACAGGAATCAAATCCCGATCGTACATCCGGTGCTGTAAAATGATGTTTTTATCACTACACTACTGTGCCGCTACTTGAAGATACAGTGGACTCTGGTTAACTGGGTCATCGGTTAATTGGGCTGCCACTTATTTGGGTCAATTCTTAAAGAATAAAAGCGAATTGAGAAAACAGCTGGGATTCCCTTTGTTTATTTGGGACACTCTGCCACTTAATTGGGACAGGAGATTGTTGAGGAACAGCTTCTAACTAATGTCAGTCGTGTGCATCTGTGTGGCTTTTAGACCCTAAACTGTGCTGAGTGCAAATAGTCTTTAAATTGCATCAGTTGTGTGTGTTTGTGCTCAAAAAGCAGTGATTTTTGTCACTGACAGTTGATGTGAAATAAGCAGTAAGACTTTTCAGAACTGTTTTGCTCACTGCAGTTACAAGCATTCAGACTTAGAAGTGCCAGGAATGGCTAGGATTGAAAATGAGATGACTTCACTCAACTCTCACCTGTGGCTCCAAGTAACTGTTTTCATGAGACAGCAGCCGCAGCCTGGTACACCAGTTCAACAATCTGGCTAAACCAGGTGAGGCTATTTGGCAGGTCTATCCTAGCATGCAAAGTCAGCTTCGGCGGTCTGGGTAGATGAGATCTACAGTGAGATCCAATAGTCAGGAAGGCGGTTCTGCAATGCTACATGGAGTGTGAAGGGCATGGTGAGACACAAAAGAAGTCATGGTCATCCACTGCAACCAGGGAAGACCCCAGCTGAGACATCTGCTCATACCACTGGACCCAGATTTCCCAGGTTGAGAAAGTAAAAATTGCCTCAGTGCAATGGATTTTCCACTTTAAGAACTCTCCCGCACAGGTTTTCAGTCATCGTCAGATACAACAGACAATCAGTGTTGGTAGGGTTCCAATTTGTTCTGTGTTTTATTTAAATACATAATTTGTTACTCACTTAAATGGTACTTCGTCTTTTTTTAATGTCTCTTTAACTACATATTTCCATGAAACTTTAGCGAATTTGAGCAGCTGCTTAATTGGGTTAAAATGAACCAATATGCCCCAGTTAACCTGAATTTACTGTATATTGCCATTCCTTCATCATTACTTGGTCATATTCTTGAAACTCCCTAATCTAACATCACTGTGGGAGCTACCTTCAGCATAAAGAGTACTACAGTTCAAGAAATTGCTTACCCTATCACCATCTCAAGAGATCAGGTAGGGGGTATAGAAGCCTGAAGGCACACACTCAGCAATTCAGATACAGCTTCCCCACCCCATACCATCTGATTCCTAGATGGACATTGAACCCATGAACACTATTCCTCATTTTTTAAATACAGAGTATTTCTGTTTTTGCACAAGTTTTAGTTTATTCAATATACTGTACATACTGTAATTGATTTATTTTTTTTCTTCTTCTACATTATGTATTGCATTGAACTGCTGCTGCTAAGTTAACAAATTTCACATGTGCCAGTGATAATAAACTTGATTCTGACTCTGATTAAAGATGGGCAGTGAATGTCTGATTTACAAGTGATGTTAACTTTCTGTAATACACTATACTTAATATTGTTTGAGAAAGACAATTTTTATTTTAAGTCCACCACCCCTTTGAAGATGGTGTAATGTAGTTAATCGTTCCCTGGGTTATCATAATGTTTATGAAAAATTCCAAAGTCAGTTTGTGAGGAATAAAATCTACACCCTTGGCTGAGTTGCTTTTGTCTCATGTAAATTCTGTGCATTTTACAAAGGACTTCATTAAACCCACTAAAGAATCTTACTTACAACGTAGCACCATAAGAGACTATCAATGAACCACATTTTGTTACAGCACTTCAATGTGCTAATGTGTGAGCTATGCAGCGCCCTGCTGTATTCCATAACATTAAGAACAACATGCTGATGTATAATTTGTAACTGAAGGCTTTTTCCCCTCAGGTTGGGTGGGACTAAAACTAGTGGTTACAGAGATCAGGAACTATCCTGAAAAAGGGCAACCTGATGGGAACTTCTTTAATCAGAGAGAAGGATGAGTGTGGAACAAACTGTCAGAAGGTCTGAGATTGAAGTTCAATTGTAACATTTTAATTAGATTAGATTATGAGGACACTCAGTCCCCGTTTATTGTCATTTAGAAGTGCATGCATTAAAAAATGATACAATGTTCCTCCAGAATTATATCACAAGAAACACAGGACAAGCCAAGACTAAAACTGACAAAACCACATAATTATAACATATAGTTACAACAGTGCAAAGCAATACCATAATTTGATAAAGAGCAGACCATGGGCATGGTAAAAAAAAAGTCTCAAAGTCTCGATAGCCTCATCATCTCACGCAGGCGGCAGAAGGGAGAAACTCTCCCTGCCATGAACCTCCAAGCACCGCAAACTTGCTGATGCAGCACCATTGGAAGCACCCGACCGCAGTGGACTCTGACTCCGTCCGAAAACTTCGACCTCAGTCCAGCCCCTCCAACACAGCCTCTCCGAGTACCATCCTCTGCCAAGCGCTTCAACCCCACCCCGGCTGCTGAGCAACAAGCAAAGCCGAAGATTCAGGGCCTTCCGCTCCGGAGATTCTGGACCACACAGTAGCAGCAGCAGCAAGCAGGCATTTCAGAAGTTTCACCAGATGTTCCTGCGTGCTCTCATGTCCGTCTCCATCAAATCAGGATTGTGCACGACACCCTACTTGACAAATAACGGACATCACCACTGGAGTGGCCACTGCAAGCTGAGTCATGCCGCCATCTTCTCCTAGAGAGATAGAGAGGTTGATTGAATTACAGCATCGAATAGACCCTTCTGGCCCCTCTGGCCATGCCACCCAGCAACCACCCCAATTTAATCTCATCCTAATCATGGGAAAACTTAATGGCTAATTAACCCACCAACTGGTAGGTCTTTGGACTGTTGGAGGAAACCAGAGCACCCGGAGGAAACCCACGAGGTCACAGAGGGAACGTACAAACTCCTTACAGACAATGGTGGAAATTAAACGGGGTCACCCGTACGGTAAGGTGTTGTGCTAACCACAACACTACCATGCCACCTTTAGATAGGTACACGGATGAGAGGGGTCCATGATCGGGGTGCAGATAAATGTGACTTATTAGATGACAACGTCAGCATGGATAGATGGGCCAAAGGGACTGTTTCTGCAATATAGTGCTCTACGATTGCTACCTGCACAACTTTGTGAACACTCAACACCAATTGAAATGTTAATTCTGCATCTCTCACCAGAGATGACTTCTGAACTGGAGAGACTTGCCATGATTTTCTTATTTTAAGCCATGCTTATGGACCTGCAGAAGGTAGTGAAGTGTATGTTCTCCCAAATGTGTAAACCAAACCAAATCATAAAACTAGCAAAATGTGCCATTTTAATATTTGCCTTTTTTTGTGTGGCTTATATACTGAAAATATGCCATTGCTATTTTTGGAGTTACCTCATCTATATATTTGTATCTGTCTATAAAAGAAAGCTTCATATCATCAGCTTCAATGTGTTTGCAGCTGAGATGGCTGATCCGTCAGGTTTGCCACTGGTGGCTAAGATTCTCCTCTCTTGACTCCAGATAGCCTTATCAACAGATTCTCTAAAGCACAAGATAACTCTCACAGACATG
This sequence comes from Mobula birostris, assembly GCF_030028105.1. Lineage (NCBI taxonomy): Eukaryota > Metazoa > Chordata > Chondrichthyes > Myliobatiformes > Myliobatidae > Mobula > Mobula birostris. The sequence goes on from NC_092374.1 coordinate 152,834,377, forward strand.
CACCACGAGGCTTACTGGATGCTTGTTGTTGGTGCGTTGCCAAGTATCTGTGATATAGTAAATTTAAAGAAGTAGTTGCTCTGCTTGCACTTGGGATTGGGAGGCAGTTTTTGCCAACCTTGGCTGTTGCAATTATGCATCTGAAGGATTTGCTGCAAGTCCCTCTGGTGATAATCTCAACACTTTATGTCAGAAAAACAGAATTACTACTTAAATAGGTCTCTGTATACTGTGGACTGGGATTGCTTTTCCTGGTTATAGGTTTCTTTAGCAGTTCAGATATCTGGCTGACAAAATAAAAACATTCTCCGATGATTTCCTTTTGAAACTAGCAGGTCTGTCATAAAGTGTCTCAATGGTGGCAATACTGAAACTGACAACAAGTGTTCTGCCATTTGTAATGTTGCCAGTTTTGAAATATTGAAAAGAATCAATTAAAATAATTTAAATTATTTAATGCTTAATGTAGTAAGATGCAGGACAATGTTAAAGTTCAAAATGTCCACCATCAATGGTGCATCATTCACAGATAAAGGAGGGAATATGTACTTCAAGATGGAGGATTTAGGAGAAATCCTAAATGAGTACTTTGCATCAGTATTTACCAAGGAGAAGGAGGTGGAAGATAGAAAATTCAGTGTGAAGCATAATAATATTTTAGGGGATTTTGAGGTAAAGGAGGAGGTGGTGTTAGGTCCCTTAACAACCTTAAAGTGGATAAGTTTCCAGGGTCTGATGAGGGTTATTGAGAGAGACAAAAGATGAGATTGCTGGAGCCTTGACTAATATATTGGTATCCTCTCTAGCCACAGGTCAGGTCCTAGAGGACTGGTAAATAGCTAACATTGTTCCATTATTCAAGAAACTAGGTACCAAGAATCCTATCAACTATAGACCAGTAAGTCTCACATCAGTGGTATGGAAGTTACTGGAGAGGATTCTTAGAGATAGAATTTATGAGCATTTGGAAAACATGTTCTAATTAGGGACAGACTGTATGGCTTTCTGAGGCTGAATTCATGTCTTTCTAACACAGTTGAACTTTTCAAGGAGGTGATGAAGGTGATTGATGAAGATAAAGCTGCGGATGTTGTCCACATGGATTTTATTAAGGTGATGGACAAGTTCCCTCATGGGAGGCTCATCCAAAAATTAAGATGCACAAGGTCCATGTTGAACTATCTCTCTGTGACTAGTGGAGCTTCACTAGTACTGGGAAGTCTCCTGTTCGTAATATACAGCATATAATGTAAATAGATGAGTTAGTAAGTCTGTAGACAATATGAAGACTGATGAAGATTTAAGAAGAAGATTCACTTTATTTGTCACATGTGCATCAATGACGAACGCACTCCAAGGATACGTTAGGAGCTGCCCACAGGTGTCATCATGCTTCGGATGCCAACATAGCTTACCCACAACTTACCAAACAGCATGTCTTTGGAATGTGGGAGGAAACCAAAGCACCTGGAGGAAACCCATGCAGTCACGGTGAGAATGCGCAAACACCTTACAGACAGTGGTGGGAATTGAACCCGGTAAAGTGTTACACATACCCTTACACTAGTGCGCCACCACATACTCTGTCAGAGATTATATCAATCTGGGGTGTCGTCGATTGCATGAAAGACTGCCAAAGAATACAGTGGGATATAGATTATTTGCAGATATCAAGTTTAAGATCAAGTTTCATTGCCATTCAACAGTGTATAGCTTAAATGAAAGAGTGATCCTCCAGGGCTAAGGTGCAAAGCATGACACACACAGTCACAGTCCTACACAGCACACTGTACACAGCACATAGCACATATAGTCACGATAGCGCATACGGTTATAAAACAAGTAATAATATTAGCCCAGGTCCCTGAGTATCATGGTGTGAAAACGGATGGGGCACGATTTGTTGTCCTGGACTGTTGTTTCTACAAGAACAAGTACGCAGTAGTTCCTCATCACGCACTGGTGCAGCCACAGATGAATGCAATCCAGCTTGTATTCCAGCGAGCGGACACCGAAGGGAAGGGCCAGCCCCCAACCCAACACAGACTCCTGCGTGCCTGCCATACCTCCGCTCCCTCCTGCACTGTCTCTGGCACTTCCTCTCCTGGGCGGCTTCAACAGACAATGCTGCCGCATGAGCGCCTGGTCCGCGCAACAACCAAGAGCATGCAGATCCCCCGCCATGAGTCTCACCAATGAACAAAAGAACCAGACTTGCAATATTTTACATTGCCAATGGCCAACGGGGTATTGTGATCACAGGAAAAACATCCAAGACGATAACTTGTACTGTTTGCTGGACTGCACACTGTTTCCGATGCCTTCTTCCCGAGGTGGCTGTAGCAGGTGATAGCACAGTATGCAGAAAGTCCATGATGAGCTCCACCACCATCCAGCAACCGACTTGTAGGGGAGATCTGCAGTTCCTGGTGTCCTTAATATCCAGTAGTGCATTGCCATCATAAGAAAGATGTACAGGATGAACAATTACACCATTGGTTGGACTTGGGAAGGCAGCTGCAGTCAAATGCACCACCATCTTACTGGAATCAGAGAAAAAGCAAAAGATGTTTAATCCATGCAAAGTGTAGCACTTCAGGGAAACAAATGTAAGGGGTTGGACTTTATTAATGACAAGTCCCTTAACAACATTGATGCGTGGGGAGACCTTGCAGTCCACGTACGTAGCACCCTGAGAGTGGTAAAAAATAAAGGCATATGGCATGTATGCCTTTTGTAGCTGAAGGACTGAGTTCAAGAGTTGAGAAGATATGCTGCAGCTTTACAAAACTCTGATTAGGCTGCATCTGGAGTATTGCATTCATTTCTGATTGTAGCATTATAGGAAGGATGTTGAGGCTTTGGAGAGGATGTAGAAGACTTTTATCAAGATGCTACCTAGATTAGAGACCAAATGCTATAAGAAGAGGTTGGACATAACCTGTGTTATTTCCTCTGGAGCAGTGGAGGCTGGGGTAGGGGAGGGTAGATCTAAGAGAGGTTGAGGGGATTATGAGAGATATAGATTAGACAGCCTGTATCTTTTTCCAAGGTACAAAATGTCTAATATCAGAAGACATGTATTTAAGGTGAAGAGGATAAGTTCAAAGGTGATGTACATCATCTGTGCTATTCAGTCTTCAGCTCTCCATTCTATTGCAGACATTTATTTTGTTCTCTCTACGCCTCACTCTTCTCTACAACATAAATATATTTGATTTCTCTTTTTTCTTGTTCTGCTGAAGGTCATTGACTGATTGTTTTCTGCACAGGTACTGCCTCACCTGCTGACTGTTTCCAGCATTCTTTACTTTCTAAATCATATATTTACATTTTAAGCTTTATCCATTTTAATGCACGTAAATCAATGGGCCAAATCAAGTAACAACACAAAGAAACCACTGCCTGCATGCCCAGTGTCCGACACAGCTTCATTATTGTCTGCCCAATGCAACACAGTAGTCAGGAAAACACTGAAGATCAATGATGTTGCATCTGTCTCCAGCAGAACATCATCCCAGGCTGAGATACCAGATTCACTTTTCCATCCCACCACCTGTCTCCACTCTGTTACCTGAACGTCATTCCTGGCTGAGATACCAGCCCACTATCTCTACACTGGCCATTGTAGCAATACAAGCAACAACTCCTTTAACTACAGTTAGATTTCTGACCTCAGTTTAAAAATCAATTCTGGTTAAGTATTCTTTAACATCATTGTAAAATTGATGTATTTTTTAAAATGCAGTGTTAAAATTTATTTTTAATCAAAATATATTTTTTATTTTAAGTCGGTTTAAAGTATTTCTAATGATTTAAAGCTGGTTTGTCTATCTTTATATGTTTTTCGTTTTTAAAGACACTGAACAGCAGCAAGCTGTCAAAAGCTGTCAGGATGGTACCAAGTATAAGGATTCAGGTTCCACACCCTGAGGCCTGATGGTCAGCCTGTGTTCAGTCTTTCTTGTGTGACAGGCGCAGAGTGGGGTCTTCCACGGAAGTCTGGCCTTCTTGCTTCCCTTGCAATACTGGTAGCAGGACTGGTATGTGTAGTTAGTTTGTTCAATCAAGCATGATCCAGTTTAATATGTCACTGATGAATTGGCATTAGACACACAGACTTAAAGAGATCATTTTGAAGGACGCAGGAGTATTTTGCCTCTAGTTCGTTTTAAATCATCTTTAGCAAAATAGATGTCGGATTCTATAGTGGGTTTAAATTAACCAAATGTTCCTGACTCTTCAGTGTGGAAATGAATCTCATAGATATAACAAACTTGATTGATTTAAATTTTATAATTATATTTCAAGATTGACAGAGAAGTAATCACCTGTTACTTCACAACAGGGCATCGTGCTACCCACAGTTTTGAGATGACCGCCCCTGTTCTCAGATAAAGATAAAGTAATGATAGAGCATTGCAAATGACTACTTTTAAACATGCACTTAAAAGAGACATCATAAAAGTTAGAAATTCATCCAAAATCTCTGGACTGAAGGTATCTCTCCTCCTTTAAGCATTATGCTTTAATAACAGAGAAAGAAGTACTGGCAAGTGCAAAGAATTCTGCTTAATCAAAATTCAACAGATCCTCATATTTTGCAACCCATTCCCAAATGTCAAGATAGTGTAAGCCATGCATTTCCTGCCATCCAACCTTGAGCCTATTGCATAATTTGAAGCCTATTAGTGTGTACCAATACTAGTAAGGCCACAGTTTGGCTATTGTGTGTGGTTCTGATCAAAACAATACCAGACAGTTGTGATTACACTGGAGAAAATACAGAGGAAATTTTCAAAAATTTGCCAGGCAAGAGAAATTGTAACTGTGATGAAAATTTCAATAAGCTTGAGTTGTTTTCATTGGAATGGCAGGGTTGGAGGGGATACTTAATTGAGATTATGTGAAGTATGATGAAGCCAGCTGGTGTAACTGGGAAGGAGATATCTTCCCTCACAGATATTAGTATAAAAAGAGAGATGGCTAGGGATTCAAGATCGTGAGTTGGTAATTGTTCAGAAATTGATGCTGCTCCAAATTGTCCAATACTCCAAAAACCCTCTCTATTGAAGCAGTACTATGTTTTTGCAAGCTCTTGTGCTCACCTTTTTTACTCCTTCAATGGTTGCAGCTCCCATGCCATTGGTAAAAATCCTGAAATGAACCATTTATATAACATCCCTACATGTTCTTCATGTTCACAGAGGAAATAATAATGTAAGAGGTAAGGGCAAAAGGTACCTTGAGACCTCACTCCATTCAATATCTCAGATTTTGTGCACTTTCCCATCCAATGTCTTTTTCTGATTATTCCAAAAAGACCCCAATAATTTATTGATTTCAGCCTTGAAAATAAGTAATGACTGTCTGACTACAGTTTTCTGATGTAAATTCCGAAGGACTCTTAACATTCTGAGTGGAAAAATTTATTTTTCTCTGAGTCCTAAATTAGTCCACAGGCTGCTCCAAAAAAGTCATTCTAAAAGGCATTCTACAAACTCCTTCTCTTGGGATTCACCAGCAACCCGATTTTCCCAATCTACCCGCATATTGAAATCCCCTATGACTATCGTAAAGTTGCCTTTTTACATGTCTTTTCTATTGCCCAATGTAATTTTTTACACTACATGCTAGCTACTGTTCTGAGGCCCATATGTAACTACCATCTGGGTCTTTTTTATCCTTGCTGATTCTCAGCACTACCCATGAGGTTTCTACATCTTCTAATCCTATGTCTCTTCTTTCTAAGGATTTCATTTTTTACCATCAAAGCCATCCAACCCCTTCTGCCCACCTGATATGATGTGTACCCTTGGATGTTAAGCTCCCAGCTGTGATCTTCTTTCAACCAATACTCTGTGACACCCATAGCATCATACAATTTCTAACAGTGCTGCAAGATCATCTACTTTATTTCATATAATGTGTGTATTCAAATATAACACCTTCGGTCCTGTATTCACCACCTTTCTTTTCAACTTTGTCTCCATGTTGCCTGAAGTTAAATTCTTATCCATTTCTAATTTTTTTATCTTATTCTGCATTCTGGAGACTTCAGTAACCTCACTCTTCTACTTTATTCATATTTTTTCAAGCTGTTGAAACCACATTTGGTAGGTGATGGTTTCAACATTCAATACTATTGTAACCGGGTGACCATCGGATCCTATTCAGTATCGTTAAAAGTGTACTTAGGCATCCATCCGGGTAATGCTAGAATAGTTGACTGTGCCTTTAAGGGAGATAGCGATGTCATTATGCACACACGAGATAGTGGGGAGATCATTTTGCTTTCTGTTGAAGATGTGATGGGACGTTGGAATTGAGTTCCTCCCGAGGCTGGGCATGGTGAGGAAAGGTGAGCATTAATTGACGATATAGTCATAGTCATAGTCATACTTTATTGATCCCGGGGGAAATTGGTTTTCATTACAGTTGCACCATAAATAATAAATAGTAATAGAAAAATAAATAGTTAAATAGTAATATGTAAATTATGCCAGTAAATTATGAAATGTCCAGGACCAGCCTATCGGCTCAGAGTGTCTGACCCTCCAAGGGAGGAGTTGTAAAGTTTGATGGCCACAGGCAGGAATGACTTCCTATGACGCTCTGTGTTGCATCTCGGTGGAATGAGTCTCTGGTTGAATGTACTCCTGTGCCCACCCAGTACATTATGTAGTGGATGGGAGACATTGACCAAGATGGCATGCAACTCAGACAGCATCCTCTTTTTCAGACACCACCGTGAGAGAACCCAGCTCCATCCCCACAACATCACTGGCCTTACGTATGAGTTTGTCGATTCTGTTGGTGTCTGCCACCCTCAGCCTGCTGCCCCAGCACACAACAGCAAACATGATCGCACTGGCCACCACAGACTCGCAGAACATCCTCAGCATCGTCCGGCAGATGGTAAAGGACATCAGTCTCCTCAGGAAATAGAGACGGCTTTGACCCTTCTTGTAGACAGCCTCAGTGTTCTTAGACCAGTCCAGTTCACATATCCATGTGAACTCGTTTATTCTTGCTGGCGAATTGAGAATATCGGTAGTTTGACATGTTTTACATGTGGATGCTTTAGATTTTCTCGAATAAATGACTCAACGCTGGATCGCGTGGCTTGGGCAAAGTTCCTCACCATCCAAATAGATCAGTCTTCCTGTAATTTATCTACCAGGCAATACCTTGTAAAAGTTGTGCCAAAGTGAACCTTTTGTCTAACTTCATTGTATCGGGACTGATTGTGCATGTAACCGCGTAATGTGAATGTTTCATCTCTGTTCGGAAGTTCAGCACGTGTGTACATTTTAGATGAGATGTATTCGCTTACGTTTTTCGCTGTTATGTTTAAGATGCAGGGTGGGTGGGATTCTAATGTTGTTTGTATTGTGTTCCTTCAGGATTGCCACTACCGTATTTGTACCGTATCAGTTCTGGTATTTTTATACTGCATACGCAATTCTGTCCATACACGAGGGTGTGAATCAACTGGTTATAAATTCGTTTGTTTTGTTTCGCGACCCTCTACTGGCACTTAAACATCGAAAACCGATAAAGGAATTAAAACCCAAAAAAGTCTTTGTTGTCCTGGGCGTGTACTTTTTCCCCAGGCGACAAAATCTGGTACCAGGAGTGGGGTTAATTCCAAGCCAGTTCGGAGGGTCTCTGATCGTTGTATGCAGTATAATATACAGTACCCAGTACGGTAGTGGTGAAGACAGGACCGTGTTCCCATCAGGCGGGAAGACAGCGCGATAGAGCCTCGTGGAGAGCGAGCTGGAGCCTCGTGGAGAGCGAGCTGGAGCCTCGGGATCGGGCTGGGACGTCAGCGACTGACGTCAGAATGCAGAACGGTGACGTGGACCCTGGGAACTGCGGGCCCTGAAGGCAGCGCGTTTGCAGCAAAGGACAGCAGCAGTCACGCTCAGAGGACACACCAGTTGAACTTGATTTGAATGAACAAATTAGGGAATTGCATAGTAGGTATGATGAAGCCATGGTAACCATTGATAATTTAAGTAAAAGGTCCTATGTATATGTTCCAAGGGAAAGATACATTGTTCCATTTACGGGGGATGTTGAGAAAGATTGGAGGTCTGTTGATGACTTTATTAAAGAAGTACAACGTGCACTTCATAGTAGAAGTCAGTCTGACCAGGATCAGTATGACTTGGTTATGTCCCTGCTCAGGGATGCAGCCGTAGAGGAAGCATGCATGTGCAGTGATGCTGGGGAAGACTGTGCTGATGACTTGTTCACCTATCTCAGGGAAGCTTTTAGAGACAAGTGTAGTGTACCCCAGCTGTGACGTAGCTTCTACAGTCGCAAACAGCGTGAGGGTGAAGATGTAAGAGAGTTTTCACATGCCTTAGCCCAAGCTCTTCACTTGATACTGAAGCACTCCTCTGATGTCGTGACTAATAAGAGGGTGGTGCTAAGAGATCAATTTATAGAGGGGATCAGGGATCCTTCCCTCAGAAGGGAGCTCCACAGATTCGTGCGGGGCCACCCTGAGTCCTCAATGATAGAAGTGAGGGAGGAGGCTTGTCTGTGGCTCGTAGAAGAGCCCTTAGAAATACAAGGTCTGGAAAACCAAAGTGTAGCAGTGGCCATGCACAGTGCTCGATTCTTAAAGCTCAGGAATCTGAATCTGTCACACTAGATGACGTCCTTAAAGTGGTCGCAGAACAGGGCAAAGCCCTTTGTGAATTAACTCAAGCAGTGAAACATCTCACTGTACAGAGGGATCTTACAGATGCTACTAGTGGCAGACGTAATTTACAGCCTAGGTTCACGGAAGATGGGCAACCAATATGTTTCAAGTGTCAGGTGGAAGGGCATTTGACCAAGAATTGCCCACGGAAGCGGGGTGCAAGGGAAGTGGAGTCTGCATCCTCCTCTCCTCAAGAGGTTGGGAGTCGGGCAATTCGGCGGAACCTCATAGATGCAGATAATGTACAGCTACCCTGTGACCAGTTACTGCAACGCGCTGTAGGGACATGTCCAGTTGTGGAGCTTGAAGTATCAGGTGTCACTGTCTGTTGTCTGTTGGACACAGGTAGTCAGGTAAGCACCCTGACCGAACAGTTCTTTCGAGAACACTTGAATGGAGAGGACGAGGGTATGTTGTCCACTGCTGGCTGGCTTAGGCTAGCAGCTGCAAACGGTCTTGATATTCCTTACCTTGGGTATCGAGAGCTAAAGGTTCAAGCAATGGGCGTGAAGATACCAAATTTTCATTTTCTTGATAGTTATTGCTTGTTTATGTAACCGGATGACCACTGGATCTTATTCAGTATCGTTGAAAGTATACTTAGACATCCATCTGGGTAATGCTAGAATAGTTGTCTGTGCCTTTAAGGGAGACAGTGATGTCATTACACACACGCGGGATAGTGGGGAGACCATTTTGCTTTCGGCTGAAGACGTGGCAAGACGTTGGAATTGGCTTCTACCAGAGTGTGCTGGGCATGGTGAGGAAAGGTGAGCATTAATTGATGATATCCATGTGAATTCATTTATTCTTGCTGGCGAATTGAGAATATCGGTAGTTTGACATGTTTTACATGTGGATGCTTTAGATTTTCTCGAGTGAATGACTCAACGCTGGATCGCGTGGCTTGGGCAAAGTTCCTCACCATCCAAGTAGGTCAGTCTTCCTGTAATTTATCTACCAGGCAATACCTTGTAAAAGTTGTGTCAAAGTGTACCTTTTGTCTAACTTCATTGTACCGGGACTGATTATGCATGTAACCGCGTAATGTGAATGTTTCATCTCTGTTCGGAAGTTCAGCACGTGTGCACATTTTAGATGAGAGGTATTTGCTTACATTTTTCGCTATTATGTATAAGATGCAGGGTGGGTGGGATTCTAATGTTTGTATTGTGTTCCTTCAGGATGGCCACTACTGTATTAGTTCTGGTATTTTTATACTGCGTACACAATTCTGTCCTTACACAAGGGAGTAGATCGAAAGTTAAACTGAGATTGTAACAGCAAGAACTGGTTGTAAGTTCATTCATTTTGTTTCGTGACCCTCTTCTGGCACTTAAACATCTAAAACTGATAAAGGAATTAAAACCCAAAGAAGTATTTGTTGTCCTGAGTGTGTACTTTTCCCCAGGCTACACTATATTTGACACCCAATACTATAATTGTTCCAAAGCTTCTTCATTTATATTCTCCAAATGATCATAAAACTTACACCTGCAATGTTTACAACTTCCTTCACAAGATCAAGAAATGAACTTAGTGAAACTTTGAGATATTTATGAATGCAACTAGATTGCATTGAGGTGCAGCAAATCATACATCCTGCCTCTTTGACAAAAGAAGCTCAATCAAACATTATTTAGCATTTTAATTGCATTGCATTTCTTACTTAATTTAAATGCAAATATTCTTAATAAGAAATTATCAAAATCCAAAAATCACATTAATTTTGATGAAGGTTGTGATAATGCTCTCAATCAGTAGAATGATTACACCTTGTGCGTGGGGGACATGTTCAATGAAGGAACACATGCTTAAGATCAAAGTCAGTTAAATTAAATTGTATTTGTTTACAAACAATGATTTTGAATGTGGCCGTTCAGTAGTTCTGTATACATTTCCCCTATCCCATAAAATTCTTATGGTAATGAGCTGCAAGAAACAGTACTGTGGTTGATCTGCAGCCAAAACTGACCAAGCTCTCGACAGTCAGGATGTTAAAAATGTCTCACACTGAGATGAGAGGTATGACCCAACAAAATATCATGCATAGCAGTAAGAATGTTTATAAACGTTTTAGTGGAGAATGAGTTAACAGAGTAAACTGTGACTATATTGTGCTGGATATTCATTGTCCTGGGCTAAGGACTCTTGATTTCTTGTGAAGCTCAGCTTTCTAAACATTAGCAGCTGTGAGCATCAAAAGATCAAATAGTTGTTTTTGAATGAGTTAAGCTTCCAACCAATATCCTTTGTTTAGCTGCTTGTCATAAATGGGAGCAATCTTCAGTTCTTAATGCAAATGGCAAGCAGTAATCAGATTGAAGTTAAAAGACAACCTTTGCAAATAAACAATGTCTATAGAGCCACAGACTTGCTGGCCAACAGCTCCTGTGCTAACTGTTATCTCTTATATGCCATATAAGAGAACGTTATTTAATTTGGCCTGTTTCAAAATATACAATGCTGGATGAGTTGTTTAGTTTAAGGAAGCTTGTAGACCGCATGGAGATAATCACTTAGCATATTAAGTCGCTGATGTATTAGTAAGTCAGATACATGTGTAGTCAGAGTCAGCTTCACAGATCAATTGTGGGTATCTGAAATCTCTATCTCCAGAATCTTTTAGACCATTTGTGTTGAAAGGAATTTGAAAGAATATCACATATATGTGAAGTCACACAAGTGGCCAAAATAGTATAAATTGTGAGAAAGCAGTCAGACTTCTCAGAAACATCAAGAAGTATTAAGGAAACACGGTGAATTACAATCCATCCTCTGCCTTCAACTTCTGTGATAGATGACTAATTTGTCTGAAACTCATCAGGAATTGTATTTGTGTTTTGGAAATCCTTTGTGTTTTAGAAATGCTTTGTAATTTGCAAGTCTTTTATAAGATCAAAATCCTCTATGACTTTTAAATGTGTCTTAAGTATGCTGTTTGAATTTAAACGTGAATCACTGAACTTAAATGAATGATGTTTAAACTACTTTCTTAACTAGAAGTATCTCCTCCTTGGGAGAGAGGAGGTTGATTCACAACTCAAGCAGTGGATACCGGCATCTAAGATCACTGTGGAGGATAAACAGGGAAGTGACTTCACTTTTAAAGATTGGGTGGTTACAGTATAACCTCCCTTTAGTGAGGGTACCCGAGGTTATCCATATCTGACAGGGCTTAAGATCCTTGTTTGAGTTTAGAACTTCGCAGTCAGCAAACCCAATGCCATCATTGAAGCTTTGTCAAAAATGAACGTGCAGGAGCTGCTCATAAAAGACTCATGGAAGCAAACCTAACTGAGCCCTGGTGCAGGTTTTCAACCACAAATGGTGACAATTCCTTTCCTTCTAAGACCTGCTGAATTCCAACAGATTGGTTGTTGATCCAATTTAATCTCTTATTTCAGACTTTATGTGCAATTAGATAATTGAATTTTAGTTACTTACTACTTTGATAAAGTGAACACAATATACAAATGAGTGTAGATAAATGAATGTTGGCATGTGGCCAAGTGGTTAAGGTGTTTGTCTAGTGATTTGATGGTCGCTAGTTCGAACCTTGGCTGAGGCAGCGTGTGTGTCCTTGAGCAAGGAACTTAACCACACATTGCTCTGCGACGACACCGGTGCCAAGCTGTATGGGTCCTAATGCCCTTCCCTTGGACAACATTGGTGATGTGGAGAGGGGAGACTTGCAGCGTGGGCAACTGCCGGTCTTCCATACAACCTGGCCCAGGCTTGCGCTCTGGAAACCTTCCAAGGCGCAAATCTATGGTCTCATGAGAGTAACGGATGCCTATAGATAAATGAATAATCAATTTGATAGTGGTGGGCCCATTCTCAAATTCCACTCCTGTGTTCATTCTGCACTATTAAAAATCCAGAACACTTGGCTGGCTGGTTGCCATCATTGTGTCTCCATTCACATCTGACAAGATTGGCTGATTACAGTCACATGTGTTTTCTGTTGCCTTTGTTATGCATCACTATTTACCTGACTGGCCTCAGCTGGTGATGTCTGGTTATTCTTCTATTTTTCACCCTCACAATTTCAGCTGTCTAGATGTCATTTTTTTTGTGTGGATCTGTAGAAATAGTTGGTTGAAAGGTATTGATATTGAAGTCCAGGAATCACGTGGGGGTTAGTGGCTGGGAGTGGTATTGAAATTACTTACCACTCCAAGATCACTAAATAAATCCACCACCAATTTAAGGTGATATTTTATTTTAAAGAGAGGAATCTCGGCCCAAAGTGTTGCCTGTTTATTTCCCTCCATGGATGCAGCCTGATCTGCTGGGTTCCTCCAGCATTTTGTATTTGCTGCTCATGATTTCCAGTATCTGCAGAATCACTTGTGTCTCAGACAACATCTTGTTGAATTGACAGTATTCTTCCAGCTAGTGGACGGTGGTATAATGACACAACCGGCAGAGCCGCAGCTTCACAGTTCCAATGAAACAAGGTTGATCATAATCTCCAGTGCTGTCTGTGTGGAGTTTGCCCAGTTTCACTGTGTCCGCACGTAATTCCCCTGGACACCGCAGTTTCCACCCACATTTTGAAAATCTGCCAGGTTATTAAGTTAATTGTCCACTCAAATTTTTCCTAAGTGTAGGTAGCTGGTGCAATCTAGAGAGACGCAAACACGAGGATATCTGCAAATGCTGGAATGTCAAGCAACACACATCAAAGTTGCTGGTGAACGCAGCAGGCCAAGCAGCATCTCTAGGAAGAAGTACTGTCGGCGTTTCAGGCCGAGACCCTTCATCAGGACTAACTGAAGGAAGAGATAGTAAGAGATTTGGAAGTGGGAGGGGAGGGGGAGATCCAAAATGATAGGAGAAGACAGGAGGGGGAGGGATGGAGCCAAAAGCTGGACAGTTGATTGGCAAAAGGGATATGAGAGGATCATGGGACGGGAGGCCTAGGGAGAAAGAAAGGGGGAGGGGGGAAGCCCAGAGGATGAGCAAGGAGTATAGTGAGAGGGACAGAGGGAGAAAAAGAGAGAAAAAAAAATATAATAATAATAAATAAACAATGAATGGGGTATGAAGGGTTGGTGGGGCATTAACGGAAGTTAGAGAAGTCAATGTTCATGCCAGACGGAATCCAGAGATATTTGATGGGAATACGGGGATGGAGGGAGGGATAAATTACGATACGTAAACTGCTTAGATAATAGGATTATTCCTTGATTGGCTAAAATTCCTTCTGTGTGGTAAGGAAATATGGATCTTTGTAAATTGGAGATTACTCATTGATATGACTTCATCTGGGGTGGATAGTGGTTAGTACACAGCTTCACGGTACAGGCAAGCCGGCTTCAATTCCTGCTGCCTCCTGTAAAGAGCTTGTACGTTCTCCCTGTGACCACATAGGTTTCGTCCCACAGTCCAAAAAAGTACCAGTTGGTAGGTTAATTGGTCATGGTAAATTGTCCCAAGATCAGGCTAGGATTAAATCAGGGGATTGCTGGGCAGCACGGCTCAAACAGCTGGAAGGACCTATACTGTGCTGTATGTCAAAAAATAAATAAATCTTAGGCATACGCCAGTTATATCTTTTAGGGCTGTGGTTGGCAGTCTTATGTAAATTCAGTGGGCTTGCAAGAAATGAAACTGTCATAGGAATAAAACTCAGCTTCTTTTTTGTTCAGCATGTAACAGCTTTCTTCAATGCTCAGTAATCACTCAACAAAAGATGTCTTAATAGGATTAATGCTTCAGTGAAATAATTTTACTCAAAGACAAGTTTTGACATGAAATTTTCCATGAGGTGGAGATGCAGCCATTATCTGTAAATCTCAGTAACATCTAAAGTTCGGCAGACAGGGAAGCACACCAGTGCAAATAAGCAAATCTTACAGAACAAGACAGCTTCTATCTCACTTTTATTGGACTTGTCAATGGACCTTTCATACTGTATGCTAAAAAATGAATTCTTGAATTCTTGATCTTCTAATTTACCCTTTTTTTTGGTCTTTGCACTTTATTTATCCAAAGACACTGCACTTGCTCTGTAACTGCAACACTATAATCTGCATATTTTTTTTTTAACTAACTCAATGTAATTAGACATAGATGAACTCTTTCTTCAATGAAATGGGTTTCCTGCGTCCACCAATGATGCTGCCCTCACCTGCATCTCTTCCATTTCCTGAACATCCTCATTCACCCCACCTTCCCACTGCCATAACAGTGACAAAATTCCTCTTGATCTTACCTACCACCCCACAAGCCTTCGCATCCAACACATCATTGTCCACAACTGCTGCCATCTTCAAAGGGATCCTACCACCAAACATATTTTTATGTTCCCTCTCTCTCTGGTTTCTGCAGGGATCATTCCCTCCATGATTTCCTCATCTATTCATCCCTCCCCACTAATTTCCCACCCAGCACGTATACTTGCAAGCAGCCTAAGTGCTACACCTCCCCATTTACCTCCTCCCTCGTCTCCACTGAGGGCCCCAAAGAGAACTTTCAGGTGAGGCGACATTTCATCAGCAAATCTACTGCTGTCATCTATTGTGTCTAGTTCTCCCAATGCAGCCTCCTTTATACTGGTGAAATCCAATGTAAATTGGAGGACTGCTTCGCTGAGCAACCCCCCTCCAGCTGCCAAAAGCAGAATTTCCTGATGGCTAAACATTTTAATTCCAATTCCCATTCTCGTTCTGACATGTCAATCCATGGCCTCCTCTTGTGTCTCAGGGTGGAGAAGCAATACGTTATATTGTGTCTGAGTAGCCGCCAACATGATGGCATGAATATTGATTTCTACTTTCAGTAAAAAAATCCCTCCCCTCCCCTCTTCTTCTATTCTCCACTCTGCCCTCTCATCTCTTCTCACCTGCCTATCACCTCCCACTGGGCCCCCTCCTTCCCTTTCTTTGATGGTCTCCTCTCCTATCAGATTTTTCTTCTTCAGCCCTTTAGCCTTCCTACCCACCTGGTTATCCTATCACTTTCTAGCTATTCCCCATCACCTCTTTTTTATTCTGGTATCTTTCCTCTTCTTTCTCAGACCTGAAGGACTTGGCCTGAAGCATCGACTGTGTACTCATTTCCATGGATGCTGCCTGACCTACTACTGAGCATCTCCAGCATTTTGTGTGTTTTGCTATGGAATGATCTGTCCAGATAGCACGCTAGCAAAAGCCTTTTATAACATCTCAGTACATGTGACAATAATAAAGTAATATAATACTGAATGATCTATAGAATATGCAAAGTTTTGTGGGTGACCATAAACATCTATTTTGGAAGGTCATTCAATTTCTCTGCAAGGTATAATGTGGGACTGTTGATTTTTACACTTGTAAAGGAACTTAACTTTGACCCCCTTCACAGGGTCAAGCTTAATATTCTCATGCTCATAATATGCCTCATTGATTACTGTGTGGAAGTATGTATCATAGTTTGCCACCCCTACGTATACTATTTATTGAGGTATATGGAAGGAAATTATTGAATTATCTGGCTACAGTTTGCATAGTATATACTGATTTAGCGTTCTGTGCTCCCTCAAAGAATTAGAATTCAGTACATCTTCTTTCACCACCTGGAGAAGTTATAATGATCACTTATTTTAGGACACAAAGGCATTTTCACCATGATAATGTTGAGAACTCTGCGGCATATATGTCTAGAGAAAATATGCTTTCTACATTAAACTGCGAAGCCAAACTAGACCATTTACAAACTTAAAAAGCAAAAGCATGTCAGAATGTTCAGCAGCTCAGGCAGCATCCGTGAAAAGAGAAAAAGAGTTATCATTTTGGAGCAAAGACCTTAGATTCACATTCAGAAGCTTGAGGTGATGTCTGACTTTTCAATAAATTGCTGTATTATTAGCTCCATCTCTAATATCCACCGTGTATGTTGCCATTTTAACCCTGAATCAGCAGATCAACTGTTTCTCTCTTTGCTACTTCTTGGCTTGACTGTTTCATTGCTTTACTAGCTTATTTAGGCTTCCACCCTAAATAAGCTCTGACACCTAGGTCCCAGCTTGCTTCATATTTAGATTCAAAGCACATTTGTTATCCAAGTATAGCCGGAAGGATGACAGAGCTGCAGTGGCTGGAGTTTATGCAAGAAGTGAGGAAGGTGCAAGACAGATATATTCCAAAAAAGAAGAAATTTTCGAATGGAAAAAGGATGAAACAGTGGCTGAACTGAACGAGTATTTTCCATCAGTCTTCACTCAAGGGTGTCAGGGAAGAGAAGTGTGCGCAGTCACAATTACGACAGAGAAAGTATTCAGGAAGCTGAATAGTCTAAGGGTAGATAAATCTCTCGTACCAAATGGAATGCACCCTCGTGTTCTGAAGGAAGTAGCTGTGGAGATTGCAGAGGCATTAGCAATGATCTTTCAAAACTCAATAGATTCTGGCATGGTTCCAGAGGACTGGAAGACTGCAAATGTCAATCCGCTATTTAAGAAGGGGGCAAAGAAGCGAAAAGGAAATTACAGGCCTGTTAGCTTGACATCGGTGGTTGGGAAGTTGTTGGAGTCGATTGTCAAAGATGAGGTTAGGGAGTACCTGGAGGCATATGACAAGATAGGCAGAACTCAGCACGGTTTCCTTGAAGGAAAATCCTGCCTGACAAACCTATTATAATTTTTTGAGGAAATTACAAGTAGGCTAGACAAGGGAGATGCAGTGGATGTTGTATATTTGGATTTTCAGAAGGCCTTTGACAAGGTGCCACACATGAGGCTGCTTAACAAGATAGGAGCCCATGGAATTAGCGAAAGTTACATACGTGGATAGTGCGTTGGCTGATTGGCAGGAAACAGAGAGTGGGAATAAAGGGATCCTATTCTGGTTGGCTGCCGGTTACCAGTGGTGTTCCACAGGGGTTCGTGTTGGGGCTGCTTCTTTTTACATTGTACATCAACGATTTCGATTATGGAATGGATGGCTTTGTGGCTAAGTTTGCTGATGATACAAAGATAGGTGGAGAGGCCGGTAGTGCTGAGGAAACAGAGTCTGCAGAGAGACCTGGATAGATTAAGAGAATGGGAAAAGAAGTGGCAAATGAATTAAAATGTTGGAAAGTGTATGGTTATGCACTTTGGCAGAAGAAATAAATGGCAGACTATTATTTAAATGGGGAGAGAATTCAAAGTTCTGAAATGCAATAGGACTTAGGAGTCCTCATGCAGGAGACCCTTAAGGTTAACCTCCAGGTTGAGTCAGTGGTGAGGAAGGCGAATGCAATGTTGGCATTCATTTCTAGAGGAATAGAGTGTAGGAGCAGGGATGTGATTTTGAGGCTCTATAAGGCACTGGTGAGACCTCACTTGGAGTACTGTGGGCAGTTTTATTTAAGAAAGTGCTGACGTTGGAGAGGGTTCAGAGAAGATTCACTAGAATGATTCCGGGAATGAGAGAGTTAACATAAGAGGAACATTTGTCTCCTCTTGGACTGTTTTCCTTGGAGTTTAGAAGATTGAGGGGGGGACCTCATATAAACATTTCGAATGTTGAAAGGCATGGACAGAGTGGATGTGGCAAAATTGTTTCCCATGGTGGGTGAGTCTAGTACGAGAGGGCATGAATTCAGGATTGAAGGGCGCCCATTCAGAATGGAGATGCGAAGAATTTTTTTTAGTCAGAGGGTGGTGAATCTATGGAATTTATTGCCACGGGTGGCAGTGGAGGCCAAGTCATTGGGTGTATTTAAGGCAGAGGTTGATAGGTATCTGAGTGGCCGGGGCATCAAGGGTTATGGTGAGAGGGCGGGGGAGTGGGACTAAATGGGAGAATGGATCAGCTCGTGATAAAATGGCGGAGCAGACTCAATAGGCCGAACGACCGACTTCTGCTCCTTTGTGTTATGGTCTTATGTATGCAGTACACAATCCTGAGATTCCTCTTCCCAGAGACGGCCATGAAACAAAGAAAACCATGAAACCCATCCAAAGAAAAACATCAAACCCTCTCCCATGCACAAAAAAAAACAAATCATGCAATAACATATTCATTTCAACTCTGTTCATTATCTGTGGGCTGCCCCAATTAAAATCACCCAAAGTAACAACAAAAAAAGGAGCGACCAGAAACCAGAATCACAAAAGAATGTGATCTACAAAGTCCAATCCACAAACCACATCAGTTAAATCTTGCCCGAGACCCTAAATTCTGGCACCATCTTCTGACAGATTTGAGGGAGAGAGATACCATTTGAACACAGGGACTTTCCTTCGGGAGCAGCGAGAGAGAGGAAGGAGAGACTGTCACACGCAGACACCTTCCTCGGGCAGCAGTCAGCCAGAGGCTGGTAAACAGCACTGAGCACCAAACTCGCCTCGAGGATTTCAATCTTCCTCAGTGCTTTAATTGGTGAGATTGACGAAAAATAGAGTCAATTATGGGTTTGCGCCCTGTCCCCAGGTTTATTAAGGTCAACCATTGACTCTCCTAATGATCTTTTTCTAACAACCAATCCAACAATGACAAACGTAAAATTTTCTTGATTCCAAGTGTCTTGAGTCTTGGTATCATAATCCCTCCTCATTCTTTTAGTCTCCCAAATTATGCCCTATTGCATATTTCTGATTCTACTGTAAATGTGGCAGAACGGACTTTTATTCTTCAGCTTACATTAGCAAAATTCTGGATTTTCTCCATAAGCTTGCTAACTTCTGTTGATTTTTCTTTGCAATTAAGATGCTCCTTCATGCCTTTTGCATGTTGTGGTAGAGCAATGATTATGTTGGTGGCTGTGACTTAAAATCCCACCATGACAGCTGGAGACTGTAAATTTGCAATTAAGATTAAAACAGCATCAGTAGCAATGACTGTAAAGTAACCAGATTATCATACAACCCCATCTGCTTCATTAATATCCTTAGGGAATAAAATCTCCTATCCTTGCTTGGTCTGCCCCACAAGGTACTCCAGAATCTGAGACCTGTTACCTCTGAAATAGCTTAAGAAAGTTACTCAGTCCAAGATCCATGGTTCAATTTAATATATCCGGGAATGCATACAGTATACAATCTGAAATTACATAATAATAACATTATAATTGTCTTCTGTAGATCTGAAATGACATAATAATTATTGTCTTTTGTAGGTTCATGAATGAAATATTAACTCTGTTGCTCTTACCACAGATGCTGCATGTCCTGTTGAGTGTTTACATTTAGAGTTATTGAGCCATACAAAATTGTTTTAATTGGGCAGTAACACTCATATCCTGGGAAGGACAGAACATTCTTCAACTGCCTTGAGATCTTCATTTACTAAAAATATTTTATTGTTATTGTCCTTTGGATGTTTTATGATATGACAAGAGCAAATGGTCAAAATATTTGTTGCTTTGAACTATATTCAATATAACTGAGTTCTTGATTAGGTCGTTCTGCTAATGGGATCATTTGTTTCTCTAAGAATTCCAATTAATTATCGGTTGCTTAGCTCTATGATGTAACTATGGTTATCTCCATAATATCTTGTTGAGCTAAAAGTATGTTCATGGTAACTCAAAGTTTTTGGAGATTCTTGCCATTGGATTTGACAGAATGTCAGAAGGCTGTGATAGAGGATTGTGCACCTCCTAGTATTGTTTTGGTATTGATTTCCATGCAAATTTGTTTGTGTTCATACTGTTGAGTAAATGTATCTGAGATATATCATCAGAATTGACAAATTCATATGTTGATTATCAAGAGAGTGGTGCACCTGTCCAACTATTTAAAGTCCTGATAGAATGACTCTAAAATCTTGGATAGGATTTATATTGGCACCAAGGCCATTTAGACCATACAACCATAAGACACAAGAGCAGAATTAGGCCATTTGGCCCCTTGAGTCTGCTCTGCCATTTTGTCATAGCTGAATATTATCCTTCTCAACACCATTCTTTCTGCCTTCTCCCAATATCCTTTGACACTCTTACTAATCACGAATGCATCAACCTCTGTTTTAAATATGCCCAATGACTTGCCCTCCACAGCCATAAGTAGCATTGAGTTCCATAGTTTCTCTTCCCTCTGACTAAAAATATCCCTCCTCATCTCTGTTCTAAAGGGACACACTTCTATTCTGATTGTGTGCACTCTGGTCCTTATCTCTCCCACTATTGAAAACATCTTCTGTATGTCCACTCCATCTAGGACTTCCAATATTCAGTAGGTTTCAATGAGAACCCCCCCCCCCAACTCTTATAAACTCCAGTGAGTGCAGGCCCGGAGCCATCAAGTGCACTTCATTGCTAACCTTTTCATTGTCAAGATCATTTTCAAAAACCTCATCTGGACCCTCTCCAGTGCCAGGCATTATTTCTGCTACTGTGTGGTAACCAGAATCTCTGGAGCAGAAGGCCCCGGAATCCTCGGCTTTGCTTGTTTCAGCGGCCGGGGCAAGGTCAAAGCCGCTCAGCAGAGGATGGCGCTCGGGAGGCTGTATCGGAGAAGCTGGTTGAGAAGCTCGAAGTTTTCGGACGGATGGACTCAGTGTCAGCTGTGGTTGGCTGCTTCCAAGGCATCAGCAAGTTGACGGTGCCTGGAGGTTTATGGCAGGGAGTTTCTCCCTTTTGCCGCCTGCTATCGGGGACTCGGGGACTTTTGAGACTTCATTTACCATGCCCATGGTTTGTTCTTCATCAAATTATGGTACTGCTTTGCACTGCTGTTATAACTATGTGGTTCTGTCAGTGTTAGTCTTTGGTTTGTCCTGTTTTCTGTGATATCACTCCGGAGAAACATTGTATCATTTCTTAATGCACGTATGCATTTCTAAATGACAATAAAAGAGGACTGAGTGGTCTCATAATCTAACAGTAGAAGAGTAGAAATGGGACCCAAATCTGCTCACTAACTGCCATTTCTTGATCCTGAGGCAATATACAGTACTATTGTTTGAAGGCCATAATGGACAACAGTCACTTGCCACTACAGCAGTACACTTTTTCCTTTGATTACTAAACACTTGTTTTATGCATTAATTTAGAAAATGGGTAAAATGATGGTAACTGGGGAAGGAAATCCATTTATAAGCATGTTCTACAATTGATTTTCCCTTGTGAGGACAGTTTTTACTGAAAATTACAATCAGCCTTTAATTGAGTGTATGGTGTTGTAAGAGGGCAATTGTGGATGTCAGTGAGTAATTGTTTCACAAGTCATCTGTCTTCATCTCTGTTTCTAACACTTCCTCTATTTCATGTACTTGTGTTGCATGAGATTCTTCTTTATATTTGTGCACGCTTATTTGTTTTTTTTATTCCGAAGTTATGCAGTATGTTGGCAACTATTCACATTTTTGGTATCTTGTTAAGCTCTTAAAGTTTTAAAGAGGCCTAAATGAAGCAAATATTAGAATCATTCTTTTGCTTTCTAATGGTGTGTATTATAGTTGAGCTTTATTGAATTCTGATTATCTGAGATGTTGTCTATGTGATTATAAACCATGATAATAAACCAGAGCTTTACTCTCTCAGTAACCATCCATCCAAATTAAGCCATCCTTCCCATAATACAAACAACACAAGTATCATATCCTGCCTGTTAATGAATGTATGATACTTGTTATCCCAGTATAAAAGCCAGTGACTTCAGTTATAATAAGGGATCGCCTGATTTTTAATTGAATGCAAAGCCTTATTGGTAATTTCAGGAAGTTGTTCTTTCATAAGGTGCGAGCATTGCTGGGAAGCCCACCATTTATTGTACATCCTGAAATGCTTCCTCACTGAGACCATTACAGAAAGCATCTATGGTCGACTGTTACACATAAGCCACACAAGTGAGGATAGTAAATTTCCATCCATGAAGAACACAAGGAAATTCAATGATTTTAATTGAAATACATTAGCATCATTGTCATAATTTCTCATTTTAGATATTTTTAATCAATTTATGTATTTTTTTGTGCAAATAAATTCCACTCCTGTCTCAGTGGGATTCAAACTCCAATTCATTATTCCAGGTTTTTCAGCGCTAGGCTAACACGTTGCTACAGTATTCATGTCATGATAGAATTGATGTGTGCAACCTTTTTATCTTTACTGATTCGTTGTACTCATCTGCTAATTTTTGGCAACCTGTTGTTCTATACCATGACCAGCCATGATCCAAAATCCAGTAAAGGAAGTGGTGTAATTGAGGTCTTATTAAGGGCAGACCATTTCTAAAGAATTTGCCAACAACAATCATGATCACCCACGTCATGCACCATGGCATGCAATGCTGATGATGAATAGTGGTGTGAAATCTTGGAATAAGTCCCCTTAGCTCCACCTTGAATATACAACCCACTCAATTACACAATATAATACAGGCGCTCCAGCACACAAAATTACTAACTCAGATTATTACAATATGGAATCACTGCAAGATAATCATTTAGAGTTGACACCTCATTTCAAAAGCCCAGTTGCTTTCAATAAAGTTCTACTGGTGTCAAGGAGTTTTACAACGTTTGGCTAATGCTGACTGCATCTTGACTTGAGACTTAGGGCCTTCTAATCGGATTTGATGCCACTGAAGATTACAGCCAGAAGGTGGAATATATCTCATTCCGAAACACTGATGGTCCACTTCCCTTCATAGATTTTGTCTGACCTGCTGAGTTCCTCTAGCATTTGTGTGTCTTGAAATGCTTTGTCATTGGCTTTAGTGAAGAAAATTGAACTGAATATTCCCAGTAAACCCTTTCCAATTCTGAGAAACAGAAATTAAGCAGCACGTTGTACAAATATAGATCAGAAAATGATGCCTCATTGAATATCACAGGATCTAAGATTTCTGCTACATTCATTGACTAATATCAGTCTGATGTTTCTGAACATGAAATAAAATTACTGAGGTGGAAAAAATGCTCATTTATATAACTTTACAAAACAATTATAGGATTATTTTTGATTCTCTGATATTTTATACTAAGTGGATAAGATCATGCTTCGCCTGGGCCTAAATATTTTCATTCTAAGGGATCCCTTTGGCTTGACAAACCTTTCTGAGAAGGCCTGTTCCAATATCTTTGCAGCCATGTCATGGTGCCTGTCCACAAAGCAGATCATTGTGACTGACAAGCAGATATTAAGCAGTAGAAACAAAAATGCTGCCTTCCGCCTGCCTGAGCTGTCAGAATCAAAATTTGAATTGAATTGAATTTATTACTTATACCTTTCATATACATGAGGAGTAAAACTTTTTACGTTATGTCTCCATCAAAATGTGCAATTTATAGAAATTTATAATAAATAGTATGTACAACAGGATAGTCAATATAACATAGAAATACGGTTGTGTCAGCATGAATTTAATAGTCTGATGGCCCGGTGGAAGAAGCTGTCCCAGAGCCTGCTGGCCCTGGTTTTTATGCTGCAGTACCATTTCCCAGATAGTAGCAGCTGAAACAGTTTGTGGTTGGGGTGACTCAGGTCCCCATTGATTCTTCAGGCCCTTTTTACACACCTAGCTTTGTAAATGCCCTGAATAGTGGGAAGTTTTCCCCTACAGATGTGCTGAGCTGTCTGAACCACTCTTTGCAGAGTCCTGCAATTGAGGGAGTACAGTTCCCATTTCAGGCAGTGATGCAGCCAGTCAGGATGCACTAAATTGTGCCTCTACAGGAAGGTACAGGGGGCCCATACCAAACTTCTTCAACCGTCTGAGGTGTAAGGTGCAGGTTTGTTATCACTGATATATCGTGTGAAATTTGTGGTTTTTGTAGCAGTAGTACAATGCAAGACATAAAAAAAAATTACACACACAAAATGCTGGAGGAACTCAGTAGGTCAGGCAGCATCTGTGGAAAAGAGTAAGCTGTAAACATTTCGAGCCAAGACCCTTCATTAGATTTGAAGAAGGCTCCCCAAAGGTGAATAATTTGGATCACATTGCATTAATAATTATTCTTAACTAATTGATAGAGCAACAAAAATCTATTCATGCTACATAAATATCAAAGTTTAATATAAAGATGTCTTCAATAAATTATAGTCAAATTATGAAGAATACATCAAAAACAAACTGTTTATATTAAAAAGGAAAATTTTTTAAAAATGCTGCAAATATGACATAGCCATGAAGTTATAGAAAAGTATAACACAGAAACATACTCTTGAGCCCATCTTGTCTATGCTGAGCCATGTAAACGGCCTACTCCCATTGACTTGCACCAAGAACATAGCCCTCCATACCCCTACCATCCATGTACCTATCCAAACTTCTCTTAAACACCAAAATTGCGTATGCATGCACATAAAAATGCAGGAATTTCTCAGCAGGTCAGGCAGCATCTATGGAAATAAAATCTATTTTCTATGTGATGACAGGTAAATTTATGAACATTCAGTTATCATCTCACTCCAATGAACCGGGCAATTTGAGGAATGGAAGACCTCAGATCTCATTAAAACTTTATGAATGACAAAACATCATTTTACATTCACAGACCTGCATGTGAACAAGTATCAAAAGTAAGTTATTATTTTTCTATGGTTTGCTTTGAAACTCATGAATGATTAATCCAGTTCAGATGGTTAATTGATTAGGTAGCCTTGGTCATGATGCTTGCATGAAATAATGAAAGAGTAAATACTAATGACAATCCTTCTTTCCCTCCTTGCTTATTTTTATGTTACTGGCCCCTAAATCTAAAATAATGATTTCCATATCCCATGTCTTTTTTACTCCCGAAAGGATTTGTATTTTTGATGATGCACAAAGACAAGTAATAATTTCATCAGCCAATCATCTTTGAAATACTGATATTTGTGTTTTATGAAATATCATTGTAATACACAACCTAGCCAAAAGATCAAAGTTTTTTTTTAAGCAACACAAACAAAATGCTGGAGGAACTCAGCAGGCTAGGCAGCATCTATGAAAAAGACTACAGTTGACGTTTCAGCCGAGAAGTCTTGGCCCGAAATGTCGACTGTTTACTCTTTTCCATAGCTACTACCTGACTTGCTGAGTTCCTCTAGCATCTTGTGTGTGTTGCTCGGATTTCCAGCATCTGCAGATTTTCTCAGGTTCTTTTTTAATAGGGATTACTCCCCTGTCACTGGCACAGGAATTGAAAATATCTGCATCACAAAGGGATCATGACATATTTGTTGAACCATTCATGAAGTGGCATTCTACCAAAAAAAATCTTCTGTTTTTTTCATTTCCAGTACTTCTCTCTATTTAGTTCAAATTTGTTGAATTGTGTGTGTGTGTGTGTGTGTGTGTGTGTGTGCGCGCGCATCTATTTAATGAATGCTGTACTGACTCTAAGCTCCAAACTGAGATTGATAGTATCTTCTGCGGAAGTATCACCCCGGTGTGAAGCATAACCTTTGTAGCTGTGAATTGCATGATGCCTCAGTGAACCCATTAAAGTTAATTTGCAAATGCTGGAGGAAATGTATTGAACTTCCATGGGTGGCAGTATGTGAGCATCTATAACAATTCAACATGTGGCATTGTAACCTTCATAAAACTACAAATCATATAAAACTAAGGGATACAGTACCAACAAAATCCATGAAATGCAGGTAGCATCAAATTAATGTTTTTGATTTTTTCAAGTGAAAAATCCATGAAATGTTTTAATTAATTTGGAGGAAAAGTTTGTATTCTTATAAATCTGTTTTGGTGATGAGCTCTGGTCTCGGCAATATATAACTCGATAGAAGAAGTAAATCTCTCACAACTTCTACTCCCAGAGTTAGTGGGAAGATAGAGGATTAGGGAGCTTTTAAAAACTTGCAGAAAGAAACTATGAAGGTCATTTGGAAGCAAAAGGTGAATTATGAGAGGAAGCTGGCAACTAATATCAAAGAAGATACTAAAAGCTTTTTTAAGTTTATAAAGGGTAAGAGAGAGTCAAGGGTAGATATAGGACCAATAGAAAATGACACTGGCGATATTGTAATGAGAGATGCAGAGATGACAGAGGAACTGAATGTGTATTTTGCATCAGTCTTCACAGTGGAAGACATCTGTAGTATACTGGACATTCAGGAGTGTCAGTGAAGAGAAGTTTGTGCAGTGAAAATTACAACTAAGAAGGTGCTCAGGAAGCTTAACAGTCTGAGGATGGATAAATCTCCTGGACCTGATAGAATGCACCCTCAGGCTCTGAAGGAAGTAGCTGGAGAGATTGCGGAGGCATTAACGATGATCTTTCAAGAATCGATAAGATTCTGGCATTGTATTAGATGACTGGAAAATTGCAAATATTACTCACCTATTTAAGAAGGGTGGAAGGCAGCAGAAAGGAAACTATAGACCTGTTGACCTGACATCAGTGATTGGGAAGTTGTTGGAATCAATTGTTATGGATGAGATTACTGAGTACCTGGAGGCACATGACAAGATAGGCCAAAGCCAGCATGGTTTCCTGAAAGGAAAATCCTGCCTGACTAACCTACTGCAATTCTTTGAGGAAATTACAAGCAGGGTAGACAAAGGAGATTCAGTAGATGTGGTGTAAGTGGATTTTCAGAAGGCCTTTGACAAGGTGCCACACATGAGGCTGCTTAGCAAGATAAGAGCCCATGGAATTACAGGGAAGTTACTAGCGCGGGTGGAGTACTGGCTGGTCGGCAGAAAACAAAGAGTAGGAATAAAAGGATCCTATTCTGGCTGGCTGCCGGTTACCAGTGGAGTTCCACAGGGGTCGGTGTTGGAACTGCTCCTTTTTACGATGTACGTCAATGATTTGGACTACGGTATTAATGGATTTCTGGCTAAATTTGCAGATGATACAAAGATAGTTGGAGGAGCAGGTAATGTTGAGGAAACAGAGAGACTTAGATAGTTTAGGGGAATGGGCAAAGAAGTGGCAAATAAAATACAATGTTTGAAAGTGTATGGCCATGCACTTTGGTGGAAGAAATAAACAGGCAGACTATTATTTAGATTGAATAATTCAAAATGCAGAGATGCAAAGGGACTTGAGAGTCGTTGTACATGATACTCTAAAGGTTAACCTTCAGGTTGAGTCGGTGATGAAGAAGGTGAATGCAATGTTGGCATTCATATCTACTACTACTACTACTACTACTACTACTACTACTACGACGTCAACTCAGGCCTAGGGTTTGGTAAACCATATATATGTTGTAACTGGGTTAACTGTCTGGACACGCCCCTCTGCTGACTGCCTCTGTGGCTCCTCCCACAGAATCCTGTATAAAGGTGTTTCGCCTTGCCCCTCCACCTCAGTCCAGGGGCAGACACTCACCGTGGAGGTCATATTGTACAGCGAATAAAAGCCTTTCAGTATTTTACCCAACTTCAGTCCTTTGAAGGTGCTTCAATTTTATTCGCTGTACATTTTAAAGCATGGAACACGCTTTGAGACCCGACAAATTAGCCCTTGATCCGTAAGCGCCAAAAGCTGGAAATGCTTTCGAACTCTGGCTGGCCTGCTTCGAAGCATACCTAGAGGAGATTAAAGCGACCGACCCCGTAGCGAAGCACAGAGTTCTACTCTCCAGGGTCAGTCCATGGGTCTGTTCGCTGATCAGAGACCAGCCGAAATACGATGGCACGATGAACGTCCTCAAAGGCCAATACCTGCAGCCGATAAACAGCGTCTATACTCAGCACCACTTAGCGACAAGGCAACAACGGCCCGGGGAATTGAGTGCTGAGTTTGTCCAGGCCCTACAGACACTCGTGCGGGCCTGCAATTGCCAGGAGCTGACGGCGGCGCAGCATGCAGAGCTCCTAGTGAGAGACGCCTTCGTCACGGGGACCAGGTCAGTGTACGTGCGCCAGCGGCTGTTGGAAAAAGCCGATCTTACCTTAAGTTCGGCGATCAAGCTGGCCGACATGCTGAAGGCCGCTCTGCAAAATTCTGAGGCTCTCCAGGCACGCAATCCCCCGATGGCCTCGTGGGCGCCGCAGACCCCGCAACCCGCCGGCGAATCAACCTCGGCTTCCGCCAGTCACAAGTCCCCGTAACCCGCCGGTAAATCGACCTCGGCTGCCCCCAGTTGCGAGTCCGCGAAGTGTTACCTCTGCGGACTGGAGAAGCACCCTCAGAAACGCTGCCCGACCCGCGAAGCTACCTGCTCCAGCTGCGGAAAGAAGGGCCACTTCACGAAGGTCTGTAAGTCCAAACCGTGAGACGAATCGAGCAGCGTCGTGTGCGAAACATGGGTGTCGCCATCTTCCCTGCACGCCGCCACCATGTGCGAGACATGGGGGCCGCCATCTTGGTCGACGCCACCACCCATCACCTACGACCAACGGGTGCTCACGGGGCACCCCACCGCACCGGACCAAGACAGCGATTCAACCTTGGCTTCCGTGACCTTCAACCAAAGCGCTCCCCACCAGCTCGCAAGGTCAATGATGGACATCCTGGTGGAGGGGCGCAGGACAAGCTGCCTGTTTGACACAGGCAGCATGGAGAGTTTTATCCACCCGGACACGGTGCAGCATTGCGGACTCGTGATATGGCCAGTAAGTCAGAGGGTCACCATGGCTTCCGGGTCACATACAACAGACATCCGGGGGGGGTTGTGTAGCAACACTGGTGGTGCAGGGCACAGAATATCGAGACTTTACGTTACTGGTTATGCCTCAACTGTGTGCCCCTGTGCTACTGGGGCTCAACTTCCAGAGCCACCTGAAAAACGTGACAATGAGGTATGATTGGCCCCTTCCACCAATTACTGTCGTAAATCCCCAGTTTTGTAGGGATACGTCACACACCCCGCTACTGACCACACACACACACTGACCCACCCAGGCCATAGTGGAAGCTATTAGGCACTGGAGGCACTATCTCACCGGCAAAAGGTTCACCCTGCTAACTGACCAGCGCTCAGTCGCATTCATGTTTAATAACCAACAGCGGGGCAAAATCAAAAACGATAAAATTCTGAGGTGGAGAATCGAAGTCTCCATCTACAACTCTGACATCATGTACAGGCCTGGGAAGCTCAACGAGCCGTCCGATGCCCTATCCCGGGGAACGTGCGCCAGCGCACAGATCGACCGGCTATACGCCCTACATGTAGATCTTTGCCACCCTGGGGTCACCCGGTTTTTCCACTTTGTGAAAGCCCGGAACCTGCCTTACTCCCTTGAGGAGATCAGGATGATGACCAGGGACTGCCAAGTCTGCGCAGGGTGCAAACTGCACGTCTACCGACCCGAAAAGGCACCACTCATCAAGGCCACCCGCCCCTTTGAGTGACTGAGTGTTGACTTTAAGGGCCCCCTTCCCTCCACCGACCCCAATGTGTACTTTCTTAATATTATCGATGAGTACTCGCGGTTGCCCTTCGCCATCCCCTGCCCCGACACCACTACCACGTCAGTTATAAAAGCCCTGCGCAAGCTCTTCACTCTGTTCGGATACCCATGCTATATCCACAGTGACAGAGGGTCCTCGTTTATGAGTGACGAGCTGCGCCAATATCTACTGGCTAGGGAAATTGCAGCTAGTAGGACCACGAGCTATAATCCCCGGGGGAATGGACAGATGGAGAAGGAGGATGCCACGGTGTGGAAAGCCACACTCTTAGCCCTCAGGTCAAAGGGACTGCCGGTCTCCCGCTGGCAGGAGGTCCTTCCCGAGGCACTCCACTCCATCCGCTCCCTGTTATGCACAGCCACCAATGCCACCCCTCATGAGCGGCTCTTTTCATTTCCCAGAAAGTCGACCACTGGGTCCACCCTACCAACTTGGTTGATGTCCCCGGGGCCAGTGTTGCTCTGGAAACATGCGAGGAGCAATAAATACTCCCCGATGGTCGAGAAGGTTCACTTACTTCATGCGAACCCCCAGTATGCCTATGTGGTTTTACCTGATGGGCGGGAGGACACGGTCTCCATCCACGACCTGGCACCCGCAGGAGCTCCGGGCCCCTACCTGAACACTCCGTGGTGACCATTGACCCCGTACCCACCAATGTATGTACCTACGAGACACCGTGCACCCCAAACCCTATACAGACACCACACGACACTCCCATACCGGGCGCAACGCACACGCACGAGGGATTACCGATGCCTAACGTGCTGGCACCTCAAGTCAGGCCAGAGCCAGCACAACCGCCATCGCCGGTGCTACATAGATCACAGCGACGGACTCCACCGCCTGATAGACTTAACCTGTAAATATACTTGTTTTAAATATTGTCAGTTGCTTCACCACGCGGGACTCTTTTTTAAAAAAAGGAGGGGTGAATGTGGTAAACCATATATATGTTGTAACTGGGTAACTGGACGCACCCCTCTGCTGACTGCCCCATGGCTCCTCCCACAGGATCCTGTATAAAGGTGATTTCGCCTTGCCCCTTCCCCTCAGTCCGGGGGCAGACACTCACCATGGAGGTCGTATTGTACAGTGAATAAAAGCCGTTCAGTATTTTACCCATCCTCAGTCTTTTGGAGTTATTGAAGGTGCTTCATAGGGTATAGAATATAAGAGCAGGAATGTGATGTTAAGGCACTATAAGGCACTCGTGAGACCACACTTGGAGTATTGTGTGCAGTTTTGGCTTCCTTATTTTAGAAAGGATATACTGACATTGGAAAGGGTTCAGAGAAGATTCACAAGAATGATTCCAGGAACGAAAGGGTCACTGTATGAGGAACGTCTGACAGCTCTGGGGCTGTATTCCCTGGAGTTCAGGAGAATGAGGGGGGATTTCATAGAAACATTCAGAATCTTAAAAAGCCTGACGAGATTAGATATGGCAAAGTTATTTCCCATGGTGGGGGATTCTAGGACAAGAGGCCATGACTTCAGGATTGAAGAATGTCCTTTTAGTACTGAGATGTGGAGAAGTTACTTTATTCAGAGGGTGGTAAATCTGTGGAATTTGTTGCTATGACAGGCTGTGGAGGCCAAGTCATTGGGTATATTTAAGGCAGAGATAGACAGGTTCTTGATTAGCCAAGGCATCAAAGTGTATGGGGTGAAAGCAGGGGAGTGGGGATGACTGGAAGAATTGGATCAGCCCATGATTGAATGGCGGAGCAGACTCGATGGGCTGAATGGCCTACTTCTGTTCCTATATCTTATGGTCTTATGGTCTTAACTTCTGGACAAGAGGAAACTCTTCACAGTAAGAGTTTTCATTTAAAATTACAATCTCATAAGCAATAAAGACTACCGGCAAGAACACTCATCACTTATTGCATGCATGCCATAAAGATAAAGGAAGAAAGAAAGTAACTGATATGGTTAACTAAAATTTGTATGGTGCCTTACAAAAGGCTTTGCTATCTATGAAGCTTAGCTGCCATGATAAAGTAGGGGAAATTGGCAAACAGCTTACACACAGCAACATCCCTCTAACAGCAGTTAAATAATAACCATATCATTATGTTTGGTGATACTGTTAGTGATCTTATTGATTACAGTTTTAGAATTATGGAGCAATACGGCATGCACACAGGTTCTTCGGTCCAATAAGTTCATGCCAACCATGTCTTTCTCCTAGCCGGTACTGGTTTCCTGCATTTGGCACATTTCCCTCCAGGCCCCTCCTCTCCATGTACCTATACAAATATTTCTTAAATAATCTTACTGTACCTGTTTGAAGCACTTCTTCAGGGCTCATTCCATGTACAGACCACCCTTTGTATGAAAATTCTGCCCCTCGGATCTCTTACAACTTTTGCCTGTCACTCTAAACCTTTGAGCCTCATTTTGGGTTCCTTTATCCTGGGGAAAGGACTACAACTATCCACCTTTTCAATGACTCTTAATTTTATATAATTCTATAAGGTCCTACTCTTTCTCCATGCTCTTTCACTCTTTCTTCTAAGTTCTGAGGAAAACATGGCCAACCTTACCCCATAACCCAGGCCCTCTGTTCCTGGCAACGTCCTTGTAAATCTTTTCTGCACTTTTCCAAGATTAGCCACATTTTTTGCAGTACAGAATGACCAAAACTGTACAGAGTACTCCCAGTCCAACCTCACAAACAACTAAGACAACCGCAACATTGTGTCCCAACTCCTTTATTCAGTGCCTTGTCTGATGAAGGCAAGTGTGCTAATCATAATTTTCACCACCCGGTTAACCCGCGATGCTGCTTTCACAAACTATGCACTTGTAATCTTATGCCCCTCTGTTGCAATACATGGTCTAGTACCCTACCTTCATAGTGTGAGCTATACCTTAGTCTGACTTTCCAAAGTGCATCACCTCATGTTTATTTATACTGAAATACATTTTCCACTTGGCTCACTTCCTTAACTGATCAAGATCTGTGCTAAACTTCTTCATTCTTGACAGCACCTCGTAATTTTGTGTCATCTGCAAATTTGCTGATTGACCCTTTGTACATTCACATTCAAATCATTTATAAAAATGATGAATAACAAGGATCCAAAACTTCCCCCTATGACACACCACTATTCCCCTTTCCAAGAACCAACTTCCAACACCACCCTCTGCTTCCTCCCTCCAAGCCATATTTGAATCCATCTAACCAACTCTCCGTGGGACATAACCTTCCACACCAACCTGCCATGTGGGACTTTTCTTGAAGGCATTGCTGAAGTCCAAATAGGCAACATCCGCTACCCTATCCTCAACTACCCTTTTGGCTATCTCTTCAAAACTCTAAATGATTTGTTAAACATGACTTCTCAAGCACAAAGCCATGTTGACTCTTCCTATTCAGATCTGTCTTTCCAAATCTGACAGATCTTGTCCCACAGAATTCCTTCTTGAAGCTTCCTATCACTGACTTCAGGCTGACCAGCCTGTATTTCTCGTTACCCTTCTTCATCAATGGATTAATTTCAGCCACCTTCCTGTCTTCCAGTAATAATGAAGCAAATATCTCAGCAAGAGCCTCTGCAATTTCTTCTTTAGCCTCATACAATGTCCAAGGATGTACAGGAGGCCCTGGGTATTGTTCAGCTGCACATACCTCCACCTTGATAAGATGAATGCTCTCCAAAATATCTCCACTTGTTTCCCTTACCTTCTGAGCAACCATGGTTTTCTTTTCAGTTGACACCAAGGAGAAATATTTATTAATAATCCCAACCACTTCCTGCAGCTTGAGTCTCTAAGTAGAACTCCTCTCTCCTTAGCCACCCTTAACACTTAATATATCCATTGAACCTTCGGGGACTTCCTTTAACTTGGCTGATCAGATTCATTTTATACCCTTTTTTCACCTTCCTGTTTTCCTTCTTAAGAGTATTCTTAATCGTTTTATAGTCAAGAGATTCATTTGATCCTGGCCTAAATCCATTGTTTGTTCCATTCTTTTTCTTGACCAAAGCCTCGATATTTCTCATTGGTCAGTGTTCACTGAACTTGCCAGGTTTATCCTTCACCCTAACAGAAACATGCTACTCCTTAGCACTTGTTAGCTCACTCACTCTTGACACTGCTACCTCCCACTTACCATTCAATCCTTCCCCTTCAAACAGGCTCTCACAATCGACCTCTGCGGGATCCCGCCTAATACCCTCAAAATTAGCCCTTCAACAGTTTTGGGCCCTAACATGTGATCTTCTCCTATCCTTTTTCATCACTATATTATAACTGATAGAATTATTATCACTAGAACCAACATGCTCCCTGGACTCCCACTTCATTTATATGCCTTGTCTCATATATCAGCAGGAGGTCCAGTATTGCACCTTCCTCTGTAAGATGATCTCCATATTGATACAGGAAGTTTTCCTGTAAACATTTCACAAATTCCTCCCCAATGGGACCCTTAAAATTCCATGTTGCTCAGTAAGTAGCAAGGAAATTAATACTTCCCACTAATGCAATCCTGCTATTGAAATAACTATGACACATTACTCTATAGTCCTGCTCCTCAAGTTCCTACTGACTATTGGGGGGTCTATAATACAACCCACTAGAGACACTCTCCACTTCTGATTCCTCAGTTCTGCATATATGTTTTCACCAGACTTCCTTCAAGGATGCCGTCGCTGAGGACCGCTATTATGTCCTCTGCTATCAAGAAGACAACCCCAGCCCCCATTCACTTAACTGTACCTCTCACAAGGCTGTGGCATCTGTATCCTGGGACATTGAATTACCAGACATGCAATTCTTTTAGCCATGTTTCAGTTATGACTGTAATAATCCAGTCCTCAGAGTCAACTATTCTCTGAGTGCATCCATTTTAGACCATGTGACCATAAGATACAGGAGCAGAATTAGACTACTTAGCCCATTGAGTTTGCTCCACCATTTCATCATGGCTGATCCAATTTTCTTCTCAGCACCCATCTCCTACCTTCTTCCCTTATCCCCTCATACCCTAACCAATCAAAAATCTATCAACCTGTGCCTTAAATATACATAAAGACTTGGCCACCACAGCTGTCTGTGACAAAGAATTTCACAGATACACCATTCTCTGGCTAAAGAAATTCCTCCTCATCTCCATTCTAAAAGAAGACCCTGTATTCTGAGGCTATGTCCTCTGGTCTTAGACACTTCAACCATAAGAAAAATCCTCTCCACATCTGCTCTATCAAGGCCTTAAATCATTCAATAGGTTTCAATGAGTTCACACCTCATTCTTCTGAATTCTAGTGAAAACAGGCACAGTGCCATTAAACACTATTCATACGACAAGCCATTCAATTCTTGAATAATTTTCATGAATCTACTTTGAACCCTCTCCAGTTTTTTTTTCTAAGATATGGGGCCCTAAACTGCTCACAATTCTTCAAGTGAGGCCTCACTAGTGCCTTATAAAGTCTCAACATTACATCCTTGCTTTTATATTCTAGTCCTCTTGAAATGAATGCTAACATCACATTTGCATTCCAACCACAGACTCGATCTGCAAATTAACCTTTAGGGAATCCTGCACAAAGACTTCCCAAGCCCATTTGCATCTCAGTTTTTTTTAAATTTTCTCTCCATTTAGAAAATAGTCAACCCTCAAGATAAGTCTTTTGGCGACAATTATCCCCAGCATCAGAGACTGTTGT
This sequence comes from Mobula birostris, assembly GCF_030028105.1. NCBI lineage: Eukaryota > Metazoa > Chordata > Chondrichthyes > Myliobatiformes > Myliobatidae > Mobula > Mobula birostris. The sequence continues at coordinate 152,870,010 of NC_092374.1, forward strand.
ATGGCTGTAGAGAGGCAAATAGTAGATTGCGAACAGCCAGAGATGGCGAGACCAGCTTCCAAGGGGAAGGATCTTTTATAGGCCTTTAGGTACCAGTAAAATATTTTGGACCAAACTCCAGTCAGTAATGGGCAAATCCAAGAGGTGTGTGACAACGTGGCCTCCGTCCCTTGGCACCTATCACACATTGACGAGACAGAAGGGTAAATCCTGTGCAATCTAAGTTTAGAGCAGTGGAGACGGTGGACAAAGTTAAACTGGATCAGTTGGTGTCTGCTGTTAACAGAGCAAGCCGGTATCATAGACAAACTCTTGTCCCAGGCAGATTCAGATAATTAAATGCCCAACTCCTCTCTCCAGACATCTCTAATCTTCACAGTAGACTCTATAGTGCAATCATCGAACAAACGCACAAACTTCGAAATGAGATGCTTGGAGTCAGGAATGTTCTTAAAACTATCAAAAAATATATGCTTCCCTGGAAGGATTTCAAAATTACAAACTTAGATTGATTGTAGTGTCTAATTTGTAAGTAACAAAAGAAGTGCGAATGAGGCAGCTCAAATTTCTCTTTTAGCAGATCAAATGTTGCAAACCGTCCCTCTAAGTACAGGTCTTCAAAAGAAACTAGACCTTTCTCCCTCCAAGCATGGTAGGTTTTATCTGACCATGAGGGTAGAAAGGAGTGATTGGTGTTTGTACAGAAGTCTCTGGTAAATTCAGAACGCTCCTAATCTGATTTAGAATTCTGAAGGAATTTTTCAAAACAAAACTTAAACTTTTTGAAGTCCCAGGCTTTTCTAACTTAGAGAACAGCATGGCTGGCAAGGAAGACTTATCTTGAGGGAATGGAAATCACCGTCTCCCCCTTCCTTTCAGAGATGGATTGCTGACATGATCTCAGTCATACAGATGAAGAAACTTAGGTTCTTGAGAACCAATTCAATTAAAAAATTTCCTGTTATCTGGGATCCATTTCTTGCCTACCTGGACGAGGCCGGCGTCGGATGAGCAATTTCCCCCCAGCTGATTTCTCACGGCCCTCATTTGAGATTTAATGTTTAGTATTTTGAATACTTTGTACAATAGGCATCCCTCGAATGTTATGTCCCTTTTTTTTTTGCTTATTTCATTTTTACACATGTCTGAGCTGGTATGTTCTTGTCAATTTCATTGTTTTTTTGAAAACTTTGAAAATAAAGTATCAAAAAATAGAAAATAGTCAACCCTTTCATTTCTTTCACCAAAGTGCATAACCATTCGCTTTCCAATGCTGTATTCCATCTGCCTTTTCTTTGCCCATTCTCCTATCTAAGTCCTTCTGTAGCCTTTCTACTTCCTGAAAACTACTTGCTCCTCCACCTATCTTCATATAATCTGAGAATTTTCAAACAAAGCCATCAATTCCATCATCCAAATCATTGGCATTTAATGTAAAAATAATTGGTCACAACACAGACCCCAGTGGAACAACAGCAGCCAACCAGATATGGCTCCCTTTACTCCCACTCTTTGCCTCCTGCCTATCAGTCACAGCTTTAGCCATGCTAGAGTATTTCCTGTAATACCATGGGCTCATAACTTGTTAAGCAGTCCCATGTGCGACACCTTGTCAAAGGACTTCCGATTCTCTTGTCTATTTTGATACCCATTTTACCCATTTATCCTCATGTATTGAAATAAATGCCTTTTAACTGAGTATTCATTTCCTTCCCTTTATTGTGTCCTTGGCTATCCTGCTTTGCCCTCGCTGGTTACTGCTTTACCCCATCACATGATCTAGTTCAGGGTCCCAACTCTTGCCAATCTAGTTTAAGTGTTCCCATAGAGCATTTGCAAACTTCCCTGCAAATGTATTGTTCCCTTTCTGGTTCAAGTGCAATCCATCCCTCCTGTACCTTAAAAGAGTTCCCTGTGATCCAAGTACCTGAACCCCTGCCCCCTAACCAAATCCTCAGCCACAAATTAATTTGGTCCCTACTTCTATTTTTGACCTCACTTGGACATAGTACCAGGAGCAATCTAGAAAGCACTAGCCTCAAAGTCCTGCTTCTTAACTTTTTACCTGACTTCCTATACTCATTCTGCAGGACATTATCCATTGTTCTGCTTACTAACAGATACAAAGTCCTCTGGCCGTTTGCCCTCTCCCTTGAGAGTGTTCTGCTCCTGCTCAGAAACGTCCTTTACCTTGGCACCCAAAGGACAAAACACCACCCAGTTGTTACTTCTATAGCCACAGAATCTAACCACCCCCCGCCCCAACTATTGGTTCTAATATCACTCTTGCCCTGTCTGAGTGCACCATTCTCTCTAAGCTTCAGGCCCATCACAGTGCTAGACATTTGACTGCCTTTGCTAGCCCCTGAAAGTGCATCTACCTCAACAATATCCACATTTGTTCATAGGGGTATTGCAACTATATGCCTACTCCTCTTGTTTTTCTTGCGTTCATACATCTGTCTGAAGACTGGAACATAGTTATGACCATTTTTGTATAAGTCTCACTATGATAATCGAACAATTCTGAACACATCCAACTCCACCTCCAGTTTCTTACTCTGGTCTGTCAGGTACTGCAGGTGGGTGCACATTCCATGGATGTAGTCATCAGGGATACCATGAGGTTCGCTGACTTTCCATTGAATATTCCATTGGAATACGATGAATCAAGTGCTAGAAATCAATAAAAATGAATCGTGCTAAACAGTCTTGAAAATCAGTTACTTTTGTGCATGATTTTAATCTATTTCAGAACGAAAATAAATTGTAGAACAAACAAAAAACTCAATCTTCACCTTAAAGCACAATTGAAGCTTTCATTCATACCTGGGTGAAGTTAAACACATAGCAGTCATGTCAACCAACATGCAACGAAGATAGGCCTCATCCTGTGAAAGCTAAAAATTACTTGTTTCTAAAATAATCTGTGTGTTTAACATATTTTGTTTGCCAACAACTTATCAATGGCCCCCTTAAATGTGCCCTGACATTTAGAAACAGAGTTATATTGACCAAAATATTTTTAAGTAGAATTTACTTACACATTTAAAAATATATTAATTAAAACACTGGATCACACAATTGGTCTTCACAATTTAGGCAGGAAGCATGTTCCCACTGATGGGTGAGTCCAGAACCAAAGGCCACAGTTTAAGAATTAGGGGTAGGCCATTTAGAACGGAGTTGAGGAAAAACTTTTTCACCCAGAGAGTGGTGGATATATGGAATGCTCTGCCCCAGAAGGTTGTGGAGGCCAAGTCTGTGGATGCTTTCAAAAAAGAGATGGATAGAGCTCTTAAAGATAGCAGAATCAAAGGTTATGGGTTAAGGCAGGAACTGGGTACTGATTGTGGATGATCAGCCATGATCACAGTGAATGGCGGTGCTGGTTTGAAGGGCCGAATGGCCTACTCCTGCACCTATTGTCTATTGTCTATTGTCTATAAAACATCCGATTAAATAATTAAAACACAAAAATAAAGTTGTTTCCGGTCAAGATGGCGCCTGTGTACATTGCTCCCTCAGTCGATCTTCCAGATAGTTCACTGTTTATCTCACCTCTTTTATGTCTGTTGTTCATCTTATATATGTTTCTGGAATTGTTAGAGCCCGCTACTTACAGTTTGAAGACCAATTGTGTGATCCAGTGCTTTACTGTCTTGAGAAGATTCTAGAACTTGAGGGAACTCAAGCTCGAACCCTCGAGGCATCAAAGTGAAGAAATTTTGGGACAGGGTGTGAGCTGATATTCAACTCAATTTTGCTGATTAAAGTGTCCACGATTTGCTGATTAAACTGTTGAGGAAGATTGAAAGAGTGCCAAAGGTGAATGAGGGCTCAGCGCCGACTACCTGCCTTTTGATCACTGATGGAGTGATGTCTGTGGCCTGTCACTGTGTGACAGCTTGCTGTGCCTTGCAGGTAGGTCTCTGCATTCGAACAGTGTCTCTCTCTTTCTATGATGTCAGAGAATATTACCAAGGTACTGTGTTTATGGATTTGGACTATGGACTATAGCCTTCTGGCTACGGTTTTTATATTCTGTGTCACTCATTCTTTCTTGTTGTTTTTTTTGTGTGGGGGGAGTGGGTGTTTGGAGGTTGATGTTCTTGTTGCATTTGTTTGGGAGGAGGAGTTTTGGGGGTCGATGTTCTTTTTGCGTTTTGTTAGGATTTTTTGCACGGGTGAGTGGGTTTACTGTTTTTCTTTGAACTGACTTCCATGCTTTTCTTCATTTTGTGGCTACCTGGAAATGACAAACCTCAGAATTGTATACCGCACACATACATTTGATAATAAATGAACCTTTGAAACTTTTTTTGTATGCATAATCTGCAGCTCTACCAAATTCATTAAAATTATTGGAGTCTTTGACCCAGCAGAGGTGAAATGAATCCAGGGTAGGGGAAATGATCTCTCAGTGTAAATTATAGAAAAATCAACAAGACTGTACTTTGTCACTAGAATCCCTGTGGAGATCATCATTGGACCAAGCTAAAGATTCAATGTTCCAATTCTGTTATTAACTTCGGGATTTTGATGTTTAACAGTACAGGAACACATGTCCCTGTTTAACAACTTCAGTCTGCAAGTTCTGGCACAAAAGGTTCATATGTAGTATTCTATTGCTGCATTATTGGACTGGTCATTTTTCTAATGAGGGACTTACAATATTGCAATATTGGTGTGTGCATGCTCCCTATTCAAAAATTAGAAATATGCCACAATTAGTCAAAGTAATATAAACATCAAGGGTACTTAAGTAGAACCATGTCAAGCAGATAAAATAGAAAGCCATATCAGAAATCAGCCAAAAATTTTTCCTCAGTTTCTTTCAAAACACATGCTGAGTGTAGTGATCAGTTCTAACAATCCAATTGCCCCTGCTGGTAACCTACCATGGGTTGTTATTCTTGTATGATGCACCCCCTACTCAATCCAGTAGTGATGTTCCACAAAGTTGAAGAAGTGTACTCAATCCTTAATTATCAACAAGCAAAGCAAACAATCTTGAAGCAATGCAACTTAAGAATAATTAAATGTAATTAAGCAGCCAACAAAAGATATGACACTTGGTGGTCCAGAACCAAACTATACTGCCCAGGACAAGGCACGAATATATAGCTTATTCCCTTCACCTTTACCACTCACGTGACTAACTACCATAATAAATGTAATAAACGAACAGCACAGAATGCAGTGTGGATGCATGGCTTGTGAACTTCCCATGATTCAAGACATTTACAAGGGCAGGTGTGTAAAAGGGGCTGATAAGGTCATTGGGGACGCAAACCATTCCAAACACAATCTATTCCAGCTGCTACCATCCGAGAAGTGGTACCACAGCATGAAAGCCAGGACCAATGGGCTCTGGGACAGCTTCTTCCACCAGGCCATCAGACTGATGAATTCATGCTGATTTGAATGTACTCTTATATTACACTGAATGCTCTATTTATTATAAATTACTATGATTGAACATTACGCATTTAGATGGAGGCATAACGAAAAGATTTTTACTCCTCATATATGTGAAGGATGTAAGGAATAAAGTCAATTTAATGCAATACTTTGCATTAGTGTATTACTATAACAAGGTGCAGTATCTTACAACTATTAATAATTCCTAGAATGCCAGAAGAAATGTTATCCTCAGAGCACTGCAAAATATATTTGAAGAGATTTATTTGTTTTGACGGTAGCATAAAGCTTAGCCATCCATTTAATACTTTTCCTGCTGTTTTGCTGAATATAATAGAGTAGTATATTGAGTAGCATGCTTAATAGATAACCAGACTCATGTTGTACACCTTGTACCATCATCAAAAAGCTAAACTGAAACCTGAAGTTGCATGAAATCCAGGAAGTGATGCTCAGGTTCACTTGCTGTTTTTCAAGTGTAACAGTTGTTACAAAACACACAGTGCAATCTGCCTCTGAAATCTCATCCCCTTGACTTCAGTCTCAGAGGCAGAGTCCAATGTGCTGATGTGACTATATTGTGCATTTCCTACAACAGCGGGCGGGTGAATTTCTTTGTAATTTTATTCTTGCCTATCATTCATCAAAACAAAGATTTAGACTGAGAGGTCTTTGCATTAGTTCTCGTGTTTATTTTCCAACTTCATACTCCTGGCAAAGGAGCTAAGACTATGCATCAAAATTTAAACTATAACCATGATTCAACAAGTGTATCTGCGTCTTGATTATGTATTAGCGCAAAGATGAGAAAATTTGTAGATACTGGAAATCCAAGTAACACACACACAAAATGCTGAAGGAACTCAGCAGGCCAGGCAGCATCTATGGAAAAAAGTAAACAGTCAACGCTTCTCTGAAGTTCTGATGAAGGGTATCAACCTGAAACGTTGACCGTTTGCTGTTTTTTCTGGCGGACGGGCCATTGGGAGATTCGACTTTTTCTGCAAGCAGAAAAGAAATAGAATTAGAATTTATTTAAATCTTACATCCAACCCACAACATGAGCGAGTAAAAATCTTTGTGTTACGACTCCATTGCAATGAAGAGACATGTGAATTTATAAGTCTAATGGCTCGTAGAAAAAAACTGTCCCACAGCCTGTTGGTCCTGCCTTTAATGCTGTGGTACCATTTGCCAGATGGAAGCAGCTGAAACAGTTTATGGTTGGGGTGTCTGGTGTTCTGATGATCTTCCAGGCTTCTTTCTGAATATGCTGCTATAAATATCCTCAGTGGAGGTAGTTCATATCAACAGATGTGCTGGGCTGTTCATACTCCTCTCTGCAGTGCCCAGCAATCGAGGTTGGTGCAGTTCCCCTGCCAGTTAGTATGCTTTCATTGGTGCCCCCGTAGAGGTCTTGCGGATTTGGGGGCCCTTCAGCCACCTGAAGTGGAAGAGATGTCATTATGCTTATTTTGCCATAAAGTCGGTGTATATTGTCCAGGTTAGATCACTGGTGATGTGTACACCAACGAACTAATCACCCTCTCAACTACAGACCCATTGGTGTTGATTGGGCCAAGCCTGTCTCCATTCCTTCTGCAATTCACAATTAGCTCTTTTGTTTTTTGGACATTGAGGGAGAGGTTGTTATCCTGGCACCTCTGTGTCAGGGTGCTAACCTCTCCTTTGCAGGCTGTTTTGCTGCCACTAGAAATAAGGCCAATCACAGTAGTGTCACTTGTGAATTTGATCAGCAGATTGGAGCTGTGTGTGGCAGTACAGTTGTGGGTGTAAAGGGAGTTGAGAAGGGGACTCAGGACACAACCCTGGGGTGCAGCTGTGTTGAGGGTCAGTGGGGCAGAGGTGAGGGAGCCTATCCTTACCACCTGTCTGCAATCTGATAGGAAGTCTAGAATCCATCTCCACAAGGTGGGGTGCAGGCTGAGGTCTCTGAGCTTCTTGTCAAGTCTGGAGGGAGTTATTCTGTTAAATACTGGACTGTCATCCAGGAACAGCATTCTAACGTATACATCTCTCTTCTCCAGGTGAGTGAGGACAGTGTGTAGTGCTGTGGCTATGGAATCATCAGCAGACCGGTTTTGTTGGTAGGCAAATTGTAGGGGATCTTCTAAGGTGGTAGCATGCTGCAGGTGTAATCCTTAAACAGCCTTTCAAAGCATTTGCTTATAATTGAGTTGAGTGTGACAGGGTGCCAATTGTTCAAGCATGCTACCTTGGTTTTCTTGTTGTTGTTGTTGTTCGTCCTTCATAGTCGAAGATGACCATGGCTTCAAAGTCAAATGGGAGATTGGTGGCTGTGGGTCCGGAGGTGACTGATGAGGCCAATCTGGGCTCTGAAGGCTCGCCCACATGTGGGACACAAGTGGGTAGGTGCTGTCGTGGCAGTGGATGCTGCTCGGGCCTTGCGCACAGCACACTTTCATTGCACCTCGATGATGCGCCTGACTTCAGCTGCACGGGCTCCTGTGGTGATCTTGTTGCGCCAAGCTGGACGGTCGAGGGCAAGCGTCTGCCACATGTTGATGTCGACACCCAGGCCTTTGAGGGACGCTTTGAGGCAGTCTTTATATCGTTTCTTCTGCCCCCCAACTGAGCACTTGCCCTGACACAGTTCTCCGTACAGCAACTGCTTAGGCAATCGGCTGTCTGGCATTCTGACCACATGTCCAGCCCACCTGGCTTGGACTTTCAGCAGGAGGATGTAGATGCTGCAGAGCCCAACTCGTTCCAGGATTTCCGTGTAGGGGACTTTGTACTGCCGCCTGATGTGGAGGAGTCTGCGGAGACAGCTCAGGTGAGAGTGGTTGAGCTGTTTGGCGTGTCTGCTGTAGGCAGTCCAGGTCTCGCTGGCGTAAAGGAGGGTGGTAAGGACCACTGCACAGTAGACCTTCAACTTGGCGGTAAGGCTGAGTCCTCTCCACTCCCAGACGTTCTCACGGAGTCTCCTAAAGACAGCGCTGGCTTTGGCAATCCTGTTGTTGACCTCAGCATCTATGTTCACTGCGCGAGAGAGTATGCTGCCCAGGTAGGTGAAGTTGTCGACTGCCTGGAGGTTCTGGCCCTTCACCGTGATGCGCGGCTCCTAGTACGGCTTTCCTGGGGCAGGCTGGTACATAACTTCGATCTTTTTGGTGCTGATAGTGAGACCGAAGTTGTCGCAGGCTTGTGAGAAGCAGTCCATTTCACGCTGCATCTCCTGCTCTGTGCTGGCGTTGAGTGCACAGTCATCAGCAAACAAGAAGTCTCTGATGACAGTCTCTTGCACCTTTGTAACTGCCTGCAGGCGCCTAAGGTTGAACAACCTGCCGTCAGTCCTGTACCTGACATGGATTCCTTCTTCGTAGTTACAGAAGGCATCTGTCAGCATGGCAGAGAATACCATAGTGAACAGAGTCGGGGCAAGAACACAGCTTTGTTTGACGCCATTTGTCACTGGGAAGGCCTCCGACTCGTCGCTGTCATCCAGAACTTTCACCATCATACAGTCGTGGAACTGCAGGACGATTGTGATGAACTTGCTGGGGCAAGTGGAACTTGGTTTTCTTAAGCACAGTGACAATGACAATTTGAAACAGGAGGGCACTACACACTGGGCGAGGGAGAGATTAAATATATCTGTAAAGTGGGATCTCCCAGTGGTGACCAATTTTAATTCAACTTCCCATTCCCATTCCCACATGTCAATCCATGGCCTTGTTTATGGCCACAATGAGGCCACACTCAGGTTGGAATAGCAAGACCTCATATTCCGTTTGGGTATCCTCCAACCTGGTGACATGAACATCGATTTCTTGAACTTGCGGTAATACGCCCCATTTCCTTTACCATTCCCCATTCCTATTTCCCTCTCTCACCTTATCTTTTTACCTGCTCATCACCTCCCTCTGGTGCTCCTCCCTGTTCCCTTTCTTCTATGGCCTGCTGTCCTCTCCTATCAGATTCCCCCTTCTCCAGCCCTAATCTCTTTCACCAATCAACTTCCCAGCTCTTTATTTCACCACTCCATCCCTCTCGGTTCCACATATCACCTACTACCTTGTATTTCTTCCTTCCCTCCCCCCACCTTCTTACTCTGACTTCTCATCTTTTATTCTCCAGTCCTGATGGTGGGTCTTGGCCAAAACACCAACTGTTTACTCTTTTCCATAGGTGCTGCCTGACCTGCTAAGTCCCTCCAGCATCTTGTGATTAAAAGTAGAGCCATTTTATATTTTCTCAAAAGTTTGCACAAGTGGAATTGGCCTACATGAGACTTTAAACAGAGAAATGGACTTAGCCTGCTTTGAGAGGCTTTAAACATAGAAAATGGAAAGAAAAATTATGTACTTGAAAGACGAATTTGAGTTTTGAGGCATGTTATTGAAATGGACTAGTTTGCAATTAGATGCATTACCCATCCTGGGAGTACTTGGCACAGACATTTACATCTCTGAAAGTGCTCAAAAATCATCAGAAACAACAAATTTATATACTACACTTCCACTTAATTTGCTTCCTGACATCACAAAACTTGAGTGTTCCCTGCTTGAGACAGCTAATGTGCAGTTGAAATATTGTTATCAACTGAAAATTTTATTTCCCAATAGATATACACATACATACAATACAGATTTATTAGAACATCCTTTTAACTTAACTGCATTTCAAATATTGGTGGATAAATTGACTGACAGTGTTCTCTTCATGAAACTGATGAATGAACACTCGACAAAGAGAGCTGCTATACTAGAGCAGATCATTTTAATTTGCCTGACCATATTTATCAAATACTGCAATCCTCTGCAAGATGTGAACCTTCCTGAATGGATAACTGAGGTAAATAATTGGCCTCTCTGCATTCTTACTGGCATAATAAAATAAATCTAATATTCTGAATTACTGTGCTGTGGTTATTTACATTTGTTACTCTGATAAGATTCCAAAAAACAGGGAACTGGTGTAAAATTTGGGGTTAGCTCTTTGGAGTCAATCCAGATACAATAATGACAATGTTGGATAGCAAGGACTGAGATACAGATGTTGTTTTATCTTCCTTAATTTACTGCAGTGGGATTATTTCTATGAACTGAATTTTTTTATGTATGCTTTATATCCATTTGCTGATCAATACTCAAGATCTTCCATGATTCTGACTTGGCACCTGGAGATACTTCTAGTCATTCCCTGCCATCTGGACTCACTGATCTGGTTGTCAAAATATCACCAAGCTTGGCCACAGCACCATCAAGTTTTGGAGAGTGGTCTGGATCATAGCAAAGCAACAAAGAGGTCTTGAAAAAAGCACAGCTGGGTGTGCTTTTTTTTTCCTGAAGGAACTGTTAAAGATATTCCAAACAATTCATTGAAAACCTGGCTGAGTGGTGTCCTAACAACAACCTCTCACTCAATGTCAGCAAGACCAAGGAACTGATTATAGTCTTCAGGAGAGGGAAACCAGAGGTCAATGAGCTAGTTTTCATCAGAGGATCAGAGTGGAGAATGTTAGTAACTTTAAATTCCTGGGTGTTACTATTTCAGGGGACCTGTCCTGAACCCCATACCTAAGTGCAATTGCAAAGAAAGCACAGCAGCTCCTTCACTTCCTTAGGTGTCTGCGAAAATCTGGCATGACATATAAAATGTTGGCAAACTTCTATAGATGTGTAGTGGACAGTGCTTTGACTGGCTGCATCACGGCTTGGTATGGAAACACCAATGCCTTTGGATGGAAAATCCTGCAAATGGTAGTGGATTCAGCCCAATACATCATAGGTAAAGCCTTCCCAACTACTGAGCACATCTACACTGTTGTAGGAAAAGCAGCATCCATCATCCAAGATCCCCACCATCCAGGTCTCTTCTCAGTGCTTCCATCAGATACAAGGTACAAGAGCCTCAGGACCTCCACCACCAGATTTAAGAACAGTTGCTCCTCCTCAAACATCTGACTCTGAATAAAAAGAGATAACTACACTCACTTTTTGGAAGACCTTGACTTGGAGTTACATGCTGAGTTCGGTTCTTAGTGGAAATGAGACCTGTTCTCGGGGCGTCATGACCGGTCGCTTTTCGATATGCCTAGGAAGCGGCCTGGAGGACTAGTGTGCCTTCGAGGTGCCAGACTTTTGTGGCTCTGGAGGTGGGCGGACTTGAGGCAGGTGCCGTCGCCTGGTGCACTGTGGGAGACGAAAGCTTGTAAGCAGCGAGTTGGTTGCTGGCTGTGTGCCCAGAAACACAAGTTCTTTGGGCACAGAGCTCAGAAAAAGTGACGCAACAGACTTTTAACACCATAAGTCGGTGAGCTGTTTTGTTACGTCTCCCCTTTCGCTGTGAAATGGGGACATTTCTTTTTCCCCTTATTAGGGCGAAAGAGAGAGCCTGTGGTATGTCAAATAACCGGGTGAACGAGTAGTCTTTGGGGTATGGTAAGTCTGTGTCTTTATGATGCTTTGCTGCATGTTTGAGTGCTTGGTGGCTGGTGCCAATGCTTTTTTGCTGGTGGTGGTGGAGCGTCATTGATTTGCTGCTGCTTATGCATGGGAGGGGGGAACTGGGGGGGCTTTGAGGTTCTAACATTTAACTGTCATTCAATCTCTGGGGCACTCCTCTGTTTTCATGGATGTTTGCGAAGAAAAATAATTTCAGGATGTGTATTGTATACATTTCTCTGATATTAAATGTACCTATTAAAACCTATTGAAACATGCCCATCCACTGAGATGTTCCAATAACCAATAATCTCACTTTTAAATACTGTTTACTCATTATCTCATGTTCTCATTATTTATTGTTATTTATTTATATTTGCCTTTGCACAGTTTCTTGTCTTCTGCACTCTGGTTGATCTTTCACTGATAGTATTGTACAATAGTTACTGTTCTATAGATTTGCTGTGCATGCCTACAAGAAAATGAATCTCAGGGTGCCATAAATGTCCTTTAATAATAAAATTTACCTTGAACTTTGAACTATTAAAGTGAGCATAAATGATGAAGAAAATTGAACCAATTAAAGAAATATTTACAGAAGAGATTCAGCATGTGCTGAAAACCTTGAGCAGCACATTGAAAATGCTGGAGGACCTCAGCAGGTCTGGTAGCATCTATGGCAGAGAATTACAGTTGACATTTTGGGCATCAGGACTGGATAGGAAGGGTGGAGATGCCAGAATAAGAAGGTAGGGGAAGTGGAAGGAGTATAAGATGGCAGGTAACAGGTGAGACTGGATAATCGGGAAGGTGGGTGGTTTGGGAAGGGGGTAATGGAGTATATAGTTGGGACAGGGTAGGTGGATGAAGTTAAGGGCTGAAGAAGAAGGAGTCTAATCCAAGAGGACAGTCAACCATGGATGAAAGGAAATGAGGAGGAGAAGAGCAGGAGTGAGCCAGTATGAATGGAAAAAGAAAGAAGGAAGGGAGGTAACTATTTTAAAAATAAGTTTAAAGTTAGCCCCATTCCTTCACAGATTACTGAACTCTCTCTTAGCATTTCCAATTTCTTATCTTTTCTTTTGGTCACCACCTTACTTCTAAACATTAATTCACCCTTTTTCAAGATTTAACTGACGCAATTGATCATTGATGCAATGGCCTCCAAATGAAATAGCCGAATTTTCACTTATTTGCAGTTTACAATTCTGTCGATAATTGTCCACCTCTCATTGCCCTTAAACTATACAGTCAAGCACATTGTTGGTTCAGCAGTTACATATAGGCCCAGATGCATATGGGCATGGAACCAGGTCCTTTCATCCAATCATCAAATTCCTACTAATTGAAATCCTACACCAGTATCATTCAATTGTCCCTATGTTCTCATCAACCACAATCCCTCCTTAAGGTTTACCACGAGGGGAATTGGAGACCAGGCCTTCTGTCCCATCTTCAGTAACAAGAACATCATATGAATGGTAGAAATTTTATATCTTTGGTTCTCTCCATTCGCTTTTCATTATACTTCCCTTGATAACATGTAGTCATTGTCCACTTTTGATCATAACACTGAACTTCACCATTCTCCCATACCAGAGGCAATTTACAGTAGCAAATTAACCTACCAAGCTTCCCATCTATGGCATGTGGGGGAAAAAAAACTGGAGCACCTGGGAGTGACTATGCAGCACACAAAGTCAGGATTGAACTAAGGTTACTGGAAGTGTTAGGCAGTTGAAGCGCCATTGTACCGAGCAGATTTCTTTCCTTGATGGAACTATGTGAACTAGATAAACTTTAACGACAGTCCAGTAATTTTATAGCATTGATGCTGAGACTGTCTATTTTTTAAATTTCAGATTGATTTTAAAAAAGTGGATTCTGGTTAATTGGAACTCTTTGGGAGCAGTATATTTGGCCCAATTAAGCAGCTTCCCCAGTTACCCGAAGTTTCATGGAAATAGTTAACATATTATGTATTTAAACAAAATATAGAACAAATTTGAACTAGAACTATTATAATACTATTATAATACTGTGTATTAGCTCCTAACGGTGAAGGAATTCATCCAGTGTACACTGTCACTTTCTTTTGATTGACTGTAAATGAACAAAATCAGCACAGGCAACTAGTGCAGATAATGGACCGCCTTCAAACAGTGCTATCGACAATTGCATCTTCCACATCTTCATTTTCATTGTACCATTGAAGATGATTGACAATAACTTCAAATTCTTTGTTGTCCTAAGTTGTTCAAATAGTGAGATTAATCCTCTTACTACATTTTGTTTGTTTTCTCAAACTGTATCTTGTTTAAATCTTGAAAAAATTAGAAGTGTCATTTTTGACCCATGTATTAAATTTGATGAGACTTGGAGACCATTTATTCAATACTTCCACATGATGTAATTTGACCCTTGCCAAATCTATTTTGTGATTTCATTATATGGGGAGAGGAGCGGAAGTGGCGATACTATTGGTTCTATCTGAGGTATCAAAATAGCCCTTTTTTTTCTTTAGTTTTCTTTAGTTTGGGTAGATTAGTTCGTTTTTTTAGGGGATTTTTTTTTCTTTTTTATGATATTTTTATATTTTATGTATACTCCTTATATATTTTTTTGCTAATCTGTGTGATTTTGGGATGTTTCTAACCATGTGTTACCTGACAATAAATTCCAATAATTATTATCAATTAATATAATCCCAATTATTATGTACTTACTTTTTGTAATCTGTTTGATATTGATACCAATAAAAAGATTGAAAAAGAAAGCAAATAGTGAAATGGTTTCATTTTCCCTCCCAACCACTTCTAGCATCTCCAAACGTGAATACTTGAAACTGCAGTGAGCAAAACAGTTCTGAATTGTCTTACGGCTTATTTCTCACCAACTATCAGTAACAAGAATCTCTACTTTTTGAACACAAACACATACAACTGACGTTATTTAGAAATTGTTCACACTAAGCACAGTACAGTGCTTGGCAGCCATGCAAGTGAACGCGACTGATGTTAATTGGAAACTGTTTGGTTACAGTGTCCCATCTCAATTAAGCAGCATAGTGACCCCAAAAAAAGTGAAGGAAATCCTGGCTATTTTCTTGACTAGTTTTTGTTCTTTAAGAATTGTCCCAAATAAGCAGCTGCCCTGATTAACCGATGGCCCAATCGGAATCCACTGTACTTGAATTTAAATTCTGCAGTCATTTGGGATTCAAATTTTTTCACTGGATCCATAACTCTGACTGCTTGTCCATTGACTTAATAACTCGAATTCCATAGCCCCTTGTCAACTAGGACTCCCGTGGATATCTATAGAACAGATATAAAGAAATGGAGGAGGTTTGGAATAAGGAAGTTAGTTCAGGATAGCACAATGATGCAGCTAGTAGAATGTCTGGCTTGCAGCCCCAGAGACCCCAGGTGTTATCTGTGTGGAGTCTGAGAGAGTATGGATTTCCCCCATCTGCTCTGGTTTCCTCCCACCCAAAGACATGTGGGTTGATAAATTAATTAGTCTCTGTAAATTACCCACAGTGTGGAGATAATTGTAGCATTTGCAGAGAGTTGATAAGAATGTGGAGAGAACAAAAAGAGTTAGTTTAGTGTCAAACTGTGGACACAGTGGGCTGGAGGTTCTCTGCTGCATCTCTCACTGACAGAAAGGTCCAGGACATCAATTTTTCCAGGAGTCTGGTCAAATGGAGATCATAACCAAACATAACCTCCAAATGATGGCAAAGACACATGGATAGTTTTGGATTTTCTGCTCTTTATACATGAAAGGAACCTTTTTGATTTTCAAAGACAGGATACTGGACTATCAGTTATATAACAGTTGTCAATCATTTCATTCTCCTTTCCATTCATGTACCGAGGAATGACAATAAACAATCTTGAATAACAGTTGCAGCTATGCTGAAGAATAAGAGCTCTGCATCATCGGCAAATGTGGACATTGATCACACGTTGCCAAAGAGGCAGTATAGAGAAGCAAAAAAGAAGGCATGAAAAGACATAACATTTATACAAATTGCAGTCTTATCTTAATATTGGAGATGGGATGTACACCATTTTTTTGTGATTCTTCTGGTTAGATTGAACCCCGCAAGGACAATTAGACAATTAAAAATTGTTATAGAGTGTAACCATGAATAAGGAGTGGTGAAGGTGGATGAGAATTGGAAATACACCACAAGCTCAGGAATAAACAATGTTATTTGCATAATTTTCAGTAGTAAGGAGGAGTGAAACCAGAATTAAAATATTCATGGACGGAGTTTTAAGAAAGATGGTCATAGATTTGTGATGAAGAAATACATTAGCATTTGAGAGAGAAAATATGGGTTTGCACAACAATGGAGATAAGAGCTGCTGCCTTTCTGAAGGTGAGTATGGTGCCATTTTTGAAAATAAGTGCCTGAAAAGATGGTGACAACTGAACAGCTAACACAGCAGTAGAAAGACTTCCATTTTCCTTCCATGACTCTACAGGTTTCATACCTGATGAAGAGTTTTCAAAGTGTAACCACCAGATAGAAAAAGAACAGAAGTCAAATTACATCTAGAAAGCTCACACTATAAATGATTTGAACAGATTAGCTGTGTATTGTTTGTTATTTGTTGAAAGGCAAGTCATTGATGAGAAATTTGATTCCCTTCACAGTTTTGAAAGACCAAATCCTTGTTTGATATACCCTGTTTTCCTCTAAACACAGGCCTTCTCTTTCATTCTTTCTTCTCTTTCCCTCTAATTGAATATAAATTTTTGATTGTTTACAAGGTATATCTTCTCTGGAAGGACAAGCAACAATTGGTCATCCAAGTTGTCCTCTGTACAAAGAAGTTGAACTGCCTTCTTCAAACACTGGAATCTTTCTTCAACCACTAGAGTCCTTCTGATAGAGAGTTCCAGGATTTAGATAATAAAGGGACAGTGATATAGATATTTCAGTTTAGGATGCAGTATGATTTGGAGATTACTT
Organism: Mobula birostris; assembly: GCF_030028105.1. Classification (NCBI taxonomy): domain Eukaryota; kingdom Metazoa; phylum Chordata; class Chondrichthyes; order Myliobatiformes; family Myliobatidae; genus Mobula; species Mobula birostris. Next base: position 152,886,855 of record NC_092374.1, read on the forward strand.
GCAATTGGTGATGTTCCTAAGTGGCTTTGTATTTTTGGCCATAGAAGTCAAAGGTCTGGATAGCTGTTTCTGTTAAACTTTGCAGCTTCTATGTGCCATGGTGGAAGGAAACATATTTTGTGTATAAAGCAAGCAGATAGCTTTGTCTTGAATGACTGTTGAACCCAGAGTCATCAATCATGTGGCAACTGGTCCACAATACTCCTAACAGAAGTGGAGAGGGTCAGCATCTTTAACCCGGGCAACCTGTTCATATTCTATACCTTCACAGTATGGTTCGGGTCAATTTTGACCCGGCCCAAGAATCCCCTCATAACAAGTGTCTATACTAAATTTTGAACCACAGATCTATTTAGAGTGTATAAATAGCCTATATGGTATTAATAAATAGGTGATTAATCCTTAGTTAATGTTTCAGAGATCTAAAATCCATTTCAATAGATACGGGTCAAATTTGACCTGGTACAGCTTCAATGTACAAAAATTTGTAGCACCTGTACAAAAGTATAAAATTTTTAAATATTTTCATTTTTGCACATCTTGGGTCACTTTAGGAAAAGTCATAAAATTTCAGCTTAAAAATGGTATTTAGGGTGTTTTTACTGCTGTCAAATGTCAAAACGGGTCAAATTTGACCTGAACAGTATGTAAGGGTTAAATTCCTCATTGTTATCATTTCAGTGGACTTGCCCTGAGCCCAGCACGTAAGTGCAATTACGAAGAAGGAGTTTGCGAAGATTCAGCGTGGCACCTAAAACATTGACAAGCTTCTATAGCTGTGTGATGAAGAGTAAATTGACTGAGTGCATCACAACCTGGTATGGAAACACCAATGCACTTGAGGGGAAAATCCTACTAAAGTAGTGGATATGGCCCAATCCATCAGGCCTCCCCATCACTGAGCACGTCTGTACAACTCATTGTTGCAGGAAAGCAGCATCCATCATCAGGGATCCCCACCACACAGGACATACTCTCTTATCACTGCTGCCATCAGGAGTAAGATGCAGCAGCCTCAGGACTCACACCACCAGGTTTAGGAACAGTTAGTACACCTCAACCATCAGGCTCTTGAACTAAAGGGGATAACTTCATTCGGCTTCACTTGCCCCATCATTGAAATGTTCCCTCAACCTATGGACTTACTTTCAAAGGCTCTTCATTTGATGTTCTCAACATTTATTGCTTATTTGTTAATTATTATTATTTCTTTCTTTTTGTATATGCACAGTTTGATGTTTTTTGCATAATGGTTGAACACCCAATTTGATGCGATCTTTTATCATGGTTATTATTTTATTATGGATTTATTGAGTATACCCCAAGAAAATGAAACTCAGGATTGTATATGGTGATACATACTTACTTTGACAATAAACTTACACTGAACATTGAACTTTGAATTATTGCCTCATGGATGAAGGTTTGTTTCTGTGGAGTCAGGAAGCCTCATTCCCTAAAAGACATTTATCCTGATCATTTTTAACTTTAAATCTAATATTTTTCAGTTCTGATAAACTCTTTTTTTCATGGTTGCAACTGAATGTCTTGCCAGCATTTCTTTCTTATATTTCAAAGATCAAGTATTTGTAACATTTTACATTTGTATCGGTTCAATTTGTGTTGGGGAACAGGCAGAGAGAGACAGACAGAAGGACAAAGAAAGGAATAATGAGAAAGAAGTAGAAATGAAAAATATTTTGAGAAAAATGCATGTGTAGGAGAAAGGTAGATGGAAAAATTCCTTTAATGCCTCATCTCATTGATATCAGAGACTAACAAAATCAAAATGCCTTTTCTAAACCTATGTTGGAATGTACTTACTGAGATTGGAAATAAATACACAATTACTTTGCACTCAGTATTGTGGACTATTGCACCTGACCCTTGAAAATGTATTCTCATATTTCTGTAAAATTTTTTTATACAAAGGCAAAAGGAAGGGAGTAGAGAAAAAATAACATCAACATTGGTAGTAATGAGTACACACTGTGGTGTTGCAAATCAGCCTGATCTCCAGCATAGATAGCAAACTTCACAGAAACAGAATCTCCCATTGACAAGATAACATCACAAGACATATGCTAATTGCAGATTATAACATGGTAGCTGCCATAAAATATATGCACTGTTAAACTCCACTAATTGCATTCTGTAGAAAAACTATCACACTTGTATTTGAGAAGACCTTGCTTCTCTTGTCTCAAGGTACACACATTGTTCATGAAAACTTTCTTTGCACTTTTTTGCCCCTCCTTCAATATAATTAATCTGTTTATTTTATATTGGACACTAGATCATTTTAAACATGAAAAGCATCACATTTGTGGGAATATCACTCTACCTTTAGGGAGATAAAGCACAAATTGAAGAATATTTGAAGGAAGTGGTACATCTATGCAGAAGTGGTACATCTCCAAGTCTTGACCTTTGGCTATTAAAATTTTATTGCAGATCTTTGTGAGTATGGAATACCTGAATTGTTAATCTAATAGAGGATAAAGATTGATTGTACTAAGGCATGCATTATGTCATTTTCCCTTCTTTGAAATTCTAGTGGTATTGTCTATGCATTATTTATGTCACTCTTATGTGCTTGTGCCATGTTAACTGAGTTTGATAATAGTACACTCATGACATCTACTGGTAGAATGTAGTCATTGCTGAACAAGGATGATAAATCTCTTCCAGATACTAATTGATCCTTCCCAAAATTATTGGTACTATATTTTTAATTACTTTTTGAATTAAACTCCTCATGCAAAAGAAAGAATGATAAAAGCAAGTCTTCATTATTACCAGAACAATGAAGTACTGATGGCCTGCTAAGTGGCAGATGGGTCAGGTTGAGGGAGGCAGATGATGTACAGAAAATGTGAGTAAGTTGGGTTCAGGATAGTGAGGATATCTTTATCCTTTCCTGTTAGAATCACCTTATGTACAGGTACTCATATGCATAGTGTCACTTTATAAGACCATAAGACATAGAAGTAGAATTAAGTTATTTGGCCCATCACGTCTGCTCCATCATTCAATCATGGCTGATCCTTTTTTTTCTCCTGCTCAACCCCATTTTCCAGCCTTCCCCCTGAAACCTTTGATGCCATGTCCAATCAGGAACCTACCAATCTTTGCCTTAAATACACCCAATGACCCAGCCTCCACAGCTCACGTGACAACAAATTCTACAAATTCTCCACACTCTAGCTAAAGAAATTTCTCTGCATCTCTGTCTTGAATGGACTGCCCCCTATCCGGAGGCTGTGCCCTCTTGTCCTAGACTCTCACACTATGGGAAACATCCTTTCCACATCTACTCTGTCTAGATCTTTCAACATTTGAAATGTTTCAATGAGATTCCACCCCCCTATCCTTCTGAATTCCAGCAAGTACAGACCTAGAACCATCAAATGTCCCTTTTATTCCTAGAATCAACCTTCTGAACCTCCTCTACACCCTCTCTAATGCCAACACATCTCTTCTAAGATGTGGAGCCCAAAACTGTACACAATACTCAAGGTGAAGCCTCACCAATGCCTTATAAAGTCTCAGCATCACATTCCTGCTCTTGTATTCTAGACCTCTTGAAATGTATGCTAACATTGCATTTGCCTTCCTCACCACTGACTCAACCTGCAAGTTAACCTTTAGGGTGTTCTGCACAAGGACTCCCAAGTCCCTTTGCATCTCAGATTTTTGGATTTTCTCCCCATTTAGAAAATCGTCTGCACATTTATTTCTACTACCAAAGTGCATGACTATGCATTTTCCAGCATTCTATTTCATTTGCCATTTTCTTGCCCATTCTTCTAATTTGTTTATGTCCTTCTGCATCCTACCTGTTTCCTCAACACTACCCGCCCCTCCATCAATCTTTGTATCATCTGCAAACTTGGCAACAAAGCCATCTATTCCATTATCTAAATCATTTATATACAGCTTAAAAAAAAGAAGTGGTCCCAAAACTGACCCTTGCGGGACACCACTAGTCACTGACAGCCAACCAGAAAAGGATCCTTTTATTCCCACTCACTGCCTCCTACCAATCAGCCAATGCTGTAACTATGCCAGTAACTTTCCTATAATACAATGGGCTCTTAACTTGTTAAGCAGCCTCATGTGTGGCACCTTGTCAAAGGCCTTCTGTAAGTCCAAATATACAACATCCATTGCATCCCCTTTATCTATCCTACTTGTAATCTCCTCAAAGAATTCCAACAGGTTCATTAGGCAAGAATTTCCTTTAGGGAGACCATGTTGATTTTGTTCTATCTTGACCTGTGTCACCAAGTACTCCATATCCTCAAGTGACTCCAACATCTTCCCAACCACTGAAGTCAGGCTAACTGGTCTATAATTTCCTTTCTGCTACCTACCTCCTTTCTGAAAGAGTAGAGTGACATTTGCAATTTTCTAGTCCTCTGCCATCATGCCAGAATCCAATGATTTTTGAAAGATCAATGCTTATGCTTCTACAATCTCTATTGCTACCTCTTTTAGAACCCTAGAGTGCAATTCATTTGGTCTGGGTGACTTATGTACCCTTAGGTCTTTCAGCTTTTTCAGTACCTTCTTCCTTGTAATAGTAACTGCACTCACTTCTCTTCCCTCGCCCACCCTAATTTTACGGCTTCCTGCAACATTTCTCTTCATCTCAATCCCAAATGTCAGGCCATGAATACTGAGTCAGTGATCCTTCTTTCTAGAATCTCTGGCCAAGGTAAACATCTAGACTGTCAGGCCTTACCACAATATTATATTTCAATGACCTCTCTTCTCATTCCTTTAATGAATACAGGCCAAACTGATCTAATCCCTGTTCATACTGTTACGTACCCCGTAACTGGGTTGCCAAACCAGCAGAAATGGATCACTCAGTTGGAGTCTGGATTACTAGAACTAAGAAAGTTTTATTAAAGAAACAAGCAACACAGTACTCTAATCAAAAGAATAATGAATGCAACAGTTCAGCAATGATAAACATACATGTACACAGAATTCAGATAACAGGATCAATCAACGTCTATCATTATCTAGGGGCAAATGACCAGTTTCAAAGTGACGCAAAGTTCAGTTCAGTTTGCAGTAATCGCTGCCGTGGGAGATGGACAGTGTGGGGGAAGGAGAGAGAGAGCAAAAACGAATGAATATTCAAACGGCTTCCACACACAGACCTTCGCAGTCAGCTGTCGGGCGAGTCCTTTGTGATGTCATCTGAGGTCACCGACCGTGACCCCTCCGTTTCCAGACACGATCGTTTCCCTGCGCTGAACCTGGCACCCAGGCAAGGGTGGACACACACCAGGTTCCCGCCGATCGTGCCTTTCCACCCTGTGCGTTTATGGCCCGGTACTTCCCACCGACTTGTGAGAGACGCACCGCTTCCAGGGTCTTGTTACCTCGGGTGTCATGTGTGTCCTGCCTTAACGAACCTGTCTCTTTTTATCCCCCTGCTGGGGTATCGCCTGTCCATCACTTCAAACAGTTCAGGGTTCAAAGGGGGAGCCGCTCTTGACAGCTCTCCTTCCTTCATTAACATCTCCACATGCTTCTCCATTGTTTTCCTTATCTCTCTCTCTCCTGAAGACAGGTGGCAGACCAACTGCTGATTCCACAGGACAGCTAACATCTTAATCTATGTGTATTCTTGTCACACTTCCCCCCTTTAAGGATTTTTACCGGGGGGTAAAAATTACAAACATGAATGCATTATTTGATACACACACAAATATACATCATTATCAGCTATTTGGCTAATACAGCGAATTTGAAGTTGTCAACACCTGACAGACAGTCAGCCATCACATTTTCTGTTCCTTTTATATGTGTTATTAATAATCCCTTAGACCAGGCTCCAACTTAGCAAAATTCATAGGGCCAAAAACACTGATGAATTGCGATCAATGTAACCTCTTATTTGGTTTTGTCCCGGCCCACAATAACAAGGGTCGTCCCATTCCCACTTAGTTTTCTCTCGCAAGGGCTTAGTAGGAGGGGGAGGGGTAGTGACCGCAGAGTTATTGCAAAACTTCCTACAGTACCCCACCATCTCCAAGAGCCTTCTGAGGGCCCTCTTGTCTGTCGGGGTTGGGAGGTCAGCAATAGCCTGCACTGTAGCTTGCATCGCTGCCAGCTGCCCCTGTGTCACCACAGTTCCCAGCTAAGTGACCTTCGTGTGGCCGAACTCATTTTTTTCAAGGTTCACTATCAAGCTGGCTTCAGACAGCCGTATTAAATTGCCAATACACACCTCTGTGTTCGTCAGCCCTTTAGTCACTGATTTACTTATTCTATATGAATGTTGCTTGCTAGGCTGTCCCAATATAACAGACACCACCCAACATCCCAGTTCTTTGCATCGCCTCGGGAGAACCAAACACACGGGTGCGAGTCGTTTAATTACTTCTCCTAAAGAGTCGCTTTGTTCGGGGATTAAGGGAGAGACCTTATCAGCAGACCTGGCCAAAACAATAGCCTTCTCCCATCTGGTCGATACCATACTCATCTTTTCAAAATGTTTTTTTTTCTCTTATCAGGGGGACCCTAGCTTCATTGATTTCCGCGCTAACCCCGACTAGGTTCGTTAGCATCTCAAAAGCCTGTGACCGTCTCAGTTCGCGTCGGTCATAATCAATAACATCCTTCCCACTGGGCAGCCGGTAAATCTCTTTCATGATTCCACCAACTGTTCCCTCCAGTACTGCAAAATGTCCACTGGGGGGGTACCTTGTGGACCAGGCTAAAAACCTCATCCCCATAACTCTTTTGCACCACCCCCAATTCCTCATCTGCGGGCACGGCACTTGGTCTTCCTTGCTTCCTTAGCACTTCCTCCTCCACACAATAGCCTACTAGTTCCCTTGTCAAGTCTGTGTCAGAGAGAGCTGTCTCTGCCAAAACCATCAGCCCCTCGTCTTCCTCCTGCGTCTGCACAAATTCTTTCCTGGCTAATGCTACGTCTGTCCCAGCTCCCTCACTACCTCTTGCCTCACTACACTCCTTCTTTTCACTTTCTATCCCCTTCTTGTACAAGGCTGGCAGAAACGTCTCAGCTAAATTTACTACCGTGGTCCCGTGATGAACCTGTGAGTCCATGGGCGGGGCCTCAATGCTGGCAGGCTGACCTGTCAATCTCATGACTGGGAACACGATTCCCCCGGCGACGTCATTACCGAGCAAGACTTCCACGCCTTTCATCGGTAATTCGGACCTCACCCCGATCGTGACTAGTCCAGAGACCAGGTTGCTTTGTAAGTGTACCTGGTGCAAAGGGACTGTCTCTGTCCCTTCTCCAATACCCTTGACCTTGACCTCTCCAGTCTGGGTCTCTGAGCTAAACTCTAGTACACTCTTCAGTATTAGTGACTGACATGCTCCAGATCCGCACTGGAACTGGTTTTAACCCCTCCTTCACTGACACCAATCTGGCCGAGATAAACTTCTCGCGCCCTTCCTGAACTTTGGCAGACCTGTCCTTCCCTAGCGGTTTCCTTTTCCCGTCTCCTTCTTTAGGACAAAGCACCTGGACGCAAAGTGTCCAACTTTCCCTCAATTATAACAGACGACCCCAGGAGACTTCCTGCCAGACTGCTTCCGGTCTACCTTATCCTTCTCACTAGTCCCCGGCTTACTTTCTGACTTTTCCGGCGGACTCTCCCTGCCGTCCTGACTACCCTTCTGGTAGCCTTTACTCGGGGCAAACTTCATTTTATGCGTCAACGCATACTCATCCGCTAACTTAGCCGTTGCGGCTAACATGGCTGCCTCTTTCTCATCGAGGTAGGGTCTCATACCCTCAGGGACACAACCTTTAAACTGCTCAATCAGGATCAACTGTAGCAGTCTGTCATAATCCCCCTCTACCCCCTTCGAGGCGCACCAATGCTCACAATATGTCTGCATCTCACGGGCAAACTCTAGATACGTGCGGTCCCACTGCTTCCTCGCATTCCGGAACCTCTGCCGGTATGCCTCCGGGACAACTCATAAATCCTGAGGATGGCCTCTTTCACCACCTCATACCTCTGGGCATCTTCCGCAGACAAAGCTGAGTAAGCTTCTTGGGCTTTCCCTTTCAGTATACTCTGAAGCAAAACAGCCCACTTATCCCTCGGCCAGTCCTGACTTATAGCCACTTTTTCGAAATGGAGAAAGTACCGATCCACGTCGGTATCGTCAAATGGGGGAACTAGCCTAACCTCCTGGGTCGCCCAGAACCCTCCACCTTGGTTCGGCACGAGCCCCTGCTCTGCCCTTATCTTTAACTTCTCCAGCTCGAATTCCCTTTCCCTCTGTTTCTCCTCTCGCTCCAGCTGTCTCTCTCTCTCTCTCCTGCCTTTCTAACTGTTTCTCTTTCTCCCGCCTTTCTAACTCTCTCTCTTGTCTTTCTAACTCTCTCTCCTGCCTTTCTAACTCTCTCTCCTTCTCTTCTCGCTGCAACTGTCTGTCCCTCTCTTTCTCTTCTCGCTCCAACTGCCGTATCCGGAACTCGTGCTCGAGTCTCAGTTTTTCAAACTGCACCTGTACCGCGTCTCCAGCAGGTTTTTCAATAGACACCACCCCCAGCTCGCCTTGGGGAAACACACTTTTTGATACATAGTGCTCTACGATAGCTCTGTGTATCTCCTCTCTCCTCATTGTCGACTTCCCCTTAGCAAGATTCAACCGTTTGGCCACAGCTACCAATTCCGATTTCCTGGCATCTTCTAATGCCTCCAAGGTCGGCGCCTTTATAAATTCCTCAGCCTCCATTTCTGCTGTTTGTCTTTTCTTTCTTTCGGGAATTTTAACCCAATCAATTACTCCGTCCCAAATTTAGCGTTCAAAATCCCGGAAGAGACCCCACTTATGTTACGTACCCCGTAACTGGGTTGCCAAACCAGCAGAAATGGATCACTCAGTTGGAGTCTGGATTACTAGAACTAAGAAAGTTTTATTAAAGAAACAAGCAACACAGTACTCTAATCAAAAGGATAATGAATGCAACAGTTCAGCAATGATAAACATACGTGTACACAGAATTCAGATAACAGGATCAATCAAGCTCTATCGTTATCTAGGGGCAAATGACCAGTTTCAAAGTGACGCAAAGTTCAGTTCAGTTCGCAGTAATCGCTGCTGTGGGAGATGGACAGTGTGGGGGAAGGAGAGAGAGAGCAAAAACGAATGAATATTCAAGGCTTCCACACAGACCTTCGCAGTCAGCTGTCGGGCGAGTCCTTTGTGATGTCATCTGAGGTCACCGACCGTGACCCCTCCATTTCCAGACACGATCGTTTCCCTGCGCTGAACCTGGCACCCAGGCAAGGGTGGACACACACCAGGTTCCCGCCGATCGTGCCTTTCCACCCTGTGCGTTTATGGCCCGGTACTTCCCACCGACTTGTGAGAGACGCACCGCTTCCAGGGTCTTGTTACCTCGGGTGTCGTGTGTGTCCGGCCTTAGCGAACCTGTCCCTTTTTATCCCCCTGCTGGAGTATCGCCTGTCCATCACTTCAAACAGTTCAGGGTTCAAAGGGGGAGCCGCTCTTGACAGCTCTCCTTCCTTCATTAACATCTCCACATGCTTCTCCATTGTTTTCCTTATCTCTCTCTCTCTCTCTTGAAGACAGGTGGCAGACCAACTGCTGATTCCACAGGACAGCTAACATCTTAATCTATGTGTATTCTTGTCACAATACCAGAGATCTTTTGTACCAGGAATTCATCGAGTGAACCCCTGTAGCATTTGCAATCCACCTTTTCTAAGCTAAGGAGACATTAATTCCACACCATGTTTCAGGTATGCTCATGCTGTAGACCCATAACTGTAACCTTGGTCTTGCATCCAAACCCTAAATGATGGGGCCCAAATTCAAAGCTGTGTACTTAATTGCCGCTGTACCTACAAAATAACTTTTTGTGACTGAACATAGAACAGTACAGCACTGTTGGCCCACAATGTTGTGCCAAATTAATTGAGCTGATGACTTCTGTGTACACATGGTCAAAAACGCTCCATTCTCTGCAAATTAACATACCTATCGAAGCAACACACATAAAAATTGCTGGTGAACGCAGCAGGCCAGGCAGCATCTATAGGAAGAGGTACAGTCGACGTATTGGGCCGAGATCCTATCTAAGAGTCTCTTAAGCACCTCTATTGTATTTCTCTCGACTGCCATCCCTGGCAACATATCCAGGTACCTACCACTCAGCAAAAATAAACTTGCATTGTACGTCTCTTTTGAATTTTTCTCAGCTTCCATCTAGTTTTAGACTTTTAACACTGGGGGAAAACATCAGCTTGCTATTCTCACTATTCTATCTTTGTCACACATAATTTTATAAACTTATACATATATGTTGCAACACACTTAAAAGTTGCAGATGAACACAGCAGGCCAGGCAGCATCTCTAGGAAGAGGTACAGTCAACGTTTTGGGCCGAGACCCTTCGTCAGGACTAACTGAAAGAAGAGTTAGTAAGAGATTTGAAAGTGGGAGGAGGAGGGGGAGATCCAAAATGATAGGAGAAGACAGGGGGGGGGGATGGAGCTAAGAGCTGGACAGGTGATTGGCAAAAGGGATATGAGAGGATCATGAGACTGGAGGCCTAGGGAGAAAGAAAAGTGGGGGTGAAACCCAGAGGATAGGCAAGAGTTATAGTGAGAGGGACAGAGGGAGAACAAGAGAGAGAGAGAGAGAGAGAGAAAAAAATATATAATAATAATACATAAATAACGGATGGGATACGAAGAGGAGGTGGGGTATTAACGGAAGTTAGAGAAGTCAATGTTCATGCCATCAGGTTGGAGGCTACCCAGACGGAATATAAGGTGTTGTTCCTCCAACCTGAGTGTGGCTTCATCTTGACAGTAGAGGAGGCCGTGGATAGACGTATCAGAATGGGAATGAGACGTGAAATTAAAATGTGTGGCCACTGGGAGATCCTGCTTTCTCTGGCGGACAGAGTGTGGTTATATTTTACTGATATCCTTTACGTGCTTGCTGTCTTGCATGTGCGATGACTGGGCCTCAAGCTGTGGAGTTGATTGTTTACAGCCACGAGGAAAGAGACATTGGAGCTGGTGTGCTCCACCTGGGGGAGGGGCGGGTGGGCACTGCTGCACTCAGTGTTTGCTCGGCAGAAGGCAAGCTCTATTGTGGTTCAAGTCAGGACTTTTTTTATTACTGTATGACTATATTGTGCTGATAGCTTCATATGCTAGTTATCTTATGCATGCTACGTGTGTTTTGTGCTGTGTGACTTTGTACTGTCTTTTGCAACTCGGACCTGGAGCAACAATGTCTCATTTGGTTGTGTTCAGGGGTATTCACGTATGGTGAAATGACAATTAAACCTGCCTGAATAAAATAGAATTGAATTGAATTCTGTCAGTACACTCCACAGCCTCGACCACCCCAGAAAGAAACAAACATGGTATATCCAACCTCTCCTGGTGGATTAGTGCACATCAATTTCTCTATGCTCTATATCAGGGGTGGCCAATCTTTCACATTTCATGCGTCAATTTTTTCACGCACGAGTTCAGATGCGCCATACAACTCTTGTACCCCTATTCAATTCTTTAAAAAATTTGTTAATATAGACATATTTAGCATTTTTACATGATATATTGATTTAATATAAAACAAGATAAACATTACTTACCTTAATGAGAATTTAACAAATATGCTTTGTCTTCTTTTGATTTCTTCCTTTTTCTTAATCACATCTTCTTTCCGTAACTCAGACCCAAGCACTAGATTCAGTTTTCCTTCTATTTCAGTCTGATGTTGTGTTTTATAGTGTCTATCAAGATCATGTCTTCTATTATGTGAGAAAGTGTTTTCACAAACAATGCACAACGGTTTTCCTGACAGAACTGCTATAAATAAGAACTCATTTTCCCACTGTTTATTGAATTCATGCTTACAGTCACTTCCTGCTTTTCTTTTGCTTGTTTTCTTTTGCACTGTGATGGATAGCTGAATGTAAAAACAAGGCTTAATTTTCAAAAGAGTACAAAATTGCAAATGTTCACAAAGGGACAAACAAAGCACAACTCCGTAGCGCATGAGTGTCAATTGTAAACTGACTGGCAAAAACCTGCAACGCACCGACATTCCTGTTACAGATTTTTTTTTCTGCAAATCGGTTTTTGGTTAATACTTTTTGCATGAGTAGGCTTACTTTTTTATTATTATCACTGGGGTGCAATGCGCCACTTCTAATCATCCAATGCGCCACTTTTGGCACATGCGCCATAGGTTGGCCATCCCTGCTCTATATGGACATTTCTTAGATAATTCACCATTTAAATAATACTTTCCCTTTTATATTTTTCCAACAAAAATGAATAACTTCACTTTTTATCCATGTCCATCCAACTACATGCTGCCTACTCACTCAAGTTACCTAAGTTCTCTTGAAGCCTCTTTGTATTCACCTCAAGATTCACAATCTCAATCACATTCATGTTTAGGAATACTGCATTTGATTTTCTCATCGAGAACTTTGATATTTATTGTGAAAAGGTAAGGCTCCAACACTGATCCTGATAGCACTCCACTAGTTTATGGGTACTGCAGTGTCATAAAGTCATAGAGTGAAACTAGTCCTTAAGCTATTAAGTCTGCACCCACCATTGCATTGTTCCATTAATCTCATTCTCCTACTGTCCAAACATTTTCTTCAACTCCTCTCAGGTTCTGCTCGTCACCTACACATTAGGGGCAACTTAAAGTAGCCAATTAATCTACCAACCTGTACCTCTTTAGGATTGAACCATTGTGCACAGATCCAGCAGTTAGGGTTCAATCTGGATATCTAGTACTCTTGATATCTGTGGAGTTTGCATTCTCTGTCTGTGACCCAATGGATTTTCTTCTGGGTGCTCCAGTTTTCTCCCACGTCCTCTGCCACCTGTAAATTGCTACTGCTACTGTATCTAGATGAGTAGCTGTGGAGGATTGGGGTGGGTAGGGGTGTTCATTGGAATGTGAGGAGAATAGTGTAATTAATACAGGATTCTTTCCATGAATATGACTCTATTAGTTATCACCTGCCAATTCATAAAAAAGAGCATTAATTCCTATTGCATCACACACAAAGTGCTGGAGGAACTCAGCAAGTCAGCCAGCATTTATGGGGGCAATAAACAGCTGATGTTTCAGGCTGAGACCCTTCATCAGGACTCCCGAAGGGTCTCGGCCTCAAGCATCATCTGTTTATTCCCCTCCACATATGCTGCCTAACTTGCTGAATTCCTCTAGCTGTCTAACATGCTAAGTTCCTCCAGCATCTTGTTTCCACTGAGGAAAGCTCCCTCATAGGAGTCTAAGGTTAATGAACTGAAATCTAAATACAAAGCTGTAATTGTTCTTTGTTTGCAATGGTATTTTCAGGTATGTTTGTATGTAGAGTGTACAGATTTCTCTGGCTTTATTCTCCATTGGTCAATGTTTCTGTCACATAGAGGAAAAGCTCTGACTGCTCTGCAACTTAGTTCCAAATTTTCTGTGACAAAATCTTTGCTCTATGCATAACATTCAAAACATTCCTCAAATGATGTTTACTTTTCCTGTGTCAAGGGAAAATAAATAACAGCATTGATCTGTCTGCATTACCTGTGGTATGAACAGTCCCACGGGAAATGATGCCAGAGATTAGTTCCTGAAGGCCAAAGTCTTTCTCCAGTATTACTAGCTATCAACCCATGCCAAGGACCATTTGAGAAGAGATCCACCTCAGCACACCATCAATGTGAAGGCTGACAGGATTTGTTCTTTGTTTCTGGCCCAATTAGTTCAGGCAATAGGAGAACCACAGTTAGCAAGAACCATTGTTTCTCATCTAAACTGCAATGAAAAGAGATTGATTCAGTGCTATGGGATTATTGCTAATTATTGACCTGACAGAATATTTTAAAGTTACCATTTGACATTCCTTGCCATTTCAGGATATTACCATTTTAAATCAACTCACTTGCTTTGCAAAGAACCAAGAAGGCAGCTTTATCTAAGTGCTTTGGCCAGATGTGAGTGCCAGAGGTTAATGTCTCAGAGAGTGGAAAGATGGTTCTTGATTATTAGTCATTTAACTTCAGATGCAATCTTACATAAAACTTCACCCCTTTTAAACCAGTTCTAGTTTGCAAGTCACGCTGGAAGTATTGACTGATGATTAACAACTATGTGGAAGAAAGAGTTTGTTCAATGATTTTAATGATAAATGCCGGCAAGTTGTTAACAATGAATTCTAGTGAATTGTTGACTGAGAAGTGCTGCCATTTCAATTATCCTGACATGAATAAGTTATAGCATTTTGCATTTTCAGCAGTTCCTTTGATAAATATTTTGCCCAAATGAAAAACTAAATTGATGGCATTTGACAGAACAGTCACAAATAAAGAAAACAAATCACTTAGGAAATCAAATTTCTGTTGACATTTCTTACTTAATTTGCTGCTTTGAAAGACAGCAAGTTGATAAATGCAAGAGCTAAATTTCATAAATTATATTTTGTATTTCAAAACAAAAATAACTGCACTGCACAGAGAAGAGTGGTCTCTTTTGTACTTGCAAACCGACCTAGAATTACTCTCACGCAGCACAATATTAAAATGATGTTTGTTTCTAGCCAAGCACCAAAACTTATTGTGGGTACTCCCAGTAGATAATATGCTAAAGCATGGTGATTGGTGGACATGCACACTGACATCATGATGTGTGAAACACATTTTGAACGTGCTGTGACAAAGGCATTTGTGCAGTGGGCCATCCCTGCAGAAACAGGACACAAGACAACTTTAGGTTCTGCCTTACATTGTTAAAATCAGCTTTCCTTAATTTAGGATCATAACTTTGGCGTGAAGCTAGTCTTTTTGCATGGCGTTGGGAGGGAAGGGTTAAATTAAGTGTGAAATGGGTGAAAGGACAGCGCAACATTACAGACAGAAAAATCTTTAACTGCTCTACCTTCTCTCATATTTGTACATACAGTGATACTGAACTGTGATCACTGTATCCAAAGGGTACCTACGCCTTGGTAAAGTAATACAGTGTGAATAAAGGGAGGCTTTTCTTGTTGGCTGCTGGTGACTAGTGGTATTCTGCAGGAGTCGATGTTGGAACCATTTCTTTTCATGTTATGGGTCAATGATTTAGACGATGTAATTGAAGGATTTGTGGGCAACTTTACAGACAATACAAAGATAGATGGGGAGCAGGTAGTGTGGAGGAAGCAGGGAGTCTGCAGAAGGACTTACACAGATTAGAAGAATGCACAAAGAAGTGGTGGATGGAATACAGTGCATGGAAGTGTAACATCATACTCTTTGGTAGAAGAAATTAAAGTGTAAACTATTTTCTGAATGGGGAGCAAAATCATGAATCAGAGGTGCGAAGGAAGTGTTTCATAGTCATAGTCATAGTCATACTTTATTGATCTCAGGGGAAATTGGTTTCCATTACAGTTGCACCATAAATAATACATAGTAATAAAACCATAAATAGTTAAATAGAAATATGTAAACTATGCCAGGAAATAAGTCCAGGATGCATTGTATACTTTATAAAGCATTGGTCAAACCACACTTGTACTATAGTGAACAGTTTTAGGTGCCATATCTGGGAAAGGATATGCTGGCATTGGAGAGGATGCAGAAGAGGTAAACAAGATGGGCCAGAAGAGTGATGACTCTGGGCCAGTACTCACTGAAATATATAAAAATGAGGGGGAGATGAAACCTATTCACTATTGAAAGACCTGAATGGAGTGGAAATGAAGAGGATGTTTCCTATAGTGGGGGAGTCTAGGATCCAAAGGCACAGCCTCAAAATATGAGGATGTTAATTTAGAACACAGAATATGAGGACTATGTGGATGATGCAGTCAACATGGGACTGCATTACATACTACAACACCTCGACAACCCAGGAACTTCTGCGAGAGTCCTGTTTGTTGACTTCAGCTTGGTGTTCAAAACCATCGTCCCAGAAATCCTCCACTCCAAACTCACCCGGCTCACTGTCTCCCCCGCCATCTGTCAGTGGATCACAAGCTTCCTGACTGACAGGGTGCAGCAAGTGAGGCTGGGGAGCATCATTTCTAGCATCTGGACAATCAGTACCGGTGCCCCCCAGGGATGTGTGCTCTCCCCACTGCTCTTCTCCCTTTAATGACTGCACCTCACAGGATCCATCTTGTTAAACTCCTGAAGTTTGCAGATGACACAACTGTCATTGGCCTTATGCGAGACGGTGATGAGTCTGCATACAGATGGGTGGTGGAACGGCTGGCCCTCTGGTGTGGTCAGAACAATCTGGAGCTAAATACGCTCAAGATTGTGGAGATGGCAGTGAACTTCAGGAGGAGCCCCCCAATACTCCCCCCACTCACTATACTCAACAGTATTGTGTCTGCTGTGGAGACCTGCAGGTTTCTGGGTGTCACAATCTCCCAGGACCTGAAGTGGACACCCAACGCAGACACTCTTATCAAAAAGGCTCAGCAGAGGTTGTATTTCCTATGTCAACTCAGGAAGTACAACCTGCCTCAGGAGCTGCTGATTCAGTTCTATTCAGGAATAATCCAGTCTGTTCTCTGTTCATCCATCACTGTCTGGTTTGGATCAGCTACCAAACAAGACAAGAGTAGACTCCAAAGAACCGTCAGGGCTGCGGAAAGGATTATTGGTATGAAGCTGCCCTCGATCCAGGACTTATATGCATCTAGAGTCAGGAAGCGAGCAAGCAGCATCATTGTAGACCCATCACACCCTGGACATCACCTGTTCCAACTCCTTCCTTCTGGTAGGTGCTTTAGATCACTGTATGCCAGGACAAATAGGTACAAGAACAGTTTCTTTCCGTATGCCATCAGTCTTATGAACACTTGAATTTTAGTCTATTATAAACTAAGTCCACCTGTACATACACAGGTACACCTCATTGTATATAGTTCACCATTATTTGCACTATTGTTTCGTTTGTTTTTTTTTATTCTGTACAGTGAGAGCTCAGGGAAACTGGCATCAAATTCCCTGTATGTGTCCACATGCCTGGTGAAAATAAAGGATTCTGATTCTGATTCTGAAATACTTTAACCAGAGGCTGGTGAATCTGTGCGGTTAATTACTACAAACAGCTGTGGGGGCCAAGTCATTGTTTATATTTAAGTTGGAGGTTGATAGGTTCTTGATTAGTAAGTGCAGCAGAGGTTGTGGGGGAGAAGGCAAGAGAATAGGTTTGGGAGAAGTAATAAATCAACCCTGTTGGTATGGCAGTGCAGAATCGATGTGCCAAGTGTCCTAATTCTGCTCCTATACAGTATGTCATGGTCTTCTGGTCTTAGGCGGAGAATTGCCCATCCTCACTCTGTCAGATCTGTTTGATTACCACCCTTCCCCGAGGAAGACTTTATATGTATTGCATTAAAAAGCCTTCTTAAATGCATTTTACAAATTTCACTCCATCTAAGCCCATTAGACTAAAGCAATCCCATTAATGTTGCAAATGTTAAAATCCCCCATTAAAACAACTTTGTTGTTTTTTATTGAACAACAATCAATCTGCAAGAGGAACTCAGCAGGTCAGGCAGCATCTGCGGAGGAAAGATGATAGTAGTGAGAAGAGGGCACAGTTTGGATGGTGGGGGTTTTTGATGATGGATACTTCTTTCTTGTGCCAGAAATCTATATAAATGTTCTGAATGATGAGGAGGACTCCCCTGTAATGGATTGGCTATATCCACCACATTATGCAGCCTTTCCTGTACCTGGGTGTTGGTGTTTCCATAACAGGCTGTGATGTAGCCAGTAAGGATCCTCTCATCCACTATGTATGTGCAGTATGTGTAGACTCATGCTGTCAGATCACCCATCTAACTTGTAAGTCTCCTTGCTTTAGATCAGTGTTGTCCAGAGGGGAGGCTGATGACCCAAAGTCCTGAGGTCCTCACCCCTGCACCAGTTCCTTAGCCGCACATTAGGTTGTCCCACCTTCCTATTCCTACACTCACTTGCTCTTGGCACAGAGAGTAAACCTGCAATTACAACTGAGGAATAGGCAGATGCTGGAAATAATCAGCAACACACACAACATGCTGGAACAACTCAGCATGTCAGGCAGCATCAATCAATGGCAATAATCGGTCAACATTTCTTGCCGAGACCTTTCATCAGGACTCAAAAGGAAGGGAGCATAAACCAAACTGTCTACATCCTGCTTTTTATCATTCTTCCTGACTACCTAAATTCTCTCCTTGTTAAACTTCATGATCTTTTTTACCTGTGTTTTTAGTACCAACATGGACTACAACTGCTAGCTTCTAATCCTTCCCTTTTAGAATGCTATGTGCCCTCTCAGACACATCCTTGAAGCTGGCTACATACCGCCTTGGACACTCACTCGCTCACAGCTACAGAAATATCTGCCTGTCTCCTTCACCAGTGACAGGCCATGTGGGATTATTAAAGAAAAGTGACATGAAAACCTGCAGATCCTCCTCTTCCACCAGCTCCTTAGTCATGTATTTAGCTGTCTTGTTTTACTATTCCTAGACACACTAGCCTGTAGCACAGTGAGCAAACACTTAGTCTCATTGCATTTGTGTTGAAGAGTAGCCATTAATGTCAGCCACACTACTGCTTAGTAAAGTGTGCCAGAATATGATTTTTTTCAGAATTGACAACTAAACAGCCAAGCAAACCCTTCTTCAACCTTCTATTCAGCATTTACTGCCTCTGAATGCTGTAATAATTGTATCTTTTTTCTGAGTTGTAGAGATTCCCTTTCTCTTGCACCCAGAATACTTAGAGTTAAAAAGAAAAGCCCTTTTAGATAAAATTAATTTCCTCACTGAAGCTCTGTCTTGCTCTCTGTACCAATGGGAAATGACATCACATTGCATTTTAATGAACTAATGAATAGTTATTCGTCACCATTACGCTACAGTTTGTGTGGAATGGCACACAGAATTACAGTTGACATTAGCCTTATTGTCAATATGGGACATAATGAACAACTATACCGTTATTACGTGTAGAATCAATATAACGTCCTCACTAAAATGCTGGAGATAATTTAATTCCTTGCGTTGCTGAACTATGAATCACTTCTCATTTCAAAATGACCTCTAGACGTACTGCAGAGGTAAAAGTGCTTGAGTTGACTCATTGCATTATATGCATTTATGCTTGGTCACACCAAGCACCTAACTTAGTTTTAAATCAGTTCACTTGTTATGATGTAACAACTAAACTGATTTAGAAAACTATAAACCTCGCTTTCATAATCTAAATGACCCGATGTCAAAGGACTCTGGATGTGAACATAGCCTTTGATCTCACCTGATCCCTCAACACCACCTCTTTGATCAAGGAAGCACAGTAGCACCTCCACTTCCTGAGGAGATTGAGGCGAGTGAGGCTCACCCCCCCCACCCCAATCTTAAACAATTTTTACATGAGCACCTTCAACAATATCCTTACTAGCTGCAACAATGTCTTATAAGGGAATTGCTAGGCGTCTGACATACAAAGGATTGCAAGGACTGCTGAGAGGATCATTGGGGTCTCTCTTCCATCAATTACAGATGTTTGTCAGGAGTGCTGCATATGCAGGGCCCAAAGCATTCTCAATGATCCCTCCCATCTGTTCAACGATCTCTTTTATCCTCTACCACCAGGCATTAGGACAATTAAGAGCCTCAGAACTCGCACCACCAGGTTCAAGAGAAGTTATTACCTGTCATATAGAAAACACACAAAAGACAATAGGTGCAGGAGTAGGCCATTCGGCCTGTCGAGCCAGCACCGCCATTCACTGTGATCATGGCTGATCATCAACAATCAGTATCCAGTTCCTGCCTTATCCCCATAAACTTTGATTCCACTATCATCTATCAGGCTATTGAATAAAAGGAGATAACTACACTAATTTGCCCTATTATTGAGATGTTTCCTACAATGAATGACTTCACTTCAAGCACTCTTAATCTCATTATCTCTCATTCTCATTATTTATTGATATTTATTTTTATTTGCATTTGCAGTTTGTTGTCTTCTGTACTCTGGTTGATCTTTCCTTGATCCTGTTATAGTTAATATTCTTGAGATTTGTTAAGTATATCCACAGGAAAATGAATATCAGGGTTGTATATATGGTGACATGATTGTACTTTGATAATAAAATTTACTTTGAACTTTGAACTGTTGGGATGGAAAAGAGATTCTTTCCTCAGGCTCTAAGACTACTGAACTCACAACCACCAAATGGGTCTCATTACGTATGAAGTGCTAGTAGCATTATACTGTGCCTGACCAGATACTAAAGCATACACTGTAACACATCAGCTTTCATAACTATATCATGATGTTTTCTTAAAACAACTGAACAATTACAATGGATATATGTTGTGGGATTTGCCTTGACAAGACCTTGTATCACGTTGGTTATATTGACACAACCTACATAAACAAAGCACAAAGATGTTAGATTCCCGCTTTCCTTGTATTAATCATTTCCTTCAGATGACTTTGGCTATGTGAAGCCCATTAATCAATAAATCACCACCTAGAAATGTTGGTCTATTCATCAGCCTGTGTTAGAATGGAGTATTGAGTGGAGGCAGCAGCCGCTGTGGTTGTAAGACACTGCATCAAAACTCATTTGCAACAAACCAGATGTTGTGTATTCATCACAGTTATTGTTGTTAATACAGTGATTCATCTTCTTTAGGAAGAGATAAGTTTGAATTCAAGGCACATCAGAAGAGGTTCAAGGGGTTGTTTTGAGAGATGATAGAGTTGTTTTATGATAATAAGTATGTTGGACCTACAACCATTATAGGTTAAAAGAATGGAAAGTAAGCATATTGAAATAAAATACTTCCGAGGGGCTTAACAAGGAGAATGTTAAGACAATATTTCCCCTTTCTGGAGGAATCTAGGACTAAGAGGCAAAAGATGTTACCCATTTAACATGAAAGGGAGGAGGAAATTCTTCTTTCAAAGTATTGAGACCATAGGAATTCTCTACATAAGAGATTTATGGAGAGAGTCATCGAAAATATAGAGGTGAAGGTAAAGGGGTAAAAAGAAGTAAAATATAAAGGTAAAGAAAATAAATGTAAATTAGATCATTTGTTCAATAGTGAAGTCAAGGGTAATGAAGATCAGGTAGAAATGTGGAGTTGAGGCAAATATCAGATTAACCATTATCATATGATTGGCACATCTGATCAAGGGCTGATTGGATCATCCCTTCACCACTTTCTTACGATCTTGTTTTCTTAGGAGTGATTAATATTAGGAAGTGTCCAGCTGAATTTATAAAGTGATGCAAAATATCTTAAAATGTAAATTATTGTGTTTCATTTGCAAACACAGTCTTCATAATCAGAATCCAGTTTATTATCAATGAGGTGAAACCTGCTGTTTGAAGAAGCAGTGTAGTGCGGAGACATAGAAATGACTATAAATTACAAAAATAAATTAATAGTGCAAATAAAGTGGCAAGGTAGTTTTTATAGATTCATGGACTGTTCAGAAACCTGATAGCAGAGAGGAAGAAGATGTTCCTAAGTTGCTGAGTGTGGGTCCTGAAGGTAGTAAAGAGAAAAGGGCATGTCCGAATGGTGAGAATCCTTAATGATGGATGCTGCCTACTTTAGCCACCATCTCTCGAAAATATCCTTGATGGTAAGGAGTGTTGTGCCTGTGATGGAGCTGGTTAAGTCTAAACCCCTCTGTAGTCTTGTGTTTCTGTGTATTGGAACCTCCACACCAGGCTATGATGCAGCCTGTCAGAATGCTTTTCACTTTTGTAGCCCATCCATTTTAAGATTCAGAGCATTGTGCATTGAAAGATTCTCTTTTGCACACCACTGTTGTAACAGTGTTTACTTGAGTACTGTCACCTTCATGTCAATTTGAACTAGTCGGCCATTCCAGGCATTTTCACCCACAGAACTGCTGGGCACAGGATGTTTTTCTTTTTGTCTTTTGCACCATTTTCTGTAAACTTTTACAACTGTTGTGCATGAAAATCCCAGAAGATCAGCAGCTGCCGAGATATTCAAACCACCCCGTCTGGCACCAGCTGTCATTCCACAGTCAAAGTCACTTAGATCACATTTCTTCCCCTCTCCGATGTTTGGTCCGAGCAACAACAAAATTTCTTGACAATGTCTGCATGCTTTTATGCATTTAATTGCTCCAATATGATTGACTGATTAGATACTTGCATTAATGGATGTACCTCATAAAGTGGTCACTGAGTGTATATCTGAGAAAGCTTTTGGTATCCTCTTTTGTATTATTGGTTAGCCGACCTTACTATTTAATCTTTTCTCTCCTTTATGTATCTTATTAAAAATTTTCCTTCTGTTGGTTGTTAAATGCTTTCCAATCCTGTAGCTTCCCACTATATTCTGCTATGTTGTGTGCCATCCATTTGCTTTTATGTTATCTTTGAATTCTCTAATTAGCCACAGTTGCTGCAGCCACCCTTTAGAAAGGGTCTTCTTCTTTGGGATGAACCAATCCTGTATTTTCCAAATTACTCCCAGAAATTCCAGCCATTGCTGCTCTACTGTCATCCCTTTTTTCCCCTTCTAGTCATCCTTCAAATCAACTTTGGTCCATTGTCCCATTGTCCTTTCTACATGTTTTTTCTATCTCTCATTACAACTTGTTCCCCACATCCTGGCTACTGTTCGGAGGCCTGTATATAACACCCATCATAGACCTCTTACAGTTTTTCAGCTCTTCCCATAAGGATTCTACATATTCTGATCCAATGTTATTTCTTTCTAAGTATTTGATTTCATTTTTCACCAACAGAGTCATCCACCCCTTTTGTCCACCTACCTGCCCTTTTGATAGGATGTATATCCTTGGAAGTAAAGCTCCTAGCTTTGATCTTTTAGCCATTAATTTGTGACGTCACATTGTCTTACCTGCCAGTTTTAACTGCAATACCATATTATCTACCTTTTCAATGAGATTCTTCCCCATTCTTTTAAACGTCCGTGGGTACAGGTGCTGATAATTCCATTCCTGGGATCTTTTACATAAAACTGTCCTGGACCCTCTCCAATGCCAATACATCCTTTCTTAGATATGGAGCCCAAAGCTGCTCACAGTACACCAGATGTGATCAGACCAATGCCTTATAAACCTAAACATTACATCCTTGTTTTTAATGCTCCCCATTTAGAAAATACTATTGACCTTTATTCCCTCTACAAAGTGCATGACCATGTATTTCTATACACTGTATTCCATCTGCAACTTAATTGCCCATCTCCTAATCTATCCAAGTCCTTGTTGCTCCCTAAACATGACATGCCCCTCCACCTATCACCCTTAGCTACAAAGCTATCATGAGTCTAAATTGATATAAATGATGCAAAGAGATTAAGAAAGATATTTTGCTGAGGGGGTATGAGCATGTGAGGTCTACATCTAAAAGCAGAACCAAAAAACTAATAATCTGTACAACCAACTGAGCAGAATCAGAATTAGAATCCGGTTTTTGTTACTGTATCATCGGCGTATGTCATGAAATTTATTGTCTTTGCAGCAGCAGTATAATGCAATACATAATAATAGAGAAAAGAAATGTGAATTACTGTCGGTATATATATTAAACAGTTGAGTTTAATAAGTAGTGCAAAAAGAGAAAATAAGGTACAGAAGTAGTGTTCATGAGTTTAATGCCCATTCAGAAATTGGATGGCAAAGGGGAAGAACTGTTCCTGAATTGCTGAGTTTGTGCCTTTAGGTTCCTGTTCCTCCTTCCTGAAGGTAGCAATGAGAAGAGAGCATATCCCGGGTGATGGAAGACCTTAATGAAGGATGCTGCTTTTTTGAGGCATCACTCCTTGAAGATGACTTGGATATGACGGAGGCTAGTACACATGATGGAGCTGACTAAGTTTACAAGTCTCTGCAGTTTATGTCGATCCTGTGCAGTAGCCACCCTCACCATACCACACGGTAATGCAGCCAGTGAGAATGCTCTCCACGGTACATCTGTAGAAATTTGCAAGTGTCTTCAGTGACATACCAAATCTCCTCAAACTTCTAATGAAATAGAGATGCACAAATATTACATTGAGGCAATATGATTATAGATTTGAATATGCAGCTCAAAGATTGGTGGCAGTGAAATAGTTTCAATTATTGTTTCTCTATAATATGGGGGATAGAGGGAGCTGGGCTGATAGAACAGGCTCCATTTGAAACTGGCTGCAACCGGTGATCTGGCTAACTGAGTTATGAGGGTGATAAATAAAGCTTTTAATGAAAGCTTGCAGCTGGGTTATGACTTGGGTGGGAGGAGATTTAGTAGAAAAAGCACAAGCAATAGTGCAGATGAAGTGAAATGGGCAATGATATCTGGAATGTGAAGAGATGGGCAAACCATATACGGTAGATACTGTATATGACTACGTTTGCAAATAAAGTCAGAGCAGGGAATGATGATTAAAAATCTAAATTAAAGCCTCTTTAACTGAGTGGAAGCAGCATTCTCAATTAGATAGATGAGTTGATGTCACAAATTGAAATTAATGAGTATAATCTGATAGCCATTAGAAATATTGTTGTGTAGACTAAGGTTGGAAACTAAATGTTCCAGAGCACTTGACAATTAAGAAGGATAGCCAGAAAGGGAAAGGAGGTGGGGAGCTTCACTTAATAAAAGATTATATCAGTACAGGAAAGAAAAAAATCATCTTGGCCCAGAAGATAATGACATAAATTCAGATTTATGGGCGTTGAGAAATAATAAGGAAATGCACTGTTGTGAGCCAGCTGTAGACACTTAAAGTGCAGATAGAATATTTGACAATGTATAAATCAAGAAGTAATTATCTTGGGCAACTTTAATATTCATTAAGATTGGCTAAATCAAATTGGCAATAGCTCTTTAGTGAAAAACCTTTAAACAAATTAGGCCTATACCCAATGGAGTTTAGAGGAGAGAAAGATAATTTTATTGAAGAGTTGAAGATTCTGTGGAGGTCTAAAAGAGTGGACATGAAAACATATTTTCTGGTGAGAGAAAATTGAAACTAGGGGCACAGTTAAAGAATGAAGGATAGCTCACTTGAGACAAAAATTGAGGAGGTGTTTCTTATTTTAAAAGGTTATGAAGCTTTGAAATTTCCTAACCAAGTAATTGTGGAGGCTACAGATTACATGACTGGGGAAAAGGCAGATGACAAAAGGTGATGTGCCAATAGGGTTGGGGGATGTGTATCAGTGTAGGAAGTTACTGGATATATTTAAAGTGGAAGTTGATAGGTTCTTGATTAGTAATGGTGTCAAATGTTACAGGGAGAAAATAGGAGAAAAGAGTTGAAAGGGAAAATAAACCAGCCATAATTGAATTGCAGGGCAGACATGATGGGCTGAATGGCCTAATTCAGCTCCTTTGTCTTATGGTCTTATGGTGGTCAATATTCTCTTTTCATAGGATCAAGAATGGTTTGCTTTCATTCTAGTTTTTTGCTGATGAGGCCAATGCAGGAACCACGGATTCTCTTCCTGATAGGGAAGTTTATGAGGGTTTCTATCTATTGCATCATATACACATAGTTTTTGTGTACCTCTGACACATGTCTCTTGGTTTTGAATACCATTCCACATATTCCTTTGCCACTGTGAGAAATTTTGGGTCAGACAAATCTAGAAGTCTGTAAAGACAAGACATTGAGTGCATCATTTAATCCTGTCCTCTGTCTATCTGGGAATCTTTTCCAATGATACAAGTCAGAACAGAGTTTGTGTTTCATCACACTGGCACCTCTTTTGGACAAGGAAGAAAACTGGACAGATTGTGGGTGGAAATCAGTCAGTAGATTCAGATTTAATAATATCCTTAAAAAAAGATTTGAATGAAATCTGAATTTGAAAATGTTGAAGTGATATTGGCAGACATGCTAGGTCTTTCAAACAGTAAGTACAGATTGGATGAACTCAGTAATCACCTTCTGTGCCATCCTACACTTGTGCTTTGGAAAATCCGATCAACTGGCTGTACTTCTACATCTGGTGTATGGGGAGAACCTGAAGTCCACAGCACCAACGGTGAAGACCAAGAAGGCATGCTCACGGGAGGCAGAGGAGCACTTACAGGACTGCTTTGAGCTGGAGGACTGGACAATATTCAGGGATTCATCTTCAAGTCTGGATGAATACACCACAATTGTCATTGACTCCAGCAAAACCTATGTGGATGAGGGTGCGCCTTCAAGAAAATACTGGACATGCCCAAACAAAAAGCTATGGATAAACCAGAAGGTTTGTAGCCTGATAAGGGCTAGATCAGAGTCATTCAAGACCATTAATACAGAACTAAGTAAGAAGTTCAGATGCGGTCTGCGGAAGGCAATTTTAAGAGCAACAAAGCAGTTCCTATTGAGGTTAGAGATGGAATCAAATGCATTTCAGCTCTGACAGGGTATGTAAGCTATTACTCCATAAAAGTCAAAGCCTAACATTATGAATGGCTGTGCTGGTTCACTTCCAGAAGAGTGCAATGCTTTTTATGCTCTCTTTAAAGGTAGAATAAAACTACACCTCTGCGAATCCTTGCAACATCGTAAGGATTTGGGCCCAGATAGTGTAACTGGTAGGGCTCTGAAAACCTGTGCGGACCAACTGGCAGGAGGACACCTTCAATCTCTCACTTCTGTAGTCGAAGGTTCCCATTTGCTTTAAAAGAGCTACAATCATATCAATGTCCAAGAAGACCAGGTTGAATTGCCTCAGTGACTATAATCCAGTTGCACTCAAATCAATTGTGATGAAGGGCCTTGGGAGTTTAGTCATGATTAGAATGAACTCTTGCCAAAACAATGACCTGGACCCACTGCAATTTGCCTTTCATCTCAAAAGATCTATTGCTGGCAAAATTTCAAATGGTGAAGAGGAGGCGTACTGGAGCGAGATCGGTGAGCTGGTTGAGTGGTGTCACATAAAACATGCCCTCAAAGTCAGTAAGACCAAGTAATTGATTGTGGACTTCTTGAAGGGGAATTTGAGGGAACATACACTAGTCCTCACTGAGGGATGCAGTGGAACAGGTGAGCAGTTTCAGGTTCCTGGGTGGCCAGCACCAATGGTGAAGACCAAGAAGGCATGCTTCATGAGGAGTTTGAGGAGATTTGATATGACACCAAAGACACTGGCAAATTTCAACAGATATACTGTGAAGAGCATTCTAACTGGTTAAATCGCAGTCAGCTATGGAGGGGGCACTGTACAGAATCAGAAAAAGCTACAAAAAGTTGTAAACTCAGCCAGCTCCATTGTGGGCACTAGCCTACGCAGCATTCAGGACACCTTCAAAAGGCAATAATAGGAGATCGATTGATTGCCAGGACGCAAAGAGCTGGAATAAAGGGAGCCTTTTCCGGTTAGCTGCCAGTGGACTGCAGGTGTCAGAGTTGGCACCACTTCTTTTCACATCACATATCAATGGTATGGATGACAGAATTGAAGGCTTTGTGGCCAGGTTTGTGGATGATACGAAGATAGGAGGAGGGGTGAGTAGTGCCATGGAAGCAGAGAATATTCAGAATGACTTACATAGATTCGGAGAATGGGCAAAAAAGTGGCTGCTGAAATATGGTGTAGAGAAAAAGGAATAAAGGCATAGACTATTTTCTAAACAGGGAGAAAATTCAAAGATTAGGATGCAAAAGGACTTTACATTCCTCACGCAGGATTCCCTAAAGGTTAACTTGCAAGTTAAGTCAGTAGAAAGAAAAATCAAATGCAATGTTAGCCTTCATTTGGAGAGGACTAGAATATAAAGACCATAAGACAAAGGAGCAGAAGTCGGCCATTCGGCCCATCGAGTCTGCTCCACCATTTTATCATGAGCTGATCCATTCTCCCATTTAGTCCCACTCCTCTGCCTTCTCACCATAACCTTTTATGCCCTGGCTACTCAGATACCTATCAATCTCTGCCTTACATACATCCAATGACTTGGCCTCCACTGCCACCCGTGGCAACAAATTCCACAGATTCACCACCCTCTGGCTAAAAAAAATTTCTTTGCATCTCCGTTCTGAATGGGCGCCCTTCAATCCTTAAATCATGCCCTCTCATTCTAGACTCCCCCACCATGTGAAACAACTTTGCTACATCCACTCTGTCCATGCCTTTCAACATTCGAAATGTTTATATGAGGATCCCCCCTCATTCTTCTAAACTCCAAGGAGTACAGTCCAAGAGCGGACAAACGTTCCTCATATGTTAACCCTCTCATTCCCGGAATCATTCTAGTGAATCTTCTCTGAACCCTCTCCAACGTCAGCACATCCTTTCTTAAATAAGGAGCCCAAAATTGCATACAGTACTCCAAGTGAGGTCTTACCAGTGCCTTATACAGCATCAACATCACATCCCTGTTCCTATACTCTATTCCTCCAGAAATGAATGCCAACATTGCATTCGCCTTCTTCACCACCGACTCAACCTGAACGTTAACCTTTAGGGTATCCTGTATGAGGACTCCCAAGTCCCGTTGCATCTCAGAACTTTGAATTCTCTCTCCATTTAGATAATAGTTGGCCCGTTTATTTCTTCTGCCAAAGTGCATAACCATACACTTTCCAAAATTGTATTTACAACTTTGTATAAAAGTAAGGATGTAATGCTAATGGGTTTATAAGACATTAGTCAGACTTCACTTGGAGTATTGTGAAAAGTTTTGGGCCCCTTATCTAAGAAACGATATACTAAAAATGTAGAGAGTTCAGCAAATGTTGACAAGAATGATGACAGAAGTGAAAGGTTTAACTTATGAGGAGCATTTGATGCCTTTGGATCTGTACACTTTTAGAAGAATGAGGGTGAATTTCATTGAAACCTATCATACATTGAAAGGCCTAGATAAAGTTGGTTTGGAGAGGTTGTTTCTTCTTGTGGAGAAGGCTAAGATCAGAGTGTACAACCTTAGAATAGAGTTAGAACAGATATTAGGAGGAAATTTTTTATTCTAAGAGCAGTGCAATTGTATGAATTCATTGCCACAGATGGCAATGTGAAGTCCAAGTCATCAGGTATATCTAAAGGGAGGTTGATAGGTCCTTGATTAATAAGGGTATCAAGGTTTACAGGGAGAAGGTAGGAGAATGGTTTGCGAGGAATAATAAATAAGCTGATTTGAATAGTCTAATCCTGCTCCCATGTCTTTCGGTCTTCTGGTATCTGTGTGAGGAGGGAAGGAATTGTCGTTACTTCAAGTCGAGATTCTGAGTCAGGACTGAGAGTAGAGGGAGAAGATATGCATTGTAAAGAGTAAAGAGAGTGTTACTTGTATTATTTAAACAGACACCCAATTAGCGCTAATGGCAAGGTCCTAGTTTTGGGAATGTTCCTTCTCGTGATGTCACTCGACTGAGCCACCGATGTTCTGTTGGAACTTTAATGAATAAACCCTCATCAGAATCAGAATCAGGTTTATTATCACCGGCATGTGACGTGAAATTTGTTAACTTATCAGCAGCAGTTCAATGCAATACATAATCTAGCAGAGAGAAAAAAAAAAATAAATAAAATAAAAATAATAATAAATAAGCAAATAAATCAATTATGTATATTGAGTAGATTTTAAAAAGCGTGTAAAATCAGAAATACTAACAATTTTTTTAAAAAGTGAGGTAGTGTCCAATGATTCAATGTCCATTTAGGAATCAGATGACAGAGGGGAAGAAGCTGTTCCTGAATCGCTGAGTGTGTGCCTTCAGGCTTCTGTACCTCCTACCTGATGGTAACAGTGAGAAAAGGGCATGCCCTGGGTGCTGGACGTCCTTAATAATGGACGCTGCCTTTCTGAGACACCGCTCCCTAAAGATGTCCTGGCTACTTTGTAGGCTAGTACCCAAGATGGAGCTAATTAGATTTACAACCTTCTGCAGCTTCTTTCGGTCCTGTGCAGTAGCCCCTCCATACCAGCCAGTGATGCAGCCTGTCAGAATGCTCTCCACGGTACAACTATAGAAGTTTTTGAGTGTATTTGTTGACACGCCAAATCTCTTCAAACTCCTAATAAAGTATAGCTGCTGTCTTGCCTTCTTTATAACTACATCGATATGTTGGGGCCAGGTTAGATCCTCAGAGATCTAAACACCCAGGAACTTGAAGCTGCTCACTCTCCACTTCTGATCCCTCTATGAGGACTGGTATGTCTTCCTTCGTCTAACCCTTTCTGAAGTCCACAATTATCTCTTTCGTCTTACTGACATTGAGTCACAGGTTGTTGCTGTGGCACCACTCTACTAGTTGGCATATCTTCCCCCGTACGCCCTCTCATCACCACCTGAGATTCTGTCAATAATGGATGCATCGTCGGCAAATTTATAGGTGGTATTTGAGCTATGCCTCGCCACACAGTCACGTGTATATAGAGAGTAGAGTAGTGAGGTGCACCAGTGTTGATCGTCAGTGAGGAGGATATGTTATCACCAATCCGCACAGACCGTGGTCTTCTGGATAGGAAGTTGAGGATTCAATTGCAGAGAGAGGAACAGAGGCCAGATTTTGCAAATTCTCAATCAGAATTGTGGGAATGATGGTATTAAATGCTGAGCTATAGTCGATGAACAGCATCCTGACGTAGGTGTTTGTGTTGTCCAGGTTGTCTAAAGCCATGTGGAGAGCCACTGAGATTGCATCTGCCATTGACCTATTTTGGTGATAGACAATTTGCAAAGGATCAAGGTCCTTGCTGAGGCACGAATTCAGTCTAGTCATGACCAACCTCTCAAAGCATTTCATCACTGTCAAAGCTTCATCAGAGTCTGTCTTTCCTCCACATTTGGGTTCCAATATTACTAGTGCACATCATGACATATACCTGCCATCCTTCTGTGTAAAAAAATTACCCCTGAACTTCCTGTAGAATCTTTCCTCACTCACTTTAATCCTATGCCCTTTAGTTCTGGTTTCCTCAACCCTGGGAAAAAGACTGAGTACTGTATATGCATCCTATATATGCCACTGCTGCTTTAATACTTCAGTGTGCATAGCTCCTATCTATCATTCTTGAAAGGTTGGAGGTAGACATACTGAAGGATTTTATCACTCTCTCTGTGAAATTGACTCTGACCCAAGTTAAAGGGAAAGCAACATTACTGGTCTGTTTCCATGAAGTTGGTTGTCTATCTCCTCTTACAGCTTTAGTTTCCTGGATGTCAATATCTTGGCGGATCTGTCCTTGTTGCAACACATTAATGCAATCATGAAACAAGCAAGCCATTTGGAGTTTGATGATCACAAAAGAATGATTTCTCCAGGTATACAGCAGAGAGCACTCTGACTGGTTGTGTCATTGCCTGGTGTAGAGCCTCCAATGCACAAGATTGTAAAAGTCTGCAAAGGGTTGTGGACTCGGTCAGCTCCATCATGGGCACAACTCTTCCCCACCATCGAGGACATCTTCAAGGGGTGGTGCCTCATGAAGCTGGCATCTACATTAAGAACCCTCACCATCAGGGACATGGTCTCTTCCTGTAACTACTATCAGACAGAGGTTCAAGAGCCTGAAGACCTACTCTCAATGATACAGGAACAGCTTCTTCCCCTCTGACATCCAAACGGTCCATGAAACCATGAACACTACCTAATTATTAATTTTTTTTGCAATATTTAATTATATTGTGTACCATTGCACTTCATTAGTGCAACAAAACAATAAATCTAACATCATGTAAGACACAGTTAATAAACATGATTCTATTTCTGAATCTGATCTCTTCTCATTAACTTTGCCCTTGTGTTACATTGGACTGCATTTGTCTCCTGTAACAGAAGCCCAACCCAACTGCACCACCTGGGGTTGATTATGACCTTCTTCTGCTCCACACCACCAGCCCAAAATGTTGTAACTCCAAAATAAAAGCAAAAAAATGCAAAAAAATACTCAGCAGGTCAGGCTGCATCTTAAGAAGAGAAACAAAGTTTCAAGTCTTCAAGCATTGAACTGCCAACAGAACTGGAATGCATGAAAATGGAAGGTATTAATTTACAGGGTCAGTGGTGGAGCAGAATGTCCCTATAGGGTAAAACACAACCGAAAGATTCTTGAACCAGTCTGCACAACCCTTATCTTACCTCTGCAATGGAATACCACTGACCATTTCTTTCCCTTCTTGTCTCTGATTATAGCCTTTTTTTGCACTCATGCCTTGTCTTTGCATGGTCTTTTTTTTTCTCTTCAATCCCTGGTATACTTCTGTGCTTATTGGCCATAAAATGAAAGTCCAGTAAGAGGCATGTCTCATGGAGATATCTTCCTTAATCGGATTTTTCACAGTGCTCTAGTCTAATGATTTCAATGTCATGTTCCCATATGTGGGACCATTCAATGACATAACAGTGTCCATACATTCCTTCAAGTTTAGTGGGATCCTTGTCAGGGGATTTCTTTATTAATTTAGCTTCAATATCTGGGCTGGAATCTTTCAGTTTTGTTTGGGTGTTATTAATCATTTCTGCAAGTGATTATTTGCCTTCCCATGTAACTTCAAATGGTTCTGTTTATTATCAGAGATTGTATACAGTATACAATCTGAAATACTTGGCTTTGCAGATATCCACAAAAAAACTGAAGAACTCCAGATGAATGAACGACAGACAAATATTAGAAGCCCAAAACCCCCTTTTGCCCCTCCCCTGCACAAGCATCAATGCATCAACCTCCCACTCCCCCAGCACACTTCAGCAAAAAGCGTCTGCACCCACTACCCACCAAGCAACAGCAAAGCACGCAAAGAGAGACCATGATCTGCAGTCAGCAAAATTATTGTTTACCTGACTTGCCACAGGCTCTCTCTCTCTTTCACTAAAAGGGGACAGAGAGATATCATCCATTTTCAGAGCGAAAGGGGAAACTGACATTCACTGTTACAATATTTCAGTCTGCCGCGTAGCTTTTTATTGCATGAGAAGATAAAATGGAAAGATGCACTGAAGTAGAATGTATGATAGAACGGTAAGTCCAATAAGCTTTTTAGAGATTTTAGTCCCATAGTTTATTGTATCTACACAGATTTCCTATTTGCTCTTAATCAAACAGTCGTGAATGCTTCATACTGTGGTATGAATAATACACATTAATAATACATTTGATAATGGCTTTGTACTATCAACACACATCAAAGTTGCTGGTGAATGCAGCAGGCCAGGCAGCATCTCTAGGAGGAGGTACAGTCGACGTTTCGGGCCGAGACCCTTCGTCAGGACTGACTGAAAGAAGAGCTAGTAAGAGATTTGAAAGTGGGAAGGGGAGGGGGAGATCCAAAATGATAGGAGAAGACAGGAGGGGGAGGGATGGAGCCAAGAGCTGGACAGTTGCTTGGCAAAAGGGATATGAGAGGATCATGAGACAGGAGGCCCAGGGAGAGAGAAAAGGGGGAGGGGGGGAAAAACCCAGAGGATGGGCAAGGGGTATAATGAGAGGGACAGAGGGAGAAAAAGGAGAGAGAGAAAAAAAGAATGTATGTATATAAATAAATAATGGATGGGGTACAAGGGGGAGGTGGGGCATTAGCGGAAGTTTGAGAAGTCAATGTTCATGCCATCAGGTTGGAGGCTACCCAGATGGAGTATAAGGTGTTGTCCTGACGAAGGGTCTCGGCCCGAAACGTCAACTGTACCTCCTCCTAGAGATGCTGCCTGGCCTGCTGCGTTCACCAGCAACTTTGATGTGTGTTGCTTGAATTTCCAACATCTGCAGAATTCCTCGTGTTTGGCATTGTACTATCATGGTTTACAACCAAGAATTTCAAAGCTATCCATACATTTTCTGTGCAACACACACAAAATGTCGGAGAAACTCAACAGGCCAGGCAGCATCTAGGGAAAAGAACACAGTCGATGGTTTTGTTAGAAGGAGTGAAAAGATGAGGAGTAGATTTAAAAGGTGGGTGAAATAAAGAGCTGGGAAGCTGATTAATAAAAAAGATACACGTCTGGAGAGGGGTAAATCTAATTGGAGAGGACAGAAGGCCATGAAGGAAAGAAAAGAGTGGGGGGACTCCAGAGGGAGCCTCCAACCTAATGGCATGAACATTGATTTCTCAAACTTCTGGTAATGCCAACACCCGCTCCCCACCTCCTTCACCATTCCACATCCCATTTTCCCTCTCTCACCTTCTCTCCTTGCCTGCCTATTGCCTCCCTCTGGTGCTCCTCCCCCTTTTTCTTTCTTCCATGGCCTTCTGTCCTCTCCTATTAGATTCCTCCTTTTCCAGCCCTGGATCTCTTTCACCAATCACTTCCCAGCTCTTTACTTCAACACTCCTCCTCCCAATTTCACCCATCACCTTGTGTTTCTCCCTCTCCTCCCCGCACCTTTTTACACTATTCCTTATCTTTTTCTCTCTAGTCCTGCTGGAGGGTCTCAGCCCGAATCATCGACTCTACTCTTTCCCATAGATGCTGCCTGGCCTGCTGAGTTCCTCCAGCATTTTGGGTGTGTTGCTTGGATTTCCAGCATCTGCAGATTTTCTGTTGTTTGTATATGTTTTCTGTGTTATGTTATACAATGTTACAAGACTTACCAGGAGGAGAAAAATGGCTTCCCCTGGGGAATGCTATACTCCTGATAACATCGTTACCTGTTCTGTTGTGGTTTCTTTGGAAATGGCAATTTAATCCTAGGGCCTCTGGGGTCTACAGAGTATTATTTTGTTAGAAGGTAGAACCTTTTGAATGTGCTTTCCTTACTATTTGGATATAAGCGTACTATATATATTGAGTATGTGGTAAGCCTACAATACAACTAGGACCACTACTGTTAAATGTGTTATGTTAAATTCTGTAAAAAGTAACTGGTTTGCTGCTACTCAAGAGGGCCAATATAAAACAATGGGTTACTTAATTTGGCTTGTTTCAAATCAAAGCTGACTAAGTTGCTTTGTTCAAGGAAGCTTCTGGACCAGGTGGATAATATAATTTAGCTTATCAAAGCTTTGGGAGCTTTATGTCCTCTGAGAAGTTAGTGTTAGAGCATTAATTATGGGTACCTGGGACCCATGTCTCCAAAAAACTTTTAGATACTTTTTGTAGGAAGGGGTATCTGAGGAAATATCATGTGAGTGTGAAGTCACTCAAGTGGCCAAGAAAATGGGTATAGATGTAGAAAGTAGTTCAGGCTTATTAAGAATAGGGTGAGGGACATCAAGAGGTACAAAACAAACAGGGTGAATGAGATTTCATTCCTCTGGCTTCCATTTCTGTGAAGGATGATATATTCATCTTTACCAGTGGTATGTCTGGGTGGCTTTTAGGAATTGTACCTGTGTTTTGGAACACCTTTTGTGATTTAAAAATGGATAGTAATTTGGAAATGTTTAAAATAGAAATCCTCTCAGTTTTGAAGCTGTTTTCAGAGTGCTATTTGGATTTAAATGTGTATCACTGAAAATAAATGAACTGTGCTTAAACTACTTTGTTAGCTGGAAGTAGCTTCTCCTTGGTAGGGAGAGAGGACTCACTGCTCGAATAGTGGGTATTGGCAGCTAAACTCACCACGGGGAATAAACAAGGGAGTAAGCTAGTCTTTGAAGGTCGGGTAGTGACAGTAAAATCTCCCTTTAGGAAAAAGTACTCATGACTGTTTATATCTGTAGGGCATAAGGTCTTTATTTGAGTTTAGAACTTTGTGGTCAGCATACCCAATATCATGACAACCTTTAGTCCTGGAAGTGCCCTTGTTAATCTTTTCTGCACCCTCCCTTGTTTAATCACATCCATAGTGACTAGAATTGAAAAGATTATCATTCTCCTACGTAATTTCATATCAACTAACTTTCCCATCAGCCCTCCATCTCCTTTAGCTTGGAAGATTCAGGGCAAATAACCAGCATTTGTTCTGTAGCTTCTTATGCCAAGGCAATGCATGTGCTCATCTCGATACTTCTCAAATGCAGTATGGTCCGGTGACCGTGTCTTCATCTCTTCTGAGATATCTCTGAAACACACTGCTTAGTACAACTTACTATTCACCAGTGTGGACTAAGCCAATAAAGGACATATCTCATCAGAACAAGTGGGGACACAACACACTCTACCAACGTTAGAAATCACACAAAATGCTGGAGGTACTCAGCAAGTCATGCAGCATTTATGGAGGGAAATGAAGAGTCAACATTTTAGGGCGAGACCCTTCATCAGGACTGAAGAGTCCAGTCCTAATGAATGGCGTTGGCCCAAAACATCGGCTGTTCATTGTCCTCCACAGCTGCTGCCTGGTCTGGTGAGCTTCTCCAGCATTTTCTGTGTGTTGCTTCCAGCAAAAGTGGCTAGCTTTGTTTAGAAACTCAAGCAACAGGAATTCTGCAGATGCTGGAAATTCAAGCAACACACATCAAAGTTGCTGGTGAACACCTACGCTCTGTCCACCAGAGAAAGCAGGATCTCCCAGTGGCCACACATTTTAATTCCACATCCCATTCCCATTCTGACATGTCTATCCACGGCCTCCTCTACTGTAAAGATGAAGCCACACTCAGGTTGGAGGAAAAACACCTTATATTCCATCAGGGTAGCCTCCAAACTGATGGCATGAACATCGACTTCTCTAACTTCCACTAATGCCCCACCTCCCCCTCGTACCCCATCTGTTACTTATTTTTATACACACATTCTTTCTCTCACTCTCCTTTTTCTCCCTCTGTCCCTCAAATATACCCCTTGCCCATCCTCTGGGTTTCCCCCCGCCTTGTCTTTCTTCCCGGACCTCCTGTCCCATGATCCTTTCATATCCCCTTTGCCTATCACCTGTCCAGCTCTTAGCTCCATCCCTCCCCCTCCTGTCTTCTCCTATCATTTTGGATCTCCCCCTCCCCCTTCCACTTTCAAATCTCTTACTCACTCTTCCTTCAGTTAGTCCTGACGAAGGGTCTCGGCCTAAAACGTCGACTGCACCTCTTCCTAGAGATGCTGTCTGGCCTGCTGCGTTCACCAGCAACTTTGATGTGTGTAGCTTTGTTTAGAGATTGGTCATGTTAGCTAATGAGGTCTCATCATCCAGTTCACTGGATGTCAAAGCTACCATTTAAAAGCAATTAATCTAATTAAATCAAATTTAAAAATCTTTATTTATATAATGTTATGTCTTATGGTGGCAGAATTCTCCAATTCGTTTCAACAGGGCCCCCTGTACCTGCACTATGAATCCAGGATGGGTCTAGAAGCTGACTTCTCAAAACAGAAGTTGGGAACTCAGGGGAAATTGGTGATGCCCTACAAGATTCTATTTGCATGAAGTCCACTAGTGCATCTTCAGTGTCGGGGCGGGGGAGGGAGTGTTCCACTTAGCAGAGGGCTGCTCCATAATCTCTGCTCGAATATGCTCATCGCTTGAGTTTATATCC
The DNA here is from genome assembly GCF_030028105.1 of Mobula birostris. Lineage (NCBI taxonomy): Eukaryota > Metazoa > Chordata > Chondrichthyes > Myliobatiformes > Myliobatidae > Mobula > Mobula birostris. The sequence continues at coordinate 152,924,245 of NC_092374.1, forward strand.
CTGCAGATTTATTTGGTGAGAAATCTAACTAATTTCTCATCAATGAAATCTTGGTGTCTCCTTTCTGAAACCTTTGGTGAACCCCTTCCTTGCCTCCCTTCAACTCTGACTTTGTCGTATTTTCTTATAGGAAACACAGGAATTCCATCTGATCTAAAGTGAAGATGAAGCAGCAACATTTTTTACAGTTAAAGGGACCGCCTTAAAAATTATGTAGAGGACAGAACAAAGATGAGATCTAGACCTACATGAGTGGCTGAAACTAGGGTGAAAGGTACCAGCCATAGGACATAGAGCTAGGGTACACCTTAGTTTTTTTGCAATGGATTTTGCTGAGGATGTTAATATTCCGGAGTACCTATTGTCCAATTAACATTATCCATGATAAAAACAATCAATATCAGTGCACAAGTTGTTAGTTTTTTCAGTGGCTTTGATTATTCTAGGGTTCACTTATCTACCAGTGTGATTGTAAGAAAGGGAGCTGATGATCCAAACTTTGTTTCCATTTTATGTTCTATTTTAGATGTGGAAATAGTTAAGTTTGAATGTCAGAAATAAATGCATGCTTTGCTGGAAGAAATAAGATAATATATATTTCTGACACTGATGGTTACATCAGATTCCTTCTTATCTGATGGTTCATTTGTTTTTTTTTTACCTGTGAGAAACTGGAAACCAGTCTTGAAGGCTAATTTAATAAAATTCTCATTGCTTTTACTAATACCAATTATTCTTTGGATACATGTTGAACTATTCAAATGACCAATCAATGTACTAAGCAGCTTTCTTGCTTGTACTTATGTAAAAAAAAATCGTTAATATGCTCTGGACAGATTTGTGTATTGACTTTCTCAAATGACAATTCAACATCTCTGAAAAATACAGATAACTGCTTTATTTGAAGCTCACCAGTTAAGGTCAAGTAAATAATTCAGAGCTTTCCTATGATGGATGCTTAAGCTTTAGCTTTTGCCTCAGTCTTATGCCTGGAAAACCACTTGCACATTTTTCTTCAGCATTATGCAATTTGAGATAGATTTTTCCTTGAGTGACCTGCAGTAATGGTTATTTCTGGTTTGTTTGGACTCAACCGAGCATTCCTATTCTGATCCTCCCTTGTGAGCTAGTCACAAGTTTGCATGGGAATAACATCTCATCCCATGCAACACGGAAGTTTTGTGAGGAAACTTGGAGCACGTTATCACCAGTGGCATCAGTTGTCGAGCGCTCCTAGATGGAATTATTCATGGAGTGCCAACTTCAGAGATAAATTAAATACTTAACTAGTTCCAGATTGAGTCTTCCTCATTAAAACTTCCCAATCCACAAGTGAATATAAAACATTCTATGGCTTTATTCAAAGAAGAGCAAGTATTTTCTGCAGGTGTACTGGCATCACTGTAAGGCAATAATTTGGTTATATATCACTTCTGATGTTAATGAGCCTTGGTTTTGTGCTGTGTCCCTTACAAAAAGAGTACGAATAAGTATGATTCATTCACCTTAAATTTTGTTGTATCCTTGAGATGCTAGTCCCTTAAGGTTGTTATAGCTGGGGGTGGTAATGGGGACAAGCTCCCCTTACCTATTGAATGCTCCCAACAATATACTACTCAAATAACCTCTGACAACCAAGTTCAGCTCCTGGTCTTCATATATGGCTTAGCTTCTCAGCCTGGTAGAACCATTTCTACTGACAGGAGAAGGGGCAAAGGTGGGTTACTGATGCCTTAAAATCAGACACTTTGGGCAGATGGGGATCAGCAGCTGTGGTTGGCAGCTCACCTAAGAGAAGAAAAACTCCGATCTCAAACCTCCGCTGCTTTGCGGGTACGGGGAAGGCTTCGGGAGTAGACCCAAAGGGAAAAATCAGGGGCTGGAGTCACTATGTTGAATGTTCATTGGCAACTCCTGTGATGCTGCTAGTGCCAAACTATACGAGTCTTTGCTGTTCCTTTGCATTTGTGTGGTAAGGAGCAGGGGGCTTGTTACATGGGCAACAGCTTGCTCTCTATGTTGTACTGCACTGACTTGTGTACATAGACAGCTAAGATGCAAGGTCGACTCGGACCAATAGAGGCCTCCTTCAGATGCCACAAAAAGCACTTTGGATGTTTCTTTTTTGGTAGCTTTCTCTTTCTCTCCATTCCTCTATTTCTCACACACAAACTCTTCTAACATCAGAAAAGTATGCTTTCTAATGCTTTCCTCAGTATCTTTGTCAATCATATATTTTTCAGTAAGAATGCAAGCAAGGAAAGAGACTCAAACTAGCTATTTTTCTGTGGCTCAAAAGCAGTTTTGCATTTATGATTTGCAGTAGCTACCTATAAGCATAGAACATATTGTTTTCTCCATCGGAGTTTGTGTTTAATCTGTTATCTTGTTCCATATAATACATTGACTTTTCAAACGAACTAAAATCTTCTCAGACATTCAACTTTATGCCAATAAGTTATTTGTCTGATACAAAAGCACTTCTATCTATGTATATATTTATTTATCTGTGTTGTGTAAAGACATTTCGACTTGATGATGAGACTCATTTTCTCTTTAGATTTCTTCAAGAATATTGATGACTCTCACATAACTTGTTCTGGGTGTATTTGAAGTTGATTTTTCACAGTTCTTTCCAGTGACTACTTGAAATATCACTTGTCTAAGGTTTCCATTTGCATTGATGAGAGCGCAAAGCTCAGCCAGTCATTAGAGCGAGGTGCTTTCAAAATTTAGCTGTCTCTCTAGTGAACAGAAGAATTGCTTTTTCTTCAGGATTAAATGGGGTTTTATAATGGTTTGAAACAGACTGGGGTGGCGCAGTAGCATAGTGGTAAGAGCAATGATTTACAGTATGGGTGGCCTGCGTTCAATTCCCGTCACTGTCTATGAGGAGTTTCTATGTTCTCCCTGGGATGATATGGGATCCTTCTGGTGGTCCTGTTTCCTCCCACAGTCCAAAGACATACCATTTGGCAGGTGAATTTGTCATTGTAAATTGTCCTGTGATTAGGCTAGGATTAAATTGGGGGGTTACTAAGTGGCACTGCTTGAAGCGCTGAATTTTATCTCAATAAATAAAAATTTAAAAAATAAATAAGGGTGTTGTTTAACAACCTGCGCATTGACCTGTGAATTGATGCAAACAGTTCAATGATGAGCAAAGGGAATTAATCTCACAAACCTATAATGACAGAGAGCATAATTGAACTGAAAAACTTATTTGGTAAGGTTGTACACACTTTAGAGCAAACTACTACAGAATGGATCACGGGGGTGCTGTATGTATGTCATCTCAGCAAAATCAGGCCAAAATTAAAGAGAAAAGCTGTCAAAGCAACTGAAGTTTGATTGGAAAAATGTTCTTGGCGCTAACACTTCAACTGTGTATCTAGAAGCATTGCTGAAAAGGTATGGCAATACACAATACTGTGAGCTACACTGGCACAGCAAGGTATAAGGAATGCATTCACATGTGATGTAAAATAATTCTTAAGTAAACCAAGACCAGTCCTGTCTTAGGAACAAGCAGGTGCAGTCAGAAAATATAAAATGTAATATTTGGTAGCCATTAATATAAACTAGAAGAACCAGCCTTTAAATTGTACTCAAATGTAAACTGCAGTGATCAGTTTTGAAATAAGAAAAACAATTGCAGACAAAATAAGCAGAGTCCGTGAAGAAAGTACCTACTCACTGAAAACAACTGGAGAGATGTGGTTATTAAACTGACAAAACCATGACACATTCCTCTGTGCATTGGTCAAACATATAGGCAACATGGTAATGTTAATTGGCCTACAATCAGCCAGGTATCAGATATCTTGAGCACTGCATTAGGATATTTTATGCAATTGGGACAGAGATTCGAGACTAGCTATTTTGCCGCTTACTGCATCAAACGTAGCCATAGGATATTTTCATCCTCAAAATCCTTAGCACAATTACCTTCTTGCATCATGAACTAGTGTTAAGATATGTGCCCACTGTAAATGTACAACTCAGAAAAATCCAGAGCAGGAAGGTATCCCCAACATAGTTCAAAAAAAGCTGAGGAAACTTTTTGGGCATTTAATATTACTCAAATATCACTGTAGTATTAAATACACATTATGCAAGTGCTACTGTGGTGTTCAATATACTGTGCAGAACATCTCATGATGAGTTTTGCATTTCTCAATGCCCAGCCTGATAGGCACATCCTCCTGCTCTGCATTTTGTACTTCCAAATTCTCTTGTCTAGTCTTTACTTTTCCTGTTTCTCGCTCTCTAACTGTCCCCATTCACTCATTAACTACATAACCTTGTTTACAGTTTATCTCCAAAGAAGTCCAGCTTATTTTCATGTGTACATGTACAATGAGGAACCCTTGCTTGCAGCAGTGTCACGGGTGCTTAGTTCAGCCAACATAAAAAGACAAAGAAGTATGTATATTATACATATACTGTAAAATATAGAAGAAAACATCTAATTCGAATGAGTCATGGGCAGTGGAAGGAGACAAACCAAATGTCTTTGTTCTTGCCATGTGTTTAAAGGAATGGAGTCTGCCATTTTGTGAAGCTACTCTGTAACCTCCATTTTGTCAGCTGTCTTGTGAACTGATTTTGCTCAGGAATAGCTGTAGAAAAATGCTTTATGTGGACACAATGATGTTCCTGATAAATTGCTCAACTAGAGATAATTTCCAATTAAGAAGTTATTTGTGAAGTGTTCTTTGCAAGATAGAACATCCAAATGTTTGTGAATAAGAGTGTCTGTGTCTGAACTGAGTAACCGGAGCCTAGTAACTGGCTGGTCTATTCTGTTTAGAACAAAGAGATATTAATTACAAGTTGTTACTTGCGAGAAGGGAAATCAAATAAGAACGAAACACAGCATTCGAGCTGGTAAGGAAAGAGGACAAGAAGGAGAGGCTTAGAGTGCAAAGCGTCAAGAGCTGTAGAGACTAACTATCCCAAGGAAGATCCCCATGTCAGGGGCCGGGTGAAGAAGGATCAATCGTTCGGCCAATCGAAGATCTCCTGTTTCAGTGTTATACATTGGAGAAGGGGTCTGAGTGAGTATTGGTACAGAGGGAACAACAGAATTCATGCTTAAATTGTTGGCCCAGGGTCAACATGGTTATGTGATGTTTGTGCAAAGACAGTGAAGTATAAGCTTTGATTAACTAAACATTGCATAGTGGATTGCCTAAGAGAGATCAGCTGATGATAGTCAACCATAGAGTATTAAGTCCTCTACGGACAACTCCACAATTGATTTGTTCATAAATCCACATATTTATCTGACATAGATTTCCACTTTTGAGTGCAGGTAGTGCCAAGGCTATGGAAAGTAATATTAATAAGAATCATTGAATATGACTGGCCCAGAAGGCCTGTAACTTCCCAGCATTCTGAAGTAGCCACTTCAGAATTCCTTCAGCATTAGATGGAAGCGTAGCACACACTGCCTGCAAATTTTGAATAGTCAAAGGTCCGTAAACTTGACGGGAACTTTGTACTGGGGAAGCTGTAGTGGCTCCGTGTACAGGAACCTGAATCTGTATTCTTCTTTTAGATAGATAGATAGATAGATAGATAGGTAGATATACTTTATTAATCCCGAGGGAAATTTGTTTTCGTTACAGCCGCACCAACCAAGAATAGAGCATAAATATAGCAATACAAAAAATCCCAACAATCAAACAACAAAATGCAAACTATGCCAGATGGAAAATAAGTCCAGGTCCAGTCTATTGGCTCAGGGTGTCTGATCCTCCATGGGAGGAGCTGCACGTTGGATGGCCACAGGCAGGAACGACCTCCCGTGCCGCCAAGTGTTGTATCACGGTGGAATGTGGCTGAAGTCCAACAGTAAAAAGTTCAATATCCAGTCTGCAAATGCGTTCCTCGATCATAATATACCCCGGATTGCACCATTCCGTTTACTGGCTATAGTCAATTTTTTTAGTAATTCTAGTGAATGTTCTTAAGCATCTGTACTCCAGACTTCATTATTACCTCTAGGGTTGACCAGTGTAGGTGCTACCTCAGGTGTCTGGAAGGAGTCACCAGCTTCTATCAGATAAGCACGTGGTCCCCACCAGGATGCTTAGTTTCTATCTAAAAAGGAACCAATTTGTTGTTTTCAGGCACAAATTATTGCTACATTGTTGGGATCTGGTACCAGTTGTGATGGCCTGAGTCCTGCATGTCGTACAGTGGAGTTTGGTCTATCTAATCTACATTCTATGTTCTATCCCTTCATTATTCCAGTCTCCTACTCGAAGAATAAAATAGTCGTTATATTCAATTTGAGGAGCAGACAGGGTATTATCCCAGATTTCTGATATATTATTAACACATTCATTATAACAACCAGAATTTGCCTGCACATCTGCTGGAAACCAAGATGTTAACCACTTTATAGTACTAGGTGTAGTACTGTTGCATTTGTCAAGAGCTTCCTCAGTTGTCTACTGCTAAATAATAATTCTTTCTAAAATAACGTGATCTTGTCAGGCTTCAACTGTGATGGTGTTGGATTTGCTGACCACAAAGTTCTAAACTCGAATGAAGACCTTAATCCCTATCAGTTATAAATAGCCCTGAGTATCCTCAGTAAAGGGAGGTTAAACAGTAACTACCCAATCTTCAAAGACTAGGTCACTTCCCTGCTTATTCTCCACTGTAAGTTTAGTTGCTAAGACCAACTATTTGAGCAGTGGACTCCCTCTCCCTATCAAGAAGAAGATTTATTTTCTGTGATACGTATTTAAGTCAAAACAACATTCTTAAAACATATTTAAAACTCAGAGAGGATCTCTACCGGAAACATTTTCAACTTACAAAGTGGTTTTAAAACACACGGGGTTTCCAAAACACAGATGCAATAATTTCTATAAACTAAAAAGAGATAGCAATGAAGCAGATGAACAAATCATTCACTGAAGCAATTGCAGCCAGAGGACTGGATTCTCGTTCACCATGTGTTTCTTTCATGCTTCTTCGTGTTCCTTACACCAAGTCGGAACTACTTTCTACATTTATATCCTTTTTCTTTGCTGCTTGGGTGACTTCACACTCACATGATATTTCCTCAGATATCATTTTTACAAAAAATGTTTAAAAGCATTTTGGAGGCATAAATCCCAGGTACCCATAATTAACGCTGTTAAGCTAATTCCATGAGTACAAAAAAAAAATCCCAACTCTAAACACATCAGTTATTGATACGTTATCCTTTTGGTCTGGAAGCTTCCTTGAGCTAAGCAACTTTGTCAACTTTGTCTGTTTTCGAGACAAGCCAAATTAAATAACCCATTATTTTATAAATTCAAACTGACTACTGCTTTCCATTTACATTTTAATAATTGAAGACTAACTCCCATTTATGACCAGAAGCTAAACAAAACATATAGTTGGAAGCTTGCTTACATGTATTTGATCCTGCAAATGTGTTTAAACAACAAGCTTGGCAAAACATGAGCAAGAGGCCCACTGGCTTAGGAAGCGACTTCCTTCAGAAGGACTGGAGTTGGAAGGAAAGGCTGGATGTATTGGGACTGTTATCCCTGGACCAAAGGAGGGCAAAGGATGAACTCATAGAGGCTTGTAAAATTATGCAAGACACGTGGTTCCAGTCCTTTTTTCCCAAAGAAGTGAACAATCAAAAAATATTTGAGCGGACATTTGGATAGGATAAGTTTAGAGGGGTGTAAGCAGACAAATGAAACCAGATCAGGTGAACAATTTGGTCAGCATGGATAAAGTTTAAGGATGCCTGTTTCCATGCTATATAACTCAATGACACTATGGCTCCCATCCGCTGATGAACACAATAATACCTAAGCCCTCCAGTACCTCGTCTTGAATGGAGATTTAAAACATGTAGGACTCCAAAGTGAGCACTTCAGATAAATGAGGCACAAGAAGAAAGGAATTACAGGTACATTGATTATCCTTCTTTGCAATTTCAGCACACTACCTCAAAACTTATGAGTTTCAGGTGCACATTAAGCTGTCATTATTTTTTTGTCCCATTATTCCCAGCTTTTCCCCAGCACACAGGTCATGTTCTCTTCTCACTGCTGCCATCAGGTAGGAGGCACAAGAGCCTCAGGACTCACACCACCAGGTTTAAGAACCTCTCAACCATCAGGCTCTTGAATAAAAGAGAATAATTACACTCACTTGCCCCATCGTTGAAATGTTCCTGCAACCGATGATTTCACTTTAAGGACTCATTATTTCATTTATTCATATTCTCGTTATTTATTCTTATTTATTTATATTTGAATTTGCACAGTTTGTTGTCTCTTGTTAATCTTTCAGTGATCATGTAATAGTTACTGTTCTATAGATTTGCTATGTGTGCCCACAGGAAAATAAGTCTCAGGGTTGTATATGGTGACAAGTATGTACTTTAATCATAAAATTTACTTTGAATATTTAACTTTGAACTTTATCTTATGCATCTGCTTCTGTAGCTTTTATGAAATTACATTGCAAATTTTACACAGTGGAAGGCTGTCAGCAGTCTGGGTGGAAATATAAGTCGGCAGTACAAATCTGAATTTTAAAAAAAGCAAAACGCTGCATTCTTGGAGAAGAGAGGAATAATTTTATCAGAAGTGGACAGAGAGATACAAGAGGGAAATTGTTTGTTAAATGAGCCACTGATATCAAATACTAGATAAATTTCACAAAACAAAATTTTTCACCAAATAATGACAATTTCTGTTAGAGATTGAATGTCTTGTAAATTTATGAACAAACAGAAGAATTTTAAATTTGAAACACCTATTTGGTGACTCTTTCAGTATTAACAATTTAGAATTTTACTGCAATTTATATAGAGCACTGTTAACTATATTACAATTACTTACTTAAATACATGTGTGCCAAGACTTACAGTAATAATATTATATTGTAAAGAGCTTTGCCTGAGGAATTCAAATAAAATTAACCTTTTTAAAAAAATGCAGTGTGGTTTCCATGGTAATGGGGAGGCTGTTCGAACACACAAAATAGATTGAATGCCATCCATTTTGCAGTAGGGAATTGTTTTCAAATTACTATTATGTAACTTTGCCTGCTGCAGTTCTTTTTCAGCAGTCTATTGCAGTATTTTTAAAAACTTCTTTCAACATGTATTTGATTTATTTTAATGCTAGTAGATAGGTTGACATTTTTATGCATAAGCAGAAGAACTGAATTTAAAACATTTAATTTGTATTAAAAAATGGATGTAACTCGGAAAGGAATGTGAGCTACTAGCTCTCCAATCCCAACTCATTCCTACTCGTCTTGGGTTACAGACAGGGAAAAGAAATATCGGAAAATAGATTCCACACAGCGTATGTAGAAATAGGGATTGCAATGGTGGAAATGTATAATTAGCCCTGATCTTATTCAGTGAATGTCCTCCTCCTGTTCTTAAATTTTTTATTGTCCTCCTGAATGGCTTCAAAATTCTTTCAGACTAACAATGAGGCAAACAGTCAATATACTCTCCAACACACATCTATAGAAGTTTGTCAGAGTTTTAGATGACATGCTAAATCTTCACAAACTTCTAAGGAAGTAGAGTTGCTGCTATGATTTCTTCATAAGGCACTTACATGCTGAACTCAGGACAGATCCTCTGATGTAATAATGGTGAGGATTTTAAAATTGCTGACCCTTTCTACCTCTGATCCCCTGACGAGGACTGGCTCATGGACCTCTGTTTTCCTCCTGAAGTCAATAATAAGCTCTTTGGTCTTGCTGTTATTGAATGAGAGGTTGTTGTTTTGGCACCACTCAACTAGATTTCTAATCTCCCTCCTGTATGCTGATTTTTCACCACCTTTCATTCAGGAAATAGCAGTGGTGTCATCAGCAAACATACATATGGCCTTGGAGCAGCGCTTAGCCACACAGTTATAAGTATAAAATGAGTAAAGCTGAGCACACAGCCTTGTGGTGCACCTGTGCTGATGGAGATTATGCAGGAGATGTTGTTGCCAATCCAAACTGACTGGGTTCTACAAGTTACTCATGGATGTATTGAGGGCAAGGTCTTGGAGCTTGTTGTTTAGTTTTCAGGGAAAGATAGTATTGAATAATGAGCTATTGTCAATGAAGAGCATCCTGATGTATGCATCTTTGATGTCCAGATGTTCCAGGGTTGAGTGAAGAACCAATGAAATGGCATCTCCTGTTGAACTATTGTGATGGTAGGCACATTGGAGTGGAGGATCCACGTTGCTTCTCAGGTAGGAGTTGATATATTTCCTCACAAATTTCTCGAAGCACTTCATCACAGTGGATGCAAGTGCTAATGGGTGATAGGCATTGAGGCAGGTTACCACTTTCTTCTTAGGCACCAGTGCAATTGAAGCCTGCTTGAAGCAGGCGGGTACCTCAGAATGCTGAAGCAAGAGATTAAAGATATTATGAACACTCCAGCCAGTCGATCAGCTCAGGATTTTAGTACACAGCCAGGTATCTCAATTGGGCTGGAGACTTTCCATGTGTTCACCTTCCTGAAGGATGCTCTCATATAAGCCTCAGAGACCAAAATCTCAGTCGAGCCGAGTCAAAATCGAGGTCTTACCTTTTGTCTCCTTTGGTGTTGTTTTGAACACTGATTACATTGAGCGCAAATATCAAAGAAATCAATACAAATTGTTCCAAAATCAACTGCTGGCAAATGCTAAATTAATTTAACCTCTTTGCATCAATAAATCATCGTAAATGAAGTTATTATAAATAGTTTCTATTTCCAAAACAATGACTGTATAAACCAGTCAAATCAGTTTTCACCAATTGTCTGTGTGCGTCACTTCATTATATTAGTGTGTTGTGGATATCAACACACTCTGAGGTTTAACTGCATATCAATGCAATTGGAACTCTATAAAGGACCAACAAGGCTTAAGAGTTAATGGAGTTAAAAGGTTTAATGGAGTTATGCTGCCTTCAACTGGTAGAAGAGGCACATTACATCTTTGGCATTAAAACATTTATGAAGCTGTATTTGAGCTTTCGTGGGGCAATGTGCTGCATACAGAATCAAGAATAAATTTGTATTTCATTAACCAAAAAACTTTTAAAAAGTTCTAATTATCATTAAAGTGCAAAATATTTCACGTAAATTTCCTATATGACATCTATGTTTTGCATCAAATATTTTACTCTTTGTATGTTTGCTATTGGTTATTTTCTGGGAAGGACAAAAAATACAGTATATAAATGGACAAAACTTGTAATAATTAAGCTGTTTCATTCCTCACATTGTCATTCCAGATCACATCAGCTTCTAAATAGAGCTAAAGAGAAGTTCAACTGCTGTGAGTATAAAATAAGTAACATACGGAATCTGTCCAGAATATTCAGAAAATTTAGTAAAACTTAATCCATTCCAGTTTTGTTGAATGTATTTTGTGTTATTTTTGACCAATCATGAAGACCAGATTTCAGGATGTTCCTAATATATTTTTATTTGATGAAATAAATGATAATAAGCACCTCTGACCACAGAACATCTTGACCAAGGGTGACCTTCAGGCGAGCATTAGAAAGGAGTGCCTGACACCTTCTTTGATGGAGATGCATCTCCACCCTGCCACCCAGCTGAACAAACTGATCCTGACAAATCTGGATATTAAATGATTCAAGGATATAGCGTCTAGGAATATAGCAGAAAGTAAGATGGGAAAAATTAGTTTAACCATGATCCTCATGAATGAGGGGGAAATGAGTGTTTTGTCTACACTTGCTCTTTTTAAAAGTCAAGTCAAGTCAAGTCGCTTTTATTGTCATTTCAACCGTAACTGCTGGTACAGTACACAGTGAAATCGAAACAACCATGGTCCTGGAAGATCGTTGTTTCGTTTTTACTGTGTACTGTACCAGCAGTTATGGTTGAAATGACAATAAAAGGGACTTGACTTGAAAAAAAGAGCAAGTGTAGACAAAACACTCATTTCTCCCTCATTCATGAGGACCATGGTTAAACTAGTTCTTCCCGTCTTACTTTCTGCTGTATTCCTGGATGCTATATCATTGAATCATTTAATATCCAGATTTGTCAGGATCAGTTTGTGCAGCTGGATGGCAGGGTGGAGATGCATCTCTACCAAAGAAGATGTCAGGCACTCCTTTCCTATGCTCACCTGAAGGTCACCCTTGGTCATGATGTAGCACCTGCTTAGTGCCCCCCCTCCACCCCCGATCAGAGTCACGTGAAGCCATGAAAGCAGGTGGAGATGGCCGTATGAGCTGCTGGAGCATATCACAAATCCTGGTTATGTGACAATGAGAAACAGGTAGATAACCTCAGAAGAGTATTGATAATGGCTGTGGGTCACTTGCTTTGTAAATTCACTGCCCAGAAGAAGGCAATGGCAAACCAGTTCTGTAGAAAAATTTGCCAATTTTTGGTCATGGAAAGACCATGATTGCCCACATGATATGACATGGCATGTAACGAAAGAATGAGCTTGTGCAGACTTCATTCATTAAGTAGTGAGCAGTCAAACCTTCATATCCATTCCAAAGATTCCATAAGGTACAGTAATTTGAAACTCCATATCTGTCTCTTTTGGGCCTAAGGGCTTGATATCGGCGATGCAACTTCTTCATTTCACTGTAAAATTGTTAAAAAGCCATGTGTTATGGAAGCACCAATGCCCAAGAACAGAAAAGGCTACAGAAAATAACAGATACAACCTAGTCCATCACAGATGAAGCCTTCCCAACTATTGAGTACATTTAAAAGAAGCACTGCCACAAGTAAGCAAAGTTTCTTCGAAGATTCCCACCATCCAGGCCATGATCTCTTCTCACTACGACCATCAGGTAAGAGGTACATGATGGTGGTAGTGAGGCCTTAGGTCCTTGACCATCAGGTTCAGAAGTATTTATTGAACTACTGCCGCCAGGGTCCTGACCCAGTAGATACATTCATTCACAACTACTCGAAAATGATTCTAAAATCTACAGATTCACTTTCAGAGACTCATTACGACTCGTGTTTCTAGGATCATTTTTATTTGTGCAGTTGTCTTTTTACCACGGTGGTTGTTTGTTGGTTTTTGTTTATTTATATTTCTTCTTAAAATTCTATTCTATCTATTTTTTCCCTGAAATGCATGAAGAAAAATGCAACCACATGTAGTGTATGATAACATATACAGGTTCATGCAATGCATTGCCACCCATGATAACTTAACATCGAATTTTGAACTTTGAACATTTTAATTACATATATTCCATATGATCTGCACATCAATATACTGGCAAAGATTTTGTGTAACATTTTTAAGCAAATCCTATTTGTTATCAGCATGCAGTCTTAAGTGACTTCAGCATTTTATCCCAATTTGTGTAGAGCAATGAACAATGCCTCCTGTTACCTAGACTAACATTTCAATATTTGGATGTTTTAAGTATTTCCTTTTAGTGTGACAAGTTATTACAAGTGCAGTCTAAAGGAAAGCAGCCATCTAAGGACCAAGCAAACAGGAAAGTAACTGAAAGAGTGAAAAGGAATACTGAACAATAAGTGTGACTTGCAGACCGTGAACTGAATATCAAAACAGAAAGATGAACAGAGTGAAGAAGATTAGATTACAGGGACAACAAAAGAATAGTCCAAAATAGTAAAAGAGTCTAAATTCTTGGACTAGAATTCAGCATTCAACACCACAATTCCCTCCAGGCTCAAGAGGGAGCTCAGAGACCATGGCCTTCACCCTGCCTTGTGTAGCTGGATCCTGAAACTTCCTGCCAGGTTACTGGCAGGTGTTAAGAGTGGGCTCCCTCACCTCTGCCCTTTGACCCTCAACACAGGTGCACCTCAGGGCTGTGCCTAAGCCCCCTCCTATACCCATGACTGTGTCACCACCCACAACTCCAATATGCTAATTAAATTTGAAGACGATATTACACTGATTGGCCTAATCTCAAATAATAATGAGGCAGCCTGCAGAGAAGAAGTCATCACCCTGACACAGTGGTGTCAAGAAAATAACCTCTCCCTCAAAGTCCAGAAAACAAAAGAGCTGGTTAATGAAGCTGGGGTTAAGATGGTGAACAGCTTTATGTTCCTCAGTATACACATCACCGAGGGCCTCATATGGTTTGTAAACACAGACTGTGTGCTGAAAAAGGTACAACAGCACATCCTTCACCTCAGACAGTTGAAGAAGTTTGGTGTGGGCCCCCAAATCCAAAGAACCTTCTACAGGGGCACAACTGGGAGCATCCTGACTGGCTGCATCACTGCCTGGTATGGGAACTCTACCTCCCTCAATTGCAGGACCCTGCAGAGAGTAATGTGGACAGCCCAGCGCATCTGTAGTTGTGAACTTCCCACTATTCAGGACATTTACAAAGGCAGGTGTGTAAAAAGGGCCCGAAGGATCATTGGGTACCTGAGTCACCTCAACCACAAACTGTTCCAGCTGCTACCATCTGGGAAACAGTACCGCAGCATAAAAGCCAGGACCAACAGTCTCCAGGGCAGCTGTTTCCACCAGGTCATCAGACTGATTACACAGAAACATAGAAAAACTACAGCAAAATACAGGCCCTTTGGCCTACAATTCTGTGCCGAACATGTATTTACTTTAGAAATTACCTAGGGTTACCCATAGCCCTACATTTTTCTAAGCTCCATGTACCTATCCAGGAGACTCTTAAAAGACCTTATCGTATCTGCCTCCACCACCATCGCCGGCAGCCTATTTCACACACTCACCACTCTACATGAAAAAACTATAACTGACATCTCCTCTGTACCTTCTTCCAAGCACCTTAAAACTGCCATTTCAGCCCTGGGAAAAAGCCTCTGGCTATCCACATGATCAATGCCTCTCGTCATCTTATACACCTCTATCAGGTCACCTCTCATCCTCCGCCACTCGAAGGAGAAAAGGCCGAGTTCACTCAACCTATTCTCATAAGGCATGTGCCCCAATCCAGGCTACATCCTTGTAAATCTCTTCTGCACCCTTTCTATAGTTTCCACATCCTTCCTGTAGTGAGGTGACGAGAACTCAGCATAGTACTCCAAGTGGGGTCTGACCGGGGTCCTATATAGCTGTAACATTACCACTTGGTTCTTAAACTCAATCCCATGTTTGATGAAAGCCAATGCACCATATGCCTTCTTAACCACAGTCAACCTGAGTATCTTATGGACTTGGACCCCAAGATCTCTCTGACCCTCCACACTACCAAGAGTCTTACCATTAATACTATATTCTGCCATCATATTTGACCTACCAAAATGAACAACTTCACACTTATCTGGATTGAACTCCATCTGCCACTTCTCAGCCCCATTTTTCATCCTATTGATGTCCTGCTGTAACCTCCGACAGCCCTCCACACAATTCACAACACCCCCAACCTTTGTGTCATCAGAAAATTTACTAACCCATCCTTCCACTTCCTCATCCAGGTCACTTATAAAAATCACGGAGAGCAGGGACCCCAGAACAGATCACTCAGGCACATGACTGGTCACTGAACTCCATGATGAATATGACCCATCTACAGCCACCCCTTGCCTTCTGTGGGCGAGCCAATTTTGGATCCACAAAGCAAGGTCTGCTTGGATCCCATGCCTCTTTACTTTCTCAATAAGCCTTGCATAGGGAACATTATCAAATGCCTTGCTGAAATCCATATACACGATATCTACCGTTCTACCTTCATCAAGTGTTTAGTCACATCCTCAAAAATTCAATCAGGCTCGTAAGGCACGACCTTCCTCTCACAAAGTCATGCTGACTATTCCTAATCATATAATGCCTCTCCAAATGTTCATAAATCCTGCCTCTCAGGATCTTTTCCTTCAATTTACCAACCACTGAAGTAAGACTCACTGGTCTATAATTTCCTGGGCTATCTCCACTTTCTTGAATAAGGGAACAACATCTGCAACCCTCCAATCCTCTGGAACCTCTCCCATCCCCATTGATGATACAAAGATCATTGACAGAGGCTCAGCAATCTCCATCTCACTTCCCACAGTAGCCTGGGGTACATCTCGTCTGGTCCCAGAGACTAATCAAACTTGATGCTTTCCAAAAGCTCCAGCACATCCTCTTTCTTAATGTCTATATGCTCAAGCTTTTCAATCTGCCGTAAGTCATCCCTACAATCGCCAATATCCTTTTCTGCAGTGAATACTGAAGTAAAGTATTCATTAAGTACCTCTGCTGTCTCCTTCGGTTCCATACACACTTTTTCACTGTCACACTTGATTGGTTCTCTCACATTTTATCC
This sequence comes from Mobula birostris, assembly GCF_030028105.1. NCBI lineage: Eukaryota > Metazoa > Chordata > Chondrichthyes > Myliobatiformes > Myliobatidae > Mobula > Mobula birostris. The sequence goes on from NC_092374.1 coordinate 152,940,514, forward strand.
TCTTGCTCTTCACATACTTATAGAATGCCTTGTGGTTTTCTTTAATCCTACTCGCCAAGGCCTTCTCATGTGCCCTTCTGGCTTTCCTAATTTCATTCTTAAACTCCTTCCTGCTAGTCTTATAACCTATGACACTACATTGATTGGCCTTACCTCAAACAATAACGAGGTGGCCTACAAGGAAGGAGTCATCTCTCTGACACAGTGGTGTCAAGAAAACAACCTTTTCCTCGAAGTCGCAAAAACAAAGGAGCTGGTTGTGGATTACAGGAGGAATGGAGATGGGCAAACCCCTATTGACATCAATGGATCTGGGGTTAAGAGGGTAAACAGTTTCAAGTTCCTTGGCATCCACATCACCGAGGACCTCATGTGGTATGTGTACACCAGCTGTGTGTTGAAAAAGGCACAACAGCACCTCTTTCACCTCAGATGCTTGAGGAAGTTTGGAATGGGCCCTAAAATCCTAAGAACTTTCTACAGGGGCACAATTGAGAGCATCCTGACTGTCTGCATCACTGCCTGGTATGGGAACTCTACCTCCCTTAATTGCAAGACTCTGCAGAGAGTGGTGCGGACAGCCCAGAGCATCTGTAGTTGTGAACTTTCCATGATTCAGGACATTTACAAGGACAGGTGTGTAAAAAGGGCCCATAGGATCATTGGGGACCCAAGGCATCCCAACCACAACCTATTCCAGCTGCTACCATCTGGGAAGCGGTACCACAGCATAAAAGCCAGGACCAACAGGCTCCAGGTCAGCTTCTTCCACCAGGCCATCAGACTGATGAACTCACACTGATTTGAGTATACTCTATATCAGTGGTCCCCAACCTCTGGGCCGCGGACCGATACATTGCCGTGAAGAATGCAGCGGTGCAACAGTAGTCGGAACACACCCAGCAATTGCCTCTGATCTGGGCTGACATTTACGTGCCGGGCGGCACCTAATTGACTAGCTTGTTTATTTTGGCTTTTTTCTTGAAGATGTGCTGGGTGCATTCTGGCTACCGCTGTACCGCTGCATTCTTCGTTGCAATGTATCGGTCCATGGCCCAGAGGTTGGGGACAACTGCTCTATATTACATTGACTGTTCTATTTATTACAAATTATTATAATTTACTATAAATTATTATGATTCAACATTGCACATTTAGATGGAGATGTAACGTAAAGATTTTTATTCCTCATGTATGTAAAGGATGTAAGGAATAAAGTCAATTCAATTCAATTCATTACCTTGTTTTTTGAACCTTTCGTAAGCTTTTCTTTTCCTCTTGACTAGATTTTCAACAGCCTTTGATTAATTCATGCTGATACAATTGTATTTCTATGTTATATTGACTATCCTGTTGTACATACTATTTATTATATGTACTATAAATTGCACATTGCACATTTCTTCAGAGACATAATGTAAAGATTTTTACTCAAATTCAAAATTCAAGATTCAAAAAACTTTATTGTCATTCTAACAGTACATCAGCTCTCCAGTGCAGAATGAGACAGTGTTTCCCAGGAGCAGTGCAATCATAACATAACAAACGCAACACTAAATAATAAACATAACAATAAATAGTAAAACACAACAGCCACATGTCAGTTAAAATCAAGTTATAAGTGTCCAGTGTGAGTTAAAAATGTCCAAAGCAGAGTCAGGTGGAGCAGCTATTTAGCAGTCTGACTGCCTGTGGGAGGAAGCTGTTTAGTAGCCTTGTGGTTTCAGTTTTGATGCTCCTGTAACGTTTGCCTGATGGCAGAAGAACCAACAGTTCATGGAGAGGGTGTGAGGGGTCTTTAATGATGTACCGTGTCTTCTGCAGGCATCGACTCTGAAAGAGGTCTTGGACAGAAGGTAGGGAGACCCCAGTAACCTTCTCTGCTCCCCTAACCACCCTCTGCAAGGCTCATTATAAATTACTATTAATATTATAATTATTATAATTTACTATAAATTACTATGATTGCACATTGCACATCTAGATGGAGACGTAACATAAAGATTTTTACTCCTCATGTATATGAAGAATGTAAGAAATAAAGTCAGCTCAATTCAATTCATACTTCTTTGCTCCAAAGGGAAAAGCCCTAGCTTGCTCAGCTTATCCTCAAAAGACACTCTTTCTAAAGCTTTCACATCCCTTCAACAATGAAGCAACCAGAAATGAACACAATGTTCCAAGTGTGGTCTAACGAGAATCTTATAAAACTGTAACATTACATTGTGGCCCTTGAACACATTTCCCCCAACGAATGATGGCCAACACACAATGTTCCTACTTAACAACCCTTTCGACTCATGTGCCAACTTTGAGGGATCTATCCATAAGGCCTCCAAGATCCTTCTGTTCCACTACTCTGCCAAGAATCCTGCCATTAACACTGTATTCAACTTTCCAAAGTGAATCACTTCATACTTACTATTGATTCTATTGTAGTTTTTCAATGACTCTATTGTATTTCTGTGTACTATTGTGAATGCCTGCAATAGATTTAATCTCAAAGTAGCATATGCTGGCATACAGTTGAAGTCAGAGATTTACATATACCTTAGCCAAATACATTTGAACTCAGTTTTTCACAATTCCTGACATTTAATCTTTGAAAACATTCCCTGTCTTAGGTCAGTTAGGATCACTACCTTATTTTAAGAATATGAAACGTTTGGTATCAAGTCATTGCTTCGGAGCCACAGTTGATTTCATTTAAGAGATTTAGATTCAAGTACAGTTATTATCAAAGAATGTATAAATTATACAACCTTGATGTTTGCCTGCTCACTGGTAACCACAAAGCAGGAAACCTGAAAGAATCCAATTTAAAGAAATAAAAAGCATAAAAATAAAAATAAAAATCAGCACTCGATGTGCAAGAGAAAGGAAAAAAATACAAGTTATGCAAACAATTAAAGTGAACAATAGCATTCCAAACGAAAAATAAATCCTCGGATCCAAACACCGGAACAGGCAGATTAGGTTCAAAAGCTTGCTTATCAGATCATCAAGTGGGGACGTCTTCACAGCATCAGCACCATGGAGATGACCATTGCGGAGAACAAGCGAAATCGGCTCCTGTCCAAACTGATACCCTGCCTTTTCAGTCTATCTAGGCTGCCATTTAGGCCATAAGACCATAAGATATAGGAGCAGAAGTAGGCTATTTGGCTCATTGAGTCTGCTGTGCCATTCAATCAAGGGCTGATCCAATTCTTCCAGTCATCCCCACCCCCCTGCTTTAAATCCATACCCTTTGATGCTCTGGCTAATCCAGAACCTATCTAGAGTATCTCTGCCTTAAATACACCCAATGACTTGGCTTCCACAGCCACTCATGGCAACAAATTCCACAGATTTACCACTCTCTGACGAAAGTAATTTCTCAGCACCTCAGTTCTAAAAGGACATCCTTCAAACCTGAAGTTGTGCCCTCTTGTCCTAGAATCCTCTACCATGGGAAAAAACTTTGGCATATCTAATCTGTTCAGGCCCTTTAACATTCGGAATGTTTCTATGAGATCCCCCTCATTCTCCTGAACTCCGGGGAATACAGTTCCAGAGCTGCCAGACGTTCCTCATATGGTAACCCTTTCATTCCTGGAATCATTCTCATGAATTTTCTCTGAACCCTCTCTAATGTCAGTATATCCTTTCTAAAATAAGGAGCTCAAAAGTGTACACAATACTCCAAGTGTGGTCTCACGAGTGCCTTATAGAACCTCAACATCATATCCCTGCTCTTATATTCTATACCTTGAGAAAGGAATCCCAACATTGCATTCACCTTCTTCACAACCAATTCAACCTAGAGGTTAACCTTTAGAGTACCTTGCACGAGAACTCCCAAGTCCCTTTACATCTCTGCATTTTGAATTCTCTCCCCATCTAAATAATAGTCTGCTGTTTACTTCTTCCACCAAAGTACATGACGATACACTTTCCAACATTGTATTTCATTTGTCACTTCTTTGCCCATTCCCCTAAACTATTTGTCTGTCTGCAAGCTCTCTGTTTCCTCAACATTACCTGCTCCTCCAACTATCTTTGTATCATCTGCAAATTTAGCCACAAATCCATTAATACTGTAGTCCAAATCATTGACATACATCGTAAAAAGGAGTTGTCCCAACACTGATCCCTGTGGAACTCCACTGGTAATCGGCAGCCAGCCAGGATACGATCCCTTTATTCCCACTCTCTGTTTTCTGCTGTCCAGCCAGTGCTCCACACACGCTAGTAACTTCCCTGTAATTCCATGGGCTCTTATCTTGCTAAGCAGCCTCATATGCGCCACCTTGTCAAAGGCCTTCTAAAAATCCAAGTTCACCATGTCTACTGCATCTCCTTTGTCTATTCTGCTTGTAGTTTCCTCAAAGAATTGCAGGTCTGTCAGGCAGGATTTTCCTTTCAGGAAACCATGCTTGCTTTAGCCTATCTTGTCTTGTCCCAATTTAATTGACCTGATGGCGGAACAGTGAAAGGTTCAAGCGCCCTGGAGACAGGAGTGAACATCATGGAGAGTGAGCAAAATCGGCTCTCGTCTCTGATCTGGGCCGGCATTTAGATTGCCTAAACAGCGCATTGTATCTCACACTAGGACCCAGTCACCACTGCTGTGAATGGCCATGGGCCTAGACCATGCTGTTCGGTGACTCAATCCAGGCCCAGATTTTGTCAACCAGTCCAAAGCACTCTTAAGCTCTTCCAGCAACACACATAAAAATTGCTGGTGAACGCAGCAGGCCAGGCGGCATCTCTAGGAAGAGGTACAGTCGACATTTCGGGCTGAGACCCTTCGTCAGGACTAACTGAAAGAAGAGATAGTAAGAGATTTGAAAGTGGGAGGAGGAGGGGGAGATCCAAAATGATAAGATAAAACAGGAGGGGGAGGGTGGAATCCCAGAGGATGGGAAAAGAGTATAGTGAGAGGGACAGAAGGAGAAAAGGCGAGAGAAAGAAAAAATATAATAATAAATAAACAACGGATGGGGTACGAGGGGGAGGTGGGGCATTAACGGAAGTTTGAGAAGTCAATGTTCATGCCATCAGGTTGGAGGTTACCCAGACAGAATATAAGGTGTTCTTCCTCCAACCTGAGTGTGGCTTCATCTTGACAGTAGAGGAGGCCGTGGATAGACATATCAGAATGGATTGGGAGCACCGGATGCAGTATATCACCCCAGCCAACTCACAGACCGGTGCTCCCGATGCAGCCTTCTATATATTGGCGAGACCCGATGCAGACTGGGAGACCGTTTCGCTGAACACCTACGCTCTGTCCGCCAGAGAAAGCAGGATCTCTCAGTGGCCACACATTTTAATTCCACATCCCATTCCCATTCTGACATGTCTATCCACGGCCTCCTCTACTGTCAAGATGAAGCCACACTCAGGTTGGAGGAACAACACCTTATATTCCGTCTGGGTAGCCTCCAACCTGATGACATGAACATTGACTTCTCTAATTTCCGTTAATGCTCCACCTCCCCGTCGTACCCCATCCGTTATTTATTTATTGTATTTTTGTTTTTTCTCTCTTTTTCTCTGTCTGTCCCTCTCACTATACTCCTTGCCCATCCTCTGCGAAATCCCCCTCCCCCTTTCTTTCTCCCTAGGCCTCCCATCCCATGATCCTCTCATATCCCTTTTGCCAATCAACTTTCCAGCTCTTAGCTCCATCCCTTCCCCCTCCTGTCTTCTCTATCATTTTGGATCTCCCCCTCCCCCTCCCCCTCCCACTTTCAAATCTCTTACTAGCTCTTCTTTCAGTTAGTCCTGACGAAGGGTCTCGGCCCGAAATGTCGACTGTACCTCTTCCTACAGATGCTGCCTGGCCTGCTGCATTCACCAGCAATTTTTATGCGTGTTACTTGAGATTCCAGCATCTACAGGTTTCCTCATGTTTAAACTCATCCAATCAGCTCAGCGCCCAGATAACGTAAAGATTTTTACTCCTCATGTATATGAAGGATGTAAGTAACAAAGTCAATTCAATTCAATATGCCCAACTGTAATTAAAATCTGAAGAAACAGATTTGGTCCTTCTAATAGTTCATTTTAAAATTGGGGTTCAGTATTAATGATGCACACTTTCTGTATGATTAAAGAGGTACTTGGTTGAAAGCCTTCAACTGTAATTTTATTTGTGGAGTTTGCTTTTCATAAGTTATTTTAAACAAACAGCCAATCAATTACATTTACAGTGAGCCAGGCTGGAATAGAAACATAGAAAACCTACAGCGCAATACAGGCCATTCAGCCCACAAAGCTGTGCTGAACATGTACTTACTTAGAAATTACCTAAGGTTACCCATAGCCCTATATTTTTCTAAGCTCCCTGTACCTATCCAGGAGTCTCTTAAAAGACCCTATCCTATCCGCCTCTACCACCATTTCCGGCAGCCCATTCCACGCACTTACCACTCTCTGTGTAAAAAACTTACCCCTGAATGCCGGAGTTAAAAGTGTTGGTGCAAAGTGGACAACAAATTTGATATTGGAGTTCATCCATACAACTGGCCTTGAACCAACATTCATTTATTGTTCACATATAGTAGGAAGTAAATTTTTAATTTGTTACTTTTGTTTGATAAATGATTCTCTTGGTGAATCTCATCAATTAAAAAAATTAAGTATTTCTCAGGCAATAGTTTTACTAGAACTTATGTACGGAATGAAAACTCTACTGACTCTCCACACCTGCTATTCCCTTACCTCCGTTTCTATTGTGTTTCTTTTTTCCTGTGAATGTCTGTAAGAATCTCAAGGCAGAATATGAAAACATATTTGTACCCCAAGTATCAAAAACAACAGAAAATCTGCAGATGCTGGAAACCCAAAGAACGCACACAAAATGCAGGAGGAACTCAGCAGGTCAGGCAGCATCTATGGATAAAAGTACTGTTGTTTCGGGCTGAGACCCCTAGGCAGGACCTGCCAATAGGCCTCGGCCTGAAATGTCGACTGTACTTTTTTCCACAGATGCTGCCTGGCCTGTGGAGTTCCTCCAGCATTTTGTGTGTGTTGCTTGCACTTCAAGTATACCCAGTAACAATGTCATCATCAGAGAGAATCTTAGTGATGAACACCAGCCTGCTGCTTCAGATCTGACCACTCCTGATGGAAGCAGGTTGGCAGATGAAAGAAAAATGGAAATGCAAATAAAGAAGTCAGAGGTGTGTCATCGGTGCATGATTAGGTATACAGATTAGAATAGAAAGATATTGGGGAAAATAAATGGGAAGGGATCCGAGTTTTGGCAGAGGCATCAAGTTCCATAATCTTAATAGCAAACCAGACTGAGAAAGAGCAGAAAATGCACACAGTGTCTGAATGTAGCCACCCTAGTTTGAATAGGGAGTGAACACAAATGAGCTGGGTCCTTTGAGTTGTTGGGCCAAAGATCGAAAGGACAGTGTGAGTGGGAATGCCACGGGGGCAATGTCCTTGCAGCCATTCGAATAGAGGTGACACCAAAAGCTCCTACAGATCGAACAAAGGGACTGAGAGTCTTGTCAGATTTTTCTGGCAATCTTTTGTCATGGCATGGGATGTGAATTGTTACCTGTGAACCTAACACAAGATTACCTTGCTGTTACCCCCTGCTCACAGAGTAAATACTGGTAGTCACTGCTGAGTTTTAGATATCAGATATTGAAAGGGCAAACGTAAGACTAAACCACAATGGGCCAGAGGGAGGGAGGCAACAAGCATACGACTGACAAAGCTGCATTTTAAAGATAGGTTGACATTGAGAGTATAAAGGTATCCAAGAAGAGGATGTAATCAAATTCCTGGAACGTTTTCTGCTTAGTCTTGTGGATAGCCAATTAAGAATGATAGATAGAGTAGATGTAGGTACAAATAGAGACATAGTAGGTTAGTCATTGGGGAAGGGTTCTGATGTGAAGGATATCACATCTACATTTACATCTACATTACATTTACGCTCTATTCTTGGTTGGTGCGGCTGTAACGAAACCAAATTTCCCTCAGGATTAATAAAGTATATCTGTCTATCTATCTATCTTTGCTACCTTAAGTTCTTCTGAAAGTTTTGTCTTCCTGGGACAGATTTCTGTACAGGGGCCAAGAGGAGGATATGTTAGGGAATATTCTGGAGTTATGTGAATATAGCAGATATTAATTCAATCAAGATTCAGTCATCAGTTCTCATTGTAAATTGCAACCAGTAAATTGAAGTTAAAAACATTGACTGCTGACAGACTAAAACTTTGCATATGTATTAGCCAAATGTTAAGAAAATGGGGTTGTTTTAATTGCCCTGCAAAAACAATGGGTTTAAGGAATTTGCACCATTGTAAATGCAAATAAATTCAGGGAAATATCCCAAACAAGGGATTTGAACAGTTATAGGTGTCTCGCACTGTAGATATGCAAATCAAAGGAAATATTATCAACCCAAAGTATTGAAGTAACCTATGTCAATATAACCACTGAAACTATACTGAATCACCCACCTACTGTTACCATTGACCTTAAGGGTATAAAAACGTGATGCATGTTTGAGTTTGGGAGACTGTACCATGAGTGTTTCCAGAAGAATGCCTGCTTGTTGTGATGAATAAAGACATCCCTATCACCAGCTTCGGTGTCTCTCCAAAGACTTCAATCACACTCCTTAAGGGGAATTATTTACTGACAAAGCAGGAGTTCCCATTTGCTTCAAAAAGGCAACAAGAGCACCAGTACCTAAGAAGAATAATGTGAGCTGCCTTATGACTATCGCCTGGTAGCACTCACATCTACAGTGACAAAATGCTCTGAGGGATTGGTCATGATAGATTGAACTCCTGTCTCAGCAAGGACCTGGACCCATTGCATTTTGCCTGCTGCCACAATAGGTCAATGGCAGATGCAATCTAAATGGCTCTTCATAAGGCTTTAGACCATCTGGACAACACAAACATCTGTTCATCGACTATAGCTCAGTATTTAATATCATCATCCCGCAATCATGATTGAGAAGTTACAGAACCTGGGTCTCTGTACCACCCTCTGCAATTGGATCCTCGACTTCTTAACAGGAAGACCACAGCCTGTGCTGATTGGTGATAACATCTCCTCTTCACTAACGATCAACACTGGTGCACATCAGGGCTGTGTACTTTGCTCACTGCTCTACTCTCTCTATACCTATGACTGTGTGGCTAGGCATAGCTCAAATACCATTTATAAATTTGCTGATGATACAACTATTGTTACTAGAATCTCAGCTGGTGACGAGAGGGCATACAGGAGCGAGATATGCCAACTAGTGGAGTGGTGTCGCAGCAACAACCTGGCACTCAACGTCAGTAAGATGAAAGAGCTAATTGTGGACTTCAGGAAGGGTAAGACGAAGGAAAACATACCAATCCTCATAGAGGGATCAGAAGTGGAGAGAGTGAGCAGCTTCAAGTCCCTGGGTGTCAAGATCTCTGAGGATCTAACCTGGTCCTAACATATCGATGCAGTTATAAAGAAGGCAAGAGAGCGACTATGCTTCATTCGGAGTTTGAAGAGATTTGGAATGTCAACAAATACACTCAAAAACTTCTATAGATGTACCATGGAGAGCATTTTGACAGGTTGCATCACTGTCTGGTATGGGAGGCAGTGGGGGTTACTGCACAAGACCAAAAGAAGCTGCAGCGGGTCTAAAATTTAGTCACCTCCATCTGGGGTACTAGCCTACAAAGTACCCAGGACATCTTCAGGGAGTGGTGTCTCAGAAAGGCAGCGTCCATTATTAAGGACCTCCAGCACCCAGGACATGCCCTTTTCTCACTGTTACCATCAAGTAAAGCCTGAAGTGATTCAGGAACAATTTCTTCTCCTCTGCCATCTGCTTTCTAATTGGACATTGAACCCTTGAACACTACCTTACTTTTTTAATATATATTTTTTCTGTTTTTGCACAAATTTTAATCTGTTCAATACACATATATTGTAATTGATTTATTTATTAATTTATTATTATTTATTTTTTCTTCTATATTTTGTATTGCATTGAACTGCTGCTGCTAGGTTAACAAATTTCACGAGACATGCCACTGATGATAAACCTGATTCTGACTCTGAATACTTTGGGATGTAACAAGCAGGATAGACAAGAGAGACTTCCTAGATGTTGTTTATTTGGAGTTTTGGAATACCATTGACAAGCTATGCATATGAGGCTGATAAACAAGATAAGAACCTATGGTATTACAGGAGAGGTACTAGCTTGGGTAGAAGAATGGTTTGGCATAAGGGGTGTCTGGGAACGGACCCAAGTGCAAGACACAGACACTGAAGTACTAGGGACAGGACTAGGATACAGGGTGAGGGCTAGGACATGGACACGAAAACCGAGAACCCGGAAAAGGACTGGACAAGAGAGCTAGGAGCCCGGGCTTGGGGTCTGAGCCAGAGACTGGACAAGGACCCAGAACCTGGGTCTTGCCTCTGGCTCGGACCCCAGAACTAGACAAGGACGTGACGTGGCTGGCAGGCGGGACGAGGCTGGAGACCAGAGCCTTGAGGGCTTGAAGCTCCTCCTGGGCAGGGCACGGATCTCCACCCAGTGGAGGCAAGGGACAGGACCCACCGCAGGGTAATGGCAATCTGGCCTGGCTTACCCGACGGAGGCAAGGGACAGGAAGGGAGCCAGGTACAGGGTAGCTCCAAGGCAAGACTTCAGGCGATACAAAGCAAGAGTTACCAGCAAGACAGGGCAAGGCAAGGCAAGGCAAGGCAAGTCTTCAGGCAATGCAAGGCGAGACAAGAACTTAAGGTGAGGCGAGAGTTACCGGCAAGACAAGGCAAGGCTTCAGGCAATGAAACAGAAGGCAGGGGAAGGGATACAAGGAGTAAGGACAAGAACAATCCAGCAGCCATGCCCTGGTCTCTGGAGGTATTTATGCAGCCAGCCCCAACAAGAAACAGCTGCCTCAATAGTGCTCAAACAGAAACAGAAACAAGGTAGACAGGAAAACCTGGAGCAAGGGTCGATGTACTGACCGTGAACCGGAGTGCAGACTACACGGACCAGACCATGACATGGTTGTCTTGTAGGAGGCAACCAATCTTCCAAAGAAAGGAATGGGAACAAACAGGCCTTTTCTGCTTGGCTGCTGGTGACTAGATGTGCTCCGCATTGGTTGGTGTTGAGTACATTACTTTTCATCTTATATCTTAATAATCTGGATGAGGAAATTAATGGTTTTGTGGCCAAGTTTACAGATGATAAAAGTTTAGGCGGAAGATCAGGTGATGCTGAGGAAGCAGGGAGTTTGCAGAAATTCTTGAACAGGTCGAGACATTGGGTAAAGAGGTGACAGATGGAAAACAATGTAAGGAAGGGTATGGCCATGGACTTAAGTAGAAGAAGTACAGGTGTAGTCTATTTTCTAAATGGGGAGAGAACTCAGAAAGTGGATGTTGTGCAGTTGGTATTAAGAAAGGCAAATGCAGTGTAAGCATTCATTTTGAGAGGAATATTATATAAAAATACAAGGATGCAATGCTGAGACTTTATAATGCAAAAATCTTGGAGTATATTGAACAGATTTTTCTTCTTTATCTGAGGAAGGATGTGCTGGAGAGAGTCCAGAGGAGGTTTGATTCTGGGGATGAAAGGGTTAATATTTGTGGAGTGATTGATGGCCCTGGTCCTGTTCTCACTGAAGTTTAGAAGAATGAGAGGGGATCTCATTGAAACCAACTGAATGTTGTTAGGCCCGGATAGAGTGGATGTACAGAGAATCCTGGACCAGGGGGTCTCTGCCTGAATACTAAAGAACATCTCTTTAGAATGGAGATGAGGTGGAATTTCTAGAGCCAGAGGGTGGTGAATCTGTGAAATTCATTACATAGATAATTGTGGAGGCCATGTCACAAGCATTCCTTACGACAAATCCACCTCACCAATCCATCCCTAATCTTCATTTATTTGAATGGGAATTCTTAGCCTCGAGAAAATTCAGATTTTGCTTACATCAGAGACAGAGAGCTTGCAGATGCTGGAATCTGGGTCAACAAACAATCTGCAAGAAGAGGTCAGGTTTTCAACTCAAAACATCAATTCATTTGACCCGTTGAGTTCTTCCAGCAGATTGTTTGTTACTCTTTTCACTTACTTTGCTTTATTTCAAACTATTTTTTGTTGTTATAACATGGCATTAATCAATGTTATTACACTATTTAAAAATAATGTTATTTTTGGTTCTATTTGAATGATGTAACACCTTTTATGCTTTTCAGTGGAATAGACATTCTAAAATGTTTATGATGCTTCCAGCTTCTGACAGAATGTGAAGCTTTGTCCACAGCCTTACCGCAGTTAAATGCAGTCAAGGTCTGCTGGAGCAAGCTTCAGCAGTGCATCTACTAAATCTAGTTGCCCCGAGACCTCACTATATCCTCAGCTGCTTTGGTCTATTGCACCCGAACAAGTAAGTGTGAGTGAGTTCACATTTGATGAATCAACAATGAACTACCTTACTGTAGTCAATGTTCCATTATTGACTGCTCAGGTTTCTATAAACTTGCGCTGACATACAAAACACATTAGTCATTTTAACTTCTGAAGTACAACGATGACTTATTGGCAGCAAACACAACTATCAACTACTCTATTAATCACACCTTTTCTCAAAAACAATCTCCGCAATCAATAGGATGGTTGTGGCGTGATGTCTACAGAATGAACTGAGGCAGTGGGGCTCAGATCTGAAAGCGGGGAGTGAGCCAATGTTTGGCTGCTGGAGCGGACTTGGAGGCAAGTCGAAGTGACAGAAATCAGCTGAGGCAAAGGCAAGGCAGCAGGACCTAGGCCTGAGAGTGGGGACCAACCCAAGGTTTGGCAGATTTAAGCCCTGGGTCAGACTGAAGCTGTGGCCTGCAACTAATGGGGTCTTGAATCGTCTGTGACTGGATCCAGAGGAGATATCTTTACCAACCTCACTCACCCTGTCACTTTCAATTCACTTTCATGGACCTTTCATCTCAAGTTTTCCATATATTTATTGTTTGTTTGTTTTTTTTACACAGCTCAAGATGGTAAAACCTGAGGTACGGGCATAGCCAAAGGCACTCATTTCTCAGTTACGAGGTACATTTGGACTATTCCAGTGATGTTTAGTATTGTGGCTTTCCAGATATTTACATAAATATTGTTGTGTAGGCCTAATTGTTCAATGCTATTATGTTGTGACTTTAGGGCGCTACTATTGGGACAATGTATACCCTGTTCATGTTCCATAATATTTTAATTTTCTCTTTTAGTTCAGAATATTTTTGTTATTTTTCACATTGATTTCTACAAGTTATGTGTATTTGGAATGGCTATATTGAATAAGTAAGTTGTTCTTGCTTATTTATCCTGTATTATTATATGCAGATGGCTTCTATGGATTGTCCAATCTGCAATATTGAATCAGTCATACTATAATTTGTGGGATTCTGACTCTAAAACTGGATCAGGATGTATTTCTTGTAAAAAATGATTCCTTTAGTAGGTTTTGCATTTTAAAGCAAGATTTTAGTGAAAAATGTTTGTCACTTGATTGTGCCTTATGGGTAATCAGATTTAGTTAAACTACTGCAACATCCTGTAATGTGTTGTTTCTGTTTTTTCTTGGCATTTTCTACATTTATCGCCATGAATTTGTTGGCCTTTTATTGTGTACTTTTGTTAGTTTTCGGTGTTAACCACTTGGTCCTGTATTGCAATAAGGAATCCTTCTGTTCCTTGTCTCCAACTCTGAGCTAGGTGTTCAACACTTCCTTGTTGAGATCTAGTCTGCTCAGACCATAGGGATGTCTTCCTTGGAGGGTCACAGACATCCCACCTCTCCCGGAAGTTCCGGGTGTCTCCCGCATATTAATAGCAGCTCCCTGATGCCTGCAAACTATATACAATATCCCGGAAATGAGAGGGAGAGGGAGAGTGGGAGCAAGAACGAGAACGGGAGCGGGTGCGAGAACGAGAACGGGAGCGGGAGCGAGATCGAGAGCGGGAGCAGGATCGAGAGCGAGCATCCTGATTGGTCTCTCTTTGTGCTAAGTAGACCTATCAGTTTTCTCTGTGGGTGGGCTTTACAGTCGACCCCTGTGTCTCCATCAGTTCAGTTTTGTGTCCTGTACCGCCATGGCAAAGTGTTTCAAAAAAAGAAAATATAAAACGCACTTCACCCCAGACTACACTAAAGTGTACCCCTGCCTAAAAGGGGTCAAACCTAATGACAGTGTTGCTCGCTGCACTGTTTGCAACAGTGACTTTTCTATTGCCCATGGTGGGGTAGGACTGTAAAAAAAATGTTGACATGAGTTTAACAGGTGTCATTTGTTCATTAGCATAGCTAATGTTATTTAAACTAGCTGGCTAGCTGCTAAGGAGCTATTCTATTGATGTCCTACGTGATGAGGCCAAACTCCCTGTAGATGTGCTTAAAGTTGTAATAGAATTAAAGAACGACTCCATGCTAATATATAAGTACATACTGTATTTTAATGTCACATTTTCTGCTTATACCCAGATTACAGATTGGTTTACAGATTAGACAAAACCACTTAACAAAGTATTACATAAGACAATATAATAAGGATACACCTTTTGCTTTTATTTCTTTTAGGGACCACAACATATTATGGGGGCTAATCGCAGGGAAGGCTGCTCAAGTATTTCACAGTTCCTTTCAGCAGAGCCACATCACAGTACAAGGAAAGTTTGCAAAAGAAATAGAAAAGCTATTTGCATTAGCATTGAGATTGCCAACAAAATACTCAACAAGGAATACTTGTTACATAAACCTGTTAGGGTGCATTCTCCAGATACCTTATAAGGTAACCGTTACCTTCAGCCAGGAGCAGATGTCATCAGGTGGTTCCCAACCTTCACCGAGTGTTTTGACCCTTAACCACGACATTCTCCAGTTGGTGGGCTGGCAGTGGTGGCCAAATCACTGCCCATCTGCTCCTGGCTTCCAGCTTTCCTCCTCTCGCCTACTCCAAATCCAACAAGTGGCTCGTTCTGCCTCTTCCCCCGTGTGTGTGTGTGTGTATGTAAACAGTTTCAATATGTGTCAAATAAATTGTTGTGTTCTTTCATAATCAAATGTCCCGTATACATGTGCCCTTGGAGGTCGACTGGCGTGGGGGGGGGGTATGGGGTTGCAGGGGGCGGGGGTGCTACCTCCCTGAAATAGTGATGCTATCTCCCTGAAATGAGCTTTTGCAGGGTGGGATGTCTGGGGTTATGCTCTTCCATTGGTTAACTTTTTCTTCAAGAGTGATTATTTCTTCATTTTTATGGGTTGTGCTCTCATTTAAGTTTAGTGGTGTGTATTTCTTATCAGAATTGCGCAGAACATTGCATATCATTTGTGAAAGAAGGCTCCAAGTCAAGGATGTACAGTGCAGGCTCACGATCAAGCATACAATGATTGGTGTGTCAGGGCTGACCTGGACGGGAAAGGCAGTTTCCCAGAGCAAATAGCTTTCACCACATTGCATCCAGATATAATCATATGGTCTGACACCAGTAGAGAAGTGGTTATTGGTGAACTCACAGTCCCCTGGGAAGACAACATTGATAAAGCCCATGAGCGCAAGTTAACCAAATATGCAGAATTAAAATCAGAGTGCAGAGACAAAGGGTGGAAGGTCTCGTGCTATCATTCAACGTAGGCTGCCGTGGGTTTATTGTGTTCACTCTCCAGAAGTGGCTGCGTGACCTTGGCTTCACTAGAAGAGAGATCAAGTCAACCAGCAGAGCTGTAGCTGAGGCAGCAGAGAAAGGATCAGCATGGGTGTGGGCCAAGTATGTCCAGAGGGTAAGATAGTCAGACAGTGTACACATATCTTGCAAACCTTTCAGTAGTTGCATAGACACCTGAGGAGTAGACTATCTGTTGGATGGAAGTGACCAACAACTCTGATAGATGCAAATGCCAAGTTTTTAAGCTCACCAGTGGGAGGTGGTGCTTTAGCACTGCTGGCCCACCACCTCGAGGTAGTCTTGATCATAAGCGGGCCAAAACTCCTGAAGACAGGTGGCAGATCAACTGATGATCCCACTGGTGATAGCACAGGACAGTTAACATCTTAGTCCACATGTATTTTTTAACTCTGCTTAAGTGGAGTGCTGAATCCTATTTTCATTAATGAAAATATATCCTTGTAAGTTTTATCTGACTGTTATGCAAATTTTTTTGTCTGTTATTCCTCTTCTGCTTTCTGTCCTTGGTAGTGTTAATCTAAGTGCATTTGAATATACAAATATTTTCTGGAATATGTCATTTCAGTTCTTATTTTTCTTTGTAAATTTTCCAGATCAGTTTTGGACCAAAACTGATGCCAAAAGAATACGTTGGTATCAGTATAGCGAACATGGTTATCGCCTTTCAAATATACTATTGAGCTCTGTTTGGAAGATTTTCTTGTCCTGAAGTAAATTCAGTCAAAAGTGTTCCCTTTATTGCACTATGATCTATTTATTTACTTGTTGCTATCCCAGATATTTAAATGTTTCATATTCATCCATCAATTGTATTGTATCCTGCTGCTCTGTTTTATATCCTCCTAACTCTATTGTACCTTTTTTTTCTTTAATGTTCTGCATTTATCCAGTCCAAAGTTCATGTCTATATCTTCAGAAAACAGTTCTACTACTTAAATACATTGTTTTGGCTTTACTGATAAAGGAGCATATAATTTCAAATCATCCATGTAAAGAAGATGTGTCAAGGTATAACTCATTTTGTTGTTTGAGATTCGATACCCAATTTTCGTCTGTTTCAGTAAATTAGAGAGTGGGTTTACAGCTGTACACCTTCCATCAATGCCATGAGGCTTTGTTAATATTTTAAAGTGTATGTAGTATTGAGAATAAATAAAACCATTAATATCACCTAAATAATTTTGCAATGAGGAAGGATGCTCATACTGTGGAAGGAGTGCAGTGAAAGTTCAACAGATATATCCCTGAAGAAGGTGGTATCCATCACTACGGACACTGATCAAAGACATGTCCTCTTCTCTTTCTTACTATTGGAGAGGAGGAACAGGCCTGAAGACCCACATTCAATGATTGAAAAACAGCTTCTTCTTCTCACCATCAGATTTCTGAATGGTCCATGAACACTACTTCATGATGAAGTGTCTCAACTTAAATCTTTAACTGTTTATTCCTTTCCATGGATATTGCCTAACTTACTAAGTTCCTCCAGTGTTTTGTGTATATTGCTCTCTATATTGTTATTCCATTTTTTTGCATTATTTATTTACTTCTGTCATTTACTGTAATTTTATGTCTTTGTACTGCAAAGTCGCCGCAAAGCATTAAATTTCCTGCCATCTAAGTCAGTGGAAATAGAACTGTTTTTCTGATTCCGATTCTTGGTATGGCACTAATGACATACGAAGAGAGATTTATTCAATAGGCTTTTATTCACCAGAGGTCAAGACTGAACTTAGTTCAGAAGAAAGCTGAATCAGCAGCTCTGACAGCTACACCACTCTGTTAACCAATATGTGACATATCCCAGGATGACTTTTTGATGTTCTTGCTTGAGGATCTAGAGATCCATTGCCCAATCAACAACTTTGAAGATTGTGAGACTCTTTATTTCTTTCTTGGTCTCTTTTGATATCCTAGACTTTTGAAGCAGGTGCCCAGAATGTGATCATTGGAACAGCTTGAGAACCTGAAGATCCCCAGAGACTAAGTGCCCATTAGCAATTAATTGGTTTGTCCACCTAAGGCAAAATACTACAACTTTAGACATCTGTTGGATATACACAACAGATCAGGCAACATCCAAGGAGAGAAAATAGAATCAGTGTTTCAAGTCAATGACCTTTCCTCTATTGTGGGATTTGGTGGAAATATACAGGCTTTAAGATGTAGATACAAGACAGTGTAAAGTCCGTAATGTGCAGAGATCTGCAGAGATTAAATGACAAAGATGATCATATAATGCAAGAAAAGTTCAGAAATGAAGTAAAATGCAGGATGGTGGCGACATCCATTAGTCTCACGAGACCATGGATCTGCGCCTGGAAAGTCTTGCAATCCAGGGCGCAGGCCTGGGCAAGGTTGTGTGGAAGACCGGCAGTTGCCCATGCAGCAAGTCTCCCCTCTCCATGACATTGATGTTGACCAGGGGAACGGCAAGGGCCGATACAGCTTGGCACCAGTATCATCGCAGGAATTGCCAGAATGAGGTTGAAGGCAACATCGGACTGCCTTAGGGACACCAGCTCCGGATTTGTCCTCAGTGTTTACTCCCGAAGCCTTTCCCATGAGTGGGTATGGCTGCAAGGCAGTGAAGGTTTGAAATCAGAGTTTTCCCTCTCTTAGATGGACTGCCTTCCCAGGCTGACGAGCTCCATCTACCCGAATCAGTGGTTTTACAGTGCCAGGACCCGCCTTCGCCCCATCTCCTGTCAGTAGAAACAGTTCTGCGGGGCTTAGAAGCTAAGCCACACGAGAAGGCCAGGAGCTGGACTTGGTTGTCAGAGGCTATTTGAGGCGCATGCCGTGAGGAGCACTTTTAGGTAGTGGGATCTTGTCCCCACTACCACTCCTCGGCCTGACAACCTTGAAACCAAAGTGCAGGATAGCAATTTGAAATTTGTAATTTATTGTAGGATGATTTGTACTTGACAGCTTTGATTATGATTTTTTTTGCTGATGTTTTGATTATTTTGATTTTATTTGTCTCATATACTTTGAAACATACAGCGAAATGGAAAATCTTGTATCAACTACCTGCATGGACTGAGCATTGTGCTGGGGACAACCCACAAGTGTCATCACACTTCCACTGCCAACGTAACATGCACACAACTCACTAACACTAACCCTAGCTATACATCTTTGAAATGTGGGAGGAAACTTCAGCACCTGCAGGAAAATCATGGGGAGCACATTAGGAGAACTCCTACAGAGAGTGGTGGGAATTAAAACCTGGTTGGTGACTGCTAGGACTAGAATATAAATGCAAGGATGTAATGTTGAGGCTTTATAAAGCATTGGTCGGGCCTCACCTGGAGTAATATGTCTTCCAGATATGGCTGGGCGATCTGGAAGACCATGTAAGGAATCTGGAGCAGCAGCTGGATGACCTTCGACTCATAAGGGAGAATGAGGCAGTCATAGATGAGAGCTACAGTGGGGTAGTCACACCTAGGCTGTTGGAAGCAGGTCGTTGGGTGACAGGCAGAGGGGGGAAAGTGAAGGTGAGCAGACAGGTAGTGTAGAGCACTCCTGTAGACATTCCCCTGAATAATAAGTTTACAGTCCTGGATACTGTTGGCGGGGACGACCGACCAGGTGTGAGCCATGGTGGTAGGGCCTCCGGCACTGAGTCTGACCCGGTGGTGCAGTAGCATGGGACGGGGAAGAGGAGAGCTGTCGGCATTGGAGACTCTATAGTCAGGGGAGCAGACAGGAGATTTTGTGGACGTGAAAAGGACACCCGCATGGTTTGTTGCCTCCCAGGTGCCAGGGTCCGGGATGTCTGTGACCAGGTGCACGACATCCTGGTACGAGAGAGAAAGCAACCAGAAGTCGTGATACATGTTGGGACCAACAACATAGGCAGGAAGAGGGATGAGGTCCTGAAGTGTGAGTTTCAGGAACTAGGCAGAAGGCTGAAGAACAGGACCTCAAGGGTGGCGTTCTCAGGATTGCTGCCAGTGCTACATGACAGTGATGGTAAGAATTGGAGGAGATGACAGTTGAAAGCGTGGCTGAGGAGTTGGTGCAGGGAGCAGGGTTTTAGATTTTTGGATTATTAGGATCTCTTCTGGGGAAGGTGGGACCTGTACAGATTGGATGGGTTGCACCTGAACTCGGGGGGGAGCAATATCCTTGCAGGTAGGTTTGCTAGCATGGTTCGTGAGGGTTTAACTAATTTGCAAGGGGGATGGGACCCAGAGCGATAGAGCAGTGAAAGAAGTGCATGGAGTAAAGCCAGATCTAACATATAGAGAGGCTTTGAGGAAAGAGAAGCAGAATAAACGGTGTAAAGACAGTAAAGTAGAAGGGCGGAAATGTGTGTACCTCAATGCGAGAAGCATCAGGAACATAGGTGATGATCTGAGAGCTTGGATACGTACATGGAATTATGATGTAGTGGCCATTACAGAGACTTGGCTGGCACCAGGGCAGGAATGGATTCTCAATATTCCTGGATTTCAGTGCTTTAAAAGGGATAGAGAGGGCGGAAAAAGGGGAGGAGGGGTGGCATTACTGGTCAGGGATACTATTACAGCTACAGAAAGGGTGGGTAATGTAACAGGATCCTCTTTTGAGTCAATATGGGTGGAAGTCAGGAACAGGAAGGGAGCAGTTACTCTATTGGGGGTATTCTATAGACCCCCCGGTAGCAGCAGAGATACAGAGGAGCAGATTGGGAGGCAGATTTTGGAAAGGGTTGTTATCATGGGTGACTTTAACTTCCCTAATATTGATTGGCACCTGATTAGTTCCAAGGGTTTAGATGGGGCAGAGTTTGTTAAGTGTGTCCAGGACGGATTCCTGTCGCAGCATGTGGACAGGCCGACTGAGGGGAATACCATACTAGATCTAGTACTAGGTAGTGCACCGGGTCAGGTCACAGATCTCTCAGTGGGTGAGCATCTGGGGGACAGTGACCACTGCTCCCTGGCATTTAGCATTATCATTGGAAAAGAATAGAATCAGAGAGGACAGGAAAATTTTTAATTGGGGAAGGGCAAATTATGAGGCTATAAAGCTAGAACTTGCGGGTGTGAATTGGGATGATGTTTTTGCAGGGAAATGTACTATGGACATGTAGTCGATGTTTAGAGATCTCTTGCAGGATTTTAGGGATAAATTTGTCCCGGTGAGGAAGATAAAGAATGGTAGGGTGAAGGAACCATGGGTGACAACTGAGGTGGAAAATCTAGTCAGGTGGAAGAAGGCAGCATACATAAGGTTTAGGAAGCAAGGATCAGATGGGTCTATTGAGGAATATAGGGAAGCAAGTAAGGAGCTTAAGAAGGGGCTGAGAAGAGCAAGAAGGGGGCATAAGAAGGCCTTGGCGAGTAGGGTAAAGGAAAACCCCAAGGCATTCTTCAATTATGTGAAGAACAAAAGGATGATAGGAGTGAAGGTAGGACCTATTAGAGATAAAGGTGGGAAGATGTGCCTGGAGGCTGTGGAAGTGAGCGAGGTCCTCAATGAATACTTCTCTTCGGTATTCACCAAAGAGAGGGAACTTGATGGTGGTGAGGACAATATGAGTGAGGTTGATGTTCTGGAGCATGTTGATATTAAGGGAGAGGAGGTGTTGGAATTGTTAAAATACATTAGGACCTAGAAGTCCCCCGGGCCTGACAGAATATTCCTCAGGCTGCTCCACAAGGCAAGGGAAGAGACTGCTGAGGCTCTGGCTAGGATCTTAATGTCCTCGTTGTCCATGGGAATGGTACCGGAGGATTGGGGGGAGGCGAATGTTGTCCCCTTGTTCAAAAAAGGTAGTAGGGATAGTCCGGGTAATTATAGACCAGTGAGCCTTACGTCTGTGGTGGGAAAGCTGATGGAAAAGATTCTTAGAGATAGGATCTCTAGGCATTTAGAATCATGGTCTGATCAGGGACAGTCAGCATGGCTTTGTGAAGGGCAGATCATGTCTAACAAGCCTGATAGAGTTCCTTGAGGAGGTAACCAGGCATATAGATGAGGGTAGTGCAGTGGATGTGATCTATATGGATTTTAGTAAGGCATTTGACAAGGTTCCACACGGTAGGCTTATTCAGAAAGTCAGAAGGCATGGGATCCAGGGAAGTTTGGCCAGGTGGATTCAGAATTGGCTTGCCTGCAGAAGGCCGAGGATCGTGGTGGAGGGAGTACATTCAGATTGGAGGGTTGTGACTAGTGGTGTCCCACAAGGATCTCTTCTGGGACCTCTACTTTTCGTGATTTTTATTACGACCTGGATGTTGGGGTAGAAGGGTGGGTTGGCAAGTTTGCAGATGACACAAAGGTTGGTGGTGTTGTAGATAGTGTAGAGGATTGTTGAAGATGGTAGAGAGACGTTGATAGGATGCAGAGGTGGTCTGAGAAGTGGCAGATGGAGTTCAACCTGGAGAAGTGTGAGGTGGTACACTTTGGAAGGACAAACTCCAAGGCAGAGTACAAAGTAAATGGCAGGATACTTGGTAGTGTGGAGGAGCAGAGGGATCTGGGGGTACATGTCCACAGATCCCTGAAAGTTGCCTCACAGGTGGATAGGGTAGATAAGAAAGCTTATGGGGTGTTAGCTTTCATAAGTCGAGGGATAGAGTTTAAGAGTCGCAAAGTAATGATGCAGCTCTATAAAACTCTGGTTAGGCCACACTTGGAGTAATGTGTCCAGTTCTGTTCGTCTCACTATAGGAAGGATGTGGAAGCATTGGAAAGGGTACAGAGGAGATTTACCAGGATGCTGCCTGGTTTAGAGAGTATGCATTATGATCAGAGATTAAGGGAGCTAGGGCTTTACTCTTTGGAGAGGAGACATGAGAGATGTGTACAAGATAATAAGAGGAAATAGATGGAGTGGATAGCCAGCGCCTCTTCCCCAGGGCACCACTGCTCAATACAAGAGGACATGGCTTTAAGGTAAGGGGTGGGAAGTTCAAGAGGGATATTAGAGGAAGGTTTTTTTACTCAGAGAGTGGTTGGTGCATGGAATGCACTGCCTGAGTCAGTGGTGGAGGCAGATACACTAGTGAAGTTTAAGAGACTACTAGACAGATATATGGAGGAATTTAAGGTGGGGGCTTATATGGGAGTCAGGGTTTGAGGGTCGGTACAAAATTGTGGGCTGAAAGGCCTGTACTGTGCTGTACTATTCTATGTTCTATGTGGGCAGTTTTGGGCCCCTTATCTAATAAAGGATGTGCTGACATTGGGGAGGTTTCAAGGAAGTTTATGGTAATGATTCTGGAATCCAAAGGTTTGTATGTGAAGAGACTTTTGATGGCTCTGGGCTTCTACTCACTGGAATTCAGAAGAATGGAAGATGACATCATTAAGACCTATCAAAAGTTGATAGGCCTTGATCGAGTGGATGTGTAGAGGATGTGTGGGAGTTTAGACCAGAGGACACAGCCTCAGAACAGAGGGGCATCCTTTTAGAATTGAGATGAGGAGAAATTTCTTTAGCCAGTGTGAATCTGTGGGATTCACTGCCACAGGCAGCTGTGGAGGCCAAGTCATTGGGCATATTTAAGGAGGAGGTTGACAGATTCTTAGTTAGGGCATGAAGGGATACGGGGAGAAGGCAGGAGACTGGAGCTGAGAGGGAAAATGGATCAGTTTTGATGAGATGGCAGAGCAGATTTGATGAGCCAAATGGCATATTTCTTCTCCTATATCTGATGGTCTTATGAACTGTAAAGTGAAGCACTAACTGCAGTGATAATGTGGTGACTGTACTGACTGCATCTGTTTCATGTTAGTTCAATTAAAGCTTCCAAATATTATTCATCTTGATCTTGAGCTAATATATCATTTACAGAGTATTTTCATTCTCTGTGTGGCCTACTTTAGTCTACATTAAATAACAGTCTTTATTTGTCCACTTCACCCAATATATTCTTCACTTTTTATGCTGCCAGCAAACGTTCAGCTCCTATCCTATTTTCAGATGAAAGTTAATGTTTCAACGCAATGATCATTCATAAGACTAGCAAATAATGGGTGATATATAGGATTTAAGATGAAGAGAAGGAAGTAAAGAAGAAAATTTAAGGTTTTTGAACTTCTTAACTCTATACCTCCGCTATTAATTACAAATTAATTTTGCCATGTGATATTTGGTATAGATCGGTTAACTTCTATGCCTAGTGTAACCCAGGGGAATGAAAGAGAACACATAATGTATACAGGAGACTGCAGATGCTGGAAATTGGTGTGAAAAAGAACTGCTGGAGGAACTCAGCAAGTGGAGCAGCATCTGTTGGGGAGGGGAATTACTGCTGACATTTTAAATCAGGAGCCTTCATCTGAGCTGACAGTGAAGAAGGAAGATAGCTGTCATAAGGAGGGGATGAGAATCATGCTATGATACACTGAGCTTCATTGGAACAACAGCTTTTGACCCTGACACTGATGCTTTCAGAATCAGAATCAGGTTTATTATCACCCGCATGTGACATGAAACTTGTCAACTTAGCAGCAGCAGATCAATACAATACATAATATAGAAGAGAAAATAAGTAAATCTTATTCAGTACTTTATATAGCACAGGTTTCCCCCGCTGTCCGAATGTAAAGCATTCCTATGAAACCGTTCATAAGCCAAAATGGTGCAAAGCGAAGATGCAATTACTATTAATTTATATGGGAAAATTCTTTGAGCACTCCCAGACCCAAAAAATAACCTACCAAATCATACCAAATAGCACATAAAACCTAAAATAACACTAACATATAGTGAAAGCAGGAATTTTATGATAAATACACCGTTTATATAAAGTAGAAATAATGTATGTACAGTGTAGTTTCAGTTAACAGAATTGGGAAGTTTGAGCCAAAATCGATTTGTCAAAAAAAATCGGCACATACACGCATATGCACATCATGCATTCACACGTACACGCACGTCACGCATGCACACATACACGCATTCACACGTCTTGCATGCGCACACACCTGGCATGCAAGGTTTCATGGTCATGGTAGTCTTTCTCGGGATAAAAACAAGTTTAAAGCGAGCGTCTTGTTTCGTAAAAGTGAAAATCCTCTTTTGTTTAACAAAAACAGGTACTAACGTAGTTCTTTCGTAAAAGCAAAATGTCGTATAGAGGTCGTTTGAAAAGCAGGGGACACCTATATACGTATATTGAATAGATTAAAAATCGTGCAAAAAAACCAGAAATACTATGTATTTTTTTAAAAAGTGAGGTAGTGTCCAAGGGTTCAATGTCCATTTAGGAATCAGATGGCAGAGGGGAAGAGGCTGTGTCTGAATCACTAAGTGTGTGCCTTCAGGCTTCTGTACCTCCTACCTAACGTTAGCAGTGAGAAAAGACCATGTCCTGGGTGTTGGAAGTCCTTAATAATGGACGCTGCCTTTCTGAGACACTGCTTCTTGAAGGTGTCCTGGGTACTTTGTAGGCTAGTATCCAAGATGGAGCCGACTAAATTTACAACCCTCTGCAGCTTCTTTCAGTCCTGTACAGTAACCCCCACCGCCCACACCAGACAGAGATGCACCCTGTTAGAATGCTCTCCATGGTACATCTATAGAAGTTTTTGAGTGTATTTGCTGACATGCCAAATCTCTTCAAACTCCTAATAAAGTATAGCTGCCATCTTGCCTTCTTTATAACTGCATCAGTATGTTGGGACCAGGTTAGATCCTTAGAGATCTTGACACCCAGGAACTTGAAGCTGCTCACTCTCTCCACTTCTGATTCCTCCATGAGAATTGGTTTGTGTTCCTTCGTCTTACCCTTCCTGAAGCCCACAATCAGCTCTTTCATCTTACTGACGTTGAGTGCCAGGTTGTTGCTGCAACATCACTCCACTAGTTGGCATATCTCACTCCTGTACACCCTCTCGACACCACCTGTGATTCTACCAACAATGGTTGTATCATCAGCAAATTTATAGATGGTATTTGAGCTATGCCTAGCCACACAGTCATGTGTACACAGAGAGTAGAGCAGTGGGCTAAGCACACAATCCTGAGGTGCACCAGTGTTGATTGTCAGTGAGGAGAAGATGTTAACACCAATCAGCACAGATTGTGGCCTTCCAGTTAGGAAGTTGAGGATCCAATTGAAAAGGGAGGTACAGAGGCCCAGGTTCTGCAACTTCTCATTTAGGATTGTGGGAATGGTGGTATTAAATGCTGAGCCATAGTCCATGAAAAGCATCCTGACATCCTGACATCACGACAAAAATACAAAATTCTCCCTGAGCGTTTCTGTTGTGACTGTGCACAACTAAATATGTATTAATTAAATGAAAGCACACACATGGGAGATTACTTTAAATGGTGTTTCCCCCACCATCCGAAGGTAGAGCGTTCCTATGAAACGGTTTGTAAGCCGAAATGTCGTAAAGCGAAGAAGCAATTACCATTTATTTATATGGGAAAATTTTGTGAGCGTTCACAGACCCAAAAATAACCTACCAAATCATACCAAATAACACATAAAACCTAAAATAACAGTAACATATAGTAAAAGCAGGAATGATATGATAAATATACACCCTATATAAAGTAGAAATACTTCTTCACAATCATTACTGAACTGTTCTCCGTAGCGAAAATCTCACGCAAGCGCCGTCGGCAGAAAATCTCACGCAAGCGCTGTTGGCAAAAACACGGCGCAAGCATTCTCCAGTAACCTTTAAGCTATGAAGCTTCCAAATCATACCAAATTGCATGTAAAAATACACAGCCGATATAAAGTAGAAATAACGTATGTACAGTGTAGTATCACTTACCGGAATTGATTCAGCGCCGAGCACACTGATGATGGTGTGTTAGGCTGAGTCGTTGCAGTTTAGCTGATGCAATGGCCCCCACCCTCCAGGCTGCCAAGCAATACATTGCCGCGAAGCATGCAGGGGTGCAGCGGTAGCTGGGAGGTACACAGCACATCTTTAAGAAAAAAGCCGAAACAAACATGCTAATTAATTAGGTGCCGCTCAGCACGTAATTGTCGGCCCAGATCAGAGATGATTTCCGACTGCGTCGTCTCTGATCTGGGCTGACAATTACGTGTCGGCGGCACCTAATTAATTAGCATGTTTATTTCAGCTTCTTTCTTAAAGATGTGCTGTGTGTCTCCCGGCTACCGTTGCATTCTCCGTGAATCGGTATCTGTCCGTGGCCTGGGGGTTGGGGTGGTGGGACACCGGGGTGTCATCTCGTCATCATCTGTTTCCATTAGGGCAGGCAGGTCATCTTCTATCTCTGCCCGCCTCGATGTCGAAGGTCAAGGTTCGTCGTCTGCTGTGGCTGATGTGGAAGACTTGCTTGGCTGCTGAGTCTCGCACATTTTTCTATCACACAGTTCTTTGTAAGGACTCAAACCATCCTGCAAATATCCCCTAAACCGACATACCCTTTCAAAGTTAAAGTCGTACTTTATCATTACTCATTTGGTTTCAATTGTTATCCTTTTTTCTTCCAATTGCATCAGCTCTTCATCTGTCAGTTCTTGGTCATGAGATGCCAAAACCTCTTCAACATCATGTTCGGCAGCTTCCACAAGCCAAGCTCACTTTGTCCTTACCTTGTTCACCACGATCGAAACGCTTAATTATGTCTAGTTTTATGCTAAGTGTAACACCCTTACGAGCTCTTTAGGCTTTTCCGATACCACAGAACTCATCTTGCAAATGGCTGCTCACCGGCACGTGTTAAAGCAATGCCATTCTGGATCCGGGGGAGAGCGGCTGCTCGGGGTGCGCGCTGCCTTTTATCATGTGCTGACTTTTTCGCGCACTGATTTTTGATCGCGCGCTACTTTTTTTCGTAACAGTGAAAACACCTCCTGAAAGCGAAGCAGGGTACTAATGTAGGTCTTTCATAACAGTAAGGTTTCATAAAGCGAACGTTCGAAAAGTGGGGGGCACCTGTATTTATGCTGCAGAGTGAGTGAGAGAGAGAGAGAGAGAACGAACAATGCAAGCGTGGACAACAGCAAATGTGCAAACAACAGATCAATACATAGTGCTAAAGTCATCGTTCTAAAAGAAATAGCTCCATACATAATACTTCCTCCCCCCTTAGATTAATGCAACGTAAAACTGTATATGCACAAAACGTTCAATTTCTCTTTTGTAAACCCATATTCCAAATAAACACGCTTTCACAATAACAATACATAACCTACTTCACAGTTCTAAAGCTTCGGTCTTTTGGGTGGCATTCTATTTCTTTCAGGATAGCACATCTGGAACTATGGAGAGGCATCAAGTTTGGCAGGTGTCCTGTCTAAGACAATGTTCTCAGTTTCTGGTGTCACATTGCTGTCAGTGACATCATCACCGAGAGATAAGATCGGTGACTGTAACGTGTCCATTTTGATGGATGCAATCACCTCAGGTGTGTTCTTCGATTGAGCAACAGTATCTGGTCCAAATGACATCTCCATGTCTGATAGCAAACATGCATATCAGTAGTCCAGTTTTTGTCACTATCTTTCCAGGTGTTCACTTGTCTTTGCCGTAATAACATGCTATGGACTTCCTGTCCAATTTCGAAGCTCCTTGCTGCTTCACTTGGCAACTGACTGAACTGTTTATTCTGCACTTCCCTCCATTGATCTGTTTTCAGGAGATCTATGCGAGATCTCAGACTCCTGTTCATAAACAGCATTGAAGGGGTTTGATTTGTTGTCGCAAGAAAACAAAAGCAAGTTGTCCACCTTGTGCTGTAGAGAAATGTCCTCCTTGTCCATCACTTTAATGAACTTCTTGAAGGTTTAGATAAACCTTTCAGTAAACCCATTCATTGCGGGGTGGTGAGGAGGTGTCGTGAAATGTCTGATGCCATTTTAGTTCATAAACTGTTAGAATTCTTCTGACATGTATTGTGGTCTGCTGTCACTCACAATTTATTCTGGTAAGCCATTTCTGGTGAAGATAGTCCTCAAGATGGAGGTAGTCTTTGCTGAGGTGGTTGACTTCATTGGTATAACCTCCAGCCACTTCAAATGATCAGAAATCAGAAACATGGAGTCCATGAATGGCCCAGCAAAGTCAATAGGTACTCTTTGCCATGTTGAAGACAGCTATTCCCATTTGTGTAACGGTGCCTGTGGGTGTGCATTTTGAACTTTTTTTGGCATCCTGAACAGCTTTTGGCCACGCCTTCAATCTGGTTATCTACACCTGGCCACCACATGTAGCAGCGGGTGAGACTCTTCAACTTGACTGCACAGGTGAACTGTATGCAGATTTTCTAACACTCTTGGTGTGCATCTTAGAGGGAACCACAACACAAGATACACACATCAGTGTTCTTTGATGTACGGACAGTTGGTCTCGTCTCGCTAAGAACTTTGGAAACATAGGGCTACCATGAACTGGCCATCCTTGCATGGTGATGTCATAGACTTTTGACAATATCGGGTCATTGCTTATTTCCCTTGGTATTTCGGAATTTGTTACCGCACCAATGCAGTGTGAAACACTTCTGCTGAGTCACAGTTTGAAGACTTGCCTTCTTTAGTTGTCAGTTACAGAAGACATGACAGGCTATCAGTGTTGCCGTGTTGTTTGGTACCCTTGAACTATTCCTAAGAGTGGGCTCCTAGAAATAGAGCCCAACATTGTAACCTGGTAGCAGTTATCACTGGAATTCCCTTCGAAAGTTTGAAAATGGAAACAAGGTGCTGATGATCTGTCACAAACATAAACCTTCATCCATATAGGTAGTGGTGGAACATCTTTATTCCCCATATTAGACTAAGGGCCTCTTGGTTGATCCGTGCGTAGTTGCATTTTGCACTCGTCAGTGATCTTGAAGCAAATACAATCAGACATTCAGATCTATCTTTTAAAACATGTGACAAAATGGTTCCAATGCCATAAGGGGGTACATCGCACCCCAATCTGATGGGCTGGGGTGAGTCACTATGGGTGAGCAGTTCATCTGATGTTATTAGTCTCTTTGTTTCCTTGAATGTTCTTTCACATCTTTCTGACCATTCCCACTTTACTCCTGTCTGTAACAGTGCATTCAATGAATGCAGCACTCTATCTATGCTTGGGAGAATCCTGTGGTAGTAGTTTACAAGGCCCAAGTAAGAACTAAGTTGTGACATATTTTCCAATTTGAGTGTCTGTAGCACTGTTTCAACCTTCTCTTCTGACTTATGTAAGCCATGTTTGTCAATGATATGTCCAAAATAAGATTTTTCATTCTTGAAAAACTCACATTTATCGGTCTTTGTGCACAGACCATACTCACTCAGCCTGGTAAGCACCTTACCAAGGTTCTGGAGGTGCTCTTCATCATTTTTGCCAGCCATGATAGAGTCATTAAGGCATCAGTGTGCTCCTGGAATATCTTGGAGCAGTTCATCCATTCCTCTTTGCCAAATTGCTGAACCTGATGTGATGCCAAAGATGAGACCATTATACTGGAACAGTCCCCAGTGAGTGTTAATTGAGAAGATCTTCCTGCTTGACTCCTCAATCTCCATTTGCAGATAGGCTTGTGACAACTCAAGCTTTGAAAACTTATTCCCACCTGCTAAAGATGTAAAAATGTCTTTTATTCATGGCAGGGGATACTGCACAGTACACAGCACTGAGTTGATGCTCACCTTGAAAGCCCTACATATCTGAACAGCTCTGTCTTCCCTTTCTTCATCACTGGGACAATGGGCATGACCCAATTGCTCTACTCAACCTTGCAGAGAATTCCAGATGCCTCTAAGCTCTGCAGTTCAGCATCAACTTTAAGACATAGTGCGTGAGGTACTGGACACACTTAATGGAATCCTTGTGTTGCTATTTCATCCAGTTCAATTCATGCCTTTGTTTACCACACACCTCCTCATAAGCATTAAGCAGCTGTATCAGTTTCTGGTTAGTGCTACTACTTGGGCTGCTATTGGCCCCCTAATGTCGCAGTAAGAGCTTTGATTGAGTGCCAGTCTAGTTGGGTTTTTCTCACCCATTCATGGCCGAAAAGTGCTGGCCCTCCACTTTTCAATACATGAAGCTCAAGCTGTTGTGTTTGGCCTGCATACATCACATTTACTTTCAGTTTGCATTTGGGAGACACTTTTACACCTGAGTAAGTCTTTGGCATCACTGAGATATTCTCTAATGGTATCTTGGAAAATAGTCTGTGTAGTCAGCTTCTGGAATTATGGACAAAGCTGACCCTGTATTTAATTCCATTTTCAGTTTTACACTGAACACATCTATTGTGATCCAAATGATTTTGTGATCTGCTTCAGTTATACGATGCAGTTCTAGGCATGACAGTTCACCTTTGTCAGACTCTATGCTGTCTGACTCTGTTTTACATTTGGTAGCTTTATGCATTTGCTTAGTTTTGTGTTTGAGACTTTTCACCTGATAGTGCTTTCTGTCTGCCCTGCACACATTCTCTGTGACACATTCTGCAGTCTTGTTCTTTGAACCAACAGTCATTTGCATCATGGGAGAATTTGCTACATCAATAGCATTTTTGGCTTTTAGAACCATTCCAAGAATTTTTGTGCGTTTCACATTCTAACCTCCTTTTCTGTAGTTCTGCTGCATTCTCTAACAGTATTGCAATGGTCAATCCCCATTCCAAGGTTAGGTCTCCTTCAGCTAGTAGCCTCCCTTGAGTGCTTTGACTATGCATGCCACATACAAACCTATTCCTTAATGTGGACAGATGTGGGAAGTCCTGGAGACTCCCAGCCTCCCAGAAGGCTTTATCTGCGCCAGGTGCATCAATCTGCAGCTCCTTAGGGACCATGTTAGGGAACTGGAGATGCAGCTCAATGACCTTCGTCTGGTCAGGGAGGGTGAGGAGGTGATAGAAAGTAGCAATAGGCAGGTAGTCACACCAGGGCCTCAGGACACAGATAAGTGGGTAACAGTCAGGAGAGGGAAGGGCAAGAGTCAGATGGTAGAGAGTACCCCTATGGCTGTCCCCCTTAACAATAAGTACTCTGTTTGAGTACTGTTGGGGAAACGGCCTATCTGCTCTGGCACAGAGTCTGGCCTGGGGTTCAGAAGGGTAAAGGAAGAAAGAGGATGACAGCAGTGATAGGGGACTCTATAGTTAGGGGGTCAGATTCTGTGAACGCATGAAAGAAACACGGATGGTAGTATACCTCCCAGGTGCCAGAGTCTGGGATGTTTCTGATTGCGTCCACGATAACCTGAAGTGAGAAGGAGAACAGCCAGAGGTCATGGTACATATTGCTACCAACAACATAGATAGGAAAAGGGAGGCGGTCCTGAAATCAGATGACAGGGAGTTAGGAAGGAAGTTGAGAAGCAGGAGCTCAAAGGTAGTAATCTCCGGATTACTGCCTGAGCCACGCGACGGTGAGTATAGGAATAGAGTGAGGTGGAGGATAACTGCGTGGCTGAGGGATTGAAGCAGGGGGCAGGGATTCAGCTTTCTGGATCATTGGAACCTCTTTTGGGTCAGGTATGACCTGTACGAAAAAGACAGGTTGCACTTGAATCTCAGGGGGACCAATATCCTGCAGAGAGGTTTGCTAAGACTATTGGGAAGAGTTTAAACCAGAATAGCTGGGGGATGGGAACCGAACTGAAGAGACAGAAGAAGAGGTGGTTGGCTCACAAATAGAGAAAGCTTGGAGACAGTGAGAGAGGGAAGATAGGCAGGTGATAGAGAAAGGACATGCTCAGACCAATGGTTTGAGATGTGTCTATTTTAATGCAAAGAGTATTATGAACAAAGCGGATGAGCTTAAAGTGTGGATCAGTACTTAGAGCTATGATGTTATGGCCATTACAGAGACTTGGATGGCTCAGAGGCAGGAATGGTTACTTCGAGGGCCAGGCTTTAGATGTTTCAGAAAGGACAGGGAGGGAGGCAAAAGAGGTGGGGCCGGGCACCGTTGATGACAGATAGTGTCACGGCTGCAAAAAAGGAGGAAGTCATGGAGGGGTTGTCTACGAAGTCTCTGTGGGTGGAAGTTTGGAACGGGAAGGGGTCAATAATTCTACTGGGCGTTTTTTATAGATCTCCCAATAGTAACACAGGCATCGAGGAGCAGATGGGGAGAAAGATTCTGGAAAGGTGTAACAATGATAGGGTTGTCGTGGTGGGAGATTTTAATTTCCCAAATATTGATTGGCATCTCCCTTGAGCAAGTGGATTAGATGGGGTAGAGTTTGTTAGATGTGTTCAGGAAGGTTTCTTGATACAATATGTAGATAAGCTTACAAGAGGAGAAGCTGTTCTTGATCTGGTATTGGGAAAGGAACCTGGTCAAGTGTCAGATCTCTCAGTGAAAGAGCATTTTTGAGATCGTGATCACAACTCTATCTCCTTTACCATAGCATTGGAGAGGGATAAGAACAGGCAAATTAGGAAAGTGTTTAATTGAAGTAAGGGGAAATATGAGGCTATCAGGCAGGAACTTGAAAGTATAAATTGGGAACAGATGTTCTCAGGGAAATGCACGGAAGAAATGTGGCAAATGTTCAAGGGATATTTGTGTGGAGTTCTGCATAGATACTTTCCAGTGAAACAGGGAAAGGATGGTAGGGTACAGAAACAGCAGTGTATAAAGGCTGTTGCAAATCTAGCCAAGAAGAAAAGAAAAGCTTACGACAGGTTCAAAAAAACTAGGTAATGATAGAGATCTAGAAGAGTATAAGGCTAGCAGGAGGGAGCTTGAGCATATAAATATTAAGAAGGAAGATGTGCTGGAGCTTTTGGAAAGCATCAAGTTGAATAAGTCACCGGGACTGGATGAGATGTACCCTAGGCTACTGTGGGAGGTGAGGGAGGAGATTGCTGAGCCTCTGGCGATGACCTTTGCATCATCAGTGGGGATGGGAGAGGTTCCAGATGATTGGAAGGTTGTGGAAGTTGTTCCCTTATTCACGAAAGCAAATGGAGATAGCCCAGGAAATTATAGACCAGTGAGGGTTACTTCAGTGGTTGGTAAGTTGATGGAGAAGATCCTGAGAGGTAAGAAATATGAACATTTGGATAGGCATAACATGATTAGGAATAGTTAGCATGGCTTTGTCAAAGGCAGGTCGTGCCTTATGAGCCTGACTGAACTCTATGAGGAAGTGACTGAACGCATTGATGAAGATAGAGCAGTAGGTGTGGTGTATATGGATTTCAGCAAGGCATTTGATAAGGTACCCCATGCAAGGCTTATTGAGAAAGTAAGGAGGCATGGGATCCAAGGGGACCTTGCTTTGTGGATCCAGAACTGACTTGCCCACAGAAGGTAAAGAGTGGTTGTGATTAAGAAGAAAGCCCTTAACTCCAAGTGGAGTCATCAGGACACCGTCATGATGGTGTTTTTTTAGCAGGTTTTCTTGTTTTTATGAGGCCAAGTTGCTAGCTCGACACTCAACCCAGCATGGATGGAAAGCGTGCAAGGGAGCCAGCTGGATTCAAACTCGGAAGCCTTCACTCTGAAGTCCAGCGCTGATGCCACTACGCCACCAGTGGCTGTAGATGGGTCATATTCTGCATGGAGGTCGGAGACCAGTGGTGTGACTCAGGGATCTGTTCTGGGATCCCTTCTCTTCATAATTTTTATAAGTGACCTGGATGAGGGAGTGGAGGGATGGGTTAGTAAATTTGTTGATGACACAAAGGTTGGGGGTTTTGTGGATAGTGTGGAGGGCTGTCGGAGGTTACAGTGGGACTTTGATAGGGTGAAAAACTGGACTGAGAAGTGGCATATGGAGTTCAACACAGATAAGTGTGAGATGGTTAATTTTGGTCGGTCAAATATGATGGCAGACTCTGGGCAGTGTGGAGGATCAGAGGAATCTTGGGGTGAGTCTATAGGACACTCAAAGCTGCTGTGCAGGTTGACTGTGTGGTGCATTGGCCTTCATCAATCGTGGGATTGAGTTTAGGAGCTGAGAGGTAATGTTGCAGCTATATAGGACCCTGGTCAGACCTCACTTGGAGCACTGTGCTCAGTTCTGGTCGCCTCACTACAGGAAGGATGTGGAAACCATAGAAAGGGTGCAGAGGAGGTCTACAAGGATGTTGCCTGGATTAGGGAGTATGCCTTATGAGAATAGGTTGAGTGAACTCTGCCTTTTCTCCTTGGAGTAATGGAGGATGAAAGATGACCTGATAGAGGTGTATAAGATGATGAGAGGCATTGATCATGTGAAAAGACAGAGGCCTTTTCCCAGGGCTGAAATGGCTAGCACAAGAGGGCACAGTTTTAAGGTGCTTGGAAGTAGGTACAAAGGAGATGTCAGCAGACATCCCACCCTGCAAAAACTTATTTCAGGGAGGTCTCAACTGGATGTCTCAACCTCATAGCAGTCTGTGTCAATAAATTTGTTAATTTTGCAAGACATCAGATTCACAACTGTTTTGTGAGACAGCTGACTTCTGAATTCTGTGTTAATGTGCCATGTTCACAATAGCTGCTGTCTTGGTCGATGAGCAGGCATAGTTTTTTGCTATTTCTGAATCAGGAAACATTTTCCTGAATAGCTTGCCTGTGTGCTTACACACCTGGAATGGCAGGTTATGCTCAACGATGAAAGATGTAAAGTACACCTCAGCTCTAGTGACCTTCTCTGTCAGACTGGTTCTCTGCTGAAAAGAACTGAAATACTTGAACAGTCTTTCCTGCGCTTAGCCTCCCTAATATGTTGTGGTCCCTAAAAGAAATAAAAGCATAAGGTGTATCCTTATTACAGGTGTGCGTTGCTTAACGTCCATTCGGACAACGTCCGATCGCATACACACCTGTAGTCTCACACACACACACACACACACACACACGCACGCATGCACGCACGCACGCACATTGCCTGCAATAATCAGGATCAGAACTTACTTTTTTACATCGAAATGGGGGATTTTAAATGAGTAATTTAGAAGTTCTGTATCTTCAAGTTCAAGTTTATTGTCATCTGGCTGATTGTCCACAAACGAAACAACCTCTGTCTGGACCACGGTGTAGCCACAATACATATATTACGCATACCACATAAAACAATATATTACCATATTATTTAGTAAAGTGTAATTCAAAATGCATATGAAGTGTGTAGCACAGGTAAATAGTTCGCTGTCCTAATGACGAGACCTCAGTAGGGGCCGGGTATTTGTTAAAATCAGTTTTTCTTCTGAAAACAGCTGCGCTTAAACCCAGCCCATCGTGGGCTTCAATGTACCTGTAAGTGGAAGTGTTTCAGGAAAAAATCCCCGAAGAACTTGCTTGCTGCAAGTGCATTTTTAAAGATATCTTAGCAGACAATTTTGGAATTTTGCTCCAAATTAAATCCCGCTCTATTCCCCTTTAGGATGCCAACGCGCCCCTCCCGTATAGGACAGCCTTGCATAGTCAGGTTGTCACCGCCAGCCTTGGGAATTTCTTCACCAGGCTTTTGTACTTCATCACCAACAGTTGTCTGGATGATTTCAGTGTCATTACAGACGGCAGTAACTGAACTGATGGAATATGGAAGAGAGAGAGAGAGAGGTCGACTGTAAAGCCCGCCCACAGAGAAATCTGATAGGTCTACTTGGCACAAAGAGAGATCAAGCAGGATGCATTCATTTTCTTTCTTTTTTTCTTCCCTCTCCCTCCCTAAAAAATCGATTTCCTGATACTGTGTATAATTTGCGGGAATCAGGGAACCGCTATTGATATGCAGGGGACTCTAGGAACTCCCGGGAGGGGTGGGATATCTGTGACAGGGGTAAGTTTTTTATGCAGAGGGTGGTGAGTGTGTGGAATGGGCAGCCGGCGACGGTGGTGGAGGCCGCTACGATAAGGTCTTTTAAGAGATTCCTGGATAGGTACATGGAGCTTAGAAAAATAGAGGGCTATGGGCAACCCTAGGTAGTTTCTCAGGTAAGGACATGTTTGGCACAGCTTTGTGGGCTGAAGGGCCTGTATTCTGATGTAGGTTTTCTATGTTTCTATGTTTTCTTTCTATGTTTCAATGCCTCAGAAAATCCATCTCTAAAGTCACAGTACTGGGAACGTTTGCACAGTTCTGCAATATATTCAGAACGGTTTTCATTTTTGACTGGTTCCTTTTGTAATATCTACATCTCTCAGCCATTACCAGCAGTTTAGGTCTCGAGTGATCTTGCAAAATTGTAACATTTACATCAAACATCTTGCTTGCTGGCTTTGAATCATTTACTAAGTTGTTTAAGAGACTATACTTTCTTGGGCCTATTGTGAGAAGCGTAGGGGCTTTGTTCTGCACCTACACATTGCTTGCATCACAATACAGTTAAACCTTCTCGATACACGATTCCCAGTCTTTATTAGCGCTATTAAATTTGTCAATGTTCCTGACTGAAGCCATTACCACTTTATTCTCACTTTAAATCCAGCACGTCTTTCACTGTTACTATGCGCTGTACTCACGTGTTTGTTAGCATCTGCGATAGCTTTTTCGTGCTGTTTAACTCTCGCTGTTTTGCCCTGTAACTGTTGGGGCAGTTCGTGATATTTCCTGACATTCAGGTTCGTACCCGTGGCCAATTTGTTTTGTCTGTGCACAACCACAGACTTATCAATTAAATAAAAGCACGCACCTGGAAGGTTGCTTTAACTAGTGTATTCATATTGCTGCGAGAAAAAGAGAGAGAACAATGTGCCTTTGTAGACAAAAGTTAATGTTCAGACAGCAGATCTATATGTCGTGCTAACGTGGGGGGGGGGTGTCATTGCTGTAAAAGAAAGAGATCGATGCATTGCAGTTTTTTCATCTGCTTGTTGAGGGAAGTGAATCCAGATCAAGTGGCAGTAGTCCCCAACTACCAGGCTGTGGACCGGTACCGGACCGCAAAGCATGTGCTACCGGGCCGTGAGGAAACTACATGATTTGGCGATATGAACCGATATGAGTCAGCTGAACGTTTCCTCATTCCCTGTTACACACCATTGAACTTGAACACCACGCCCCCACCCCCGTCGGCCGGTCCGCAAGAATATTGTCAATATTGAACCGGTCCGCGGTGCAAAAAAGGTTGGGGACCCCTGAAGCCAATGGAATGGGTAGGTTGCCAAGGAATATAAAAATGCAAACACAAGGAAATCTGCAGATACTGGAAATTCAAGCAACA
The DNA here is from genome assembly GCF_030028105.1 of Mobula birostris. NCBI lineage: Eukaryota > Metazoa > Chordata > Chondrichthyes > Myliobatiformes > Myliobatidae > Mobula > Mobula birostris. The sequence continues at coordinate 152,978,277 of NC_092374.1, forward strand.
CGCACAAAATGCTGGCGGAACGCAGTAGGCCAGGCAGTATTTATAGGAAGAGGTACAGTCAACGTTTCGGGCCGAGACCCTTGACCATCGCTTGCTGCGTTCCACCAGCATTTTGTGTCTGTTGCTTGCGGTTCCCAAGGAACAAGCAGGTCTATTCAACCTTCTAAACATCTTGGAAACAGTAACTAATCTGGTGCATTCATGTGAAAACTCTTCAACTAAAATAAGCCAAAGATAAATTTTTCCCTTTGGTTCATTCACAACTGTTAGTGCTGTGTGTTCAGTAGAGAATTTTTTTTCAAATGCCAAGGGTCAGTGTAGTGTGTTTAATATTGTAGTGATATTTGTGTAATATTGTAAATATATTGTTTGATTAAACATTCCTTGTTTATGTACATAATTCATTTTGGGTTATATGTAAAAGTATGTGATTGGAATAAGTCATTGCACCATCACATTGTATATGAGCATCTCATTTTTTAAAAAAAGAAAGAAAAACTAAGTTAGTATATATTCTGGCTCCTGTAGTTTTCTTTTGATTAGTTTCTGGAGTTACAAAACATAACAGTGGTGATGAAGTAGTTTTAAAATAAACCTGAGACAACGAGCTACCTTTTGAAGTGTAACACATTTTTCTTCAAAGGGGAGAGAGAGAGAGACATCCAAGTTTTTTTTTAAAAAGGACACTTTTTTCAGAAGGGTGAGAGATGGTAAAGTTTAAAAAGAAAGGTGGAAAATTGACAAAATTAAGAAGCGACAAGTACCGCCATGGGTTTATAACCTTAGTAGCAGGTGATAATAATAAAAAAAACAAAAGTGGAAATGGTTGGCTACATCATGAAAATGGACATGTTCGATTGCACAACAGATAACTGGATAATGTGTACTGAAAAAATTGAGCAGTATTTTGAAGATGATTAAATAGCCAATGAGAAACGAGTGTTAGTGGGCTGAGTGTAACAGCGGAAGGACATTTAGTTTGCTCAGAGATTTCACTGCTCCAGCCAAAGCAGCAAAATTGAACTTTGCTGATATTGTAAACGTTATGCAGGAACATTAAAAACCAAAAGCATTTTTGATTACAGAGCACTTTAGGTTTCATAAGTGGAATCAAAAAGAAGGGGAGTCCATTTTAGTTTATGTGGATGAATTGAACAGATTGTCCAACCATTGACAATTTGGAATGGAGGGTTATGGGCTGAGTGCAGGTCAGTGGGACTAGGTGAGAGTAAGAGTTCGGCACTGATTATTAGAGCCAAAATGGCCTGTTTCCATGTTGTAATTGTTATATGGTTATATATTATAGTTCAGTAATGGTCATAATAATACAGAGAAATCAGATAGTTTGTGAAATCTTAAAAGAAAACACTCAAAATGGCTCCTAAATAAAGCACAACTCATATTTAAAAGAATAGTTGAAAACACAGTATCAGTGGAAACAGCAGCCAGAGATGCATTTGAGATCCAATCAGAAATGAAAGCAAACATGAACAAAATTGTAACATCTAAACAGAAAACCATTGGACTGAACAAATTTTTTTTACCATTGTGGCAAGGGTTAACATACACAAGACCAATGCATGCGTAACTTGCAGACAATGCAATAAGGTACGACACATACAAAAAGCATGCCAGGCAGTTGAAAATAAATGGGCTGCAAAGGGAAGAGAAAAGGATAATGTTAAGTTGCAGTTTCAAAGAGCACACTAATCTTTAAGTTGTTAATGAAAAATCTGATAAAGATGATTGTGCTACATGACTGCGTAGCCTTGAGAATTAAAATATGAAAACTAACAAGAGACAAGCAATATAGATTATATCAGAAGTGAAAGGCAAATGAATTAAAATGGAATTGGACTCTGGCTCAACTGTTTCTGTCATTCCACAAAATGAGTTTGAATGGCATTTCAAAGATACTGAACTGAAGCCTGAAGATATCCAACTAAGTACTTATACTGGAGAAAAGTTAACTCAAAGTAGCCAGTGAGCTAGGTCATATGGAGGCTGAAGGAATTCTTTCCAAGATAGAGCAGAACCCATGGGCAATGCCAGTGGTCCTAGTAGCCAAAAAGGATGGGTCTGTCAGACTCCGTGGTGATTTCAAGGTAACCATCAATCCAGTACTGAAAGTAGATCAATACACTCTGGCCTAGTTAGAAGATATCTTTGCAAACGCTTCAGAAAAGTAGCTTAACTGAGGCTTAACTACAGATGGAGATGGAAGAAGCGTCCCAAATTTTTCTCACCATAAACACTCACAGAGAGTATTATTAGTATAATAGGCTTATTTTTGGAGGAGCACCTGCACCTGTACTCTGGTGGAACACTATGGGCAGGTGCTGCAAGGTTGCCCAGGCACTCAGTATTACTGGGATGACATCATTGTTACCAGTGAGTATGACAAGGAACATCTCCACAATCTCAAGACATTGTTAAAAAGATTATCTGATTATGGGCTCAGAGCACAAAGTGATAAGTATGAGTTCTTTGAACCAAGCATCACGCTGTGTTCACAACATTGACGCACAAACGTCCCACAAGTATGCTGAGAAAAATCAGTTGATGATGGATGGCTCAAGGTCAATGGATGTGTCATAGTTAAGGTCCACTTTCAGATTTGTCAATTACTACAAGTGGCTACTGTGCTCCCCTTGAGCTCATTACTACAGATTGGGAAGAAATGGCAATGGACAAAGCAGTGTGAGGTGACTTTCCAAGAGAGAAGGGAAATGGGGCTGATGCCAGACACTGTACTCACACATGATGATCTGCATTATCCAGTGGAGTTTGTCTATGATGCCTCACCTTATGGTCTACGTGCAGTCATGTCACATATTCTGAGTGATGGAAGTGAACGCCTCATAGCCTTTGCATCATTTTCCCTATCTGATGTAGAGAAAAATCATGCACAGATTGACATAGGGTCATTGAGTCTGAATTGGAGTGTAAAACCTTTCAAACAATACCTGTCTGGGAGAGAGTTTACTGATCATCAACCGCTAGTGTCCATTTTTAATCCTCGGTCAGGTGTTCCATTAACAGCAGCAGCAGGAATGCAGAGGTAGGCTCTGTTTCCTGCAAGGCACGATTACAAGATCGAATTCAAGAGGACAACTAATCATGGAAATGCTGATGGATCGTTCCATTTACCCTTGGAAAAGTGAATACCTGAAAATTTCCAAAAAGGACACACCGCTCTACATATTCTCCCTAATGCAAATCAATAATCTTCCTTTTGCGCAGAGATAATCCAAAGGAAAACAAGAAAATACCCCACACTGCCTCATGGCCACCTTAAAAGATTGAAATGTTCAGCAGAAATTCCAGTAAACCCATTTTTACCAGCACTGGGATAGTCTTGCCCTGGATGTGGGAATTGAGAGTTGTTGTTCCTTACAAGCGGAGAGTTTATGTGGTGGAGGAGCTACATGCTGGTCATCTAGGAATATTCAAAATGAAAGCATTAGCTTGAGGCTTTGTCTGGTGACCTAGAATAGATCTGTAGATCGAGCAACTCGCTATGTACTGTTTGGGATACCAACATATGCAGAAGAAAGATGACCGGGGCTGCCAGAACCATTTTCTCCAGTCTCAGACTCAACACTTACAAGCACCCTGGAGGAGAAGAGTAGAGTAGACTAGACTAGACTAAAGTGCATGAATAGTACACATCATTATGCCACCACATCATATGTATGCACCTCACTAGAGAACAACTAAGTACACAGGTATTCCTGGCTGCTGTATTTTTCTTTTGATTATAGGAAGGACGTGGAGGCATTGGCAAGGGTTAAAATAGGTTTACAAGGACGATACCTGGATTAAAGAACAGGTACTATGAAGAGAGTTTGGACAAACCTAGGAACGGTGGAGACTGAGGTGAGAACTGATAAAAGTTCATAAGATTATAAGAGGCATAGACAGAATAGACAGTCAATATCATTTTCCAAGAATTGAAATGTCTAATATCTAGAGAGTGTGTATTTAAGGTGAGCTGGGTGTAAGTTCATAGAACATGTATGGGGCAATTTGTTTTACACAAACATAAGAGGGTGTCTGAAATGCATTGCCATGGTAATACTGGAGGCAAGTATGACAGAGGTGTTTCGGGGGCTCTCAGATAAGTACACAAATGTACAGAGGATGGAGAGTTATGGATCATGTTTAGGTAGAAGACATTAGTTCACTTTGGCATTTAATGACTGGTTAAATTAGTTCAGCATAACGTTGTGAGATGAAGGGCCTATTCCTCTGCTGTGCTGTACTGTACTGTGTTCTAACACAAATGTCATCTGCAATCAGTGGGGATTAGGGCAACTTGTCAGCAATCACTGCTGGCTGGAACAAGGGTTAAAAGGTTTTTTTTATATGAGGCTTTGGTGGGTAAGTGCTTGACATTTCAAACTCTTGGAAGTTTTCCTTTTATTTTATTTTGCATCCCAGAATTTAGTAAAAATATGGCTTTATCTTTCTTTAGATCTGGACCAAGTAAGCTTGCACTCAGAAAAATAAAATAAGTTTGACTTTAAGAAGGCAGAAATGTCAGGGAAACATTATGACCAAGTTACATCAACTAATCTATTATCTGTCTGGTTACAGGAAAAACATGGTTTATTTTTTAAAGCTGCAAAGCTAAATATCAAGGTTGAATGCAAACCTCATTATAACTGGCTTGTTGGAATTGTCCTAGATAACAATCAAATTGAACAAGAGAGAGGGAGAGGGAGAGAGAAGAGAGATTTCAATCAGAGCATGGCAACATATGAAACTGAGACAATTAGGATCTGGGTTAACCGTATGACATCTTGTCTAGTTCTGCCATACAATAAAATCACACTGCTCACATGTCATCTATGCTAAAATAACTTTAGTTGCAGCAAGATGCTTACTTTTATGTGTTTTTCATTTTAGGATTAGACTGACTGTAAGCAATGTGTGCTAAGTCAAAGGAAAATGCATTAAACATTGCAAGGATTCAAATCTTTCCTCTGACCCACACTTAAAGGACCCAGTACCATGCCATGTAATTGGCACTCAATGTTCAACTAAATCAGTAGCAAATAATAGTGGTGTTAAATGCAACAAACAAAGATGTATTTTTCAGAATGTAAATGTAAATGTAAGATTAGTCCATTTTGTTTGCTGTTATCTTTTTACCAGTAGCCTCATCAATCTCTGTCTGCAGAATCCACTTCCTGTTGAAATGATAACAACCTAGTTATTGAAAGGACAATCCAGCCCTATTCAAAAAGAAGGATAAGCAGGAAGATGGGATCTCTCAAAAAGGAAGGGTGTGGGGTGGTTTATGAATTCATGTATATAGATGTTTAACATGGATATAAATTGTCCCTTTCCCCACCAAAAACTAGTATATTTATTTCCTTTTTATAAGAAGGAGCTTGGGAAATAGTGGAAAAGCACTCAGATTCTTAAAGCGCAATTAAATAGTGTTTGTGAAATCTGATGAGAACAGATATATTGAGAAATTTAGTTAACTGACATGTCTTATCACAGAACAATGATTAAATTGACCTTTCCTTCACTAATTTCTCTCTCATCCAACTTTTGCCTTTTACGAATCATTCTCATAATGTAAAATCTTATAAAGAGATAATGATGGAGCGGAGATACGTCTCCACCAAAGGAGGTGTAAGGTGCTCTTCCCCTCTACTAGCTTTCAGGTCACCATTGGGCAAGGTGTAGCATCTGTTTAGATCCCCGATCAGGGTCACATGAAGCCATGGGAGCAGGTGGGGGTGGTCATATGAGCAGCTGGAACATATCACAATTCCTGGATATGTGACCACTGACTGACAATCTCTGAAGAGTATTGATAATGGCTGGAGTCACCCATCTTGTAAAGATACTGCCCAGAAGAAGGTAGAAAAATTTACCAAGCACAATCATGGTCAATGGAAAGATCTTGATTGTCTACATTAAACAAAATGGCACATAACGAAAGGACAATTATAAAGAGACAGTGAGCCGCTGAATTCTGCCTTCTTCGAGACAGCATATGTAAGTTATAGGGAAAATTTTACATTCTCAGCATGAGTGTGTGAATATGCAAAAAAAATCATTCAGGGTTTGTGAAGACATTACTGGTGATGGTTATGGGCATTTCGTTAGCAGGCTCATTGCTGGCACAAGACTCAAATAATCTTGTCAACACATGAATATGTGAGGCAAAGGTTTGGATCCTTGGTAAGATTGTCAGCCCTTCAGGTATCAGTCTGCTGGAGCAACTCAGGAAGTCAAGCAGCATCTGTGGGTGGGTGGGTGGAAGGAGTTATTGACTAGATCCCTTCCTTTTCTCTTAAGATAAATTTAGAACAAAGCATCTTCCTTTGTTGTGACAAATCTGTAATATTGAAAAACGATTGATGATAGTAAGAGAGAGAAAATTGCTGTTTTTATAATTGCTTAGATAAAGGTAGAATCAAGCATATATGAATTTAGCACTAACATGGATAATGTGGCTAATTGTCGATTGACCAAGTATTTGATTAAGGTACATAGGAAGTGGAATGGTAGCGTAATGGTTAGCACAATGCATTACAGTGCCAGTGACCTGGGGTCAATTCCCACAGCTGTCTGTAAGGAGTTTCTTCTGGGTGCTCTGGTTTCCTCCCACAGTCCAATGATATACCGGTTGGTAGATTAATTGGTCATGGTAAATTGTCCCTTGATTAAGGCAGGGTTGAAGGGCTAGAAGGGAGTATTCTGTGCTGTATCTCAATAAATAAATAAAGAATGCAATGTAGTGAGTCCTATTCATAGGGTGGGGGTTTCATTCTTAGACCAGAGATGGTTAAAATGACATTCTTCCTCGTGTGTCGCACCAGACAGTCAGCCATCCTTGTCTGGTGCGTTGTGTCAGGATTGGTCTCCTTTTGATTTAACCAGGTCACGATATGAACGTTCGAACTTGGATTCGAACTCAGGAGCCTTTGCTCTGAAGTCCAGCGCTGCGTCATGACATGAGGTGTTTAAACTCCTGAAAAGTTTTAGGTGGTGTAAATGAAAGGAAATTTGTGTTAATTTCAGTTCTCTCTGTGACCTGTCTGTTGAAAGGCTGAATGGCCACATTACACTCAGTGGCTATTTTAATAGAGACACCTGTTCAGTAAAGCATATATGTATAATCAGTCAATCATGTGGCGGCAATTCAATGCATGCAGGGATGGTCAAGAGGTTTAGTTGTTTTTGAGACCAAATATCGGAATGCAGAAGGAATGCTAACTAATTGACTTTGACTGTGGAATGATTGTTGGTGCCAGACTGGGTGGTTTGAGGATCTCAGAAACTGCCGATCTAGGATTTTCACTCAAAATAGTTTACAAAGAATGGTGCAATAGACAAGAAACATCCAGTGAGCGGCAGTTCTGTGGGTGAAAATGCCCTGTTAATGAGAAAGGTCAGAGAAGAAGACCAGACTGGTTCAAGCTGACAGGAAAGCAGCAGTAACTCAACAGCAGAAGAGCATCTCTGAATGCACAGCATGTTGAACCTTCAAGTGGATGGGCTACAGCAGCAGAAGACCATGGACACTGACTCACTGAGAATCTGGTGGGACTTGATGAAAATGTGAGAAGATTAAAAATTGAGACTGGTGTCTGATTAATGTAAGTGAATGATTGACAGTCAGGTGGGTGGGCTGAAAACCACATTGCTATGTTGTATGTGACTAGTACTTTATGATAATGGAAATTAGCAGTCAGTGGAACTTACCGTTCTTTGCTGGTCAAACCCTCAAAAGCAAGGTGCTGCACAGCAGTCGGCTTGTCCATGCTACAGTGCCATTGCACTGTAGATCAGACTAAGCCCCATCAATAAATTGGGTACACAGGTGTCATTAAGAAGCACTTGGATAGGTATATGGAGGTTGGAATTTGGAGCAATATGGGCTGAACACAGGAAATTGGGACTTGCTGGGTAGAAAACATGGATTAGTTGGGCCTAGGGGGTCTGTATCCATGCTATGATTGCTCTATGACTCTATGATTCTAACAATCTTGGCTATGTCCCATGCTCTATTTTTTATAAAATGATCAATATTCTCTTGTTCATTTTCAAGCTCTTCACTGCAACCAAAACAAGATTCATTCCCGAATTTCTTGGCTCCTATCAAAAAATACCATTCCCTCTTTCAGTCAATAATTTCATTGGGCTGATTTATTGTTTCACATGTATGCTTGTCATTCATCACTGGAAAATAACCTTGATGTGAGCTGTGGAAATGAAATGGATTGAAATTGAAAAGGACAAGCAATCTGTTTTATCTCTACTGGAAGCTGGAATCTGTCTGAAAGTCCATCTTAACAGTTGCATTTACACCACTATTGCTTCGAGGCTGTTTCTGTGTCTATTGTGGTACCCTTGCTCTTTTTAGAGAGATTCAGCATGTTAACAGGCCCTTCCAGCTCAACAGGTCTACACTGCTCAACCACACTCAGTCATCAATTAACCTACTAACCCACAGGCCTTTGATGAGGGAGAGGATCGGAGCACTTGGAAGAAACCCAAGTGGTCATGGAGAGAACATACAAACTCCTTACAGACAACAGCAGGAACTGAACCCAGATCACAGGTGCTGTAATAACGTTACGATAATGGCTACTCTCCTATATTGCCATCCAATATTTGGAGCCCTAGAAAATGTCATTATGGCCTGTCCTTCCAAGTCATTTTTGATCTTCTCACCCATTGCTTTGTACAAACTTGACATTATTTTAAAACTGAATCCATCATGCTTGACTTACAGTGTAAATGGTCTTGGTATCTTCTTTGATTTTTGCCAATCTAATTTTTGGCTGGAGTTTCTGGCAGCAAATTGGGAGGCACAGGCTTAAAAACTCCCAAAGAAGGGGGTGAGTCAACAGTGGCTGACAAGAGAAGTCAAATATAGTATAAAAGCAAAAGAGAGAAAGCATATTACTTAGCAAAAAATATTGGGAAGCTTTTAAAAACCATTAGAAGGCAACTATAAAAGTGATAAGGAGAGGTGTGAGTGAAAATGAAATATGAAGGTATGCTAGCCAATGATATAAAAGAGGATACCAAATGTTTTGTCATATACATATATAAAATATATGGAATAAAGGAAAGGCGTGAGTGGTTATTGGACTCTAGGAAAATTATACTGCAAAGAAATGACTGATGAACTCATTAAGTATTTTGCATCATTCTTCATTGCTGGTGGAAGACACTAGCAGTATGCTAGAAATTCAAGAGTGTCAGGGGGCAAAATTGAGTGTAGTTGCTATTATTAAGAAGAAGCTAATGGGAAGCTGAAAGGTCTGAAGACAGATAAGTTACCTGGACTAGATGGACTGCAGAGTTCTGAAAGAGGTAGTTGAAGAGATTGGAGAGACTTTAGAAGTGATCTTTCAAGAATCACTAGATTCTGGAATAGCTCTGAAGGACTGGAAAATAGCAAATGTCTTTCCACATTTGAACAAAAAAAGGAGTCAAAAGATAGGAAATTATAGGCCAGTTAGCCTGACTTCAGTGGTTGGGAAAATATTGGAGTCCATTAATAAAAATAAGGTTTCAGGGTACTTGAAGCGACATGATAAAATAGATAAAAGTCAACAAGGTTTTCTTAAGAAGAAATCTTGCCTAAGAAATTTGTTGGAATTCTTTAAGGAAATAACAGGCAGGATAGACAAAAAAGAGTTAGTGAATATTGTTTACTTAGATTTTCAGAAAGCCTTTGACATATGAGGCTGCTAAACGAGATAAGAGCCCATGATATTACAGGAAATATACTAGCATGTAAAGAAGATAGCCTGACTGGCAGGAGGCAAAGAGTGGACTTTTTCTGATTGTCTGCAGGAGTAGATGTTGGAAACACTTCTTTTCACATTCTAGGTCATCGGTTTGGATAATGGAATTTGTTGGCTTTTTGGCCAAGTTTGCAAACAATGCAAAGACAGGTGAAGGGGAAAGTAGTGTTGAGGAAGCAGAAAGTCTGCAGAAAGACTTTGACAGATTAGGAGAATAGGCAAAGTGGCAAATGAACTATAGTCAAGGGAAGAAGAAATAAAGATGTAGACTATTTTCTAAATGAGGAGAGAATTCAGAAATTAGAGGTCCTAAGGGACTTCTAAATCCTTGTGCAGGATTCTCTAAAGGATAGCTTGCTGGTTGAGTAGGTGGTAAGGAAGGCAAATGCAATGTTAGCATTCAATTCATGAGGAGGGATTTCATTGAAACCTATCAAATGTTGAAAAGCCTAGATAGAGTGGATGTGGAGAGGATATTTCTTATAATGGGGGAGTTTAAAACCAAAAGTCACAGCCTCAAAATAAAAGAGTTTCCCTTTAAAACAGAGAGGAGGAGTAATTTCTTTAGCCAGAAGGTGGTGAATCTGTGGTATTCATTGTCATGGATGGCAGTGGAGGCCAAGTCATTGGGTATATTGAAAATAGAGGTTGGAAGGTTTACAATTAGTAAAGGCATCATAACTTATGGGGAGAAGCCTAGATCTGGTGCTAGATAATGAACCAGGTCAGGTGCCAGATCTCTTCATGGATGAGCATTTCAGAGACAATGTATGTGTTTGGGAGGGATTACAGATCAGCCATGATGGAATTACAGAGCTGACTCAATGGGCCGAATTGCCTAATTCTGATCCTATGTCTTATGGTTTTGTGATCTGTTGGGCTGATGGTTGGAGAGAGCAGGGAGAGGATTTTGGATCAGGGTTGAATACTGAGGGAGCAGCCAAACAGGGATTGGGAAGCTCAGTTTAGAAGAAGTGAAGATCAGTGATTGGATGCACTGGAATTAGGAGAGAAGGGTGAGTCAGAAGAACTAGCATGAGTGTGGCAACATGGGTTGCAAGTCAACCATAGCATGGCACATCAGTGATATAAGGGAGGTGAATACCTTCTTTGCAAAGGTGGATAGATCCCAATGATTTAAGTAAATGACTCACTTACTACAATCTCCCAGATCAGTATCCCATGCAAATCCAGAATGGAAATTGTTCTCGGTATGTGGGAAGATTTGTAAGAGCTGTTGGGGAGGTTTAAAACTAGTTTGGCAGGGAGGATGGGAACAAGAGTGAGAAGACAGATGATGGAGAAGTTGGTGTCCAGGTAGATGCAGCATGTAGAGACAGTGAGGAAGGATAGGCAGTTGGTGGGGCAAAATTGCAGTCAGTGGGATATATTGATGTCTGTCTATTTTAATGCAAGATGTATCAGGAACAAGAAAGATGAACTTTGAGTATGAGTCAACACATCAAACTGTGATGTTGTGGCCATTACAGAGATTTGGCTTTGACAAGGGCGAGAATAGTTGCTGGATGTTCCAGGGTTTAAATGTTTCAACAGGGACAAGGAGGGAGTCAGAAACAGGAAGGGAGCAACCACTCTATTGGGAATATTGCATAGACTCCCAGTAGCAACTGAGACACTGAGGAACAGATTGGGAGGGAAATTTAGGAAAGGTGCTTAAGTAAGAGTGTTGTTGTCTTATGGATTTCAACCTCCCCAATATTGTTGGCACCTCCTTAATGCAAAACTTTTAGAGAGGGTAGAACTTGTTATCAAATTTCAAAGTAAAATTTATTATCAGAGTACAGAAATGTCATCACATACAACCCTGCCCTGAGATTCCTTTTCCTGCTGGCATACTCAGCAAATCTATAGAACAATAACCGTAAACAGGATCAATGTTTGTCCAGGAGGGAGTCTTGCTACAATACTTAGACAGGCCGACTAGAGGGGAGGCCATACTGGACCAAGTGCAAGGCAAGGAACCAGATTAGGTGTCAGATCTCTCAGTGGGTGAGCATTTCAAGGACAATGAACACAATTCCCCGACCTATATTATAGCCTTGGAGAAGGATAACTGCAGATGGTATGGGAAGGTATTCAATTGGGGGAGGGGGAAGTATGATGCTATTGGGCTGGAATTTGGGGGTATAAATTGGGAGCAGACATACCCAAGGAAATGCACAACAGAAATGTGGAGGTAGTTTAGGGAGCACTTGGGTGGGGTTCTGGGATAGATGTGTCTCATTGAGGTAGGGAAAGGTAGGATAACAGAACCATGGTTAGCAAAGGATGTGAAGGATCAATTCAGGAACATAAAAAGAAGTATATTTAAGGTTTAGGAAGCAAGGATCAGAGAGGGCTCTGGACTGTTACAAAGTGGTTAGGAATGGCTAACAAATGGACTTTGGAGAGCTAGAAAGGGACATGAGAAGCCCTTGGTGAGTAGGGTTAAGGAAAACCCCAAGGAGTTCTACATGACTGTGACAAACAGGAGGACAACTAGAGTGAAGGTAGAGCTGATCAGGAATAAAAGAGGAAACCTGTGCCTGGAGTCGCAGGAGGTAATGGAGGCCCTTAATAAATACTTTGCTTCAGTGTTCACCACAAAGAGGGAAACTAATGAATGTGAGCACAGTGTAAAACAGGCTGATATGCTGGAACATGTTGATGTTAAGAAAGAGGATATGCTGGAACCTTTGAAAAATATTAGGATAGATAAGTCCTAGGGGCCACGTGAGAAATACCCCAAGTTATTACTGGAAGAGAGGGAAGAGATTGCTGTGCCCTTGATGATGATCATTGCATTCTCACTGATCACCAGAATAGTATCAGAAGATTGATGGATGGCAAATGTTGATCCTTTGATCAAGAAAGTTAATCGGGATAATCTTAGGAATTATACTGTAGATCAGTGAGTCTTATGTCAATGGTGTTCAAGTTATTGGAGAAGATTCTTGGAGACAGGATTTATGAACATTTGGAGAAGGATAGTCTGATTGGGTTTGTGAAGGGCTGGTCATGGCTCATTAGCTTGATTGATTTCTTTGACAAAGCATTTTGATTAAAGTAGAAGAAGCAGATGTGGTGTATATGGATTTTAATGAAGTGTTTGATGAAGTTCCCCATAGTAGGCTTATTCAGAATGTCTGGAGCATGGGATCCAGGGAAACCAGGATGACACGATGTTCGGTGAAGGCCCAAGTGTAGAGGGAGGGCCACTGCAGCACAATGAACAGTTCAGAGTTTGAATAAGAACGGTACAGAACAAAATGAAAAATAATAAATGCTAGGCCAACTTACTTCCTGGATAATATAGTGCTACTGAATGTGTGCGACATCTTTTTGGTAGTCAAAAGGCTTAGAATCCGACTAAAAAGCATCACTATAAATACCTTTCCTAAGGTAAATTGTGTTAAATGATTGCCTCAAATAGTAAAGGAGCAAGTGATGGTGGAAACATGAGGAATTCTACAGATGCTGGAAATTCAAGCAACACACATAAAAGTTGCCGGTGAACGCAGCAGACCAGGCACCATCTCTAGGAAGAGGTACAGTCGACGTTTCAGGCCGAGACCCTTCGTCTGTCCTGACGAAGGGTCTTGGCCTGAAACATCGACTGTACCTCTTCCCGGAGATGCTGCCTGGCCTGCTGCATACACCAGCAACTTTTATGTGTGCTGAGTGATGGCAGAGGTGAGTTTGTGTGGATGAATTGCTGCAGATAGAGTTCTGAGGCCTGTACATCTGGCTCAGGAGCGAGGATGGGTCACTCTGGACACTGTAAGAAGTTGAGGCCCAGGCAGAGGAGGTACAATTTTGATGCTTCTCCAACTGGCCCAGGTGTAAGCTTGGATTGCTCTGGGTGCCAAGCTGATTGAAAGCGCTTAAGAGGAGCTTCAGGCTGGACAACAAAATCTGAGCCGAGATCGAGCCACCAGACAGCGTGGTCTAGGCCCATGGATATTCACAGGAGCGGTGCCTGAGCCCTAGTGTGAGATACAGTGAGCTGTTTAGACAATTTAAATGCCGGCCTAGATGAGAGGTGAGAGCCGATTTCACTCACTGTCCAAGATGTTCACTCCTCTCTCCAGAGCACTAGGGCCTTTCGCTGGTCCGACATTGGGTCAATTTAAATGCCGACCTAGACAGACTGAAAAGACAAGGTGTCTTTTGGGATGAGAGCTGATTTCACTCATTCTCCTTGATGGTTAATTCCATGGTGCAAAGGCTATGAAGAGTTCCCTGCTTATATGGTGAACTGATAAGCGAGGCTTTGGGCCTATTCCTGCTACTCCATGGTTTGGATCTGAGGACTTATTTTTCGTTTGGAATGCTGTTGTTCACTTCAATTGTTTCTGTCACTTGTATTTTTTTCATTCTCTTGTGCATCGAGTGTTGGATTTTTATTTTTATTTTTATTCTTTTTAGGTCTTTAAATTGGGTTCTTTCAGGTTTCTTGCTTTGTGATTACCAATGAGCAAGCAAACCTCAAGGTTGTATACTTTATATATTCTTTGATAAATGTACTTGAATGTAAATCTCTTAAATGAAATCTAATGCGGCTCAGAAGCAATGACTTAATACCAAACTAATTAGGCTCCTTTGCAGCATTAATCTAAATAGTAATGTTCCTTCCTAGAATGTGTTCTAAGGTAAGCAAGGAGTGTTGTCATCATTGTGCTTTGATCACGATTCAACAAGACTGAAACTAAAGAAGGGGAGTTAAATAAAGGTACAATGAAACACTAATTGATAGGAATGTGCATACTCACAAGTGTGATTGCCAACCCCATTCAACTGCCCACCTGCGAGGGCACTCAGTCTCCATGATTGTAACACTAGCAGTGTAGATACAGAATTGGCTTGCCCACATAAGGTAGAGTGAGGTTAGTTGTAGTATTCTGCCTGGAAGTCATTCATCAGTATTGTTCTGCAGAGATCTGTTCTGAGACCCCCGCTCTTTGTGATTTTTATAAATGACTTGGATGAGAAAGTAAATTTGTAGATTAGTAAGTTTGCAGATGACCCAAGTGGTGGTGGTGTTTTTGATAGTGCAGAAGGTTGTGGGACATTTACAAGATGCAGAGCTGGGCTGAGAAGTGGCAGATAGAGTTTAACCCAGAAAAGTTGAAAAGGATCAAGTTCAAAGAAAGTTTATTATCAAGGTACATATACTACCTTGAGATTAAATTTATTGCAGACATCCACAGAAGAACAGAGAAATATAATAGAGTCAATGAAAAACTACAAATGAATCAATAGAAAGTGTGAAGTGATTCACTTTGGAAAGTTGAATTTGAAGGCAGAATACAATGTTAATAGCAGGATTCTTGGCAGAGTAGTGGAGCAGCAGGATCTTAGAGGCCATATCCATAGATTCCTCAAAGCTGCCACACAGGTTGATAGGTTTGTTAAGAAAGAATATGGTGTGTTGGCCTTCATTGGCCTAAAATGAGCTCAAGAGCCACAACATAGTATTGCAGTTATATAAAACCTTTGTTAGACCACACTTGGAATATTGTGTTCATTTCTGTTTGCTTCATTGTTGGAAGGCTATGAGTGTTTTGGAAAGGATGTCTTTTGAGGATAAGTTGAGCAAGCTAGGGTTTTTCTCTTTGGAGTGAAGAAGTATGAGAGATGACTTAATGAAGAGACATAAGATGATAAGAAGAACAGATCGAGTGGACAGCCAGGGAGTTGTTACCAGGGTGGAAATGGCCAATATGAGGTGACATAAATTTAATGTGATTAGAGGAAAGTATAGGGGAGACATCAAATGTAAGATTTAACACAGAAAATTGAAGGTGCATGGAACATTATATCAGAGGTGCAGGCATATACAATAGGGGCATTGAAGAAACTCTTAGATAGGCAGATGGATGATACAAAAATTTGAAAGCTATGTCGACAGGATGGGTTAGATTGATCTTTGATTGGGTTAAAAGGTTGGTACAGCATTTTGGGCCAAAAGGCCTGTCATGTGTTGTAATGTTCTATATTTTACGAAAGTGTAATGATCGCTAGAAGTGCTGAGTTGAAGTTCAGAATCATTGTTATTTGAAATAGGTGCAAATGAGATTGAATCTCGACTAAGTGCGTTTTCAATTGCATATCCCAGAAAAGCACCATGTGATCAAGTTTTGAAGCACATGTGAAAAAACTAAAGTCATGCATAAAAATTGTGAACAGTTCTCGGTAATGTTTGTCAATAAATGCTTGCTATCTTTGTATGGGTAATAGTAAAAAAATCACTTGCTTTTCATTTGTTGAATAAGCACTTCCTTCCTAATACGCAGGCAAAATGAAGATATACCAGAAAAGGTTTGGAGCATTTAATTTTTTAAAAACCTTATCTTCTGAACTAAAGTTCAAAATCTAGCTGTTTAAATTGTTTTTATAATTTTAATTCTTTAATAATTGTATTCTAGCCCCCAAAATCTGAGTGAAAAAGAATGCTGTGATGTCTCATTAATAAAAAACTATCAATTATCTGCACAATCCCCTCAATCAGCTTATAATTTTCATCATTATATGTGCAGAAACAAAAGGCAATTTTATACCACCTCAGTGGACTTTGTTTCATCCTGGAATGTAGGAACCTGAGAGACGACCTTACAAAATTTCATAAAATAGTGGGAGAAATAGATAGGATAGATGGTCAGATTCCTTTATCCCAAGGTAGGTTCAACTAAAACATAAGAGTAAATGTTTAAGATGAGATGGATGGGTGGGAGGAGGATGGAATTTAAAGGAAATATAAGGGGAAGGTTTTCCACAGAGAATATGTTGAGTATCTCGAATGAGGTAATACAGTAGATGGTAGAAATGGATGCAATTATAAATGTTTAAAAGGCTTTTGGACAGTTACTTCAATAGTGTCAGGGTGGAGATACATCTCTACCAAAGGAGGTGTAAGGCACTCCTTCCTTCCGCTAGCCTGTGAGTCCCCCTTGGACAAGGTGTAGCACCTGCTTAAGCCCCTGACCTGGGTCACGTGAAGCCATTGGAGCAGGTAGTAGATGGTCATATGAGCAACTGGTACATATCACAAGCCTTGGTTAGGTGAGCACTGATGCCAGACAGACATTCTGAAGAGTATTGGTAATAGCTGGGGTCACCTGTCTTGAAGTCGGCAATGGCAAACACTTCTGCAGAAAAATTTACCAAGAACAATCATGGTTATGAGACCATGATCGCTCATGTCATACAATACAGTGCATAATGATGATGATGATGACAATGAATTGGATGATGGAATTGGTGGCTTTGAGTCCAAGTTTGTGGATGATACAAAGATAGGTGGAGGAGCAGGTAGTGTTGAGGAAACCTGTGTCATAAAACACAGCATATGATGATGACTTGAATAGGAAAGACTAAGAGGGTTATGGATTTAATGTGGGCAAGTGGGATTAGCAGGGACAGGCACCACAATTGGCATGGATGAGGTGGCCCAAAAGGCCCATTTCTGTGTTTAGTGACTCTCTGATAAGTAATATGTTCTTTAAAACCAGATAATTACAGATTGAAGTTATAATATATGGAAAAAAGCACTGGAAAATTAGGAAGAATTTATCAGTCATCATTCCCAATTTCGCTGTTAGTTGCAGGATCGGGATTAGAAATCATTAAAAGAAATTCATTCATTGGCAATGGAATAAATTAAGCTCATAAAATTTTACAGCAGACCAGCATGCTATTGAGTCCACTATGACTGTACTGACTGATTGGAAAAGAAAATCATGAAGGATATGAAAATAGAATTAAATGGAGAGGTTTTTGCAGAAGTGGACTAATTAATCTTTCTCTGAAAACATTTCTGTTAATTTTTTGAAATGTAATAGAGGGGAAGAGGAAATGATGAAGGTAGCGGGTGATAACATGAATCTCACTACCATTATATCCTAGCAGTGTATAGTTTATCCCTGAGAGAAAATTCAGGTAATGACAGCCAAAGCTTTTATACTTCTGTTAGTTTTGTTGGATAAATGAAGGTCAAAGTTCTGTCATTTGTTTGACAACCTAAATTAACTGGAAAAAGAGATAAAAATACTTGATCTAATTGCTTTAACTTGTTCCTGAAATTAATCTGTTCATTTGTCATTATAAATGGTTCTTACTTTCAAATAACAAATTTTAGTGCCAACCTTCGATTCATTTCAGTGAAAATCCAATCTTACAAACGATCAGAGACCCACCAGGAAAAGTCCCAGTTGGAATGATTTTCTGTCAAACTTTCTGGCACATGACAAGAAAAAGCTTTATTGGCCTTTGGTGTGTCTGAATGTTTGAGTAGGGGAAGCCAGCATTCAATAAATACTGCCTTTCCTCGGCAGTAGTAAAAACAGGGAGAGAGATGGAAAGAAAGGATTTAAAGAGGTAATTTCGCTTAGGGCATTGAATTTATAAATCACCTTTGTGGATTCACAGCAACAAATCTCTCACTGTCCTCTATACAACTTCTTATTTTTCATAAAAGGTGCATAGAATCAGGCACAAGATTGTAGCTGCAGGCAAACTATATATTTTTAATTGTTTGTTATGACTTTTTGCTATTGTGGTCTGTAGTCTAAGAACTCTTACCCTCTGGGACATGCCCTCTTCAAAGGTCAAAGTTTAAAGTAAATTTATTATTGAAGTACATATATGCCACAACATGCTACCTTGAGATTCACTTTATTACAGGCATTTAGAGGAAAATAAAGAAATACAATAGAATTTATTTAAAAAAAGCTATAAATAACAAAGACTGAAAAAACAATATGCAAAAGAAGACAAATTGTGCAAATAATAACAAGTAAACAAATGATAGTAAACACAAAAAAAGTCTGCAAATGAAGGAAATCCTGAGCAACACAGACAAAATGTTGAAGGAACTCAGCAGTTGAGACAGCATCTCTGGAAATGAATAAAGTCTACTTTTCAGGCTGAGACCCTTGTTCAGGACTGGAAAGAAAGGGGAATGGCACCAGAAGATGAAGGAGGAGGGACTCCAGGGAAGGTGATATGCGGATGAGAAGAGGTAAGAAGTCAGAATGTAGAATAGAAGGAGAGGGGAAAGAGGGGAAGTGGGGGTGGGATTTTTTTTTCAAATTTTATTTCTAGAAAATTTTTTAACCCCGAACATTTGAGTCAGTGTTAGAATTATGTAAATCAGCTTACAAAACATAAAATTATCCATAAAATAAAAACAAACATGGCAGAAATAAATATCAATGTAACAACCAAGTGTGTCTATTTAGATCTCTAATAACAGAAAAACCTGCCATTCAGCAATATGCTTCACCACTGGCATCCGTTAGTCTTGCAAGACCATGGATGTACGCCTGGAGAGTCTTCACCTTCCAGGGCGCAGACCTGGGCAAGGTTGTATGGAAGACCAGCAGTTGCCCATGCTGCAAGTCTCCCCTCTCCACGACACCAATGTTGTCCAAGGGAAGGGCATTAGGACCTATACAGCTTGGCACCAGTGTTGTCACAGAGCAATGTGTGATTAAGTGCCTTGCTCACGGACACAACACGTTGCTTCGGCTGGGACTCGAATTCACGACCTTCAGGTTGCTAGTCCAATGCCTTAACCACTTGGCCATGTGCTTCACCACTACATTCACCATTATTCCCACCACCCTCCAGGGAACCTAAATATTTGCCCCATTTTTGTGTATAGATGTCCAATCTATCAAGCTGTTTGTAAGACATGCATTCAAAAGCTGCCACTTTGGCTATTTCTGTGACCCACTCCTGAAATTTAACTGGAAAGAGAAATCTATATTCATGCCATCAGGTTGCAGGCTACCCAGTTGGAGTATAAAGAGTTTATCTTCTATCCTGAGGGTGGCTTCATCGTGAGGTATCACGAGTAGAGTGGAGTCGTAGAGTCCTTCAAAGTGAGTCTATAGGTTGTGGAGTCAGTTCAGGTTGAGGTGAGTGAAGTTATCTTCGCTGCTTCAGAAGCTTGATGATTGAAGGGTAATAAATGTTCTTGAACCTAGTGGTAACTTCTTATGACTACCATTAGGGACAAGGTACAGGAGCTTGATGATACTCTGTGATTCAGAAAAAGAAATCTTCCCTCTGCCATCAGATTTCTGAATAGTCTATGAATGCATGAACACTACCTTGTTTCCTTGTTTGAACTATGTTTTTAACGTAACTTTATGTCTTGGCGCTATACTGCTACTGCAAAAAAAAAACAAATTATTTGTTATATAGGTCAGTGAAAATAAATCTGATTCTGATTACAGAATCCTGTATTCTTCTGAATTGATATGCACATGCACTTACAGATCTCACTGATACTATGATCCCTCCAGAAAGGGAGATCTCTCTGATACTGTCAGTGCCATTAAAGTGTACTATGTTCAATTATTCATTCATTATTTATAATAAGCTTCATGGAATTTCCAATTATTTCACTTCACTGATCTTAAAAATTGTAACTGCTCCAAGTTAGAAAAACATAAACATAATATGAAAATCACAAGTAAAACTGCAGTTGCTGGAAGCCTGAAATTAAAACAGGATATGTTGGAAGCACTCAGCAGGTCAGACAGCATCTGCAGGAGGAGCTACGTTTCAAGTTGTTGATTCTTTGAGAGAAATTGAAAAGTGAGGAAATATTAAAAGTTGCACACAGAGCTTGGGTAACATTCACCACGTACTCTCCAATTCTTCTCAGAGTAACTTGTAGTCCCATTTGCATTTTTGGTCAAGTTCATTTCTGGATGCATCTTTTACGGGTAAATAATTAATTGCAACCAAAAACAAGAATGGGACAGCATATAGGCACAGGTGATAGAGTCATAGGGTTTCATCTTGACCTTTGGTGTTGAATGTGTGCAGTTTTACCTGTGACCATGTAAGTTTCTTCTAGGTACTCCAATTCCTTCAACATCCCAAAGGTACATGGGTTGGTGGGTTAATTGATAAGACTCACAAATGTGGGTGCATGGAATGCTTCCTTCAATTCATCTCCTCTAGTGATTAAATTTTATGATTGAGACTACAAACTGGGAGGGCTACAGTGCCCATAAAAAATACTCAACCAGCCCTTGGAAGTTTTCATGTTTTATTGTTTTACAACATTAAATCACGTAATTTGGCTTTTTTGACACTGATCAGCAGAAAAGACTCTTTCGTGTCAAAGTGAAAATTTAAAATACAAAATAATTGAATACATAGTATTCACCCCCTTCAAGTCAGTATTTAGCAGATACACCTTTGGCAGCATTTACAGCTTTACACATCTGGACACTGCAATTTTTCTTCATTCTTCTTTACAATATTCCTCAAACCCTATCAGATTGCATGGGGATCATGACTGAACAGCCCTTTTCAAGTACAGACACAAATTATCAATTGGATTGAGGTTTGGACTTGGCCACTCCAGGACATTAACTTTGTTGGTTTTAACCCACTCCTGAGTAATTTTGGCTTTCTGCTTGGGATCATTGTCTTGCTGGAAAACAAATCTTCTCCCAAGTCCCATTTCTCTTGCAGGTTTTTCTTCAGGTTATCTCTGCATTTTGCTGCATTTATTTTGTCTTCTACCTTCACAAGCCTTCCAGGGTCTGCTGCAATAAAGCATCCCCTCAGCATGATGCAGCCACCACCATGCTTCAAGATAAGGATGGTGTATATTTGATGATGTGCAGTGTTTGGCTTACACCAAACATAGTGTTTAGTTTGATGGCCAAAAGGCTCAATTTTGGTTTCACCAGACCATAGAACCTTCTTCCAGCTGACTTTGGAATCTCCCATATGCCTTCTGGAAAAATCTGTCCAAGACTTCATGTGAGTTTTTTTTCAACAGTGGCTTTCCCTTTGCCAATCTCCTGTAAATCTGTGACTGATGCAGTACCCGAGCGACAGTCTGTATGTACAGTCTCTCCCACCTCAGCCACTGAAGCTTGTAACTCCTCCTGAGTTGTCAGAGGTCTCTTGGTGGCACCTCTCACTAGCCCCTTCTTGCACAGTCACTCAGTTTTTGAGGATGGCCTGTTCTAGACAGATTTACAGCTGTGCTATATTCTTTCTATTTCTTGATGATAATGGATATTCAGTGACTTGTAAATTTTCTTGTATCCATCTCCTGACTTGTACTTTTCAATAACCCTTTAGCAGAGTGGCTTGGAGTGTTCTTTTGTCTTCATGGTGTAGTTTCTGTGAGGATACTGACTCACCAGCAGTTGGACCTTCCAGATACAGGTGTATTTTTAATACAATCAATTGAAACACCTTGACTGCACACGGTAATCTCCATTTAACTTCTAAAACCAATTAGCTTCATCAGTGATGATTTGGTGTGTCATTTTAAAGGGGGTGAATACTTATGTAGTCAATTATTTAATGTTTTATATTTGTAATTAATTTAGATCACTTTGTAGAGGTCTGTTTTCACTTTGACATGAAAGAGTCTTTTTCTATTGATCAATGTCAAAAAAAGCCAAATTGAATCCACTGTAATTCAATGTTGTAAAACAATGAAACATGAAAACTTCTGGGGGGGGCATGAATATTTTTTATAGGCACTGTCTGTATAAAAACAGGTAGCACAAACTCCCTATATCATTAACTTGTGTTTCTGAAGTCATAGGGAGAAGGCCGAAGAATGGTGTTGAGAGGGAAAATGAATCACCAAAGTGATTCCGAGCAAACCTGATGGGTCGAACAGCCTTCTATGCTCCTGTGTCTTATGGTCCTATGGTCTTATTAACTCTGTTTGCTTTTCCACAGATGCTGTTTGACCTGCTGATAGTTTCTGGTATTTTCTGTTTCAGTATCTAAAATCATGGAATGGAAGGTTTGCACATGTATTGAGAAGATACTGAAGTTGATTGATAAAATGGAACAATGTTGTGCTTGGGCTATATTTTCCATGAACTCTCCAATTCGTTTCAGAGTAACTAGCATTCTCATTTGTACTTCTTGTCAAATCCATTCCCGAATGCACCTTTTACAGGTAAATGATTCATTGAAGCAAAAAACAAACTTAGGGCAGCACAGAGGCACAGGTAGTACAGCCACTGCAGTGAAATGCCAGCGATCCGGGTTTCACCTTGACTGTAGGTGCTGACTGTGAGGAGTTTACAAGTTTACCTGAGACCATGTAAATTTCTTCTATGTACTCCAGTTCCTTCAACATCCCAAAGATATGTGGTGTAGTGGCAAAACCAAACCAAAACCAGAACAATTGTCACTGTCTGCAACCATACTGATTTGTTATACATGCATGACATGCCCCAGTTCCAATGATTGCTCCAAAGGTCGAATCATTTACTCGATCCTCTATTGGTAATTAGCAAGCATACAGTGTTGAAGCGATGAAACTTAACTATATCCAAGTGTAAGCTGAACGCAACTGAATGTTATTGAGCGCTGTTAAGCGATCAGCAAAAGATATGACATCCGCTGGTCCCTAGCTGCTACAAACAACCATAAACAAAGCATGAAGACAAAACTTATTCCCTTCACTTTTACCACACCCCCACTCATGTGACTAATTACCATAACAGATGTGCAACACAGAATATAATTTAGATGAAGAACAGATTCATGGACCCTACATGTGGGTTGGTGGGTTAGTTGACCTTTATAAATTGCTCTAAGTGTGCATGTGGGTTGGTGGTTAAGCTTGCAGTGAGTGATAAAAATGTGGGGAGAATACAATATTGTTAGTGTTGGGTAAGTCTACATGGGTGGTCAATGGTCAGTGGCTGATGGGCTTGTTCTTATGCTAGAACTTTCTATTGTTTTATATGGCCATTGCATCACTGCATCTATAATCATTCATCACACCTCCTGTGTTGCACCGAGCTTTAGATAACATCTTTGGCAGACTCTACATGGATTTTTTTTTCCCTTAGAATTTGTGTCAGCAGGGATTTATGATTTACATTGTGAGATAAGAATAGCAAGATTTAGAATGAAGTGTTACTGTGCCCTGGCATTCAAGAACAAGAAGTTGAACTGTAGCTCCTATCTTTTATGTGCACAGTAGATAGAGGTTAGCACAATGCTTTGCAATACCAGTGACATAGGTTCAATTCCCGCCACTACCTGTAAAGGATTTATATGTTCTTCCATGACTGCATGGATTTCCTCCAGGTGCTCTGGTTTCCTCCCACAATCCAAAGACGTAGTGTTTGGTAGGTTAATTGATCATTGTAAATTCTCCTGAGATTAGGCTAGGATTAAATCAAGGGGTTTCTGGCTGGTACCACTCGAAATGCAAGAAGGGCCTATTCTGCACTGTATCTCAATAAATAAATGAATAGTTCAGCTTCCTGTGATGTTTCAGGCCATGTTCCACAGCTGGGCTGGGAAGTTGGATCTGCTCAGAGATAATTGGAAGATTCTATTGTTGCCTTTGACTTTCCAGCTGATAGGAGTATCCCTCACAGACCGGCAACGAGAAAATGATTACATCAAGCTGAGAATTCAGCCTTCCTAAATTGTCATTGATGACTGCTTATAGAGACTGGACCCAGTCGAGGGGCTTGAATATTCCAGGATCTTGTGCACTGGTGGGGTTATAACACCATTTTGACCAGTGCTCCCTTGTGTTCCAGTTGTTCTACGTGAGAGCCAGCTATGGCATAATGATGTGGAGATGTTAAAATGATAGAATAATTACATTGTTATGGTACAAAATAGGCCAATTAGCCCATTAAAATTATACTGTACCATTATAAAACAATCAGGTCAGGTTCAGTTTCCCCGCAGCTTTGCAAATTATCTTCTTGTGGCTGCTTATCCAATTTCCACCAGGAACTCTGCTACAAAATGATATCCAAAATCAGATTTACAATGTAAAAATGACTTGCTGAACAATGCCCTTATGTTATTGGCTGCAAGTATTAAATCCTGATTCTAGAATGATCCTGTAATGAGAACTGTTTCCCTTATTTGTCCTAGAATAACCATACATGATCTTGTAACATACAGCTCAGAGAGTCAGTGGAGAAGGTGACACTAAAACTACCAGAGGTCCCCAACAAAGCAATCTAACATCAAGCAAAATGTAAGGAAACTCAAGCTTTACATCAGTGAGTATTCTTGGTTGTAGATTGAAGGATATAGGGAGTTAAAGGATCCAATACTGATATTTTTTTTCATTGAAGGTGGTTAGAAATGGAAATGGGTAACTAAGTCAATTATTTCATTAATTGAATATAACTTGGAGAGTTTAATGAGAGAACCACCTGGACAAGGACTTGAATTGCCAAGACATAAGAAGACAAAGGATCAACTGCGGGTATATAGGACAGATATGGATAATGGTAATGGGATGGAGATACATTTCTGCCAAAGAGGTGTAAGGTTCTTCTTTGTTCCGCTAGCCTGAAGTCACCCTCGGGTAACGTGTAGTACCTGCTTAGACCCCCATGAAGTCATGGGAGCAGGTGGTGGACGGTTGTAAGAGTAGCTATTGCATATCACAAGTTCTGGTTATGTGACTACTGACACTTGGCAGACAATCTCTGAAGTGTTTTGATAGTGGCTGTGTTAGAGCAATTTTTGGGTTTAGCACATCTAGCTAATGACTTCAGCCACCAAACTACAAATCTGAACATACTGTAGATTGTAGATTTAATTTGAAATGCAGCTCTGAACAAAAGGTTCCTAAAAGCCTTGATCACACAACAGGCAATGCTGATGAAAATTACTTTAGATGCCTGTGGTGTGGGTATGAATCAGGAGGTGTGAAGTTTGTGTGTAGTTCCAAACAAGTCACTCTAGTTGGCACAAGAAGCATGGAATTGTCCTTTAATGTTCAACACATAAATTATCAATCCCCACTTCCGGCCAATTAAACCCTTCCACTGAAAGTGTTTCCATTTGATGCCTGCTGTATCTCGTTTTGTCAAATAAAGAGTCTGATTCCTAACTACCAGTACTTTTCTCCTGTGACTTCATTCACGCAACAACATTTGGTGTCCATCTTGCGACCCATCATGTGTCCAGCAATCTTAGCAGTCTAAGGGGGTGAGTATTTTTCAAAATAAACATAGATATAGAAGTCTACAGCACATTACAAGCCCTTTGGCCCACAATGTTGTGACGACCATGTAACCTACTCTAGAAACTGCCTAGAGTTTCCATACCGCATATCCCTCTATTTTTCTAAGCTCTAAGTCTCTTAAAAGACCCTATAGTATCCGCCTCTACCACCACAGCTGGCAGTGCATTCCATGCACCTACCACTCTGTGTGAAAAACGTACCTCTGACATCCCTCTTGTACCTACTTCCAAGCACCTTAAAACTATGCCCCTCATGATAGCCATTTCAGCCCTGGGAAAATGCCTCTGGCTGTCCACATGATCAATGCATCTGATCATCCTATACACCTCTATCAGGTCACCACTCATCCTCCGTCATTCCAAGGAGAAAAGCACAAGTTCACTCATCTTTTATCAAAGGCATGTTCTCCAATCCAGGCAACTTCCTTGTAAATGTCCTCTGCACTCTTTCTATAGCATCCATATTCTTCCTGCAGTCAGGTGACCAGAACTGAACACAGTAGTCCAAGTGGGGTCTAACTAAAGTTTTACATAGCTTTAACATTACCTCACAGCTCTTGAACTCAATCCCATAGTTGATGAAAGCCATCACACCATACACCTTCTTAACAACACAGTCAATCTGTGCAGTAGCTTTGAGTGTCCTATAGACACGGACCCCAAGTTCTCGCTGATCCTCCACACTGCCAAGGGTTTTACCATTATCATATTCTTTCTTCAAATTTGTGTCATCAGAAAACTTACTAACCCACCCTTCTACTTCCTCATCCAGGTCATTTATAAAAAATCACCAAGAGGATGGGTTCCTTGCAGAACACCACTGGTCACCATCCTCCATGCAGAATAGGAACCATCTACAACCACCCTTTGCCTTCTGTGGGCAAGCCATTTCTGGATCCACAAAGCAAGGTCTCCTTGGATCCCATGCCTCCTTCCTTTCTGAATGAGCCTTGCATGGGGTACCTTATCAAATGCCTTACTGAAATCCATATACATTACATCTACTGCTCTACCTGTATCAATGTGTTTTGCTACATCCTCAAAGAATTCAAACAGGCTCGTAAGGCACAACCTGCCCTTGACAAAGCCATGTTGACTATCACTAATCAGAAGGCATTGCTCTTGGGATTACAGGACCACACAAGCTTCACCACGACAAGGTGACAATCCACTCTACAGTTTTAAGTATGTGCCATTTAACTTGTATGTATCATTTATATTTTGCGCAGTGTGGGAAATAGTGTGGAGATATTTCAGGGACAGGTTACCCAGATATATCAGTCAGGATGGCACCTATTGAGGTCAGGCAGCATCAGGTCAAGAACCCTGATGACCTGAGCCAATCCTTGACTCTGATTACAACCATTCATAAGCCCCTCACCCCCAGGGAGAAACAAAGCATTTTGTCAGAGTTGCCCTCACTTAAAGTCATATGTGGGGATTCAGAATTCTGGTGCAAGCTTGAGGAAATGGTTGAAATTAACTAGATGTACCCTAAAAATATACACGTGTTGGTAAGAGCGAAGTGCCTGAGGAATATATGGGGCAGTATGGCCCAGGGGGAGAAGGATAGTACATGGGGAACTTCTGGGAATGCCTGCAGTGAAGAAAGATATCACTGTTTTAAAGGAGCAGTGAATGGGGGAAAGTGAGCATAACTGGAGAATGATAATAACAGTGATTTAAAGAGCTGATGAAACAGCCATGGACATGGATTATGCAGAGTGTAAATATTGAACCAATGAGGAGTATTCAGGGTTAGATAATCCAGGGAGGGATGACCCAGTATTCCAGAAAATGGTGATGACCATAGGGCCATAAGACATAGGAGCAGAAATAGGCCATTCTGCCCATCGAGTCTGCTCTACCAATCCATCATGGCTGATTCCAGATCCCACTCAACCACATACATCCACATTCTCACTGTATCCTTTGATGCCCTGACCGATCAGGAAACTATCAACTTCCGCCTTAAATATACCCACAGACTTGGCATCCACTGCAGTCTGTGCCGAGCATTCAATAGATTCACTACCCTGGCTAAAAAAAATCCTCCTTATCTCTCTACTAAAAGGTCACCCCTTAACTTCGAGTCTGTGCCCTCTAGATCTGGATACCCCCACCATAGGAAATATCCTCTCCACATCCATCCTTTTAAAATTTGGTAGGTTTCTATGAGATCCACCCCCTCCCCCACATTCTTCTAAATTCCAGTGAGTACAGGCCCAAAGCTGTCAAATGCTTTTCATATGTTAACTCCTTCATTCCCAGAATCATCCTCGTGAACTTCCTCTGGACTCTCTCCAATGATAACACATTCCTTCTGAGATATGGGGCCCAAAACTGTTGACAATACACCAAGTGTGGCCTGAATAATGTCTTATAAGGAAGGTAGCTTCTAATAAGAAATTTGTAGCAAGGCCTGAGCTCAGACCACCAGGAAGTTTTAGATTTAAGGTTAACAGTGGGTTGACCTACTCTGCAATAGTTTCATCAGCCAGTGAGATAGACCAAAGAAAGTGCAAGAGAAAGCATAAGAGGCTATAGTGAATGCAGCTGCTATGAAGTCTCAGTGGGTTTATTTTGTGTGCTAGCAACCAGGGCACCTAGCAAAGGACTGCTGGACCAGGCATACAACAGTAAAAGAGTTGATATGCTACAGCTGTGGTCTATCGGGACATGGTTGGAGGGAGTGTCCAAAAAGGGAGAAGAAAACAGGTGAAAGTCATGGCAGACACACAATCTCTCACCTCATCAGTGCCCTCTTTGTCCAGTCTGACTGCCAATTAGATGATAGTGCTTTTGAAAACTGCTTCTAGGTCAGAAAAAAGATGTGGCAGCAGCTCCCACTGCCAGCGCTAGTGACCTGCGGATGTACACAACAGCATTGTGAGGGGGCAGGCAATGTGATATGTTAGTTGACAAAGAGACTTCAGCATCGATAACTGACCTAACCTTTCCAACAACTGGACAGGTTATTTATAGTACAGGTGTAGGATGAAAAAACAATGAAAGCAGAAAGAAGTGAGTCGCAGATACTCGAAATCGGTGGAGTGCTGCTTCCTGTGTATTAGTCATAGTCATACTTTATTAATCCAGGGGGAAATTGGTTTTCGTTACAGTTGCTCCATAAATAATAACTAGTAATAGAAACATAAATAGTTAAATAGTAATATGTAAATTATGCCAGTAAATTATGAAATAAATCCAGGACCAGCCTATCGGCTCAGGATGTCTGACCCTCCAAGGGAGGAGTTGTAAAGTTTGATGGCCACAGGCAGGATTGACTTCCTATGACGCTCAGTGCTGCATCTCGGTGGACTGAGTCTCTGGCTGAATGTACTCCTGTGCCCACCCAGTACATTATGTAGTGGATGGGAGACATTGTCCAAGATGGCATGCAACTTGGACTGCATTCTCTTTTCATACACCACCGTGAGAGAGTCCAGTTCCATCCCCACAACATCACTGGCCTTATGAATGAGTTTGTTGATTCTGTTGGTGTCTGCCACCCTCAGCCTGCTGCCCCAGCACACAACAGCAAACATGATAGCACTGGCCACCACAGACTCGTAGAACATCCTCAGCATTGTCCGGCAGATGTTAAAGGACCTCAGTCTCCTCAGGAGATAGAGACGGCTCTGGCCCTTCTTGTAGACAGCCTCAGTGTTCTTTGACCATTATTGGGTCTGTCCAAATAATGAGCAATCCTTGGAATAGATATCCTAACGGAAGCAGGGGCCATTATAGATTTGGGAAAGGGAGAAATAATATGGACAAGGCAGGGGCAGTGAACACGTACAACCAACAGAGTACATACCCTGCTGCTCCTCGATCATCAGAGACTGGAGCCAAGATGACTTTGTCAGCAGTTCCCAGCAGTGTGCACTAGACACAAGCAAGATAGTGGTCCAGTAAAGATGAACCCATTTAATATAGAGGGCGGGGCCTTGTATAAACTCCATAAGCAGTATCCTATAAAAACTGGTGCACTGACAGCTGTTCAGGGTGAAGTGATGGAACTAGAACACTAGGGCATACGCAAAGAAATTGCGGCAACTACTAACTCATCAGCAAAGAAGCCCGATCGATCACATTGTTTAACAGTCGTCTACACCGAAACTGCATCACATTGTGGTGAGCCCTGCAACAATCCTGAATGGTCTGAATCTCCAGAACATGAAGTTTTTTCAGTCCTGGATATTGCTAATGGATTTTCTGGACTCCCCTTAGCCCCTGAGTCCAAAGGCGAACTTGCTTTCACCCTAGGTGGGCAGCAGTATACGTGGATCAGACTCCCCTAGGGATTCCACAATAGCCCAACCATTTTTCATAAAGTTATGGCGCAGACTTTGGAAAAGCTTGATCTAACGCCCTACTGGTCAACCATCTTACAAAATGTAGATGATCTACTAACTGCTTTGAAAGATGAAGCAGGTCATTTAGAGATGATAGCCAGTGTTCTAGAGATACTGCAAGATGAGGGGTTTAAAATCAGTCCATGCAAGGGTCAGATAGGTAAGCAAACCATACAGTGCCTAGTCTACACCACTTCCCAGGAGAGGAAGGACATGTCTGATGACAATCAGCTTCATGCCTCACCCAGCTTCTGCTCTAGCCTCCCCATGTTCAGGAGCTCTACGATGATATTAGGTGTAAGGAAGGTAATGGATCCTCACACCATAATTTCAGCATGATTTCACACCAGTGTTCTCAGCACTAGTGGACCTGATGCAGGCCTTGATTAAAGGAGGGAAGCCCTCTCTGGATAAAGGAAGATAGGGACCAGATGAGGAAAAGACCTTTACAGATGTCAAGAAAATCCCAGTCTCTGCACTCTCACTAGGATTACTGGACGCACCTTGCCCCTTTCACCCATACTGCAGTATGGTGGAGCGGCTACAATTCAGTAGTGGTTGAGGGCTATACGGACACAAGAAGGCCAGTGGCATTTTATTCAACAAAACAGACACCCATTGCAGCAGGACTTCCCCACTGCACAGCAGCTCTAGACTGGGCAGTGCAAGTAAACATACCAGTTATAATGATGGGACAACTCATATTGCATACACCTCATGCCATTGTAGAGCTCCTGAACTCGGGGAGGCTGAGAGCAGTCACAGGCAGCAGAAGGTCAGTTTGGGAAACAGTTCTCATCCTCAAACACAGGAATGAATCCCAGGAGCACCATCCTAACAGAGGGGGAAGGCACATGAGGTCCAGATGGAAATAGAGCAGGAGTAAGATGTCAGTGTGCAGGCAACTCCACTGGAAGAGGAAGCAGAGGAAATTTTATAGATGGGTCTCGGAGGTACATAGACAGGAAGCCATGGACAGGGTGAACCATAGTGAAGGAAACAGGTGAAGAATTATCTTCAGGAGCACTGCCAGGGGCTTGCTCAGCTCAGGTGATAGAACTGGTGGCCCTGATCGAAGCACTGTTCTGCAGTAAAGGAAGATGAGTAAATATATATACATAGACAGCCAGAATTCCTTTGGGGTGGTGCATGATTATCTGATGACAGGGGCACGATGAGGATTTGTAACCTCAACAGGGGCAGGGTTTCAACACGGGCACCTTATACAACAACTGAGTTGGCCAGCAGGGGTAGCAGTAATTAAAGTAAAAGTTCACCAGAAAGGGGAGAGTAAGGAGCCGAAAGGAAATGAGTGGACAAACATCAGTGTGAAGAAGGCAGCAGAGGAACATGAGACAAATGAAATTGCAATATGCTAGGAGAAACTATGGAAACCAATTTAGTAAAACTATATGAAGAGGTAGAGACAGAAGGGAAGGAGAGATGGAGGAGAAAGGGAGCAAAGGAGGGACCAGATGACAGCTGGACCCATGGGGAGAACAGAGTCGCGGTGGCCCCACCATGTATTAGGCAGATACTACTGAAGTTATATCATGGGATGATGCATCAGAGAAGGCAGAGCGTGATCACAACCTTCCGACAGGACTGGTGGTGGCCAGGGATGGACGGGGATGTTGAGAAATTCTGCTGCTATTGTATCATTTGTGCCCAGCGTTCCCCTGGTGAGGACATACGTAGGGCTGCCAAACCAGCCATGACCAAGGGGACCGTAGGAAATCATCCAGATGGACTTAGAAGAATGCAGCGGGATTTCATTGATACCTACCGAATCCTGAAAGGACTAGGGTGGATGTGGAGAGGGTGTTTCCTAAGGTGGGCGTATCCAAAACTGGAGAGCACAACCTCAAAATTGAAGGGTGACCCTTTACAACAGAGGTAAGGAGGAATTTTTTTAGCCAGAGAGTAGTAAATATGTGGAATGCTCTGCCACAGACTGCGGTGGAGGCCAAGTCCATGTGTATATTTAAGGCGGAAGTTGATTTTTCCCTGATGGATCAAGGCATCATAGCGAGAAACCAGGTGTATGGGAATGAGTGGGATTTGGGCTCAGCCATAATAGAATGGCGGAGCAGACTCGATGGACTCAATGGCTTCATTCTGCTCCTATGTCTTATGGTCTTATGGACTTCACGGAGTCCCTGCCAAACAGCAGGGTAAAAAGCTACCATCTAGTAATAATGGATCACTTCGCCTGGTGGGTGAAGGATTTCCCAATGAGAGACTGTACCACCAGCACTGCTGCACAGATTCCAGTTCAGGAAATCCTCCCAAGGTGGAAACCCCAGTCCAGATGGACTCAGATCAGGGAGCTCCTTTTACAGGGAAAGTGAGGAAGGAAATGTGCAGAATGCTAGAGATTCGACAATAATTCCACATACCCTACCACCCTCAGGGTTCAGGAATGGTAGAAAGGATAAACTGAACAATAAAGAATGCTTTAGGCAAAGCTATAACTGAGACGGGAAAAACGTGGGTTAATGTTTTATCAGGAATCCTGATGAGATTGTGAGCAACCCCAAACCATATACTTGGTCTCAGGTCCTACGAATTCTTGATAAAGTGAGCAATGCGACTCCCTTATGGGGTAATTACAACTTGTGGTGAGCCTGGGGCTGACAGAAATAAAATGACACAGTATGTGAAAGACCTTTGTAACCATCTTGTGAAACCAAGAAGTGTTGAAGGACCGAGCAAAACAACAGCAACACATTGCTGAATAGAGAGAGCAGAAGGGAAAGGAGATAGTCAGGTGACCAAGTCATGGTGAAGGTGCTGCCTGAAAGGGCAGGGTATGCTCCCAGATGGATAGGACCGCAGACGATTCTTCTAACAAGTGACACTTGTGTCTCTATGCAGACTCAGTGAGGCAGCCAGTGGCAACACTGGACTCCGGTTAAACTGCACAACTCACCTTCTTATTGCTTTCACAGACAGAGCAAGGGATCAAGTGTACCCAGTAAGCATGTAATTACAGAGAACCTGAGAGATGAACACCAGCCGGCCACACCAGACCTGACGATATTTAATTGAAACACATCTACAGCAAACAAGAAGGCAGAAGACATCGAGAGTGTGGCAGAAACACATGACATGCATGGTAAAGTATAATGGTAATGGTATTCTGTAATGAAGCCTAGTTCCTGAAGTTAGATGTTTAGGTGAATAGCATAGATTAGAAAGGATATTGGAGAAAATAGATGGGGAGGAATTTAAGGTTCCACAGCTTCAATGGCATGGCAGATTGAGAAAGATCACACACAACATCTCAAGGCAGTCACCTCCAGCTTGAATGGTGGAGTGAATACAAGTGACCTGGCCTCTTTCAGCGGTTGGGGCCTGTGATCGACTGGAAGGGGAGTTACCAGGGAGAAGTCCTTGGAGTCATTCAAAAGGAGATGACAACAACCCTTGCCTGTACATCAATAAGAAGGCCTGTGAGCCTAATGTATTTACCTTGCTCATATCCCTGGAAGGAAAGAGTTTTAGCTACCAGAAGATGAAGGGGTGAAGAGAAAGAATGTGATTAAGCTGCAGCCACCCAGCAGGGAAAGAGCCAACAGACATACGGATGAAGCCACATTGCAAAAGACCTGCTGTTCCGACCTCTGAAACAACCTCACTACTTAGCATATCGTGGGTACCCATTAAGGATGATAAGGTAGATGTAGATGCACATAAAGTAATTAGGGAGGAGTGGGGGAATTCTGGGGCAAGGGATTTCAGTAGATCCCTGTTTGAGTAGATCCTCCTTAAAGTTTGCCTTTCCTGGTACTAACTTATTTTCCTGTAGGGCCAAGAGGAGAGACTGTTAGACCGATTTTTGGGTTTAGCCACCAATCCTCGAATCTGAATATTCTGTAGATTGTAGATTTAATGTAAAATGCAGTCTGAACGATAGGTTCCTAAAAGCCTTGAATCGCAGGCCAGACCATTCTGATTAAAATTCATTTAGATATCTATGGTTGCAAATTGGGAGGTGTAAAGCTTGTGTGTAGTTCCAAAGAAAACATTGTGGATGCATTGCAAATATGGAATTGTCCTTTGATTTTGTAGCACATAAGATACCGAGACACATATTGGGCCAGCCAGACCTTTCCACCAAAAGTATTTCCATATGATGCCTGCTGTATCTTGTTTTCATGAATAAAAAGGCTGCTTCATAACTACCAGTACTTTTCTCCGGTAACTTCATTCATGCAACAACAGGATGGGGTCATCTGTCTTGTAAAGACACTGCCCCAGAAGAAGTCGATGGCAAACCACTTCTGTGGAAAAATTTGCCAAGTATAATCATGGTCATGGAAAGACATTGATTGCTTACATCACATGACATGACACATAACAAACGAATGATGAATAAGTGCAATAGTGGGCTGAATGGCCTGTTTCTCTCGACTCTTAGATTGATCTTGGAGTTTTTTTAAAAATCAACAGAACTTTTATGCCAAAGGATCTGCAATGTGCTATATGTTCTGTTCTAAATATTCCTAAAAAAGAAAGTTCGTAATTTAAGTGGCAATGTTGATCCCCTATAGATGCTCACTTTTCTTCTTTTAAAAATGTCAGTAGACTCATAAATTGATGTTACTGACAGAGATCAGAGCAAGAGTTAAATGGAAGCCAAACTGGAAAACCAGCCAGCAGTCTAATCCTGATATTTTTTAATCATGCTCGTATTTCTTCTAACATTCTTGAGAGGGCTATGATTTCTCCAAGGTAGGCATTCATTGTATCCTTCAGCTGTCTCTGGTCCATTATTAGGAGTTGTTGACTACGTCTACTTCTTATAAAATGTATGAAACGATTAACTACCTGTGAGCCATCTTCTAGAATGATTCACGATGAATAGAAAATCCTCAAGGGCCCTCTTGTGTTTGAATTTATTTACATAAAGGGCAGATCTAACATAGGCCTGGTGCTTTACGCTGCTTACACTTGATCTAGTATGGCTCAATCCACTCTCTGTTACAGTGGTGTGATATATTGCCATTTAGTTGTGCCTAAAACCAAGCAGCCAGATTAACACAGAGAGAAAAAAAAGACTAGATTTAAGATCCTACCTCTAGACTCATTGCTAAAAATTCTCTGGTAGTCATAATTATTGAAGAATTGGTCAGGAATGAAAGTAACATAGAACATATAAAATATAACTAGAATTGGAATTGGTTTATTCTTATCACATGTAGAGTGAAAAGCTTGTTTTGTTCAAATCAATTCATTGCACAGGTTATTGAGGTAGTACAAGGTAAAACAATCACAGAATGCAGAACGAAGTCTAATGGTTACAAAGAAAGTGCATTGCAGGTAGACAGCAGGGTGCAAGATCACAACAGGGTAGATTGTCAGGTGGTCAAGAGCTCATCTTATGGTACCAGGGTGTCATTCACAGGTAGCCTGGACAGCAAGAATACCTACAGTATGTTCATCTACTGTTTATTGATTACAACATTCAACATTATTATCTCCTTAGTACTAATCAAAAGCTTCAAAACCTTGTTGATGACCATGAACAAATGAACACCCCCTTACCTTTTGCTCTCTTTTTGCACAACATACTTATTTTTAATATATTTATTACTGTAGCTTATTGCAAATATTTGTGTATTGCATTTTACTCCTGCCACAAAACAAGACAATTCATGATGTCAGTATGTCCGCGATAGTAAACCTCATTTTAATTCTGCATTGTGCATCATCACATTATTATTTCAGTTTCTAGTATCTGTGAGAGCACCAGTGGAAGCGATTAA
The DNA here is from genome assembly GCF_030028105.1 of Mobula birostris. Classification (NCBI taxonomy): domain Eukaryota; kingdom Metazoa; phylum Chordata; class Chondrichthyes; order Myliobatiformes; family Myliobatidae; genus Mobula; species Mobula birostris. The sequence goes on from NC_092374.1 coordinate 153,014,214, forward strand.
TTATGAAGGTCATAAATAAGGAATTTTAGACAAGAGAGAACAGATGGCAACAGCATTCTACACAATAAATGTTATGCTAGGGTTCTATCTGTTTGCCTGGTGGATACCGAGAGGGGAATATTGCCAGTGTTCTCACCATCGATGAGAATTTTTCCAATGTCCTGACCAATGCCAAGAATTTTCCCAGTGCCTTGATCAATGCTGGAAATATTCCCAGTGCTCTATCCAAAACCAAAAGCACTCCTAGTGCCTTGGTTAATGCAAGGAATTCTCCCAGTACCCTAGGATATGTTAACATATCATTTGGTGAAATGAAAGTTGGTATATTTGTAGTTACCGAGGAAGACTGTCAAAGGATGGGTCAAGGTATACATCAGTTGGAAATTTAAGTTGAAATACAACAGATGATGTTTTAACTGGTCAAATGTGAGGTGTTGCATTTTGGTAGAATGAATTCAAGAGGAACATATATAGTAAGTTCGAGCATTAATATACAAAGGGATTTTGGGAGGCAAATCGATAGCTGTCTGAAAGAAGTAATGCAAGTGAAATAGGATGGTAAAGAAGGGATTCAGTATTGAGTCATTTAGGCACTCAGTACAGAAACAAGCCCATTAGTCCAACTAGTCCAGACCAACCATGATTCCCCATCCAAACTTGTCCCATTTGCCAGTTTTTGGCCTTTAACCTTCTGAGCCTTTCCAATCCACATACTTGCCTAACTGTCTTTCGAAAGTTGTTATTGTACCAGTCTCAACCATTTCATCCTTTCTGGTTGGGTGAGACTAGAACTAGAGGTTGTATGCTTAGGGTAGAAGGTGAAATATTTAAGAGGAAACTGAGGTGGAGCTTCTTCACTCAGAGGGTGGTACAAGTGAGGAATGAGCTTCTAGTGGATGTGGTGGACATGGGTATGATTGTAACATGTTTTTAAAAGTTTGTACAGGTACATGGTTGAGAGGAGTATGGAGAACTATGATCTGGATGCAGGTAGATGGGATGAGGCAGATAATCGGGTAAGAATGGACTATATGGTTGAAAGGCCTGTCTCTGTGTTGTAGTGCCCTATAAGATAGAGTCATCTGGCAGCTCAATCCACTTAACTCTGCGTAAATTTGCACATCAAATTCCTCTTAATTCTTTCTCTTCCCATCTTAAACCAATCCACCCCAGTCTTAATACCCTAATGCTGGGGAAATGACTGGGTGCATTCACCCCGTCTATGCCTCTCATGATTTTATACAAATCTATAAGATCCCCTCTCATGTGTTCTAGGAAATAAAGTCCCAGCCTTATATCTCCTTATATCTCAGTCCCTCAAGTTCTGGCAGCATCCTTGAAAATCTTTTCTGAACCAGTAAAGAAACATCTTTCCTATAGCAGGAGACCATAACTGAGCACTATAACACTATAACTGTGACCCCAGCAGTGCCACGTACAAATGCATCATGATCTCACAAATCTATTCTCATTGCCTTGATTTATTAAGGCTAGCATACCAAAACCCTTCTTCACCGATTTGTCTCCATTTTCAGGAAGCCACTTATTAGTATTTGTCCTTCTGTTCTACAAAACTCTCAGAGTTCTGTTATTCCCAGTGAAAATCCTAGCTAGATTTGACCTTCTAAAATATAACAGCTTGCACTTATCTGAATTGCATTTCATTTGCCATGTACTCAGATGATCAAGATACCCCTGTAATCTTTGACATCATTTTTCATTGTCCACGAAACCACCTATTATAATATTGATAAGCTTACTCACCATGGCTTGTACATTCCTATCCAAATTGTTGATATAGATGACAAACAGCAATAGAGTCAGCCCTGAATCCTTAAGCACACTACTAGTCACAAGGCTCAACCATTTGGAGTATTGTGTACTATCTGATCACTGCGCTATAGGAAGAATGTGGACGCCTTGAAGTAAGTGTTGTGACTGTGATCAAGATCACCAGAGAGACACTGGAGCTGGTGATAAAGAGGTCTCTACTTGTCACAATATGCGGGCATTCTCTTGGGGACACTCTCGGTAGAGGCTCACAAACCCAAAGGTACCTTTAAGATCAAAGGTAGGTGATTCAATACAATTTCAATACTTACAATGACATAGCTTACATCGATAATTTGGGTTGGCAAATGATTCCTTTGAATTACATAGTGGAAGCACGTTGTAATTGATAAGACACATTTGAAGGTCCAAGCACATTTAGGAGAAACTAATTAACACAAATATTCTAAAACATTTCAACGACAGAGCTAGGCACCGAAAATTAATGTTGACAGTGCTGTCACTGAGTACACAAAAACTGTTGATTGCCTGTACCCATGACCATGTTTGATATGTTGATGACAACATCCATCCGGTCTGCCAGCTTGCACTCAAGTCACAAAGGTGTAAATAATTAAGCCACGTTATCTGGTTTACTTACTTACTGCTCATTATGCCACTGGTTTTTGGGGCAGCATCGAAGGTACTCCATCTCTCTCTGTCCTTGACCCATTTGGTCTTGGTCATGGCAGTATTCAGGGCTTCCTTCTTTGCGCCAATAGCTTCCGTTCTGTCTTCACTACTTTCAGCCATTCAAGTCTTGGTTAGATATTCAGGAATGCCATCACAGACGGATGTAGAAGCATCTACACATAGAAGATGTAGATGCTCAATATAAATTGCTGTTTCTGTAACAGTTTTGTTTGACTCTTCAGGGTTGTTAGAGTTGAACCTTGAATCTGGAAGACTGGTGGACTACTCTTGGTCTGGCCTCCACCCTTTAACCTGTTTGGCAGGGGTGACCCTTCCAAGAACCAAAGCATGAAGCCTTGATTCCAGCCAACATTGCAATCTGTGGCATTGAGGTATACAAGCCTCCAAACCATGACAAGGTTGTGGTCCTCTTGGTGGGTTGCTTGGTTTAATGCAAGCCAATTAAAACAACCCTATTGTTTTACTGTTTGGCTCTTAGTCTGTGGAGCAGCCTGCACTCACAACTTCAATGTACTGCTTGCAATTTACAAGAAAAAACTGAAGGCTAATTGCAAGCTTCCTGAACTTATTTACATTTACAATAAACCTGGTTTTGTTTTGAATTCATATTTATTTTGATTGTATTTTTTTCTGCAACTTCGAGGCTGAAGGGTGATCTGATAATGTAACATGATCGAGTTCTCGATGGGGAACAGCAGATAGAATGTTTTTATCTGGGTGGAATTTTTGAACGCCAAAAGTGTATTGTGAAGGTTAGGGGTGCTAACATATGATGTGGTTGCATAATTATGTATGCTATTCACGTACTCCTTAAATATAACCCGAAATAAATTATGTAATCAAACAAAGAATGCTGATCTATCCTAGGCCACCAGAGAAAGCTTTGAGCCAATGCTTTCAATTTAACCATGCCTCCAACACTTTAATTCTCAGTTTGGAATGGACAACTGTCTCCACAAAAGGCAACTCCCGACAGGGGCAAGTTCACCCAATGGTCCAGCCTATTGGGTTGCCACGTAGACCTGAGACAGTATGAGGACTTTTCTGGTTTCTTTTTGGATCATTTCTGAAATTCCCCTTTTGTAAGTTTTTTAAGTATTTCCTTTCCTAAAGGTTAACGGAACAATCTATCAGCATTTCCATGATTGGTCATCCTCTTGAGTTTGATCTTGTAATTCTGTCCTCCAAAATACAGAGCTCATTTCTGCATTTGTGCTGCTGCTGATGCTAGTGGAACACCCTTCTGTGGATTGAAAATGGACATTAGTGGTTGATGATCAGTAATGAAGATAAACTCTGTCTAATACAAGCACAGTTTAAATGTTATACACCCCAAACCAGTCTCAAGATCTCTCTGTCAATCTGTGTGTAATCTTTCTCTGCGTTGGAAAGGTAACATAATGAAAAGTCTACGGGGTTTTTACTTCTATCACTCACAACATGTGACATGCCTACAACTATACCGTAAGATGATGCATCATAGGCAAGCTTCTCTGGATGATCTGGGTCATAACGTGTGAGCACAGTGCCTGTCATCATGATTTCATTTGAAAGCCACCTCATACTGCTTTGTCCATTGCCACTTCTTCCAGATCTGTAGTAATGAGTTCCAGGGCTGGAGCACAGTAGCCACATTTGACAAGAACTTGTTATAGTAATTGGCAAATTCTAAAACGACCACAGCAGTAACATACTGTAAGTTTTGGCCTTGAGACGTCCATCACTGCCTGAATTTTCTCAGCACACTTGTGTAAATCTTATGCGGTGATGGTGTGACCACAGTAAGTGATGCTTGGTGTAAAGAATTGATGTGTCATTCTCTGAGCCCATAGTTATAATTTTTTTAACATTGTCTTGAGATTTTGGAGATGGTCCTTGTCATCCTCAATGGTAACAATGATATTATCCAGGTAACACTGAGTGCCTGGGCAACTTTGCAGCACCTGGTACATAGCTTTCTGCCAGAGTGAGGGTGCAGACGGTACTCAAAAAAATAAGCCTATTCGAGCGATGTATACTCCCTTTGTGAGGGTTGAGGTGAAAAATAATTTGGACTCTTCTCCCACTTCCATTAGTTCTCAGCTAAGTCCACTTTTTTGACATGTTTCCCTCCAGAAAGGTTTGCAAAGGTATCCACTATTCTGCACAGAGGGTATTGAATTACTTTCAGTACTGGGTTGATGGTGACTTTAAGATCACCACAGGTCTTGACAGACCCATCTTTCTTGGCTACTGGGTCCACTGGTGTTGCCCTTTGGCTCTTGGCTCTTCAGCCACCATGCGATCTAGTGCACTAGATATTTCAACTTGGATGGTATATGGAATCGGATAGGCTTTGTAAAACTTGGGTGTGGCATTTTCATTTTAACACACTCTTAATCTTGACAAGTTTGACTTTTCCAATGCTATCCTTGAACATTGTTGTGGCATCTTCCAGTACTTACCTTAAATCACTTTCAGTTGATCCTATTGCAGGAAATGTGGCATGCAGATGCTGGATGGATGGATTTCTAATCAACTTGTACTTGTCTCGGCCAAAGACGGCCTCACTGGACTGGACTACCTGTTTTTTGCACATACAAGCCCAATGCAGCTTTTTGTCATTGTATCTCACTGTTACGAATGTCATTCCCAAATGAATTATCTTTTTCCAATTTCTGTCTTTCAAACTTATTTTGCGGAATGACTGTAACAGCTAAGCCAGTGTCCAATTCCATTTTAATTAACTTGCCGATTACTTCTGGTGTCCCGAAACATCGACTGCACCTCTTCCTAGAGATGCTGCCTGGCCTGCTGCATTCACCAGCAACTTTTATGTGCGTTGCTTGAAATTCCAGCATCTGCAGATTTCCTCGTGTTTGCATATGCTGGCCTCGTTAGTTTTCACATTATAAACCTCAATGATACCCAGGCTGGAGTCAATCTCATCATTATCAGATTTTTCTTCAACACCATGCAGATTAGTTCTCTTTTTGAAACTGCAACTTGACTTTTTTTAAATCTTTTTTCTCCTCCCTGTGTAGTCCATTTAATTTTGTCTGTCTTTGTATGTATCCCACTGTGCTGCATTTTCTCCAAGTTTTGCCTTTAAATCTGCATTGGTCTGGTATATGTGAGCTTCTGCCACAATGATAACACAATTCATTCAGCCAGGCAGATTTCTGTTTAGACAATGCAATGGCTGATCTCCAAAGCTGCAGTAACTTCAACTGCTCTTTTAAATGTGAATTGTGCTTCAGTTAGGAGCTGCTTTTAAATGCTTTCTTGTAAGATTCTACAAACTAAGCCATCTTAACTAAGCGAGGGGACCCCACATACCCCTCATATAAAGTCTTCTCCCTCCTGCCATCTGGAAAAAGGCACTGAAGCTTTCGGGCTGTCACGACCAGACTATGTAACAGTTTCTTCCCCCAAGCCATCAGACTCCTCAATACCCACAGTCTGGACTGACACCAACCTACTGCCCTCTACTGTGCCTACTGTCTTGTTTATTATTTATTATTATTTGTTGTAGTGCCTGCACCGTTTTGTGCACTTTATGCAGTCCTGGATAGGTCTGTGGTCTAGTGTAGTTTTTGTGCTTTTTCTTATGTAATTCAGCGTAGTTTTTGTATTGTTTCATGTAGCACCATGGTCCTGGAAAAGGTTGTCTCATTTTTACTATGTTTTGTACCAGCAGTTATGGTTGAAATGACAATAAAAGTGACTTGACTTGACTTGACTTGACTTGACTTTTAGTGCTTTATTAAGCTTTATTAACTGAACTGGTAATGCTCAGAAAATTTTCTTCAATTCAGCCACCTAAGCTGAAATAGACTCCCTTTCCTTTTTATTCCACTTATGAAAGCTAAAGTATTGTGCGATCAACAATGGTTTCAATTTTAAATATTCCTACATTAATTTCATGATCACAGCAAAGCTCATTTCAGTTGGTTTGGTTGGAACTGTCAAACTTCTAAGCAAACTGTATGCCTTTCCACCTATTACACTCAGTAACACTGGCACTCACTTTTCGTTGGTTATTTCATTTCCTTCAAAATACTTCTCAGTTCATTCAGTATACATCATACAGTTATGTTTTGTGCAGTCAAACACATCTACCTTGTCAATGTAGCCAGCCATTTCAATTTTTTATTTATTTACTATTATTATCACCCAACTCTCACTAATTATGAACCCATGAATTTCACCCATTTTCTGTATTTTTTTAGAAGTTGAATGTCTCTCTCCCCTTCTGAAGAAAAATGTGCTGTTTTTCAGCAGGTAGGTAATTGTCTTGGGTTCATTTTAAAGCTACCTGGCTGCCACTGTTATATTTATAACTCCAGAAACTAATTGAATGAAAAATATGGGAGCTCGGAATACTTGAGTGCTTAGTTTTTCTTTACTGAGGTGCTCATATACTATATGATGTAGTGACGTAAAGGCCATTGTCTCCCACACCATCACCGGCTTTATCCACTCAGGGGATCTCCCATCCACTGCTACCAACCTTATAGTTCCCACACCACGCACTTCCCGTTTCTACCTCCTACCCAAGATCCACAAGCCTGCCTGTCCTGGCTGACCCATTGTCTCAGCTTGCTCCTGCCCCACTGAACTCATTTCTGCACACCTCGACACGGTTTTATCCTCCCTTGTTCAATCCCTTCCTACCTATGTATGTGACACTTCTCACGCTATGAAACTTCTCGATGATTTAAAATTCCCTGGCTCCCACCACTTTATTTTCACCATGGATGTCCAATCCCTACATACTTCCATCCCCCATCAGGAAGGTCTCAAAGCTCTCCGCTTCTTTTTGGATTCTAACCAGTTCCCCTCTACCACCACTGTGCCCCGTCTAGCGGAATTAGTCCTTACTCTTAATAATTTCTCCTTTGGCTCCTCCCTCTTCCTCCAAACTAAAGGTGTAACCATGGGCACCCGTATGTGTCCCAGCTACGCCTGCCTTTTCATTGGCTTTGTGGAACAATCCATGTTCCAAACTTATTCTGGTATCTGTCCCCCTCTTTTCCTTCACTACATCCATGACTGCATTGGCGCTGCTTCCTGCACGCATGCTGAGCTCGTTGACTTCATTAACTTTGCCTCCAACTTTCACCCTGCCCTCAAGTTTACCTGGTCCTTTTCCAATACCTCCCTCCCCTATCTAGACTTTTCTGTCTCTGTCTCTGGAGACAGCTTATCTACTGATGTCTACTATCAGCCTACTGATTCTCACAGCTATATGGACTATTCCTCTTCTCACCCTGTCTCTTGCAAAAATGCTATCCCCTTCTTGCAATTCCTCTGTCTCCGCTGCATCTGCTCTCAGGATGAGGCTTTTCATTCCAGGATGAGGGAGATGTCCTCCTTTTTTAAAGAAAGGGGCTTCCCTTCCTCCACTATCAACTCTGCTCTCAAACGCATCTCCCCCATTTCACACACATCTGCTCTCACTCCACCCTCCTGCCACCCCACTAGGAATAGGGCTCTCCTTGTCCTCATCTACCATGCCACCAGCCTCCGGGTCCAGCATATAATTCTCCGTAACTTCCGCCACCTCCAACGGGATCCCACCACTAAGCACATCTTTCCCTCCACCCCCTGCTTTCCACAGGGATCGCTCCTTACGCAACTCCCTTATCCATTCGTCCCCCCCCATCCCCCCCCCCCACCACCGATCTCCCTCCTGGCACTTATCTTTGTAAGCGGAACAAGTGCTACACATGCCCTTACACTTCCTCCCTCACCACCATTCAGGGCCCCAGACAGTCGTTCCAGGTGAGGCGACACTTCAGCTGTGAGTCGGCTGGGGTAATATACTGCGGCCGGTGCTCCCGATGTGGACTTCTGTACATTGGCGAGACCCGACGCAGACTGGGAGATCATTTCGCTGAACACCTACGCTCTGTCCACCAGAGAAAGCAGGATCTCCCAGTGGCCACACATTTTAATTCCATGTTCCATTCCCCTTCTGATATGTCTATCCACGGCCTCCTCTACTGTAAAGATGAAGCCACACTCAGGTTGGAGGAACAACACCTTATATCCCGTCTGGGTAACCTCCAACCTGATGGCATAACATTGACTTCTCAAACTTCTGCTAATGCCCTCCTCCCCCTCATACCCCACCCATTATTTATTTATATACAAACATTCTTTTTCTCTCTCTCTCTCCTTTTTCTCCCTCTGTCCCTCTCACTATACCCCTTGCCCATCCTCTGGGTTTCCCCCCCCCGCCTTTCTTTCTCCCTAGGCCTCCCGTCCCATGATCCTCTCATATCCCTTTTGCCTATCAACTGTCCAGCTCTTGGATCCATCCCTCCTCCTCCTGTCTTCTCCTATCATTTCAGATCTCCCCCTCCCCATCCCACTTTCAAATCTCTTACTAGCTTTTCTTTCAGTTAATCCTGACGAAGGGTTTCGGCCCAAAACGTCGAATGTACCTTTTCTTCGAGATACTGCCTGGCCTGCTGCATTCACTAGCAACTTTTATGTGTGTTGCTTGAAATTCCAGCATCTGCAGAATTCCTAGTGTTTACGTAATGATGTATGCTTTTCACGTACTTCTTACATATACTTCCTTATTTACTGTCTGGTACATTGCTGGTGTTTAGGGCAGCAACGAAAGTCCTCCATCTCTGGTTGTGCTCAGGGCTTCCTTTATCATGTTAGTAACGCACTCTTGGTTTTCAGTACTGTCAGTCATGCAAGTCCTGGGTAAAGACACAGAAATACCATCACACTCAGATGTAGAAGGATTCTTCATTGCTGTTTCTGTTACAATTTTGTTTTAACAGTCAGTGTTGTTAGTCCTGAGCTGAACCCCCAAACCTGGAGGACCACTAGACCACTTTTAGGCTGTCCTCTACCCTTTGACCTATTTGGCATGTGTAACCCTACCAAGAGCCAAAGCATAAAGCCCTTTCTCCAGCTGACATAGCTCTCCTGGTCACTGAGTGCCGCAAGCCTCCAAAGCATGATAAGGTGTCGTCCTCTTGAATCTTCTTACATAAAACATGTAAAGAAGTATGTAAAGAAGCAAAGCATATTTAATCAAAGACGAAGGGTCTCGGCCCGAAACGTCGACTGTACCTCTTCCTAGAGATGCTGCCTGGCCTGCTGCGTTCACCAGCAACTTTATGTGTGTTGCTTTAATCAAAGAATATATTTACAATATTACTCAAATATTACTGAAATGTTAAATACCCTAGAGGACAATTTAAAAGAGATTTGCAAATCAAATCTTTGTAGAGAGACCGGTATTTGCCTGGAAAGAGCTGCTATGGGAGTTAGTTGAAGTAGATTTGATAGCAGCTTTTAAGAGGCATTTAGACAAGCACATGAACAGGCAGGAATAGAGGAAAATGGATCATGTGCAGGCAGATGGGATTAGTCTGATTGGCATCTTGGTCAGCAAATTTATGTTGGGCTGAAAGGCTTGCTCCTGGTCTATACAGTTCTCTGATTATGGAACAGGCTAGAAGAGTCATTTAGGCTAGTGAGTAGTACATAAATAATCCCACTGCTGATGTTTCTGCATGTTTCTAGAATTCAAAGAGAAGATGTATTGCTGCAATACAAATATTTCCAAAGGTAGGTCAATTTTGTCAAGAATATGTAATCAGTTGTTAGCCTGGCATTTCAGCTAATAATTAATAATCAGTTAAAAGTGACTGAGTGTCATGGAAAATCATATTGATAACACAGCCATGTTCAATGTCACTGAAGAGATGTCCTTATAGAGAGTATTAAAATTTGCAGCTGTTCATTTTAAAGGAATAATAAAGAAACAATTTAGTCCATTTTGCAGAAGTTATTCTTGCATGACAACATGTGGAACTTAAAAGTTCAAAGCTGCAAAATCTTTCATATTTCCAATTTCAATAGTTTAATCTGATTTTTGCAAAAAAAATTCAAATGTTAGCAGCATGGTCTGAGTATAACATACTGAGTTAATAATGCAAAAGTGTGAATGATATTATTAGCAAATATCCTTAACTCATGTTTAAATTTCATAAACAATTATCTACAAACATAGATAATAGTTAACAAATCCATATTACTTGACATAGTCAAATATAAACAAGAAATAACTGGCAGTTTAAGTGTTAAGGAATAAAACTGATCTAATTTTTAATTGATCTAATTGATAAAATTGATTGGAATCACTACAAAAAATACTAACAAATTTACAGCATAAATGCTGTCAAATTCACAGCTATTTGAATTGTGTCTGGCATCTTTCTATAGAAAGAAAATTAGGGAATGTCATAATGCATTATTGTTCCTACTGTTAAACTTCACTGACTAATTGTAACAAACTCATATTTGTAAAGCCGAGAATTTAAATTTCCTTTTGACTAATAGTGCTTAGTCTACAACTAAATAATAAGTGTACATTGTATTAACACACACAATATGCTGAAATGCAGCAGGTCAATGTCTCAGTCTGAGATCTTTAATCAGAAGAGGACAGAAGCCAGAATAAAAGGAAAGGAGTGGGGGTAGTGGAGGGGGTAGGGAAGGCAGGTAGCAGAAGACCAGGAGCTGACAGGCAATAGATGAATCCAAGTGATGGGGGAAAGAAAAGATAGTGGAGACGTAGGGAGAAAAAAGAATAACGTGTGATGCTAGGAGGTGATACAAGGGAAGGCAAAGGGCTGAAGAAGGAATCAGATAGGAGAGGACTGTGGAGCATGGAATAAAAGGAAGGAAGTGGAGAACTAGAAGGTGAAGGTGATAGGCAAGTTCTGAGGACAAAAGTTGGGAAAGAGAAGGGGTCATGGGTCCACGGGGATAAGAGGAACAGAAGCGAGGGTGAGGAGAGTGGAGTGATTTCCGGAGTCTAGAGAAATTGGTCTTCGTGCTGTCAGGTTAGAGACACCAAGAGAGACGATGAGGAGTTGCTCCTTCAGTCAGTGGAGTGGAGGGGTTCATGGACAGACATGTCTGTGTGGGAATGGGAAGTTGAGTTAAAATGGTAGCCACTGGGATTTCCTGAATATTACAGTGGAAATCGATGAAGAGATCCCCCAATCTGCATTGGGTCTTACCAATATAGTGGAGGCTGCACCAGGAGAACCAGATATAATTGTTGCAATTTCATTTTTGAATTTTGGTTCAATTGACCTCTACAGACCTGAAGCAAAGTGGAACACATAGTCATTACTAGGCATGTTTTTTACTACTTACTGAAAATGAGTAATGTGGAATTTGCAACTAATAAAGCATGTTTTAAACTTATGAAATGAATAATATGTTACAAAGCAATTTCAGATCAATCGGAACTCTGTAGCAGTTCAAACTGTTTATCTGACAAAAGCTGACAATTATGGAATTCCAAAGTCAAAGCAATATTTGTCCAGGTTACTCTACTGACAATAATTAATAATCACAGAAGTCTGCCAACAATCACCACCTTCAGGTACCTCGATAATTTGTGACAGCACGTCAGCTTTCATTGGCTTTATGACTTTGTAACAATCATTCAAAATCAATATTAAGAAAATAAACATCATTTATTTTTTAATAGTTTTCGTTTTGTAGATTGATTTAAATCTATTTGGTGGATTAGAGTGTAGAATTGCTATTTTCTTTTTTTTTGTATTTAACTTTCCAATGCTTGCTTATAATTTTTATATAATCACCTGTATATGTGTTGTTGCTTGGTGAATTTTCAGCAACTGTAGAATAGCTGATTCTGTACTCTTCCAGATGTTTTTTTTCTGCAGCCTGTGTAATGCCACTGAGCCTGATTGCTTCATAGGATATTCCTTATCACTCGAATGTCTTGTTATCTCTCTGGTCTAAGGAAGTTGTTAATATAAGGTGACCACAATTCCTTTCTTTTTTCTTTGTTCATTCTTTGTTCTTGTATCACCTAATAAATGGGCATAATTGTTATGTTTTATTCCTCATTCTTGACATCTCTTCCACAATCACTATCAGCACAGGTGCACCACAAGCCCACCTGCATAGCCCCCCGCTCTACTTGGTTTATTCTTATGACTGTAAGGCTATGTACAGCTCCAATGCTATATTTAAGTTTGCTGACAACACTACTGTTGTTGGCCAAGTCAAAGGTGGCGATGAATCAGAATATAGGAGGGAGATTGAAAATCTGGCTGATTGGTGCCACAACAACAAATTCTCAAGCAACGTCAGCAAAACCAAAGAGTTGATTATTGACTACAGGAAGAGGAAACCAGAGGTCCATGAGCCATGATCCTAGTAAATAAGAGGTGGAGAGTGTTAGTAACTTTGAATTCCTTGGTTCAGGAATAACCTTCAACCTTCAGATTCCTGAACCAGTGTTTAACTTTACTCAACTCAATACTGAACTGATTCCACAACTTATGGACTCACTTTCAAGGTCCTTACAACAAATATTCTCAGTATTATTTATTTATGTGTTTATTATTTATTTATTTTATAAGTATTTTGCATTTGCACAGTTTGTCATCTTTTGCACACTATGGTTTGTCAGTCTTTGTTGTGTGTAGCTTTTTCATTGATTCTACTATGTTTCTTTGTTCTACTGTCTACACCTGCAAGAAAATGAATTGCAGGATAGTAAATGGTGAACTATACATATTTTGACAATAAATTTAATTTGAACTTTGAATTTTGGAATCTCTGACCAGCTCCTGGATCACAACATCACCAGGTCTAACAACTCTATTAAAAAACAACTGATACATAACAATGCTCTTCCTCTATTCCCCACTCTTCCCCCTGTTTCTCCTCCTCCTTCCCTTTCTCCTAAGGTCCACTCTCCTCTCCTATCAGATTCCATCTCCTCCAGCCCTTTACTTTTCCCACCCACTTGGCTTCACCTGTCTCCTTCCAGCTAGCCTGCTTCCCCTACCCCCACCTTTTTGTTGTGGCCCCTTCCTTCAGAGTCTCAATGAAGAATCTCGGCCTGGAACGTCGACTGTTTATTCATTACCATAGATGCTGCCTGATCTTCTGAGTTCCTGCAGCTTTTTGTGGCTGTTGCTTTGGATTTCCAGCATCTGCTGACTTTCACGTGTTTATGATATTTAAAAAACATTAACATGTGGTGAAATAGTTAAAGGCTACTCATTACATTTAGTTTTCTGAATAGGGTTTGTGACCTTGTTAGGACATCACTGCTCTTGGTATAGCACAGAAATTTGGACATTAAAACCATCTGATTCACTTCTCCAACAAGCCGTTACACTGATATTGGATGGCGGTCAGGGACGCTGGCATCCGACATTGAATATATCTCAGACTTGCCTGCTTAATTGTGTGCATGAAGAAATCTGAGATATCCTGAGGAACACATGCCTGATGGCTGATTGTTTCTCTCAGAGCTTCCTCTCTCTGTCTAAGGATTTGGCCCGTTGTTCAAAATTGCCAGAAATATCTTAACCATAATGTCCATGACATGTTTTATAGATGTTGGGATGGAAGGTATTTTATTTTAGCAGGTATGTTATGTAGGACCAGATGTTAATATCCTTTATTTGCACCCCTGAGACATGCTGCCTGGGCTCTGTGGGGTGGTCAAGTGAGTGGTGGCACCTTCTGGGTTACTGACTACCGTTTTCAGCAGCTCTGGAGAGGTCTTTGACTGCTTGTCGGTGTGTCTTCCCTCGTACACCCAACTCCCAGCATAGCCTTGATGTTGATGTTGATGTTGATGTGGCTACAAATCCTCTGTACTCCTGATCATGGTTTGGCGTGTGTGTGTGTGTGTGTGTGTGTGTGTGTGTGTGTGTGTGTGTGTGTGTGTGTGTGTGTACGCGCGCCTTTTCTTTTAATTGCTGTATTGCATGAAAAAGCCAGATTTTGTATGGCTCTAATCCAATAATTGTGCTTACTTTCATACAGCTGACAATTTAGACAAGCCTTTAAAACTGATTGGAAAACTTGACACGGAATCCAAATACCAATTAAATGTCACGCAATGTCAGGAAGACCACACAGTTAGCAACACTCTACAAACAAACATTGGAGCCCCTTTAGTTCTCACTCCAACAGCTAAAACAGACCCCCTGAAGATTCATTTGTGTTAGGAGCTGATAACAAAATAAAACGTGACCCCTGGCATGTGTTCTTGCAACAGAGGCGCAGAAATGCTGGAGAAATGGCTGCCCCTATGGAGCACAGGGAACACAACAGTGATTCTCAGCTTCAGACTCCAACCCTCACTTCCCAATGAGTGTGGTGTGTGTGCAAAGGCTGAAACTTTTTAGTTAACTTGAAGCTACTTCCCACAAGGGTCCAGTAATAAACAAACATCTTGCTCTTTTTTTTCTCACCCAAAAAAAAATCTTGCTCCTTTTTTTCCCTCATTCCCAAATTCATGCATTGCTATATTTTCTGAAATGGTGCAAAGATTCCAAACATAAGAATGGATAAATATTGAAAGCTCAGTTTAAAAAAGACACTCATATCTTTTAGCTCAGAATGAGATCAGTACATGCAGAGGTGAAAATGGTAAAGCCGGAGATGGTGCACAGACTGTTTCTAATGTATTCGAGCCTCAAACCTGTTTACCCTCCTTTTCAAACTTAAGACGACTGCCTGCTTCAATGAAAATAGATCCCAATTTAGCATCACATGCACAGACACAGAAAGCTACACACATACATTTGATGCACTCACACACACGTGTGCACTCATGCTGAAAATGCAGTCTGTAAGTGATATCAAAGAATGCCAACTAAGGGACCTTAGCAGAGCATCTCACAATCAATCTCTCATAACTTACACGACAATCATCTTTCTCCATTATGTTTCATAATAGGGGAACCCACATGAATTGACTTTACCCTATCAGATCTTCTCTTCCAAGATACAAAGATTAGCACAATATCACGTTAACTCTAAAGTCAGCTATTTTATCTGAGGTGTTAGCTTGCAAAATATATGGACTAATGCCACCATTGCTGCATTCAGAAATATTAAACACACTGAGATGGTATGGTATAATTATAAGGTCTAAATATTAATTATTCAAATCTTTTCCTTTTAAGTGAATCAATGGAAAGGTATATCCTACTGGAAGGTACTGTTTCCTTATCAAAGCTGACGTGCGGGGGGGGGGTGTAGGTTGTGGTTAATGTTTGATGCTGTTTTAGTCCTCATTGCTGTGCATTCCACCAATACTTTGGTTTGTAATAAAGGGCATTTCTTAAAGCTACTATAGCAAAGAAGCTCAAACTACTTTGTGCTCCTGGATCACAGAATACATCAGCTTCAGACTTTATTATTATAATATTTGAATTCTCAGATCAAGAACTGTCCAGTTTGATAAAACGAGCTCTGAATATAATAACCCATACAGGGAGCTTGCAGAGATTTGCTCAACCTACTTTCAGGTTTACTTTATCAAACCCTTATTGAAAATAGTTGGAATGATGAAATTCCAGAAGTAGAATGTCAAAAATTATCTTTATAAAGCACATTATAGAAACTATAGCAACACACACAAAAAGCTGGAGGAACTCAGCAGGTCATCTGTGGAAATGAATAAACATTCAACATTTTGGGCCGAGACACTTCATCAGGACTGAAATAGAAATTATACCCTTCAGCTGGAAAAAAATTATATTTTCCGTGGCCACTTTATTAGATACCTCCTAATTACCTAATAAACTGAGCACTGTGCGTATGTTCATGGTCTTCTGTTGCTGTAGCCTATCCACTTCAAAGTTCGATGTGTTGTATATTCCAAGATGCTCTTCTGCACTACATGCATAATAATAATATGTGGTTATTTGAGTTATTTCTGCCTCCCTGTCAGCTTGAAACAGTCTGGCTATTCTTCTCTGACCTCTCTCATTAAAAAGGCATTTTCATCTATAGAACTGCCGCTTTCTGGATTTTTTTTTTGTTGTTTTTCATTCCATTCTCTCTGAACTCTATTTTATGTTGTATATAAAAATCCCTGGAGATCAGCAATTTCTGAGCTGCTCAAACCACTCCATTTGGCACTACTATCAGCTATGGTTAAAGTCACTTAATCACATTTCTTCACCATTCTGATGCTTGATCTGAAAAACAACTGAACCTCTTGACCATGTCTGTATGCTTTTATGCATTGAGTTTCTGTCACGTGATTGGCTGATTAGATAGTTGCATTAATGAGCAGGAGTACAGGTGTACCTAATAAAATCACCACTGAATGCACTTTAAATGCAACCATATTGGATAAAATATTGTGTATCCAATGATAATACAACAAAAATCTGTTCAGGTCGGCTTTGTGGAGGGTTATCTGTGCTTTACTCTGAATAAAGTCACAGCTCCTTGAAGAAATGCTCATGAAAAACTTGGCATATCTGACAATTTCTTTACAGTTTTGCTGGAATAATAATGTATTTTAACCAAAAAGCACAAGCGTTTTATTCATTGATTACTTAGGGGGGAATCTGGGCTTCAGACATGTGCTGCTGTTCACTACCAGTACTTAGTTGTCCATGAAAAGCTGACTGATGGTGAGCTCACTTTGTGAACTGCTGCAGTTCCTCAGATGAAGCTCCCACATTGCAATTGGAGCAATTGGATAAGAAATGCCACGATGTATCCCAAGTGACAATGAAGGAACACTGATATATTTCTGAGTCAGCATGGTGCACAACTGAACCCTCAGGTGATGGTGTTTCCATGCACTCAAGGTCCTTGCCCTCCATGTCCTCTTTAGTACAGAGGTTACAGACTTGAGATATTCTGCTAACGTCAGCAAGGATAAGTGCAGTGCATTTTGCAGGTTGCAAATACCTTAAACACTCTGCACTTGTGATAGAGGAAATGGAAGGAAAGTCATTGAGGATGGTTGATGAGGTACCAATGAAGCAAGTTGCAATGGGATGAATGATGGTGTTGAGCATCATGAATGTTGATAAAACTGTACTTATCCAGGCAAGTAGAGATTATTCCATCAGCACTTGACATGTGCCTTGCTTGTGAAAAGTGTTTAATACATCAAGATGTGAGTCACTTCCTTAAGGATCCCTAAACCTCCAACTTACAATTGAAGCAATTGTATTTCTGTGATTAATCCATGTTAGTTCCTGCTCAATGGTGACTGCCAGATTTTCATGGTGGGAAATTCTGTGATGATACCATCACTGAAAGTTAAGGATAGGTGGTCAGTAATTCTCTTCCTCAAGACAGATACCTGAAATATTTTGTCACAAATATTTTGCTACTTATTAACTCAAGCCTGAATGTTGTCTCAGTCAAGCTGCATGCAGGCACGGATTGCCTCATTTGCTAAGGAATTGCAAAGAGAATCGGATGTTGTACAACCATTAGCAAACATCATTACATCTGACCTTATGATAGGAAGAAGATCTTTGATAAAGCAACTGTATATGGTTGGATCTAAGAACCTGCCGTGATGATTTGGAAGCTGTTACCATTGAAGTTCTACTTCTTTGTTTCTTTGTTGTCTGTGATAATGGTTTAGACTTAAAAACATAGGGGTCATGTTAAAGAAAGTTTCTTTGATCCTGTACTTAACAGAGAGGAAAGTGGTTTTGGACTTAAAGAGGATATTGATGATCTTGATAGCCTGACTGAGAAATAGCAAATGGAATTTAATTTATTTAATTCTCCTTCTATAACTAAATTTTCTACAATTAAATGTTCTTTTATAATATTTTATTTTAAACATTGTTTTTTATCATTCTTTGTTTATATATAGCTTTTAGTAACATTCATTGAATATCCTTTTTGTCCTTGTGTTAAAAAAAAAGTTGCTGTTTTGCTATGCCTGCAGGAAAATGAATCCAAAGGTACATAGAAACAGTAGGGCATTGAAGAGTACGATAAAACAAAAGGATCTAGGAATGCATGTCTATAATTTGTTGAAAGTGGTTTCTCAGGTAGATACAGCTTTTGGCACATTGGCCTTCGTAAATCAAAGTATTGAGTACAGGAGATGGGATGTTATGTTGAAGTTGTATAAGACATTAGTGAGGCCTAATTTGAAGTATTGTGTGCAGTTTTGTTAATAAAGTTGAAAGAGTACAGCGAAAACTTACAAGGTTGTTGCGGAGTCTGGATGTCCTGAGGAAAGATCCAATAGGTTAGGATTTGATTTGGTTGTAAGTAGAAGATTGAGAGGAGATTTGATAGAGGAATACAGAATTAAGAGGGATATAGATAGGGTAAATGCAAGCATGTATTTTCCACTGAGGTCGGATGAGACTACAAACAGAGGTCATGAGTTAAAGGTGTAAGGTAAAAGTTTAAGGGAAACATGAGTGGAAACTTCTTCACTTAGAGGGTCATGAGAGTGTGGAATGAGCTGCCAGTGCAAGTGGTACATGCAAGCGTAATTGCAACATTTAAGAGAAGTTTGGATGTACATGCATGGTAGGGGTTTGGAGGGCAATGGTTCTGGTGCAGGTCAATGGAAGGAGGCATTTTAAATAGTTTGACATGTACTAGATGGGCCAATGTATCTGTTTCTGTGCTGTATTTTTCTATGACTACATACGTATTTTGATAATAAATTTACTTTGAGCTTGCAACAGATCTTGTAACAAAACTTTATGATCACAGGTGACTACAATGTCCAATTCTGAATAACATTTTGAAGCATTTTTTTGCATTTCAATGAAACCTCAATGGCCACTTTATTAGGTACCTCCTGTACTTAATAAATTGACGACTGAGTGCATGTTGTTGGTCTTCTGCTGCTGCAGCCTATCCACCTCAAGCTTCAATGTATTGTATGTTCAGAGATGCTCTTCTGCACACCACTGTTGTGATAGGTGGTTACTTGAGTTATAGTCACTTTCCTGTCAGTTTGAACCAATCCGGCCATTCTCCTCTGACCTTTCTGATTAAATAAGCATCTTCGCATACCGAAGTGCTGCTCACTGGATGCTTTTTTCTTGTTGTTCACACAATTCTCTACAAACTCTAGAGACTGTTGTGTGTGAAAATCCTACAAGATGAGCAGTTTTTAAGATACTCAAGCTAAACCGTGTGGCACCAACAATCATTCCACTGTCAAAGTCACTTAATCACATTTCTTTCCCATTCTGATGTCTGGTCTGAGTGACAAATGAGCATCTTGACAATGAACTCACCATAGATTTTAACTAATGGACAGGCTGCAAGGAACAAAAGTAAGTATGTTACTTAAAATTTCTTCTTAAATCTTTACTGAATGCCTTGAAGAATTAGTTTGTGTTTTTTCCTGCCCCTAACCTCAACCCACTAATCCTCTGACCAATTGCTTTAAATTGATGCTCCTGCCTATTGACACTTCTATTAAAAAGAAATAAGGTCTTTCTATTTACATGTCTAGACGTCTTGATTAAATTTCCTCTAACTTTTTTTTTCCAAAGGAAACAAATCCAGTTTAGCCAATATCTCCTCAAAAATAAAACTGTTCTGGCCAAATTGTTGATTATCTTATCTGCTCCATCTTTGGTGCTGTCATGTCCTTCCTGCCATATTATCAGTAGACTAGTGGCTCGAGATACAACACTTCCTTAGCATGGCGCACAGAGAATGAACTTTAGGGAGCTTCATGTACATACACAGAGAGCTGAAGCACATTTAATATGTAGGCTTTCAATGAAATTCCACGGTGAAGCTCATGAAAACATTATTATACACAATAGAATTTCTAGACCGACTTTCATAATATATTGCTGTAGATGTCAGATCATCAGATAATCTGATAAACATATTTTGAAGGTGTGTTGGTTTGTCGAATGTAGTGCAGCCAATAAATCAATAGAACCAGTTCAGTTAAGCATGGATGAGATTGTATAATACTTGTAAAATTGTATATAATTTATGTTTACAAATCAACTCTTCTCAGGTTTCCAGATGGGTACAGGTATCAACTATAAATGATATTTCAGTGAGGAACTCTGCCACCTTCGTACTTGAAGAAAAACCTGGGAAGTGTTTATTCCTCATATATGCTAGGAAAGCACTAGATCCTTTCTCAATTTATGTTCAATTTATATTTTTTCTTGTGAATGCTGCTCATGTGTTTCTATACACCTACAATGCTGCTGCAAGTGATTTTTCCATTGCCCCTGTGCATACAAACACTTGTATATGTGACAATGAGCTCAACTTTGACCTGAAATTTTGTGAATTACTGTGCAAACATGGAACGTAGGCCAAAATAGCAAAGGAAAAGGCCCTTCAGATCATGATGTACCTACTATAATGCAGTTTAAACTCATCACATCTGCCCGCACATGATCTATATCCCTCTATTCTATTCTTATTCATGTGCCTGTACAAGTACCTCTTAAACATTATTGTCTCCCATTTCCCCCAAGTACCTCATACTAAGCATCTACTAATGATTTATTGTAGACCAATAAGTTGCACAAAGACTCAGATTAAGGTCATTCAAAGTCACACCAAGTTCTCTTTGACATATCCTTAAGAGATAGGGAAAAACGTTATATAATTGCAAACCCTTACACAGCATAATTCATATGAGCTTATAGTAAATTCAAGGAGTAACAGTGAACTTAATATCTATTTCCACAAATTTACAAATGGTAGATGTTGTTGAAGACCAAGTTCAGCCTTCTTGCTTTGCAGCATCCTTGCTAAGCTCAGAGAGTAGTTACATGCTAGCTAAACAGACAGTCCTTCTCAAAACTCCATTACTGATGAAGACAGCATCATATATCTGATCTGTGTTCGCACAGTCATTTCAAAATCCAGTCAACAATGCTTGGACCTGTTCATATTGTGTTGAGACTGTAGCCATGATACTTGATTCTGCAGTTCTCTGGTGCTTACACGTGTAACCTCAGGATAGTTTTGTCAGTCTTATTCCGTATGATGATCTTGCCGAAGGCTTGTGGTGAACAGATGCCAATGGAGAGGCTGTAAGGAACAAACGTAAGTATTAGCTGATACAAATTTGTTCTTA
The DNA here is from genome assembly GCF_030028105.1 of Mobula birostris. Classification (NCBI taxonomy): domain Eukaryota; kingdom Metazoa; phylum Chordata; class Chondrichthyes; order Myliobatiformes; family Myliobatidae; genus Mobula; species Mobula birostris. The sequence goes on from NC_092374.1 coordinate 153,035,590, forward strand.
ATTCTTTACTAATTTTCATAGTTTTTGAGTGTTCATAGTTTTGCAGAAACTGTTAAACTCTTATTTTTAAGTTTTTTGATATTTCTGAACACCAGAATGCTATTCTATCATAGTTTTATTTTGCATTTCTGTGTGTATGCATTCTCATGGCCCAGCAACCAAAGGTCAAAGTACATTTATGTCACCATATACAAAAATGCCATTCATTTTCTTGTGGGCAGACTCAGCCAACCTACAGAATAGTAACCAGGATCCATGAAAGATCAATTAGAAATGCAAAAGACAACATACTGTGCAAATGCAAATAGTAATAAATGAGCACAGGAGATAATGAGAAAAAATGCCCTTGAAAGTGAAATAATTGATTGTTGGAACATTTCAATGATGGACAAGTGAAGTTGAGTGTAGTTATCCTCTTTTATTCAAGAGCCTGGCGGCTGAGAGGTAGTAACTGTTCTTGAACCTGGTGATGTGAGTCCTAAGGCTCTTGTACCTTCTACCCAATGGCAGCAGCAACAAAACAGCCTGCCCTGGATGGGGAGGATTGCGGATGATGGCTGCTGCTTCCCTACAGCAGCGTTTCAGGTAGATATTGTCAATGGATGGGAGGGCTTTACCAGTGGTGTACTGGGCCAAATCCACTACTTTTTGGAGGATTTTCCGTTCAAAGGCATTGCTGTTTCCATGCCAGACTGTGATACAGCCAGTCAATATATTCTCCACTACACATCTATTGATGTTTGTCAAAGTTTTGGAGGTTATGCTGAATCCACTAAATGGGATTCATGTCTAAAAAAATCCTGTCAGACGGCTTTCCAACTTTGCCAACAAAGAACAAGCCAGGGCCTAGGTAAGGTATCTGTGGGTGTAGCGAGCAGATAATTGATGAACGTGGTCAACTAGAGTCTACTAGGGAGCTTGAATCTTGCAGTTTTGAGGCAATGGATTCCTAAAAAATGTTGGTTGGTTAACAAAATCCTATCATTAGCAGTTTACCCAAATATGTAGTAAATTATGAAGGAAAATTACAACTGTACTGATAGAAATAGGAATGTATTTTGAAAAATCCCGGTCACACTGAAAGGTTGCCACATCACTTTTAGCTTTCTTTTTCTTGAATTTTATAGCACCAGTCGTTGACTATTGGCTGTGCCTAATTGTTACTTACCTCACTATGGTATGTTATGATAGTTTAATTCAGGTACAACATACACTGTGAACGCTGGGCCCTGGGAGCGTTGCAGAACGGAGAGACCTGCAAATACAAGCACATGGTTCACTGACAGTGAAAATGAAATGCAGGTAATGGGGTGGTGAAGAAGGCTTTTTGTATCCTGGCCTCCATAATTGAGGGCACTGAGTATAAAAGTTCGGAGGTCCTAATTCTGTGTAATTCTTGTGAGGCTGCACTTGGAGTATAGTGATCAGTTCCGGTTGCCCCCGTTGGAAACCACTGTCTTTAAAATAATGCTTTTTATAAGATTTATACTTTTTAACAAACTCATGTATTTCACACTCAGTGCCAGAAAGCAGTCTAGCAGCTAAACTAACGGTTTATCACCTTTCTTATTTTTCATTGGCTAAGCATTAGCACATTACCTACGTGATGTAATTGTTCTAATTATGCAGCCTATTAACTATTCCATCCTACCTAAAAAATATTCCTTTTCTTGTAAAAATGATAGATTTTTCAGAGGTGCCATCTTGGCTTCTTTGTTCCTCTGTCTATACACCTCTTAGCATCATTTCTCAGCTCTTTATTTAGTTTGCTTAATATTTTTATGCTTGTCTGTACACTAAAATAAACTAAAATCTCGGAATCAAGACTGCTCGTCATTCCTGACTCCCAGAAGAACCTTAAGGATCCGAAAATAAACAAAGTCCCCAACAACTCGCTGTAGAGGAGATGCTACCAGTACTTGAGAAATTGAGTTATCCGGAACGGTGGACAGGTTAGAGCTTTGTTCCTTTGAGCGGAGGAGACTGAGAGGTGATCTTATTGAGATATATAAAATCATGAAGGGCACTCAGTCTTTCTCCCAGAGTTGGGAGATCAGGAGCTAGAGAGCATAGGTTTAAGGTGAGGGGGAGAAATTTAATAAGAACTTGAGGAACAACTATTTGACACAAAGGGTGGCATTTGAGTGGAATAAGCTGCCAGATGAAGTTGCTGAGGCATGATCAATAACATTTAAAAGACTGTTGGACAGGGACGTAGATAAGAAAGACTGAGAAGTTATGGCCAAATGGTGGCAAATGGAGCTAGCGAGGATGGGGCGTCTTGGTCGGCTTGAACTAGATGGGCTGAAGGGCTTGTTTTCATGCTGTATAACTATAAATTCTAATTCTCAGTGAAAGAAGAAAGTCCATTTTTGATAGAAAAAGTCTCCCAAAGTAATCATTTCAACATATTTAAAATGACAGTCTGTGCAGCTTAGAAAACTGAATCTAAAATTTTACTCCGACACTAAATTATAATTAACCCTATAAAAGAGAAATTTCTTCAGGTGTGAACATTCACAGAATTATAAAATTTAAAAGCTTTTCACTCTGTGTTGAGCATTACTCAAACACATCAAAGCACAAATCAATATAAGGGCAAGTTTTACAAACCTTTTGCTGGCCGGATTTAGCTGCACTCTGCAAATATGTACATTGGGAATTCTGCTGTGGGTCAGTGTGGCCTGTAGATTTGTTAAAATTAATTGATGGAAATTCCTGTGGCAACTTGACACCAAGGTTCCTGATGTGATCACTGGGAATCAACTTTTCAAGCCTGGACCATGAGTGAATACTCTTACTGCTAACTTCTTCAAGACTTAACACTCATGTATTTTTACTTGGATTCTCATATTACTGAAGGTCACTGAGTGTTATTTTAGCTTCCCGAAGAATACCATTTCGGACATTCTGTTGCCAATTAAAGCTGGCAGTATTAGCATATGAACAGTAAGGCTTTAATGACAAATCTCCTAGACCAATAAAAGCCATTCTTCTGTGCACTGAAGTGGTCTATTGTAGAGCACAGCTTGTTCTTATGACTTGTTTTGACTATTTACAACCATAGCCCGAGGTTATTCAGAGGGCAGCTTGGGGGTGAACTTTACCTTCACCCAAGGGTAACCCCTATACCAGCAACCTCTGCTACCACCAAGCAAAACTTGCCATCAGATAAAATGACTGAGGAAAACAGAAAATCATTTCCAATAAAAAATGAAATGTTAAAGCCACTTTGAGATTCTTGAAATTTATTATCAAATTTTGTTTGGAGACTTTGTCAGCAAGAATCAACAAAAATACAATACAGTATATGGTGTATAGCAGAGTGGTGGTACTGTGATATTTGTCAGATTCTCTTCTGTGAAATATCTCATATGTGCTTTTGCTTTTTAGATGCTTTTGCCAGTACTTGAAGTTTTAATTTAGAACACAGGTCTGCAGATGCTGGTTATCCAAAGCCCACATAAACAAAATGCTGGAGGAACACAGCAGGTCAGGCAGCGTCTATGGAAATGAAAAAACAGTTAACGTTTCGGGCCTAGACCTTTCTTCTGGTCCAGCATTTTGTGTGAGTTGCTTTTAATTTAGAATTTCCCATTTATTTTTATGGCAGGAAGCTGACACCTTCAGGCCTTTTTTTTCCCTCTTGTGTTACGAGCCCTTTTCTTCTCGCATGGGGAAAAGACAAACGCTAAAATTCTGCCTTCCAGCATCTCACTGTTGGTTCTTCCAACAAATGAGGCCAGCATGCTGGGGCTACATTTACTACAATAATACAGGAACCTCACATTAAGTGTGAAATACTGGTTTTATACTCTGCCCAATATCAATTGCATTGTCCTTCCCTGGGGAGTAAAAGCAGATAGGGTGTAATGCTAATCATACATCCAGTCATCTTCAATATTTTTTTAAGGAAGGGCTAGACTAGAGTTGTCCCCAAAAAGAATGATTTTTTTTTCAGGACTTTGCTGATACCTTCCTCTAGCATCAGTTGTGATTCGAAATCCAACAGAGATCGTAACATTTTAAAATATACATGCAGTGCTTCATTTCATAAATACATCTTGCATCCCAATCTGTAAATATTTTAATCCCTAGCTTTTTTATTAATGTGTTGTGAGATATTTTGGGTTAAATATCCCATAGTGCCAGAAATGAGGAGTGAGAGATGCTAAAGATAGTTTTTGCAGACCTGGGGGATTTCTTCCAGTTCACCCGTGAAAACGTTTACATCTCCTGTTCTCATGTTTCCTTTTCACTTTTCAAGGTGGCTGGGGTCCTGGTCGGAGTCCATGTTCTAAAGCTACGCTCAAACTACGTTCTTGGAATTTGCTGAGCCGGCTGTGTTTCATGATCTCAGGGAGTGGCTTGGAAGGCGTGCGCCTTCGGGGTGTGGCCCTCTGAACGACTCGATTCCTTGCCGATGTCGCCGACTGAAGCTTCGTGGGAAATGGAACATCGAGACCGTGGGTGCAGCTGTCAGAGGCTTCTGCACTCAAGTGATCTCTCACTCTCTTTGCTTCGATTGTGGCAGAGAGTCTGGTGGTTCTTGAGTCAGGGGAACTTGAATAAGTGACACTGCAGATTGAGTCTGTGATGAGAAATGCAAATGCAAAGTCAGCATTCATTTCAAAAGACTAGAATATAATAGCAAGGATGTAATGTTGAGACTTTATAAAGCGCTGGTGAGGCCTCATTTGGAGTTTGTGAGCAGTTTTGGGCCCCTCATCTTTGAAAGGCTGTGTTGAAACTGGAGTGGGCTCAAAGGATTTTCACGAAAATTATTCCAGGATTGAATGCCTTGTCATAAGAACGGCATTTGATTGCTCTGGGCCTGTATTCACTAGAAATCAGAAGAGTGAGGGGTGACCTTACTGAAATGTATTGAATGGTGAAAGGCCTTGATAGAATGGATCTGGAGAGGATGTTCCTTATGGTGGAACAGTCTAAGACCAGAGGACACACACTCAGGATAGAGGGATGTCCTTTCAGAATGGGAATGAGGAGGAATTTCTTCAGCCAGAGAGTGGTGAAACTGTGAAATTCTTTGCCACAGGCAGCTGTGGAGACCAAATATTTACGTACATTTAAGGCAGAAATTGATAGATTCCTGATTGGTCAGGGCATGAAGGGATATGGGGAGAAGGCTGGAGATTGGGACTGAGAGGAAAATCAGATCAGCCATGATGAAATTGCAGAGCAGATATGATGAACCAAATGGCCCGATTCTGCTCTTTTATCTTATGGACATATGGTCTTATGGACTCTAGGTTATGGTATCTGAGGACTTGTTATTTCTTACACGGTGGTTGGTGGAGCAGCTGATGCTTCTGTTGGAGCAAGAGGATGGGAGGGAGAGGGGAGGGCTGATGCTATTACTGCTGCTTTTGCATGGGAGGGGGAGCTTTTGGGCTCTAACTTTTCCTTTTATTTATTCTTTGTTTGGTTTCTCCCTGTTTTATGGATGTCTAAAAAGAGTAAGGAGTAGACATTCGCAGATATTAAGTTGAAATATTGAACTATTGAAGTGTGCAAAAGTATCAGAGTGCTGAGAATTTCTGATAATTTCAGATAAGTTCCCTGCACTGATTGTGCTTGAAAACCAGGGGTATCATGTTTTTGGAGCTAGATCTCACCAATTTCCTTCTCATTCTCATTTACAAAACAACCCTGACAAAGTGATAAACACCTTACTGTCAATTCAGAAGAGTGGCCAGTTGCTATGTTATGTTTCAATCCAATATGGTTAATCACCACAGCATTAAACAGCTTTCAGCTATAAGCAGTGGTGCAGAAATGTTCAGTAGAGCAATCGATGTGTAGACATGTTACAAGATAGTGAAGATCTTGACAACTACAGCCAGATCTTGTGCCTGTGTAAGTCATCTTTGACATTCTAAAAGGTACACTGTGGGACCTCAAATTTGAAGTACACCTACAGCTTTTTCACTCTTATGACGGTGATATCTTCCCAAGATTCAAACACATTTAAAGGTTTTCATAAATCAAATTTTGCCTCTGATGTTCTATTTTTTTCATGAAATGCCCACCCCACAATCCTATGCCTATTCTAACACAAACCTATATCTCTCCACGAGGATGGCTTCAGCTGTCTGAGTTAAATATTTCAGAATTCCACTTGAAAATCTTCATGACTCAACAACTGACACTTAAATTTCTACTTAAAATCTCTCACATCAGTTTTTGGTCACTCTTTCCAACACCTCCATCACTGACTCATTGAATAGTGCTATATTTTTTTCCTATGCAAATACTCTATCTAAATGGAAATTGCTGTTGTTAATCATTTAGGCTGCCTAAGATTTAAATCAACTGTATGTGAACAATAGGAAACTGAAATCATGATAGAAAATAGGGATTAAATGTGTCATATCAAGTGTTTCGTTACAAATGAGTTCCCATTTGATGGCTCAGTGATACAGGTAGCAGAGCTGCATCCTCACAGATCCAGTGACCTGGCCCAAAATGCCGACAGGACTTTTTTCCATAAATGCTGCCTGGCCTGCTGAGTTCTTCCAGCATTTTGTGTGTGATGACTGAGTTCTATACTGACCCCCATTGCTGTCTGGGTGAAGTTGCAAGAACCTCCCAAGATTTCCAGATTCCTTTCCATGTGCCAAGGGATCAACTAATGCAATGGAAAGAGTGGGCAGCTTCTAGTTCCTGGACTCAGCATCCCAGAGGATCTAACCTGAGCCCAAATTGATGCAATCACGATGAAGGCACGCCAGCAGTTATACTTCATTAGCAACTTGAGGTGATTTAGTATGTCAACAAAGAATCTAGAAAAATTTCTGCAGATGTACCACGTTGAGCATTCTGACCCATTGGATCGCCATCTGGAATGGAAGAGCCAATGCACAGAATCAGAAAAAGATGCAGAGGCTTGTAAACTCAGTCAGCATCCATGATGGGCACTGGCCTCTCTACCATCAAAGACATCTTCAAAAAGTGATGCCTCGAGTTGGCATCATCCATCGCGAAGGACCATCACCAACTGGAACACAAGCACAAGGAAATCTGCAGATGCTGGAATTTCAAGCAACACACATAAAAGTTGCTGGTGAACGCAGCAGGCCAGGCAGCATCTATAGGAAGAGGTACAGTCGACATTTCAGGCCAAGACCCTTCATCAGGACTAACTGAAAGAAGAGCTAGTAAATCTCTTTCTAGCTCTTTAATAGCTCTTCTTTCAGTTAGTTCTGACGAAGGGTCTCGGCCCGAAATGTCGACTGTACCTCTTCCTATAGGTGCTGCCTGGCCTGCTGCGTTCACCAGCAACTTCTATGTGTGTTACCATCTGGAACATGCCCTTTTCCCATTACTAACATTAGAGACGAGCTACAGGAGCATGAAGACCCACACTCAGCATTTTAGGAACAGCTTCTTTTCCTTTGCCATCGGATTTCTGAACATTGCATGAACCCATGAATACCACTTCACTATTTTACTCTCTTTCTACACTATTTATTTTTATACATCCTTTGTGTAGCTTACAGTAATCAGTCAGGTTCACCATCACCAGTCATGGTATGTCATGATATTTCTTGTCTTTGCGGTAGCATTACAGTGTAGTACATAACATCAGAAAAAATGTGAATTACAGTAAGTAAAACAGTAATATGAAATAAGTAGTGCGAGAACAGGAATAAACGAAGTAGTGAGGTCACATTCATGGGTTTAATGTCCATTCAGAAATCTGATGGCAGAGGGAAGAAGCTGTTCCTGAATCGCTGAGAGTGTGCCTTCAAGCTTCTGTACCTCCTTGCTGATGGTAGCAATGAGAACAAGGCATGACCTGGGTGATGGGGGTCCTGAATGATGGATGCCACCTTTTTGAGGCATCTCTCCTTAAAAATATCCTGGATGCTATATGTACTGCATTGTACTGCTCCTGCAAAACAACAAATTTCGCAACATACAGTGTGTCAGTGATAATAAGCCTGTATCAGATTCTGATTCTAAATTACAAGTAGTGCCTAAATGACCACTGGAATCTGAGGACTGGGGTATGGGATGAAGGGAGAATGATCATAATTAAGCAGATCATGAAGGGGCATAGGCACACATAAGCAGACAGTCTGCATCTTTGTCCTGGGGTGAAATATCTAATATTAGAAAGCACGTATTTGAACTGGGAAGGACTAAGTTCCAAGGAGATATGCAGGCCAAGTTCTTTTTTACACAGTGAGTGCTGGATGCCTGGAACTGTGGCAAGGGTGGCAGTGCAGGCAAATATGACAGAGAGTTTTTAAAAAATGTTATTACCTATTGAGATACAACGTGGAACAGGCCCTTCTGGCCTTTCATGCCACGCCACCCAGGAATCCCCCAATCTAATCTGTGCCAAATCACGGGACAATTTACAATGACCAATTGACCCGCCTTGGACAGACGGAGGAAACTGGAGCAACGACGGTCATGGGGAGAAGGTACAAACTCCTTGCAGGCAGCAGCAGGAACTGAACTTGGTGGCCTGTACTGTGAAGCATGGTGCTAACCACTCCGCTACCCCGTGGTAGCATAGCTTAGAGGTTCTTAGATAGGCGTATGAGGAACATTGACATTGTTCTGACAGAAAGGGTTAATTTAGTTTGGCACTGAGCTGAAGACCTGTCCCTGTGCTATACTGTTCTAATAAGACAGGATTCGTGTAAATGGGACTTTGATCACTGCCATGACTTGATGGGTTGAGGGGTCGCTTCTGTGCTGTATACTTTATGACATGTTTGGTAATTCACACTTGTTCAAAAAAAGAGCAAAATAAGTCATAGAGGTCAGAATCCACATCTATACGTACATCTCCCAACCTCAGTACAGTTTTTAAACCTACACTGTTAGCTGCAATTACTAAGTATGTGACAGGTTAAGTCAATACTCATGAAATATTTATCTGTGGACTATTCTGCTAATAAATATTGTCTTACAATTTTCTAAAATATTCCTACTCTTACTCCTCACTCAAAATGTTCTTGGTCTGGAAAAGTTCAGTTCATCATTCTCCATCCAAGACTTGCTGGCTTCATTCAGTAGTCCTGCACAATATTAAATATCTAACCCTACATCAGACAGTGCTGCATCTTGCAATATTAAATATCTAACTCTACATCAGACAGTACTGCATCTTGCAGTACAGTTCAGGAAAAGATTGAGTTTTTTACAGGGACACAGACTTCTCTCAAATTCTTCCACTAGCTTCGGCAAATTAAACAAAACAGTTTCTTTCAAAATACTCCGATGATTTTCTGTCAAATTGCTCCTGAACATGGTATAAAATGAGATTTTCCTCATAACTGCTTTAAAACAGTGCTATTCTTCTTTGAAGGTACTTGCTATTACCTTAATTTCTCCGCTGCTTCTTTTTAGTGCTTCCTCAATTTAGCAGCTGCTTTTCCTAATGTCACTAAAGCCCTAAATAGGAACAGCAATAAAGCTCTTTATACCCTTAAAGATGATAAAAGGCAACTACCCTTCTTAATCTGTCTGCCAGGAAACATTGGATAAGCCTTCCATGTGAAAGCTTTATCATTGCCTTTTCCACAGGCAACTTGAACTGATTTTGGAAGCATAACACTCCAAAGCTTGGCTTTATCCCCCATTATTTGTTTGTCATAGAAATGATGCCACAACTAAGTAAAGCTACATTGCAAAGAAACTGCTGCTTGTGTGGTCTCAGTGTACATGTTCACCTCGTAGCAAATGGACTAGAAGAAACAAGGGTCAATTCTTGACCAAATGTGAGTTTGCTTTTCTCAGCCTGGGTGGTAGTTGGGGGGGGGGCTTTACAATTAGCCTCGGCATCTATGGGTTGGAGGATATATATATTTTTTAAATAAACAAAGATTAACAAATAAACACAGGGTAGGCAAGTGGGTGGGTGACAGAGAGATTGCCAAGGTTCGCTTTTCTAATTGCTTTTCAAAAAAATGCCTGTGGGGAAAAGTGTATATCTTTGTGGAATTAGTGAATGTATAAGGTCATCCCATCCGTACTCATTCCCAATGTTTGACAGGAATAGTCAATGAATTGTAGATTTGTTGTGGTACCAAAGAAGGTCTCTCAACTGGTTCAGTCTGTAGATTAATACCATCATCTCTATTCCCTATAAACCTCCAAGTTATGTTTTTTCCTTGAAATGTCAATCAAATTTCGGTCTGAAAGCTCCGTTTGACTTTGTTTCCATCATCTTCACAAGCAGTGAGTTCCACCATCCTAAGGACTCTGGTCAGAAAATAAACACGTTTCCTTGCATCTTTCCAATATTTTGCACCCACCACTTCTAATTTCTCCTCATCAATGAATGATCTGCTAACAGGAAGAGCCTCGCTTTGTTTGCCAGTCATTGCTTGAATCACACGATCAAATCTCCTTTTACCATTCATTGTTCCAAGGTGAATAAACCCAGCTTTTCCAGTCTAACCTTATACCTGAAAATTCTTATTCCTTTTTTTGTATATTGAAAAAGAAAAAAAAAATGCTGGAAATCTGAAATAAAGCATAACTGGTGGTAAAATGTAACATGTCAGCCAGCATGTGCAGAACAGATTAACTTTTCAGTTTACATCAGTAATGTAGTAGATCTTTTCTCTGCCTTCCCTCAGAGTTTCAAATACTACCTAAAGTGTGGTGACTAAAATTGATGCTGTACTTCAGTCATCGCCCAACTCGCAATTTATAACATTTTGATGTAACCTCCCTGTTTTTGTACCGTGTCCCAATATATGAGACCTCGCGTTTCATAGACATTTTTAACTATCCACTCAATATGCTCTGCAATTTCCAGAGATTTATGGACATAGAAAATATTCTTTGTTGACTGCTCTTCCAGCAAAGGATTTCCTGCACACAAACTTGTGGTCAACACACATGGAACACAAGTTAAATGATATTTCCAGTCTATTACCTAAATGAATGAAAAAATGCAAATGCAAACTGTGTTGCGTGTAACTTAAAGTTCATGCCTTTTTCACAATGGTTTTGCAAACTGCATATTTCAGAAAAATAATCAATACATACCAACAGAAACTTCAGGTCATTTTTGTTTACATGGTAGGTCTGATATAGAACAGCTCATTATACCTCCTGCTGGTTTTATATGTACCATAAGTGACAGCTCATTAAATGTGTGTGTCTTTAACAACAAAAAATTATTTGTCAGTCAATCACAGATCAGATGCTATAACATTGATTCATTCATTCTCGTTTAAACTGACTATGCTTACAAGTTTTTAATTGCACAATTAATCCAGAAAAATGCACATAAACATAAATTTCGAAAAAGTAGGGTTGTATTGCATATTTAAATTAACTTTGTGGTAAATACTGCGACAGTTCAATTTCTCTCAGATTCATCAATGTCCTTCCATAGTGATACGATTTATAATGTTGAGCTGAATGAAAAGGATACTTTTATGTTACTTATTACCTAGAAATTAGTAACACAAGATCACAATATTATAATTCTTAATATTCTTAAAACCTTCTATTCTGTTCCAAAAGTTTGTTCCATTAACAGCTATGAATATGAAAAAAAATGAGGCAACAATTAAAAGTAACATAACTCTACACAAATAATGCACTGATATCATGCTATTTATATCAATTTTTAACGATTGCATAGACACACTTCCATTCAGATGCACTGGGGAAATTTACTCTTTTGTAATTATTTGTGTAGCTAACAAGATCACAAAAGAAAACAGCAACATAATATATTTGCACAGAGGTATTTCTAAGTATGTACAAAGAGTTGCAAAAGAAGCTGGGGGTTTCAAACAAAATTTCTATTGATGAGTGTCATAGTCACCTCTGAATGGACAGCTGACATTGGGTTAAGATGATGAAATAGTAAGTTAATATTGAAATGACTACCCCATACAAAAGACTGGAATCAACTAGATCTAAAGTCATGTGGGCAGTTTTAATCTAATTAGTTAGGGATGCATGAGGCAGGAGGTGTATTGGAAGGTATTGAGAATAAGTTCAGAGTGGATGGACTTGTTTGATGTGCAAGATCTTATTTGGTGCCCTCTGTACATCTCAACGTGCTTCATAGTCCATGAAGTACTGCTGAAGTTGTATCATGGAGGAAGCAAGTGGCCCTTTTGTGCGCTGGAAGTTCTCACCATCAGGAATGTGATCACAACTAAGGGAATAAATATCAGGGCAAGGACAACAAGGATAATTCAATCGCTGCTCCTCCAAGCATTGTCATTGTAGCATTTATGTCAACTTTAAAGGACCAACAGGATCATGTGAAACACAGCTTTTCCAATGGTTCTCCCTCCATACTGCACTGAAGGGTCAACCTGGATTTGTCTTCAAGTTTCCGTAGTAATATTTTCACCAAGTGTGTTCCAAAACAAAAACTGGAATTTTGACCAACTAATTCACCATTATGGAGTTATTGATTCTGACACTGAAAACTTGTAGACTGGAAGTGATATGACTGAGATTTTCCTTTAAAAATTAAAATAGGTTAAAGGCACACTTAAACCAAATAGCCAGGAAACAACCACATACCATCACTTTCTCAAAGCATCAACATTTATTTCCTTCCATAGGTGTTACCTTTTGTAATTGCAGAAACTAATTGAAAGAAAAACACAAGGGCTGGGATGTGTGTTTACTTAGTTTTTATTTCCCTTTTTTCAGTGAGACGCTCGCTATGACGTGATGGCATAATTACATATTCTACTCATGTACTTCTTACATATAACCCATAATGAATTATGTAAACAAAGAATGCTTAATCAAATATTTACAATATTACTGAAATATTAAATGCTCTACTTTCCTCCCTGCTTAGCTATAAGCTCCAACTCGACATAGGATGCATCTCAACTTAAATATGTTACATCTTGCTCTCTAGTCATCAAACACACACACACACACACACACACACACACACACACACACCACACCCCAGCACACAGCTTTGAACGGCAAGCTAAACCAGGTGAGGGTAGCCAGCAGCCTCATACCCCGGTAACATAGGGATATGCCTGTCCTAGCATGTGAAGTTAGCTCTGGTGGACTGGACGGATGCTACCTACAGTGAGATCCAATGACTAGGAAAGCAATACTGTAACACTCTGTGAAGAGCAAAGGGTATGACAAGGCCCAGAAGACCTCATGTTCATCCACTGCAACCAGGGAGGATCCAAGTTTGTGACACTTGTTCATACTACTGGACCCGGACTTCTGACTTCAAGAGCAGGGAACTGCCTCAGTGCAATGGCTTTTCCACGTTGAAAAACTCTCCCGCACTGGTTTCCTGTCATTGTTGGACAAGACAGACAACCACCATAAACATCCACAGCATAGTTAAACTTAAATTGTCCAATACAGGCCTAAAGATGTATACGCTGTGATGGATTTCTTACCCTTGTGGGATAATGTCTTTCTTGATAAGGTGGGGGTGGGAGTGGTGGTTTCACCCTGCTTGGCAGGTGAGACGAGGCTGTGAAACAACCTCAGGTTCTGAAGCCTCTTCCGTGGCAGTTGTAAGAGTTGACTTTGGAACTGCAGGAAATGGTTCTGACACCTCTGGAAAATTTTCTTCTCTAACAGTTGAATCTGCTCTCCTCAACTGGTCAAAGTGTCATCTCCAGATGACATCAGATGCAATCTCCACAGAATAGGAGAGTGGTCCAGTTCTGTCCTAAATCTTTCCAAGTACTCACTTCTGATCACTTTTGTGGTCCCTCATCAGGACTTCTTGTCCAGGAGTGAAACAATGAACCTCCTTATTTGAGGAGCCCTCATTTTGTCTCAGCTGTTTGTCCTGCATACTCCAAAGGTGAGTATGAAGGAATAACCCAAGAAAAGCACAGCAGGTGAGTTGTTTTTTGTGGAGTGTGATGTTTGCAATATGCAAAGAGGAATTTGATGAGCTTCTAATTCAGTGTCAGGGTACTATGTTCTGCTGACGTTACTCATAGTGTTTTCTTTAGACTCTGGACAAACAATTCCACCAAGCAATTTGTAGCTGGGTAGTGCATTGTAACATGTCTTATTCTATTCAAATTCATGGATGACTGAAAGTGCACCACAACAAACTGTGGTCCATTGAATCTCAGGTAACCAGACAAAGGTAGGAGCCAAGGCTTACATTTTGACCACGCCTAGATGAGCAGCATGTAGCTCCTTCAACACTTCTGCTCTCAGCTTGGACGTGCAACTCTCAATCTCCACATAAGGCAAACCCCATCAAGGGGAAGTTCATCCCAGCACTGGTGAAAATGGGGGAATTTCTGCTACACGTTCTAGCCATTTTGGTTTGCCACGTAGACCTGAGACAGTGCAGGGTCCTTTCTGGTTTCCTTGTGGATAATCTCTGCTGTAGTAGGGAGAATTTCAATTTACTATAGGGAGGATACATCAAGAGGATTATCCTCTTCTGTAAATTTTTCATGTATTTCCTTTTCCAAGGGTCAATGGGACAATCCATCAACATTCCCATGATTAGTTGTCCTCTTTAGTTTGATGTTGTATTTGTGTCCTCCAAGAAACAGAGACTATTTCTGAATTCATGCTGCTGTTGTAGGTAGAACACCCGTCTGTGGATTTAAAATAGACACTAATGGTTCATGTTCAGTAATGAGAGTAAACTCTCTCCCATACAGGTACTGGTTGAAATGCTTTACACTTCAAATCAGACCTAAGGCCTCTCTGTCAATCTATGTGTAACTTTTCTCTGCAACAGTAAGGGAACCTGATGCAAAGGCTATGGGGTGTTCACTTCCATCACTCATAACATGTGACTTGATGACACCTAGACCATAAGGCAAGGTGTCACAGGCAGGCTTCATTGGAGAGAGTGGATCATAATGTGTGAGTACAGTGTCTGCTATCACTATTTCCTGTGCCTTTTCAAAAGTCACCTCACACTGCTTTGTCCATTGCCATTTCTTCCTGGTCTGTAGTAATGAGTTCAAATGGTGGAGTACAGTAGCCAAGATTGGCAGGAACTTGTTATACTAATTGCCAAATTCTAAAACCTAAAAAGAGCATCCACCACTGCATTTTCATTTAACACTATTTTACCATTGATATGTTTTACAATGATATCCTTGAACACTGCTGTGGCATCATGCAGTACCTTTCTTAATTCACTATCAGTTGACTCTATTGCAGGGGATGTGGCATGCAAATGGTGGATGGATCTACAATCAAGTTGTAGTTGTCTCAGGCAAGCACATTCCCACAATGCTGGCACTCTTGTTTTTACCACATACAGGCCCAATGTGGCTTGTTGGCTGTTGTATTTCATTGTTACCAATGTCATTCCCACAGGAGTTATATTTTCTCCACTATAAATTCTTAGTTGGATATCTGCAGGCTTCAATTCAGTGTCTTTGAAACACCATTCAAACCCATTTTGTGGAATGACTGAAACAGCTGAGCCAATGTCCAATTCCATTTTAATTTAATTTACCATTTACTTCTGGTGTTAGCCATACTGTTTGTCTCTTGTTAGTTTTCACCTTGTAAATCTTAAAGCTACTCAGTCTTGGGTCACTCTCATCATTTTCAGATTTTTCAGCAAAAGCATGCACATTGTTGCTCATTGTTCAACTGCAAGTTGCCTTTTTTGCTTTTTCCCTTCCTTGGGCAGTTCATTTACTCTTGTCTGCATGTTCTTTGTATGCGTCCTACTATGCTGCGTTTTTTGTAAGTTTTGCCTTTGAATCTGCATTAGTCTGGTGTATGTGAGACCCTGCCACAATGGTAGCACAATTTGTTTGGCCTGACAGGCCTCTATCTAGATGCTGTATTTTTGTTCACGCTCACTTTTATTCCTGACTGCAACACAGTTGTGTCTCTGGCTGCTGTTTCCATTGATAGCATGATTTCACCTGTCTTTTAAATGTGAGTTGTGTTTCATTTTGGAATGCTTCTTTTTTGAATGCTTCCTAGTAAGATTCTGCAAACTAAAGAATTCTGCTTAATGATCTCAGTGCATCATTAAGCCCATCACTGAACTGGCAATGCTTGGACAATTTCTTCAGCCACTCCTTCCTTTTGATTCCACTTATGAAACCTAGAGAATTCTGCAATCAACAATGGTTTTGGTTCTAAAAGTTAATGCATTGTTTTCACAATATCTACAAAGCTCATTTTGGCTGATTTGGTTGGAGCAGTCAAACTTCTAAGCAAACGTATGGCACCCAGCATCACTGGCTCTGGTTTTTCATTGGCTATTTCATTTGCTTCAAAATGCTGATAAATTTGTTCAGTATACTTCGTTCAGTTATCTGTTGTGCAATCAAATGCTTCTCTCTCTGCGATGTGGCCAGCCATTTCTGTTTTTTTAAAAAAAATTATTATTATTGTCACCTGGTACTCATTGGTTTATAAACCCATGGGCATACTCGTTGCTTGTTAATTTCATTTGTTTTATGCCTTTTTTAACAAAACTTCTCTCTCCCCTTTTGATGAAAAATGTGGTGTGCTTCAACAAGTAAGTAGCTATCTTGGGTTCATTTTAAAATTTCTTTGTCACCACTGTAATGTTTCGTAACTCCAGAAACTAATTGAAAAAAAAATCATTGGAGCCAGGACATGTGTTTACTTAGTATTTTTAAAAAAATTTGTGGTGTGACGGTCACATATGATGTGGTGGCATAATGATGTATGCCATTCACATACTTCTTACATAAAATCTATAATGAATTATGTAAATAAACAATGAATACTTAATCAAACAATATATTTACAATATTACTAGATATTAAATACACTACAAAAGGGTCATAAATCAGCATCACGGAGCAGCCGTGTGTATGAACATATGGAACCATACAGCAAAGTCTGCACATAACTATTCTGTAACTATTCAAAGTTCAAAGTTCAATGTACATTTATTATCAAAGTATGTATACTGTATACAACCTTGAGGTTCATCTCCTTACAGGCAGCCATGAAACAATACCCCTAATCGAAACCACTAAAAACAAAAGAAGACCGATGAATCCCAATGTTCAGAGAGAAAGAATAAAAGCAAATTGAGCAAACAATAAAAGCATTCAGAACTAAAGTTCACAATACCAGGCATCACTACGGCTGATTCAGAAGGCCTCAGTCCAACACAGAGTCAAGGAAACCCCACGGAGCATCAAACTAAACTGGCCCAACTTGCCTCCAACCACTTTAATCTGGCCTGATACTTAAATTGTCCAAACCTCAGGTTGTTACTCATTCTCACGCTCAGGTTCTGTCACCTTGATAAGGCCAATACTTGATCTTTTCAATTTGGCTTTACTCTTACATTGGTCTAACCTCATATATTTCCACACCTTGGCTCTGTTGCATCAAATTTCTTGGAGTTGTCCTCACAAACAACCCCATCCCAGACATGCTGTAACCATCCTACCCCAGCGAGACTCTATACACTGCATAAATGCTAGATCATACAGAGATTTCCACTCCACTCCACTCCACTCCAACAGGGAAGCCACAGGTCACTGTTTGCAGCAATCGTTTACAAGAAAAAGTGTGAATATATAAGTACTTAGTTGTTTTTTTTTTGCTTCATCAGTCACCAGCAAGTTGTCTCTCAAACCATCTTAAACCGGAACTATAAGTATGAACAAATTCCAATTCTACAGCTTACTGACAAACTGTAAAAGTACACTGGTCACATGTTTGTTCTAGCCCTGCAGTGATTGAACTGCTGCTGAATCATACTATTTTTTCCTTGTTCTTTCATGTTTTCTCGCCACCTTTCTGCATAGCCATCTCCAGACCCAATGCTAGGATTTATACTGGAATGTATTTGAATTTTAATGCAGGAACGTTTGTGTTCATTGCTGCTGTGATTGAATCAGTGATGGTATCTTCCACTCGACTGCCCATGCTACCAGTTGTCACTGTGTTCTCCACCTTTCACTCTGGGATGTCTGCTCACTGAATTGATACCACATTAGGGCTGATGCAGGATGCATCAGTCCCAAGGGAGAAAATTTGTTTGCAATTTAAAGGCATGTGGATTTTTAAACATTTAATTGAATTCATGTAATATTTTGAATTATGAAAGGAAAAAAGATAAAGAATTGTAGATGCTGAAAATGTGAAATATCAAAGAAATAATGTTAGAAATACATAACTGTTCCATCTGCATTCATAGAAAGAGAAATGGACTTAATGTTTAGAGTGAAGCAATTCAGTAGTCTCTGACATGAAACATTAATACAATTTAGATAACATTCCCTGGGGAATTGAGCTGCAGCACAGAATACTAGAACTCATACTAATTGGCAATGACATTTCGACATGATTGGAACCATCTTTCAGTGGTGTGGCAGAAGAACTATTATTCTCTAATTACCTGTGCCATGTTAGTGCAACAATGTTTGTTTCTATCCCTGGCTGCCTAAGTAGAAAATATTCCAATTCCCAGTATTAACTTCCTCCACAATAGAGAACAAAATGTGTGTTAACAATAATATGGTAGCAAGGGCAACAACAATAAACTTAATTCATACTGGCACAGCTGTAGAGATGGATAATTATCCTTACAGTCCTTCCAAAGCAAAGTGTACAGCTCAGACACACCTCTTTTTTAAAAAACTTGATTCTGGTATGATTATGGTCATTATGCCCAGGTGGCCAACACTCTCATTGGCATAGTCTTAGCTGCAGTGCTTCACTCTGATGGCCTCACTAGACATAAAACATCTCACTTTTCCCTGCTAATATTTGCTACATCCACACACCAACAATTATACACAATCTGCACAGATTCCTTTCCAGACACTGAAAGGAAATGATCAATCATTTATGACATACATTTTGCTCAGGAGTATCAAAAATTAAGAATAAAAAATAGATTGATATGACATCTATTTTATTCAATGATATACCATTATTGCTTTAATACCTCCTTTCAATGTCATGTAGGACATGAAAGTGAATTAGTTAACTATGTTTTTAATTAGGAAATTGGGATCATCAATTTAGGCACATTAGTTGAAACATGCAATGCAATCTGGTAGATTCAAGTTCAAATAATTAAATACATTTGGAATGAAATGAGAGTGCCATGATGTTAAAACACATTCTATTCTGCTAGCCTGATCTGGTGTGGTTTGTACGAACTCCAAACCTATAGCCCAGCAAGACTTAGTTCCAAAGACAATGGAATAGTTGAACCTGACAACTATGGTATCCAAAATTTATAGAGAAGAGACTGCTGGGGCTTTAACCAATATATTTGTACCCTCTATAACCTCAGGTGAGGTCCTAATGCACTGGCAAGTAGCTAATTTTGTTCCACTATTCAACAAATGAACCAGGGAAAATTTGGGAAACTGTAAATCCATGAGTCTCATGTCAATGGAAGGGAAGTTATTAAAGAAAAGACTAGAGGGATATGATTGATGAACATTTGGAAATCCTATAGCTTAGGTATGGAGAGCCAACATGACTTTGTGCTGGACAAGAAGTGTCTTACTAACTTGATTGAGTTTTTTGACTAGGTGACAAAGATGTTTGATGAAGGTCGAACTGTGAATATTTTCTACATGGATTTTAGTAAGGTGTTTGACAAAGTTCCTCGGTAAGTCTCTTCTAGATGGTTAAGATGCATGGGATCCATGGTGAATTATCCACTTGGAACTGGCTTGCACATAAAAGACAGAGCAACAGACATCAAAGTTGCTGGTGAACGCAGCAGGCCAGGCAGCATCTCTAGGAAGAGGCACAGTCGACTGTACCTCTTCCTAGAGATGCTGCCTGGCCTGCTGTGTTCACCAGCAACTTTGATGTGTGTTGCTTGAATTTCCAGCATCTGCAGAATCCCTGTTGGTTACATAAAAGACAGAGGATAGTTGTCGAAAGGACTTATTCTAGCTGGAGGTCTGTGATTAGTGGTGTTCTGCAGAAATCTGTACAGAAACGTAGATGTTGATATAGATGGGTGGCTTAGTAAGTTTACAGATGAAACAAAGCTAGGTGGTGCTGTGGATACTGTAGTTATCTGGCAAAGAATACAGCGGGATATAGATCAGTTACAAATATGGCTGGAGCATTGGCAGATGGAGATTAACCCAACTAAATATGAAGAATTGCACCTTGGTAGGTCAAATGTAAAGACACAGTACGCTGTTAAGGGCAAAACCCTTAACAGTATTGATGAGCAGAGGGATCTTGGGGTCCAAGAGCTTCACTCCCTGAAAGTAGCTACACAGGTGGATAAGGGGGGTTAAGAAGGCTTATGGAATGCTTGTTTTTATTAGTCGAGGCATTGAGTTCATAAGTCAAGAGGTTATGTTGCAACTTTATAAAACTCTGGTTCGGTCACATCTGCAGCACTGTATACAGTTCTGATTGCCTGACTATAGGAAGGACGTTGAGGCTTTGAAGAGGGGGCAGAAGACATTTACCAGGATGCTTCCTGAATTAGAGGGCAAGTGCAATAACGAGAATGAACAAACTTTGGTTGTTTTCTGTGGACTGGCGAAGGCTGAGGGAAGATTTGATAGAAGTTATATGTTCATGAGGGGCATAGATAGACAGACTATCTTTTCTTTCCCTCCAGGGTTGAAATGTCTAATAGCAGAGGGCATGCTTTTAAGGTGAGAGGGATTAAGTTCAAAGGCGATGTGAGGGGCAAATTTTTTACACAGAGTAGTGGGTGCCTAGAATGTGCTGCCTGGTGTGGTGGCAGATGCAGATATGCTAGGGACTTTTAAGAGATGATTAGATGGGTGAGGGAAATGGAAGGATATGGATATTGTGTAAGCAGAAGGAATTAGTTTAGTTGGCCACTTGATTACTAATTTAACTGATTCAGTACAATATTGTTGGCTGAATGGCCTGTTCCTATGCTGTACTGCTCTGTGCTCTATCTAATGGGACATAACAGTCCAACATTCCAGATGACATTGCCAGCTTTTACTTACATAACTTGTTGGAAGTCCTGAGCACTCGTGGAAGCTTTATTTCCTGCTCGGCTGATTGCCTGTGCTCTAATGTTGGACTCCACTTGTGGAATGGATACTTCACTGATTTCCCTGCAATAGGTCTGGGAAACCTATCTGCTAACCCTGAGCCAGGCTAATAAGAAGAAACAGCTGTGAAGGTTAATACAAGGAAATCTTTCTTTTCTATTTTTGATACATTAATTTAAATAGTGAATGTTTAAATGTTTTATTGGTATTAGTTGATTATTGTCACATATACCAAAAATACAGTGAAAAGCTTGTCTAGTGTACTGTTCATGCTATACAACCTCATTACTCAGTGCATAGAGGTTGAATAAAATAAAACAATAACAATGCAGAATGAAGTGTGAAAGGTCCTGAGAAGTGCAATGAATGATAAAGTGCAAGATCATAATGATTGTGAGGTCAAGAATTGAGCTTCATTATACAAGAGGTCTGTTTGTGAGTCTGATAACAGTCAGATAGAAGCTGTCCTTGAGCCTGGTGGCATGTGCTTTCAGGCTTTTCTATCTTCTGCTCGATGGGAGAAGAGAGAAGAGAGAATACCTGAGGTAAGTGGAGTCTTTGATTATACTGACTGCTTTAATGAGACAGAGACATAGAGGGGAGGATGCTTTCTGTGATGTGCTGAAATGAGTCCACAACTCTCTGCTCTTTATTGGGGTCATGAGCAGACTGTTATGCGTCCAGATGGAATGTTTTCTGTGGTGCGTCAATAAAAATAGGTAAGGATCAAATACTGTCATGTTTGGTTGGTTCACAATGGTTTTAATATTAATTTCACAAACTTCTGAAACAGAACTGGACTGTTTACAGCCTAAGCCTCATTGTTAACCTGATCTGAGTATCACTGCCATAATCCCTCCATCATCTGACCATCACTTTCACTGCTAAGTAATGCCTCGATTCCACCCCTGCCTCAGCTCATTTGCTGTTGAATCTTTCATTTAGGACATTGATACAACAACACTGGCTTATTTCAATTCAATCTTACTCTCCATAATCATGGATCTATTACTCTGCCATTCACATCCGTATTTGATCCAAGACTAGTTCAGTCACTAAATTTCCTCTTAATTAAATTAAGTGTTGACATTTAAATGTCAACACTTATTTAAATAACACTTCAAAAGGTTCAAATATTCAAAGACTCAATGATTCAATGATTGTCAAACTATACAATTTGAAGTTTTTCTCCGGCTAGCCAAGGAGACAAGAAAGAAAAGAAAGGCAGCACAATCATCAACCCCCAATAGTCTTCCCTCCCCACACAAAAACAAACAAAAATGGAACAAGCACATTAGCCCCCAAATCCCTCCTCCTGCACCAAGAAAAATAAGGAAAATGGAACAGGCACATTAACGCCCCCCCCCCCCCAAATCTCTGCTCCCACACAAAAAAGAACAAAATAGAACATGCACATTGATCCCCAAATTCCCCTCCCTGCACAAAAACACAAGAAAAATTTGGTGAAAAACACAGAATATTGGGGTCTCCCTACCTTCTGTCCAAGACCTCTTTCAGAGTCGATGCCTCCAGAAGACACAGTACATCATTAAAGACCCCTCACACCCTCTCCATGAACCGTTTGTTCTTCTGCCATCAGGCAAACGTTACAGGAGCATCAAAACTAAAACCACAAGGCTACTAAACAGCTTCCTCCCACAGGCAGTCAGACTGCTAAATAGGTACTCCACCTGACTCTGCTTTGAACACTTTTAACTTGCACTGGACACTTATAACTCATTTAACTGACATGTGGTTGTTGTGTTTTACTATTTATTGTTATGTTTATTATCTAGTGTTGCGTTTGTTATGTTATGATTGCACTGCCCCTGAGGAACGCTGTCTCATTCTGCCTTGCCGAGCTGATGTATGGTTAGAATGACAATAAAGTTCTTTGAATTTTGAATCTTGAATATAAAAAAACTATAAAACTGAAAAAAATAGTCTATCGTCCAAGTCCACATCCAAAATGCAGAAAACCTGGGGAGCGCTCTCTGGGCTCAGTGGCAGACCTTTCTCTCTCCGTAGCTGAGCCATCAAAAGCCGATACACGCCCTCTGCACTCACCTCAATACTGCAATCTCCCTTGTCACTTTAATCGGCAAACAACAGAAGCTTTAATTAGCAAAATGGAGTCGAACAGCAGCTTATGCCCTGTCCCACAGGATTCTCAGCATTAGGTTTTGGCACATTGTTTCTGTCTCCTAGAATACTCGCGGAGATTGCAGAGCACTGAGGTACCCAAATGATCCCCAAGCTTCCCCATTCACCTCAATGTTTTTAATCGGCAAACAATGGAAGATTTAATCAGCGAAATAAAGTTGAATATTGGCTCACAACCAACCTGCCATGAGGCTCCCACACACTGCCTCTGCATCCCAGAATCCTCTTGGAGATAGCAGAGTGCTGGCACACCCAAACTATCTCCAAACAGCAAATCACGGGCTCCAATAGTTCCAGAATTACATCCAAGAGAGAGAAAAAAAAGCAAATATAAAAGACATAAAAGAAGTGAAATAACACACATCAAAGTTGCTGGTGGCAGCAGGCCAGGCAGCATCTCTAGGAGGAGGTGCAGTTGACGTTTCAGGCCGAGACCCTTCGTCAGGACTAACGAAGGGTCTCGGCCTGAAACGTTGACTGCACCTCTTCCTAGAGATGCTGCCTGGCCTGCTGCGTTCACCAGCAACTTTGATGTGTGTTGCTTGAATTTCCAGCATCTGCAGAATTCCTGTTGTTTGCATTTTTAAAGAAGTGAAATATATGGTTTCATGACCTGTCCTGGAGATGTCAACCAAAGGAGCATTGTATGCTGGCACCATTTTGGCCAGAAGATCACTTTTAATCTTTTCATCTTGTTTCGGATTATCACCATGTCTTGAAACTTTCTTCTGTTTTCTAGTCCTATAATACTTCAAAATGACAAAACTGCAGTTCGAACACAGAACATAGAAGAGTGAAGTGCAAGGCCAGGGCTTTCAGTTCACCATGTCTATGCTGTGCATGATGTCAAATTAAACTAATCCTTTCTGTCTGCTGATGATCCATATCCTTCTGGCCTTTTGCTCTTGCCTCTTGTTCAGCCCAAATTCATTCAATCTGTTATTGGTGGTCTTGCATTCAGTTATCATTTCCTTTGCCCTAAAATTTCCTACATAAATTTCTCTGGTTCACTTTTCTCCATTAGGATATTCCTTAAAAACTTTCTGATCAAACTTCAGGTAATCTACCCTTCAAAAGGCTAAGAATCAGATCTTACTTGATAAGGCGCACATGATTGTATGACATTACATTCATTGTGACCGAAATACTTCACTGTCATTCAAATATTAATCAGAATCAGGTTTAATATCAGTGACACACAGCTCTTTCTTTGCACCCACACTCCACACACCCAAAATGAATGCTAATCAGCAATGTCTGGTTTGCAATCCACTTCAGTCCACAGCTCCAGGAAGACTGTGGGCAAAAGACGGGCAACTATAGGCCAGTTAGCTTAACATCTGTAGTTGGGAAAATGCTTGAAGCTGTCATTAAGGAAGAAATAGAGAAACGTTTAGAAAGGAATGGTTCCATTAGACAGACGAAGTATAGATTCAGAAAGGGCAGGTCCTGTTTGACAAACTTACTGGAGTTCTTTGAGGACATAATGAGTGCAGTGGATAGAGGGGAACAGGTGGATGTCATATACTTGGATTTCCAGAAGGTGTTTGATAAGGTGCCGCACAAGAGACTTATTAATAAGATATGCACAGCTGTTTACCATTTACATTGATGATTTGGAAGAGGGGACTGAGTGTAGTGCAGCAAAATTTGCTGATGACACTAAACTGAGTGGAAAAGCAAATTGTACAGAGGATGTGAAGAGTCTGCAGAGGGATATAGATAGGTTAAGTGAGTAGGCCAATGTCTGGCAGATGAAATACAACATTGGTAAATGAGAGATCATCCACTTTGGAAGGAATAATAGAACAGCAGATTATTATTTAAATGGTGAAAAATTGCAGCATGCTGGTGTGCAGAGAGACTTGGGAGTGCTTGTGCATGAATTGCAAAATGTTGGCTTGCAGGTACAACAGGTTATTAAGAAGGCAAACAGAATGTTGGCCTTCATTGATAGAGGGATTGAATTCAAGAGCAGGGAGGTCATGCTGCAACTATACAGGGTATTGGTGAGGCTGCACCTGGAGTAATGTGTGCAATTCTGGTCTCCATACTTGAGGAAGGATATATTGGCTTTGGAGGCAGTGCGGAGAAGGTTCACCAGGTTGATTCCAGGGATGAAGGAGTTAACCTATGAGGAGAGATTGAGTCGCCTGGGACTATACTCTCTGGAGTTCAGAAGAATGTGAGGGGATCTTACAGAAAAATTTTGAAAGTGATAGATAAGATAGGAGTAGGAAAGTTGTTTCCATTGGTAGGTGAGACTAGAACGAGGAGACATTGCCTCAAGGTTCAGGGGAGTAGATTTAGGACAGAGATGAGGAGAAACTGTTTTTCCCAGACAGTGGTGAATTTGTGGAATTCTCTGCCCAGGGAAGCAGTTGAGGCTTCTTCACTAAATATATTTAAGAAACAGTTAGATAGGTTTTTACATAGTAAGGGAATTAAGGATTATGGGGGAAAGGCAGGTAGATGGAGCTGAGTTTACGGACAGATCAGCCATGATCTTATTGAATGGAGGGGCAGGCTCGATGGGCTGGATGACCTACTCCTGCTCCTATTTCTTATGTTCTTATGACTGTTGCTCAGGGCTGCATTTCAAATTCAATCGACAATCCACATTCATGTCTGAAGATTGGATGCTGCTGAAATTAATATTTGTTATATACCCTAACTATAGAGTAGGCTCTTAACATTCTACTCAAACATTCTTAACATGGCTTCCCCCAGCTACTTATTAATGCTGTTGCCTTACTATGTAAAAACCTATCTATTTGCACCATGTCTTAATACATATTATGAAATAGCAATGTTTTCCATAAGAGTAATTTTGTAAACTGACTCCTGACTGATAATTAAATCTAAAATTGAAGAACAAAATGTCCATTTCTAATGCATCTGATTATATCTAGAAGAAATTAGAGTAATTTACATTTAATACATGACTGACTATGGTCAGTGTTGCTATGCAGCAGCTCATCGCCACATGGCAAGTTTCCACAAACAGTAGACGTGATGAATTATCAGAGGAACCCTTTTCTGATGATTACTGAGAAAACGGAGCAGGCAGACAAGGGCTGTGCTGAAAATCTCAACTGAAAAGCACAACTTTAACCTATAAACTTTCGTTCAGAACTTTGCTCAAGTGTCAATCCAAGTGATGGCTTTGAGCCAACATTTTAACTTTTTTTGTCCTACTTTTTCCCACCTTCGGCTGAAACCAGCGTTTTGCACAAATCCTGCACCCCCACACTCCAGACACTGATTCCCATTTCCCCAATCATCTCTACCCCTTTGTCACTCCACTATCACCTCCCAAACTCTGCTCTCCACTCTTCCCCTCTCCGTTTCCTTGTCACCTGTCCTCACCTTTTCTCATTCCACCCTTTCCTTTTTCTTTCTGTCTCCCCTCTATCTTTCAAGCCAGATGAAGGGTCTCTACCCATAGTGTTAACTGTCTATTTTTCTTCTCATATGCTGCCTGTCCCACTGAGTCAACCCAGCATCTTGTTTGGAACTGCAGATTCCAGCATCTGCAATTGGTTTGTTTCCATTTTGCACTGATTGTTCGGCCTGTCAGATCCTTGATCTTATCTGTTTAGGTCAGTACCCATTATACCCTTTCTAGTGCTCTGTTGTACATGTTCTTCTCCATTTCTGTTATATTGACCATCTTGTATTTATTTTTCTTTGCTTGACAGACATACTTCCGATATCCCTACATGTGCTCTTCACATGTGTAAACTTCTTTGAGTTTTAAAAGCTGCTTTGGATAATAATACTAACCATATTGATGGAGTTGCAATTGATTCAAGCCAGTAAGAAAGTAGATGTCCAGGTACTTTGAACCCTTCTGAAAGGGATAATGTTAGGCTGCTGCCCCATGGCAACTCATAACCAGCAATTAGTGTATCAAAGCTCAACACAAAGACAGTATCGCTGCCTTCAGTTCCACAAAACTTCATGAGGCATGTCACTGACAATTACTCCTTCAGAGAATAGGCATGTTTAATAAGTGAAGAATCCAAAACAAAATCTGGGACTAATAGAATGCTCACTGGACCACCATACTGTGTTGTTGGTTTTCACTAAAGCAAAAAGCTCACCTGCTGCACAAACAATGGAGTCTCTTGACAAGTTGGTTATGTTGCTGAACTTTTGCTGTTAAGTAGATATATATTTCATTATTTGGATGGGAGATCTACTTTGGTGTAACCATTTCGGATCTACCAAGTGAGTTAATTGAAAACTGATACAAGGAAGAATATGATAATTAGTCTTGATTTTTATCAGGATAATTGAGGAAACCAAGCCACCTCACTCAGTAAATGGAGGAAGAGGAAGCATGAAAGGGCTGTTGAACTACTCTGCAGTAAGTGACACTCCAAAGCTTTACAATTCCAAATGCTGAGGTGGGTGGAAGTGATGGTGGTAATATTTTTAAGGTGGGGGGGGGGTGTTAGTAACATGTTTACAATCAAATAGAATAGAGAACTATTTTTATCACAGACAGTCAAATTCTCAATCTATATCCATGCTCAAATTCTGCCTTATGTGTATAAAACAGCCAAGAAAGTCAATGCAGAATTATAATTGCAGGCAATAACAGAATGTGATCATGTAATTAGACAAGTTCCGGTCCATTCAATTCTGTAAAGAGTTTACATTCCCAACCACAATTAGAAACTTCTAAAATGAACACAACCAATAAAATAACACTGTTAGCGCAGTTTACAATTTACACCACTAGAGGATTCCCTTGTCTCCAAAAATACTTCTATGCCTGGAGAACTAACCACTCATTGAGACTTTCAGTCGATCATAGGTGGCAATTTCCAGTTTTGAAATTATATGATTTTCTCAATGCAAAGATTGTTTTGTTGAGGCTATAATCTTCCACTAGATTCTATAACAACTAAAGGACAGCATAGTCAGACTGCTTCAGGTGAATTTGGAAAAGCCCTGAATTTGTACAAAATGTCCCTTCTGAGCAAATAATTTTTATTTACATAAAACATTTGCTTTACAGTCCTCTTATGCACACCACCTCCCTAATCCTTGTGGATGTCCTCTCACTGTTAATAGGATAATATACTACACAAAAAAAGCATCATCCAACTATTGTTGGGCTGTCAACGGCAAATGCAATTGTGTTGACCTTAGAAAAGACATTGCATATTTTCACAGGTGAGGGCATGTTTTCTGCTCTGTGTATTTGGAAGGTCAGAAGCTCTAGCAAGTGGGGGGTGTGAAAGGGATACTGATGCAATGATTAAGATTGGGATTGGGATCAAGACGAGATAATTGGCGAACGTGGGGTACTATGTGTGGAAGGGGAGAAAACTGGAACTGGCAGATTATGTGTGTGGGAAGGATCCGAGCAGACAGATTATTACTGAGAGGAGGCAGAATTAGAGTCAGCAGATGGTTGGGGGATGTAGTATCTAAGTCAATAGTTTCTTTGAGGGGACATGAAATGGGGCGATTATTAGAACCAACAATTAGTTGGATAAGGGACTGGGAGAGAGAGATCAGATAATGGGTATGGTAAAAGGATAGAGAACAGGCAAAGTATTGAATAGTAAATGGAATCAAAGGAAGCAGTCATTGTGGGGAGCAGCTGGGAATAGTATTGAAGGCAAAAAGATGTCCTGTGGGAGCTGAGAGATCGATTGGAGTCTGAACTACTGTGAATAGCTGGGGTTGGAAGTTAAGACTGGGTGGGACTGATGACTGAAGGAGATTAGGGCAATTGGCTGTCACCCAGGTTGGAGGAATAGTAGTGTTTATGCATCATAGGTAACATGATTGGGAGGCCTTAATGGTGGAATGAGTGGGAGTAGTGATGACAGAAGTTAGGAATAATGGAGTTCAGGGGGTAATGAAGAATTGTTTCTGTGACTGAGATCATAATTTACTTACCTCGCAAGTCAAACAGGATAGCACAGCTCTGCTCAAACCATATTGTCCTGGAAGGTGACAAGATCTGCAGGATCTATGATCTAGGTTCTCTGCAATATTTGAACAAGATCATAGGATTTGGACTCTCAGATAACTTATGAAATCGACGAACGACTTAAAATAACACAAATATGGTTGTATTTGGATTTCACATTAGAAAAAAAGTTTTTTTTTCAAAAGCATCATGCTGAAAATAATCAGGACTATAAAACTAAATCTTCCTGCTTTCAGGCATTTCTGAGAAATTTCCATTAAATAACTCCTGGTAGAAAGGAGCTGATTTCAGAATCAGAATCAGATTTATTATCACCGGCATGTGACGTGAGATTTGTTTATTGAGTTCATTGTTTCATTGAGTTGTGAGATTTAGCAGCAGCAGTACAATGCAATACATAAGCTAGCAGAGAAAAAAAATAATAAATAAACTAGTAAATCAATTATGTATATTGAATAGATTTTAAAATATGTGTTAAAACAGAAATACTGTACATTAAAAAAAAAGTGAGGTAGTGTCCAAAGATTCAATGTCCATTTAGGAATCGGATGGCAGAGTAGAAGAAACTGTTCCTGAGTCACTGAGTGTGTACCTTCAGGATTCTGTACCTCCTACCTGTTGGTAACAATGAGAAAAGGGCATGTCCTGGGTGCTGGAGGTCCTTAATAATGGACGCTGCCTTTCTGAGACATTGCTCCCTAAAAATGTCTTGGGTAATTTGTAGGCTAGTACCCGAGATGGAGCTGACGAGATTTACGACCTTCTGCAGCTTCTTTTGGTCCTGTGCAGTAGCCCCCCCATACCAGACAGTGATGCAGCCTGTCAGAATGCTCTCCACGGTGCAACTTGCTAAACATTTGGAAACTTGAAGTTAGAAGTCTTCATATACTAATAATGGAATGAATATGATTTATGAATCCCATCACATTAATTTACAATTTTTACAAGCAAAGAGTATTTACATTAATGGACCCACATGATACTTATGTGTCTGATTTAAATTAGACTTTTGGTTTGTACTTCCCGTCTCATTCACAGACATCCCACCCTGCAAAAACTCACTTCAGGGAGGTAGCACCATCAATTTGCGGGAGACTCCCGGAACTTCCGGGAGAAGTGGGATATCTGCAATAGAGTAGCTCCTTAGCAGCTAGCCAGCTAGTTTAAATAACGTTCGCTATGCTAATGAACGAATGACACCTGTTAAACTCACCTCAACATGTCTTTTACAGTCTTAACCCACCATGGGCAATAGAAAAGTCACTGTTGCAAACAGTGCAGCGAGCAACACTGTCATTATTTTTGACCCCTGTTAGGCAGGGGTACATTTTAGTGTAGTCTGGGGTGACGTACATTTTATATTTTCTTTTTTTGGAACACTCTGCCACTCTGACTTTTTTTGGAACTCTCTCGCTCTCTCTCTCTCTCTCTCTCGCGCGCACACGCTCTCTCTTGCTCGTGGTCGCTCTCACTCGTGCTCGCTCTCTCGCGCTTGCTTTCTTGTTTTTGCACTCGCTCTCTCGCTCTCTCATGCTCGCTCTCAAAAAATCAATTTCCGGGACATTGTATATAATTTGCGGGCATCAGGGAGCCACTATTAATATGCGGGAGACTCCCGGAACTTCCAGGAGAGGTGGGATGTCTGCATTCATTTGGCGAGGTTACATTTGGAACCAACATTTCAAGGCCTCAATTACATGGGGATTGGCCAATGCAATAAATTTTATTCAATACACTTTTTTTTTTATTCACCTGCTTGCATGAGCAACAAGATAAATAAAGTTACCCTTTAAACTTAGTAACATATTACCTTTATAGCAGTAGTAATAACAAGAGGGAGTTATAAATGGCCTAGACTAGGATAAATCACGGTTAAAGCCAAAGACCTATCTTTTGAGGGCAAACGTGTGGCTGCTGACATTTTACTGTACTAGTATCATTATTTTGAGATTTCCATGGAGTGCATAGGTGTGTGAACCAGCTGGTAATAATGTGGAACTCACAAGCGGTTCGGTGAAGGAGTATAAATTTGCAATAACTTCTTATCATTATGCTGGAGAATCTGTCTCAACAACATGAGTTGCCTGACAATTAAGTGGAATAGAAAGGAAAGACTGTGAGAAAAAAAGGAACATTTTATATAACTTACGGTTTGAAAATAATTTTGATTGTCGTTAAAGGATTTTCAATTCTATTTTTTACAGACTTGAAAAAGTAGGCCTGTTTAATAGTTTTCTGAGTGTTGTATACATTCATCATACTTTAACAGCTATTGTTAAAGTTATTTCAGAATTTTCATAGATGTGCTTGTTTTTGACCAAATCCCTTCCACCCACAACTCTGCATTGTAATAGTTGCATTTGCATATTCCTGTCACTGAGGAAAAGCCAGCCTTGCTTTGCAAGTTGGTCTCAGGAGATCCACGGGGTGGTGGTGGGGGGGGGGGGGTGTAAACACAGTCCTTTTTCAGCCTCAGCAAACATGGATGGTTTGTCACTGACCACAAAACTCAGCCCAATGTGGAGTCTGCTGGAAAGTTAAACTACCTCATGCTACAATTGATCGTGGCATCAGAGAAAGGTCTGAGGTGACTCTGCTCAATAGCAGGCATCGATTTGTATTCATCATTCAAGTGAGTGATGTGAAAGGTCAGAATGAAGCCAGTTTCAGAGCCAGGATAACCACATCCAGATGGCCAACTATTTAAATACCAGTGCATTTTGTTTTATACAAAATGTTTTAAATCTTCATTGCATTGTAGCATGGAGGTAGTCCCAGAAGTTATTTTTAGATTTTTTGTGATTTATGTGCTTACTTATCACAATAAAACAAAGCAGTTTTCTCTGAAGGTATGCACATTTACCCTTTCTTCCAATGAGTAACTGAGCTGCACATAGTAGGGAAGTCACAAGTATTCTAAGGTTGATTTAAATATGGTAGATCATTGATAAGGAAATCACAAAGTGAACACTAAAATGGGAAACAATCAGCAAATTTGGATGTTTCTCCCTGTTACATGTGTGCTACATGCCTTGAACTTTTTTTTCCAAATTTCTGTCCCTTGGCTTTTAAACAATTGATTTCAGGAATATATCCTTGTGGCGTTTTTTCACACTTACATAATAAATTCCAATCTTCATTTATAAAATCATTGTAAAAATATATAGGAAGATTCCCTGATAACGTGGGACTAGTCATCAAGTTCATGTTTTCCTCTGAATGTTTGTACAGTTAAGCACTTGGTTACTGTCACTCGATGTAATAGTCACTTCAGTGGATTATTATTGGGTAAAATGAGTATGTGGAATTATTGAGTGAATGAAGGTGTGAATAACCTGCTCCTGATTTTCTACAGGATCCACATTTCTAACTGTGGATTTTGATGATTTGCTAGGAGCTTAATTAGTTGTCATTAAAAAAATAATTTAGTCCTTCTTCATGTGTTTATTCGATCGCAATTTACATATTTTGTGCACTAATTTGAAGTCAAAGATTTCTAATATTCTACAAATCGTGCTGGATCAAGATACAGACAAAATAAGTTATAAACTCCCCATGGAGATTAGCTAACAGTTAATTGGAGAAGATACTCAAATGGTAAAACAGACCAGATGATTTTGAG
Source organism: Mobula birostris (assembly GCF_030028105.1). Classification (NCBI taxonomy): domain Eukaryota; kingdom Metazoa; phylum Chordata; class Chondrichthyes; order Myliobatiformes; family Myliobatidae; genus Mobula; species Mobula birostris. Next base: position 153,068,306 of record NC_092374.1, read on the forward strand.
CAACTTTAAATGATCTCTAATGAACAGGGTTGCTGCAATGTGGAAGTAATTATTTCAATGAACTTACTATGAACAGGTCACATGTTGCTTATTTTATCAAAGTGGATGATTGTTTTTGATTGATACGGAAATCACAGCCACCCCAAAATGAAAACTAAAATGGGAAAAGATCAGCAAATTTGGATGTTTGTTTCTGTCATGTGCATGCTACATGTTTTGAACACTTCCTTCAAAATTTGAACAAATTCTGTCCCTTGGCTTTTTAACAAGAGAGTTCAGGAATATATTCTTGTGTTTTTTTTCTTTGCTCTTATATAATAAATTCTAATCTTCATTTATAAAACTGTGCATTTCATTGGTCAACTTCAAATATTTTCCAATCCATCCAATCATTCATCTGTTTGTGCAACTATATCAGTACATTTTCAGTGAAATTACTTTTCATAAAAATCTAATAATTCTATTTACTTACAAGCCAGAGTAGTGGCAATGCTGCACAAGGAAGGTGCAATTTTTTATGTAAGGGTATCTTCTTTTATTGGCCTAGGTCTTACAGTATCAATTAATTAAATAAAACCAATCTATGTAGAAGATCTTACGACTCCCCCTCTCTACCACTCCCCACATCTAATCAACATAAACAATACTCTCCAACACGTTCTGGAATAGCTCAACTTCACTTTCTCAGTTGATTAATTCCAGCGATGCAACCTTTAGTTTGTACAGTCAGGTGTGCCTCCTTTTCCCGTCAGGACACCAGGACAATTAGTGACACCTGTTCTATGAATCAGACTTCTGATCTCACCTTCCTCCCAGAACCGCAATAGTTTCCCACTTTCTTTGTGTCAGTGCATAGATTATCTTCTTTAGTTTCCACTATGTTCCGTGTGAAGCCATTTGTGTTCTCCCTTTGCTATTAGAATTCACAAATAAACCTTCCCTCTGTCATTTAGCTCTTCAATGAGCTACAATGCCATCCATGACACCTTCACTGGGAGGTCTGGGGAATACGGTTCCTTTTGCTGTACCATTTCCCTTTCCTCCATTAAGCATCACAAATACTTCTTCCAAACAAAACCTTGGTTTAATTCAGAATCATGATTATTATCAGTGACTTGGGTCATAAGAAGTCTGTTAATTTATGGCAGCCATAGAGTAGAAAGACATAAAATTACTCTAAATCACAAGAAAAGTGCAACCAAAAATAATTAACAATGGGGTAATACTCATGGGTTCATGGACCATTCAGAAATCTGATGCTGGGGTGAAGAAGCTGTTTCTGAATCACAAGGTGTGGGTCTTCAGTATCCTGTACCTCCTCTCAGATGGTGGTAACAAGAAGAGAGCATGTCCTGGATGGTGAGAGTATAATAATTATGGGAAACAAAGATTTCCTTTCCTGAATATTTTTGAGTGTATCTTATGGATTTTGGGTTGCTGGTCATGAAAATCACCATGAAATGTCCCTATCTCGCATCTTTTTAAAAAATCGCCTATATTTATTATTCCAATTCATAATTCAAGTCAGAATAGCTGATGCCAAGATTAAAGAAGGCATTTTTGTTGACTACATATCAAACAGGTAATCAATGACAGGCAATTCAAAGAACTTATAGTGCAGGGGTCCTTAACCTTTTTTGCACTGCGGGCTGGCCGATGGGGGGTGGTGTTCAAGTTCAACAGTGGAATGAGGAAAGGTGCAGCTGACTCATATCGGTTCCTATCGCCAAATCATATAGTTTCCACACAGCCCGATAGCACATGCTCGCTACTGGTCCGTGGCCCAGTGGTTGAGGACCACTGTTCTAGTGGGACCAGAGAAAACCATATGGAAGGCATTCAAGGATGTTGTTGAAAGTTTTCTTGGCAACTGTAGATCACCAAACTGGTTGACAACATGCTTCAAGCATACAAAACATGAAGTGCAACATGTCATCTACAGATTCATATTCTGGATTCCCATTTGGACTTCTTACTTACAAACCTTGGCACTGTCACTGACATGGTAAGAGGTTTCACCAGGACATTGCGGGCATGGAGAAATTGTATCAGGGCAACTGGAATCCATCAATGCTGGTTGATAATTGTTAAGTGAGAAGTCTCAGATTCCGAGTATAAATGAAAAAAGTTAACATTTTTAGCTTAGTTGAACTATTGCAAAGTGTCAGCACCATTATGAAAGTTAAAACATTATAATCATTAAAAGTTAATTTCCTGTTTCTACATGAATTCCTACATGGTACAAGTAGTCTGAAACTATGTTTGTGTTCAGCTTCAAATTTCTGAGGAAGCAACACTTTCGAAAATAAATTGTTGTCCAGTGTAGTTTGCCCACTCCTATTGGCAGAACATTTTCTACGCTACCCTCATAAAACTGAGCACAATCAACTGGAAGAGTGCCTCCCCTTTGGATTAGAAACTTTCCAGCTTTGGAGCTTAAATTTACTATTAATATTTGAAAACAGATTTTATTTTATCAACTACTTCAATCAAAATGCATTTGTTGCATTATTTCATTGAACAAAACTACAGATAGCATAGGTTCATAATACAATTATGTGTCATCAACTACTACATAATGTGGATTAGTGGAATAAAAGGGACACAGAAACACTGATTTTATTATATGGTACAATGATGCCAAATTCAGTAATTTAAATCATCCATATGTTATTTTAAAGTCACTTTGTTTCAGTGGGAATTTTATGTTTTTTTTCAACAATATGTTAAGCATATTCTTTATTCCAGAATGTGGAATGAATTGTTTGCTTTGTGGATCAGGTTTTGACCAAACAGACAAGGTGACTCGGCCATGGCACCTTGGTGAATCCTCAATCACTTGTAAGTATGCTCTTTATGAAGAGATGCTGGACTGGGCAGTAGTGTTTATTGGAAGCAGAAAGTGAAGATGGAGGATTTTGGCAGAGGCAGAATTGATGGTATTTCTCCAATGCACTGAGGTGTTTGTTGTAGGCTGGCTTTATTCCAAACCATAAAGAGAGGTGGAAGTCACTGCTGTTTCATAGAACACAGCTTGTTTCTGGGTTTAAGTCTTGACCTTTGAACACTCTTTTCCTAAGGTGGCTAAAAGGTCTGCTGGTAAACTGGAGACATTGTTAACTTTTATCATCGCGAGCTACCCTCACTGAAGGGCGGCTCTGAAAAATAGGAAGTAAATCATTGAGTCCAGGTTCTCCTTGGGATTTAGAGGTTAAGAGTGGTCTTGTGAAATGGGACAAGAATGAGAAAGATTGCTATTTTCTTGGAATTTTGTGACAGGCTCTTCCTCATATAAGCTTTAGTGAAGGAATCAATGGTTTGGAGTTCAGTGTGCTTTCTGCCACAAAACAACTAATTTCACAACATATGTCATTAATATTAAACCTGATTCTGATTCTGACACAGAACATTTTATATTTTTTTTAAATTTAGAGGTACAGCACGGTGACAGGCCCTTTTGGAACAATGAGCCCGCACTGCCCAATTGCACCCATGAGACCAATTCACCTGTTAACCTGTAGGTCTTTGGAATGTGGAAGGGAACACACATGGTCACACGGAGGATGTACAGAGCCTTTACAAATAGTGGAGGGAATTGAACCCAGCTGGCTGGCACTGGAATAGCATTACGCTAACCATTCCACTATCATGCCACCCCAAAGACGCTGCCGCATCTTCAGAGTGTGCTGCTCATTGATGCAGACAACATATTTCCCTGTATGTCTTGATGTTACCTGTGACAAGTAAAGCTAATCTTTAAGTCTTTATCTTGATTGAAACAGATAGATCGTGTTTCACTCCAAGCCATTGGCTCTACTGGATGGCAATGGAGCTGCTAATTATTTACTTGTTCAAAAAATATATTGTAGGACAGGCCCTTCGAGCTCAAAGAGCATCACCACCCAGTAACCCACCTCTAACTCTGTTTCTGTCTCCATGCATCCACTTGACCTACTGAAGGCTTCCAACATTTCCTATTTCTGCTCCATGATCAACTACGTTCAAAATTCAAAGTTCTACTAGTAGGGGTACAGCAGAATAAATGAAATAAATAGGAAATGCAATTGACCCAGTCCTTCCAGCATACCAAGTTTGCAGCACCTTCATATTAACAAAAGAAGTGAAGGGAAGCTGATAATGTTTGGCAGATACAAGTGAAGCATTGACTCCCCTTCTGTGGTCTTCTTTGCAACCTGTATGCAAGCTATACCAATAATAGATGGAGGCAGAATTTGGCCTTCTGCTTCCAGTAAAATACGTTCTTTATGGACGGGTAGGTTGTAGTGATTTCGAGTAAACTTTCTAAGGTAGAAGAACCTGACTTGTTGGTAAGATATTAATTGAAAGATGAAGTGTTCCTCTGTATCAATCCAATTCAGAACAAGTCCTTTTAAGGTTACAATTAGTTCTGTCAAACAAACCATTAAGTTTATTTCCATCTCGGCAAATATTGCCTGATCCACTGGGCACCTGCAACATTTTCTGTTCTTAGTTCTGATTTTTCAGAATAAGTTGCATTTTCCTATGCCGACTTCCTTCCAGCTTGGAAAGTGATTAGAATTTCAAGTTGCATGTCAGTCAACCCACAACTCAACTTCATTAGTGATGACTCTGGTGGACTAATTTATTTTTATCCATCATACCAAAATCATTTACACAGGGGATTGTGCAAATACTGGAAATCCTGAGCAACATTTGAGGATCTCAGAGGTCAGGCAACATCAGTGGAGGGAAACAAACAATTGACGCTTTGGGCCCAGACTCTTCATCAGGACTTGAAAAGAATGGTGCAGAAGCCAGAATATGAATAATAATAATAACTTTTTATTTAGGGGTTAAAATAATAACAACTGTTTATTATTACACCAGAACGATAACTGTTCATTTCCCTGCGTAGCTGCCGCCTGACCTGCTGAGTTCCTCCAGCATTGTGGGTGTGTGTTGCTTACCAAAGCCATTTACTTGTACTTTATCCAAGATATACATAGTTGGAAGCCACTTTCAACCATAATTCTGCTTCCACCAACAAATGCTGTGGAAAATAATCATTCCTAGAGAACCTTTGTTGTGCTCCTTCGATCAAAGATGTTGCAAGACTTGATGAAGTTTACAAGTCATCACTGGTTTCAGTCAGGTAAAAGATCAAGAGCTGTTGCCCCCAGGTGGTTTATGCACCGGAAAGCAGAGATTTTAAGATACAAACTACAAGGTAGATGGAGGAAAGGGTTGGGGACACGCAGGAGGTAGACTAATTTTTATTCAGAAGGTGGTACATCACCGGCACATCACTCTTGGAAAGTATCTATATGAGGTGTTGCCTCAAGAAGGAAATATCCAACATCAAAGATCTCCACCATCTGGGCCATGCCAACTGTAGTAACTTCTACCTTGAAAAAGGCACACTTGACAACTTCATGCCAAAGAAACAACTTTATCTCAAACTTCAAAACCCATAGATATATACAGAGGCTTTCACCACCCATACGACATGGCAGGCACACTATATACAAAGCCCACCGGAAGTGAAAAAGAATGGAAGTAGAACCTCCCATTATCCTAATTAGTATTAACTTACTTTTAATAATGCTCACATTACAACACTTCTCCTCCTTTAAAATCCAACATCCCCCAAATGTAAAAACTAGGAAATAAGAAAAGTGGTGTTATTAACTTGTGTACCCCTGGAAACTTATACTAGTATCTCAGCAACAGTTTATCAATACAAAACATCTGGAAAATGTGACAGATTTAACATTCAATCTAACAATAACAAAAAATGAACTGTTCCGTAAAGATTCGGTCTGTCGGGGGGTTTCTGAGTGCGCTGTGACCTGGTGACCCAGCAGGCACCGCTAGTGATGGTGTTTTGGGTGGGTCTGGTGTTGGGGGCATGAGACGGGTCTGTGTGTTTGCGTGAGAATGTCCACCCTCTTCAGGGGGACCCTGACCCCTCTGCCAGCACCTCGCCCTCTGGCAAAGTCACTGGTGGATATGCTTCCACCGTAGTCTGTCTCACAGATGGAAACTCCATGGAACTGTCTGCCTCTGAGCCGGTATCATAATGCAGGTGCACATGGCCCTGATGTCTGCGGAAAACACGCCCATCAGACAGCTTAACAACATAGGAGAAGAGACCACTCTGCTTAAGAACAACCCTAGGCAGCCATTGCTGATTGTTTCTCACATAGACATTGTCATCTGGTTTTAACTGTCTTTCTCGCGCATGTTGATCATGTCCCTCTTTCTGCTTTTCCTGCTTTCTCTCCACTTTCACCTTCATGTCCAGGTGCAGCAGGTCCAATCTTGACTGGGGCCTACGCCCCATCAGCATCTCTGCTGGAGAGCGGGCAGTCGTAGTCTGCGGCGTGAGGCGGTATTCAAACAGGAAATGTGAAAGCCGCATGCTAGGAGAGTCCCCTGTCATCCGCTTCAGGCCTTCCTTCACTGTCTGAACAGCCCACTCAGCCAAACCATTGGAGGCTGGGTGGAAAAGGGCCGTTCGAATGTGATGAATGCTGTTGTAATGTGAGCATTATTAAAAGTTAATACTAATTAGGATAATGAGGGGTTTTATTTCCATTTCTTTTACTTACAGTGGGCTTTGTATATAGTGTGCCTGCCATGCCGTACAGGTTGTGAAAGCCTCTGTATATACATAATGGTTTTGAAGTTCGAGATAAAGTTGTTTCTTGGGCATGAAGTTGTCAATTGTGCCTTTTTCAAAGTGGAAGTTACTACAAGTGCCATTCTGCTGCATGAACTCATGAACCGGTGAACGTCAGGCCATTATCAGTGACCAGAGTGTCAGGCAACCCATGGACTGCAAACACTTGCCTGAGTTTGCCTATGTTTGAGGGCGCTGTGATGTTGCTCATGACATGAGCTTCGATCTATTTAGAATGCGCATCTGCCATTAGTAGAAACATCTGTCCCATAAAAGGGCCAGCAATGTCCAAATGTAGTCTAGACCAGGGGTGGTCGGCCACTCCCATGGGTGCAAAGGAGATAGTGGTGGCATATTCTGATTAGTCTGACATTGAGGGCATGATTTTACCTCGTTCTCCAGATCCTGATCCATTCTTGGCCACCAAACGTAGGATCTTGCAAGCCTTTTCATTCGAGACACTCCTGGGTGAGTCTCATGAATTTCCTCCACAATCTGTGAACGGCCAGGGGGAGGCACGATGACCCTCACCCCCCAGAAAATGCAGCCATCCTGCAGACTGAATTCTGTCTTGTGTTTGGCATAAGGCCTCCGTTCCTCTCCTTCCACCACTCTGGGCCAACCTTGTAAAAGAAGAGTCTTGACTTTGGACAGGACTAGGTCCCTCTCTGTCCACTGCCTGATCTGGGTCGCCTTTACAGGTGTCTCTGACAGCCTCTCCAATGAAAACACAGTCTCTGGAGGCACATATGTAGTAACAGGTGTCTCAGGTAAAAGTAGTCGACTCAGTGTATCAGCATTTGCAATATTCCCACCCGCTCTGTACACTATAGTGTACTGGTAGGCTGACAATGTAAGGGCCCAACACTATATCCTGGCTGAGGCTAGCGGTGATCATCTAGTCTCACTGAACAGGCTCATCAGTGGTTTATGGTCCATATAAATTGTAAATACGTGTCCATAAAGGTACTGATGAAAGCGTTTGCCCGCAAAAACAATGGCCAGACCTTCTTTGTCTAGCTGTGAATATCCCTTCTCAGCAGCTGTCAGGGTACGTGAAGCAAAACCAGTGGGTTTCTCTGAACGGTTCTCCATTGCGTGTGAGAGATCTGCCCCGACTCCATAGGGCGAGGCGTCACATACAAGGGTGACTCCTTGTCTGGGTCATAGTGAACAAGCAGCTTCGCTGAGTGGAGGAGTTCTTTCACTTCCTTGAAAGCTTTCTCCTGCTCTTCACCCCAGTGCCACTTATTGTTATTGTGAAGCAGCTCATATAGTGGGGTAAAAACCCTTGAGAGGTCAGGAAGAAACTTACCATAATAATTCACCATGCACAAAAATGATCTGGGTTCTGTGATGGTCTTAGGGCTTGGGGCCTCCTTAATAGCTCTCACTTTGTCCTCCACAAGGCAAAGCCCCTCAGTTGTGATCTTGTGTCCCAGGTAAGTCACACTCGATGCCAGGAACACATATTTTCCACGTTTCAACCGCAGCCCTGCATCTGAGAGCCTCTTCACCTGTTCTAAATTAGCCAGATGCTCCACCTCCGTAGCCCCCATGATCAAAATATCATCAAGGTACACTGCTACGTGCAGAATACCCTGCAGCAAAATGTCCATTGTCCTTTGGCAAATGGCAGGTCTGGACACCACTCCAAACACCAGGCGATTGTATTTGAATAATCCCTTGTGTGTATTAATTATGATGTACTCCTTTGAATCCTCGTCGAGCAGCAGCTGCTGGTAGGCATGGCTCATGTCCAGTTTTGTGAACAGCTTAACCCCTGACAGGGTTGCAAACAGGTCATCCACCCGTGGCAATGGGTACTCCTCCAGCCTAAGCTAAGACCTGATTCACCATAAGCTTATAGTCCCCACATATCCTCACTGTTTTGTCTGCCTTCAAAACTGGAACAACGGGAGCCACCCACCTTGAAAACTGGACGGGCTCAATAATGCCCAGCCTCTGTAAACATTCCAGCTCCTCCTCAACTTTGCCTTTCATGGCATAGGGCACTGATCCGGGCTTAAAAAAACGTGGTGTAGCCTCAGGGTCGACATGGAGTTTCACTGTCATGCCCTTCAGTGTTCCTAGCTCGTCCCTGAAAACGTCACTGTACCGCTGCAGAATGTCCTCTGCCGTGTGTGCACACTTAATTTCATGCCAGTTTAGCCGGATTTTGAGAAGCCAATCGTGACCCAAAAGACTGGGCCCATTGCCCTTAGCTATCACTAGCCTGGTTTCAGCCTTCTGACCCCCGGCTGAAATGTCCACATATAACAGCCCTAAATGAGGTATGGGCTGCCCCGTATAGGTCCTAAGTTTGAGCTTTGACAGTCTAATAGGAGGCAGGTCGGACCCACATGTCCTCCTGTAGGTCTCCTCACTAATGACCGATGCAGTAGCCCCTGAATCAATCTCAAACTTAATGTCCTTTCCCCTGACAGTGACTGGCATAATATGGTTCAGGTGGTTCCTCAGCTGTTTCCACTCCAGACATGTTGGAGGCACACGCTGCCTCTTCATCTGCTTCTTCTAGATGGTGTGTGGCTGCCTGAGTCTGTTGAGTTTTCCCTTGCCAGGTTTAATCTTACCCTTTGAACTTCTGCACTTTTTAGCTAAATGTCCTTTTTTGCTACAAGCATGGCAGACAGTGTCTTTGAATTTGCATAGTGCATCGCTCCACACCGGAAACATTCCACCCGCTTTGCCTGTTTACCAGTCTCCCTCCTGACTTGGTGCACTGCCGCCGACTGCGACCCCCCACCTCCTTTCTGGATATCTTTGACATTATTAGCAGCCATCTCCATGCCTTGGGCAATCCCTAAGGCTTTCTTGAAAGTCAACGGTGGGGTTTCCCCTAACGGGTGGTGTTGTATGCTGTCATTATTAATGCTGCATACCAATCGATCACAAAGCATGTCTTCCAACACCACTCCAAAATCACAATGCTCCGACAGCTGTCGAAGCTCGCCCACAGACTGACCTGGCATCCTGAAGCAACAGTGAAACTTACGCCGTTGGACTATCACAGAAGGTTTCGGATTGTAGTTGTTCTCCACAAGCTTGACCAGTTCGTTATATGGAATGTCCCTTGGTTTCCGCGGTGTGGCTAAATTCCTTATTAGCTGGTAAGTCTTTGCTCCACACACATTCAGGAGAATAGAGTGCTTCTTAGCCTCCTCAGTAGTTCCATTAGCACAGAAGAAGTGTCCCAACCTTTCCTTATACTCCAGCCAGTCCTTGTTTCCTTCCAGAAATTCACCGATAGTTCCAAACATAACCATCTGAAACACGAAGCTCCCATTCGAAAAACGTGCCAATACGTTCACAAAACCAGTTCACCTCCTCGCCAAAAATATGTAGCAACTTCTACCTTGAAAAAGGCACACTTGACAACTGCATGCCAAAGAAACAACTTTATCTCTAACTTCAAAACCGTTACGTATATACAGAGGCTTTCGCAATCCGTACGGCATGGCAGGCGCACTACATACAAAGCCCACCGGAAGTTAAAAAAAAAGAATGGAAGTAGAACCCCTCCATTATCCTAATTAGTATCAACTTACTGTTAATAATGCCCACATTACAACACCAACTTCTCACAGCTACCATCAAGCAGGAGGCACAAAAGCCTGAAGTCCCATTTCACCAAGTTTAGTAACAACTACTTCCCCTTAACCATTCTGTTCATGAAACCAACTGCATAACTTTAATCACTACCTCAGTATAGCAAATCCATGACCACTTTGATCACTTTACACGTCAATGGATTTGTATTATATTTTCTAATTGTGTTCTTTCTTCTAAAAATGTGTAATTTATGTTTAATTTTTGTTTTTCTTGCGAAAGCTTTTATCTTATGCTGTGTGCCTGTGATGATACTGCAAGTAAGTTTTTCATGGCACCTGTGCATACCTGCACTTGTACATATTCAAAGTTCAAAGTAATTTTTTCATCAAAGTAGATATAGTGTTATCAGCTTCAATCAAGTCTCTTCTCAACTTCTTTTATCCAATGAGCAGAACAAAGTTTCTCCAGGTATTATCATTTTCCCAAACGTTTGTTGGTGGAAGTGGAATTGTGGCTGTGAAAGGCTTCCAACCATTGTATGTTGGATAAAGTAAAAGTAAATGGTTTTGTTAATTCAGTATGAATTCCCACAGGAAAATCCATCTATACAACCTTACTTTGATTTTCTTGTAGGCATTCACAGTAAATACAAAGGAGCACAATGGAATCAATGAAAAACTGTACACAAAGTTGGACAAACAACCAATGTGCAAAAGACAACAAAGATGGCATGAATTCAATAGGATGAATGGTCCCTTGTGCTAGAATTCTTGATTCTATTACATTACCTTTAATGGCAAAGCTCCTTGCCATAACATCACACAAAATCTAGATTATTCAGAAGTTTTCATTGAAAACTTAGTACCTGTGTCAGCAGGTCTGACTACACCTAATTCCATTCAATTCCTCATTTGTCTGTTAATAATCCCGTATCATACAGTGCTGCTTCACAGAGATTCTCACAGAAATATAACTAATGTTAGTTAATCTCAAAGATTTTGTGCAAAGCTATGGCCACTAATACCCATAATTATTTTTCATCTCTTGTGGAAACCCTCCCTCTTTTATAATAATCTTTATATCATTAGACCTTGTATCCTAATGAGTGCAGCTGACAAAAACAAATTCAGCGAGGAACTTTACCAACTTATTCTTATAATTCCTAACGGAGAAACATTTCCATGTTCTCCAGATGATACCTATTATACTGCACTGATTGAAAAGTGTCTCCTTATGATGTGCCTGAGGGAAGGTACTAATCTTGTCTTTCTGAAACCACACTGCTTTCCTTTCCCAAAGGCTACAAAACACCATAAAGGGTATTCTCACTAGCCTTTCTTTACTGTGTTTTTTTTTCCCCTTCTTCCACACTTGGTTCTCATTTGCAGTAACCACAAGCAGGTCACCCCTCAAACTATAAGACTTAACTCCTACATTTCTGAATTAAAGGAGTTCAAGCAGATTACGTTAATTTTGCTTAAGTTTTTTTTTGTCATTCTCCATCTTTTATTTAAACAGCAAGGGAAAGGACAAAAAAGGTAGAAAAAAACAAGTGGTTTTGAATAGATAATCTACTGCTAGAAAATCACCCATTATCTAAGGTACTTAACACAGGACATGATGCAGAACTGGACAGAAGGGTACGGTATTAAGGAAGGAGTCTTATAAATGCAGCTAATTAAGGTCAAAGGTGACAGCTAACTTGCTGGTGGTCCTGGGACTGTGAACAGAAAAGGAAATAAAAGTACAGATATCAGGTTAAAGTTACAAAGGAGTAGTCATGTGACTGTAAAGATAGTTTGTCTCTTTTGTGGCTGAATTAGAGCCATTTCCCATTATAAAGAGCAAGAACTTGATTTACTGAAACTTGGGAAGACCCTGCATAAATGTTGTTTGTTATTTGTTATTCTAATATAAAGCATTAAGCTAATGCAAATGATCAAGGCCTGTGTTATTTCAAGTAGAATAGGCTTTAGGCATATTACCTGGATATTTTAAATGTATAAAACTTTAGGTAGGCTACATTAGCAGCATTGTGTGCTGTTCTGTTTACTATATTACAGGAAGGATGTAGCGGCTTTGGACAGGGTGCAGAAGAGGTGCACCAGGAAGTTGCCTGGAGTGAAGAGCATTAACTATAAGGAGAAGTTTTTTTTTTCTGGAGTGTTGGAGCCTGAGGGTGGAATAGATGGAACAATGTAAAATTATGTGAGGCATAGATAGGGTAGTCAGAGGCTTTTCCAAAGGTGAAAATGTCAAATATTAGAAGACAAGTTTAAGGAAAGAGGGGAAAAGTTTAAAAGAGATGTGCGAGGCAAGCTTTTTTCTTTTCCACAGAGAGTGGTATACCGTCAAAAAGAGTTGTAGAAGCAGATAAGACAGCAACATTTATGATGCATACAGAAAAACACTTCAGAATTGGAATCAGAATCAGATTTATTATCGCTGTCTTATATGAAGTGAAATTTATTGTTCCACACAACAGTAGTACAGCTGAAAGATACAAAATTGCTATAAATTTCAAAATAAATGAATGGTACGAAAAACAGGAATAATGAGGAAACATTCATGGGTTCATGAACCATTGAGAAGTCTAATGGCAGAAGGGAAGAAACTGTTCCTGAATTGTTTTGTGGGTCTAAAAGCTCTTGTTCCTTCTCATCAATGGTGGAAATGAGAGGGGGCATACTCCAGGTAGTGAGGGTTCTTAGTGATAGATGCTACCTCCATGAGAACATAAGACCATCAGATATAGGAGCAGAATTAGGCCACTTGCTCTGCCATGTCATCATGGCTGATCCAATTTTCCTCTTAGCCCTAATCTTCTGCTTTTTCCCCCATCCCTTCATGCCCTAACCGATCAAGAATTCATCAACCTGTACCTTAAATATATATAAAGACTTGGTTTTCAAAGCTGCCTGTGGCAAAGAATTCTTGCAGATATCATTGATGCTGGCCTCGTCAACAGACTCTTATGCTTCTGTGCATGAGCAGGAGACTAAAGGAATAAAGATCATATGTAGGTAGATGGGATTAGTTAGATTGACACTATAGTCAGTGTAGACATGGTGGATTAAAAGAGCTTGTTCCTGTGCTATACTACTTTATGTTTCTAAAGTGCATGGTGGATAAAAAGCTTCTCATTTCTTGACAATTCTGGATGTGAAGTTAATGTATTAATTTTATATTTTGGTAGAGTTCTTCTGGAACTGTAACAAAATTCAGAAACAATCACAAACTGAAACCAGGACTAATGGCACACCTATTTACAAAGTTCAGAGATAAATGCAACTAACAGCTTATAAAACGTATAATGCCTACTAGAAGATTTGGACTAGGTTAGAAAGAGACAAGACCAACCCTTGTCATTCAAAGTTCAATGTCCAAAGTGAATTTATTATTACAGTGCATGGATGTTATGATACCCTATCCTCATTTTCTTGTAAGCATTTACAGAAAAAAGGTAAAAACATAATTTTTTTTGAAAAACTATACATAATGGAAGGCAGATAAACAACTAAAAGAAAACAAAAGAAACATGAGCAAATAAAATTAATAAACATAAAGGATTCTGCAGATGCTGGAAATCCAGAGCAGCATTCAGAAAACGCTAGAAGAATTCATCAGGTCAGGCGGCATCAATGGAACTGAATAAATAGTCGATGTTTTGGGGCAAGACCCTTCATCAGGACTGGAAAGGAAAGGGAGCGATGTCAGAATAAGAAGGGGTGGATGGAGGGGAAGGAAGATGAACTAGAATGTGATCAGTAAAGCCAGGTGGGTGGAGGAGGGGTAATGAAGTTAAAGGCTTGAACATGGTAAGTGGAAAAGGCAATGTGCTGGTGAAGAAGGAATCAGATAGAAGAGGACCGTGGTCATGGAAGAAGGGGAAGGAGGAAGGGCACAGGGGGAAGATGACAGGCAGGTGAGGTGAAGTAAGAGGTCAGACTGGGGAAATAAAGAAGAGGGTAGGTGGAGGGGAAAAATTACCAGAAGTTGGCAAAAAATGTTCATGCCAAATAAAAATCATACTGAGGACAAGAGTTGTAAAATTAATTGAAAATGAGCCTATAGTTCACAGAATCAATTCAAACTGAAGTACAGATTGAAGCGAATGAAGTTATCCACAATGGTTCAGTGCCTGATGATTGCCCAGAACTTGGTCGTATGGAAACTAAGGTTTTCCTACCTCCTGCCCGATGGTGGTAGTGAGAAGAGTGAGTGCATGGCCTGAATGGTGGATGTTGATGGATGCAACTTCCTTGTGGCAGTGGCCCATGTAAATGTGCCCAATGTTGGGGTGGGTTCTCCCTGTGATAGATGGGTTATATCCTGCACTTTCTGTAGACTTTCCCATTTCTGTATATTGACAGTTGAATAACAGGGCATGATGCAACTAGCTAGGATACTCTCCACTCTGCATCTACACAAGCCTGTCAAATTTTTTTTTTGGTAACATGCCAAATCTATGCAATTTCTAAGAATATAGAGGCACTATTGTGCCTTCTTTGTAACGTGTTGCCCATTGCAAAGACCATGTGCCAAGATTACAGCATCTCTTTATTCTCAATAGAATATCAGCTGTAGTTCTACCTCAGGTCCTTCTGCCACAGTGGATACCTAACTTATGGAGAGCCTATACATATAAATAAGCATTTGGGATACTGGAAGACTGATAGCATGGCGGCTTCAGGACTGCATGCACCTTCTGTGATATGAAAACTCTGTAGCAATATTATTGCATCTTGCAGACAAATCTAAATGGTTTAGTTAAACACCCTGGTTTAACAACACATCACCCTTGTTAGCCCTAAGTATATTGCCAGTTGACTGCACTTACAACTTGCAAACTGTTCAGGTTAAAAAAAAGTCTACAGGCACAGAGTCCTGTCATAACCTAGAGAGGACATGCAGTTGTGTTTAACATGACAGAGCACTGAACTTAACACATGCAAGTTTCTGAGAAGGCACATGATGAGTTGGCCTCTACTAGTTGGGGGATTGAGTTCAAGAACCATGTGGTAACCTTGAAGCTCTATAAAATTCTGGTTAGACCACACTTGGAGGATTGTGTTTGCTTCTGGTCACCTCATTACAGAAAGGCTGTGGAAGCTTTAGAGAGGGCACAGAGGAGCTTTACTAGGATGCTGTCTTATGAGAAAAGGTTCAGTGAGTTGGGGTTTTGCTAAGGTTTACTACCATGTTGCATCAACGTTTCCCACTTCTGTTCCCACTGGATGTGGTTTCGCGCTGGATGGACAAGATTATGGAATTATCCATTCCAAACTGCTTGCTGCTTCAAAGCCATGAATTTATCTATTGAGCAATAAAAGGACAGAAACAATACATTTTTATCATCTTTTATATTTGGCAGTGTAGAATTTGCAATTCAGAATCCAATAACACAGATAATATCGATGATTTTGTTCTCAGAGCTGAACAAAAATGTTTACCAAATTGAGGTAGACTCATATCTATCATCATTGACTTTGTCATTCTGTTGTCACTTTCACAGGCTGGTAGTTTCTTGATATCTCACAGAATCTACCATTTATTTGTATGCAACTTATATAGCAGGGAGTCCCAGCCTGGAGGCCACAGATCCCTCGGTTAATACGAGGGGTGATTGATAAGTTTGTGGCCTAAGGTAGAAGGAGTCAATTTTAGAACACCTAGCATATTCATTTTTCAACATAGTTCCCTCCTACATTTACACACTTAGTCCAGCAGTCGTGAAGCATACAGATCCCTTCTTTGTAGAAGTCGGCATCTTGGACCTCCAGAAAGTGGTCCACAGCAGGGGTGATTGATAAGTTTGTGGCCTAAGGTAGAAGGAAATGAGTTATACAGCTCTCACTACATGCATATACAGATCAACTGAGTGGTTATGCAGAAAGTTTGAAGTTAATAACTCATCTCCTTCTACCTTAGACCACAATCTTATCAATCACCCCTGATGGGTTACTAACTTCAAACTTTCTGCATAATCACTCAAAGAGTTGAACTGCATGTGCATGTAAAGAGAGTTGTATAACTCATCTCCTTCTACCGTAGGCCACGAACTTATCAGTCACCACTACTGTGGACACTTTCTGGAGGTCTAAGATCCGTATGCTCCATGACCACTGGACTAAGTGTGTAAATGTAGGAGGGGACTATGTTGAAAAATAAATGTGCTAGGTGTTCTAAAATTGACTCCTTCTACCTTAGGAAGGAAACTTATCATCACCCTTCGTAGTTGGGCTCCATGGGTAAAAAGGTTGGGAACCCCTGTAGACTTTCAATCAAGTTTAACTTCATTGTAGAAGGGACCCGTAAGATCAAACTCCAGCTTGTTCACACTTCAAGATACATCCTTTAATACTATAAATCTAGCTTGCATGAGAGTTTTGTTTTGATGGGTTTGCAGAATAATTTAATGAGAATTTGCATATGCCCAACTGAATTTCCAAGGGTTTGAACAGGTGAATTTCAAAAGTGTGACTTGTGGTTATAACTGAAATGAACTGAAGTGAACAGAGACCAGTTGTTAACTGTAGTCCTGTCATTGACTGAGCTACAAAAGAGATAGTGCAGTGCAATTTCACTTAGACAATGTGTATTAGCATTTATATTGTTTAAAGATTTTTTTAATCTCTAGTTGCTTTTGTAATTATTTTTATTGGATCATTTTTGATTACCTGAATAAGATATTTCCATGATATTTGAATAAATTAGTATCAAAGAAACAGAACAGGGAAATAAATTAATAATAAAATTGAGGGATTTTTTTTTTTTTTTTTTTTTTTTTTTTTATATTGTGGTCCTGTCATCAAAGCCGGCAGATTTTTTGCACAACTCTAGTTTTACTGATGAAGGTACTCCCATAGTGAACAGTGCTGCAGCACCTAGACCAACTGATGTTAAATAAACAATGACATAAGACCATAAGATATTTGAGCAGAATTAAGGAATTTGACCCATAGAGTCTGCTCTGCCATTTTATCGTGGCTGATCCAATTTTCCTCTCAGTCCCAATCACCTTCTCCCCATATCCCTCATAGAACATAGAATAGCACAGCACAGTACAGGCCCTTCAGCCCACAATGTTGTGCCATCCCTTAAACTCTACCTCTCGTATAACCCCCCCAACTTAAATTCCTCCATATACCTGTCTAGCAGTCTCTTAAATTTCACTAGTAATGCCCCAACCAATCAAGAATCAATGAATCTCTGCCTTAAATATACATAAAGATTTGGTCTCCACATCTGCTTGTGGCAAGGAATTCAACATATTCAACCCTCTGGCTAAAGAATTTCCTCAACTCCATTCTAAAAGGACACCCTTCTATTCTCAGACTGTATATGTGGTCTTAGACTCTCCCACCAGTGGAAATATCCCCTACTCGTCCACTCTATCAAGGCTTTTTTCCATTCGGTAGGTTACAATCTGGTCACACACCTCATTCTTCTGAATTCTACTGATACAGGCCCAGAGCCATCAAACACTCTTCATATGATAAGCCATTCAATCCTGGAATTAGTTTTGTGAAGCACCTTTGAACATTCTCCAGTTTCAGCACATCCTTTCTAAGATAACAGACCCAAAACTGCTCACAATACTCCAATTGAGGCCTCACCAGTGCTTTATAACATTTTAACATTGCATCCTTGCTTTTATATACTAGCCATCTTGAAATTAATGCCAACATCACATTTACCTTCCTTACCATAGATCAACCTGCAAATAGCCTTTTAGGAATCCTGCACAATGACTCCCAAGTCCCTTTGTGCCTCAGTATTTTGTATTTTCTCTACATTTAGAAAATAGACAACCTTTTCAATTCTTCGAGCAAAGTACTCTTCCTGACACTATATTCCATTTGTCATTTCTTTGTCCATTCTCCTAATTTGTCTAAGTCCTTCTGTAGCCTCTCTACTTCCTCAAATCTACCTGCCCCTCCACCTATCTTCATATTGTCTGCAAACTTTGCTACAAAACCATAAGTTCCATCATCCAAATCATTGACACTCGAGAATCAGTCCCAATGCAGTCCCCTGTGGAACATCACTAGCCACCGGCAGCCAACCGGAAAAAGCTCCTTTTACTGCCACTTTTTGCCTCCTGCCAATCAATTATTGCTTTATCCATACTAGTATCTTTCCTGTAACACCATGGGCTCATAGCTTGTTAAGTAGCCTCATGTGTTGCACCTTGTCAAAGGCCTAGTGAAAATCCAAGTGCACATCATCAACTGATTCTCCTTTGTCTATCCTGCTTAATGATTCTTCAAATAATTCCAACAGACTTTTCAGGCAGGATTTTCCTTTGAAGAAAACATGCTGACTACAGCCTATTTTAATGGACTCCCCCCATTCTTGAAGAATTAAGTGACAGTTGCAATTTTCCAGTCTTCCAGAACCATTCCAGAACCTAGTGATTCTTGAAAGATCATTACTAATGCCTCCACAATCTCTTCAGCCAGTTCCTTCAGAACTTTGGGGTGTATAGCATCTGCTCCAGGTGACTTATCTCCCTTCAGATTCCTAAGAACCTACTTCCTAGTAATGGTAGCTTCACACATTTCATGACCCCTGATACCTGGAACTTCCACATGCTGCTAGTGTCTTCCTCAGTGGAGACCGATGCAAAGAGAAAACTTACTCAGTTTGGCCGCCAGTTCTTTGTGCCCATTACTACCTCTGCAGCAATATTTTCTAGCGGTCTGATATCCACTCTCAACTCTTTTTCACTTTGTGTATCTGAAGAAACTTCTGGTATCCTCTTTAATATTATTGGCTACCTTACTTCTGTATTACATCCTTACCATAATAACTTTTTTAGTTGCCCTCTGTTAGTTTTTAAAAGCTTCCCAATCCTCTAACTTCCCACTAATTTTTGCTGTATTATATGCCCTCTTTGGTTTTTATGTTGGCTTTGCCTTCTCTTGTTAGCCATGGCATATCAGCTTTCTTTTACAAATGTAGAATACTTCTTTCTTTTCGGAATGTATGTATCCTGGGCCTTCCGAATTGGTTCCAAAAATTCCAGCCATTGCTGCTCAACCATCGTCCCCACCAGTGTTCATTTCCAATCAATTCTGACCAACTCCTCTCTCATGCCTCTGTAATTCTCTTTACTCCACTGCAATACTGATACAGCTGGTTTTAGCTTCTCCATCCCCATCCAGATGGCACGTACTTTGGATGTGATCCCTAGTGCATGTGTCCTTCCTGGTGCTGGAATCTCCAAGTGAGTAAATAGAATGAAACTGGTAGATAGTACACATTGCAGACCTGGTACATAGGTAGTTATTTGGTTGAGAACAGCAATTGCAGGTTGTGAATGTGCCATATTCATCCAGGGGGAAAAATAACCCAATTACATTTTGAAAGAGAACTAGCCTAATTAGGAATTGAAATCAGGTTGCTGGGTTGAAAGTCCAGCATTCTACCACTGAGGACTGTGAGGGAACCCAAATGCAGAAACCCCATGATGCAGACAGGAGTCAATGAGCAGATTCAAAAGCATGTTTAACTTCATTGCAGCCAAGATAGGCAAAAGCCAGGCATGGGCAACAACAGGCGACCAGTCCAACTCAAAAATGCAGTAATTTGAACACAAATTCAGTAATACAAGATCTTGATGCACAAATAAGATACAGAAATGGGCAGGCAGTAAACAGATATTAAAAACACACACAGACAGAAAAGGACTCAAAAAAAACAGAGGCTCTTGCTACTTACAGTATCACACTCTAAAACTGAGCAAAGTATGATACAGGAAGCACAGTTTAAATACACAGATGTTAATTGGTAACATGTGCAGTCAATGATCAATTAACAAGAGAATCCAATCAGTCTTGAAAAGACCCTCAGGGACTATGTCTGCCCCTGCTGGCGAACTCCAGAATAGATTAGAGTCCTAACACCTTTAGGATGACAAATATCTTAGTAAGACCTCTTGAAAGCCAAAGTTGCCAAGTTGGCATTTGGCAGAGAATATGCACCGTTTAAAGGTCTTTGCTCAAATCTATTATTTCAAACTAAGTTTGTTCAATTATTTTCGAATGCACTCTAGTGTAAGATTTTCCTGCAGGTTCCTGAGATATTGGTAATACAGCATAATATTATTACTTGTCTCTCCATCAGGGGTAATAAAGGGAATTTTTATAGGTATTGCAACAAAATTAACATGGGATTAGTGTCTATTACATATTCTAGAGATCTTATCAACAAATAAACTGCAATTGATACGCATTGTCTTTGATTTCTATACCGCTGGTAAACGTTTGGGTATGAGATGGTGTTAAATTTGTGTTTCTCTGTAGACAATTAGACCATAAGATATATGTAGGAGCAGAATTCGGCCATTTGACCCACTTGTCAGCTCTGCCACTTCATCATGCTGATCAGTTTCCCTCTCAATCACAATCTCCTGCCTTCTCCCTATATCTCTTCATGCCCTAACTAATCAAGAATCTATCAACCTCTGCCTTCAATATACCAAATAACTTGGCCTTCACAGCTGCCTGTGGCAACAAATTCCATAGATTTACCCCTCTCTGGCTAAAGAACTTCCTCCTCACCTCCATTCTAAAAGGACGTTCCTCTCTTCTGAGGCTACATCCTCTGGTCTTAGTCTCTCCCACCACAGAAGACACCCTCTCCACATTCACTCTATCATGGTCTTTCAATGAGATCACACTTCATTCTTCTGAATTGCAGTGAGTACAGGCCCAGATCCATCAAACGCTCCTCATATGATAAGCCTTTCAATCCTGGAAACATAATTGTGAAACTCCTTTGAAACCTTTCCAAAGTCAGCACGTCTTGTTTTAGATAAGGGGCTCAAAACTGCTCACAATATTCCAAGTGTGTTGCAGCGAAGAACCCAAACGCAGGACAATGATGTGGAGGTAGTGTAATCAGAAGAGCGTTTATTAACGGTTGCAGGGAAGGCCGGGGAATGAGGATTAGGCAGAGGAAAGCCGAGGAGTGAGTGAGGCTGGACCGGGGATTGAACCCGGGTCTCTACTGTGAGAACGTGGCGTTTAACCACTGAGCTGGCGGAGAATGTAGGTGGATGGCGGGACGAGGCAGAGCAGGGATGTTGACAAGGGGATGAGCGTGGTTGGGAGAGAACGACAGGCAGCATGCCATGCTCCTGTTAATGCGGAGAGACTGAGTTAACACAAGGAAACAATGCGGAAGCAGAATTTAGAATATCACAATTCAAAGTGGTTGGGAGACTGGGTTGACACAGGCAAACAGCATGGGAACAGAACTTAGAATACACAATTCTAAGCGATCGAGAGACAGAATTAACATAGGCAAACAGGGCAGATGAACGGAAGAACAGGAGGCAGGCAAAACTTTTCTTGACACAGGGCATTGCTGGAGCTGAACGGCAAACAGGAGACAGATGGTAGGCAACACTTATCTTGACACGGAGCGTTAAATGGAAAGGCAAATAGCAGGCAAATCTTACCTTGCCACGGAGTTACACGGGGGAACCTCGGTACTGAGGTTAAATTTAGAATACACCATTCTAAGCGGCCGGGAATGTGAATTACCACACTGGCTGAAGCAACGGTCTGGCCACGAGTGGATGCAAAGCTGGGGTTTATATGCTGCAGGTTCAGATGAGAATCAGGTGCCGCAATCAAGGAGCCCAAGAGAACACAGGGAAAAGGGAATTAGGAGAATAAGAGGAATTAATGGTTGGGACCGTGACAGTATCCCCCCTCAACGGGAGCCTCCATGCAATCCACCAGGCTTGCCCAGATTGTCGACGACCTGGGTGGGTGGAGGGGGTTGGGCAGGAGGGCACAATGAGCTGACAGACACAGGTTTCAGTTGGGAGACGTGGAAGGTGGGATGAATGCGCCTGGATCTGGATAGCTTGAGTTTTATGTTATCATTTTTTGCATTCTGGACTTGCTTCTCTTTTACAGCTTTTTTTTAAATCACAGGTGATGGTTGATTTCTTGATCTTGTAACTGATACTGGTGCTGGAGATTTTCCTGACTTTAAGTCAGTTGTTGGTTTCTCTTTTGTGGGAGTCACTGAACGCTTTTCTTGCTCAGTTACAGACAGGTGCTCAGGACTGCTTACTTTCTTAGCTGCACAGGTGATTGGTTTGTTCTGGCTGCTTACATCACTGGTCGGGTTTCTTGCTTTATCTTCAACCTTTGTAGTCCGTTCTCACAATTGCGTTCGACTTTCCTCCTTGTGCTTGAACTGGTATGGCTTCAATACACTTAAATACCACCATCACCTGCTTAAGTCTGTCTTCAAGCTCAGCTTCCTCAGGATTCTTGGAGCTTTTCTTCAGTAAAGAGTCACAGTATCGTGCCAATAATTCCAGAGATTTACTTGATGACTGAGCCATTTTTTGTGACTGCATTATTATCTAGGAAATGGCCACAAGCCTTAACTAAAGCAGCCACAAAACCGGCTGAAAGCTGACATCCCTCATGCATTACACTTCTTATAAACATCCAGAATTGTCTGTACATACATCCTGGGATCATTTAGAGCTTCTCTAACTTCTCAATGGCAGCCAGACCCTATTATGGATATGTGTTTCTAGAAGTT